>NC_133556.1:23955770-25205770 GCF_048773025.1 Camelus bactrianus
AATGGAGTCAGATCATTGTCAGAAACTAGAATGCCCGCCATTATAAGAAGAGTTTAGAGGTAATGGAAAGTTCATCAATTCCTATGGAAAATATGAACAGCCTCTCCTTGGATGAGGATATTGTGAATGTCACTATGTCACTGTTGCAGGCAAATGGATTTGAATTCACAATATTGCTTTATCCAATGGACCAGAAATGAAACCCCCAGAAAATATAGTTACATATATAGGCTTTTAAAATTCTCTATACTTTCTGTACCTATAGTATTGGTTTTAAAACTATGTAAGTATACAAATTCATACACACACGATTGAAAATGACTAAAGAAAATACCTCAGCATTCATTTTCTTATTAGCCTTTTCTGCCTCCTTTTGTTGGGAAAGATGGTGGGCCAGGATTTCATCTTGTATTACTCTGGCATTCTGCTGTTGAGAAAGTTGTCTCTGAGCGTCTTTTTGCTCCTCTAAAACCGGGAGACATATTTCATTAGGTTTTGGGTTTTATGTGATGAAAAATAGTCAAAAAAAAAAAAAAGCTTAGAAGGGGAATCTTTTTTTAAAAAATCAAAAAACTGTTAAAAAAAAAAGACACAGACTTTTTAAGCACAAGGATCTTTATCGCACATAAATAACTCAAATTCTAATTTAAATGACAGCAAAAGTTATCACAGAGCAAAAACAGAGGGGGACATTATTTCGTGAAAGAAAACTTCGTTATAAAGCATTTAACCAGTTCCATCACAGTCTCAAGGCAATTTAGCCTGTACTTTAAGCTACAAAAGCCAAAATTAACACATGGATTTGAATTAAGACTATTACTTTGTTGAATGGACCAAAACCATCAATCATTATGTTAATAATTAAGCTCAAGCTACCTTCCATTCCTTCAATTACGATGGGGATTGTCCTGCTCTGGAAGCAGCTTCTATACAGAGTGACAGGTCCCTCAATGCAGCAGCAAGCAATAAACCCCCTCCTCACAGCCTCCACCTTAGCGGATGGAAAAAAAGAAGATTAGCAGATTAAAAGAAAAAAAGACTTTTGCTTTTAATTAGGGAATTTTTTTTTTATTTTGGGTGGTGCGGGTGGTAATTAGGTTTATTTATTTATTTCTTTTAGAGCAGGTACTGGGGATTGAACCCAGGGCCTCACGCATGCTAAGCATGCACTCTACCACTTGAGCTGTGCCCTCCCTCTAATTAGGGAGATTTTAACAGCTTAACAAAGAAGTGAACCCAATAGGTCTACTATTCCACCCCAGCCTTGCGGTTTTCTGTCTCCTCCATAGTAGGGAGGTTCCTTTTTCAGTGCCTGCAGCTTCAACCCTGCCTCCTGGAACACATGCTGTGTGTAATGTGTAAAGTTCCTGGTCTTTGTGAGCATGAAGTTAAGAGTCCCTTAAAATAAAGGATTCCATTGAATTGGTTGCAGATGGTTTGGTGTCTTTTTTCCTAATCCTCCACTTACATGATGTTCATTTGGAACTCAGGTCTTCTGTTATCAGGACGCATGGATCCTTTCTCCAGGGGTTCCCGTGTTAACACTTTATCCACATAGCCCAGTCTCATGCACACTCGAGTTGGCATTTCTCTCTCTGTTTCGTCTTCTCCAACTTTATTCCCTTTACAGGTTTTTCTACACTATTTTCTTTACCATTTTTTGAAGTATTTTTCATCATTTCCACTCCTGTTTAATCTTTCTCAGAAGCACAAGTTCACACACACACACACACACACACACGAGTTCCCCACACCTGTGTTTAGGTGCCATTTTACTGGCCTGTCTCTGTGTTTGACTTAACATTTTCATTATTCCACAATATCACCACATTCCAGGAGAGACAACCATTTGCCTGTGAACTTCTCATTTTGATCCACACGTCTCAGTAAAATGGTGAAGAAGAGTGGCAGACAACATGAGTGCTTTGTTTAAGATGCTGGCCATACATAAATACATTGCACCTGTTCCCAAAGACGAGCCTGTGCATCTGAGCTATGACTGGTCATTTGGTGCCACCTGCTGGACACAAAGAGTCACAGGCTGGGAAATCAGATCTGACTTCATGATTATCAGGAGCCCAGAGGTGACCTAGAACTGTGCTGAGCAAATTACTTCCTTCTGGAATGAAGCTTTATATCCCTTTAGAACAAACCTCTCCAACTCCTGATAAATATCTCTTGGCTAGATTATGATGCCCAGTTGCTTGGTCAAACACCAGTTTAGATGTTTCTGTGAACGTATATTTCAGGTGTGATTAGCATTTAAATCACTGACTTTGAATAAAGCTGATTACCCTCCATAATGTTGACGGGCCTCATCCAAACAGCTGAAGGCCTTCAGAGCAAAGACTGAGGTTCCCCAAACTGAAGGGAATTCTTTTCGTGGCTGAAGCATGGAAACCCAATCTGAGTCGCCAGACTATCGTCCCTTGGGATTCAGACTCAAGACTGCAATGTTAACTCTTACCTGAATTTCCAGGCTGCAGGCCCACCCTATGGATTTCAGCCATGATAGAAAGCTAGAAAGACAGACAGACAGACAGAGATATAGGTACTCTATTATTTTCATTTCTCCCTTGGAGAACCCTAAGTAATCATCTTGCTGTATCCCAGCGACAGGGGTATAGTTATGTTAATATTTACAGCAAAGTACATTGCAGTCATCATCTCATGATATATATAAATTAAATCATTATGCTGTACGCCTTAAACTTATAATACAGTGCTGTAGGTCAATTATACCTCAATAAAACTGGAAGAAATAAATTGCAACTTGGGAGACACAGATTTGGGTAAAACTGAGTGTTTCAAGGACGGGAGTCAGGGGCTTATAAAGGCAAAAAGCCAAGAGGTTGTCAAAAGTTGCCTGATGAAGACTGTGACTGACACTGACGTGAGCCAGTCAGGAGACACGTGTCCTTAAGGAATCACAGGTTATTTTAGGGTAGGGGCTTAGTAAGTATCTCAAGTTTCTGGCAGGTGTTCCGGATGACTTCATTAGGGCAACAAAGGCTCACAGGGCCAGATTCTGTGTGGGCTGAGATGTGCATAAGTCACACCTCCTTAGTGAGCCCTCTCGAGCAATGCAGACTCCATTTTTATTTTCCTTTCACAAAGGCAGTCTTCTGCTGCCGGGAGCAGTGACCCCACCTCAGCCTGGAGGACATTCAGGTGAGCTTCAGCTCACTGGCTAGTGCTGTAGGAATAGCGCAGTTTGCCATCGATCTATTCCCTGCAGGCGAGGCAGTGCCCACGCCAGCTGTGAATGAGCGCAGCTACCTGTGCTCAGGCTTGAGCTGGGGTGGGGGCGGGGAGGGTTCCTCCACCTTTCTAGGCTCATCTGGCTGGTCTAAGAATTAATCTGACGTGAGGCAGACTAACAGGAGGAAAATAAACAAAAATTGAAAAACACGTATACTTCCTGTGTATACCCATGGGAGACAGCCAGGGTAAACGGAGTGAACTCACCAAGAAGGCTGAAGCCCTCACCTTCAACATCACCTTCAGCTAAAGACTAAAGAGGATGCTGTAGGCAGTGGTCAGTTAGAAGTCGGTTACATGGAATGCCAGGAGAAACGAGTTCAGTTAGACAAGGGCCAGAAATGTGTCACTTTTAGACGTGGGGGTTATCACTGACTCGCTGCGTGGGGATGGAGGAAGGGGAAGACACACCAGAGTGGGTGGGGACAGACTGCTGGTGGGGAAGCAGGCAGATCCTTCAGGAAGTTTGTCGTCAGAAGTAAGACTGTCTGGCTCACGTGAGAGGGAAGAAACAGGGAGATGTTTACAGAGGGGAATTGGAAATCATCACTGAGAAGGAAGAAGATGCAAATTAACTAAATAAAAGTAGCAGGACCGCCGGGCAGTGCGTGACTTTCTTCAGCAGCACTTAGATGCCTGGGGGGATGTACGGGGGAAGAATGAGAATCAGTCTGTTGTGTAGTTGGGAGTTTTGCCAAGTAAGCACACTGAAAGGATGGAAAAGGGAATAAACGATGTAAGTAGGAGTTATTAAAATTTTAGCTCCTGGAAATTGTTGAGAAGGAGAATATTTCCTTCACTGGCTTATGTTCAGTGATTGGGAACCTGCAAATTAAATTGACTAAAGCAGATTACTGTGAGAAGAAAATTACGCATGAATACATGCAAGAGTTCACAAAGAAGTGTGATTTGAGGGGTGGCTAGAATTGGGGGCTTATATACAATTTAATAAGTGACAGGAAAAGGAGAAAGGCATTTTCTGAAAAACAAATGACTTCTTGGTGAGAGGGGAGAGAAAGGGCACTTATGGAAGAACAAGTGACATTTAGGAAAGATAGATAACGCCTTAGGAGAATGTATGGGGGAGATGGCAGGTTTGTGACAACGTCCATTTGCGTCTGGTGCTTGGAACATGTCTCTAATTTTAAGACTGTTTCCAAAAAGTAAGTAGAGAAAATGAAAAGCCTGAGGCAGATTTCGTTTCTCCATGAGTAAATATCTGTGAATCAGTGTTTAAGGTAACATACAGAAAGTCTGATGGCACTGTAACGAGTGTTGTGATCCATCAGAACATTGAAACAGCCACAGCAGATCCAAACGCTGTCTGTCTAAATCTTTAGGTCTATAGACAGTGATTAACACTGGAAAATTCAAAAAAGCTATCAATCAACACTGCTCAATATCAATGACAAGTTTGCTGCGTGGTTGGCTGTTGTTTAAACAGCTGGCATCCGGGCTCGGTTTGAGTATGTAATACTCCAAAGTGCTGGGTTTTATTCCCAAAATTTGCTGAAAAGTTAATGAGATGCAGAGAAACGTGATTTAAAATACTGCATAAATTTTAATCATGCACATATAATACAGAAGTATTTTCCTTTAATAAACACTGTCAATATCTTAACGGGAAATAACTAAAATGTTAGGCAAACAGCCCAGCAGGTAAATGTTTACTATTTATCTTGTAGATCATATACTCTTTCTTCAAAATCTCCACATATTCTTGACATGCTTTTGAAACCAGACCTTGACTTAGACTTCACTCGTCCATCGAGCCTACGAAGAGTCTGTAGGACTGGTTGAAGTTCAGTAGTAGCTGGAAAGAAAATGAAAGAATTAGATTCTTTACTTAAAGTACTTCATAGGTAACTAAATGTCAGTTTACTTTTTAAGAAAAGCTGAGACTTTTCTAAGTTTTAAGACGAAAGAAAAATACCTATATACGATTACAACACAAAATACAAGATTACTACTCTAGACTTTGCCCATGGTTGCATGTTGAATTAACTGCTCTTGTGGCTAAGGATCAGAGCGCCTGGTTTTCTCATTCTTCATTCATTTACTCAGCAACCATGAGCTAAGGGACTGTGACAAGCACTGGACTCACAAGATGAAGATGACAGAGTCCACCCTGAAAGATCTTGTACCATAAACTGGAAAACTAGATGAACAGGCAATTTCGGTACAGAGACATAAATGCCATGTCAGGTATAAAAGAGGGCACAGTTGGCACACTCAAAAGGGACGTCCAGCTTTGTGTCAATACTGTCTGCTCTTTGATGGCTGTGATATGTAAGCAGATACCTGAAGGAGGAGAAGAAAGTGTGGGAGGGAGAGGCAAGAAGCAAACACAAAGAGCGGAGGCAGGAAGGGCACCCGAGGAGCTGGACGCAGTCGGACCAGCCTCTGGAGCACAGGGGCAGAGCAGGGGAGTAAAGAGATACGGCTGAAGATTTGGCAAGAGCCAGATCGATGTGGGTGTTTTTCTTCCAAGCTAAGGAAGTTGGAAGTTTTCCTGAGGGCAAAAGGTTAACCAGTGACAAAGAGAATGATAGGAAATTTAATTGTCATCCACCAGGTGACAGCTACATGAACTGTGTTTGCTTGAGTCTGGGTTTTTGGCCTCAGTCACTACCAGAAACTCGAGCTGATGACCTCCATGCTTTCTGAGAACAGGTCCGTGCGCAGGTGACAGGCCCACGGGGACAGCAGGAGAGGAAGGGCACAGCCAGAAATAGAGAACACAGACTTCTTGAGTTTTTTTTAAAGCTATGGATCATGAGGAATACACGAGGAATAAGTATATTTATCATTATGAATGAAATTAAGCTTTCACATTTTTCACTAGATATGTGTAAGAAAAACATTTAACATAGTATCTGTTATTCAAACAATAGAAAGAGGTGCCATTTACTGTTTACAGTGTAGTTCGGAAATCAACGTCTAACTTTAATTCAGAAATGTTGGCAACATACCTTCTTTCAATTCTGTAGCTATATAAATCATCGACTTCTTCTGCATCTGAAATGAGTCAAATATTATTTTTAATGTTTAAGTTAAACGAGAAACACTATTATAGGAATGACAGCTAGCTTATGAAATGTGGCCTTTAAATACTACTTTTAGAGACTTGACCTAACTTGGGGATTGCTTAAACGAAAAATAATCACATGAATGAAATAAATTGCTACTTACTTTGATTTTAGATAATAGAGAACATACATATGTAAGGCTATTTAGATTCACTTGATGAAAAGCACAATAAATACTGCCCTGTCACGTACACATAATTTTACAGGGCGATGCCCGATCTTATGAGCACAAAGAGTTTCAACAATTCATGTTTCACACTGAATGCATTACGTTGTCATTCTTAGAAAAATTACCCTTTATAAAAGTTTAGTTTTTTTTAACGTTAATGGATTTTTCCTTAAAATGAGCTTTCCATTCCTGCACTTTTAGAAAACTAAGATTTTAAGGTCTGTTCTATGCTAATGTTTTTAGTACAGAATCGTAGATACACAAAATGAAGAAAGGGGTTCTGTTATAATGTCAAGCGAAAATTCTACTGCAAACAAGTTAAATGTATTTTGCTCTCTGTAGATGACTAAAATATTTATGTCAGAAAATCTGCTTGAAGAAAAGAAAAGGAGAGGCTAGTGCCAGTTTTCAAAGTTGGTTTCTGATTCACAACTTCCTAGAGTTAGAAACAAGGAAAACAATACCTAATTCTTTAACTGTAACTTTGTTTCCATTCTAGAAACTAGGGCCAACTTTTTGAAACTTGACTTAATTAGCTACGTATTTATGAAATGTGTGGGGACACTTCAGACTTCAAGTGTCCCCATCTAGAGTGTTCTTTTAAAAATCTTTCTTATAAAAGTCACCCGCTCACTAAACAGGGTCTAAAATAGTACATGAACATAATAAACACTGTGGTGATAACAGCGACACGAGAGCCCAGGCCTTTGTAAATGTTAGGTGCAAAGACAAGATTTTTGGCTACCGTTTGCCAATATTTTCAGAGCCTGTTTTCCATAACATTGTCTGACGAGAGCATTCTAGAGAGGCCTTATGCCATCAACAACGTGACAACAGTGCCAGTGAAGTGAAAAACGCCTAGCAGATGAAGGGAAAAGCCTTTACTGAAATAAATTCATATAACCATTAATAAACACTATGCAAAATGTAGATCACACTTTTACATGAGTTGAATGTGAGATTACTATCTTTTCCTCTGCAAAGCTATTTTCCTAAATAGGTACTTCTGGGACCTTTATGTTTATTTCTAGGTGAGGACCCCCATGTCCAGATGGTGGAAGTGGTCTGAAGTCCAACATTAATAAGGAGAAGGCACCTGCAGTTTTAAACTTTTCCATTTAACAAAAACACAGAAAGGTGAGAAAATCATACACAGGAAGACAATGTATCAGCAAGATTTAATTCTAATGATTTTTAATTAGGAGGATTCTCTCATAACTGGCAGTTCGCAGACTATGTCCCATAGAAATGGAAGGTCCCACTGGGGACACTGCAGGATTGAGGTCAAAACTGAGGTCACAGGCTGGAAGATAATGCTGCCCTCTCTTTCTGAGATCAATTTGATAAAAACACACTTGCCAACACGTATACACACACGTTCATTTCTGAAGTGAATATATTTTCAGATTATTGATACTTTTAAGTTCAAACTTGGTATCATTCTTACTTTAAATGTTATAAAAATAAGTACAATTCCAGAAATGTAATAAAACCAAGGCATTTAACCACTCTCATTCAGTATCCTGTTGTAAATAGGTTAACGTATGAAGGAAATGACACTTGTCAGTTTGTAACTATTAAATACATGTATTTTGCTGCAGAGAAGAAATGAGAAAGAATTTGTTGATCAAGGAGCTAAAAAATTAAGTCCAGAGAAAAAAGTGAATGAAAGAAAAAGAACTGGAAGAAGTTGAGTGATTGTCTTTCAAAAGATAACGTGCTTCCTCATTTGTCCATTCAGACAAAATGAAATGAGGGCAGGAGGGAGTCCTCAGAGTAGAGAACTGATACCAGAAACAAGGTTACTAAACTCTGCCTCCACCTTATGAGAAGTGAGCTTAACTACTGTGATAGTTTGATTAGAATTAAAATTCTGAGTGGATGTGCCCTGCCTTGGAAGCCTACTTTTAAAAGAAACGTGACCAAGATACTGCTGAGACGCAGTGCTGTGTCATGTAAAAAGTTAAAGTCTTAGGAATATTAATCGTTTTAGCTCTGGTGCATTGGTATAATCCCATTTAGAAAAAGGGCTGCTAAACTGAATGGACATTTGAGAAATTTAAAAATTATTGAAATAAATCATTAGAAAACGTTTCAAAGTGTCAGTAATACACCAAAAGTCCAAAATCAATCAGTGTAAAATTTAGTCTTCCTATTTAAAATAGATTTGAAGGACATTTATTAACTATTGTGGCCATGCTTCATGTTAGGCACACCAATACTTAAAAACTCTTGAACATAAAAAAGTCTTTAAAACAGAGAGATTTTGCCTGTTATAATATTGTCTGGAATCAATTTTTAAGTTTTCAGTTCTCAGAAAAAATTCTATGTGCAAGAAAATCTAACAGCGATGTATCTGCTCAGGCTAATTTTAACTTTTTGTATTTTATAGTAATAAAGTTAAGTAACACAATTGAGTAAAACTGTAAAATTGCTTCTGACATGTAGGACAAAACATCCCAGAAATAAACTAGAATGTGAAATCTGAGGGTAAAAATTAGCAAAACAGATAAGGGGTCCATCTGTTACCACTACAACGATGTCAAGGGACAAGGCTATACTTCATGCAGCAGTAAGAGAGGCAATAAACCCAAGTGTTACGAACTGGAAAAAGCTTGCTTCAACAACCAGCACGACTGAAATCACAGACTTAGAACAACACTTCTGTCAAGCTAGAAAAAAATGCAGAGCAAGCTGGAACTTCACAGTAGGAACAGTCCAAAATGTTAAAACCTTGCAAATAAAGGAGAATGTTAAAGTCAATCCCAATGTCGTTTTGAACATTTTGCTTTCTAGAACCATAGCTGAAAAGCTGTGCAAGTCTGTTGTTTTGTTAAGCCCCATGCAAAAACCCATCCCTTCCTGTCATTAAAATGACAGTATGTTCACACCTCTCATAGCATTACTTTATGTTTTCCCAGCAGAAATAATTACATCCCTAGCAATTCCAGAAGGCACCTTCTTTCTCTAAGTCTGACTAAGAAATCTGTAAACAGTAACTGTACAATAGCTCCTGTGAAGCACCCTGTAGTGCTGAGGAAGCCGTGTCTCTGCACCCGGACAGAGCGGGGCTTGTTAATCTCCCTGCTAAATCTAGCGTGATTTGGCCCCACGGCCCCACAGAAGAACTACGTGTGCCTTGGAAGTACAACACTGAGTTTAAAATAAGTTATTTTCCAGTGTACCTACAAGTACTAAAAAATAGACACCTCTTTCCTCCAAAAACATTAAAGGAAGGAACTGTCCTCAGGAGCTTTCTCTCGCATTGCTTTTGCACTCACACTCACCATCATCCTGTAAATGACACACTGGCGATTTTTTGGTGACAACTAATGAAAACATTTCGAGTTTGCATCATGCTTAGCCGCTGACAGAAGTGTTAGCCATGCATTTTTTTTTTTAACACCACGCAGTCTGGTTTCATGACTCTGAAGCACTTAGACTCGATTTACCCACAACACTGTCTACGAAACCTGAGCTTTTTTCTTCTTCGATTTATTATGACATGAAGCCAAGTGAGAAGAAACAGGTTGGGGCCTCACTTAACAAGGGCCTGTGCTACCTTTCTCTACATCAAGAAGATCATGAAAACACCATCAAACCATAAGCCAACGCGCACCGCTTTAAATGGCTATTTTAACAACGATACACAATGAAAACTGGTTGTAATTTAAAGACTCCCTATCGTTGCCACCTCGGTATTCCTACAGGTGAGGGCAAGACAGAGACAGAAGCGAACTTCATTTTAAAAATTTAAATACTTGCTATACTTGACTACATATTTAGAAATGTTCTACAACTGCTCAGTAAGACATTTTATAACAATTAAAATAACAATGCTATAAGTAAAATAGCAATTAAGGATGTACTCTTACAGAAGAAAATGATAAAAATTTTAAACTTAAAAACAGAACTTAATGTTTTTAGTGTTACAAGTTTATTGAATTCATAAAAAGAATTTATCTTGGATTCCTTTAAATAAAAAACATCTGTATGTGGTTAAGTATCTCGATGCCAATCATTTACTTATGCTTAGGGGCAGAAAAACTGGGGTGCAGGCAAACTTGAAAATTACTGTGAACCAATGCCAAACCGAAATCAATCAGAAACTAAGCCAAACATTGGAAAGTGTATCTCTAGTTATTAGGCAATAATACTTAATTTCTAAAATAGAATTTAAAATGGAGCTTTTGAAGAAATTTGAAATTTGTCAGTTTAGTTGCATTGATTGAATAAAGTTAATGACAGGTATCTCTTGAAAATTACAAGTCCAGGGACTTTAAAAAATTATAAAATTTCTGTCTCCTTTCTTTATTAGCACAATTAATTATGGCTTTTACTTAGTGTGCAGAAGTCAAATAAACAACTCAGAATTTCATCAAATTAAAAACAAGAATTATATCAGAAATCTGAAACCCAAGGGAAAAAAGATAATATAACTAATCGTGAACAAGTGACCGCCCGTGCTAGTTGAAGGGTCTGAAAAATTCCTGAAGTTCCTTCTTCGAGTAACATTCCTTTTGGGCTCTACGCTAGTAGTAGAACTTTCAGCAGAAGGCGGTCCATCAACAGGCCTTGCAGGAACAAAGCCGAGGAAAGAACTCTTGTGCTGTTTCTCCAGCTGCAGTTTAGTGTTCATCTCTGCCAGCCTCTCATTAGCCCTGCGGGGATTGCAAAACACACATTTCATTCATTTTCTCCCTAAGTGATGTGTATTTTTAAAGTTGCTGTAATAGTAAACAGATTGCCCCATTAAACTGTGTTTTGACACCAAAAAATACATCAGCGCAGACCTACTGTAAACAATTACAGTTTAAAACTGTCCTAAAGAAGGATGTATGGGCCTGGGGGGGCCGTTAACTAACAAGTACTTCAAAGTGGGGAGAGTCAGAGATGGAGACGCCCCCACAGAGGATTCCCGCTGCCTTCTGCACTGGCTGCATCTAGACATACTCACCCTCAGTAAACCAGTTTAGAAATAAAAAATAAACCATCCCTCAAAGCCACTTTCAAGCATTTGCTTTCACCCCCCTTATATACACATTTCACTCATTACCTGGGAGAAATTAAGCATGTAGCACTGAGGAACAGTTTAGAGCCACCACCTCTAGGGGGGCACCAGGTGGCACAGTCCACGGTGGGAAAGAACTACGACAGCGCCAGGGGCAATTTCAAGTGTCCCCCAATTTCCCAAAGCTCACTTTGTTACTTTGCTTTTACCAGAGGCCTACATCAACACCTGTTTTCCATAACTAAAAAAATCTCAAGCGCATTTTCAGTTTTATGAAAAAAAAGCAAAAAGCCAGAATAGCACTGGGTGCTTCTTTTAGCCCAAGCCATCAGAGGGGCAACGAGCACCACAAGCAGTGAGAGGGGCCCCACCGAGCTCCTTCCCCAGAACCACACTCAGTATCCTGGCATCACGCCGCCACAGCTTTGGACTGTGTCTGTGAGCACCTGTGCTTTATGCATATTTCTTTTATGCACCCACCAGCAAGATGTGTCCTAAGGTAACTGCCTCTTTGCTTTACACCGACAACTTTCATAGAAACACTCTACTTTTGGATAGCGGGGAGACCTGTAGCTTATAACACTGTTATCCAGGCACCGGAGGTGGGCTCTGCCCTTTCTGTCTTCCACACACCCCCTCGGGCAGGCCACCATATTCTTTTTAGCCACTTTGTGAACCACTATACTGCCCTTCACCCCATGTTAATTTCCCCCTTTCCCAAGCATGCCTTTACGTAGCGGAGACAAACTTAGAAGGATACAGTACTTCGTCTCACGGTGCCCACTAGTGGTGACACCAAATATCACAATCAAGAAAGTAAATTCACCAAACACCAGAATGGGGCCCCTTGGCTTTAAGTTGTACTCTTCCAAAACACAGTTAATTTTAAACTCATTAACATTTCTATTTCTGGGAATTCCAGCTAGAAATTTTGTGATAATATGGCTGTCTAAATTACAAAGTTTGCAAAACCCCTAGCTTAAAGACTAGATCAGGTTAAATATATGCAAATACAAAAAATAAAGTCATGTAAAAGCAACAAAAGGCAGTGAGATGCAAACTGCCCTGGACTGACATTTTAAGGAGAGTTCATTTACTAACACCATTTCCCAAAATTACACTATCTAGTTAGCTCTCACTTGCTACTCACCTCATGCACTTGGCTCAATAAAAATTATGCCTAAGAGGCAAATTAATGACCTAAATTATTTTCTATAATGCTACGTTTTCACTTACGAGTTTAGTTGACTTGCCAATGACATTCTATTTTCTAGCTCTTCCAGGTACAGTTGTCTGTATTTTTCCAATTCTTTTTCATTAGAAAAGTAAAACTTTTCAGTTCAGTTTCCAGATCTTTAACTTTGTATTCCATTTGACTTACTGAAGCACATTTATACTCTCTTAATGAGTTTTCTTGAGATGCTGCTTTTGCCTAGAGCAAATTAAAAGGATACAATTTTAAAAATACTTATAACCTGAGTAATTACACTATATTTGTTCCTTTTAGTTTTGAGTCAGTGATTCAGAGAGCAATTTTAAGTGTGAAGAAAAGCTGAACTTTAAAATACTTATCATCAATGTCAAGTGAATTAAAGCTGAATTGTGAAATTAAAGTTGAATCACTCTTATATTAGTACTCGTGTAATGTGATAGTTTAAAGAATAATAGGATCAATTTAAAATTTTAAAAATTGAACAATACAACCTAAGAGTAATCCAAGAGTGTGGCACAGTATTTCCATTACAATATATTCTTTTCCTCCTAGTAGTCTTGATTTACACCAATCGGCCTTAAAATGATTCTCTAGTGACATTGTTCTGGAAGATCTAGAATCTAATGATAGTAATGATGGAAACTGATTTAAAGGGAGTAACAAATGCGGCCATCCTTCCAGAAATCTACAAAACAAACTGCTATATGGGAAGCAGAGGGAACACATAAAATGTACACATCCGAAATCTAATTCTCAGCAAAGTGAGTTAGAGCACGTTACAGATCAACGCTTCACCTGTACAAACTGGCTGATTTCTTTCAATTTTTCTGCTACATCCTGTCTTGCTCTCGCTTCAGTCTCCCGGTTGTACTGCATGACTTGACTGAGTTCTTTCCATTTTTCTGCTACATCCCGTCTTGCTCGCTCTTCAGTCTCCCGTTTGTACTGCTCTACTGGACTGCGTTCCACTGTGTTCATTTCTAGGTGACGTCTGAGGTTTACTACTTCTTCTTCCAACTTCTTCTTCTCCTCTAGTGTGTCACATTTCTTTTACAATTCTTTCATAGATAATAACTCCTTTAGAAAAAGTTGAGTTTCTGCACTCAGATGGAGAAGTACTGAAGATGTAGATTCCACTTTTGTTGGAGGATCAGCATTCTGCATGAAGAAGATAACACTGATTGGTAATGAGGTTAGCAGACCAAGAACAGCCTAACTCTAACCCAGCATCAAAGGTTGAAATAAATTCAGTTACAATAAAATGGTATCTGCCTTGTGGAATGGAGAAACTCAAATTACCCAGAAAATCAAGAAAGAAGTTCAAACCACCAAGAGTCACGAAAATATACTGTTCACTGTCGTCATCTTTGTTATACATTTGTGCTAGATTTTACACTCTTATTTTTCTGTAATTGTTTCATGTCTTTCCTACATAAAAAGGTGACTATAAGGCACCTCTTAGTGGAAAGTCTCTTACCCCTTCCTCCCCCAAGTCTTAACTCTCCATGGTTTTTAATTTTAGGGAGATCATATTGAGTTACTTAGGGCTGAATTACTAAATGTCTCCCAAAAGAAGACTGTGGAAAAAAATGCAATTAATACATCTCACAAAGATGGGTTCTAATGCCATAAGCCTTTCTCTGAACTACAAATATTTTATGCTAGTTTGAATTGCATTCCAAGGAGCAATGAATCATTCGCAGGGTTATGGAGAAATCCATCTCCAACTGTAGTGGTTTAGTAAGGTGATCCATACATTTTTCTAAACAAACAAACAAACAAACAAACAAAAAAGCCTTAATTCTTGTAATCCTTTGTGGCTCTCTGCAAAACAAGAGAACATACTCAACAAAAACAAAACATCTTGCTGGAATTTCAGTGACACGGACTTGGGAAGAACCACTTTCCTTCAGATAGAAGGATTATTTGCTAAGACAAGGCAGGCGGAGGTGGTGGTTGTAAAACATCTCTACAAATTCCTTGACACTTCCCCTATGAAATTCCCTCCCCTGAAGTATGTACTGGCCTCAGTCAACTGGTTTCTAGGGGACAGAATGTGGGGCACTGCTGTGTGATTTCTAAGGCTAAATCGCTTCTGACATTCACTCCGTAGGGATGCTCACCCTTAGAACCCAGCCACCATGTTGTGAAGCCGAGGCCACCTACTGAGTCTTTGTACATGCAGCTGTCCCAGCTGATGACCCCAGGGAGTGTCCTTAACCAAAGCCAGTTCCAACTTCCAGATGTGAGCAGGAACAAGCCTTTAGATTATTCTAGTGCCCGCTTGATGCCAAGTGGAGAAGAAATGAGCTGGCTCCACTGAGCCTTGTCTAAACACGGGTTTGTGAACCAAGCAAATGCTGTTTTGAGTCACCAGGCTTTGAGGCAGTTTATTATATAAATTATTAGCAATAAATAACTGGCACAGATATTGATATTAAAAATGGGGCACAGCCATTAAAAAAGAACCCAAAATGTGGGGATGCCTTTGAACCTGGAGGTAGGTGAAACCTGAACAGATGTAGAGAAGAGTAAGAGTGAAAATCCAAAGTGTCCACGAGACTGTTAGTGGAAGCCTGAGGGCCCTTGAAGGGCTGAGAGTGAAGGCTTCTAGGCCAGGGAAGAAAATGACACTGAAGCCGGAGGAAACAGGACTCTTGCTACCTAACAGCTGAAAGTAAAATTGACCAGAGAAATAAGCTAAAACAAACAAAAAGATTATTAAATATAAAGGAACTAGGACTCACTGGGTTCAAGTATCTGTATCCTATTTAAAGCATCTCCATGTGCCCAACTGTCACATAATGCGTAAGCAGAGAAATGGCTTCTGGGCTAAGACCAAATCTAGGGTGCTGCCAGGAAAACAGTCTAAAGATGAAGCCAAGACTTTGTTAAGACCTTGGAAAGATTTAAGGTGCTGCCTCAAATTCCTTTAAAGATCTTAAAAGCATAAGAATTTTAAAGGCATTGTCCCACAACAACTTCACAGAAAGCCCAAGGTGAAGACTTTATCTCAAAAAGACGTGAGAGTAGCTTTTCCAATGGCATGAACCCCAGTAAAATTCACAGGAAACTCAGTTTTAAGGAGAACTGTGGTAGCAAAAACACTGCTTGCTAGCTTGGACTGAAAGAGACAGACAGTGCAAAACGGGAAGAGGCCTTTGGGTTTTTCTTAGAAGGTCTACGAGGAGGAAGCTGGCTTGAGAGAACTACTCAGCTGCAAACACAGGCCACTGCTCATGAAAGGGACAGAACAAAGAGCTCAGAGAGGGCAGCGAAGGAGAACCCCTCCCAGGGTTGGGACTAAGTCCTAATCAAAGACCGAGCATCAGGCTGCGTTTCAGAACTGCTACGGGCCAGTGTGCCTCCCATCTTCCATCTGTGAGTGAGGGAGTCCTTAGCAGTTCAGCAGAATGTCGGGTGTGTGGCGGTAAATAACCCGTGTCTCCTTATCCTCAAGCCTCAGCACTGAGAGGAGTGTACCCAAGAGGCTGTACTCCAGAAACCACGCCCAGGAACCTCACCCCACCTGAATCTGGTGAAGATGGTAAAGTCAGACCCTGGACTGGAGCCTGAGCCTAACACCACAGCGACCGAGACCTGCTGGGGGACTGAGTGGGGATAAGTGTATTTCTCATATGGAAGCAGTAAGAAAACATTGTGGCTAATGAGTAATTATGCTGGTTTTTGAATGTCTCCATAAATTTTCAAAATTAGTTCCATAAAAAAGGTAGACTATGGGCCAACCTTAAGTGCCCTGCTCCTAAAGAACAGCAAACGGTGAAAGGGGCACCGAGTGAACTGCAGGGCAGGTTTGAAAAGGCAGTTCAGCTTCTGCCTCGCTCTTAACCCTGGAACCCAGGCTCATGAGGGCAAGCTCAGGCCACAAAGACAGCTTAGGTGTTCCAGGGGAGGTGGTCCACCTGCCTGCCCCACCAAAGCCACAGCCCACCACCAACATCAACCACCAGACATCAATGGATGAACCTTCAAGCGATTCCAGCCCCCGCCTTCCAGCTGCCCCACCTGAAGCTGAGAGGAACAGGGACCGGCTGTCTTGGCCACACTTTTCCTAAGCGCAGGTTGTGAACAAAATAAATGCCTATTTAAGCCACTGAACTTTGGGGAGTTTGTTAAGCAAAAACAGATAAACAGAAAAGTGGGTGAAAAAAGATAATAAGAAATGTAACTTGAATATAGGAGAAATTGGTCTCCTATAAAGTGGAAAGTAACAGATGTTGAGATTAACTTATTAATGACAAAGTGCTGATGAGAAGTAGCAGATAGCTGAAAGAAAGACCTAAGAACTAGTGAGAAGGAAGGTACTTCAGAGTTCCCTCCAATTACAGCTTCTTACACATAGGCATGTATTTCACAGTTTCCCCTCAACTTTGAGGATAAGGAAGACAGGTAAGCAAGGAGACATAGGATTTGAAGTCTAATAACTGAAGAACAACCAGAAATAGTTTACCAAAATCAGCCTTTTTACCTCATTTCAATTAACTGATCTTCTAAGAGACAGGCAGCTTTGAGAACTTATTAATCTAGCACTCACTCTTCATTTTCCTTTCCTCAGAGAGAAAATAAAATATTATGGAACCATAAATGTAGTGTCCTTTGGCAGTATTTAAATTAAATACAATTTTTTCTTTACCTTACTTAAAAGCTTGTTGGTAAGGGAAGGTAAGACTGTCTCAGCTTTATGTTGTAGCACAATGCTTCTGCATATCACACAGACTGGCTTTGAACTTTTGAAATTCAAATTACTGATCTGTTATCTGTTTCTGACAAACTGATTGAATATTATCTAGTATTTAACAGCTGTACTCTTAAAAATTTTCCTTGGATGGGATGAAATATTTATTTCATTAATTACGCATTAAGCTATAGAACACAGCTAGGCATCTCTCTTTTTAAGTAAAAGGAGGTAGACACAGGGAGCTGAGAATGCAGGATCTACACCAAGAACAAGATCGGCACCAGTGTTACACACACGAACCAAGCCAAAAGAGGACTTCATCATGAACCGTGAGATGATGGATTACAGAGGCTTCCAAAGAGGAAGGTTGAATTAATCTTCTCCACGCTTAATCTATTGCCTCTAGATAGTGAAATCTATGGACGAGTCTATGAATTATAATGAGTGCAACATAATGAAGTATATTGCAGGCTAAGTCAGCAGATCCCGTGACCATGATTTGATGGAAACTGGAGTGAATTGGGAGGCACTGGGTGAGAAACTAAAGGTCTGAATGGGGGGAGGAATGGACTTCATCTTTGAAAGCCTACTTTCTGTCATGTCACAGAGTCAGCAAGGCATAAGCTGGCCACAGGCCCCTTCAGGAAGCAGCAAATCTCCACAGAAGTAGTTACAGACATCCCACGACACTGACTTTTTATCACTATGTAAAACAACTGGTAATACGCAAGATGACTCGGAAACAGTTCTCATAACGTATGAATTGGTACTGGCATAGGACAGACATAGATGAATGCATCACCACTGAGAATCTAAAACAAACCCTCACATTTACGGTCAATTGATTTTCAATACTAGTGTCAAATAACTGAATGAGACAATAATAGTCTTTCCAACAAATGGTACTGGGACAACTGGATATCCACATGCAAAAGAACAAAATTCGACCTCTACCTCATACAATATATATAAAACTAACTCAAAATGAAAGAGCTGAAACTACAAAATTCTTAGAAGAGAACACAGGTGTGTGTCTTCATGACTGGACCTGGCACTTGTTTCTTAGGTAGGACAGTAAAAGACAGAAGTAGACTAACTGAACTTCATCAATGTTAAAAGCTTCTACTCTTCAAAAGACAACATCAAGAAGGTAAGAAGGCAAGCTGCTGAGCAGGAGAAAACACCTGAAAATCCTACATCTGATCAAAGACTTGCACCAAGGATACAAAAAGAACTCTTACAATTCAATCATAAAAAGACAATCCAATTCTAAAATGGGCAAAAACCTGAACAGACAGGTCTTCAAAGAAGATACACAAATGGATAAGCACATGAAAAGATCCCCAACATTCTCAGTCATCAGAAAAATGCAAACCAAAACCACAATGAGATGCCAGTTCACACCTACCAGGAGAGCTAATGACCAGTGCTGACAGAAATGCATAGAAATTGGGAGAATTACACACTTTGGATAAAAATGTTAAATGGTGCACCCACTCTGGAAAACAGTATGGCAGCTCCTCAAAAGGTAAAACACAGTTACCATATGACCCATATGACAGCATTTCCATTCTTAAGTCTATTCCCCAAAGAAATGAAAACATGTTTACACCAAAACTTGCACAGAAATGTTCACAGCAGCATTATTAACAAGAGCCAAAAAGCAGAGGCAACCCAAAGGTCCATCAACTGGTGGATGGATAAACGGTTTAGCCCCACAACCGAGTACTGTTCGACAATAAACAGAAATGGAAATACTGACAAACGCTGTAACGTGGATGAACCTTGAAGACGTTTTGTCAAATGAAAAAAGCTAATCATGAAGGACTACACAGCATGTGATTCCACTCATGTGAAACACCCAGAACAGGCACATCTGTAGAGACACAAGTCAGCCTGGTGGCTGCCGGGGGCTGATGGGGACGGGGGGCTGGGGGTGATGGCCAAGGGATGCAGGCTTTCTTTTTGGGGTGATGGGAATGTTCTAAAATTGATTGTGGTGACAGCTGCACATCTCTGAATATACTAGGAGAGACTAACTATGCATCCTAAGTGGGTGAATTACACGATACGTGAATTTTATTTTTATTTTTATTTTTTTTTTTGGTGGAGGGAAGCAATTAGGTTTTACTTATTTATTTTTAGAGGAGGTACAGAGGATCGAACCCAGGACCTTGTGTACGCTAAGCATGCACTCTACCACTTGAGTTATGCAATCCCCGCTATCATATGTGAATTATATCTCAATAAATTTAAAAAAAATCTAAAAGCAGGATCTAGACAATTTTCTTAATTCTCTATTTTGGGTGTACATTCATGATCTGAACTTCTCCATGCTTTGACAACATACGTAAAATGAAGAGAAAATGAAGGCGATACCTAACTCCAACTGGTTTGTATAATGACCTTTCTGCACAAGTTACTCTGAAATCCATGAAATAAATACACACAGATTCTATATCCGTTCACAAAAGTGAAGATGCGACATGACAATTTTCTGGAACATGCCATGAAACATTATCTTCTGATTTTATCTAGCTTGCCTTATTGTGGTGAGAGATCACTAAAAAATACTGTTTAATAGGAAAAAAAGTTAACTTCCGTGAGGAAAGATGTGTAACTCTCAAATTCTCTAAGGGTAAATATTATAAGAAAACAACATATAAAGAAATGGCAGAATGAAAGTCAAAGTTTAAGAAAAAAGTACATCATAAAGGTAATAAAAGTGTAATTATAATGAAGATACAAAAGAAAGCTGTCCCTGAAAAGCTAGTGTCCTGCAACACTCTGCGCTGCACATTCACGGCTGACGTGCTTAATTTCATACATACTGGGCTCGCAGCTTGATGTGATTTCCTCTCTGAATCCTGTCTCTCATTTTCTGAATTAGTCTGATGATGTGCTGTCACCTCCAGGGAAGCTTCCAACATGGACACTTTCTTTTGGGTGTCAGTCAGCTCTTGTTGAAGCTGTCTCATACAGGCCTAAAGAGATAACTCTGTTACTGATTTTTAAGTCACCTTATCATTAAGTTACATTAATAATATGTAACTCCAACATATGGACTTTGAGAACTATCCCCACAGACATCAATTCACCTTCTTTTCCTCATAGGTACACATTCCTGTTTACCCAATTTCATTAAAGACACAGAAGGCATGACCCTCCTGCCTTATTGACAGTAAGTTAACTTAGACAATGGATGCAGCCCCACCAGCCATTCCCTGCCCCTCCCAGGAAATGGCCAAGCTTTACCCCCACTGAAGTCTCAAACAGAAACAGGTGTGTGGGTGGGATGAGTGGTGGTAAGTTCCACACTGTGGAACATTCTCCCTCTTTCTCATTAGAGGCTTAAGTTCAGAGTTCTTCACATATTCAATCTGGTGTTTAAATTCTTCCAATAGACTCCTATCTCACAATAAAAATGAGGTTATTCCAATGGCCTTTGGGGACCTGAGACAACCTGGCATCCCTTGCCTCCTGGACTGCAGGTCCTACAGCTCCCCCACCCCTCCCACTCATTCCCTTCCTGCCACTCAAGACTCTGGCTGCTCCTCCTCAGTCTGAAAAGGGGACCCCAATGCCAAACTCGTACACCACAGAGCGCTCCAGTCCCTCTGGACTGGACAAACTTAGATCCAAATGACTAACTGAGCCTTGAAATGAGAATTGTGAGCACATTATTTGAAAAAATATTCAAAGTAAATTATAAATAGAACAGGGGAGACTAAGTCAAACACAGTTTGGCTAAAATTTACATTTGTCCCAAATTATGACTGAATGAAAAGTAGATGCCTTTAAGGAGTGGAGGTCATGACAATGCATGATTTGAGATGCAAATATCTCTAAATTTAATTCCAATTGACATGAATAAAAATAAAATATCAACTAAAAATATATGAAAAGCAACTGAATGAAAAGTACTGCAAGATACAGCATTTACACATCAGTTCATCTGGGAAATCTGGATTTGACTGTCAAGGTAATCCACACAATTGAATCTTTTCTCTTTTTTTTTATTTGTTCACACAATTGAATCTTAATTTCAAAATACTCATTTTAGGTCTGAGCATTTCATTTATCTGCTTCATCACGATACTAAAATGTGGTGACAGAACGATTAAAATGACTTGGGCACTATAAGAGTAAATTACTAAGACCTGTCTGTACCTATCAACAACTTACAGCTTAATCTCTTAGAAGTTCAGGTGACACGGCATCTTTACTCAAAGTAAAGCACCTCTCAGGTCTAATTTTTGTTTGCTGGATACAAGATATGCTTTCAGGCTGCTTTACAGTGTATATATTTATAGCGCACACATTTCTTATATTCAACTAGTTTCAACATTCAGCTTCCATCAGATACCACTTTGAATTTTCTTTGAGGAACTCTGAAAATTACTTCCCTTTCTGGGTACTTACTTTCATTTCTGCTCTGTCAGTTACATGCTGATACAGTCTGTCCTTTAAACATTTGTATTCATTGACTAATTCCCTGTTTCCTTCCTCCAGCATCAGAACTCGTTTGCTCATGGCTTCAAGTTTTCCCATGTGATCCAGAAACGGCTCTGGGATATTAAGTATTGTCTTTTTGCTTTTGGCCTTATTTTGAGCAACTTCCAGTTGCTGTCGAAGCAACATGTTTTCACTTTCTAGTTCACATACTCTCTCCTCCAAGAATGCCTGCTTTACAATGTATTTGTTGACTTTCCCTTGTTTTCTCTGAGACAACGATTCAGTTTCCTTCTTTGAACACTGGGCTTGGCCTCGGTCTCTATGCACACATTCTAATACCAACGTCGTTGGTCTAAAAGCATATCTCCTGGGATGGAGCTCAATTTCTTGGCCACGGAATTGACTTCCAGCTTCAGGAAGTTGCTGAGGAAGCACCTCGCTGTTATCTTCTGGGTCAGACAGCTCAAAATCCATTGTGTCCTGTAAGTGAAACCCCTCATCTCTTACTCTTTGAACTGTACTCAATAAACTGACATATCATAATTTCCTTTGAAGTGAAAGACTAATCTCTAAGTTTATACAACAAAAAGTTTGCAATAACTGGGTATCCAACTGGAAGAACTTAAGGTGGATACAAATCTCAAACTTTAAACAAGCAGAAATCCCCAAAAGTTCAAAAATTTAATTAAAGATACTGAATCCATGAAAGTAAAAAAGAAACCACAAAAGGATGTTTACGAAGCTCAGAACTGGGAAGGCCTTTCTTTCTCTGAAATACAGCAAACCCAAAAGGCTTAAAATAAGAAATGAATAAATCTGAAAACACTTAAAAATTATATCTAACATCTAACCTTTACAGCTACCCCCAAAGTAAGAGCCTTAGCTCTGTATATATTTGGACAGCTTAAATTTCCTAAAAATTTTTTTCCTGAAAATATTCCATGAATATTCTCCCTTTCTAACATTTTTAGACCGAATTATAAGAATTACATCTACAGATAAGTGATAAATCTAAGCACTGTACTAAGTACGTCTACAAACATCAGTTAACTCAGTTAGCTGTGACAATTCTGGAATAAAGGGTTAAAAACACAAGCAAGCTGCAGGGTTTCCCCCAGGGCTTCTGACTCTCTGACTCTTACACCAAACCAAAGCCACTTCTGTAGGATAAATATATAAACACAAGAGAACCTTCTATGTCCCTAATGGTGAATACACTAAAGGTAAAGAAGGTCAAATTTACAGAGCTCTTCTTACAAAATCAGGAGACTATTTGCTTCTGCAATAATTTTTATTTCTTCCTCATGGTGTTTATAACAGTGATGGATGTGAAATAGTAGGGAAATACAGTGAGCTGTTTTATTAAAAATAAAATACTGATCAATAAATTATCACTATAGATTATGGCATGTCTGTCACTATATTCAAAAGCTCCTTGTACTGAAATCAGATACCACATGGAGCAGAGTGTTACTTTTTATCACACGTAGGAGAATGACACCCAAACTACGCCAAACTACGGTTTCTGAACTGGCTATACTTTTTCCTCCTTACCATCAGTGGAAATGATAAAGTAACCTCTCCATTTGTCTATCAAAGGAGTCAGATCACTGCCAGAAACTAGAATGCCTACTGTTAGTAGCAACAGTTTTGAGATAATGGAAAGTTCATCAATTCCTACGGGAAATATGAACAGCCTCTCCTTGGATGAGGCCATTGTGAATGTCACTATGTCACTGTTGCAGGCAAATGGATTTGAATTCACAATATTGCTTTATCCAATGAACCAGAAATGAAACCCCCAGAAAATATATTTACATATATAGGCTTTTAAAACCCTCTATACTTTCTGTACCTATAGTATTGGTTTTTAAACTATCTAAGTATACAAATTCATACACACATACGTTTGAAAATGACTAAAGGAAATACCTCAGCATTCATTTTCTTATTAGTCTTTTCTGCCTCCTTTTGTTGGGAAAGATGATGGGCCAGGACTTCATCTTGTATTACTCTGGCATTCTGCTCTCGAGAAAGTTGTCTCTGAGCGTCATTTTGCTCTTCTAAAACCTGGAGACATATTTCATTAGGTTTTGGGTTTTATACCATGAAAAAAAGTCAAAAAAAGCGTAGGAGGAGAATCTTTAAAAAAAATTTTTTTAAACTGTTAAAAAGAAGTAGCCTTTTTAAACACAGGGATCTTTAATGCACATAAATAACTCAAATTCTAATATATATGACAGCTAAATTTATCACAGAGCAAAAACTCAAGGGATGTAGTATCATGAAAGAAAAAGGTTTTTTTTTTTTTTTAACACTTTTTAAATTGAGTTGTAGTCATTTTACAATGTTGTGTCAAATTCAAGTGTAGAGCACAATTTTTCAGTTGTACATGAACATATAAATATTCATTGTGACTTTTTTTTGTTGTGAGCTACCACAAGATCTTGTATACATTTCCCTGTGCTATATACAGTATAATCTTGTTTATCTATTCTGCATATGCCTGTCAGTATCTACAAATTTTGAAATCCCAGTGAAAGAAAATTTCTTTATAAGGCATTTAACCAATTCCATCACAATCTCAAGGCAATTCAGCCTGGATTTTAACTTCAAAAAGCCAAAATTAACTCATGGATTTGAATTAGACTTGTTACTTTGTTGAATGGACCAAAACTGTCAATCCTTATGTTAATAATTAAGCTCAATTTGACTTCCATTCCTTCATTCAGAAAAGACACAGAGCATCTATTAGATGCCAAGAACACCAAGAAATTAGTAAGTTAAGCTCTAACTGTCATAGTTCATATTTAGGATGAGATAACTCTTACTTGTTTTAAATGAAAATACAGATTAATTCAAAAGAATATTATAAAGAATATTGATGAAACAGTGTTAGAGATAAGAAATTTTCACGAAAGAGAAATTTACCTGATTTGCTTTATTCCATATGCTCTTCACTTTGCATTCTAGTGCTCGGGCAGTGATTTCAAGTTGTTGTTTCAGGTAAACTTGCTCATTGTATTGTTTCTCTTTTCTTTTCAAGTCATCCTTTGTTTTTTCATATAATATATAAGCATTTCTCTTCTTCTTTGTTTCTTGTTCTAATGTGAATCTGCAGTGAAATATGCTTACCTTAAAATTTATTTTGTTAGAAAATAAAAAGTTCATTTTATGATCTGGTTCTTCATATGCTGATTTATTACCCTAATGGAATTTCTATGTTCTCAATTTTTTTTTTCATTTCTAAGTCTCACATTTTAAATTCCTCACTTCAATCTCTTCATAATGATAGACTTATGTGTATATATATATATTTGAAAAGTAGCAATGAAAACACATAATGCTACTGAGTTTCAGTCAAGAGTAACTCTGGTCAATAGTGTAGGGAAGAAATTTTGCAATTATTCAGTAAGGTTTGAATTGAAAATTACCCTTTTTTCCCCACATAGTCATAAATTACTCCTTCATTAGGACAGAGGATTTAGTTATTAATTAAAAGAGAAGTTGCTATTTAGAAACAGGTTTATAAGTTCATGAGAAATAAAATTTCAACTTCATGAGATATTACAGGGACTCCTACATGATCTCCAGGGGAAGGTAACATCCGCAGACATCTTTTCCAGAACACAGACCCGGTAATTAGCATAATCCAAGGCGAGGCTGGGGAGTCTACTCCCTGATGCCCTACACTTTATGTTTCTTCTTTTGCAGCACTTTGAACTTACCTTGTTGAATATTATTTATTTAGTAAATCATTTTTAAATCCCTTTTGGTACAAGGCAGGATCCCTATTAAGTAATTAAGAAATTAAGAGTAATCCGTGCTTTCAGCATAGACCTTTGAACTAATCTTATCTCTGTATGAGAGAGATGCTGAAAAAACTAACCAGTAATAACTCTCCACTTTACTTTTTAGTCCAACCATTCATATGTTAAGAATCAAACTGCATAAATTATTTTTACAGTTTCTGCCTTGAGAAAAATGGTCATTTCATAATTCTGCAAGTGGGAATGTAAAGTAATATAAACTTTCTGGAGGACAATTGAGAGATAAGGATCAAAGATTTTTTTTTAAAGAAATATAGAATGTAGTGTGTGTGTGTGTGTGTGTGTGTGTGTGTGTGTGTGTGTGTGTGTATGGCTGTGTTATTTCCAAGAGTCTCATATTCCACAATATTAATGAAATTTTCTCCCCTGTAAAATCCCAAAAGGTAAGTTAGCAATTTTAAGACTTCTCCTACATACCTACAGTATTAAAGTAAATATAAAGAGTTCAAATATTTCTTTAAGACCAAGAAATTCAGTACCTCATACTGCAGAGCTCTCCTTCCCACTCCACATTTTGAAGCTTTAACTGTGATGTTTCTTCTCTTGTTTTCAACAGCTCTGTTTGTAGCCAGTTCACCTTATTTTCCATTTCTTTAATTTTTCCTCTAAGTAGTGCAGAGTCAGATTCTTTCAGTTCTATTGATCTGAATGAATGAACTGGATCCTGAATCTTCAATAACCTATCAGAATCTGCATTAGGAAGAAAACAAAAATAGAAACAAAATATATGAATAATTTTTGTGTACAAAGGACTGTGCATTTTCACATTCATTCATCCATATATTGAACAAATGGATATTGAGCATCTATAACATGGAAGACATTCTTCTAAGCTCTGCAGATATTAAAAGAATGACAAAGTAACATTATGAACATTATGCAAGTAAATCTGACAATTCAGATGAAGTGGGTAAAATTCCTTCAGAGAGAGAATTTACAAAACTCAATTAAGAAAGAACAAATAAGCTAAAAAGCCCTATATCTTAAAAACCAAAGCAGAAGTCCTATTTAAAGACCTTATGACAAAGAAAATCCCAGTCCCAATGGTTACACTGGTGAATTCTACCAAGTATTTTAGGAAAATTTAATACCAACTCTACACAAATTCTCCTCAAAAAACGAAGAGGAAGAAATATGTCCTCATTCTATAAAACTAACATTACCCTGAATCCAAAACCAGACAAAGATATTACAAGAAAGAAAACTAATGTCATGAAAATGGAGGTAAAAATTCTAAACAAAACATTAGCAAATTAAATCCAACAATACAGGAAAATTCATCACGACCAAGTGGGGTGTATCCCAAGAATGCAGGGCTGTTTTAACACGTAAAAATCAATGTTATTCATCATATTAACAAACTAAAAAAGAAACCATATGATCATGTCAGTGGATAAAAAGAGGCACCTGCCAAACCTCCATATCGATTCCTGATAAAAACTTCCAGCAAACTAGGAACCAAGGGAACGTCTTCACTATGACAAAGATCTGTGCTAACCCTACAGCTGACACCATATGCAATGGTGAGAAATGGAATGCTTTTCCCAGAAGGTGAGGAACCGGACAGGAATGGCTTCTCTTACTCCTTCTATTCAGCACTATACTGGAGCCAGTGCAATCAGGCAAAATGAAAAACCAAAAGACATCTAGATGGGAAATGAAGAGGTAAGACTGTGCTAATCAGCGGGGAATATGATTACATGGTGCGAGTCAGCTAACTCCAACCTGTGGGCCGGGTTGCTTGCTTTGGTAAATAAAGTTTTACTGAAATACAGCCACGTCCATTAACTTGTGTATTGTCTATGGCTACTCTTGTTGCAACAGTGACAGAGCTGACTAGCTGTGACAGAGAATGTATTTATTGGCTGCAAGTCTTAAACGTGAACTGTCTTTAGTAAAACAGTAGTTTAAAGAAGAAAAAGCTTGACCACCTTTGGTTATGTAGAAAATCTGAAAGAATCCATAAAAAGGCTACTAGAACTAATAAATGGGTTCAGTCAGGTTGGAGGGCACAGAGTCAGTATACAGAAATCAACAGTATTCCTCTCATCAGAAACTAAAATTTAAAATACATTATTTTAAAACAAACAAATAAATAAGAATACACTACTTATAACCGCACTGAAAAATAAGAAATACAGGTAAGCTCATAAAAGATGGAAAGACCCAGACACTAAAAACTCTAAAATATTACTGAGAAAATCAAGGAAGATCTAAACGGAGAAATAAACTTTGTTCGGGGTTAAAAATTCTGTATGGTTAAGAAGTCAGTTCTCCCCAAATTAATCTACAGATTCAACATAATCTACGTCTAATTTCCAGGACACTAGCAGCCTCTTTTTTTTTTTTTTTTTTTAACATTGACAAGCTGATTCTAAAATTCATGTGGAAAGAAGGGTAATAAAATGAAACAAGATGAAGCCAGAGGACTGTGGCCTTTAACTATGGAGCTGTGAGAAGCAGTAGCTGGATTTTAAGCAAGGGGGTAACAAAGATCTGAATTTTAAAAACTATCTAGTAATCATGGTTGCGGTGTAGACCAACGTTCCAGGAGGCGGACAGCACAGAAGAAAGTCCTGAGGTGATTTCAGTATTCTAGGAGGGAAGCAGTAATAACCTGACCATGGGTGAAGATGTAGGAGCAGCAGAGTCAACAGAAAGCACAGGGAGTGGGAACGGTCACAGCCCCTGGCTGGCAGCGCACAACACGTCTGCTTCTGCTTTGACACAAAGCAGGTTTCTGAGACGCAGCGGACTGTAACGTAGCCGTGCTCCCTGGGGCAGTACTAGGTGTGCACACGTTACCACGAGATACTTAAAAAGGCTGTGTAGTCATACGGGGGTCCTACCTTTACTGTCCGGGCCAAGTTCTTCGATTAGCCTCAGGGTATTCTTACAATTAGGGTAAAGCGACTTGCGATCCTCAGAAGCTGTTTCCGGTGACAGAGTTAAGTCATCGAGGTCGTCCACAGAATTAATCTGCTCTTTGACCTACAAATAAATAATGCTATTTCACAGTGTCTCCAACATAGTTATAAAATATGCTTAGTGTACAGAGGTGATAAATATCCATCTTTTTATGAGAGCAAAAACACAGACACTTCTCGAAAGAACTGACTTTTGTCAAAAGGCTAACTTTATCAATAGTGTTTCTAAATTATTTTTAAGTAAATGTCTCTACAACAAAGGAGGATTTTCTGTTTTTCCACTCTTTTATCATTTATGAATTATTTTTACCATAGGGAAATATTTTTATAAGTAGTATTTTACTATACCTTGTCCTTTTTAGTAGACATTTTCTTTGAAGACCTGAAAAAAGAAAAAAGCAATTCATTTAAGCCAAATACTAAATATTGAAAATACAAGAAATATGTAAATCTATTATTTTTTATATAAAATCTTTGCATTGATAATTAATTTTCAATAAAAGGGATTAAACAAACAGTGGAAACAGTAACATTAAAGGACAAAGAAAGTATGTCAATTATATTATTGACAAAGTATTAAATTTAAATCAAGGGGACAAGCAGAGGAAAAGGAAAAACATAACATTACTTGTATTATTTGGTAGGAAAAAATACACCAGGATTTTCTTCTTGTTGTCTTTTTCAATAAAAACTGGCTTTTATGGCAATAAAAGCTGTTTGGAAAGTATTACTGAAGTCCTTATATGAAAGAAACCCTTTTCTAATAACCATGGTATTAGCTTTTTTGAGGACTTACTATGTAACCGCTATGCATTAGTATTAACACTTTACATGTCTTAAAGACATTTTAATCCTCACAACAATCCTGGGAGGTAGGTAATACATTAGGTACTTTACCCAGGAAGAAAATGAGGCACAGAAAGGCTAAGTCATTTGTCGAAGCCCCTATGTCTGCCCAGAATTCCAACCCAGGCAATCTGGCTTCAATACTTGCATTTCACAATATGCTAAGAAAGTAATATTTATTTTTAAGTATTTTTAACTAATGTAGTAAATGAATCTCTATTATTATTCTATGTCTAGGCATAATTATAAATAATTTCTGGGGCATATGTCCAGAAGGAACCCTACTTCAAAATGACACCTGCACCCCAATGTTCACAGCAGCACTATTTACAATAGCCAAGACATGGAAACAGCCTAAATGTCCATCAACAGATGACTGGGTAAAGAAGAGGTGGTATATTTATACAGTGGAATAATACTATTCAGCCATAAAACCCGACAACATAACGCCATTTGCAGCAACATGGATGCTCCTGGAGAATGTCATTCTAAGTGAAGTAAGCCAGAAAGAGAAAGAAAAAAACCATATGAGATCACTCATATGTCGAATCTAAAAACAAAAACAAAACATAAATACAAAACAGGAACAGACTTATAGACATAGAATGCAAACTTGTGGTTGCCAAGGGGGTGGAGGGTGGGAAGGGACAGACTGGGATTTCAAAATGTGGAATAGATAAACAAGATTATACTGTATAGCACAGCAAAATATATATAAGATCTTATGGAAGCTCACAGCAAAAAAAATGTGACAATGAATATATGTATGTTCATGTATAACTGAAAAATTGTGCTCTACACTGGAATTTGACACAACACTGCAAAACGACTATGACTCAATAAAAAAAGTGAAAATAATAATAATAATAATTTCTGAATCTTAACACCTATTTTTTACAAATACAAAGACTTTAGACCTAGGCAATACTGGAAATCTACTTTTAATAAAGATTTGCTTTCGCTTAAGACATTAATCAGTGGGCATTCATTATCCATTCAGCTGTTTGTTCATGCATTTGACAGGTCCTTATGGACCATGATGGCTTTTTAAATTTAGAACTTAGTAATCCAAAAGTAATCATCTGTGATAGATTGTTAATAGTTTATTATTCTATTGTATATAAACAAAATCTTCCCCTTCTTCCTGGAACCTAAACAAATATTAAGTTAATATAATCTGATATTTTACAATAGCATACAAAACCATAGCCACTCATGGTGATACTGTCAAGGACACTATAAAATCTAGAATCATCAAGGAATGATTAAACCCTATTCAGTATGGCCTAAGTGTCTGTATAGTCATTATGAGTATACAGTTTTTAAAAATCTATGGACAATGGTGTAACTTTAAAGTCATTATCTGCATATTCAATTGCGTAAGAATATTACACTTCAGAACTAACGAATAAGCCCTTACAACAAAACCATACATGAATAGTTCACTACAATATCTTAAAGATAACATAGTACAATCAATACACTTTCTAATATCAGAAATGCAAACAAAGTTAAATTGAAAAACACGTCTTCTATGGAATCGCATCCAACAGCATAGAGACATGCTCTAAAATCTACCGTCTCATCATTAAAAAAAGAAAGGGAACCCCCACGAGCCCCACGTTCCCCTTCACTCATCACCCAGTCCTCTCCTGCCTTCCCAGGGAATGTCCTCTGAGGGGCTGTTCACACCGACTCACTACAGCCCGGCTTCCTTGGGAACGTGGTACTGAAACTAATTCCGGTCAAAGGCACTTGTCCTCATGTTAGCCTTTCGGCACTGTTCCTCCCACACAGTTGAGAATTCTCTTGCCTTGGCCTTTGCACTATATGCTGCTGTTCTATTTCCAGAGAAGGTAATCACTGCTAATACGTCTTCACCTACAAATAAAGAATTTGTAGATTTTACCTGCCACAACCTTGACCTCCTTCACTTAAGCTGCTGTTCTCATTCATGTGTAGGAGACCACCAGCCAGTGAGGCAGTCTTCTCCAATACATGTGAAGTCACAGATGCTTTTAATGTCCGTTTTCCACTTTCATTCTTCTTTACTTCCTTCATATGCAAGCCAGGACAGCTACTTTAAAACAATCCATAAAAAAGCCAATTTTTAAAAAATAGTTCTACTGATAAATTTAAAAAAAAACCCAATTTTTGTAAAACTCCAACTCTTACCCATCTTCAGTCATTTATTAATTCACAAAATGGTTAACAAGTGCCAACCATATGCAAGGAAACACAAATTCTTGCTTCAAAGACAGATAAACAATTATGATACAATGTGATATGCAAGAGCTGACATATGAAAGTAAAGTGAGCATAAGGAAGGCTTTACAGAACAGGGAAATAAACAGGAGGTCATGAGCAAAAGAGACAGGAGGAAATTATTCTACTTAAGAGATTAGAATGTGAGCACAAAGATTAGGCACAAGGCATTTAGGTGTGTCCTGGGAACCTGGAAGGAAGAGTACAAAATACATGGAAGCAAGTGGAGAGATGAGCCTGGGAAGAAATGCTGAACAATATCTAGGAAAATAATAATTACCTACTGCTGAATACTGATCTAGGCTTACCTATCAGAATCTCCTTTCTGCAGAGCAGGAAACTGCCGGTCATCACTTTTTCCCCTCTTCCTCTGCCGAGTTAATCCTTCATGGTAACTGCCACCACACATGGTTTCTGACCCTTTCAGTTCACTTTTGTTCCTGTTCTCTTCTACTTCAACCTTTAGTGAAAGTTTGATACAAAGGGTAATTATTACTTTATTCATTAGAAACACTTTGTTTTCATTCATTTTATCATTTGACTCAGACTTTGCCCTGATTTCAATTGATTAAAATATTTTTGTGCTTATTTTAATTTTTATCATTTCAAGTCATTGAAGTGTTTGTAAATTCTGCTTCTTTCTGTTTGAGGAAAAGAAACAATTTCTAAAATTTCAAAAAGGACTTTCTGAATGTTGTGCTCTTACATCCACTCTTCCCCATGTGAATGGCAGAGACAGAGAAATAGAAAGACAAAGGCATAAAATTTGTCCTCTTCTGTCTTTACCACCTAGATTTTACATTAACCAGCCAGATTTAGAAGATGTCACACCTTGGTGCTTCAGTAACAGAAAGGAAACATTCTTCTTTCTGTGCTAAAGCTATCCTTTCCCCACTACTTTTTAAAATTCTTCTTTCATTTGGATCCTGGGTTATCAAAAAAGAGGTGTTTAATAAAATATATAAACCCAAGTTTACTGAAAGGAGCAGAGTGAAACTGATGAATTGCCAGTTAGTGTGGAATTCTGCAAAAGGAATAATGCTTCCCAATTTCACATTTAATAACCATGACCATTTTATAGCTAGACGGCATAGGAGTAATGAGTGATCTACTTTAGCCCCACTGTTTACTGATAATGGGAACACAACCAAGAAAGGTTAACTGATTTGTCCAAATTCCCTAAAGCAGTATTCCCCAGCATTTTACAGTGTCAAAAGAGATGATACAATGCTCTAACACTGAATCTAATAAGCTACAAAATAAATTCATCAAATTGATCAGATAAGTTAAAAGTGTGACTTTGGCAAAGCTGGGGGCAGGGCTCATCTCCTTTTTCTATTACAGGAGAACACCTTCAGAGTTCTATCCTTAACATTCTTTGCACCTCACACAAAAGAACACACACATTTTAAAAATCTATTACTAGAACTAAAAAAAATCATTCAGTGCATCTCAAAACTCAAGTTTTCTCTTTTGGAGAGAAATACTGAATTTTTTTTTGCTGAGGGTTCATACTACCTATATAATAAAATCATACATGTCAAAACTTACTACATTTTATTAAATAATATACTGTAAGTGACTCAACAGAAACACCCGAAAGTGGTGATTCAAGAACATGTGGGAGCACATGTATTTCTTAAGAATATCTCAAAGCGGCCATGATGGAATTCTAAGTGTCCAGTGATCAGTAAGACAGATAAGCCCGCACTCACTAACGCACAATACACGGATCAGTTTAGTGAGACCTTGTGCTTATATCCTTTCTCTCAAACACTGCTTCCTTCCCATTCTATGGAAGTGCAACTTACATTTAAGCCAAGATTAAAACAAAAAAAAAAAATACAAAAAAAAAAAAAAAAACCTTGAGCTTATTATATTTCCTAAGCCATTTCACTTGCGTTTATTCCGGCTCAGGTCACGTGGCACACAGCTGAATTACTTTCCCACTTCATATGAAAGACTGGCACAGAGACTTAGGTTGGTTAAGGAACAAAACCCAGGAAAATACTTCCCTGAGTTCCTGTTATTTAGATGGCAGAAATAGTCTGTTTCTACACGATTACATATTTAGATGACCCCGTTTTATACATAGGCTATTTTCATAGAATGGAAAATAAGATCAAATATGGATCAGAATGGAGGAGATTATTGATAAAGAGAAAAAACAGAGTAGCAGCAAAGGAACCTCTACCTCTTTCTGAAGCTGAATTTTCTTTTTCCAAACCCAGGAATTCTACTTGTAACATGCCTACTTCATTCTTAAACCTTTGCATACATTGCTGTAACTCTTTTAGATATACTTTGGATGTTCTGTTACCATTTGATGGAGAAGAACTCACATTTCCTAATTCAGGGTCCATGTTTTTAGAGTTATCAGCACCACAGTTATCTGCAAGCGATGGCTTCTGGAGCTGGTCTTGTATTGGTTTGGTTTTCTTACAAGTAATTGAAACAGCAGGCATATCATGACGTTTTATTTGAATCATGTGTTTCTTCTCACTGGAGCGGGCAAGCCACAAACCAAAAAGGCTTTGTGGATCACTTACCTGAGGTGCATGTCCAATGTCTGATTTCCAGTGAGTATTTTGGTTCCTTTTCGGTTTTCTTTTCATAGCAAATTCTTGGTCTTCTTTCACTTTAAATGGAACTCGGTTCCGTACTTCATTGTCTCTATCATTACAAAAACTCTCCTCAGTTTTGTTAAAAACGTGTTCAGTGTCTGGCTTACCATTTTCATCCAACTTATTTTCATTTGAATAAAGTTTCGAAGATGACTGGCAACCATACTTTCTTGACTCAGACTTGGAATAAAATGGAAAAACATTTTCAAGACTGGGCTCTTTGTGTTCAGAGACTGCCTGGAATCCTATAGAGACAGAGGCTCCAGGTGCATCTACTTCCTCAAAATCAAATGTATTATCTGTCACGTTGGAAGGTAGTTCCTTTAAGTCACCATGTAGTTCACAGTTGTCATGTAGTGACACTACCTTACGATGAAAAGTAATTTTGCCTTTTTCATGGATTTTACTGATTTTCTGATTTGACTTCTTTGTGATAAATTCTGAATTACTTTTCCAGTCGAATTTGCCTTGTTTGACCCACATGTCCTCATGCTTCTCCACACAAGAACGTTTTGAAGACACAGGTATGTCCTTTCTGTCATGTTCCTTCTTCATTTCTGGTTCTCTAGGCATTTTCTGCAGATGCACAAGTGAAAGATTAATCTGCATGATTTGATCTTCAGATTTCTTTTCTTTCACACTACATGCTTGTAAAACACATTTATCCTTAAGTAGTCAAGTACGGATAAAGAAAAATTAGAAAATAATTAAAATTTAACAAACTTCTTAATCTATGTTTGGCTAGTCACAAACTGAGAAGTGAAACATAACTTGCCTTAGCCTTGAAACAGGAGAAAAATAGGAACTCAGAAACCTAACTTTGTCACTGTTTGTTTGAACTAAACAATTCACACATGTTAAATCTACCAAGAATCAGAGATTAGATTTTTAACATTACAAAGATTTCCTCACTAAAAAATATTTCACCTCTCATACCTTAAATAGTGAGCCCCTCCAGTGCATGTAAAGATTTTTTTTAAAGGACTAGTAACTGGACAATAAGCAAACTGTAAATTATTAGGTGCCAAAATCAATTAACATCAGAAAGAGGAACAAATTCCTGAATTTTAATGCAAATGATATACTATGATAGTGATCTATCTCAATACGTATTCTCTGCATCCACTGAGTTATATTATACTCTAACATTCACTAGTGAGAGTGAATAAAAGAATTTTTAATAATATTTACTGATTTCCTACCCTGAAATGAAATAAATTAGAAAGTTTTTGTTTCTTCCCTAACAGCAAAGGTCCAATCGTGGAAGGTTTGATTCTCTTACTAGGCAGCTGGGTTGACTCTATGACCCCTGTTCTCTCCCTGATTGTAGATTCTGAAATCGATTACATAGAGATCACAAGACAGAAGAATCTTTCATCTTGGCATTAATGACTTGCAATTTGAAACTGCAAATTTTGGACCACTGGGAATGACTGTTCCTTACATGAAACTAACTCGGTGGCCATCACTGCTATATTATTTACAATTTCAACTGCTTATATCACATGATTTAATATTTGATATCACCTTCATCATGTGAGGAAATTATAAAGATGGAAGAAGTAAACCATATTCAGGAAGGTTTTTTGCCTCAATTCCAAGGATAAAGTGTAACTATAAATTATTATAGATCCTAACAATACTTTAACATTTGTAATTAGATAAAATGCTATTAAAAACTAAATATTAAGTAATTATTTATTGACTCTAAAAGTCTAGTTTGAAAGGCAATTTCTTTTGAACTGTGTTATTAAACCACAGAAAACAGTATTAAACAAGAAATTTAAATTTACATTTTTACATACCTGTGAGTGGTTATTTTCACTCGCATCAAGTCTTTCTTGCTCTTCCTCAGATGCCCTTTGTAAGTCTAGGTCTGCTGAAAAATGAATATGCTTAGTTAAAATTCACTACTTAGAACAGCTAGATAAAAGGCACCATCTTTATAAAAACAGAAAAAACATTTCATCAATTGACAGTTGAAATTAAGCTTAATCTTTAGCTGGATATTTACTTCTTTAAGAAATACTTCTAATTATCTAAAACTTCAACAAACTATTTGGGAAATACTAGATGTTACCAGATTAAAGGCATACAAACATCTCAAAGTTTCACTCACAAATTGATTCACCAGACATGAACAAGACAAAGAGAAATAAAACAAAATTTAAAAATACAGTAGAAATATACAAAGTCACGACAGACTCTATTCTCTACCTCCTAACAGTACCTTGTTAACAACATACCAGGCTTCAAGAGCAATGTTAAACATGGTTTCCAAAATTACTGTTACTTTTTATGCTTTTATCTTTCCTTAATCTGAAATGTTTCCCTCTATTGTTCTGACAGATTCCTTTTCCTCTTTGAAGACTCAGCCTGCTCTGTGAAGTCCTCCTGGATTGCAGCTGTCTTTCCACACAGACACAGGGATCTCTTTCCTTGGAGCTACCTTGGTACTTCACAGATTTTTCTAGTGTGTCTTCACCAGCTGAACTGTAAACTATTTCTTTACATGTCTATCCTCTTTGCTCCCATGCTGTAGAGGACAAACTCTTAAAAGTATCTGTGTATAAACAGTATTTATTAGAAAAACTTTGAGTTTAGAGCTTGTAGTCACTACTATAGGAGATAACTGAGAATCTTCTGTAAATACAACATTAATTCTGCAGGTAAGGAAAGAAAAGATAAAACTATAGGAGCAGAAAAAATATTGTATGACTTATTACTACAGCTCTGATTATATCACTGATTAAGGCACTAAATTAATTGGTATATAAAGTAGAACACGTATTAGATGTGGTTAATCAACAGACTGGGTATCCTAGAAGAATCAGAATTGATATTCCATATATTATTTTTAAGCGACAAAGCACTCCTTAAAATCCAATATCCTTTTCGACCCATCAATCCATTAAAAATAATAAAACAAGATGATATACTGTGTGGACACAGTTAAGAAGGAGGTCCTGTGTAGCAAATTCCCAATGACTGCCACTACCGCTGGGAAAGCCACTTCTAAAATACAAAAAGGCAGAGAATATACTAGAAATACTTTGATATTTAGTTGCAGAGGTGCTTTTTCAGTTACACTGAATATAGCTATAACAAATATTTATAAATTCAGAGCTAGATAAAAATAAAGCTAAGAAACCATACTTTGAGAAGGGAATCTTTGGATGGCCACCTAGGTTTCCCAACTAGTCACAAAGCTCTAGACATCACCCTCCTACCTGCTCTCAGGAGCATGCTAAATACTATTCTGAACGAACTTACTTTCACCTAATTCTCTTTGCTATTTAATATGTTGCTATGGTCAGAGAATGAACATAAATGTCATGCCAAAAGGTATTGTCTGGTTGTAGGTTGCATAAAAGGAGTAAACACAAAGGAGATCCTGCCACAAAATGATTTCTGCAAAGTCAGAGTATGGTGAAGCCACGCACAGGTAGACTATGGCTAGTTCTCTATGCTGCTTTATTACCTTCTTTGCAGCTTCTGTTCTCTGGCAGCTGTGACTCACACAGGCCACGGAGCGCTGCATGTTCTGACACAGACACAGCTCCAATATTCATCCGATCTTTATCTACCAGGGCCGTCTGCCTCAGTTCTGTGGGTGCTGACTGGTTTGCGGTCACTGATCGTGATACCAACGGACATTTATCAACTTTCAAATGCTCGGCTCTTTGACCAGCCTCATTATTGAGGCTCAAACTAGTAGAAACCCAGTCTGAAGAACCTGAAAACAAAGTTTCCACTTATTAGAATGTGAACAACAATACAAATGACTAACTTTTATGAATTCTCTTCCCAGAGCAGCAGCCCCACGTCCGCAGCCCCACGCCCTCCTCTCCCCCAAACACACTGCTCCTTCCCAGCTGGTTGTAATTTACATGTCATTGCCGTTCATATAGGGAACCACTGTCTCTCTTTTTACTACCTTTAATTTTCTAGTACTGCTAATTTGGATTCACTCATCACTCTCTATAAAACAGTCTACATTCTGTAAGAGCTTTATGAATTATGATTCTTCAACATATGAATTTTTTCATTAACAAAATGTATGTCTAATGAGCCATATAATGGATGTTTAAATATGCATGACAGTATTGAGGCCTAGAGACGTGGGCTTTAAGAAAACTTTTACTGAATGGTACTACATAAATTACAATGAGACAGTCTTTCCTCAATGTACCAATATCTTCAGAATTCTTACCTTAAGCCTTGGATAAACATCATAAATTTATATAAGAAAGGATAGCCTTGAGTGACTAATTTTTTCCATATAAAAATAGGGTAAATCTAGGTACAAACCAGATCCAAAGAGTACAGAGTGCCATGAGACAGGAAATATCTAACAAAAATGTTTTCCTTTTTTAAAAAGAATTAAGTTGTCAGATTCAAACTTTTTAAGACAAGTTAAAGAAGAAAAGGCGAGAAATGTAGAAGTGAACGTTAAAGCCCACTTCATCACAAGGGCCCCTTTATTATTTCACATCCATGAACCCTGTTTAAAACAGCACTTCTCAAGTGTCATCTGAGAAGCCCTGAAGCCCCATGTTCCCTCCATCTAGGGAGTCCAGGAGGTCAAAACTATTTTCACAATAGTACTGAATGCTATTTTCATTCTCATTCTCTGTTAAGGGTGCAGTGGAGGTTTCCAGATACATGACATGTGATAACATCAAAGCTCTAATGGTGAATGGAATGTTTGTGTGTGCTTGTTTTTTAAATCTTTCAGCTTTATTTTCTAATATACTAAACATCAATAGATACAACCCACTTAAAAGTTCTTCAAAATTCTCAATAATTTTTAATAGTATAAAAAATACCCTAAACCCAAAAGCTTTTAGGATTATTGTTTTAAAATATCATATCTACCAAACATTAAGGTAGGACTAATTACTTCCATCATTTTTAATAATCAAAGACACCACACACACACACACACACACAGAGAGAGAGAGAGAGAGAAAGAGAGAGAGAGAGAGAGAGAGCGCTAATCAAACCATCCAGTTGGCTTAAGACCTTTGGGCTAGGGAAATAGCTCAGTGGTAGACCACATGCTTAGCATGCACAAGGTTCTGGGTTCAATCCCTAGGACCTTCATTAATAAATAAATACAGAAATAAATAAATATCATCAATGTGATAGCACTAGATGAAATAATTAAAGTGAAATATGACTGACATGTTAGCAAGGGAAGCTTTACTCTACATAAAGGTCAAAATTCAATTAAGCATTTTAAAACTGGAAAAATCTTAGAACCTAATAATCAATCTCTCAGAATCCCTGAAGAGTATAGGGACTCCAAGCTGAGCACTTTAGTGTCTCCCAACCTCAACAGAAACATCCAAGTCAAAGCTGACATTTTAAAAATCTATTTCTTAAGCTTATATATATTTTTCAAACATGGATACCACTAATAACATCTGCCTTATTTATGTCATCTTTCAATTAAATTTGAAGAAATAAAAGGAATTACCAATAAGAAGACTGTACTTCTTTTCAGAGCTAAATTTGTATTGCAGAATTTACCTGATTTGAATGTTTGTAAATTCTTCATTTCTCCTGTTTTCTTAGGAACAGAATCTTTCACTCCAACTGCAGGCTGAATGGTTTTTGAAACACACCGATTAATAATGTACATTTGATACAATCTGTAGTAATCATTCAAGGGGGGAGGGTCTAGCTCAGTGGTAGAGTGCCTGCTTAGCAGTGCATGAGGTCCTAAGCTAAATTCCCAGTACCCTCACTAAATAAAAAAAAAAAAAATCAAGATAAAAGTATAAAAGTTCTTACCTTCAAGTGAGGATATTTTTCAGTAGAATCTAAAAGCCAAAAGGGACACATAGTCAATTAGATGTAAATATGAAAGCCAACTACCCATTCACGCAGAGTTAGTACTGCGCAACCCTCGTGCTTGCTTTGGAAATGAACACGTTAGGTTTCGGTGTTTTGTTTTTCAGGGGCAGTTAGGACAGCAACAAGACAGAAACATGAATCCATTATAGATACTCAATAAAGAACGGGAATATAGGTTTAACAAAACATGCAGTTAAGATTTCAAACGTACGATTATGTTTCAAGTGACTTATTTATAAAATAGAAACGTGTACATATACCAGTGTGAACTTGCTGCCTGAGAAGGAGAAAAGCGATCTCTAATCAGAGGAACAAATCACGGCTCCAAGAAGACAAATGTGAAAGCTGACCGTAAAGTGCCACAGCACATCTTTAATGCGATTGACACCGTTAGACTACAACTACTTATCATGCTCTTCAATTCGTCCTGTAATTTAGGAAGTCCACAGTTGTGATGGCAGTTCATTTGAATGTGCAATTCACTTCTCATCAGAGAAAGTGTTATGAATTGATCGCCTTGGATACACACTTGTAGGATAATAGTTCATAAAAATATTTTTCCCATACCCACATGGGCTATTGGTATGCCTACATTTCTTGGATCCTCTAGCCATCAATGTTTCTTGATCCACTCATACAAGAAAGAATGTATACTGAGTTCTCAATATTGAAATCTGGTGATCAAAATAAATTTTAATTGCCACAGAATTATTAGATATTAAAAGTCTTTTATATTTCAAAACCTGTGCAGTATTCAGTGAAAATAACAACTTCAGCATTTATGGAATGAACCCTGTTAGTTTCTTTTCTTTCCAAAAGTAGTTTGGTTTGGTAAATCAGGCTAATGTTTACAAGGATTTTTGTGAAACAACTGTCTTCTCAAAAAATTAGCTATCCTTAAACAAACAAACAAAAAGCACAGTCAATGCTTCATATTCAAGTTAATCTCATTGGAATAACAAATACCAATACAACATTTACCTTTGAAGCCTGATAGGAGGAGAGGCTGTGGTTTACCCCAATTCTAGGCCCCCTCCTGATTCCAGTATTCTCTGGAGTGGCAATGATCTAACCTACCTTCAGTGCAAATACACTGACACCATTGAAAAGGAGTTCTCTCAAGTTTCCTCAATTCCAAAATCACCTACCTGCTGCCTTTTTTTCCTCCTTCCTTCCTTTCACTTTCCTCTTCAAAGGTACCTCTACATCTGTGGTCTTAAATCTTCCCCTTTTCTATTCTTCTGACAGACGATCCCCACCACTTCTTTTTCCTCTCTGCTTAGCAGCAGTAGCTTACATCTCTAGTTTCTACTTCAACTCTTTGCCTCCCTCTGGCTATGAACGTGCTCAGAAAGAAAAACAAAATCATGCTTTTCCTTGTTGCTGTTGTCTTTAACTCCCCAGTGGCTCTTCTTCCAGATTCCCCTAAACACAAGTCTACCTTCTGAGCGTGATCTGAAGACCAGCAACAAGGGCTTCACCTGAGAGCTTGTTAGAAACACAGACCCACTGCTCAGAATGTGCACTTTTCACTGGGTCCCCAGGTGACTAAAATTTGAGAAACTCCGGTCTATACCGAGTCTGCTTCTATAGCACTCGGACTTAACTGACCTCTCTGAAATCCAGCTGCACACGTCTCACTGTAACACTTCCCCAAAAGCTGCATCAGGAGCTGCAGACTTTTCAGTGGACTCTTTACCAGGCTCCAGCTCCCCTGACCTCCCTGGAATGCACCCTGCTCTCTTCCTCTTTCCCACTCTTCTGTTGGCCTATGAGACACCATCCTATAAGGCAGCAACACGCTGCATGACACGAAGGTCCAGACATTGACAGCTGACCACACATGCCTGTGCTCACCGGCAGCCACACCCGGCTCTGCGTGATCAGGTACCACAGTCCTCGCTGCCTTCCTAAAGGTCAGGGGGACGGGGGAGTGGAACGTTCTGCTGTGCCTCCCGGACAAGCTTTGGTGCTGGAAGAAGCTCAATTCATACCCGTCTCATTTCAAACACTCTTGTCTTCCTTCTCCTAAAGAACTATTCTACATTACCACCTCCTGCCAGGGACCGCCCCCTCCTTTTCCTTCATTCACTCCCCTCCTCTCTACCTCTCTCATTCTTCACTCCCTCCTTCCCTCCTCCTGGTTTCCTGCCTGTCCTCAGGTCACAGAGCATCTTGAAAGAAAGCTAACAACTGAGCTCCTTAAACAGCATTCTAGTTTAATCTGTTGCTGACACCTGGTAAGATATACAATATACTTCCTCTTCTCTTTTTTCTCACTATATGTTCAACAGGTGATTTTCTTTGGCTGAGAGAATAGATCCAAATCCATGTTTTAAATCAACATTCTGTAAAATGACTTTTTTTTAATAAAATACAGTACTTACTTTCTATTTGTCCATTTAATGTATTTTTTTCTCCTAGACCTGCAGCTCCAGATAAATGATCAATACAGTTCGGTAGTTCAATCTCGGAGATACTCTGTTAAAATTAATATTAATAATGAGTTGCATAAAGATTTCCTGATTCCTTTCTAACAAAATACCTGCATTTCCTACCTTATTATTATTTTTTTAATTTCCTACTTTAAAAGCAATTACACTTAAAAACAAAATAAGCATATCCTGGAAACCCAAACACTTAAATAGAAAATTTCATACACACTCTTTAGATCAAGTCTATCTTTTATCTTCACTTGGCTTTTGACTCTGTAAACTGAGCATGGAAAGCTAGAGCAAATATTTTCACAGACAAAATACTGACTTACATGCAGATTTCAACAAAGAATTAACTTCAAAACACCTAATTCCATTTTGCATTCCTCGACAAAAGAAGAGGACGTTTAAAAAAATATGTATTTTTATATGTATAACTGAATTGCTTTGCAGTACACTTGAAAGTAACATTATAAACTGACTACACTTCAGTAAAAAGTAAAATTAAAAATATACATATTTAAATATATTCTTTAATAAGTGTGCTATAAGTTTAAAATATTTCTTAGTACAGATACTGTTAATAGTATTGAAATAGCATACATGGCATGAAAAGAAGCCTTAGAGTCTGTCATGTTGAGTATTAACAGAACACTGTGGAAACTGCTACATTTCAGTAAACAAAGGCTTAGCAGAATCTAACTATTATTTGATAAAACTTTTATTGATAGAGAAAATAGTTGAATAAAGTACCAAAATAGAAAGAAAAATATTTGTTTAAATTAACAGCAGAAAAATGTTTAATGTAGCTATGCAGCTCTTCAAAAAAAGTACCATAAGCTTTACTTTACTTAGGGAAGAATAAGAACACTGCTTAGTGACCACCCGCATGTGCCAGGCCCTTATGATGCACATTCTCTTTTCTACACACAACAATAATAACAGTGATTCTAAGGACGGTTACCCACTTGCTGCTTCCTGGTCACTCCAAGATGCTGGAGTATGGTGATGAGCAGATGTGACCCGCTGATCTCTCTGTCCGGAACATCCCTCCCCGGGACCTTCGTGTGACTGGCTCCTTCCTGTCCATCACCTGGCAGCTCTGGTCACACTCAGCTCTTTTCTGACTACCTAAATTCCACCCTTACTCCACCCTCGTCCTAACTACAAACTCCCCCACTGTTGTCTAAACTAACGCTCTCCACGTTCCTTATATGAAGGACTTACTGTCCCTGATAAAGGGTTCCTGTTTACTTGTTCTTCTGTTCCTGCCACTACAGCCTAACCCCTCAACTGCGACATTCAGTGTCTAACTGCCTGGTGCATAGCTGGTGTTCAGGAACAGGAATTTATTTAAGGTCAAAACATCTAAAACCCCCAGAGGGCTTCAAGTACTAAAGCACTATATACCTATCAGAGATGTCTGATAATAGTCTACCAACACTCAACATACCCCAAATGAGAAATCCCCATGCCCGCTCTAACTTTCCCATTTTATTGTCCTTCAGATTTTAAAAAAGTGTCCTCAGCATTTCACTAGGTCACTAGTGGCCACTGTGATCATTCTGTCTTACATTTCTATAGCACCCTTTACAGTTGACAATGTGTTTTCACACTTGTTACCACATTTTTGTTCATGACACATAACCTAAGACGTACGTATCAGTACCATGTTTTTGAACGAGGTCACTGACATTCAAATAAGTCAGACAAGTTTTTCCAAGATCCCACAGTGGGTCAGAACCAGGATGCTATCTCTGCTGACTTCAGATACAGTGCTGTGCCACTAGGCAGGAGCTGCCGAGATCCAAGGGTTCAGGCTCTTCTTGCCTCTTTCCATGGCTATCACCTTGGAATAGGTCATCACTACCCTGCACTTAGCTTCCTTCAAGTTCAGTCGCCATAAAAGTACTCAGTGCACGCTATTTTCCCTACCCAAAATGGGCTGTCCTCATTAAAACATCACTAAACCAAACTGCTGGTATTTTAACCCCACATATTTATTACTATTCCACATGCTTTTGCTTATCCTGAAATGTTCATTGCAGATCTACTTGACAATCCAAATATAATGGTACTTTCAATTCACAGGCACTGTCTTTTCAAGAACAAAGTGGTTAAACAAACAAAAACACCGTTTTTTTGTGGGGGTTTTTTTGTTTTCTTTTTTTTGTACAACCTCTCTCTCTCTGAATCTCACTAAGAGTTTTACACATTCACTTATCACGAAGAAACAAACATCTGGTCACAGGCTGACCAAGAATTATTTTCTTTAGTTTTTAGAAAAGGTAACTTCAGAACACAAACCGATTCCCTGTGACTTCTAAGCTTTGGCTTTTGCACTACATACACCAGTTTCATTAGGTGAGTCTGGAAAATTAACAGAAGTGCACTCTGCAGTAGTATGACATGTAGCATGGAATGACTTTACTAAGTGTGGGTTAAAATGAGGAAAAAATTTGGCTGGGAAAATGCAAAAGTGAGAAAGTGAAGTCAAAACATCCCTCCATTTATGTTTTAACATCACGCAACGCTTATACTTGAAAATAATACTAGAAGGCAGCACCTCAGAATCCAAGGGTGATTCGACATCTTCCTTTTCTTCTAATCCTAATGCTGAAGTTGCATCTACAAAATGCAGTCACAGATACATTAATGAGAACACATACTGCTAGGAAGTTAAATATATATATAAGTCTATCTTGATTCATGAATATGTCAAGAAAATAAAGTGGCAGAAAAGAATTTCAGAGGGTTGAAGCATTTTCTGGAAGAAAACTTGGTCGTAGTTGGGATATTTATGAAAGAAGATGGCAAAAGAAAAACACTTAAGAAGAAATGGACATCATATTTGGATCTACACACTTTACATTTTTTACACTAGCTTTTTTTTTTAATGGCGGTACTGGGAATTGAACCCAGGACCTCGTGCATGCTAGGCATGCGCTCTCCCACTGAGCTATACCCTCCCCCCTCCAACCACATTAACTTTTAAGCACAGAAGAAAATCCATAGATGCTCACTGACTTACCACCTCTGTCACTTTTATGTGTTCCATCAACAGGAATCAATTTGCTATGATCTGCTTGCTCCTTTAGAACGCTGTTAATAGTCCGAGTGCCATTCTCTTTCCCCCCAGTTTTCGGCTTTGTTGCTTCTTCCTATAAAAACAAAACAAAATGTAACAAAAACCCAACTTCAGAAAACATCATATTCCTACACCTGGTCATTCAATCAGTCAGGAAGAGAACATATATTTACTGTATCCATCACATCATAGGCATTATCCTGGGAGAAGCTGGCAATATACATAAAAGACAGATTCTGCTCTATATTCTAGGGGAGACAGAGACACATGAAAATGAATCAACACAGACAAGTATCATTCAGCAGCTCTACACCTGCAGTGAACAGATACAGTAAGGGCACAAAGGAGAGAAGAGACTTGCTGCATGTCAATAGCTCAGGGAATGCTGGGAAGACCAGACTGTGTCTTAAAAGACAGACCCTGTGCAGAGAGCAGATGTGAAGGGGGTTCTAAAAAGGGCAGCCTGAGCCAAAGGTCGAGGTGTGAAACAGCATGATAAGTCACATGGAAAACTAGAACAGTTACTGGGGTTGGAATGGAGAGACAAAATTTCCTAGATTAAATATAAGACATCACTTCATCAATTTAAATGTGAGGACTTCTAAAAAAAGAAGTAACTTCAAGTTAAAACTAACTTCCATAGGGCACTATATTCAATATCTCACAAACAACTACAATGGAAAAGAAAGAAAAAGAATTAGATATATGCATATATATGTATAACCAAATCATTTTACTGCACACCTGTAACTCATACAATACTGTACATCAACTACATTTGAGTTAAAAAACAAACTTCTATAACCAAAAAGAAAAAAGGATCAAATTTTCTTTCTGTTGTTCATAAAATCAGCTATATGTCCTTCAGAAGAGTCTGAGCACTTTTTTCCATGACCTGACTTTTCCCTCTCTTAATTTGAATTTGAGGTAATTTCTATCATAATTTGTACTATAGACTTCCTGCTCTCACTTAACCCCACTATTTCTGCTGTGTTTGTATAATAATCTCTCTCATTTTGACACTCATTCATCTTGTCCTTATTAGATGAATCCTTCCCCTTTGTACCCCTGCCCATCTTCATATTCATCCAGCTGTTCTTTCCAGTTGCTTTCTTATCTTTCCTTTCTTAATGGCATATTTGAGAACTGTTTATGCCACCAAACTTTACAAATCTCAGTCCTGCACGTGTACCTCTCTTGTTATCACACTGTTTTCTATTGTGATCTTGAGCACTTCCATTCCTCTGTAGGATCCTTTTCATCCCCATGAGAATCAGGGGGACGGTAAGTGAAAAAGCACAGGAGGGAAAAGTTAAAAACAAAACGACTTACCTCTGTAACACCAAGGACTGCTGAAGACGTGAGAGGTTCTGGTGCTGGGGAGGCAGGATGAGAGAAGCCTGAAACTTCACTTGATGGTTGGGAAAAGGTTCTAACTGCATCTTCATTTTCATTATTAGAATTATTGTCCTCAAAGAAGGTGCTAGTTCCTGGTTTCAAAACACCATCTTTTGCCTCTGCTGTAGCGACAAGGTATGGTAGATGAAATTATCTATAATTTCTCACCAGTGAAAACACAAAAAGACAGTCTTCAAATAACTTACTGTTTATCACGGGTTCTCCCCAGGCCTGAATTAGCTTTGCGAATCTTGGATGCCGGACTTTCTAGAGAAGAAAATAACAGCTTTAAGAACAACAAATATGAAATTGAATAAAGTAATTATAACATTCCCCATTCCTAGATGATCTAACACAAAGAGCGCTGGCTTCGGAGTCATTCAGATATGGATTCAAGTCCTGGGTCTGTCATTTACCAACCTACATCTTCTCATGGGGTGAGGATTATGAGAGATGACCTCGGGGTCCCAAAATGTTACTTTCTTTACCCCTCATTGATTATTATACAACACTATGGTATCCATTAGATGACATTCTTGACCAAAATGATCTAGAACAAAAACTTATCCCTGATAGTTTAGAGTCCTATTGAAAAAACTAACATTAAGAAATTTAAAGTAACTGTTATATTTTGAAATGTGCTTGCATGACTTATGTATGTGTGAATGATCTCTCATGAGGGAAATATGAGAGTTTACTTTTTAGCAGTATCTTATTTGGATGAGTTAGAACAGCAAACAGGATAAGCTACTTCTATTCCATTTGCCAAAAAGCTGAAGACAAATGATTGTTCAAATTCAGCTACTTCTAAGAAAGAGGAATAAAAACAAAAGTAATTCTGAGGGGCAATGACTCATGAGTGAAAGCCACACACATAGTAAACAGAAAGCTGTCACTAAATATGTTTACAGAGGCAGAGTGAGATGGACTGAAAGAACAGACACTGAAGAAGTGTTTTCTGCAAAAAAAAATATTAAGTTTGGGGCAAACCATTAAAAAAAAAAGTGGGGAGGAGGAAGAAAAGAAAAAATGAGACATGACTAGTCAAGTACAAACTTAGGGCAAGAAAAAAAGAAAAATGTAAGTATAACAAGGCATGTGGAGAAATATATATATTTCAGCATTTATATGTAATAGATCAGGGATGTATCAGTATTGTTAGGGATATACGATGAGTGAAAGCCTCTGTTTTACCTTTTTATTATATATATAAAAATATAAGTTATATATGCAAGTATATATATTATTCTTCAGCAAACTTTATAAAAATATCAAAATATATGATGTACAAAACATATATATAAAACAAAGGCCTTTGTTCATAGTATATCCCCAATAACACTGACCTGTATTACTCTACAACTGTTTGTTTGTAAATACTACTGTAAGAGTTAAATCTTGTCACTGTAAGTCACTCAATTGAACATGGTCATCTCTCACTACCTGAATGCTGCCAATTATTACTAGAGAGAGAGAAAAATAATTTTAGAAAGTTCCTAACACATCAGCTTTCCACCTAGACAAAGAACTGGTAATCAGGATTCTAAGGATAATATAGGGCTTGAAAACATATCTTTAATGGAACATGAGAGGGGGCTAAAAGAAGGTTAAAAAGTTTTCATCTCAAATTCTAAGCTCACAGTTGATGGATACTGAAAAACAGACTGTAACCTTTTCCTAATTATCATATACTTCTTATCTATTTCCTCGGCATTTATGACATATTTCCTCTCATAACAACTGAACTTTTACAACCTAAACAAAGGGAATAGAAATTTGTCATATTTTTAGAATTCAAATAGATTTCACTATGACATAGTACACATATTATATTACCTGTATCATCAAATAGATTTCATTATGATAGAGTGTGCATGTTATATTACCTGCAGCATGATGCAGCATTCCATGTCTCTTCATGCATTCACATTCAAAAAATACTAAAATGCTTCTTACATTTAAGACCTTATTCTAGGTGCTCCAGGAAATGCACAATTATGTTCCCTAATCTCTAGCGGTGTATACTGATGCAGGGGCTATAAGATAAATATGTAAATAACTATACTACAAAATGTCTGAAACTTGAAATTTTAAAATGGTACACGAGGACTGGACATACTTTTTAAAACTATAATACAAAAGAATTCTGAAATCGGTTCCATCATATGGTTGTTATTAAGAGCCTACATTTAAAGCTGGCTGTTATTTTAGGGAAAATGTGTATTCTTCAGTTAGATGCAGAGTTTTGAATATACTCATAATGGGATAATTTAGAAAACACAGAGGAATTTCTTTATAATATGGATTTTGAGAAACAGAATTTTAATTTCTAAATTTCTAGAATGTCAACTATTATTTTAGTCTTAATGCAGAACCAGAGATAGAAATAAAGTTAAAAAAAAAACAAAAACAAAAAACTCTTTCCTCACAACTCTCTGATATCAAAATAAAAAGTGTCCGGGGTGGGGGGAGATACATGCTACGTAGTTTTGGAACTGAAAGGCCCCAGGAAGAGGCCATGATTATCACAGTAAGTAGCTGTGTGCACTGAAGATATCCCTGAGGCAAGAGTATTATACAAGTGCCGTCAGTGTGGTTTAAGTCAAAGAATCCTTATCCCTGGCCAAGCTTCACACTTCCTCTGTTGTGGGAAGACTTTTCACAGTACAATTTTCCTGTCGTGATCTATTTTCTAGTCCATTTTGCTTCAGCCTCATCTTCAGTATTTACCAAAGTAAAAAAAAAAAAAAAAGAAAGAAAGAAAAAATAAAACCCTGCCACATTTTTATAAAATGGTTTACTCTGACCAACTTTCTCATACAAACATAAAACAATGATAGGCAGAACACTGCTAAGTTTTAAGAGTAAATACTACACAAAACTAAATTCAGAGCAGAAAAATTAATTTCACAAGAGAACACTTTACCTTGGGAGCAAGATCTAAGTCATCATCTGATGGAGGCCGTGAATCATCAACATCATGTTTCGGTGAAATACTTTGGAGCAAAAATACACATCAAAAATGAGTGAGTTCATTTCTTTAAACAAACAAGTCACAAAAGTCTATGCTGAGGGATAAGAAAGCAGATTTGGGAGCCAGGCTGCCTGATGGTTAAGTCACAGGTCAACTACTTGTTAACCATGGAATCATGGGTCAACTAGTCAACCTCCTTAAGTTACAGTTGCCTAATTAACTAGAAGTAAGCTATAACAGCACAGCTACTCTGCAAAGCTGTTGTGGTGACTGTATGAGGTAACAAATGCCAAGTACATAAAACAGTGTCAAACGCAGAGTAGGACACTCAACAAGCCTTGTTTCTTTTCTCTGTGTTCCCTTAGTCAACATGTAATTTTTAAAAATCCATAAAATCCTACCGGCTTACAGAGATGTCTTCAAACCTCGGTGCAACCTTAATCACTAAACTCTCTATTAAAGAAGAAAGTAAAATAGAGTTTATATGAGCAACAGAAAAATACAGAATATTAAAAGTATAAGACCAATGTTTTGTTAAAAAGCATTCCTTTGGGACCACACCTGGAGACTACACACTTGAGTGAATACTGAGTATACTCCTGGTAGGTAATTAAGCATAAAAACCACTTCCCCTCCTTTATATTTATCAAAAAAGAAAAGGGTGTTTATCCAAATTTGATATTTTAAAGTGAACTGCTGTTTACAAGGACCAAAATACCAACCAAACTTTATGAGACTCACAAAAGAATGATAACCATTAGTAGAATCAGTATCATAAACTGACAATGTCAAGCTTACATAGCATGGTATTTCTGGATGATACCCATGGGACAAACCCACCCTGCCATTTGGCTTTGTCAACCTCGTGTTATCTGGGCACGGTCATCCCTATTCGCTCACATACGGTCTGGGGCTGCTTTCACACTGCAATGGCAGACATGAGTGGACGTGACAGACATCACATGGCCTAAAATATTGACTCTCTGGCCCTTTATAGAAAAAGCTTGTGCATCCCCGCTTTATGTCATAACAGGAAACCCTAAGACTCAAATCGAATCTTCTTACTCTTCTGCTCAACATTCTTCACTGAATCCATGCAGCTGCCATTGCTGGTTCCCAAATCGACAACCACTTCTTCTTCATTGTCCTTGCTGGGCAATTGCAACTTTTCTTGGATATTTTCTGCCCCAGCATGCGAAGAAGGTAAACTCTCCTTAGCTGCAAAAAGAGAAATGATTGTTTTAAGGTCATCACAGTAACTGCATTTCTTTTCCCAGTGGCTGCTTGAGGAATGAGCATGTGATGTAGCCCAGCCCATAAGATGCTAGGGGAAGTCTACCGGAAGCGCCTCTGTTTTCTTCCTAGTTAACAGAAAACATGCAGAGAGAAGCAGCCCTCCTCGCCTGCGGATATTGTCATGTGAGAAGATGATGCTTGGAGCTGCTGCTAATCAGCAGACCAGGAAGGGCGACATCAAACACCAGCAGCCTCACAGCTGAAGGAGGGACAGCATCTGGGATCCTGATGACATCACCGAACCTTCTAAACAATCCTGACTCCTGTTGCTGTAGCCACTGTTACTTAGGGCTCCTATTATTATTGGCAGCTAAAAGCATTCTGACAAATTTCCCAAGGTCTACAGCAGACCTACTCCTTTCTATAGTACTAGAAAAGCTTTCAGAAGCATGCCTGAGCTAGGTAGTCACCTCGTTCCCAACCATTCCTACAGCATCCTTTCTGCACCAACAAAATGAAACTCACAGATCCTGCAAAGTTCACTGGCACATCTTCGCCTTTGCACCGCTGTCCTTTCTGCCAAATGTAATCTTCAAAGATGTTCCGCCCACCAAACACTGCCCTTCTGCCTCCTTCCCTGGCAAACTTCTACTCGCTCTGCGTGGCTTACCTAACATCCTACCCATTTTTAAAAAACTTCTTTCCTTACCATGGACTTAAAAGTATTTGGTACATATTAAGTACCAATAAAACATACATAAAGACAGTTACAAAGTCCTAGTGGGCTCTGGGACACAGTAAGCACAGAATAAAGTAAAGCCAATCATAAAAATGAGGATGACAGCAACAAGCTCCTGGAGGCCAGGAACTGTGCTTTTGACCTGTTTGCATTCTGTAATGTCAGAGTGGTGCTTAGTACATAAAAGACACTTGATAGTCATCTGTTAAGTGGATGAATTCACAGATAAGAATGTTTTCTTTGAAAATCCTGTTTAAAAAATATACAGACATTAACCAGGGACAACTCTATTGTGTTATGAGCACCTTGAAGACCAAAACTCTGTCTTTTCCATCTTTGTATTTCCTACAACAGAAGTTCTTTCCTTGATCAAGGTGTACTAAGTTAAAGGTGCCCTCATACAGTTCAGACTGAACAGCACGCTAGGGGTCACATCTAGGCAACACAGTCGTGTTTTTTTTTTTTTTTTTATGTGAAGCACTTCTGTGCTTTTTTTTTTTTTTTCAATTTGTTGAGTCCTGAGTTGTGCTGAGTATTTATTATGACAATCCTTTAACTAATGCCAATACAAAATCTTGTTCTAACAAAATATAGTTTCATGACAAGTATCCCCAAAAAAGAAGAAAACATCGGACTCTCATGAAGGCAACATATCTCATTCTGTTTGCACTTCTGAGGAATGAAATTGGTGAGAGAGAGCCCTTGATGGTGTAATGATGTGAAAAGTAACCAGTGCTTCTCAACAAGGCACTGCTTTCCTGACTTCTGCCCTATCACTAGGTACCTTTAAAAAACAACCTCTTACTAGTATGCTGCACACTGGCCCAGCTGTGCAGTTCTAATTGTTGGCCATTTGTTTACAGCACCAGGAAGGTATTGCTGAGCTCCCAGTTTCAAAGACAATCACTTTTAGTGAGACTAATCACTATGCAATAACTAGCATTCATTTACCCAATGTAATCCATTTGCTGTAAGAATTAAAGAGCCAACTCTGTAACAAGGCCGACTTGTTATACTGTTACAGGAAATGTGCAACAAAGTTAAAAACCTATTTTCCTTACTTACACAAAGATATAATATGGGACTTCAGGGGCCATGATTAAATAAATGAATTTCTTTTCAGACAATATTGTCTCAGATTTTAAATTACCTACAATTAACTTCTTACATAATTCTGAATACTAGACCATTAAGAAAAAATTAATTAAAAAAATGAAAACATACACAAAATTTACACACTGGCCTTTTTCACTTCTCTTTCATTATCAAAATTTCCTCAACCTTACTTTCTTTATCTACGGTGGGCCCAACAAGAGTAACTTATTACCAGAACTCTGTCCTGGGTCGCTATTTTGAGGGGGAGTATCTGGAATCTTTCCGTCTCTGTAGTCGACAATCAGCTGGTAAAGGCTATGTATAAAAAAATGTGATAAATAAGTATTACTACTTGAATAGTAATATGAAAAACAATTACCAAATATATGAAATTCTTAGGTTATTTCAGACAATATCACAGGCAGTATCAAAACTTCAATTGTCCCATATATTCAAATTTGTACAATCTACACTTTTAAATTTAAGATGTATAATTAAAAAAAAAAAAAGTAAGGTGAAGTAGTCATGAACTGAGGGCACTACAGCTCAGCAACTTAACTAGAGCGAGCCTGACATATGGAAAGTATCTCGAACTCAGAAGTCCCAGCTCTATAACCAACAGCTATTTGTTCCTGGACAAGGTGCTTCTCTTCAGCTCAAACTCTTCCTTTATAAAACTGGGATCTTACTGTCAGGCAGTTAGTTATTAATACTCATAAGAGTATTATGAAGATTTAATGAGATAATGTATCCCCCAGATGCTCAGAGAAATACTGGAAGAATGGAATAATTTGTTCTTGAACTTTAATGCTGGAACTATTGGAGAATCCCAAATAAAACCCAAGGTGTGTTTTTTTCATAGGTGTAACATTTAAATGTGGCAGTTTTCAGAAAATGTTACAAATTACGGTGATTAGCTGTTCTTCGTGGTTTATACTTCAGGGCACCTCAGCTACTATCTAACTTGTAGTTAAACTTATTTATAAATATATGACCTCATACAAGCATATGTATGAGAACTAAACAAGCTGTCACTCTGAAGTTTACGTGTCCATCGCCACGAAGACTGCGGAAACTGGATCAGCACAGGCATCCCGGGAGCAGAGGTCAATCATGACCCGACTGCAGGACCAGTTTCTTTTTCCTTTTCTTCTTTTAAAATTTTGTTAAAGGTCTTTAGAGAGCAACATCCAGACCCCAGACCCAGCTGCCGAGGAGATCCTGTTAAAACCAGTTTTAGTACCAACGCTGCAGCAACAGAATCAAGGGAAACAAGAGAATGATTAGAATGCCCTCGCCCTGCCCCGATGCCTTGTGGGAGAGGATTGTCACTGTGGCCTTAGGGAATTCCTCAGGTTCTTGGAAAATTCAAGAGGAAGATTATACAAGAAAGTCCCCAAAGGAAAATGCGGGATTTTCTGCTCTACTAAACATTTCAAGACCCAAACAACTAGTTAGAAAAATCAGATATGTGACATTATTTGTACCCCATGCATTGGGGCTACACTGGAATGAAATGGAGAACAGCAGGACCCTAAGGATAAACATCTTACAAACTCTGAGATAAAGAACCCTGTGCCCACTGCTCCATCTCACTAGTCTGGTTTTTTGCTGGTTTCCAGCTGATGATGTGGAGGGTCTCACTGCCATCCCCAAAGTGCCTGCTCCCAACTAGGAATTCTCACCTGTCACATAACAAGTCACAGTTAGATCATTTCCAACCTCAGTTTAGAGATAACTGGTACTTTAATGTAAACACTTACTGTTTAAAACCATTAGAACACGCATATCGTTCAGCAGACTGTCCGTGTACATCTAGCAGATCGGCATTAACACGTCTCTGAAGCAGCAGCTTGACTACGTCCGGTGAGTCATGACGTACAGCAAGCATCAGTGCTGATCTAAAATAAAAGAGACAACTTCACTCTTAGGAACTTAGTTAGCTTAACTTAAACAGTTAGTTTGATCTATTTTACCAAGTTAATATCCTGCCCACCCCTGGAGAACTGACCATGTACATGCTCGAGTGCTCATCTTTGCAAATTACCTCCAAGGCCAAAACGGAGGGACAAAAAAGAAGCCTCCTGTCCTACTTGGGTAGCACATAGTAGAAGTTGCTAATTTAAAGTCCTCTGAAGGACAAGAAAGGATGCTGAGGTCATTATCTGAAGTAGGTAAAGATTTAAATAAAGGATTCCCCATTTCTTCCCCCGTCTGAAATACAATACTTTAAAATCAGCTAGAGGTCAGGTAAGGAGAAGCTCTTTGCAGGCTGAAAACAGTAATATGAATAAAAATGTCAATAAAAAGAGTCATGGCTGCAGTTAATCACGCTGAGAAGCATGTGCCCAGCACTAACCTGAATAGTCTATGTATGGTCTTTCTTAGGCACAACCACCCTTGAAGGATGTACTACGACCCTCCTTTACGTGTCAGGAAACATATTGGTTGGTAATAAGTCATGTCCCCCAGCAGGAGAGCTGGGAAGTCAACCTCGTCTGACTCTAAAGCCCAGCTCTTTCCTCTTTATCATCCACCAATGACTTGTCTTCTTTAAAGGGAATGTTTATTCAATAATTAAAGCTATTTCTCTTCCTTCTACCATCATCAATTAAAAATAAAAACATCAAAATGTACTAGAAATGAAAAAGGATAAAAACTGATGAGCCCACAGTATCTGGTAATAGTTACTCTCTTAGTGATACTCACTCAGTGATAACCTAATAACATCAGTATCCTTCAAAGAAAGTAATTTAAAGCAGAGTCATCCAAAAGACAAAACAAACTCCTCTTTGTTTAATATGCATCTTTTAAGAAAAAAATATATACCAAGAAGAGGTTAAAACAACTTATAAAAGAATGAAGAAACTCAACACTGTCTCATAAGGTAAATTAAAATTAGAGTCCATACTAATAAAACTAAAATGAAATCCCTGAACTATTGTAAGATCGTATGACCAAAACAATCAGGATGCAAATGACATCAGTCGCTATCATAAAGGAAGATGAATCCTGCTGCATACTGTTCTTTGTCACACCAGGCAGAATAATTGCTTTTCTACCTAACTGATGATGTGTTGATTCTAAGTTAATCCTCTTCTTATTAGGTTAACCTTTCTGATTGGCTGTTACTACTCTAGAACAACATTAAGATTAGAAAGAGAGAGAGAGAGAGAGAACAAACTATTGTACCTTTGCAGCTTGTCGACTGCATGTACATTTGCCCCGTTCGCTATCAAAAATTTGACCATTTCTTCTTTGTTCTTCCTGACGGCGAGTAAAAATGGTGTCAAGTTATACTGTAAAATAGTAAAAACAGTTGACAATGTACAAAATTACATATAAATTTCAAAACTGAATTTAAAAACTTAAGTCTCTGAACTTAAACATACACTATAAAGTAAATAAAAAGTAGCCCCTTCCTCCTCACCCCTCTGTGCTCCTTCTCTTTAAAAGGTTCCTCCTGGACCTCTTCCAAAGTTTCATTCTCTGAAACTCACTTCAGACATTTGCTGGTTCCAAGAACCTTCGCTTCTATTGCAGCGTGTGTCAGGCATTCTCTAGTTACCTTACTGCTCAACTACTACTCCCGACACTCTAAACACTGCTCCAGAGAGAACCATTTAGCTACTGAATCAACTACATTTCTAAGGAGCCACGCTGAGGAGAAAGATACCATACTGTCTGCAACATGCATAACCTATCCAATTACAACTATGACTAATCTCATAAAGCTTGCAGACATTCCAGTGGGAATATGGTTATTTGCATGTAAAGAAAAAGTTTTTCTGAAACCAACTTAAAAATTCTAATTAGAAAAATTCCATCCCACTCTTAAGGGATTATTATAAAATATGAAGTAGACTATAAATTAATATAGACTGTCTTTAAAATCTTGAAATATTTATGAAAATATACAACAGGAATTGGAAATTCAAATGCTTACAGAGGCAACACAGGTGGCCCGAGTAAGTGAAGGTCACAAGTGAGGACAGCAAACTGGAGAACACACGCCCCACCGAGAAGGGGCCACCTCTGCACAGCAGACCACATAGGCCTGGGCTCAAGGGGGACCAGATTTGATTCTTTAGGAGAAGTTCTGAAGTGTAGATTTCTGCAAAAGTCTCCTAAATTTTAAATGTTGACTCAATGTGTGGAGACAAACTGAACATACCCAGGCATGTTTAGTCTATAGCCCACTTGTGTTTTTATGTTTGCTGTGTTTCCAAACAGTTGGGTATAAATCAAGTATTTGTATATAAAACCTTGCCTTTCTTTAGAATCATATGTCTTACACACAAAAACACTGGGCCCTAACATGTAATAAAAATTGTGATTAAGACTCATAATACCCACTTCAAGAATTTTTCCAATGCCTACTAAAACTACAATCTATCTGTATCGAATTCTCCCTGATTGTTAATCAAATGGATAATTAGGATTAAGGATTAAGAGGTATAAACAATCAGGCATAAAATAAGGTACAAGGATGTATTGCACAACCTGGGGAGAAGAGCCAATAGTTTATAATAACCATAAGTGGAGCATAGCCCTTAAAAATTTGTGAAACACTCAGCTATATACCTGTAACATATAATATAGTACATCAACTATACCTCAATTAAAAAAAATATTGTAAGATAAATACATTTTTAAAAAGGCTCATAATACCTGCTTCAAGAATTTTTCCAATGCCTACTACAACTAAAACCTACCTGTATCTAATTCTCCCCAATTGTTAATCAAATGGATAATTAATTCATGAGATGGCTGAAACTAAATTATTAGAACAATTCCAATTTGTTACTAATGTCATGGGTCTTGATGTTTAAAACTGCCATCTTGCACGGTATACTTATATATAATGCAATACAACTCAGCCATAAAAAAGAATGAAAGAATGCCATTTGCAGCAACATGGAAGGACCTAGACATTATCATACTGAGTGAGGTAAGTCAGAAAGTGAAAGAGAAATCCCATAGGATATCACTTAATATGTGGATTCTAAAATACGATACAAATGAACTTATTTACAAAACAGAAATAGACTCACAGACATAGAAAACAAACTGATGGTTACCAAAGGGGAAAGGGGGTGGGAGAGGAATAAATTAGCAGTTTTGGACTAGCAGATACAAATTACTACATATAAAATAAATCAACAACAAGGTCCTACTGTATATACTACAGGGAACTATACTCAATATCCTGTAATAAACCATAATGGAAAAGAATGTGTGTGTGTGTGTGTGTACATATATATCTATCTAAGAATGTATATATAACTGAATAAGAATATATATAACTGAGTAAGAATATATATAACTGAATAAGTATATACAATGAATGAGAATATATATGTAACTAAGAATGTATATATAACTGAATAAGAATATATATATATGTATAACTGAATCACTTTGCTGTACACCAGAAACTATCACAACACTGTAAATCAATTAGACTTTAATTTAAAAAAAACTGTCATGTTGATTATGCTAGGGCTCAGTGAATCTAACAGATAGGTTGCAAGAGTCCGTCACACAGCTTTAACCAAAAGAAGGCTCATGATTTCCTATTACTGCAATCAGAAAAACCCTGCTGACCTAATGACCTGGATGGGAACAAAAGGTGCAAAATCTTTAAAGGATCCGACTCTACTTATTGAATCACTCACCACAAGCAAGTTTCTAAGACTGTCTGAGTGCCACTGAATGATCAGTGGTTAGAAAGGAAAAGGAGCTATTCTTCAAGGCAATAGATACTGCCAGTAATATTGCCAATAAACTCCTCAGTCACAAAGGAAGAGACGGGTAAAAGTCAGGCTAACATGGCTGCAAAGGAGAGCACTGAAAGAAGCAGCATCTATCAAACCCCCGCTCTTCCAGAGATGTCTTATTTTTGAGATCTGTGAATTTACATGCATTACACGTATCCATTCAATAGTTCTTAACCAAGGGTTGTATCAGAATCTCGGGGAAGTATTTTGAAATACCTGCGTCTAGACCTGAGTACATTTATTCAATCAAAATCTTCAGGGGAGAGCCAGGAGAAAAAGCAGGAGGACCAGTTTCGCCATCACTTGCTCCCCACCTACAGCCACAGCCCCGCAGGGGAGCTACACCAGGCTGAGCATGGAAGACCCCAAGGTGAAGGTGTACACGGAGGGCCATGTGGCCACCAGCACAAATGAATGCCCCTGCTGGCTGTCAAACATGACCTGACCTCACTTGCCCAGGTTCTAGAACCTGGGATCCTGGGGTGCTCAGGGCCTGTGGCTTGCTGCCTCCCCTGCCCAGGTGCAGTCACCCAGCTCCCCCTGCTGGGTACTGGGTTCCTTCCTCCTCCCACCCATCCCCAGGCAGGCAGCCTGCCCTTGCCATCACTTCACTCCCCGCAAGCCTTCATCTTCTGTAGGCTCTGAGCCTACCACCCACTCCCAGGCACTTCCTAATGGGAAGCTGTTCCTTCTGGGGTACAAGTGTGGCTGGGAGACAGAGCTCTGCCCTTTCTGCGGGCACTACCTCTAGCCTCTGGCCTTGGCTTTGGAGTTGGTTCCATGGTAACAGGGCCTGATGTATTGTATTCAGTATACATATTACTATAAATAAAACACCTGTAGCTAGAAAAGACCCTGTATTTCAAATATCTTGTAAATAAAGTCAGTTGAGCTATACCTTGTTTATCGCCTCAATATTTGCATCATAGCGGAGCAGCTCTGCTGCAATTGATGTATTTCCAGCCAAGACGGCGTAATGCAGAGCAGTGTTCTGACAGTCGTCCGCAAGATTTGGGTCAGCACCCCGTTTCAGCAGGATAGTGACACACACTTCTTTCCGGCATTGTACAGCCTGTTGGTATCACACCAAGAAACAGACTGTAAGTGCTAGGCATTCCAAGTTAACATTCCTCAAGTCCCAGCAATTCGTTATATTTAAAACAGATAAATTCATTTTTATTCTAAGTAATTAAATCAAATCCATCTCACGTGGACACGGTTGGCTGCTACACACCTTGATGAGAGCTGTCTTGCCTTCCTTGTCACGAGCATTCAGATCACACCACCACTGTGTAAGGAGATCCACCACTGGTGACTGGCCGCTGGCGCAGGCTAAGTGTAGGGCAGTCCTGCGAACATGAGAGGACTCTTTAGGAAATTAGAGCGTACTACTTCGAAGATACAGTTACTCATGTAATTGTAAACATTCAACAGCATGCTATTCATACCCCTTTAAAACTAACATTTAGTCTTATCTTAGTTCTTTCTATGGGGAAAGAACAATATTTATTAGCTCTTACTACTCACCACATTAATGGAAGAACTACCTGTTTGAATAGAAAGGGCATGCCGTTGAGATTCAGCTCAACTTGGGTCTCACTTCTACTTTAACACTGTCACTTATTAGCTCTCACTTAGCCTGTCTGTGCCTCAATTTCCTCATCAACAAAATGGGCATGAAGTAGTAGCTATCTTACAGGACCCCACTGTGATGCTTAAATGAAAAGCTATACAAAATGTCTGGCAGTTCCTTGCACAAAATAATAGCTCAATAATTGTTAGGTAATATTATAACTGTTACCGTTACTATTTTACAAAGACAACATTTCAATTAAGTAAAATGATCGTATATCTACTTTACTGCTGCAAGGATGAGAAAGAACACTGTACTTCAATGATTCTAACATGCTCATTGTCTCACACTTCAACATCTCTGACATGGGAAGGCAATTTAAAATTCATGTCTTACAACCATAGTTGGCAGCTCCTCCCAGGCCCGCCCCACCCCGCCCCGCCCCGCCGCTGTTACCTGTTCTTCCTGTCTCTGCTGTCTACGACATTTCTCTTATATGTCAGCAGCTCCTCCACTGTACACCTGTCACCTAAATATGCGGCTCTGTGGAACTTCTTCAGCTCTCTCACATCGACATGATACCCAGGCACGGGCTTCTCACGATCCCTGCGTGCTCTCTGATGGGTGCTGAAGCCCACCCAGCTCACTAAGTTAGCGAGTCTCTTCTTCATCTGGCTTATCGCCTTCCAACACCGCTCACTTCCCTCCTGGCCTCTTGCCGCCTCCCGATCTCAGCGCTGGCGCTACAGAAAAGCCACAGAGGTCTCGCTGCCACACCTTGGCTGCAAAGCTCAACGGCTTGGAATGTTTAGTCCGGAACAGTCGTAGCCTAGCAACAGCACTGACCCTCAACTGTCCCTCAACTGTCCCTCCAGAGCCAGTGTCCCCGTGAGTGCGCACAGAGGCCCGGAGGCCCAGTGTGCCCAGTGTGCATGTGGGAGCCTAACGCATTTCAAATCTCTGCAGTTGCCTGTGGGCCACTTTGGATTCCCTTCAAATGTTGGTGCTAGGTGGCTGAGTGTTTTGGGACATTTCCAGAAGTGAGGCTTGCCCCTGAGAAAGGCATGTTTGTATGCAACTGTGGTTAGAGTGGGGTGGAACCACAGGATGCTGAAGGCCTAGTCCCCCAGAGAGCTCCCCACCAAAAATCTCTAAATCTCCTTATCCCTCAGTTTATTCCTTTCCCCATCCCTCTGGGCCCCAGCCAGTCTCCAGGGAATTTAGCAGATGCAAACAGCAGAAAGCTGTTTTCATGGTTTCAGACACTGTGGCAATATGTATCATTAAGTACAAACTTCAGAAACCAATACACCTCTCCAGACGAAATGAAAACGTGTTTCCGCATGCCTGCTGACCCTGCTCTGTGGCTCAGCCTTATGTTTACACGCTTTCTTCACTTTATTTTATTCTTTGCTTTTATTTCCACCAATTAAATCTTGAATCAATCCAAGGTTTATTTGGGAGCATGGTATAACATTTGAGAACTTTTTAATCACGTAACTATGGAAACACCACGTCAGTTACTCAGCGAGGCCATGCTGCTGGCTGACCACTTGCAGGAGGGGTGGAAGGCAGGGCAGGCCTCCTCTTCCTGCCTAACTCCATCCTTCCTCCCTCAGCTGGCTAATTATGGCTTCTGGCCCTGCCAGGATCAAAACTGCAGGGGGCGGTAGAGTTCCTAAGTGGCTGACACTCCTGGGAGCTGGTTTTGAGTGGACTGGACCTGGCAAGTGTTTTGAAGCTGACTCTCTCAGGGGCATTTCTGTGCCCACACCTGCCCTCACCTGCAACTCCCCTGACCTAAGTGAATGTGGTGTTACTAATTTACCCTTTTAACCTATCTTTTCTATTAGCATACACTGTTATTTCCCTCATCTTCAGAAACAATGATGCGTTCACCCTCCAGCTGCGGCCCCATCTCTCTGCTCTCCGGCACACACGCCTCCTGCCCCTGCAAAGGAGCTGTTCCCATTCGCTTCCTCTGATTTCTCTCATTTTCCAACCAAGCAAGCGTGTCCACTCACTGCAACTGCTCACGACAGGGTCACCCACCACCCACCAGGGGCTGACTGCACGGGGAGCTCTGTCCTCTCCTCGCACGGCCCGGCAGCCACACTTCCCACCGCTGCTCTCCCCACCGCTGCTCTCCCCAACTTCCTCAAGCCCTTTCCTCACGGGGCTTCCCGGGTCTCAGGCTGCTCTGGTTTCCTCCCACGGCCCTGGCCGGTCTTCTCAGTCCCAGCCCCTGAGTGCTGGCACACAGCACCCCTGAGGCTCAGTCTTCTGGCCTCTACTACTTTCTGCTGCCGCCCCCAACAGCCTTAGGGCTTTATGTATTCTCTACAAGTTGCTAACTTCCAAACTGCCATTTCCAATCCAGACCTCCCTCCTGTATTCCAGACTCAAATACCCACTGCCCCTCAACGTCATCTCTTGGAAGTCTAATAGGACTTCTCCTGGGCCGGCCCTCTCCTGGGCCGGCCCTCTCCTGTACCTGCCCTCTCCTGGGCCTGCCCTCTCATGTTCCTGCCCTACTCTTGGTATACATTTGCTCACTACTCTCAAAATTCTCAAAACTTTCTCTTTAAATTATGGATTATTTTCCTAGTACTTTGACCGCTTTCTTGATAGTGACCCTGTAAAGATAGTTCACACTTCTTAGCTTTTCCATGATATTTAATAACACTGTAGCACATCCCAGTCTTTTGAAAATTATATGTATTTTGCCCTCCTATTCTTCTGCACATTGTGCTGATACTCCAGTCTTGTAGGTAGATTCCCCTTTATTTACTGTTAAAGGAGTAGGTCCTTGTGTTGTCACTACAGCTCTGATAACTGAAACGAGTCAGCTTATGTACATGCTGTGCTGTGCATCATGCTTTAGTGAAAAAATATCTATTCATGGGCCATTTATGCTACTCCCAAGTCTTTCCAGGCGATCTGCATTCATCTGATCACTGAACTAGGTTTCTGCCTGCCTATTTCTTCCATGCTCTGGTACTCTGGCTCACCAGCTACATTTTCAGCCAAATTGTGTGTATGATTTTCTTCAGGTTACCAACCTTGGTATTCTCACTTAACCCTTGTCTGTATTTCTTCAAGCTTTGGCTCACATCCAGATCCAGGCAAGCCAGACTTCTTACATACACTTGGTTCCAAAGACCAATAAAGTAAGGCATTTTTGGTGTTGACTGAACACCAGAAAAGTGGTATTTATCTATGCTAAATGAAGGCCACAAAATACGTACACTTGCTTTACTATTTACTAATACGAGGCCTTAAAGGAGTTCTGTAACGTGTCTGATAAGGAGTCAGTTGCTAATCTCATGGTTTGCTGCACAGAATGAATTCTTTTGCTCGTTGCTTTTAAGATTTTCTCCTTGTCTTTCAACTGTCTGTGCTGTCTAGTTGTGAATCTCTTATGTTTGTTCTCTGTAATGTTTGTTGAACTTAGGTGTGCAGATTAACGTTTTCTTTGAATTTAAAAAGTTTTCAGGCATTATGTCTTCTAATTTTTTTTTGTATTTCTCTCTCTCTTCTGGTCTGCCAGGTTTGTGTGTGTTGCCATGCTTACTGGTGTACCACAGTTCTACGAGAAACTATCTTAATTTTTTGCTGTCTGTCAGACTGGATAATCTCTTTTGACCTGTTTTCAACTTTACTAATTGTTCCTTCTGCCACCTCTAATGTGTTGTTGAGTCCCAACAGTGAGTTTTTAATTTTAGTTATTGAATGTTTCAATTTTAAAATCTTCATTTGTTTTCTCTTAATGTAATTTTTACCTCTTGCTGTTATCATTAATTTTTTGAATCAGTCATCATACTTTCCTTTAAATCTTAAACACAGTTTTCTTTGAATAGAATACTTTGTAATATACTAGTATTATAGTACTTGTATTCTGAGAACATATTTATAACAGAAGCTTTGATTTTCTTCTAAATCCAACAGCTGAGCTCCCTCAAGACAGTTTCTCAAAAACAAGCAAATGTTTACTAAAAGTGACTGTTAAAAAAAGAGATGACTAAATGAGCATAAAGTCATCAAAGTGAAGGATTGAGATACAGGAGTAGTGTGTTTGTGGAAAACTTTCTTTTTGATACCAGTTTAGGAATTTTCTCAGCACATTTTATGTATTCAGTCTTGTGTGTGTGTGTGTACCTTTAAAAGAAAGAATTAGTGGAAATAGAAAATAATCTCCTGTAATCTTCAATCTTCTTCACAAAACTGTTCCTATGACTTCCTCTACTCTTTTGCTAATAATGTTATGTTCAAATATGATACTAATTTATATATATCCACAGTTTCAGATACCTTAGTTTGGATCAAGCAAATAACAAAATAAGATACGAACTGAAAATAAGATGCAAACTGGAAAAGTATAAAATGTATAATATGTAGATATATGAAATCTTTATCTATTACAAATACTTAAGTATAAGCATGTATTTTTTTTTATTTACCTTATGTGACACCGTCTGCATAATTCAGGAAGTCCACACTTTTCCACAGCGCTTCATTATACGTTGAAGAGAAGCTATGCATTCTATCCTGTAGTCCAATGTATACCTTCAAGCACAAAAGTCACAAAGTCTATTCTTAGAATCATTTCTCCCCACCAAGGCCAAAACTTTCATTTGTACCTCAGTTCATCTATTCTTTATAAGTACTCTTCTGTGAATTTATTCATCAATTAATTTCTGATGGGTTAGCCCTATAATTTTTTCCCACTGAATCCAAGCAATAAATACATTCAAATTAAAACATTCTACCACATAAGTCTTACTATATTTTAATATTTAACAATGTTTCTTTAACCTCAATTTATAGGTTAATACTATTACTGTGTATTACCTGAATTTAAAACGGTGAACATTTTTGATGTATACTTTGCCAGTATCGGTAAACTGAGCTGCAAGTGTAGGGAGGATGGGATAACTTTATGAGCACTGTAGAACTCAATGGCTATGAGTATTTACTATGTTTGGACGTTATATTTAATTTGAAAAACAACCTTAATTCTATTAATAATTTGCATAATTCTTTCCAAGATTTATTTTCATCAACGTGTACGTGTGTGTATGTATACATACATGTGTATGTGTACGTTTGCTTATGCTTATGGACAGAGATTTATACTCATGTAACTAAGAATAAGCAGGCTTATATATAGGCCTGTACTTCTGAACTTCATCTGACTTGTGTCATTAACATTTCACTTACCACTATTAACCAAAATTTGATTCTTACTTGGTATGTGATTCATATATGCAACACTTAAGTAAAACATTTCTATGTTATTGACTATTAGTTTTTTTCCTCTAGAATCTTCATTCTCATAAATAACACTCTGAAGGACATCTCTGAAAACAAACCTAAGCTTGTATGTCTTGATTATTTCCAGCATTACTTCTAGGGAAAAGTCTTGACTGGGCGGTTAAAATGAATTGTTTGTAAGCTAAACAAAGGTTTAAAAGCTAGAATTATTAAAAATAAATTCTAATACATAATTCACATTTGGTCAGGTAATATTTCATACTACCACAAAAATATTATATAAGGATTTTTATCCTCTCCTGATTTTCCAAGATGTTTGGTTAATACGTAATAAAATGTAAAGACTAAAACAATATATTTTTTAGATAAAACTAAAAACAGTAAAACAACTCACACTTTACACTTGTATTGCCTCTTGCTTTCTCAAATTAATTCTGTATTCTCAAAAGTATGATCATAAAAGATAACAAGTAAAAAATTAAATCTCAGATTATTAATATTGCTTTTCACAAAGGCATTTAAAACTGTCTGCTATTTGCATTTATATTAGGAAACATCCTTTTTAAACATCAGTGAGCATGCTCTCCAAATGCATTTACTTAAGCATTCTTATTAACAGTCCTGGTATTATTTCAATAAGAAGTATCTAATCAAGATATTTTAATCTAAATATTGTAGATAAATCAGAATATATTAATCATTTACATGCAATCAGAACATTAGAATTTTTAAAGCTACATAACTGTTGATTTACTGAGATACGTCAGCCACCAAAAGTAGCAAGTAATGAGAACAAGTAATTTATGCTGGTTAAATTCTAATCAGATTTCTTTAAAAAATTGTGTAGGAAAATGAACATGTACAACTATGATGAACTAATCTCCTCAACTAGAACAGTCCTGGATGTACTTAAAATATTGAGATTTCATTTAAAATAATATTTATAGTCTTTCCTCCAAAAAACACATTTTAACTATTTTGGTCTCATTGCCAAGGGAATAGAAAAGGAACTCACAAAATGAGATTATTTTAATTATCTTATTTTCCTATTAAAATGGCAAGACACATATTGAGTTTAACAGATATGAGAGAGTATATTCTTTTTGACTATAAAAAATATTTTTGAGGTCTTTTTTCTTGGTAGTGGGATGTCACTTTGCAGGAGTAATATCTAACTACAGATACATATAGATACAGATACAAATACAGATATATATATATATGTGTATTCTATTTGCAGAAAATTACTTATTAAAAGGTATTTGTAAAAAATATCTCCATTTATGAAATGAAAAAGTGATTTAAAAACAGCAAATGTTGACTGAAGGGAAATTATCTTGCAATTTATGACAGCATCTAATTTAAATCCCTACTTTGTGACTTAAATCAACATTGTGAGTTTTAATTAAATTGATACTGAATAATAAATTCTTCAGCATAGTGAGATAAGTGGATTCAAACTTACTATATTTCCTACAAAGCATACATTATTCACTTACGAATATATCTGTGAAAAAAAATTTTAATGTGATTATTTGGAAACAAAGCCAAAATGAGTATGACTCATATCAAAACATCTGTTTTTAAAACTGTAGTTACCACATGAAATGGTTAAGGGTAGAATTTAAAAGACATGTATTCTATTATTTTTTCACTTTTAAAACATTCTCTGATTTAGAAGGTGGGGTAAAAGGAATCAGAATATTTGTGAAAATAATTATAGTGTATACACGTATTGAAAGGTAGTATGTGTAATGAAGCTGCGGTATCTTTTTATTCAACGGGAACACGAGAGGAAAGGAGAAAGGAGGAGACAGGGGTCGGGTCACAAGACAACGGACTGGCGGCGGCGGCGGCGGCGGCGGCGGCGGCGGCGGCGGCGGCGGCGGCGGCGGCGGCGGCGGCGGCGGCGGCGGCGGCGGCGGCAACAGAGCGAGCTCCGGGGGCAAAGGGCGGGGAGGGTGGGCGTGTGCAGGGGCGAAGCGAGGGGTGACCGGGACGTCGGGCTGAAAGGTCTCGGTTGGTTCCCGTTGCCCCTTCCCGCGGCTGAGCCTTGGGAGCCACGGTGATCTCGGGCGTCTCCGGAGCGGCCGCCGCTACCGTCTCTCCAGGCTGAGCGGGGAGGCGGCGGCTGCAGCCGCGGGCACAGCAGCCGCCACGTCGCACACGCGCGGAGAGCGGAGGTCCACACCCTGACGACGATCGGCAGTGCGAAGACCCAGGCCCCGGGCACGTCTCCTCCACTTCCGTGGAGGAGCTCAAGGGGATGTCGCTGCTGGACCCGGCAGAGTCCAATGGATCACTGCTTTTGGAATCAAAGATAAATCCAAACACTGCACATCAGAGACAACAGGATCCATTAACTGTTTGGTCAGAAGCTGAAAACTATGATCTGGCAATAAGTTTTCAGGAAAAAGCGGGCTGTGATGAGATCTCGGAAAAAAATTTGTCAGGTTCAAGGTAAGAATCAACCAGTGAAGCCACACAGGACCTCACTGATGAACCAGAAGAATGATTTGAAGAAATGCCTGAAACAAGTCATCTGATTGACCTGCCCACATGTGAACTCAAATAAACTTGAAGAGATTGCTGACTTAGTGACCTCAGTTCTCTCCTCACATATCCATAGGGAAAAGCTGGATCTGGCCTTGGAAAATGAAGGCTATATTAAACAACTACTGTTCCAAGCTTGTGAGAACCTAGAAAACACTGAAGGCTTACACCATTTGTATTAAATTACTAGAGGAATCCTACTCCTAAGTAAAGCAACTCTGCGGTAATGTTCTCTGACGAGTGTATCGTGGATGTCGTGGGATGCCTTGAATATGACCCTGCTTTGGCTCAGAGAAAAAGGCACAGAGAATTCTTGACCAAAACTGCAAAGTTTAAGGAAGTTATTCCAATAACACATTCTGAACTAAGGCATAAAATGCATCAGACTTACAGGGTACAGTACATAAGTGAGAAACTACTTGTTTTATGAGGTCAAACAGAATCTTGATACAAAATCCTGACATTAACTTTGTAAGAAAGGAAAGTAATAAGCTAGTTTTAAGTGTAAAATAAAATTTTAAATGTACTAAAGGTATAATACCTCAAAACCAAGTTGACATATTCAAGAAATGAAAGGTAATTTACTATAGTATTAGGATAAAGAAGAAACACATTCCTCAGAGATACATGTAAGTTATTTTTAAAATTGAACACCTTTCATGTTATACCAAAAAGGGAAATATAGAGGATTTTGCTTATATAATTAGTGTTAAATATAAAAAAACTTAGAGCAAGCATCATACTTTATGGTAAAATGTTGAAAGCTTTATCTTTGAGATGATATACCATTCAAGGATCCATATAACTATTTCTCATTAAAAATTTAAAAGTAGTCACAATCTGTATAGCATAAAAGATACAAGAAAGAATGTGTAAGGAATAAAAAGGGAGAAAAAAAACTTTACTACTTAGAGATGTTCTCAGTTTGAAGGTAGAAATACCCCTTCAAAAACTCTGTACAAAAATTATTGCAATTAATAAGTTTAGCAAAATTAAAGTGAAAATTAGGATAAAAGCTGCATTTCTAAATGAAGGAATAAGCAGGATAAAAGAACCTTTGAAAAGTTCCATTTAAGACAAGATATAAAATTATCAGATATATAAGAACAATTGTAAAAACATATTTTAAATATATTTGAACAAAAACAGTACAGATCCAAGGTCAGCCAAATGGCACTGAACAAATAACAATTTATGGCCCAAAACAGCTTTCTGAGAGCTCTAGAAAATGGTTAGGAACACCCCACAAAGAAGCAGCTGCATTCAAACCGGCAGGAAATTTGTGGCATTCTGCTCACCCTTGCCCCACCTCCTTCATGTTACATCTCTGTGCGATCTGGAGGGAACAGCTCAATTCTCAGCTCCTACCTTGGACAGAAAGACAAGGATGAAACCTTCTTGCCACATTCTAGGGGTTGGTTGAGGGGGTTATTTCTGTCTTGCTTGACCAAGAACAGTGATGAGAGTGGTGGCAGAGTTTAGATATCAGACTGGAGGCTGCTGAAAGCAGTGGAGGGTACTGTGACATGCTGGAGATACATGTAGTCTGCAGTCCCACTGGAACCTTGGGGCATGAGCTTATGGGCAGAGAAATAAAATAGAAATCTAAGATGACCAGGAGAAATCAGGGATGAGACCCTTAAAAGCAGCTGTATAGATGGGGAACTTTAAAAAAAAAAAAAAAAAAAAAGCAAAGGCCCAGAGAAGATGCATCATTCCTGGAAAAGATATGAAAGGACCTGGAGCCTTTGAACTGAGCTGATTAGTGAAGGTCTTCCTCTACACAGAGCTATTCCATAAAAACTGGAGAAATGGCTGCTTTTCCAAATTCCCAAATCTCAGTAAAAATCACAGGTACATAAAGAAACAGGGAAACAGCCCATTCAAAGGAACAAAATAAATATCCAGAAACTAACCCTAGAGCAATTCAGACTTCTAACCAACTAGACAAAGACTTGAAAACACCGCCTTAAGTTTACTCAAAAACCAAAAGAAAAATGTAGACAAATAAGCAAAATTAGGAAATGATTTATGAACAAAATGAGAATATCATAAAGAGATGCAAATAATAAGAGAAAAACTCTGGAGCTGTAAAATACAATAAACGAATTGAAAAATGTATTAAAGGTGTTCAACAGCAGACTTCATCAAATAGAAGAGAAAATAGTGGATTTGGAGATAGATCGTTTGAAATTATCAACTCAGAGGAGCAAAAAATAATAATAAAGAAAAATGAAAAGAGCCTAAGGGATTTATGGGACACTATCAAATGGAACAATATACATAGTATGGGAAACCCAAAAAGGGAAGACGAAGAGAGAAAAAGGAGCAGAGAGCTTATCTGAAGAATTGAACAGTTAAAAGTGGTCAAGTTGGTAAATGTGTTTTATCACACAATGAAATTAGGAAAAAAATGAACAGATACCTGTTATATAAAGCAACATGAATGAATTTCACAAAAGCATTATTTAGTAAATGAAAGCATAGCCAAGACATGGAAACAGCCTAAATGTCCATCAACAGATGACTCGATAAAGAAGATGTGGTATATTTATACAATGGAATGCTATTCAGCCATAAAAAAAAAAAAAAACAAAAAAAAAACAAAAAAAACAACTTAACGCCATTTGCAGCAACATGGATGTTCCTGGAGAATGTCATTCTGAGTGAAGTAAGCCAGAAAGACAAAGAAAAATACCATATGAGATCACTCATACGCGGAATCTAAAAATAAAACAAACAAACATAAATACAAAACAGAAACAGACTCATAGACATAGAATACAAACTTGTGGTTGCCAGGGGGGCGGGGGGTGGGAAGGGACAGACAGATTTCAAAATGTAGAACTGATAAATAAGATTGTACTGTGTAGCACAGGGAAATATATACACAATCATGTGGTGGCTCACAGTGAAAGAGAATGTGACAATGAATGTATGTATGTTCATGTATATTCAAATTCTACACTGGAATTTGACACAACATTGTAAAATGACTGTAACTCAATAAAAAATGTTTAAATAAAAAAAGTACATGAAAGCAAGATATTAACATATACTTTAAGACTCCATTTATATAATGATCAAATTTGATAATTTAAACTATCGTATTTAAGAATTCTTCTATCGGCAAAACAATAAAGGAATGTTAAGGAAGCGATTACTATATAACTCTTCCTTATGATTACCTCTTGGTTGGGAAGAGAATAGTTACGAGGGATCATGAGAGGATCTTCATGGATGCTGGAAATGCAACTGCAACTTATTTTTTATCTGAGTGATACACTGCTGACTGCTTTTTAATTTACTGCTCAGCAGTTTCTATTTTGCAGTACTCTGTGTATGTGTGTCTGTCCTGGATAGTCTCTGGGCAGTTCACCATCACATTATTCTCTTCTAAATTTTGTCAGTGAGAAGTGGCATCACAAAACGTGTCTCTCAGGAGGGAAGAAGGGGTTCCTGAGGCAGTTACAGATATGAATGGCAGAGCTGGCTACCTAGAAAACTGCTCACTTTTGTGGCCAAAACAAGGAAGTTTGTGAGGACTGCCTACATATTCTTATAAATTGCAGCAACTTTCTACAGATTTGTCGAGAACATCTGTCTTCGTTCTGCTGGCTACTCTGACCTTTGCTATTCTTAGAATATATGGAGAGGCTTCTGAATTCTAAAAGAAACCTTGATTCTATATCTGTATTTGTATCTAGAACTACATCTGTATCCATATTTATCTACATATCTCATGGTTACACATGAGTTATATTTCACATTAAAACAAGTTGAAATGTTTGGAGGATGCTGTTAATACTGTGTTGTATATTTGAAATTTGCTAGGAGAGCGTATCTTAAAGTTCTCATCACAAGAAAAAAATCTGTAACTATGTGAGGTGATGGATGGTAACAAAACGAACTGTGGTAATCATCCAGCAATATATACATATATCAAATCATTCTGCTATGCACCTTAAATTTATAGTGTTATATACCAATTATATCTGGATAAAACTAGAAAAAAGTGAGAAAATACTACCATGATTTTTCTAACACCCAACCATCTTAATTCATTTTGATCACCTTGTTCCACATGGTGGGCACTTGTAAAATATTGTCACTTCCCAAAATACAAAGTACTCTGAAACTCATTAATTTAAACCACAAAGGTATATAATCTGGTCTTAGAAAACCACCATGAGAAAGAACATCTACTCTAACTTTTAAAAAGTTATTTCTGTTGTGAGACTATATAGCTCAGAGAGATGCATTTTGGAAGTCTTTTTTATATTAACAGTGGCAAGGGCTATTACTGCAGGCAGGGGCTGTTACTGTAGGACAACTGAAACAGCAGGAATCAAATCTTCACTCAGTGCTTGATATGCAAGCCAGGTACACGGTGCAAGGTTATGTAGGTGTTCTTTCTGGCTTCTGAAAACTATTTCAAAGGTTGTTCTCTCTTGCTGGTATGTTACAGCTTGAGAATCTGCTGTCTTAGTACTTTTCACACCAAACAAAGCCAACATTACAAGGAATGGAACACAACTTTCATCAATAGTTAGGATGAGTTTAAATTCTAATCTACTAGGCATTTGCTATACACACACACACACAAACACATACATATAATAGGTTACCATTGAAAATAGAATAATTGGTTCCTTTTTCACTCATTTTAGACTTTCAAACAGTAATTAATAAAGACATAGTTGTAAGATCATTAAACAAGATTACAAACCAAAGAGCCTGAGAGTTAAGGCTATTTAATAAATAAAAATACACAACAGGAGTTGAAATAAAAATTCAACTCAAAAGATATGTAATCTCAGATACTTTCATTTTATAAAACGAATTAATCAAGTTGATGTCCTTTTTTAATACTGTGGGACTAAATTTCCTGCTTTATTACAGCCCTGGGAATGAGAATCTTAAAGCTTTCATTAACTTCTAGTAGAAAATACATTCAATCAAAAATTTGTATGTTTCTATGTGATACATATGGTGACATTCTAAAAATTTTACTGATCAAATACCAAAGTTGTATATGAATATATTTAACATACATGCATAAAATCTCAAAATACTTTATTCATTTCAGGTTAGAAAGATGGGAGGATACAAGGGAAAAAAGTATTTGAATTCTGAATATCAGAAGTAGTTACTAGTAATCATTTTTAAGTTTCTATTTTAGTAACACAAACATTTGCTTTAGAGCCTTTTCGGTTATATTTAAAAATTCTAATCCCATTTAATTTTTATTATAAAGCCCCTTGAATTATAACCAAAACTAGCAACCCATTTCAATTCACGCTCCCTTCCCAAACTTCTCAGATGAGGAAACAAAAATAATTAACAGAACCCACTAGCATTTACTTCCGGGATAACTTGAGTTTTTTTTTCTTTTGAAATGTATTTTTCACGAGTTTTACAAAGCCTTGTGAAGTGGCTGTCATTTGAACTGTTTCTTTATCCTTCGGTATCAGTGCCCGGAGAGAGAGCTTCAAAAATAATAGAAAATAAAAGATTCAGCAAAGATTTGATATTTTTAAATACTCTGTCAGTTCTATCAAGGCTACAAATTATAGTTCCAATAACCAATCACTGTCTTCTACTCTCATAAATGTCCTCAAATATTGAGATACTGAACATAAATTTAAAATTTCCAGTTGTATTTTAAATTTTTTTCGTCTTTAGTTTTTATGGACTGTGCCATCCTTTTGCTGTCTTGTGTGGCAGCTAGCTACATTTTAGGATTTTGTAATTATTTGTTGAAATTACATATACATATATTTCATGAAAAGAGACATGTTCCATCATCAATAGCGCTTATAAAGAACGTGCTACGTTTCAGTGACGAAACAATGGTAAATATATTGTAACGTTGTGCTATGTCTTCACCCTCAATTTGATAAATTTATCTCAGGGAATGAGCACCTGAGAGCGCCTGAGGGTCCCGCTGTGTTGGGGCGTGTCTCACCGGGGACGCCCCTCTTTCCAGCCTCCTACCTCCTTTCCAGTCACCACCTCGAGGACAGCCTTCTGGGCCCTTCTCTGTCTCCGGCACCAGACAGCCAGCTCTTTCGTGCCAAGCGGCCCTGAGCTCCCGGCCTCGGCGGGACGACCCCGCGCGCGGAGGCCGCCCACCCGGCTGGTCACGGGCGCCCGTGGGTCCCCCGCACTCACCTCGCCCGGCTCTGTCTCCACCGTGACCCGACCCAGGGGAGCTGGCTGAGTCTCAGGGTGAAAACGCCAGCGCAGCGAGGCGGCCTGCCTTCTTCCAGAAAGTACGGTACGGTAGCCGTCCCACGACAAACGGACGACAACCTTGGACGCCGCGGAAGCCCCCAAGGCCCTTCCGGAGCCGCCCGGCCCCGCCCCCACACAGCGGCTCTAAGGGAGCCGCCCGGCCCCGGCCCCGCCCCCTCCTCCTCCCCAACAGCCATGCGTGAGCCGCCCGGCCCCGCCCCCTCCCGCGGCTTCCCGGGGCGGGTGGAGCGGGTGCCCGGCCCCGCCCCCTCCCGCGGCTTCCCGGGGCGGGTGCCCGGCCCCGCCCCCTCCCGCGGCCGCCTAGGCGAGTCGGTGGAGGGCATCCTCAAGGTGGGCAACCATCTGAGTAATTTCTCAGTCAGCTGACCCCAGGGTGGGCAGGGCGAGTATCTCTTCCAAAGGCTCATCCTGGAGCTGCACTGGAGCCTCAGGAGCTCCGGGGCCTTTGAGGGGCGCCTCTGCGTTCCCCTGGTGTCAGGGCTTCTTGCTTGAGCCTTTCTGCCTGCAGCCACCAGGCAGCTTTAACCATCCTGGAGCCCCGCCCAAGCCACGGCCCAAGTGGAAACAATAAAGCTTCTGCAGCAAAGTTAAATAAAGCAAAATAAACAAATAAAAAGGCTTTAGAAAGGGTCCGTTTGTCTTTCAAAAAAACCTTTTTATTCTCCCATAGATTTCCCACATCCCCCTATTCCCTTCCCCTATTAAGGTGGTATATAAGCTCTCAAATCTCGCCCCTTTTGGGGGAGTACTTTTCTTTTTTTCCTGTGAAACTCCTTGTGTATGTGTATGTGTATGTATGAGTATTTAAAACAATAAATTTGTGAATCTAGTCTCCTGTTAATTTGCTTTGTTGCTTATTTCATAGAGTCAGCTTTTGAACTGAAGTGTAGCAGAGAGTGTGCCACCCCCAGATGTATGATTTGGGCATAAGAATTCTTTTGAGCTGAGGATACAAGAAAAGCTCCCACCTTCCCCTATTTGCTTGAAAGCAGGACATACATTTTCACAGCCATTCCTTCTCCCATTTCTACCAAAAAGGACAGAAGTTAATCACACCATTAGACACCCCATTTTCCCATAAGGGGAAAAAGACTTCTTCTATCCCTCTGGGCTCTACAGGGAAGGACAAATAATTTTCTTTCTACCCTTCTGAGTTTTGGGACCAGAGCAATCTGCATAACAAACTTTACTTAACAGCCTTTATTTCAACCCCTGGAGGCCTGAACCTTCTTTCTGCTGTCCTGTCATTTCTCCACAAATTTACTCTCTTTGAATTACTCATTTTCCCTTGGGTATCTCCCATATACATGAGGTGTACATGTTAATAAACTTCTGCTTGTCTTTCTCTTGGAAACCTGTCTTTATTACAGTGGTCTCAGCCCAAAACTCAGAAGGGTAGAAAGAAAATTATTTGTCCTCCCCTGTAGAACCCAAGAGGGTAGAGGAAAAGTCTTTTTCCCCTTATACTTTCTGTGCATAAAGAGAGAAAAACTAAGTGTAAGGCGTAGGAACAAAGTGAACGGTGTCTGAAACGTGAGCACAATTTCCTTACAGGTGAAGGAATAACGAATCTCAAAATGTGGTTTAATGACATACAATTCTTTAAACTGGTGACACTTATTACAGTTTTAGGACTGCAGTGTTTATATTTAATCATTATAGTGTCTGCAAATGTTCCATGAAATATTTAGTTGAGATGTGATCTTCAAATTGTGGTTGTTGTGGAACTTCTTTCATTTTTGAACTCACACAGTAATATCCTAAAATGTTTTACCTTTTTCATAATTAACAAGTGGCCAACTTGGACTTAAATGACTTTTTCTTACTACATTTGTTGCTCTTTTCTTGTATGTGGTTCAAAAAAGCCTCTTTTTTGGAAACATAGAGTAGACTCTGGAACATATGTTATTTGATTATTAGAGTTAAACAGAAATAGCTACCTAGAAGTAAACTTGGGGTAAATAGTTTCTTTTGTAAGTTTAATGCTTGCCTACAATCACCCAATTCTTAGTGCTTTTTGATTTCAATTTTTAAGTGTTACACATTTTAAACTTTAAAAAGAAGCTGAAACAATACCCAAAGAAAATTTCAAATTTCAAGTTAAAGAAGTTTCCAAAATAGAAGCACTACTTTTCATAATCATTCTCTGTTCTGCTCTATAAAGTATGAAATGATAGGTTCCCCGTGTGACTGGCCCACAGAAGAACACGTCATTCCTGTGATTTGCTGCAATGGTATTTGCACAACATGCTGCTAGGTGAGAAGCATATAGTTTAATGGATGGCCTGGTACACCGTCATTGCTAATAGCTTCGATTTTGACACCAGAATGAAAGAGAGCCTATAGGCCCAGAAATTTGGTGAACTTCCATGCTTCTCTTCATGTTCGTAGTTTTAATTTTTGACCCTTAAACTTTAATTTACACACACTAGAAATATTTATTTTTTCTAAGTTTTTGATTAAATCTGATGGTGAAGTTGAACCAGATAACATTTAAAAGCCATGTCATAAAAGAAAAAAGAAGATTTCATTTTCTATAGTGTGACTAGGAGAATGCTTAGACGTCCATGTCCTGGCAAAATGATGAAAACATAGATCTAACCTGAAATGACCACATATGCACTTGCCATATTCTCACTTTCAATGAAGAAATACATGATTTCCCTTATTTTATAAATGGGATGGATTCATTAATAACTTCTAGAACATGTCGCTTCAAAGTTTTAGGCAAGAAATGTAGTGGAATTCAAGCCCCAAATAGTTATCAGACTCCAAACTTTTAGACACAAAGTTCAATTTTTAAAATTATCACAGAGAACTACATTATAGAATAGATGATGGGGGCTTGGGAAATTATGCGGGCTTGGGGTGACAATGTGCCTTTTGGGAGATTTTGGCTTAGGGAAATGATGCGGGCTTGGGGAGATGATGCAGGCTTGGGGAGATGATGCTGGCTTGGGGAGATGTGGGTTGGAGACATGATGTGGACTTGGGGAGATGATTGGACTGTGGGAGATGACTCGGGCTTGGGGTGAGGAAGTGGTCTTGCAGATATGTTGTGGGCTCAGGGAGATGATGCAGGCTGTGGTAGACGATGTGGGCTTGGGGGATCATGCGGGCTTGGGGAGATGATTTGTGCTTGGGGACATGATGTGGCCTTAGGGTGGTGAGGTCGGCTTGGGGACATGTGGGCCTGGAAACATGATGCGGGCTCGGGGATTCGATGCGGGCTTGGGGAGATGATGTGAGTTTGGGGAGATCATGTTGGCCTGGGGAGATGATGCGGGCCTGTGTAAATGATGCACGCTTGCAAATATTACGCCGGCTTGGGGACATGATACAGGCTCGGCAGGATGATGGGAGCTTGGGAAGTTATGTGGGCTTGGGGTGACAATGTGCCTTTTGGGAGGTTTTGGCTTGGGGAGATGATTGGGCTCAGGGAGATGATCCTGGCTTGGGGAAATTATTGGCCTTGGGGAGATGATGCGGGGTTGGGGAGATGATGCGGGCTTGGGAAGATGATTGGGCTCGGGGAGTCGATGCGGGCTTCGGGAGATGATTCGGGCTTGGGGAGATGATTGGGCTTGGGGAGATGAGTCGGGCTTGTGGAGATGATGCTGGCTTGGGGAGATGATGTGGCTCTGGGAGATGACAAAGGCGTGCGTAAATGATGCAGGCTCGCAGATACTAAGCCGACTTGGGAACATGATGCGGGCTCGGCTAAATGATCGGGCTTGGGATATGATGCAGGCTTGGGGAATTGATGTGCCTTTTGGGAGATGTGGGCTTGGGGAGATGATGTGGGCTTGGGGAGATTATGTGGGCTTGGGGAGACTATGTAGGCTTGGGGAGATGTTTGCTTGGGGAGATAATGCAGGCTTGGGGAGATCATGCGTCTACGGGAGATGACACGGGCGTGCGTAAATGATGCAGGCTCGCCGATTTTACGCTGACTTGGGAACATGATTCGGGCTCAGCTAGATGATGCGGCTTGGGAAATCATGCAGGCTTGGGGAAATTATATGCCTTTTGGGAGATGTGGGCTTTTGGACGTGATGCGGGCTTGGGGAGATGTGGGCTTGGGGACATGCAACAGGCTTGGGGTGATGATGCGGGTTGCAGACATTTTTCGGGCTTGTGGACATGATGTGGACTGACTGACACGACACGGGCTCTGGGACATGACGCCGGCTCGGGGACACAACACAGGTTCAGGGAGATGACGTGGACTTGGAGAGCTGATGTGGACTTGGGAAAATGTGGGTCTGGAAAGATGTGGAATTGGAGAGATGATTCAGACTTGGGGAGATGATGTTGGCTTGGGGAGATGTTGGCTCAGGGAGATGACGTGGGCTCAGGGAGATGACCCGGGCTCATTGAGATGATGTGAGCTCCCTGATATGGCGTCGGCTTGGGGACATGACAAGGTCTCAAAGACATGAAACCGGCTCAGGGAGATGACGTGGGCTCAAGGAGATGATGGGGGCTCGGGGAGACGACGCGGGATTGCAGATATTTTTCAGGCTCGCAGACATGACTTGGGCTCGCTGACATGACGTTGACTCGAGGACATGACACTGGCTTGGGGTCACGACACGGGTTCAGGGAGATGACGTGGGCTTGGGGAGATGATGCGGACTTGGGGAGATGATTGGACTGTGGGAGATAACTTGGGCTTGGGGTGATGAAGCGGTCTTGCAGATATGGTGTGGGGTCAGGGAGATGATGCAGGCTTTGGGAGATGACGTTCGCTTGGGAGATCATGCGGGCTTGGGGAGATGATTTGTTCTTGGGGACATGATGCAGGCTTAGTGTGGTGAGGTCGGGTTAGGTACATGTGGGCCTGGAAACATGATGCCGGCTTGGGGAGGTGATGCGGGCTTGGGGAGGTGATGCGGGCTTGTGGAGATGATGTGGGCTTGGTGAGATGATTGGGCTTCGGGAGATGATGCGGGCTTGGGGAGATGATGTGGGCTTGGGGAGATGATTGGGCTTGGGGAGATGATGTGGGCTTGGGGAGATGATTGTTCTTGGGGAGATGATGTGGGCTTGGGGAGATGATGTGGGCTTGGGGAGATGATTGGGCTTGGGGAGATGATGTGGGCTTGGGGAGATGATTGTTTTTGGGGAGATGATGTGGGCTTGGGGATCATCTTAGAAATGCAGTCTAAGGGGGGTGGAGGGTGGGAAGGGATCGACTGGGATTTCAAAATTGTAGAATAGATAAACAAGATTACACTCTATAGCACAGGGAAATATCACAAAATGTTATGATTACTCACAGAGAAAAAAATGTGACAATGTGTGTGTATATGTCCATGAATGACTGAAAAATTGTGCTGAACACTGGAATTTGACACAACATTGTAAAATGTTTATAAATCAATAAAAAATGTAAAAAAAAAAAGAAAAGAAATGCAGTCTAAACTTGTATTTAATGTTTTTACTAATTAGATATTCAAGGCTCATAATAATGTTAAAATAATATAATAAATAATTAACATTCAATGCTATATAGCCTCCATCTCTTTTTTCACCTGGGCTGGTGTCTCTGCTTTTGTTGTGTTTTCAAGCCAGTTCTATTCCATGTATATTTGGTAAGTAGTAAGGGATCACTTCTAACTTGGACACGTTAAGGTTATGAGAGAAATTATGTGCTCTGTCTCATGGAATTAAGACCAAAATTTTACATAAATAAACCAACTGGAGAGTAATACAAGATGAATTTGACAATAAAACAGTAACTAATATTTATTGATATATTTATGTCATTCAAAATTGACATGCTTCACAGAGGCTGTATCATAAAATATTCAAAAATTATAATGGACTTTCAATTCCAAACAGTCCTCAGCTTTACTCTCAGATGCACCACGGCCCAAGCTGTATTGCCTTGGCAGGTCACTTATTTTCTCATGTATTAAAAACATAAAATATTAGTTATCTATGCTCTAGGTTATCAATGAGATATAAATTTAATGAAGACTTGTCTAAGCAGCAAGGTAGATGCAATTTATTAATCAGCTAGTCGTTTTGTAAGCACATGCTACGTGTCAGGCGTTATGTTATTTCCTGAGGAAACCCAGGTACAATCGTGCATGATTATTTTGCTGTCAAGGAATTTGGGGATAGAAAGATATAAGTAAATCAAGAATTAAACTGCACAGGGTGTATTCAGGTGCTGCAGGAGCACAAATGAGGTGTGCCAGTGTTCAGATGGCTGGTCAGGGAATACTTAAAGAAGCAATGTTACCGAGTCCAAACTCATTCTGCTGGCCACACAACAGGCCAATAAATTGGGAGACAAGGTGTTGGGGCAAGGAATAGCAAAATTATTCAGAAAGCCAGCAGACTGAGGGGATGGCAGACTACTGTCTTGGAGAGCCATCCTGCTCCAGTCAGAATACAGGCTTCTTTTATCCAAAAAAAAACAAAAACAAACAAACCAGGGGAGGGGGTGTGGTTCATTGTTGCAAACTTCTTGCTGTAGAAAGTCTTTGTTCTTGCAGCATCCGTGTGGGCCAGGCCATGGTGTCCCTGTAAACCTCCAACAAAACAAAGGTTATTCTCTATCTTGCAACTCACCATCTCTACCTAAGTGCAGAGAGCTAACATCCTGAAACTTCAGAGCCCCTAAAACAAGACTCTCCTGTCTATTTCAGGCTAAAGGCAACATTGTTTCACAAAAGGTGCAGAGCTGGCAACACTGAGCCTGGAAAACAGGGCACAGGGTTATAACTAAAGGAATAGATCCAGTATAGTCAGATCTGTTCTCCTCTATTACAGGATTAGGTTTGTTTGTTTGTTTGTTTATTTATTTCTGGAGGGACTGGGGATGGAACCCAGGACCGGTGCATGCTAAGCACGTGCTCTACCACTGAGCTATACCTTCCTCCCACCAGAAAATATTGTTAAATTGAAGAGTGTATGTTGTTTTTTTAGACAGTGCTCTTGCACGTCTAGCGACTACGATGAAGTATCAGCAACACTTTTACACGCACTGGGAAACCAAAGCTTTGTGTGACTCACTTTGTTGCAATATTTGCTTTATCGCCTGGTCTGGAACTGAACTCGCAGTATTTCCGAGGTCTTACTGTACCTGGAATTTAATAAATGATTTTATTGTGTTAATTGCAGATTCCCATGCAGTTTTAAGAAATAGTCCAGAGAGGGAGGTGATAGCTCCGTGGAAGAGCGTGTGTCTAGCAAGCATGAGGTCCTGGATTCAATCCCCAGTAACTCCATTAAAAATAAGGAAAGAAAGAAAAATCCAAGTACCTCCCCCCCAAGTAAAGTAATAAATTTTAAAAAATAATAAAAAGAAATAATCCAGAAAGATTCTTTGTACACTTTTCCTAGTTTCACAACCTGGTGCCATTTGAGGAACTGTAGTAAACCATCACAACCTGGACATAGATATGGGATTTCTCCCCTAGTTTTATTTGCACTTATTTGTGTGTGTGTGTGTGTGTGTGTGTGTGTGTGTGTGTGTGTGTGTGAATTAAGGTCTACACAATTTTCTCACCTATGTAGATCTGTGCGTCCACCATCACAGTCAGATCCTTGATGTTGTCGTCTTTATAACCACAACTGCTTCCCTCCCACCAGTTGATTTTTGTGTATAGTATGAGGTCACATTTGTTTTCAATTCTTTTTTAAGTGATCTGTATTCAGTGGCCCTGGCATCATTTATTTACAGGGCCATCCTTTCCCCACTTCTCTGAAGCATCCCCTCTGCTGTAAATTGTCTCCATGTATATATGAGTCTACGGTTCTTCCATTCATTGTCCCGTTTGTTTCTTCTCACATCGGAACTGCGCTGCCTTAATTACTACTGCACCTTTAAAAAGAGGTTGCTATGTAGTAGAAAAAGCTGTTTCTTACTTTTCTTCTGTAAACATTGTCTTGGCTATTCTTGGCCCTTTGTATTTCTTACTAGTTTCCAAAGGGGGAAGGTATAGCTCAGTGGCAGAGCATGTACTTAGTATGCATGAGGTGCTGGGTTCAATCCGCAGTCCCACCATTAAAAATAAATGGACAAACCTAATTACCATCACTCCTACCCCCACCAAATAAACAAGAAAACTAGTTTCCTGATGAATTTTCCACAACAGGACCTATGTGACATCTCATTCTCAGAACTAGAGTGAACTCACACCGATGTTTCTTCTCTCTCACAAAAGGGGGCTCCAAGGCAGCAGCTGTGTGTTCCCCATCAATGTTGTTACATTGATCTGACCTCGGGCTCTGGTCTCTAATACCCTCTGGAAGGAGCTGGGATATTGGGAAGATGGTTCTTACAAACCTTTGGCTATATAACTTCCTGCCATGAAATAAGGAGTGAAAAAGCCAAGCAATGTCAAGTTTAGATCCCCCTGCCCCCCTTTTCTGAATGGAATTAGGCAACTGGACTGTAGGAACGAGTCATCTCTGGCGGAACTGAGCTGGGAGTGGCTGTTGGGAGGCTTGGGCCGTCTTGCCTCCCATGTGTTGCAGTGGGTCCCAGGATCAGCATCTGATCTGCAGCAGTGCGGGAAGGGCGCTCCAGAATGGTCCTAAGTTGGGGCAGGAGAGCAGAGCCTCAGGACCCCCTACATCCATCCATAGCTGGAGGTGGGGTTGGTCCAGAAGGAAGCAGGACCCTGGGTGGAGCAGCTATCCTCAGACAAGGCGATCCTTCTGACTGGCCTCTGAGAGCTGCTTCCTGGTACCTGTGCTACCTGCAGCTGAGGGATGCGCCCCAGGACCCTGGGGTGGGTCTGGGAGATGCCACTTCAGATCTGCTGCTCAGGTATGTGCTGGGAGCAACAACTCCAGCGCTCGGGGGGCCTCACTTCCTGGGATAAACTTAGAAGGGTCTTTAAGGACTCATCATCCCCTCCTGTTCTGTCCTTTGTAGGTTCCCCTCACTCCCATTTGGCGCCTCCGCTGGTCTCAGTGGCTTGCCTGGAGGTATGAGCCTGACCTTCATCCCGGAGAGGTCAGCATCCCCTTCTTGGGTCTTGCCTGCTGTACTTTTCCACGCCACCAACAGAGGCCCAGGGGGCAGCAAGAGAAGGCCAAGCAGAACCCGGGACCGCACCCTTCCCTGCCCTCACTGCTGACACCGAGTCTCCCTCCTCCTGGCCCTCGCGGTCAGTCGTCCCTGTCCAGGTGCTGACCTGCTGATCCCAGAGGGCTCGGGCAGCAGCTGGAGCTTTTAGTGTCACAGACTCGCCATGTCCCCTGGTAGAAGTGTTCTCTCACCTTTGTGAACCAGGGTGAGAGGCCCTGGTTGCAGGGACGGGGAGCACCAGTTCCCCACGTGGGTCGCTTGGACAGAGTAGGGCCTCCTTTCACCTTTTTGCTCCTCTGCCCTGAGTTTTGTCGGTGATGGAGAGCTACATACATGTGACGTGACTGATGTGAATTCAGATAGCTTCCTGGGTGAGGGCATCTTGTCCCGGGCTGACACTTTGTGGCAGTGTGGGCCTCACACTTGCTTGGTGCCAGATCATGTGATCAGACCCAGTGGGTCCCCTGGCCATGTTGCCCACTCCTGCTCCTCTTTTTGCCATAAAGTGGGTCCCTTGGTCTGAGGTGATATCATGTGTGACCCTGTATTGGTGGTTTCAACATTGTTTAGAGATGCTGGCTGAGGTCCTGTGGGCAAATTCATATCTGGAAAATGTGTCTAATCCCATCAGAATTAACTGCTGCCCCTTTCAGGGCAGAACGGGCTCCGCTGTCATCAGCTTTGTTGATGCTGCAACAAACACAGGAGTGTTACCGAGTCCAAACTCACTCTGCTTGCCGCATGACAGGCCAATAAATTGGGAGACGAGGTGTTGGGGCAAGGAATGGCGAGTGTATTTGGAAAGCCAGCAGAGCAAGAGAACTGCATACTAATGTCTTGGAGAACCATCCTGCTCTAGTCAGAATACAGGCTCCTTTGATACAAAAACACAGGGGAGGGGGTGTGGTTGGTTGTTGCAAACTTCTTGCTGTAGGAATTCTTCCTTCTTACAGCCATGTATGTGGGTCAGGTCATGGTGTCCCTGTTAACTGCCAACAAAACAAAGGTTATTTTCTATTCTGCAACTTGTTATCTTTATGCAAGTGCAGAAGTGTTCATATCCTTAAAGGTCGGAGCCTTGAGAAAAGGCTCTCCTGTTTACCAGACAGCCTAAAGGCAACATTGTTTACAAAAGGTGCAGAGCGAGCAAGACTAAGCCTAGAAAACAGGGCGCAGTGGTTAAAGCTAAAGGAACAGATCTAATACGGAGTCAGATTTGTCCTCCTCTATTACAAAGTCTTTTAGGCCCAAATCCACGGGAGACCAGAACCCCAGGTGCCAAGGGGATCCCACACCTGAGAGTCACACACCATGGCCCAGGCTTCCCAAGGGACTGCACCCTGCATTGGTTCACCTGTCACACTTCTTTAAACTGGGCTCCTAGACTGTGGGCATCCCTGTTTCAGCACTGAAAACAAATTTAAAACAAGGTCAAAGAGCAATGTGAAAACACATACCCTGTGAGGAGCGGAGAAGAAAATTCAGTATTCCTGGCTCCTGACAACTTCATTTATTATGACAGCCCAGCTGCTTCTCCACACTGCCTCCCTGATGCTTCATACTTAAAAAGGAAAATGACCTAGTAGAGATTTTTAATTAGTCTAAAACCCTTGAGAAGTTGACTCGAAGAACACCTGCTAAATTTTCAACTCTTCACTCATTAACAGTGATGTACAGACATTAAACATAGTTGTCTCTCTTCCCAGACAACTATGTTCCCCAAAAATGAGAGGAGTGCTTTCCACTGGCCCCTGACTCTCATGACTGAGAACCTCCTCTGTGACTTGCCTTTCTAGAGCCCAGACCCCCCTCACTGCTAGAACTCTCCTTCAGAGGGGTTCCTCTTACTAGCATCAGCGAATCAACTCAGTCCTTCTTGCCAAAGACCGTCCCTCGTCCAGGATGCACCGCACACGCGGTCATTGCAATAAGTGCTCCCAGTGTTCCTGTGAACAGGTAAGTCAGTTCCGCACACTGAGCTTGGACTCTGTGGGATCTCTTGTTTCTAACAATTCAAAGTTATGACACTCGGCACAAACTTAAAATAAGAACCTTGAGAATTTTAAATGCTTATGCTTCATTCTTTACCTAGAAGCATAGTTAAATTTTGGAAAGCTTGGGAGATGCATCCAAAGACAAAGCCCTGAGATTTTACAGGCACCAGTGACCACAGCGTCCTCCGCATCTCCAGCCCTGTCAGGAGAATGTGCAAGGCTGGGTTCTCACAGAAACTGCCCAACCCCGTCCCTTCAGTCCCCCTCTCTTCCTGAAAACCGCGCCGAGAAGACCAGTGCGGAGGCCGCGCGGGGAAGTGCGGGCGCCCGGCGAGGTGCAGGCGGCGGCCCGGGGGCAGGAGGGGCCGGGGAGCGGGGCAGTGATGCTACGACCGCGTTGGGGGGTGCGGCAGGTGCCCCGCGCGGCGGGAGCCCGCTCCCTCCCGGTGAAGTGAGGCTGCCAGAGACTAAACTGACCCCGGTTCGCCTCTGCCCACCTGCCGCCCTTGGCCTCCGGGCCAGCCGCCGTCCGCAGGGGCCGGTGCTGCCGCAGCCGGGCCGCCTCGCTCGTGGTGCCCGAGCGCCCGCTGCCCGGGCTGCGCAGAGCCCGCCTCCTGTCATTTGAGGATTTTAACAATATCCATCGTTTTCCTCTTTTAAACCATAGATCATCTAGAAGCAGCATGTTGCTTGTTTTCTACATTAGATATATAAGGTTTTTAAAATGCATTTTTTACATATAGATTCCTAAATTAATTGTATTTTGGATGGAGAATACGGCCCCTTTGTGATTATTTGAAATTTGAAACTTGGCTTCGTTTGCTTCAGATTTTTTAATGCTTCAAATGTGCTGGCCTTCCACTGTGGGGTGCACCACCGCCTGTATGTGCAAATACGTCCATTTTTGCAACTGTGCTAATGGCAACACCCGTCTCTTTCCTGATTCCGTTTTCTTCTTGACATAGCAATTACTGAGAGCACTGTGTTAAAGCTTCCTAATAGGAGATACATGTATTTGTCAGTTTCACCTTGCAGGGCTGTCAGTTTTGGTTTTTATATGTTTTTAAGTTGTGCCCATTGGTGCGTGTACGCTCAGAGATCTGACCTTGTTTACTCTTTATTAATGTTTTGCTCTTACTTCAAAGTATATAGTGCCTAAGAACTCATGTAGCTGCAGGATGTGATTGTGGTTATTTGCCCAGAAATCTTTCCCTGGTTACTTTCAACCTTCTTGTGTCCTTGTGCGCACGTGTGTACGAGCTCGTGTATTCAAGTTACTCCGTGGGTCCCTATGTGTCTTTGACATCTCTTGTGAAAAGAACATGAGTAACATTAAAAATTCAATTAAAAAAAACTTTATAGGAACTTACTTTAGACCACTGATTCTTAGTATGCATATTTTATTTTATTGTTACTTTTTATTGAAGTATAGTCAGTTACAATGTGTCAGTTACAATGTGTCAGTTTCTGGTGTACAGCATGTTTCACTCATACATCAACATACATATATTTGTTTTCATATTCTTTTTCATTATACATTACTACAAGATATTGAATATAGTTCCCTGTGGTATACAGTAGCACCTTGTTGTTTATCTATTTTATATATAGTAGTATCTGCTAATCCCAAACTCCCAGTTTATCCTCTCCCCGTCCTGGGTAACCACAGGTTTGTTCTCTATGTCTGAGAGTCTGTTTCTGTTTTGCAAATAAGTTCATTTGTCTTTAGATTTCACTTATAAGTGATATCATATGGTATTTTTCTTTCTCTTTTTGGCTTATTTCACTTAGAATGACAATCTCCAGGTCCATCCATGTTGCTGCAAGTGGCATTATTTCATTATTTTTTATGGCTGAGTAGTACTCCACTGTAGAAATCAGCATGCATATTTTAGGTTGAATGCTGGTATTTATTTTGTCCATTCCCTTTACACTCATTTTTCTGGTTCTCTGTTTCTTTTCTTGCATTCATCTAGTTTCTCTTCTTATCTCATTTTCTGTTCTGCTAATTTAGAAAGTGTACACCAGTTTCTGCTTTTAAGTAGCTTGGAAATGCACATTGAACTTAACATCTAAGGTAAGTTCATGTCTACCTTCCTTCCCCAGATATAAAATCACCTGAGGCCATCTGAAATGCTGTGGGATGAGTGCTGACCCCTAGCTCAGTACATCCTGCTGTCCTGCCGACAAGACAAAGCTGAGTTTACTGCTCACCGTGGTGACAGAGATGACTGGGCAGCCTTGCTGTCATCTGGGGCGGGGGAGCAGAGCCAGATTTTCTTGAGGATTTGAAGTTGGGTTTCAAATGGAGACTTGATGAATTGAAGAGTCAGGTAAGAATTAGGATGTAATGGTGTAGAGTTGCTGGAAACAAGGCAAGGGTTTTCAGGTATGGGGTTCCATGGTGTTAGGTAGGAAATTATGCTTTGAGTTGAAGGAGTTAATGGTTCTCTGGCAGAAGTTCCTGTAATGAACAGAAAAGTTATTTGCCTGGGCAATGATGAAGACACTAGCATAGGAATGCTGTGTCACTGTTAGCAGTTAACTCAGTGGTTTCATCCTTATTGTCCAATCACTACCTTTATCCCCACGCCTGATGGTACATATTAGTTACTGAGGATTTTTGTTTTGTATGTTTTAACTTCACAAGTTAAGCATGTGTTGTTATTATCACGTATAATCAATGTTTCTGTAGCTACACCTCTGTGTTTACTTTTGGCGTGAATGATTTCTTCTTGCGTTTCAGAATTTAGGGGGTGGATATTATTTGATTTCTTTAAGTACAGTCTAATTTAATTGAAAGCTCGTTGGAAGTAAATACTCAGTTCTTATTTATTTGAAAAGTCCTTTGTTTCACCTTTATTCTTGGAAGTTAGTCAGACTGCACATGGAATTTTAGGTTTACCCTCACTCTTCAAATTTGGCCAGACTGGACATGGAATTTTCAGTTGTATGTTGGTGTTTTTCTCCGTAACATGAAGATGCCTCTCCATTGTCTTAAGGCTGTCGAGAAGCTAGGTCAGATTACTGCTGACACAGCCCTGCAGCCTTCCGCTCGGTGGTACATTCAGGGTGCACAGGGGGGATGGAGCTAGGGCCCCACCGCAGGTGCCTGTGTACCTCCTGTGGCCCGTGAACCCCTGTTCTGCATATTGAGGCTGGGCAGTGGCCCACAGGGGTCCAGAGCATATTTGTCTCACTGTAATCTTGGTGTCTTGTGCCTGGCTTGTCCTCCTGAGAGTTCGCTCATTTCCCTGACAGTTCAGTATTGCATGAAAGACCGATTTTCTTTGAATCATTTATTCAGCAATTTTTGTTGTGATGTACCAACAGGAGTTTCTCTGCCTAACTTTGTCCACCGCATGGCTGGAAGCAAGACTGTTTCAAGCAAATAAAGTTTCTCCTAACAGGATTCAGTACTCTCAGGTTCAAACTTAAAGTTGATTTTTTTTTTTAATGGTAGAATTGACTCTTCTCCATGACAGTGCTAGACAACTAAAATACAGATGTGCTGCCACTGAAATGCATCTTATGAATGTAAACTGCCCCATTTTCAGTATTTTTTTTTAAGTCTGAGACATGGGAGAGTCTGGAAAATGTGAATGAGTGTTTTAGCTATGTCTGTAAAAGGACAGACTCCAGTGAGATGTTTGAATTTCCCCCCACAGCCCTGGTGGCTTCTCAGATCACACTTTATAAAGAAAGAGATACAGGTGTCTTTATGCTACTGAAGATGGATATTATTATAAAGAGCAAAGCAAGTCAGAGGCAAGTTAGGTTCTGTCGTGTTATAGCCCGAGAAGCCGTGCAGGCAGCATGGTGGAGGTGTTGGTGTGGGGCTGGAGCGGAGAGACAGGAGTGTGTGTGTGTGTGTGTGTGCACGCACGCATGCACATGTGTAAAAACATCAGTAAAAATTACTGAAATATGTCTTGTTTTTCAATATTGTCTGTGCCTGAGTAGCTCTTATGTAAGTGACATATGCTGTCTCAAGAGGTGATATTTTTAGTGGAAAACTTCTTTAAAAATATTTGTGTTTGTTCTTCTGACTTAAATAATTTATACTCATTATGTATTATATTTTACAAAGAGAAATACCGTAAGAAACAGTGTTTGCAATCAGTTGGTCCAGTTTAAAATAGGGCCTCTTTTTCACCAAAACAATGGGCTCTCTTTTGGAGGAAAAGTATCATCAGTCCCATGGGGGAAGAATTTAATAATAGAAATGCTAAAAGACACTAAATGAGATAAACACCTGTTTAATATTTAGAATTTGAAATGATCAAAATTGTTAGTTTTTCTTTAAAATTAAAAAAAAGTCTCTTGGACTCTCTCCTCACTTCCTGCTGTTTGTAATGGAATTCACGTGGCATTGTCATTTGTTCATGTGCTCATTACTGTTGAATTCAAGGAGCGTGTCCTGATCACCGAGTGAGGTAGGAGGGTGAAGGCGGCAGCGGTGAACAGGAGGAGGCTGCGCCCTCAAGTAGCTCCCAGTCTGGGGAAAGAGGCAGACAAGTAAACATGCAGTTAAAATAAACGCCTCCAGTCCCAGAGTATGTTCAGTAACACGGAGCACAGTCATTACCGTAACTGACGGTGTCTAGGTTGCTTTCTTGATCATTTTCTAATTGAGGCTTACCAGCAACAGTCTCTAAGTAATTGTTACTCATTTATTATGGAGAAATTGGGTGCAGACATTAACCCCCCACCCCCACCCCACGCAGACCTCAAGCACTCAAATGCTCATTTTCTGTGTTTCCCTCTGGTGGGCAGAACTTTCGAGCGTAGCATAGATTTCTTGTATCAATTTCTCAAGGACAGTTGCAAGCTATAGAAGATAACATTTTAAGGAAGCAATTATTTTATGAAAAGGAATAAAAATATATCTTAGTTCCATTGCTATACAATGGAAATAAAGGAGGACAATATTATTTAGCCAGTAATGACCTTACAGACCCATCAGTGCATCATAAGAGTTTATTTTTCAAGCCAAACATTTGCACGAGCCCCTTACATTGATGGGGGGGCAGCACTAGTCATGATTTGGCATGACTGATCTTGCATTTCAGCCCCGAGAGGTCCAAAGGTGTCCCAGGAAGCCCTCGACCTCTGTGGTCTCCAGAGCCAGGGCTCTCAGTGTGCAGCTGGGTAGGAATGAGTTATCCTCTGCCTGGGAAGCCCAGTCCTGTTCTGATGGCGAGAAAAGCTCAGGTGGAACAAAAGCAGCAGTGCCTTTGGAAGGTGTGCCATGGGAACCTTGCTGTAAGACCTGATGAGTTTTGCTTGGTGTTCCACATGGCCACGTGGTTTGCCTCCCTGCATCCCTGGCGAGGGGTAGGGGAACCCAGTTGGCTTGGAGCATTGATTATTCATTCTCAAGACTTTCTGAAAGGGCCTGTCTTAGTGGCAGCAAGTGCAGGTGGGTTACCTAAACAGACCACTGCCCTTTCAGGGCTGAAGGGGAGGGTGCTTTGGAGGAACCTGTGAGGGCAAACGTAGTGTCTCCTGCAGTGCCTGTTGTAGTAAGAAGGGTTGTGCATCTTTAAGCACAGAAAGATTCCTGACCATCCAGAAGGATGGGGATACAAGGGGGAGTAGACCTTGACAAGTAGATCAGAGTTCAGCAGCAGACAGGCACCGACTAGATCCTCAGTAAAAGTTAGTTAAGATAAAATAATAGGTGGGTTACAAAGGACTGAGCCCTCCAGACAGAGTCAGGCTGGCTCCTAGGAGCAGGTGACACTGTGGAGCGTGGTTGGGGGGGCTGGGTCTGAGGGCTTGGGGTTCTTGGCCATGGCTTTGCATTTCCTTCTTTCCTCTTGGAAGCTAAGTTAAGGGCTTAGTGGCAGATAGAGCATCTTCTGGTTTCTATTTTAGGCGACAATGCTGACAGAAGCTGTGCAAAATAGATGGGAGGAGAGTTTAAAGGCACTTAGAAGAGTTGAAGGAATTTTATTTCTCAGACACAAACTTTACAGGTAGATCATTCCTCAGCCCTGCACTTGCCCTGATTGTTTTCCACTTGATCTAATGACAGAAAGCACCCCCCCCTCTGGCCATCGCCCATTCTTTGTTAAAGCTCCCTGTGAGGGCGGGGGCAGGAGGGGCGCCCAGGGACCTGCATTTGCAGAAACTCTCCATCGGGATGGATGCGTTCTATTTCAGAGCTCCATCCTCTTGGTCCCAGGGCACAAGTTTTGGGAAGAACAATATGACCAACTTCAATATTGTTGACAATCAAAATATTTATATTAAAGACAGACCAAGGAATAATTTAGTGTGATAAGTGACCACACAGTTACAGAGAAGAGACGCCTTTCTCATTCCTCCAAGGGTTAGGGCAGGTTCCCATGGACTCTGAGAGGAGCAGATGGCACAAACCGATGTTCGTAGCTCCCAGGAACACTGCTACTGCAGCTCTGCTACAGGTGTGCTGTAGTAGATCAAATCCCCCCACTAGGGGACGGCATAAGTTGAAAGTGGGATTTACACAAGAAAGTGTCACTTTAGGAGTCTTTGAGTTTCAAATAACCACACAAAATTAGCCAGTAACTGACATAAAAAGGAAATGTTTGGATGTTTCAGAACACCTCAGGGATGGGCTTCATCCGTGTTTGAATGATGCCATCCACGCTGTCCCTTTTTCTGCCACCATAGACTTGCTTCCTCCCATGGTTGATTTTCTCCTCCATCAGTCCATCTTTGTCTTTGTAAAATGGCAGACAAAGCCAGAGAAGTGCCCAGATTTTAGCACATGAAATCTCTGAGGGAGCCAGGAACTTTTCCTGCCAAAATTCTCAAAAGAGTTTTGATTGGCCTGGTTTGAGCCAAGTAGCCATCATTGGATCAGTTCCAGGGGGAGCTGGGGGTAGGTGTTAGGGTACCTGGCAAGATTGGGGTCACCTGCCTATCCTGAAATGAAGTGAAGGACTGTATTGGGGGATAAATGGTTCCTGAAAGCAAAACTTTCTTTTTCCATCAGAAGGAGGAATTGGTGGTGGTGTAAAAATAACCATCCCCATGATTGCTGTTAAGACCCAAAAGGACTTAAGTGCAGCTTTGAAACGTACACCTACTGTTTTTCCTGCTGGCACAGCCCTGTGGCCACAAAATCAAGTTCTCTTTAGAGTGAAGATGTTGCCCTTTCCAGCACCTCTTTTGAGTACAATTAGCTCAATGGCGTAATGTATAGTTTTGTTATCCTTTGACCTCTGTAGCAATTACTTTTGTAACTTAAAAAAAAAATCATTTCCCGAGAGGGCTTAAAACGAAGGATCGGGATCTGGCCAAGTCTGAGATCAAGGGACTCTGCCCTTGGCTAATAAGATGTTTTGGTTTTATGTTTTGAAATATTCAAAATCAACATTCCAGCAGACAAAGAATGAGTCACGTAGCCCCCAACACGCACGTCTGACTCACCCAGTGCTGTCTCTCTTGGACTCTCTACCTTTGTCCTGGGTCTTGTCCCCGCCTCTCCTACTCCCAATACCGCCCTCTCTTTTTGCCTTCCTTCCCCGCCTTCCCTGTTTATTGCCCTGGTACCAGTTTTCCCGCAGTGATTCAGAAGGAGTTTGATGGTTTGCAGTCTGTGAGGATTTGGGGAATCTTTGGGTACCACCTAGTGCTACGTCTGTACTTGGAGTTGCTCCCATGTCTTCCCTTGGAGTGATGGTGGAATCTCCTGTTTGACTTTCCCACTGGCATGCTGATACACATGGACAACTTTTAGGTCCAAAGAAATACCTGTATCGCTGGGCAGCTAGCTAGCTATCTGCCTGTGTCTTTTTACCCGCAAAGGAAAACCGACCAAGAGCAGCTCAGGGCCCGTCAGCATCACAGAGGACCTCTGCGTGCGTGCATCTTACACACGTGGCTATGCTTCTGCGCTGGCTTCTTGCTTCTCAACTTACTCAGTGTCTTATGCAGTTAAAAAAAGGCAAAAAGCAGGTATTTGCTTTCTTTTCCTTCAAACTTTGAATCTAGTGCGTTGGAGAAATGCACCTTCCGCCCTCTTTGGAATGCTGTGTTAACATAGTATAATTTTTACTGGTTTTGTAATTTTTCCTGATTTTGCCCTTCCCTGACTATGTTTTAAAAGACATTGCCCCCTTACACCCAAGTGTGGTTGTACTTGTGTTGTTGGTTTGTTTTGAAACATTTTGCCTGCTTTCTCTTCAGTATTTCTGGATGTAAACTCATCCTGGTGGTATAGTACACGGCTGCTTGAAGTGCGAGGATGACTTCTGACTACGCCAAACATTCCGCAAAGTGTATTTTATCTGTGATTAACCACTTGACTAACAATACTGGCTAACAGATGTTGCAAAACAAAACAAAATAAAATGTGTCTATTGTTTGCTTTCCTATTAATTTTGGTTTAAAACATGTTTGCACTTGTCTGACTTGTGTCTTATTGACATTGATTGGCATATTAAAAGTCACTCAGTGCCTGCCTTAAAGAATACTGGAAAGAAAAAAAAAACCCTGTATCTCCAGTACTAAGCTATTAATACGTTTTTGCTATATAGCTTTCAAATGACAAGCTCTCTTCAGTTCACCTGGTCATGACATGGGCTGTGTTCAGATGCCAGCTCTCTTTAGGGTACAGCCTAACTTCTGAAGAAGTTCACCTTTAAGTAGGCTACCTCCGCTGGCTTTTATAGGACAGGGAGCTGCTGACTTAGGATTCACTTCTAACTGATTGATGGACTTGTTTCTAATTGTGATTTGATTTCCCATCTAATGCTTTTGCCAGAATGAATCAGAAGACAGAAGTTTCACAAAAAGATGATTATTTTGCCATTTAATTGACAGAGGTTGAAATATTTAACAAGACCCTCTAAGTTAAGCTTGAATGATGTCAGTGCACCTGATTCACATGTGAAGGTGGAGATGGGCGTTAAGGGCCGCCTTCCCGCCTCCTTGGCCGTGTCGGCCATCCATACACCTGTTTTCAGCAGAAGGGCTGCCGTGAGTATTTTTTCCTTGCCCGTGTTCACCACAGGTAAGGCAGTGCCCCTGTGTGCCCCAGTGGACTGATTCTGTGAAGGCAGAAGCAACTATGGGCATTCACTGAAACTAACAGAAAGAATAGAAAAAAGGGGTTTTCTGTTGTTAGACAGAGGATCTCAGAAATCAGAGAAAAAGTTCTTTTATTGGATGAAAATAGTTAATGATTATGCTATGGAAAAGACCTTATTTTAACATCTCATTGAGTCAAATCAAGGGAACCTCACCTTAATTTAGGACAGTGTTCTAACCCAAGGGTTTATGGTGGTCATGACTTGCCTACAGATGAGATGAAATTCAATATAGGTCATGATGGGTGCTTGTCTAAGCTACCACTTGGCTTAAAAACAGTTGGCAAGACCTCTGTGTGTTCTGAGATATGCACCCAAGGGTGGGTGGTGTGGAAGGAGGGCAGAAGTCTGGTCCCCAGGGAGTGAACTTTGCCTCTGTGACCTCCAATTCAGAGCTCAACGAAGGTTAGCAATGTGGGAAGATGCTTCTTTTTGGATCGGGAAATATGCCCTTGCCCAGAGTAATGTATATCTTCTCTAATTTTTGGCAATAGAAGCATTCAGGTTACTGGTACACAGAGCTGTATGTTCCTACGCTGGTATTAAAACCCCAGGGGACACCATGAGGCGAATGGATTCTTCCTCACGCAGCAAGGTAAATTTCTGGATGTATTTTTCTGTACACACAGTACTGGGGCTACTCGGTTGGAAAATAAAGAAATTCCATTTTCACATTGCTGTGGGTCCCACACTGATGACTTCGGTGGTTTAGTGGGATGAATTGGCAACTCCTGCGCTTGAGAGAATCTCACTGACGAGGAGGAACACTGGCTTGGAGCGCCAACCGCAATTCAGGTCCAGTTGTGTCATTTGCAGTTGGCTTTGTGGCCTCGGTTCAGTTCCTTAGCCTGTTTTATCATTGTATTCTTTAAATAAAATAAGGGGACTGGGTTCCAGATGAAGATTCAAGTCACTTCCAACACGGAAAGATTGGTTTGCTCGGGCTGTCCCCACACATAGGGTCACAGTAACGTCTGTTTTCCCTTTATCCAAACAGGTAGTGCTTTATAAAAGTTCTCTGAAAATGTTAAAGTACAAGATAATATCATAACTCTTCTGTTTCTATGGGAAAAAAGCACTTTATGTTTCCTAAACTGTCATTTTACACATGATCCTTTGTATTAAAATTGAATTTTCATTTGACATTACTTCTAAGTGGCAAATGTCAGAAGTAGTGATATACTCCGTATTGTCATCAGTAAATGGTTTCTTTTTCTTTTTTGTCAATTAAATCTGCTTTTTATTTTTTACTTTTTCGCTCACATTTTACCATATTTAAAAAATATACCCCAATAACTGCTGTAAAATCTTGTATTTGGTTTTTTAAAAGATTTTATTTATTTTTATTTAGGAGGAGAAGGTAAGTAGGTTTATCTATTGATGTTTAGAGGGAGTACCAGGGATTGAACCCATGACCTTGTGCAAGCTAAGCATGCAGTCTACCACTTGAGCTATGCCCTCCCCCCTTAAAATCTTGTATTTCACTCTCTAATTGTTTTGTTTAGCAGAGAGAAAAAGTGATATAGGAAAATTAGCTTCTTATAAAACTACGAAGTAGTTCTATGTATTCAGAATGGTGAAAGATTTTTTTTTTTCCTGGATGACTATAAACCTGGTTTCTGGGATCCTAACATTTATCGTTATTATAATTTTATTGTGTATCATTTCTTTTTTTAAAGATTTTTTAAATTGGAGTACAGTCAGTTCACAGTGTTGTCAGTAAACACATTTTCTGGAAATGCCACTACCACTCCTGTCCTGTCCGCTCTCCCACCTCCCACACCTTGCACATCACTTGGCCTCCTTCCTTCCCATTTTTGAGCTTTAAGAACTGCCTTCCGATATTCAATATCTTGTAATAACCTTTCATGAAAAAGAATATGAAAGAATATATGAATATATATTGCAAGACCGGGACATTGTGCTGTACTCCAGAAATTGACACATTGTAACTGACTGTACTTCAATCAAAAAAAAAAATCACCTTCCTTTAAATTAAGTTTAATGGGACAGAAATGTCACTGCTTAGGAATCTATCAGGTGCTTAGTTACATCTTTTGTCATTCTCAAGCCCTTAACTGTATGACTTAAGCCCAGGACAGATCCCTAAATGTGACTGAACCAACAGCTTTGGATGAATGTGCTGTGGAGAGGTCATAGTACAGAACTTCCCCATTACACACAGGACACTTTGACGCTTCATTGCTCAAAGATCCAATCCCCCTCCCGAGTTATTCCTCAGAGCTCCTTCAAGCATGTGGGAAAATAAGCAAATTTTCAAAGCTCAAGGACCCTGTACTCCCAGTCTGCCAAGAGCTGCAGGTTGTTCCCCAGATGGCCTCTGACTTACCCCTCCTCCTTTCTCAGGAGAAACCCCACGCTTTAACCTCAAAGACATCATGCAGTTCTTGACTTTTCTTTCTGCGGCACCCCATCTCAGCCTGTCTGTTTGAATAAGCAAGCTGGTTCATGATATCAAAATATTTGTGTAAATGGAACCAGTCCTAATTTACTGCTTCTAACAGTGTTTCATGGGATTGTGGTAGGCTGTTTGTGCTGAGGTGTCGGGGTTAATCTCGGTGGCAATGAGACCTGGCCCGTATGTGATGCTAGGGAATGCTGGCCCCAAACTCTCTAATCACAGTTTACCCACCACTTAGATTAAGAACTTCCAAACACAGGACTCTAAAAGAGTGGTACCTCAGTCCCCACGTGGTGCTGCTCTTCTTTTAGGCTCAGCAAAATTCGGAGGCTTGTTTATTTCTCTCAAGAGCTTGAAAAGGGGGAATTTCTTAAGAGCCAAGAAAGAAGATTTGAAAACTTATTCAGAGTTTTCCATGCAGCCTGCAAAGAAAGGAAAGAAGGAAAAAGAGAAAGGAAGAGAGAAGAAAGAGAGGGTGGGAGCAAGATGGTCTGGATGCTGCGGGCTGTCTGCAAAGGGCACTCCTCTCCCAATGTCCATGTCACGGGGCTAGGGCAGATAACCCTGGCAGGTAGCAGCCATGTGACCGCTGCTACCACCTACTGAGTGTCTGTTTGGGAAGCCCTGACCTGGGTTAGTCAGTCACATGAGCTCTTTCAGCCACTCTTCTCGGTAGAGATTGTCCCTATTTTACAAAAGAGGACACAGGCTGAAAGAGGACGTGAAAATTGTCCAAAAAGACAGAGCTGGTAAAGGGTAGAGATGGTCCTCCTACCTTGGCTCAGAGGTGAAGCATGATATAAGAGCAGAGTTACCCCTGACTCTACTGGCTGTTATGTTATTTCCTCAGCAAGAAAAACATCATTATCTGTCTTTCCTGTTCATCATAAAACTGAATAAAAACAACACCTCGTAGCGTGGCCATGATCACGTGACCAATTTACTGCCTCTCTGATGATTTTGATGACTAGGGAGTAACTGGCTTATAACACATCGTCCCTCCCCAAACCTTTGGCTAACGATAGGAATTTATTGCCATCAAGTCTTTACGGTCAGTGCAAGGTTCTAGTTTACTTACTTGGGCTCTGGCTTACTGTGCTGCAGTGGGCGATGTGCGTTTCCCCTCCTTGGATCAGAGATTAAGTATGAGCTGAGGGAAGGCCACTAAGTGTAAGGAGGCCTCAGGGACAGGGCAGAAGCATCGACATCATCCCTGCCTTCAGGGAACATCCATGGTAGCTGGACCCAGGGGCGCTTGAAAGAAACAAGACAATAAGAAATTAACTGCTGAATTGTGAAGAATAGGCTAGATTTGCAAAGTGTAGGAGTCTGAACAGAAATGAACTGCCTGGTGGAGGGTCACAAGTCCAGGAGACGCCAAAAGTTGGTATTTCCCTTCACGAACTCACCACTGGAAGGTGGCCTTTAGCTGATGATCCCAAATCTGGTGTGAATTAGACATTGAATAGTGAGCAGCTTCTGGATGACAGGTATTAAGTGAGCAGAACTCTCCAAATACCAACCTGTAAACCAGAATGAAATGTGTTAAATTTAAATGAAAAATGTAATTGTCCAAGGTTCTGATCTGACAAAGAGGCAAATAAATAACAATTGGCGGTTTTGTATGTGGTGTATGTGATGTGGGGACCAGTGCGTCATCACAAAGTGGCTGATAAATGAAGGCTAGTCTCACAACGTGTAGAGAAGTGAGGCGTCGCAGGAGGCGGAGAAAGATTGTGGAGTCCCGGTGGCGGCTGGAATCCTCTGGGTTATGTTAATGAGGGCCTGAAATCATGGGGTTTCAGTATGAAGAGAGGAAATAGACTGACATCTTTGGAAATGAACAACAGTATTTGCACTCACAACTTATGGGCCAGGCTGGGTGTGATAAGGGAGGACTAGTCAGAGACCACTTCATAACTCATTAATCTCCTGTTTAACAAAGCAGGTGGGGAGAGCTAGAAAGCCTTAGCTACAGTTCTGCTCATTACTTCCTTGAGAGAGGTAAAATGTTTAGTCAAAGAGAATGATTGATAGTAAAAATAAGGCTGGAGATTTACTGGAGAATATGCGAATACTGCTTTACAGTCCTTTATTCAGTCCAGTGACCACTCCTGAGGCTGAGATATATAAGTATGTCTCCTAACTTGGAGACAGATTTCAAAATGAAATAGTGAGATTCCTTAACCACAGAATTCAAACACAGCGAGTTGCATAACCAGTATTAAGCTAGTGTGCCAAGTGTCTACAGCAGATCAGAGTGCTCACTGTGGTAACGGTTAGCATGTGAGAAAATGAAGGATGATTCACATCATAATGAATTTCTAAAAAAATAGCGTCTAATTTATTACTCTGAAGAATTCAAAGTCCAGTGTCCTCATTTTTTAAAAGCCACTCGCAGTTATTTTTGAGAAAGTCAGTCATGCTTGTAGTAATGTGAATAGCCAGAATCAGAGAAAGAAGGGGAAAAAACTTTCAAGAGTATAAATATTAGTTATATAGGATTATTGCAAGACCACATGTAGAATCATGACTATTTGGTTACTTACTCTGTCTGCATATATTTGTATAGAAATATGTATGTTAGCATATATGTATCTGTAAACTCACTCACCCAGTTATCCACCCACCCACCTACCCATCCATCCATCCATCCACCCACCCATCCGTCCACCCACTTACCCATCCACCCACCCACCCATCATCCATCCACCCGCCCACCCATTCAGCCATCCATCACTCAACAGTCATTTAGTCCTTACTATGCATGAACTAAATGCCATGGGAAATAGTGGGAATAAAAAGATTATTAGATGGAGCCCTGGCCTCCATAAAGCACTGAATAGTAAGGGGGTAGGCATGCAAAAGATATAACTGAAAATTGTAATGGGTGTGGTGCAGACATGCTGGAAAAGCTTGCGCCTTTTTGCCTGTGGGACTCACAGACAGTCTGAGAAGATCCTATTCAGCTGGAATCTGCAGGATACGTGGAGTTGTGCCAAGTGAAGTGGTGGAGCAAATACTTCTGGCAACATGGAGGCAGCATCAATCAACTTTTAAATCACTGAGCGCAGGACCCATTGTTTTAGAGGAGTCATTAGGCAGGTTTTAAGTGTACCCAGTGAAACGTTCCACCACATGTGCTTGGAACCCGTTAGTCATAACTTGGAGATATAAAATGCGTTCTTGGCCTATGACAGGAATATTATTGCTGGATTGCTGCTCTGAAAGAGGTGACCATATTCGCTATCTGGTGAAATGTGCAGTCTCTCCCGGGTTAGGTCCACAGACGACTTAAGCCCTGAGTAGCCCACAATTACTCAGGTGCCCAAAGGCCCACAGGCGGACTGGAAAGTTGTCCGTGTCATGATATCCCTACAGTTTGCAGAGGGTGGGGGCAGGGAGAGGATGCACATTGCCTTCAACTCTCACTTTCTCGTGTAGTTTGAAGGACTTCAGTTCTCATGTCAACCCAATGGAATGAATGGGTCAGTGTTCCTGCCTTAGTGTCACATACCAGAGGCCAGGGACTTGGAGACTGAAAAAAAAAAAAAAAGGAAAAAAGAATAGAAATGCAGCCCCTGCCTTCCAAGAGCTTATGTTCTAAGCTCGTGTCTTATGCTAATACAGTATTACAAAGACATTTCATGGGTAATTTCTTTATATTTTAAATTCTAAATAAATGAAAATATCAACAGCTGTCATTGAAACCAGGGAACATAAATTGCTCTAAGTGCCTACTTGTCAGACATCAGTTTTGCCTATATGTGGGGTGATTACCACAGCTTTTCAGATAAGTTTCTGAACTATCTGAAACTATTCTATTTGGTTCTATTAAATTTCCAAAGTCATATGAATAGGAGGTTTTTCACACTAGCACAGGATCTGGTCCTTACCTAATTTATATGATTTTCTTCTTTAAGATGAATACAATTAAGAAGTGAAATGCATGATTGATTCTTGACATTTTCAGAGAGGAAACTGAGGCTTACTGGAATAAGTAGGTAGATAAAAATCTCTGAATATATGCATGGAAGTCGGGGTGAGTGGAGGGATAAATTGGGAGTTTGGGATTTGCAGATACACACTACTGTAAGTAAAATAGGTAAACAAGTTTATACTGTATAGCACAGGGAACTACATTCAATATCTGTAATAACCCATAATGAAAAAGAATATGAAAAGGAATACATGTATATGTATAAATGAATCACTATGCTGTATGCTGGAAATTAATATATCCCTGTAAATCAACTATATTTCAATAAAAAAAGAAAACCAAAGAAATTAAGGGGGAAAAAAGCTATTCTGCCCCTTCTGTCACAGGGTGAGAAATCTAAGAGAAAACATTGGAGCAAAAGAGGAAACGGGTGGGGAGGGTATAGCTCACTGGTAGACTGTGTGCCTAGCATGCACGAGGTCCAGGGCTCAGTCCCCAATACCTCCATTAAATAAATAAGTAAATAAATAAACTAGTGACCTCCCCCTTCAAAAAATAAATAAAATAAAAACAGAATAAATCTATAAAAAACTTTTAAAAAAGCATGCAAACTAACAAAAAATAAAGTTAAAACTAAAACAATTTTTAAAAAGAAATGCAGAACCACAGTGAATGATACATTTGAAACTGCTGAGAAGGGCAGAGTCTTCTGGGAGCCCAGGAACCTCCTAAGGGCTTGGGTAGGAGTCCTGGTCATTGGAGCCCCTGGAGGGGGTCATTTTACCAGGATGAGGAAAGAAATACAGAGCAAGGGGAACATTTTAAAAGTGAGATGAGGAGAAGACAACAAACGGGGGACCTCAGCCGCCCGGCCTCAGGAGTGGTGCCCAGGGCGGTGGGTGCAGCCACATGGGTGAGGAGCCCAGGATTTCTTTCCCTTTTCATGCTGCAAAATATGAAGTCATCAACTTTGCAGGACTTACCAGACTGACCCAACCACCCAGCAATCTGAAATGTTTCCTTGAATCTGAAGATTTCTGTTTAGTTTCCTGAGAAATGACAGTCTTCTCTGGTTTTTTTTTTATTATTATTATTACTTTTTTTTTTTTTTGCCTTTGGCCTCATTCTGTAATCAGGTTGTGAAGAAGGGATCATCCCACAGATCCCATAAATCTTTAGTCACTGGAAATAAAAGTGGTGACACTGGAAAAATTCAAAGATCGATGGTTTCAAAATTGCTAAGTAAACTTAAAAAAAGTTTATCCCATCTTTACGTAATTGAGTTTCTGGAGTTTACATTTTAAAGTGTTTTTATGGTATTCCAAGAGATTAATTATGTAGATTGATACCAAACATCCTTAAAGTAAATACACGTGTACTTTTATTTCACTTCAGAAAAAGGAAAGTGGTATAAGCAGAATTTTAACTATCCTACCTATACCGTAAATATTTATACCCTAAATACACACAGGTATATATGTGTATTCACATGTGTGTGGGGGCATATGCACACACATATATGCATGTTTCTATATAGCGATCACTGAGGAAAAGACAGAAAAAGCAAACAAGATCACAGTAAAATTCCATTTCTATGAGTTCAACAACAAAGGTGAGTGAAAAACTAGAAAGTCTAGAAAATGGATAGAATTTTCGTTAAATAAAAAGAAGGATAGAATTTTCATTAGATGATAAAAACTTCCATTAATTAAGCATCTTCTTTATGCCTGATTCCATCCTACTGTCACTTCCTGGAGCCCCTCTGACTGGTGTATCTGATGCGGGATGAGAATATATTTCTTAGCAGAAGAGTCAGGGTGGGGAGCTCAGCGGTAAAGCGTGTGCTCAGCGGGCTCAAGGTCCTGGGCATGATCCCTGGGTTCAACCCCCGGTACCTCCATCAAGTAAATAAAGAGGCAGGTGACATGCATGGCAAATGAGTTCCAGAATGTGCTTTTGTTGTCCAAGGAATGACTTGGCTACACGGCATGTGAGAGAGAGAAAGGGTTTGGTCCTGATGGCCCACACTGCTGTCTGCAGAGCTATGGGTCTGTCTCCACGTTTACCCGTCGGCACTTGGGAGAGCTTTGTGAAAGGAGCACAGTTAGGCGGAGGGGAGGGGGCTTCGCCTCCCCTGGGGGGCTTGCAGCTTCTCCCAGCCTGGGGCAGCCTGGTCAGAGGCGTGTGAGGGGGCTCCATTGGTCCATTTGCTCCCCTCCCATGACTGTGTGTTTTCCCTGGCTTCATGACACACTGGTATTTACTGCTTGGTTTCCGTGGACACCTCCTGTAGAAAATGATGGTATTTGCTGTTAACAGTGCCCCACAAACCTTGGAAAACAATAAAATTTTCTGGAAAATGTGGTAGTAGGTGCGTTCTAGTTATCTGTTCTGCATTGAAGCTGTTTTTTGTTGTTTGTTTATTTTTTTCTACATGACTGTACACATCATAGGAAATATGATTTGGTTCTTAAACCAGAAAAAAAAAAAGCTAAGATTAAAAAAAAAACCTTCTGGACGATGTAGTTCAGGACTTCATTTTGCCAAAGAAGAACCTGACGTCTCGGGCTGTTTTATATTGAACAGCTTTACCCTTAAAATAAGCAGCGCACCAGTCAGGATTGAAGGGCCCTGCCCACTGTCTGTGTCTGGCAAAGTACCAGCCCACGGGTCTGTTCTTACTGATTCTGAGTAATAACTTTGAATCATGAATGATGCTGGATGAAGTGGGGAGGCTCCTTCTCTGACCCCCAGAACAGAGCAAACCCTTGTTCTCTGTGACAGGGAGGGGGAGTGGGGCTTCAGCCTCTAAGCAGGACTTAGGGAGAGGCCAGAGGTGGACCCCGGAGGAGTTTCCAAGACTCCACCTCTGTATTCACAGTGTCTCCACTTTGCCATCCCCTCCACCCTGGGGAGAAGCTCAGAGTCTGGGCCGGCGTGACCAATGGGCTAGAGGGGACCTGCTCCAAAGACATCTGTGGGTTTCAGAGTGGGCGTTTCCCCAACACCAAATTCACCTCTGTGTACACAGGGCAGCACTCACCAGTGGCAGGGGAGCAACTGCCAGGTGCTAGTAAGAGTAGCCACCCCGAGGGCGGGGCAGGGCCAGCCAGCTCTGGGAGGTAGGCGGGGCTCCAGTCCAAGTGGGACAAAGGGACTGTGTCCCCCTCACTGACCAACCAGTCAAGCTCTGCCTTGAGAGCTGGACGCTGATTGTCCGGGAAGGCCAGAGAGAAGAGGGCCTCCAGGCTCGTGCACAGAGCTGTACACATGACGCTGGCCAGCCCCCTTCTGCAGGACGCCTTCCTCGTAGCAGTGTCAGAGCGAGCGGCCCAGTTTGCCGTAATTCGCGGCGGGCCGGTTCTTCTGGACGCCCCAGAGCCTGGCGACCTCCTCAGGCTCAGTTAGTTTGAGCCCCACCCCCTGCCGGTCCCGGGAATGGAGTGGGCATCCGTCGGGGTACGTGATTAACATGCAGAAATCAGTTACATGTCTCTACACTAATGATGAAGTATCAGGAAAGGAAAGGAAGGGAAAGAAACAATAGCTTTTAAAATCGCATCCAACAACTGTCGGCGGTGCCCGGAAAACAAGCCAGTACGCAGGGTACCCGGGGCTGCTGCTGCCTTGCTCTGGCCCTGCCGCCCGGCACCCAACCTCCGGCCCTCAGTGAGTCGGTGCGACAGCCGGGCCCGGGGCGTGCTCGGGACCCCCAAGGCTCCAGCACAGACACCTGGGCCTCAGAAATGGGAGCTTGCGCAAAGCGCTGATGGTCCCACAGGGGAAGCTCATGGATGGGGCTCCCTGCCGCCCCTTGACTATGAAGAAGTGAGTCTCTTATAAGAAGCATATAGATAGATCTCATTTTCTTATCCAGTCAGCCACCCTATATCTTTTGATTGTAGCATTTAGTTAATTGACATTTAAAGTGATTATTGATTCCTGAGGTAAGCTTGCATTGCCATAAACTTCCCACTTAGGACTGATTTGCTGCATTCCATAGGTTTTTGGATCCTTGTGTTTTTGCTCTCATTTGTCTCAAGTATTTTTTAAAATTTCCTCTTTGATTTATTCAGTAATCCATTGGTTGTTTAGTAGTGTATTATTAAACCCCACGTGTTTGTGCTTTTCACATTTTTTTCCCCTTGCAATTGATTTCTAGCCTCATAGCATTGTGGTCAGAGTAGATGCTTGATTTGATTTCAGTTTTCTAAAATTCACCAAGGCTTGATTTGGGGGTCAAGCATGTGATCTATTTTGGAGAATGTGCCACGCGCATTTGAAAAGAATGTGTAATCTGCTGCTTTTGGATGGAATGCCCTACACATGGCAGTTAGGTCCATCTTATAATTTAAATAATTTTAAATACCTTGCATTTGTACTCTCCTCTCCTCACAATTACTATTTTAAATATATTTTACAGCTAATTGTTTTGTGTATTCCTTAACTGCTTATTGTGGATAGAGATGATTTTACTACTTTTGTCTTTTAACCTCCATACTAGGTCTTTTAACCTTTCTAGTTTTACTACTAGGTCTTTCAGTCTCCCTCCTTTTGGGTCCATCTCCTAGAGTAATGAAAATAAAAATAAATACATGGAACCTAATAAACTGAAAGGCTTTTGCACAGTAAAGGAAACCATGAACAAAATGAAAATCGCCCCAAGGGCCATTTGGAATTATGTCGGCAAACTCAGATCTTCTGTGTCTAAGGAGCTGGGCCTGATCTGGTTTCACCCCGCGACGGAGGAGGAGGTGGCCTCTGTCCCTCTCCTCCTGTCTTAGCAGCCGTGGCCACTTCGGCTGGCGTGGTCGCTAACAATAGCAGGCATGTCAAGGACCTCTACCCAATCCTGCTAAGCACCCTTTGACTCCATTCCATCCAAACTCTTGCCCTTTGAGGGACCAGGTCTTGAGTCACCATGTCCAATCAAAATCCTTGGGTTAGTAATCTGTCAACAAAATCAAATGTCCTTCAGATACTGGAGAATCGGACAGGAGACCTCAGACTGAAGAAGAAACAGACACTCCCATCTATCCCAAGGTGCCCAAGGCCCTGTTGCCTGAAAAGAAACTCCTCAAGTATCAGCTGTGCTCTGGGGACACGGCTGTCAGCACACCCTCGGGGTCTCCTTGCTCTTCCAGAAGTATTAGGTCTTCGGTGTTAAAACCACTGTTGTCCTTCAAGCCAGGAGCCACAAACTCCGTGACAGCATCACCTGCCTCAGCAAGAGTCACCTCAGTCACTTCCTCTGTCGCGTCCTCTACTTCAAAAACAGCGTCACCCTTGGAACATATCCTGCAGACTCTCTGGGAAGAAGCTGTCAGGCCACCCCCCCCAGCAAGTAGGATGCAGAGTCCGCCCCGGCCTCCCACCAAGACTCCAGGGCCAAGGCCGACAGTGAGCTGCCACCCATCGTCCAGCAGTTTGGTCAGTTCTCAAAAGACAAGGTCTAGAGGAAGAGGAAGATGACAGACCATATGACCCCGAGGGAGGGTACGGTCCCGTGAGAGCCTTCCACACTCAGCTGGGTGACTGGGGGCAAAGGCAGGACGCGGAAAAGGCCTCTGAGTTGGCAGAGCGGGAGGAGGTGGCCTATGACCCAGAGGACCAGACGATTTTAGCAGAAGCTGAAGTGACCATCCACGGTGTGCCCAACAGAATGTGTGAGGACAAGCACGGCTCGGGCACGGGGAAGCCCACCAGCTTCCCCACCAGCATTTCTGCCCTCTCCATGGCTGAGAAGCAGAAGATGACAGGGGAACTCAACAAGCAGGTCGAGGGGCAGAAGAGACAAGTGCAGGAGCAGGGGGCAGCTCTCAGTTAGCAGAGGGCCACTTCTCCCTGTCGGAGGCCCTCATGTCGTCACCCCCAAAGGCGTCGCTGCCCTGGGCCCAGCTGTTTCCCCAGGAGCAGCAGCCTGTGGGCCGGCCGGCCGCGCCCCCTCCACCAGCCAGGGGCCGGCCCGACAACGCCCGGGCGCAGCAGTCAGGGCCCTCGGCAGGCCTGACGGTTGGCCCCGGAGAGCAGCGAGAGCAAGAGCGAAGCCGCCCCAGAGCCCCCCGCCACCCCGCCAGCCGGAGAAGGGCCCAGAGGGGCCGGGCTGGCCCAGGAGGAGCCAGAGTCAGCCCGTCCCCGGTGGGCTCCTGGCGGGGAGGCCCAGCCGCCCACACGCGAGCGCTCAGACAGCCCGGGCCAGCAGCCCGCCCAGAGCGTGACGCCCGCCGCCGGCCTGCGAGGTGCTGCCGCGCACTCCCCGGAGCGCCTCCCTCCAGCCTCCCCCGCCCCACCCACCCCCGCCGGGAAGGGATCAGGAAAGGCCCCTTGGCTCCTCTCAGTACAAGGATCCAAGAAACGCTGCTTGCTGCAAAAAGTGACCTCCCAGCAGCTGACACTGAGGGAGACAGAGAGCCACAACCCAGGCCTGGCGAGCAGGCCGGCGCGTTCCCCCCACCCGCCCAGACAGGAGGGCCGCCTCCGGCCCAGTTCCAGGGCCAACGGGACCCGCACCACGCGCCCTTTCAGGATGGCAGGCCTGTGCGGCTCCGGCTTCCCAGGACCACGAGGGCCAGCCCCTCCGTTTCCGGGAAGAGAATATAATTTCCAGTAAGGACGGGCCAAGAGGAGGGCCCCGCTGGCCACCTTCAGGCCACAAAAGGGGCCCATCCCTTCCTTGTTCTCTGGGTCACACGGGCCGCCTCCCTAAGCTGACACCAGGGGCCCCTCCCTCTCTCATCTTGCGTGCCCAGAGGAGCAGCACCACCAACACTGGAAGAACACAAACACCCACCCAGAGCGAGGAAAGGGAATTCCAAGACCCCCGTATAGCGAGGCCGAGGCCGCAAGCCCTCCTGCTCAGTTTGAAGGCCTGAAACAAGCCCAGGTGGTGGGAAACAGGGCTATGGCCTCTTTCCAGTTTGGACTCCAAAGAAGGCCTCTGCTGTCTCAGTTTAAAAGACCCCGGGGGAGGCCCTCCTCCCTCTCAGTTTGGAGGCCAGGGAGGACCATCCCCCTCCACTTTGTGGGCCCAAGAGGGCCACATTCGAGCCAGTTTGAAACTGCCCAGGGTCCCCACCCCAACTGGTTTGAAGGGTCTAGAGGCCAAGCACCAAATTTCATGCCGGTACCCAGGGGAATGCAGCCTCCTCAGTTTGAAAAGCAGAGTCAATTCACTGCTCAGATTTGCAAAACAGAGGGCACCGGCACCCCCTGCAGTTTCGGGGTCCACCCCTTTTCCTGAGAAGAGTGAGCCGGCGCCCCGGCATTTCCACATCCAGGGCCAACCCCCCCCCCGTCCCCGCCCCGCGTGAAGCCGGAGCCTGCTGGCTGCCGGAGCCACCCAGCCAAGCACCCCCGCCCCCTCCGCCCCACCCCCGCCAGCGCAGGAAGAACAGGTGGGACGAGGCCGGGCCGCCCCCCGCCCTGCTCTCTGGAGGCCGAGGGGCAGTGGGCTCCCGCGACTTTCGCGAGGGCAAGGCCCACGAGTACCGGAACCAGGCATTCGAAGGGCGGCCAAGGGAGCGGCTCGAGGCCGGGCCCAAGGAGAAGCCCTTGGAGGAGCCTGAGGCACCGCCGCCAGACAGTCGTCGGGGCCCAGCCCTCGGGGACCGCAGGCAGGAGCGCGAGCTCGGGAATGCTGGGGGCGGGAGCGGGCAGAACCTGGAGCAGGAGCGGGACTGGGACCGCGGCCGCGAGTGGGACCGACACCGCGACAAGGATGCCGGCCGCGAGTGGGACTCGGGTCGCGAGCGGAGCTAGAACCGAGACCGCGGCCGCGATTGGGACCGACACCGGGACAAGGATGCCGGCCGCGAGTGGGACTTGGGTCGCGAGCGGAGCTACAACCGAGACCGCGGCCGCGATTGGGACCGACACCGGGACAAGGATGCCGGCCGCGAGTGGGACTCGGGTCGCGAGCGGAGCTACAACCGAGACCACGACCGCAGGCGCGACCGGGAGAGGTCCCGCAGCATGGACCGCGACCGCGACCAGGCCTGTGAGAGGGAGCGCGGCGGCGAAGGGACCACAGCTGGAGCCAGCAGCGTCCCCCGGGACCTCAAGGCTGAGGCCTGGACGCCCAGACCTAGGGCCGTGGGCTCGAGATCCGGGCTCACAAGCGGGTTCAACAGGGGGTCTTTGAAAGAGCTCTGAACTCAGGCTGAATAGAATGTTCTGGACTCCAGAAATGACTCATTTTGTGTATAATGGCTTCTCACAAAATTTCACACCTTTCCAATTCTGATGCTTTAAAAAAAACACACCAAGAACTCAACATTTCCATTAAAAATTACTGAAATGAGTTATCTACAAAAGCATATTGCTTTCTCAGATTCTAAAGTTATCTTTTCTAGTAACTTGACTCGTAAATTGTTTACATTTTTTTTGAATTGCGTTATAGTCAGTTTACAATGAGTGTCAATTTCTGGTGTACAGCAGAATTCCTCAGCCATACATGAATATACATATATTCATTTTCCTACTCTTGACTTGTAAATTTTAAGGGAAGTTGAGCTTTTAGGACTTGAGCTTTAAGGGAACTCCCAGAGCCATACCTTTCCTGACGTCTTGCCCGTGTTTCTGTTTCCGGAGGCTTTGTCAGTCTCCTGGCGGCGGGCGTCGCTGCGTGTGTGCGCCTGCCTGTGAGAGAGCCATGTTGGGTGTTAGCTCATATCTGGGAGGTTGAGAAACGCAGAACTTACAGGTAAGTCTTTCTCTTGTCATAAAGAAATTTGAATTACAAATTCAGCCAGGGAACAAAACACGTTTCCGAGCAAAAGCTCAGTTTTTTTTAATTGAGTTATAGTTGGTTTACAATGCTGTGTCAATTTCTGGTGTGGAGCACAATTTTTCAGTCATACATGAACATACATATATTCATTTTCATATTCTTTTTCCCTGTGAGCTAACACAAGATCTTGTATATCATCTTACACATTTTTTCAAAAACATGATTAAAAGCAACATCTGAGTAGAAGTTGTTAAATTTTAAAAACAGTTTATTTTAAAAAGGTTTAAATTTTACCACCCTAAAGAGAAAATAAACCAATTAAGTGTACTTTAAAGGGGGAGGTGGGTTTCTTTGATCTGAATAATCAGGAAAGTATTGTTTGTTGAACTTTACCATCTGAGCATTTCTTTCTGTATCCCAGGTAAAGTGCACTAGCTCCAAACTGTTATCAGGTTATAAACTTGCCATCAAAATCAAACAATACTTGTATAAAGGACGAAATGGAAAATAGTGATATTGGCTCAAGAACTACAAACTAGAAAGCTTTTCACTGTGAAATACAGTGCACTGTATTTTCCGAGTACTTAAGTGTGAAGTAGAGAAAACCTAATTTATTTGACTGTACAAAGACACTTTGGTAATTTATTTTTATATTTTTATAAACTTACTTTTGCAAATGTAAAATTAGAGAATTTCATTTGTTCCTCAGAGTCTATTCCATTGTATATCACTACAGATTTTCACTTTCTGACACAAATGTTTTACGGTATAAGAACAGAGAGAACTTACCCATTTGGGATGATTGGTTATAGACCAGAGTCAGTAGGTTAAATTGCATTAAAGTGGTGTCAGGTCCCAACATGTGACGTGATGTGAAGGTTTTTTTAACATATAAAACAAACTTTTCTAATTTAAATATGACAAATGTAAAAATCATGTGTGTTTCTTTAGGTTTACCTGACAAATTTCTGTAAATTGTATTTTATATTGCAGAGTATTATATCACTGTACATTAAAACATGGACTTCAGAACTTTGTTCCTTGAAGTAGAATAAACATCTACAGAAGGAAAAAAAAAATAGAAAGACAACACAGGTTGGGAGAAAAATATTTGCAAATGATGCAACTGATAAGAGCTTAATCTTGAAAAATATACAACCAGCTCATGCAGCTTAATACCAAAAAACCCCAAACAACCCAATCAAAAAAATGGGCAGAAGACCTAAATAGACCTTCCTCCAAAGAAGGCATTTAGATGGCTAACAGGTACATGAAGAGATACTCAGTGATGCTAATTTTTACAGAAATGCCAGTTGAAACTACAATGAGGTATCACCTCACACCGGTCAGAATGGCCATCATTCAAAAATCTATAAATAAATGCTAGAGAGGGTATGAGGAAAATGGAACCCTCCTTCACTGTTGGTTCAATGTAAATTCGTGCAGCCACTATGAAGAACAGTATGGAGAATTAAAAAAAATAAAGCTAGAGTTATCATATGAGCCTGCAATCCCACTCCTGGGCATGTATCCAGAGAAAACTCTTATTTGAAAAAATAACGTGCACCCCATGGTCATTGCAGCACTATTTACAATAGCCAAGACATGGAAGTAAATGAAATGTTCATTGACAAATGAATGGATAAAGAAGATGTGGTCTATTTATACCATGGAATACTACTCAGCCATAAAGAAGAATGAAATAATGCCATTTGCAGCAACATGGATGGACTTATAGATTATCATACTAAGTGAACTAAGTCAGAGAAAGGTAAATGTCATATGATATCACTTAAATGTAGAATCTTGAAAAATGCTAATGAACTTACTAACAAAATATAAATAGACTCATAGACATAGAAAACAAACTTACAGTTACCAAAGGGGAAAGCAAGGGTGGGGGAAGGATAAATTAGGAGTTTGGGATTAACATATACACACTACTATATATTAAATCAATAAAAAACAAGGTTCTAGTATATGGCACAGGGAACTATATTCAATATTCTGTAATAACCTATAACAGAAAAGAATGTGAAAAAGCAAATGTATATATACCTATATATACGTAAACACATCTGAATCACTTTGCTGTATACCTGAAACTAACACATTATAAATTAACTAGACTTTAATAAGAATAAATTTAAACAAATTTAAAAATAATTATTATAGGTATGTACTTATGCCATTTATTTGTTTTAAGTTTGTTGTTGTATTTCTTTTTTTCCCCCACTGAAGTGTTTTCCCAGGTATTTTTTTTTTCTGTTTTGTGTCTGAGTTCTTTTTAAAAAAATGTTTATTGAAGTATAATCAGTTACAATGTGTCAGTTTCTGGTGTACAGCACAACGTCCCAGCCATGGATAGACATACATATGTTCATTTACATATTATTTTTCATTGATGGTTATTAGAAGATACCGAATATAGTTCCCTGTGCTATACAAATAATTGTTTTTTTAATCTATTTTTATATATAGTTGTTAACATTTGCAAATGTAAAACTCCTAAATTTATCCCTTCCCACTCCCTTTCTCCCAGTAACGGTAAGACTGTATACTAGGTCTGCGAGTCTGTTTCTGATTTGTAGGTGAATTTATTAGTGTCCTCTTCTTTTTGTTTAAGATTCCACATATGAGAGATATCATGGTATTTTTCTTTTTCTAGTTTACTTCACTTAGAATGATGATCTCCATGTCCGTATATGTTGTTGCAAATGGCATTATTTTGTTCTTTTTTATGGCGGAGTAGTATTCCATTGTATAAATATACTACAACTTCTTTATCCAGTTGTCTGTTGATGGACATTTAGATTGCTTCCATGTCTTGGCTATTGTATATAGTGCTGCTATGAACAGTGGGATACATGTATCTTTTCTAATTAGAATTCCCTTCAAATATATGCCCAAGAGTGGGATTGCTGGATCATATGGTAAGTCTGTTTTTAATTTTTTGAGGACTCTCCATACTGTTTTCCATAATGGCTGCACCAAACTACATTCCTACCAGCAGTGTGTGAGGGTTCCCTTTTCTTCATACCCTCTCCAGCATTTATTGTTCATGGGCTTTTGAATAATGCCCATTCTGACTGGTGTGAGGTTATACCTCACTGTAGTTTTGATTTGAATTTCTCTGATAATTAGTGATATTGAGCATTTTTTCATATACCTATTGGCCATTTGTATGTCCTCATTGGAGAATTGCTTGCTTAGGTCTTCTGCCCATTTTTGGATTGGTTTTGTTGTTGTTCTTATTAAGTTATATAAGCTGTTTATATATTCTGGGGATTAAACCTTTATTGTCACATCATTTGCAAGTATTTTCTCCATTCTGCAGGTTGTCGTTTTTCTTTACTTATGGTTTCCTTTGCTGTGCAAAAGCTATTAAGTCTAATTATAGGTTCTATTTGTTAATTTTTGCTTTTATTTCTATTGCCTTCGTAGACTGCCCTAGGAGAACATTGCTAAGATTCACGTCAGAGAATGTTTTGCCTATGTTTTCTTTTAGGAGGTTTACTGTGTCTTGTCTTACATTTAATTCTTTAAGCCATTTTGAGTTTATTTTTGTGTGTAGTGTGAGGGAGTGTTCTAACTTCATTGATTTACATGCTGTTGTCCAGTTTTTCCAACACGACTTGCTGAAGAGACTGTCTTTTCTCCATTTTATAGTCTTGCCTTCTTTGTCGGAGATTAATTTACTGTAGATCTGTGTGTTTATTTCTGGGCTCTGTTGTGTTCCATTGGTCCTTATGTCTGTTTTTATGCCAGTGCCACACAGTTTTGATTACTATATAGCTCTGTAGTATTGTCTGAAGTCTGGGAGGGTTATTCCTTCAGCTTCGTTCTTTTTCTCCAGTATTGCTTTGGCAATTCTAGGTCCTTTATGATTCCATATAAATTTTAGGATTATTTGTTCTAGTTCTGTGAAAAATGTCATGGATAACTTGACAGGGATTGCATTAAATCTGTAGATTGCTTTGGGCAGTATGGCCATTTTAACAATACTGATTCTTCTAGTCCAAGAGCATGGGATATCTTTCCATTTCCTTAAGTCATCTTTATTTTCCTTAATCAATGTTTTATAGTTCTCCATGTGTAAGTTTTTCACCTCCTTGGTCAGATTTACTCCTTGGTCAGTATTTTATTGTTTTGGACATGATTTTAAAAGTGATTGTTTCTTTACTTTCTTTTCCTGCTAATTCACTGTTAGTGTAAAGAAATGCAGCTGATTTGTATACGTTAATGTTGTATCCTGCTACTTTGCCGACTGCTTTTGTAGTTCTTCTCTGTCCTTTTCTTCTTTCAGATTCTTGCCTTACGGTTAATTGATTTTCTTTATTGTTATACTTGTGTTTCTCTTGCTTGTTTTTCCATATCTTAATATAGTTTTTTAAACATTTTTGGTTACTGTGTGGTTCATATATGTTGCTCTGTAACGATATCTAATTGTTTTAAACTGATGGTCATTTAGGGTCATATAAGTTCTAAAAGATCTGCTGTTTTACTCCCTCCCCCGCTTGTTTTGTTTTTTATTTTATTTTTACATATGAAGATGTAAAAAATAAAATATAGCTCTGTAGTATTTACATCTTCATATGCCTCCTTGCTTGGTGCTGAGTGTTTTGCCCACTTGCTTGGTGCTGAGCTAGGAGAAATGGCCCTTGGAAGTGCTTACACACCTATTTAAAACCCCTGCTTTTGTATCTGTGGTTCCCTGGGGTACTCATGAATGCTGAGCCCCCCGAGCTCCCTGGGCTAAGTGATTTAGGGGCCAGTCCCTCAGAAGGCAACTCTGAGTGCTGGCACCATAGATGATTTGTTCTGACCCTGTGCTCCTTAGAGAGAAGGTGAGAGTTGGGGTTGCATCCTGAGTGTAAGGCTCAGTGCTGGGCCCTGGGTTTATGGCACAGGTGTATCTCAGCTTTTCCTAACGTTCAGATATTTGCCCAGCCGTCCAGTGTGTAGGAGAATGCACCGTTTTTAGATTTCTCTCACAGGGAATTGACTCTTGTGTGGCTGTTTATTTAATACATCCATGGAAGGGGAGAGGATCAGGAAAACCCAGTTCCACCATTGTGTTGATGCCCCAATTGTACATTTTTAAATGGTTAACATATTGAATTTTATATAATGTGAATTATATCTACATAAAAATAGTTTTAAGAACAAAGAGAAAACAAACTTCAAACCACTGTTGCCATTAATGAGCACCAACTTACAGCTGTAAATGTAGCAAAAACACAGAAACAGTAAATTAGCGTTAAAAAGTGAAATTAAGACAGAAATTCAGCCAAGTGGTATCGGTGCTTTGGACTCACCTTGTAGAGCCAGGAAATAACTCGTCTCTGCTCCATCCATGCATGTGGTGCACTTCTCTGTCATCGAGACTTACCTGGCCCTGGTAGGTGACCCAGTGGCCAACAGTTTTCTTTAGAAAAACAAAAGTAGAACCCCAGTAACATATTGACTTTTATGTTAAGCTAAGTAACAATAACAGCTAGGCCCATTATAACAGCTGACAAAAAATATCAAGTATTGGGAATGACATGGAAAACTTGAGCTCTTAGATTGATGATGAGATGCCATAATGGTATAAACGTTTTGGAAAAAATTAATTTAACCACACTCCTTTTCTGTAAACTAGCAATTCTGCCCCTAGGTTTTTACCCAGGGGAAAAATAGATCCTCTAAAACCATATGTTTTAACAAACATATGTGTAACCATATGTTTATAGCATCTTTAAAATTTTTTTCTTCAAAACTGGAGACATTAAATATCTTTGGTTAAACATGGTACAGCCATTTGAAGGTTTAAACTGGGACATTCAGGATTAAAATGGGTCACAGTTTTAGAATTACAACAAATGGTTAAATCTGATAAAAATCATGCTGAGAGCAAAGGTGAGGTAGGGGGATAGAGTGTCCTGCTGAAAACAAGAGCCTTATTTGTAAATTGTAAGCTGAACCCCCGCTTCTCCTTTCCTTGTTCAGCTTCCAGGATCCTGGCAGCCTCGTTCAGTGTTGCTGGACAGGAGACTGCAGGACACGCGTGAGTTTATGGAAGCTGTCCAAGGCAAAGACTTCCAGATCCATATTCATTTCCCCCGCATTTAATTCAGGAAGGAGCTCTGAGAGATCCAAGCCATCCCCCAGGCACACAGCATTCATTTTCAGCTGATTCCTACCAAGCACACAAATATGAATGGGCAGGGGAGGACTCTGGGGCATGTGAGGACATCTTCTAGTGTGAAAGGTGGAGGGAAAAAATAGTCGAGAGAGGTACCAGAGGAACAGAAAAAAATGAAAAGATCACAGGAAAACATGAAATAAGTTGTCTATTAATGTATTTCAAGTAAATAGAGAAGATGGTGTATCCGATGATCACCATTTACATATAGAACAACTACACATATTTAAATATATTCATATGTAAATATATATATTTATACGTATGTACAGGTATATGAGCATATATAATATGCGTATGTGTGTGGTTGCACAGCCACCCAGAAACTTCCACCAACAGGCTTGTTAGGCTCATTTGCAGTTCTCCATACCTGCATGGAATAGGAATACTCCTGACCCATTTGGAGAATTTGAACAGAACCACTTGGATTTATGCTCCCTAGAAAAAGCCCCCCAAATGCACTCCCAGTTTATTTATCACCTTCACGTACCCCCATCACACACCACCACAAATGGTTTTACTACCAACTTGACCATCAAGACAGTTTAGACAATCTGGTCCACTGGCTCCCAAGGATACATGAGGTTAACATTCACATGCAGTATCTTCATTGCAGAGCCCTGTGGATACCGGCCGCTTCTCACAGGAGTGGTTAACTAGGGATGAGTGAGCTGCTCTGCATCTCAGGACAAATCACAGCTTCTGGATGTTTTTATATATGAAATTATATTATCTGTTGCAGTGACTATTCTTGTAATGTCGACCGTGTGAAGAGCTGGAAATAACATTTAGGCCTGACAGACTTCCTATATTGGCTTGAGATCCCACCCAGAGACCTAGATCCTGGGACACAGGTAAATCGCTGTTATTCTTTATTTTCAAGCATATTGGCCTGAGTAAATTTCAAGAAAGTTTACTAAAATAGGATGACACAGGGTATTAGGATGATAACCAAATCAATTAGTGACTACACCGCTTATTTTTTACTGAAAAAGTTTCTGATATAATGTAATTTTCTAGCTATAAAAGTATAATCAGAAATGTCTTGGTCTCGGTTTTAAATCTAAAAATTATTGGTTATTGTTTGATATTGTATAAATTATTTCATGCTTTTATGTGTCAGTATCTAAAACTGAATTAACCATGTCACCTCCTTTCACATGAATGCTCTGAGTATTAAAGGAGATTTTGTAGAAATGCTAATTACAGTTCCAGTGCATTCTAGGGGCTCAGTATAGGAGGGTTAACTCATAGCTGTTGTAGGAACAGTGACATTAGTAGCAGCAGCAGTAACGACAGCGCTCAGTAATACCACAACAGTATTTCTCACATTGTACTTCGATAATGTGATTACATAGTCAATTGTTGATTGTCTTGTTTCAAATGTTATTTATCTCCACATGTAATGTGGTTGGCTAAAGTCTGTGAAGTGTTTATGATGTCTGTAACATTCCATGGATAATCTTGAATAATTTAATAAAAACTTGTATTTTCATTCTTCACAAGCAGACATTTTCTTTCTCAGCCGTCTGTGTGTATTCTCTACCCTTTTTCATAAGACGTATTATCAGAGATAACCTTTATGAGAAGCTGACCATCTGCACAAATAATTCACTCTTGGATAGCACAGTATTCTTTTGGGGGCATGGTCAACTACAATTTTAGGAGGATTCAGTATGGTAGGAAGGAATGAGAATGCATGAAGAAAACCCCAAGGCATTTAACAAATCTTTACGATTTGTCTAAGTGTAATAAAGGAGAACAAATCTGACTCTATATTGGATCCGTTCCTTTAGTTTTGACCACTGTGCCCTGTTTTCCAGGCTCAATCTTGCCAGCTCTGCACCTTTTGTGAAACAATGTTGCCTTTAGCCTGAAATAGACAGGAGAGTCTTGTTTTAGGGGCTCTGAAGTTTCAGGATGTTAGCTCTTCTGCACTTAGGTAGAGATGGTGAGTTGCAAGATAGAGAATAACCTTTGTTTTGTTGGAGGTTTACAGGGACACCATGGCCTGGCCCACACGGATGCTGCAAGAACAAAGACTTTCTACAGCAAGAAGTTTGCAACAATGAACCACACCCCCTCCCCTGGTTTGTTTGTTTGTTTTTTTTTTTTTGGATAAAAGAAGCCTGTATTCTGACTGGAGCAGGATGGCTCTCCAAGACAGTAGTCTGCCATCCCCTCAGTCTGCTGGCTTTCTGAATAATTTTGCTATTCCTTGCCCCAACACCTTGTCTCCCAATTTATTGGCCTGTTGTGTGGCCAGCAGAATGAGTTTGGACTCGGTAACATTGCTTCTTTAAGTATTCCCTGACCAGCCATCTGAACACTGGCACACCTCATTTGTGCTCCTGCAGCACCTGAATACACCCTGTGCAGTTTAATTCTTGATTTACTTATATCTTTCTATCCCCAAATTCCTTGACAGCAAAATAATCATGCACGATTGTACCTGGGTTTCCTCAGGAAATAACATAACGCCTGACACGTAGCATGTGCTTACAAAACGACTAGCTGATTAATAAATTGCATCTACCTTGCTGCTTAGACAAGTCTTCATTAAATTTATATCTCATTGATAACCTAGAGCATAGATAACTAATATTTTATGTTTTTAATACATGAGAAAATAAGTGACCTGCCAAGGCAATACAGCTTGGGCCGTGGTGCATCTGAGAGTAAAGCTGAGGACTGTTTGGAATTGAAAGTCCATTATAATTTTTGAATATTTTATGATACAGCCTCTGTGAAGCATGTCAATTTTGAATGACATAAATATATCAATAAATATTAGTTACTGTTTTATTGTCAAATTCATCTTGTATTACTCTCCAGTTGGTTTATTTATGTAAAATTTTGGTCTTAATTCCATGAGACAGAGCACATAATTTCTCTCATAACCTTAACGTGTCCAAGTTAGAAGTGATCCCTTACTACTTACCAAATATACATGGAATAGAACTGGCTTGAAAACACAACAAAAGCAGAGACACCAGCCCAGGTGAAAAAAGAGATGGAGGCTATATAGCATTGAATGTTAATTATTTATTATATTATTTTAACATTATTATGAGCCTTGAATATCTAATTAGTAAAAACATTAAATACAAGTTTAGACTGCATTTCTTTTCTTTTTTTTTTTACATTTTTTATTGATTTATAAACATTTTACAATGTTGTGTCAAATTCCAGTGTTCAGCACAATTTTTCAGTCATTCATGGACATATACACACACATTGTCACATTTTTTTCTCTGTGAGTAATCATAACATTTTGTGATATTTCCCTGTGCTATAGAGTGTAATCTTGTTTATCTATTCTACAATTTTGAAATCCCAGTCGATCCCTTCCCACCCTCCACCCCCCTTAGACTGCATTTCTAAGATGATCCCCAAGCCCACATCATCTCCCCAAAAACAATCATCTCCCCAAGCCCACATCATCTCCCCAAGCCCAATCATCTCCCCAAGCCCACATCATCTCCCCAAGCCCACATCATCTCCCCAAGAACAATCATCTCCCCAAGCCCACATCATCTCCCCAAGCCCAATCATCTCCCCAAGCCCACATCATCTCCCCAAGCCCGCATCATCTCCCGAAGCCCAATCATCTCACCAAGCCCACATCATCTCCACAAGCCCGCATCACCTCCCCAAGCCCGCATCACCTCCCCAAGCCGGCATCATGTTTCCAGGCCCACATGTACCTAACCCGACCTCACCACACTAAGCCTGCATCATGTCCCCAAGAACAAATCATCTCCCCAAGCCCGCATGATCTCCCAAGCGAACGTCATCTCCCAAAGCCTGCATCATCTCCCTGACCCCACACCATATCTGCAAGACCGCTTCATCACCCCAAGCCCAAGTTATCTCCCACAGTCCAATCATCTCCCCAAGTCCGCATCATCTCCCCAAGCCCACGTCATCTCCCTGAACCCGTGTCGTGACCCCAAGCCAGTGTCATGTCCTCGAGTCAACGTCATGTCAGCGAGCCCAAGTCATGTCTGCGAGCCTGAAAAATATCTGCAATCCCGCGTCGTCTCCCCGAGCCCCCATCATCTCCTTGAGCCCACGTCATCTCCCTGAGCCGGTTTCATGTCTTTGAGACCTTGTCATGTCCCCAAGCCGACGCCATATCAGGGAGCTCACATCATCTCAATGAGCCCGGGTCATCTCCCTGAGCCCACGTCATCTCCCTGAGCCAACATCTCCCCAAGCCAACATCATCTCCCCAAGTCTGAATCATCTCTCCAATTCCACATCTTTCCAGACCCACATTTTCCCAAGTCCACATCAGCTCTCCAAGTCCACGTCATCTCCCTGAACCTGTGTTGTGTCCCCGAGCCGGCGTCATGTCCCAGAGCCCGTGTCGTGTCAGTCAGTCCACATCATGTCCACAAGCCCGAAAAATGTCTGCAACCCGCATCATCACCCCAAGCCTGTTGCATGTCCCCAAGCCCACATCTCCCCAAGCCCGCATCACGTCCAAAAGCCCACATCTCCCAAAAGGCATATAATTTCCCCAAGCCTGCATGATTTCCCAAGCCGCATCATCTAGCTGAGCCCGAATCATGTTCCCAAGTCAGCGTAAAATCGGCGAGCCTGCATCATTTACGCACGCCCGTGTCATCTCCCGTAGACGCATGATCTCCCCAAGCCTGCATTATCTCCCCAAGCAAACATCTCCCCAAGCCTACATAGTCTCCCCAAGCCCACATAATCTCCCCAAGCCCACATCATCTCCCCAAGCCCACATCTCCCAAAAGGCACATCAATTCCCCAAGCCTGCATCATATCCCAAGCCCGATCATTTAGCCGAGCCCGCATCATGTTCCCAAGTCGGCTTAGTATCTGCGAGCCTGCATCATTTACGCACGCCTTTGTCATCTCCCAGAGCCACATCATCTCCCCAAGCCAGCATCATCTCCACAAGCCCGACTCATCTCCCCAAGCCCAATCATCTCCCCAAGCCCGAATCATCTCCCGAAGCCCGCATCGACTCCCCGAGCCCAATCATCTTCCCAAGCCCGCATCATCTCCCCAACCCCGCATCATCTCCCCAAGGCCAATAATTTCCCCAAGCCAGGATCATCTCCCTGAGCCCAATCATCTCCCCAAGCCAAAACCTCCCAAAAGGCACATTGTCACCCCAAGCCCACATAACTTCCCAAGCTCCCATCATCCTGCCGAGCCTGTATCATGTCCCCAAGCCGGCGTAATATTTGCAAGCGTGCATCATTTACACAGGCCCGCATCATCTCCCCAGGCCAACATGATCTCCCCAAACTCACATCATCTCCCCAAGCCCGCATCGAATCCCCGAGCCCGCATCATGTTTCCAGGCCCACATGTCCCCAAGCCGACCTCACCACCCTAAGGCCACATCATGTCCCCAAGCACAAATCATCTCCCCAAGCCCGCATGATCCCCCAAGCCCACATCGTCTACCACAGCCTGCATCATCTCCCTGAGCCCACAACATATCTGCAAGACCACTTCCTCACCCCAAGCCCGAGTCATCTCCCACAGTCCAATCATCTCCCCAAGTCCACATCATGTCTCCAACCCACATCTCCCCAAGCCAGCATCATCTCCCCAAGCCTGCATCATCTCCCCAAGCCCGCATCATTTCCCTAAGCCAAAATCTCCCAAAAGGCACATTGTCACCCCAAGCCCGCATAATTTCCCAAGCCCCCATCATCTATTCTATAATGTAGTTCTCTGTGATAATTTTAAAAATTGAACTTTGTGTCTAAAAGTTTGGAGTCTGATAACTATTTGGGGCTTGAATTCCACTACATTTCTTGCCTAAAACTTTGAAGCGACATGTTCTAGAAGTTATTAATGAATCCATCCCATTTATAAAATAAGGGAAATCATGTATTTCTTCATTGAAAGTGAGAATATGGCAAGTGCATATGTGGTCATTTCAGGTTAGATCTATGTTTTCATCATTTTGCCAGGACATGGACGTCTAAGCATTCTCCTAGTCACACTATAGAAAATGAAATCTTCTTTTTTCTTTTATGACATGGCTTTTAAATGTTATCTGGTTCAACTTCACCATCAGATTTAATCAAAAACTTAGAAAAAATAAATATTTCTAGTGTGTGTAAATTAAAGTTTAAGGGTCAAAAATTAAAACTACGAACATGAAGAGAAGCATGGAAGTTCACCAAATTTCTGGGCCTATAGGCTCTCTTTCATTCTGGTGTCAAAATCGAAGCTATTAGCAATGACGGTGTACCAGGCCATCCATTAAACTATATGCTTCTCACCTAGCAGCATGTTGTGCAAATACCATTGCAGCAAATCACAGGAATGACGTGTTCTTCTGTGGGCCAGTCACACGGGGAACCTATCATTTCATACTTTATAGAGCAGAACAGAGAATGATTATGAAAAGTAGTGCTTCTATTTTGGAAACTTCTTTAACTTGAAATTTGAAATTTTCTTTGGGTATTGTTTCAGCTTCTTTTTAAAGTTTAAAATGTGTAACACTTAAAAATTGAAATCAAAAAGCACTAAGAATTGGGTGATTGTAGGCAAGCATTAAACTTACAAAAGAAACTATTTACCCCAAGTTTACTTCTAGGTAGCTATTTCTGTTTAACTCTAATAATCAAATAACATATGTTCCAGAGTCTACTCTATGTTTCCAAAAAAGAGGCTTTTTTGAACCACATACAAGAAAAGAGCAACAAATGTAGTAAGAAAAAGTCATTTAAGTCCAAGTTGGCCACTTGTTAATTATGAAAAAGGTAAAACATTTTAGGATATTACTGTGTGAGTTCAAAAATGAAAGAAGTTCCACAACAACCACAATTTGAAGATCACATCTCAACTAAATATTTCATGGAACATTTGCAGACACTATAATGATTAAATATAAACACTGCAGTCCTAAAACTGTAATAAGTGTCACCAGTTTAAAGAATTGTATGTCATTAAACCACATTTTGAGATTCGTTATTCCTTCACCTGTAAGGAAATTGTGCTCACGTTTCAGACACCGTTCACTTTGTTCCTACGCCTTACACTTAGTTTTTCTCTCTTTATGCACAGAAAGTATAAGGGGAAAAAGACTTTTCCTCTACCCTCTTGGGTTCTACAGGGGAGGACAAATAATTTTCTTTCTACCCTTCTGAGTTTTGGGCTGAGACCACTGTAATAAAGACAGGTTTCCAAGAGAAAGACAAGCAGAAGTTTATTAACATGTACACCTCATGTATATGGGAGATACCCAAGGGAAAATGAGTAATTCAAAGAGAGTAAATTTGTGGAGAAATGACAGGACAGCAGAAAGAAGGTTCAGGCCTCCAGGGGTTGAAATAAAGGCTGTTAAGTAAAGTTTGTTATGCAGATTGCTCTGGTCCCAAAACTCAGAAGGGTAGAAAGAAAATTATTTGTCCTTCCCTGTAGAGCCCAGAGGGATAGAAGAAGTCTTTTTCCCCTTATGGGAAAATGGGGTGTCTAATGGTGTGATTAACTTCTGTCCTTTTTGGTAGAAATGGGAGAAGGAATGGCTGTGAAAATGTATGTCCTGCTTTCAAGCAAATAGGGGAAGGTGGGAGCTTTTCTTGTATCCTCAGCTCAAAAGAATTCTTATGCCCAAATCATACATCTGGGGGTGGCACACTCTCTGCTACACTTCAGTTCAAAAGCTGACTCTATGAAATAAGCAACAAAGCAAATTAACAGGAGACTAGATTCACAAATTTATTGTTTTAAATACTCATACATACACATACACATACACAAGGAGTTTCACAGGAAAAAAAGAAAAGTACTCCCCCAAAAGGGGCGAGATTTGAGAGCTTATATACCACCTTAATAGGGGAAGGGAATAGGGGGATGTGGGAAATCTATGGGAGAATAAAAAGGTTTTTTTGAAAGACAAACGGACCCTTTCTAAAGCCTTTTTATTTGTTTATTTTGCTTTATTTAACTTTGCTGCAGAAGCTTTATTGTTTCCACTTGGGCCGTGGCTTGGGCGGGGCTCCAGGATGGTTAAAGCTGCCTGGTGGCTGCAGGCAGAAAGGCTCAAGCAAGAAGCCCTGACACCAGGGGAACGCAGAGGCGCCCCTCAAAGGCCCCGGAGCTCCTGAGGCTCCAGTGCAGCTCCAGGATGAGCCTTTGGAAGAGATACTCGCCCTGCCCACCCTGGGGTCAGCTGACTGAGAAATTACTCAGATGGTTGCCCACCTTGAGGATGCCCTCCACCGACTCGCCTAGGCGGCCGCGGGAGGGGGCGGGGCCGGGCACCCGCCCCGGGAAGCCGCGGGAGGGGGCGGGGCCGGGCACCCGCTCCACCCGCCCCGGGAAGCCGCGGGAGGGGGCGGGGCCGGGCGGCTCACGCATGGCTGTTGGGGAGGAGGAGGGGGCGGGGCCGGGGCCGGGCGGCTCCCTTAGAGCCGCTGTGTGGGGGCGGGGCCGGGCGGCTCCGGAAGGGCCTTGGGGGCTTCCGCGGCGTCCAAGGTTGTCGTCCGTTTGTCGTGGGACGGCTACCGTACCGTACTTTCTGGAAGAAGGCAGGCCGCCTCGCTGCGCTGGCGTTTTCACCCTGAGACTCAGCCAGCTCCCCTGGGTCGGGTCACGGTGGAGACAGAGCCGGGCGAGGTGAGTGCGGGGGACCCACGGGCGCCCGTGACCAGCCGGGTGGGCGGCCTCCGCGCGCGGGGTCGTCCCGCCGAGGCCGGGAGCTCAGGGCCGCTTGGCACGAAAGAGCTGGCTGTCTGGTGCCGGAGACAGAGAAGGGCCCAGAAGGCTGTCCTCGAGGTGGTGACTGGAAAGGAGGTAGGAGGCTGGAAAGAGGGGCGTCCCCGGTGAGACACGCCCCAACACAGCGGGACCCTCAGGCGCTCTCAGGTGCTCATTCCCTGAGATAAATTTATCAAATTGAGGGTGAAGACATAGCACAACGTTACAATATATTTACCATTGTTTCGTCACTGAAACGTAGCACGTTCTTTATAAGCGCTATTGATGATGGAACATGTCTCTTTTCATGAAATATATGTATATGTAATTTCAACAAATAATTACAAAATCCTAAAATGTAGCTAGCTGCCACACAAGACAGCAAAAGGATGGCACAGTCCATAAAAACTAAAGACGAAAAAAATTTAAAATACAACTGGAAATTTTAAATTTATGTTCAGTATCTCAATATTTGAGGACATTTATGAGAGTAGAAGACAGTGATTGGTTATTGGAACTATAATTTGTAGCCTTGATAGAACTGACAGAGTATTTAAAAATATCAAATCTTTGCTGAATCGTTTATTTTCTATTATTTTTGAAGCTCTCTCTCCGGGCACTGATACCGAAGGATAAAGAAACAGTTCAAATGACAGCCACTTCACAAGGCTTTGTAAAACTCGTGAAAAATACATTTCAAAAGAAAAAAAAACTCAAGTTATCCCGGAAGTAAATGCTAGTGGGTTCTGTTAATTATTTTTGTTTCCTCATCTGAGAAGTTTGGGAAGGGAGCGTGAATTGAAATGGGTTGCTAGTTTTGGTTATAATTCAAGGGGCTTTATAATAAAAATTAAATGGGATTAGAATTTTTAAATATAACCGAAAAGGCTCTAAAGCAAATGTTTGTGTTACTAAAATAGAAACTTAAAAATGATTACTAGTAACTACTTCTGATATTCAGAATTCAAATACTTTTTTCCCTTGTATCCTCCCATCTTTCTAACCTGAAATGAATAAAGTATTTTGAGATTTTATGCATGTATGTTAAATATATTCATATACAACTTTGGTATTTGATCAGTAAAATTTTTAGAATGTCACCATATGTATCACATAGAAACATACAAATTTTTGATTGAATGTATTTTCTACTAGAAGTTAATGAAAGCTTTAAGATTCTCATTCCCAGGGCTGTAATAAAGCAGGAAATTTAGTCCCACAGTATTAAAAAAGGACATCAACTTGATTAATTCGTTTTATAAAATGAAAGTATCTGAGATTACATATCTTTTGAGTTGAATTTTTATTTCAACTCCTGTTGTGTATTTTTATTTATTAAATAGCCTTAACTCTCAGGCTCTTTGGTTTGTAATCTTGTTTAATGATCTTACAACTATGTCTTTATTAATTACTGTTTGAAAGTCTAAAATGAGTGAAAAAGGAACCAATTATTCTATTTTCAATGGTAACCTATTATATGTATGTGTTTGTGTGTGTGTGTGTATAGCAAATGCCTAGTAGATTAGAATTTAAACTCATCCTAACTATTGATGAAAGTTGTGTTCCATTCCTTGTAATGTTGGCTTTGTTTGGTGTGAAAAGTACTAAGACAGCAGATTCTCAAGCTGTAACATACCAGCAAGAGAGAACAACCTTTGAAATAGTTTTCAGAAGCCAGAAAGAACACCTACATAACCTTGCACCGTGTACCTGGCTTGCATATCAAGCACTGAGTGAAGATTTGATTCCTGCTGTTTCAGTTGTCCTACAGTAACAGCCCCTGCCTGCAGTAATAGCCCTTGCCACTGTTAATATAAAAAAGACTTCCAAAATGCATCTCTCTGAGCTATATAGTCTCACAACAGAAATAACTTTTTAAAAGTTAGAGTAGATGTTCTTTCTCATGGTGGTTTTCTAAGACCAGATTATATACCTTTGTGGTTTAAATTAATGAGTTTCAGAGTACTTTGTATTTTGGGAAGTGACAATATTTTACAAGTGCCCACCATGTGGAACAAGGTGATCAAAATGAATTAAGATGGTTGGGTGTTAGAAAAATCATGGTAGTATTTTCTCACTTTTTTCTAGTTTTATCCAGATATAATTGGTATATAACACTATAAATTTAAGGTGCATAGCAGAATGATTTGATATATGTATATATTGCTGGATGATTACCACAGTTCGTTTTGTTACCATCCATCACCTCACATAGTTACAGATTTTTTTCTTGTGATGAGAACTTTAAGATACGCTCTCCTAGCAAATTTCAAATATACAACACAGTATTAACAGCATCCTCCAAACATTTCAACTTGTTTTAATGTGAAATATAACTCATGTGTAACCATGAGATATGTAGATAAATATGGATACAGATGTAGTTCTAGATACAAATACAGATATAGAATCAAGGTTTCTTTTAGAATTCAGAAGCCTCTCCATATATTCTAAGAATAGCAAAGGTCAGAGTAGCCAGCAGAACGAAGACAGATGTTCTCGACAAATCTGTAGAAAGTTGCTGCAATTTATAAGAATATGTAGGCAGTCCTCACAAACTTCCTTGTTTTGGCCACAAAAGTGAGCAGTTTTCTAGGTAGCCAGCTCTGCCATTCATATCTGTAACTGCCTCAGGAACCCCTTCTTCCCTCCTGAGAGACACGTTTTGTGATGCCACTTCTCACTGACAAAATTTAGAAGAGAATAATGTGATGGTGAACTGCCCAGAGACTATCCAGGACAGACACACATACACAGAGTACTGCAAAATAGAAACTGCTGAGCAGTAAATTAAAAAGCAGTCAGCAGTGTATCACTCAGATAAAAAATAAGTTGCAGTTGCATTTCCAGCATCCATGAAGATCCTCTCATGATCCCTCGTAACTATTCTCTTCCCAACCAAGAGGTAATCATAAGGAAGAGTTATATAGTAATCGCTTCCTTAACATTCCTTTATTGTTTTGCCGATAGAAGAATTCTTAAATACGATAGTTTAAATTATCAAATTTGATCATTATATAAATGGAGTCTTAAAGTATATGTTAATATCTTGCTTTCATGTACTTTTTTTATTTAAACATTTTTTATTGAGTTACAGTCATTTTACAATGTTGTGTCAAATTCCAGTGTAGAATTTGAATATACATGAACATACATACATTCATTGTCACATTCTCTTTCACTGTGAGCCACCACATGATTGTGTATATATTTCCCTGTGCTACACAGTACAATCTTATTTATCAGTTCTACATTTTGAAATCTGTCTGTCCCTTCCCACCCCCCGCCCCCCTGGCAACCACAAGTTTGTATTCTATGTCTATGAGTCTGTTTCTGTTTTGTATTTATGTTTGTTTGTTTTATTTTTAGATTCCGCGTATGAGTGATCTCATATGGTATTTTTCTTTGTCTTTCTGGCTTACTTCACTCAGAATGACATTCTCCAGGAACATCCATGTTGCTGCAAATGGCGTTAAGTTGTTTTTTTTGTTTTTTTTTTGTTTTTTTTTTTTTTTATGGCTGAATAGCATTCCATTGTATAAATATACCACATCTTCTTTATCGAGTCATCTGTTGATGGACATTTAGGCTGTTTCCATGTCTTGGCTATGCTTTCATTTACTAAATAATGCTTTTGTGAAATTCATTCATGTTGCTTTATATAACAGGTATCTGTTCATTTTTTTCCTAATTTCATTGTGTGATAAAACACATTTACCAACTTGACCACTTTTAACTGTTCAATTCTTCAGATAAGCTCTCTGCTCCTTTTTCTCTCTTCGTCTTCCCTTTTTGGGTTTCCCATACTATGTATATTGTTCCATTTGATAGTGTCCCATAAATCCCTTAGGCTCTTTTCATTTTTCTTTATTATTATTTTTTGCTCCTCTGAGTTGATAATTTCAAACGATCTATCTCCAAATCCACTATTTTCTCTTCTATTTGATGAAGTCTGCTGTTGAACACCTTTAATACATTTTTCAATTCGTTTATTGTATTTTACAGCTCCAGAGTTTTTCTCTTATTATTTGCATCTCTTTATGATATTCTCATTTTGTTCATAAATCATTTCCTAATTTTGCTTATTTGTCTACATTTTTCTTTTGGTTTTTGAGTAAACTTAAGGCGGTGTTTTCAAGTCTTTGTCTAGTTGGTTAGAAGTCTGAATTGCTCTAGGGTTAGTTTCTGGATATTTATTTTGTTCCTTTGAATGGGCTGTTTCCCTGTTTCTTTATGTACCTGTGATTTTTACTGAGATTTGGGAATTTGGAAAAGCAGCCATTTCTCCAGTTTTTATGGAATAGCTCTGTGTAGAGGAAGACCTTCACTAATCAGCTCAGTTCAAAGGCTCCAGGTCCTTTCATATCTTTTCCAGGAATGATGCATCTTCTCTGGGCCTTTGCTTTTTTTTTTTTTTTTTTTTTAAAGTTCCCCATCTATACAGCTGCTTTTAAGGGTCTCATCCCTGATTTCTCCTGGTCATCTTAGATTTCTATTTTATTTCTCTGCCCATAAGCTCATGCCCCAAGGTTCCAGTGGGACTGCAGACTACATGTATCTCCAGCATGTCACAGTACCCTCCACTGCTTTCAGCAGCCTCCAGTCTGATATCTAAACTCTGCCACCACTCTCATCACTGTTCTTGGTCAAGCAAGACAGAAATAACCCCCTCAACCAACCCCTAGAATGTGGCAAGAAGGTTTCATCCTTGTCTTTCTGTCCAAGGTAGGAGCTGAGAATTGAGCTGTTCCCTCCAGATCGCACAGAGATGTAACATGAAGGAGGTGGGGCAAGGGTGAGCAGAATGCCACAAATTTCCTGCCGGTTTGAATGCAGCTGCTTCTTTGTGGGGTGTTCCTAACCATTTTCTAGAGCTCTCAGAAAGCTGTTTTGGGCCATAAATTGTTATTTGTTCAGTGCCATTTGGCTGACCTTGGATCTGTACTGTTTTTGTTCAAATATATTTAAAATATGTTTTTACAATTGTTCTTATATATCTGATAATTTTATATCTTGTCTTAAATGGAACTTTTCAAAGGTTCTTTTATCCTGCTTATTCCTTCATTTAGAAATGCAGCTTTTATCCTAATTTTCACTTTAATTTTGCTAAACTTATTAATTGCAATAATTTTTGTACAGAGTTTTTGAAGGGGTATTTCTACCTTCAAACTGAGAACATCTCTAAGTAGTAAAGTTTTTTTTCTCCCTTTTTATTCCTTACACATTCTTTCTTGTATCTTTTATGCTATACAGATTGTGACTACTTTTAAATTTTTAATGAGAAATAGTTATATGGATCCTTGAATGGTATATCATCTCAAAGATAAAGCTTTCAACATTTTACCATAAAGTATGATGCTTGCTCTAAGTTTTTTTATATTTAACACTAATTATATAAGCAAAATCCTCTATATTTCCCTTTTTGGTATAACATGAAAGGTGTTCAATTTTAAAAATAACTTACATGTATCTCTGAGGAATGTGTTTCTTCTTTATCCTAATACTATAGTAAATTACCTTTCATTTCTTGAATATGTCAACTTGGTTTTGAGGTATTATACCTTTAGTACATTTAAAATTTTATTTTACACTTAAAACTAGCTTATTACTTTCCTTTCTTACAAAGTTAATGTCAGGATTTTGTATCAAGATTCTGTTTGACCTCATAAAACAAGTAGTTTCTCACTTATGTACTGTACCCTGTAAGTCTGATGCATTTTATGCCTTAGTTCAGAATGTGTTATTGGAATAACTTCCTTAAACTTTGCAGTTTTGGTCAAGAATTCTCTGTGCCTTTTTCTCTGAGCCAAAGCAGGGTCATATTCAAGGCATCCCACGACATCCACGATACACTCGTCAGAGAACATTACCGCAGAGTTGCTTTACTTAGGAGTAGGATTCCTCTAGTAATTTAATACAAATGGTGTAAGCCTTCAGTGTTTTCTAGGTTCTCACAAGCTTGGAACAGTAGTTGTTTAATATAGCCTTCATTTTCCAAGGCCAGATCCAGCTTTTCCCTATGGATATGTGAGGAGAGAACTGAGGTCACTAAGTCAGCAATCTCTTCAAGTTTATTTGAGTTCACATGTGGGCAGGTCAATCAGATGACTTGTTTCAGGCATTTCTTCAAATCATTCTTCTGGTTCATCAGTGAGGTCCTGTGTGGCTTCACTGGTTGATTCTTACCTTGAACCTGACAAATTTTTTTCCGAGATCTCATCACAGCCCGCTTTTTCCTGAAAACTTATTGCCAGATCATAGTTTTCAGCTTCTGACCAAACAGTTAATGGATCCTGTTGTCTCTGATGTGCAGTGTTTGGATTTATCTTTGATTCCAAAAGCAGTGATCCATTGGACTCTGCCGGGTCCAGCAGCGACATCCCCTTGAGCTCCTCCACGGAAGTGGAGGAGACGTGCCCGGGGCCTGGGTCTTCGCACTGCCGATCGTCGTCAGGGTGTGGACCTCCGCTCTCCGCGCGTGTGCGACGTGGCGGCTGCTGTGCCCGCGGCTGCAGCCGCCGCCTCCCCGCTCAGCCTGGAGAGACGGTAGCGGCGGCCGCTCCGGAGACGCCCGAGATCACCGTGGCTCCCAAGGCTCAGCCGCGGGAAGGGGCAACGGGAACCAACCGAGACCTTTCAGCCCGACGTCCCGGTCACCCCTCGCTTCGCCCCTGCACACGCCCACCCTCCCCGCCCTTTGCCCCCGGAGCTCGCTCTGTTGCCGCCGCCGCCGCCGCCGCCGCCGCCGCCGCCGCCGCCGCCGCCGCCGCCGCCGCCGCCGCCGCCGCCGCCGCCGCCGCCAGTCCGTTGTCTTGTGACCCGACCCCTGTCTCCTCCTTTCTCCTTTCCTCTCGTGTTCCCGTTGAATAAAAAGATACCGCAGCTTCATTACACATACTACCTTTCAATACGTGTATGCACTATAATTATTTTCACAAATATTCTGATTCCTTTTACCCCACCTTCTAAATCAGAGAATGTTTTAAAAGTGAAAAAATAATAGAATACATGTCTTTTAAATTCTACCCTTAACCATTTCATGTGGTAACTACAGTTTTAAAAACAGATGTTTTGATATGAGTCATACTCATTTTGGCTTTGTTTCCAAATAATCACATTAAAATTTTTTTTCACAGATATATTCGTAAGTGAATAATGTATGCTTTGTAGGAAATATAGTAAGTTTGAATCCACTTATCTCACTATGCTGAAGAATTTATTATTCAGTATCAATTTAATTAAAACTCACAATGTTGATTTAAGTCACAAAGTAGGGATTTAAATTAGATGCTGTCATAAATTGCAAGATAATTTCCCTTCAGTCAACATTTGCTGTTTTTAAATCACTTTTTCATTTCATAAATGGAGATATTTATCACAAATACCTTTTAATAAGTAATTCTCTGCAAATAGAATACACACATATATATATCTGTATTTGTATCTGTATCTATATGTATCTGTAGTTAGATATTACTCCTGCAAAGTGACATCCCACTACCAAGAAAAAAGACCTCAAAAATATTTTTTATAGTCAAAAAGAATATACTCTCTCATATCTGTTAAACTCAATATGTGTCTTGCCATTTTAATAGGAAAATAAGATAATTAAAATAATCTCATTTTGTGAGTTCCTTTTCTATTCCCTTGGCAATGAGACCAAAATAGTTAAAATGTGTTTTTTGGAGGAAAGACTATAAATATTATTTTAAATGAAATCTCAATATTTTAAGTACATCCAGGACTGTTCTAGTTGAGGAGATTAGTTCATCATAGTTGTACATGTTCATTTTCCTACACAATTTTTTAAAGACATCTGATTAGAATTTACTCAGCATAAATTACTTGTTCTCATTACTTGCTACTTTTGGTGGCTGACGTATCTCAGTAAATCAACAGTTATGTAGCTTTAAAAATTCTAATGTTCTGATTGCATGTAAATGATTAATATATTCTGATTTATCTACAATATTTAGATTAAAATATCTTGATTAGATACTTCTTATTAAAATAATACCAGGACTGTTAATAAGAATGCTTAAGTAAATGCACTTGGAGAGCATGCTCACTGATGTTTAAAAAGGATGTTTCCTAATATAAATGCAAATAGCAGACAGTTTTAAATGCCTTTGTGAAAAGCAATATTAATAATCTGAGATTTAATTTTTTACTTGTTATCTTTTATGATCATACTTTTGAGAATACAGAATTAATTTGAGAAAGCAAGAGGCAATACAAGTGTAAAGTGTGAGTTGTTTTACTGTTTTTAGTTTTATCTAAAAAATATATTGTTTTAGTCTTTACATTTTATTACGTATTAACCAAACATCTTGGAAAATCAGGAGAGGATAAAAATCCTTATATAATATTTTTGTGGTAGTATGAAATATTACCTGACCAAATGTGAATTATGTATTAGAATTTATTTTTAATAATTCTAGCTTTTAAACCTTTGTTTAGCTTACAAACAATTCATTTTAACCGCCCAGTCAAGACTTTTCCCTAGAAGTAATGCTGGAAATAATCAAGACATACAAGCTTAGGTTTGTTTTCAGAGATGTCCTTCAGAGTGTTATTTATGAGAATGAAGATTCTAGAGGAAAAAAACTAATAGTCAATAACATAGAAATGTTTTACTTAAGTGTTGCATATATGAATCACATACCAAGTAAGAATCAAATTTTGGTTAATAGTGGTAAGTGAAATGTTAATGACACAAGTCAGATGAAGTTCAGAAGTACAGGCCTATATATAAGCCTGCTTATTCTTAGTTACATGAGTATAAATCTCTGTCCATAAGCATAAGCAAACGTACACATACACATGTATGTATACATACACACACGTACACGTTGATGAAAATAAATCTTGGAAAGAATTATGCAAATTATTAATAGAATTAAGGTTGTTTTTCAAATTAAATATAACGTCCAAACATAGTAAATACTCATAGCCATTGAGTTCTACAGTGCTCATAAAGTTATCCCATCCTCCCTACACTTGCAGCTCAGTTTACCGATACTGGCAAAGTATACATCAAAAATGTTCACCGTTTTAAATTCAGGTAATACACAGTAATAGTATTAACCTATAAATTGAGGTTAAAGAAACATTGTTAAATATTAAAATATAGTAAGACTTATGTGGTAGAATGTTTTAATTTGAATGTATTTATTGCTTGGATTCAGTGGGAAAAAATTATAGGGCTAACCCATCAGAAATTAATTGATGAATAAATTCACAGAAGAGTACTTATAAAGAATAGATGAACTGAGGTACAAATGAAAGTTTTGGCCTTGGTGGGGAGAAATGATTCTAAGAATAGACTTTGTGACTTTTGTGCTTGAAGGTATACATTGGACTAGAGGATAGAATGCATAGCTTCTCTTCAACGTATAATGAAGCGCTGTGGAAAAGTGTGGACTTCCTGAATTATGCAGACGGTGTCACATAAGGTAAATAAAAAAAAATACATGCTTATACTTAAGTATTTGTAATAGATAAAGATTTCATATATCTACATATTATACATTTTATACTTTTCCAGTTTGCATCTTATTTTCAGTTCGTATCTTATTTTGTTATTTGCTTGATCCAAACTAAGGTATCTGAAACTGTGGATATATATAAATTAGTATCATATTTGAACATAACATTATTAGCAAAAGAGTAGAGGAAGTCATAGGAATAGTTTTGTGAAGAAGATTGAAGATTACAGGAGATTATTTTCTATTTCCACTAATTCTTTCTTTTAAAGGTACACACACACACACAAGACTGAATACATAAAATGTGCTGAGAAAATTCCTAAACTGGTATCAAAAAGAAAGTTTTCCACAAACACACTACTCCTGTATCTCAATCCTTCACTTTGATGACTTTATGCTCATTTAGTCATCTCTTTTTTTAACAGTCACTTTTAGTAAACATTTGCTTGTTTTTGAGAAACTGTCTTGAGGGAGCTCAGCTGTTGGATTTAGAAGAAAATCAAAGCTTCTGTTATAAATATGTTCTCAGAATACAAGTACTATAATACTAGTATATTACAAAGTATTCTATTCAAAGAAAACTGTGTTTAAGATTTAAAGGAAAGTATGATGACAGTGATTCAAAAAATTAATGATAACAGCAAGAGGTAAAAATTACATTAAGAGAAAACAAATGAAGATTTTAAAATTGAAACATTCAATAACTAAAATTAAAAACTCACTGTTGGGACTCAACAACACATTAGAGGTGGCAGAAGGAACAATTAGTAAAGTTGAAAACAGGTCAAAAGAGATTATCCAGTCTGACAGACAGCAAAAAATTAAGATAGTTTCTCATAGAACTGTGGTACACCAGTAAGCATGGCAACACACACAAACCTGGCAGACCAGAAGAGAGAGAGAAATACAAAAAAAAATTAGAAGACATAATGCCTGAAAACTTTTTAAATTCAAAGAAAACGTTAATCTGCACACCTAAGTTCAACAAACATTACAGAGAACAAACATAAGAGATTCACAACTAGACAGCACAGACAGTTGAAAGACAAGGAGAAAATCTTAAAAGCAACGAGCAAAAGAATTCATTCTGTGCAGCAAACCATGAGATTAGCAACTGACTCCTTATCAGACACGTTACAGAACTCCTTTAAGGCCTCATATTAGTAAATAGTAAAGCAAGTGTACGTATTTTGTGGCCTTCATTTAGGATAGATAAATACCACTTTTCTGGTGTTCAGTCAACACCCAAAATGCCTTACTTTATTGGTCTTTGGAACCAAGTGTATGTAAGAAGTCTGGCTTGCCTGGATCTGGATGTGAGCCAAAGCTTGAAGAAATACAGACAAGGGTTAAGTGAGAATACCAAGGTTGGTAACCTGAAGAAAATCATACACACAATTTGGCTGAAAATGTAGCTGGTGAGCCAGAGTACCAGAGCGTGGAAGAAATAGGCAGGCAGAAACCTAGTTCAGTGATCAGATGAATGCAGATCGCCTGGAAAGACTTGGGAGTAGCATAAATGGCCCATGAATAGATATTTTTTCACTAAAGCATGATGCACAGCACAGCATGTACATAAGCTGACTCGTTTCAGTTATCAGAGCTGTAGTGACAACACAAGGACCTACTCCTTTAACAGTAAATAAAGGGGAATCTACCTACAAGACTGGAGTATCAGCACAATGTGCAGAAGAATAGGAGGGCAAAATACATATAATTTTCAAAAGACTGGGATGTGCTACAGTGTTATTAAATATCATGGAAAAGCTAAGAAGTGTGAACTATCTTTACAGGGTCACTATCAAGAAAGCGGTCAAAGTACTAGGAAAATAATCCATAATTTAAAGAGAAAGTTTTGAGAATTTTGAGAGTAGTGAGCAAATGTATACCAAGAGTAGGGCAGGAACATGAGAGGGCAGGCCCAGGAGAGGGCAGGTACAGGAGAGGGCCGGCCCAGGAGAGGGCCGGCCCAGGAGAAGTCCTATTAGACTTCCAAGAGATGACGTTGAGGGGCAGTGGGTATTTGAGTCTGGAATACAGGAGGGAGGTCTGGATTGGAAATGGCAGTTTGGAAGTTAGCAACTTGTAGAGAATACATAAAGCCCTAAGGCTGTTGGGGGCGGCAGCAGAAAGTAGTAGAGGCCAGAAGACTGAGCCTCAGGGGTGCTGTGTGCCAGCACTCAGGGGCTGGGACTGAGAAGACCGGCCAGGGCCGTGGGAGGAAACCAGAGCAGCCTGAGACCCGGGAAGCCCCGTGAGGAAAGGGCTTGAGGAAGTTGGGGAGAGCAGCGGTGGGGAGAGCAGCGGTGGGAAGTGTGGCTGCCGGGCCGTGCGAGGAGAGGACAGAGCTCCCCGTGCAGTCAGCCCCTGGTGGGTGGTGGGTGACCCTGTCGTGAGCAGTTGCAGTGAGTGGACACGCTTGCTTGGTTGGAAAATGAGAGAAATCAGAGGAAGCGAATGGGAACAGCTCCTTTGCAGGGGCAGGAGGCGTGTGTGCCGGAGAGCAGAGAGATGGGGCCGCAGCTGGAGGGTGAACGCATCATTGTTTCTGAAGATGAGGGAAATAACAGTGTATGCTAATAGAAAAGATAGGTTAAAAGGGTAAATTAGTAACACCACATTCACTTAGGTCAGGGGAGTTGCAGGTGAGGGCAGGTGTGGGCACAGAAATGCCCCTGAGAGAGTCAGCTTCAAAACACTTGCCAGGTCCAGTCCACTCAAAACCAGCTCCCAGGAGTGTCAGCCACTTAGGAACTCTACCGCCCCCTGCAGTTTTGATCCTGGCAGGGCCAGAAGCCATAATTAGCCAGCTGAGGGAGGAAGGATGGAGTTAGGCAGGAAGAGGAGGCCTGCCCTGCCTTCCACCCCTCCTGCAAGTGGTCAGCCAGCAGCATGGCCTCGCTGAGTAACTGACGTGGTGTTTCCATAGTTACGTGATTAAAAAGTTCTCAAATGTTATACCATGCTCCCAAATAAACCTTGGATTGATTCAAGATTTAATTGGTGGAAATAAAAGCAAAGAATAAAATAAAGTGAAGAAAGCGTGTAAACATAAGGCTGAGCCACAGAGCAGGGTCAGCAGGCATGCGGAAACACGTTTTCATTTCGTCTGGAGAGGTGTATTGGTTTCTGAAGTTTGTACTTAATGATACATATTGCCACAGTGTCTGAAACCATGAAAACAGCTTTCTGCTGTTTGCATCTGCTAAATTCCCTGGAGACTGGCTGGGGCCCAGAGGGATGGGGAAAGGAATAAACTGAGGGATAAGGAGATTTAGAGATTTTTGGTGGGGAGCTCTCTGGGGGACTAGGCCTTCAGCATCCTGTGGTTCCACCCCACTCTAACCACAGTTGCATACAAACATGCCTTTCTCAGGGGCAAGCCTCACTTCTGGAAATGTCCCAAAACACTCAGCCACCTAGCACCAACATTTGAAGGGAATCCAAAGTGGCCCACAGGCAACTGCAGAGATTTGAAATGCGTTAGGCTCCCACATGCACACTGGGCACACTGGGCCTCCGGGCCTCTGTGCGCACTCACGGGGACACTGGCTCTGGAGGGACAGTTGAGGGACAGTTGAGGGTCAGTGCTGTTGCTAGGCTACGACTGTTCCGGACTAAACATTCCAAGCCGTTGAGCTTTGCAGCCAAGGTGTGGCAGCGAGACCTCTGTGGCTTTTCTGTAGCGCCAGCGCTGAGATCGGAAGGCGGCAAGAGGCCAGGAGGGAAGTGAGCGGTGTTGGAAGGCGATAAGCCAGATGAAGAAGAGACTCGCTAACTTAGTGAGCTGGGTGGGCTTCAGCACCCATCAGAGAGCACGCAGGGATCGTGAGAAGCCCGTGCCTGGGTATCATGTCGATGTGAGAGAGCTGAAGAAGTTCCACAGAGCCGCATATTTAGGTGACAGGTGTACAGTGGAGGAGCTGCTGACATATAAGAGAAATGTCGTAGACAGCAGAGACAGGAAGAACAGGTAACAGCGGCGGGGCGGGGCGGGGTGGGGCGGGCCTGGGAGGAGCTGCCAACTATGGTTGTAAGACATGAATTTTAAATTGCCTTCCCATGTCAGAGATGTTGAAGTGTGAGACAATGAGCATGTTAGAATCATTGAAGTACAGTGTTCTTTCTCATCCTTGCAGCAGTAAAGTAGATATACGATCATTTTACTTAATTGAAATGTTGTCTTTGTAAAATAGTAACGGTAACAGTTATAATATTACCTAACAATTATTGAGCTATTATTTTGTGCAAGGAACTGCCAGACATTTTGTATAGCTTTTCATTTAAGCATCACAGTGGGGTCCTGTAAGATAGCTACTACTTCATGCCCATTTTGTTGATGAGGAAATTGAGGCACAGACAGGCTAAGTGAGAGCTAATAAGTGACAGTGTTAAAGTAGAAGTGAGACCCAAGTTGAGCTGAATCTCAACGGCATGCCCTTTCTATTCAAACAGGTAGTTCTTCCATTAATGTGGTGAGTAGTAAGAGCTAATAAATATTGTTCTTTCCCCATAGAAAGAACTAAGATAAGACTAAATGTTAGTTTTAAAGGGGTATGAATAGCATGCTGTTGAATGTTTACAATTACATGAGTAACTGTATCTTCGAAGTAGTACGCTCTAATTTCCTAAAGAGTCCTCTCATGTTCGCAGGACTGCCCTACACTTAGCCTGCGCCAGCGGCCAGTCACCAGTGGTGGATCTCCTTACACAGTGGTGGTGTGATCTGAATGCTCGTGACAAGGAAGGCAAGACAGCTCTCATCAAGGTGTGTAGCAGCCAACCGTGTCCACGTGAGATGGATTTGATTTAATTACTTAGAATAAAAATGAATTTATCTGTTTTAAATATAACGAATTGCTGGGACTTGAGGAATGTTAACTTGGAATGCCTAGCACTTACAGTCTGTTTCTTGGTGTGATACCAACAGGCTGTACAATGCCGGAAAGAAGTGTGTGTCACTATCCTGCTGAAACGGGGTGCTGACCCAAATCTTGCGGACGACTGTCAGAACACTGCTCTGCATTACGCCGTCTTGGCTGGAAATACATCAATTGCAGCAGAGCTGCTCCGCTATGATGCAAATATTGAGGCGATAAACAAGGTATAGCTCAACTGACTTTATTTACAAGATATTTGAAATACAGGGTCTTTTCTAGCTACAGGTGTTTTATTTATAGTAATATGTATACTGAATACAATACATCAGGCCCTGTTACCATGGAACCAACTCCAAAGCCAAGGCCAGAGGCTAGAGGTAGTGCCCGCAGAAAGGGCAGAGCTCTGTCTCCCAGCCACACTTGTACCCCAGAAGGAACAGCTTCCCATTAGGAAGTGCCTGGGAGTGGGTGGTAGGCTCAGAGCCTACAGAAGATGAAGGCTTGCGGGGAGTGAAGTGATGGCAAGGGCAGGCTGCCTGCCTGGGGATGGGTGGGAGGAGGAAGGAACCCAGTACCCAGCAGGGGGAGCTGGGTGACTGCACCTGGGCAGGGGAGGCAGCAAGCCACAGGCCCTGAGCACCCCAGGATCCCAGGTTCTAGAACCTGGGCAAGTGAGGTCAGGTCATGTTTGACAGCCAGCAGGGGCATTCATTTGTGCTGGTGGCCACATGGCCCTCCGTGTACACCTTCACCTTGGGGTCTTCCATGCTCAGCCTGGTGTAGCTCCCCTGCGGGGCTGTGGCTGTAGGTGGGGAGCAAGTGATGGCGAAACTGGTCCTCCTGCTTTTTCTCCTGGCTCTCCCCTGAAGATTTTGATTGAATAAATGTACTCAGGTCTAGACGCAGGTATTTCAAAATACTTCCCCGAGATTCTGATACAACCCTTGGTTAAGAACTATTGAATGGATACGTGTAATGCATGTAAATTCACAGATCTCAAAAATAAGACATCTCTGGAAGAGCGGGGGTTTGATAGATGCTGCTTCTTTCAGTGCTCTCCTTTGCAGCCATGTTAGCCTGACTTTTACCCGTCTCTTCCTTTGTGACTGAGGAGTTTATTGGCAATATTACTGGCAGTATCTATTGCCTTGAAGAATAGCTCCTTTTCCTTTCTAACCACTGATCATTCAGTGGCACTCAGACAGTCTTAGAAACTTGCTTGTGGTGAGTGATTCAATAAGTAGAGTCGGATCCTTTAAAGATTTTGCACCTTTTGTTCCCATCCAGGTCATTAGGTCAGCAGGGTTTTTCTGATTGCAGTAATAGGAAATCATGAGCCTTCTTTTGGTTAAAGCTGTGTGACGGACTCTTGCAACCTATCTGTTAGATTCACTGAGCCCTAGCATAATCAACATGACAGTTTTTTTTAAATTAAAGTCTAATTGACTTACAGTGTTGTGATAGTTTCTGGTGTACAGCAAAGTGATTCAGTTATACATATATATATATTCTTATTCAGTTATATATACATTCTTAGTTACATATATATTCTCATTCATTGTATATACTTATTCAGTTATATATATTCTTACTCAGTTATATATATTCTTATTCAGTTATATATACATTCTTAGATAGATATATATGTACACACACACACACACACATTCTTTTCCATTATGGTTTATTACAGGATATTGAGTATAGTTCCCTGTAGTATATACAGTAGGACCTTGTTGTTGATTTATTTTATATGTAGTAATTTGTATCTGCTAGTCCAAAACTGCTAATTTATTCCTCTCCCACCCCCTTTCCCCTTTGGTAACCATCAGTTTGTTTTCTATGTCTGTGAGTCTATTTCTGTTTTGTAAATAAGTTCATTTGTATCGTATTTTAGAATCCACATATTAAGTGATATCCTATGGGATTTCTCTTTCACTTTCTGACTTACCTCACTCAGTATGATGATGTCTAGGTCCTTCCATGTTGCTGCAAATGGCATTCTTTCATTCTTTTTTATGGCTGAGTTGTATTGCATTATATATAAGTATACCGTGCAAGATGGTAGTTTTAAACATCAAGACCCATGACATTAGTAACAAATTGGAATTTTTCTAATAATTTAGTTTCAGCCATCTCATGAATTAATTATCCATTTGATTAACAATTGGGGAGAATTAGATACAGGTAGGTTGTAGTTGTAGTAGGCATTGGAAAAATTCTTGAAGCAGGTATTATGAGCCTTTCTAAAACTGTATTTATCTTACAATATTTTTTTTAATTGAGGTATAGTTGATGTACTATATTATATGTTACAGGTATATAGCTGAGTGTTTCACAAATTTTTAAGGGCTATGCTCCACTTATGGTTATTATAAACTATTGGCTCTTCTCCCCAGGTTGTGCAATACATCCTTGTACCTTATTTTATGCCTGATTGTTTATACCTCTTAATCCTTAATCCTAATTATCCATTTGATTAACAATCAGGGAGAATTCGATACAGATAGATTGTAGTTTTAGTAGGCATTGGAAAAATTCTTGAAGTGGGTATTATGAGTCTTAATCACAATTTTTATTACATGTTAGGGCCCAGTGTTTTTGTGTGTAAGACATATGATTCTAAAGAAAGGCAAGGTTTTATATACAAATACTTGATTTATACCCAACTGTTTGGAAACACAGCAAACATAAAAACACAAGTGGGCTATAGACTAAACATGCCTGGGTATGTTCAGTTTGTCTCCACACATTGAGTCAACATTTAAAATTTAGGAGACTTGTGCAGAAATCTACACTTCAGAACTTCTCCTAAAGAATCAAATCTGGTCCCCCTTGAGCCCAGGCCTATGTGGTCTGCTGTGCAGAGGTGGCCCCTTCTCGGTGGGGCGTGTGTTCTCCAGTTTGCTGTCCTCACTTGTGACCTTCACTTACTCGGGCCACCTGTGTTGCCTCTGTAAGCATTTGAATTTCCAATTCCTGTTGTATATTTTCATAAATATTTCAAGATTTTAAAGACAGTCTATATTAATTTATAGTCTACTTCATATTTTATAATAATCCCTTAAGAGTGGGATGGAATTTTTCTAATTAGAATTTTTAAGTTGGTTTCAGAAAAACTTTTTCTTTACATGCAAATAATCATATTCCCACTGGAATGTCTGCAAGCTTTATGAGATTAGTCATAGTTGTAATTGGATAGGTTATGCATGTTGCAGACAGTATGGTATCTTTCTCCTCAGCGTGGCTCCTTAGAAATGTAGTTGATTCAGTAGCTAAATGGTTCTCTCTGGAGCAGTGTTTAGAGTGTCGGGAGTAGTAGTTGAGCAGTAAGGTAACTAGAGAATGCCTGACACACGCTGCAATAGAAGCGAAGGTTCTTGGAACCAGCAAATGTCTGAAGTGAGTTTCAGAGAATGAAACTTTGGAAGAGGTCCAGGAGGAACCTTTTAAAGAGAAGGAGCACAGAGGGGTGAGGAGGAAGGGGCTACTTTTTATTTACTTTATAGTGTATGTTTAAGTTCAGAGACTTAAGTTTTTAAATTCAGTTTTGAAATTTATATGTAATTTTGTACATTGTCAACTGTTTTTACTATTTTACAGTATAACTTGACACCATTTTTACTCGCCGTCAGGAAGAACAAAGAAGAAATGGTCAAATTTTTGATAGCGAACGGGGCAAATGTACATGCAGTCGACAAGCTGCAAAGGTACAATAGTTTGTTCTCTCTCTCTCTCTCTCTTTCTAATCTTAATGTTGTTCTAGAGTAGTAACAGCCAATCAGAAAGGTTAACCTAATAAGAAGAGGATTAACTTAGAATCAACACATCATCAGTTAGGTAGAAAAGCAATTATTCTGCCTGGTGTGACAAAGAACAGTATGCAGCAGGATTCATCTTCCTTTATGATAGCGACTGATGTCATTTGCATCCTGATTGTTTTGGTCATACGATCTTACAATAGTTCAGGGATTTCATTTTAGTTTTATTAGTATGGACTCTAATTTTAATTTACCTTATGAGACAGTGTTGAGTTTCTTCATTCTTTTATAAGTTGTTTTAACCACTTCTTGGTATATATTTTTTTCTTAAAAGATGCATATTAAACAAAGAGGAGTTTGTTTTGTCTTTTGGATGACTCTGCTTTAAATTACTTTCTTTGAAGGATACTGATGTTATTAGGTTATCACTGAGTGAGTATCACTAAGAGAGTAACTATTACCAGATACTGTGGGCTCATCAGTTTTTATCCTTTTTCATTTCTAGTACATTTTGATGTTTTTATTTTTAATTGATGATGGTAGAAGGAAGAGAAATAGCTTTAATTATTGAATAAACATTCCCTTTAAAGAAGACAAGTCATTGGTGGATGATAAAGAGGAAAGAGCTGGGCTTTAGAGTCAGACGAGGTTGAATTCCCAGCTCTCCTGCTGGTCAGGTGTGTCATGTCCCTGGGGGACATGACTTATTACCAACCAATATGTTTCCTGACACGTAAAGGAGGGTCGTAGTACATCCTTCAAGGGTGGTTGTGCCTAAGAAAGACCATACGTAGACTATTCAGGTTAGTGCTGGGCACATGCTTCTCAGCGTGATTAACTGCAGCCATGACTCTTTTTATTGACATTTTTATTCATATTACTGTTTTCAGCCTGCAAAGAGCTTCTCCTTACCTGACCTCTAGCTGATTTTAAAGTATTGTATTTCAGACGGGGGAAGAAATGGGGAATCCTTTATTTAAATCTTTACCTACTTCAGATAATGACCTCAGCATCCTTTCTTGTCCTTCAGAGGACTTTAAATTAGCAACTTCTACTATGTGCTACCCAAGTAGGACAGGAGGCTTCTTTTTTGTCCCTCCGTTTTGGCCTTGGAGGTAATTTGCAAAGATGAGCACTCGAGCATGTACATGGTCAGTTCTCCAGGGGTGGGCAGGATATTAACTTGGTAAAATAGATCAAACTAACTGTTTAAGTTAAGCTAACTAAGTTCCTAAGAGTGAAGTTGTCTCTTTTATTTTAGATCAGCACTGATGCTTGCTGTACGTCATGACTCACCGGACGTAGTCAAGCTGCTGCTTCAGAGACGTGTTAATGCCGATCTGCTAGATGTACACGGACAGTCTGCTGAACGATATGCGTGTTCTAATGGTTTTAAACAGTAAGTGTTTACATTAAAGTACCAGTTATCTCTAAACTGAGGTTGGAAATGATCTAACTGTGACTTGTTATGTGACAGGTGAGAATTCCTAGTTGGGAGCAGGCACTTTGGGGATGGCAGTGAGACCCTCCACATCATCAGCTGGAAACCAGCAAAAAGCCAGACTAGTGAGATGGAGCAGTGGGCACAGGGTTCTTTATCTCAGAGTTTGTAAGATGTTTATCCTTAGGGTCCTGCTGTTCTCCATTTCATTCCAGTGTAGCCCCAATGCATGGGGTACAAATAATGTCACATATCTGATTTTTCCAACTAGTTGTTTGGGTCTTGAAATGTTTAGTAGAGCAGAAAATCCTGTATTTTCCTTTGGGGACTTTCTTGTATAATCTTCCTCTTGAATTTTCCAAGAACCTAAGGAATTCCCTAAGGCCACAGTGACAATCCTCTCCCACAAGGCATCGGGGCAGGGCGAGGGCATTCTAATCGTTCTCTTGTTTCCCTTGATTCTGTTGCTGCAGCGTTGGTACTAAAACTGGTTTTAACAGGATCTCCTCGGCAGCTGGGTCTGGGGTCTGGATGTTGCTCTCTAAAGACCTTTAACAAAATTTTAAAAGAAGAAAAGGAAAAAGAAACTGGTCCTGCAGTCGGGTCATGATTGACCTCTGCTCCCGGGATGCCTGTGCTGATCCAGTTTCCGCAGTCTTCGTGGCGATGGACACGTAAACTTCAGAGTGACAGCTTGTTTAGTTCTCATACATATGCTTGTATGAGGTCATATATTTATAAATAAGTTTAACTACAAGTTAGATAGTAGCTGAGGTGCCCTGAAGTATAAACCACGAAGAACAGCTAATCACCGTAATTTGTAACATTTTCTGAAAACTGTCACATTTAAATGTTACACCTATGAAAAAAACACACATTGGGTTTTATTTGGGATTCTCCAATAGTTCCAGCATTAAAGTTCAAGAACAAATTATTCCATTCTTCCAGTATTTCTCTGAGCATCGGGGGATACATTATCTCATTAAATCTTCATAATACTCTTATGAGTATTAATAACTAACTGCCTGACAGTAAGATCCCAGTTTTATAAAGGAAGACTGAGCTGAAGAGAAGCACCTTGTCCAGGAACAAATAGCTGTTGGTTATAGAGCTGGGACTTCTGAGTTCGAGATACTTTCCGTATGTCAGGCTCGCTCTAGTTAAGTTGCTGAGCTGTAGTGCCCTCAGTTCATGACTACTTCACCTTACTTTTTTTTCTTTTTTAATTATACATCTTAAATTTAAAAGTGTAGATTGTACAAATTTGAATATATGGGACAATTGAAGTTTTGATACTGCCTGTGATATTGTCTGAAATAACCTAAGAATTTAATATATTTGGTAATTGTTTTTCATATTACTATTCAAGTACTAATACTTATTTATCACATTTTTTTATACATAGCCTTTACCAGCTGATTGTCGACTACAGAGACGGAAAGATTCCAGATACTCCCCCTCAAAATAGCGACCCAGGACAGAGTTCTGGTAATAAGTTACTCTTGTTGGGCCCACCATAGATAAAGAAAGTAAGGTTGAGGAAATTTTGATAATGAAAGAGAAGTGAAAAAGGCCAGTGTGTAAATTTTGTGTATGTTTTCATTTTTTTAATTAATTTTTTCTTAATGGTCTAGTATTCAGAATTATGTAAGAAGTTAATTGTAGGTAATTTAAAATCTGAGACAATATTGTCTGAAAAGAAATTCATTTATTTAATCATGGCCCCTGAAGTCCCATATTATATCTTTGTGTAAGTAAGAAAAATAGGTTTTTAACTTTGTTGCACATTTCCTGTAACAGTATAACAAGTCGGCCTTGTTACAGAGCTGGCTCTTTAATTCTTACAGCAAATGGATTACATTGGGTAAATGAATGCTAGTTATTGCATAGTGATTAGTCTCATTAAAAAGTGATTGTCTTTGAAACTGGGAGCTCAGCAATACCTTCCTGGTGCTGTAAACAAATGGCCAACAATTAGAACTGCACAGCTGGGCCAGTGTGCAGCATACTAGTAAGAGGTTGTTTTTTAAAGGTACCTAGTGATAGGGCAGAAGTCAGGAAAGCAGTGCCTTGTTGAGAAGCACTGGTTACTTTTCACATCATTACACCAACAAGGGCTCTCTCTCACCAATTTCATTCCTCAGAAGTGCAAACAGAATGAAATATGTTGCCTTCATGAGAGTCAGATGTTTTCTTCTTTTTGGGGGATACTTGTCATCAAACTATATTTTGTTAGAACAAGATTTTCTATTGCCATTAGTTAAAGGATTGTCATAATAAATACTCAGCACAACTCAGGACTCAACAAATTGTAAAAAAAAAAAAAAAAGCACAGAAGTGCTTCACATAAAAAAAAAAAAAAAGACGACTGTGTTGCCTAGATGTGACCCCTAGCGTGCTGTTCAGTCTGAACTGTATGAGGGCACCTTTAACTTAGTACACCTTGATCAAGCAAAGAAATTCTGTTGTAGGAAACACAAAGATGGAAAAGACAGAGTTTTGGTCTTCAAGGTGCTCATAATACAATAGAGTTGTCCCTGGTTAATGTCTGTATATTTTTTAAACAGGATTTTCAAAGAAAACATTCCTATCTGTGAATTCATCCACTTAACAGATGACTATCAAGTGTCTTTTAGGTACTAAGCACCACTCTGACGTTACAGAATGCAAACAGGTCAAAAGCACAGTTCCTGGCCTCCAGGAGCTTGTTGCTGTCATCCTCATTTTTATGATTGGCTTTACTTTATTCTGTGCTTACTGTGTCCCAGAGCCCACTAGGACTTTGTAACTGTCTTTATGTATGTTTTATTGGTACTTAATATGTACCAAATACTTTTAAGTCCATGGTAAGGAAAGAAGTTTTTTAAAAATGGGTAGGATGTTAGGTAAGCCATGCAGAGCGAGTAGAAGTTTGCCAGGGAAGGAGGCAGAAGGGCAGTGTTTGGTGGGCGGAACATCTTTGAAGATTACATTTGGCAGAAAGGACAGCGGTGCAAAGGCTAAGATGTGCCAGTGAACTTTGCAGGATCTGTGAGTTTCATTTTGTTGGTGCAGAAAGGATGCTGTAGGAATGGTTGGGAACGAGGTGACTACCTAGCTCAGGCATGCTTCTGAAAGCTTTTCTAGTACTATAGAAAGGAGTAGGTCTGCTGTAGACCTTGGGAAATTTGTCAGAATGCTTTTAGCTGCAAATAATAATAGGAGCCCTAAGTAACAGTGGCTACAGCAACAGGAGTCAGGATTGTTTAGAAGGTTCGGTGATGTCATCAGGATCCCAGATGCTGTCCCTCCTTCAGCTGTGAGGCTGCTGGTGTTTGATGTCGCCCTTCCTGGTCTGCTGATTAGCAGCAGCTCCAAGCATCATCTTCTCACATGACAATATCCGCAGGCGAGGAGGGCTGCTTCTCTCTGCATGTTTTCTGTTAACTAAGAAGAAAACAGAGGTGCTTCCGGTAGACTTCCCCTAGCATCTTATGGGCTGGGCTACATCACATGCTCATTCCTCAAGCAGCCACTGGGAAAAGAAATGCAGTTACTGTGATGACCTTAAAACAATCATTTCTCTTTTTGCAGCTAAGGAGAGTTTACCTTCTTCGCATGCTGGGGCAGAAAATATCCAAGAAAAGTTGCAATTGCCCAGCAAGGACAATGAAGAAGAAGTGGTTGTCGATTTGGGAACCAGCAATGGCAGCTGCATGGATTCAGTGAAGAATGTTGAGCAGAAGAGTAAGAAGATTCGATTTGAGTCTTAGGGTTTCCTGTTATGACATAAAGCGGGGATGCACAAGCTTTTTCTATAAAGGGCCAGAGAGTCAATATTTTAGGCCATGTGATGTCTGTCACGTCCACTCATGTCTGCCATTGCAGTGTGAAAGCAGCCCCAGACCGTATGTGAGCGAATAGGGATGACCGTGCCCAGATAACACGAGGTTGACAAAGCCAAATGGCAGGGTGGGTTTGTCCCATGGGTATCATCCAGAAATACCATGCTATGTAAGCTTGACATTGTCAGTTTATGATACTGATTCTACTAATGGTTATCATTCTTTTGTGAGTCTCATAAAGTTTGGTTGGTATTTTGGTCCTTGTAAACAGCAGTTCACTTTAAAATATCAAATTTGGATAAACACCCTTTTCTTTTTTGATAAATATAAAGGAGGGGAAGTGGTTTTTATGCTTAATTACCTACCAGGAGTATACTCAGTATTCACTCAAGTGTGTAGTCTCCAGGTGTGGTCCCAAAGGAATGCTTTTTAACAAAACATTGGTCTTATACTTTTAATATTCTGTATTTTTCTGTTGCTCATATAAACTCTATTTTACTTTCTTCTTTAATAGAGAGTTTAGTGATTAAGGTTGCACCGAGGTTTGAAGACATCTCTGTAAGCCGGTAGGATTTTATGGATTTTTAAAAATTACATGTTGACTAAGGGAACACAGAGAAAAGAAACAAGGCTTGTTGAGTGTCCTACTCTGCGTTTGACACTGTTTTATGTACTTGGCATTTGTTACCTCATACAGTCACCACAACAGCTTTGCAGAGTAGCTGTGCTGTTATAGCTTACTTCTAGTTAATTAGGCAACTGTAACTTAAGGAGGTTGACTAGTTGACCCATGATTCCATGGTTAACAAGTAGTTGACCTGTGACTTAACCATCAGGCAGCCTGGCTCCCAAATCTGCTTTCTTATCCCTCAGCATAGACTTTTGTGACTTGTTTGTTTAAAGAAATGAACTCACTCATTTTTGATGTGTATTTTTGCTCCAAAGTATTTCACCGAAACATGATGTTGATGATTCACGGCCTCCATCAGATGATGACTTAGATCTTGCTCCCAAGGTAAAGTGTTCTCTTGTGAAATTAATTTTTCTGCTCTGAATTTAGTTTTGTGTAGTATTTACTCTTAAAACTTAGCAGTGTTCTGCCTATCATTGTTTTATGTTTGTATGAGAAAGTTGGTCAGAGTAAACCATTTTATAAAAATGTGGCAGGGTTTTATTTTTTCTTTCTTTCTTTTTTTTTTTTTTTTTTTACTTTGGTAAATACTGAAGATGAGGCTGAAGCAAAATGGACTAGAAAATAGATCACGACAGGAAAATTGTACTGTGAAAAGTCTTCCCACAACAGAGGAAGTGTGAAGCTTGGCCAGGGATAAGGATTCTTTGACTTAAACCACACTGACGGCACTTGTATAATACTCGTGCCTCAGGGATATCTTCAGTGCACACAGCTACTTACTGTGATAATCATGGCCTCTTCCTGGGGCCTTTCAGTTCCAAAACTACGTAGCATGTATCTCCCCCCACCCCGGACACTTTTTATTTTGATATCAGAGAGTTGTGAGGAAAGAGTTTTTTGTTTTTGTTTTTTTTTAACTTTACTTCTATCTCTGGTTCTGCATTAAGACTAAAATAATAGTTGACATTCTAGAAATTTAGAAATTAAAATTCTGTTTCTCAAAATCCATATTATAAAGAAATTCCTCTGTGTTTTCTAAATTATCCCATTATGAGTATATTCAAAACTCTGCATCTAACTGAAGAATACACATTTTCCCTAAAATAACAGCCAGCTTTAAATGTAGGCTCTTAATAACAACCATATGATGGAACCGATTTCAGAATTCTTTTGTATTATAGTTTTAAAAAGTATGTCCAGTCCTCGTGTACCATTTTAAAATTTCAAGTTTCAGACATTTTGTAGTATAGTTATTTACATATTTATCTTATAGCCCCTGCATCAGTATACACCGCTAGAGATTAGGGAACATAATTGTGCATTTCCTGGAGCACCTAGAATAAGGTCTTAAATGTAAGAAGCATTTTAGTATTTTTTGAATGTGAATGCATGAAGAGACATGGAATGCTGCATCATGCTGCAGGTAATATAACATGCACACTCTATCATAATGAAATCTATTTGATGATACAGGTAATATAATATGTGTACTATGTCATAGTGAAATCTATTTGAATTCTAAAAATATGACAAATTTCTATTCCCTTTGTTTAGGTTGTAAAAGTTCAGTTGTTATGAGAGGAAATATGTCATAAATGCCGAGGAAATAGATAAGAAGTATATGATAATTAGGAAAAGGTTACAGTCTGTTTTTCAGTATCCATCAACTGTGAGCTTAGAATTTGAGATGAAAACTTTTTAACCTTCTTTTAGCCCCCTCTCATGTTCCATTAAAGATATGTTTTCAAGCCCTATATTATCCTTAGAATCCTGATTACCAGTTCTTTGTCTAGGTGGAAAGCTGATGTGTTAGGAACTTTCTAAAATTATTTTTCTCTCTCTCTAGTAATAATTGGCAGCATTCAGGTAGTGAGAGATGACCATGTTCAATTGAGTGACTTACAGTGACAAGATTTAACTCTTACAGTAGTATTTACAAACAAACAGTTGTAGAGTAATACAGGTCAGTGTTATTGGGGATATACTATGAACAAAGGCCTTTGTTTTATATATATGTTTTGTACATCATATATTTTGATATTTTTATAAAGTTTGCTGAAGAATAATATATATACTTGCATATATAACTTATATTTTTATATATATAATAAAAAGGTAAAACAGAGGCTTTCACTCATCGTATATCCCTAACAATACTGATACATCCCTGATCTATTATATATAAATGCTGAAATATATATATTTCTCCACATGCCTTGTTATACTTACATTTTTCTTTTTTTCTTGCCCTAAGTTTGTACTTGACTAGTCATGTCTCATTTTTTCTTTTCTTCCTCCTCCCCACTTTTTTTTTTAATGGTTTGCCCCAAACTTAATATTTTTTTTTGCAGAAAACACTTCTTCAGTGTCTGTTCTTTCAGTCCATCTCACTCTGCCTCTGTAAACATATTTAGTGACAGCTTTCTGTTTACTATGTGTGTGGCTTTCACTCATGAGTCATTGCCCCTCAGAATTACTTTTGTTTTTATTCCTCTTTCTTAGAAGTAGCTGAATTTGAACAATCATTTGTCTTCAGCTTTTTGGCAAATGGAATAGAAGTAGCTTATCCTGTTTGCTGTTCTAACTCATCCAAATAAGATACTGCTAAAAAGTAAACTCTCATATTTCCCTCATGAGAGATCATTCACACATACATAAGTCATGCAAGCACATTTCAAAATATAACAGTTACTTTAAATTTCTTAATGTTAGTTTTTTCAATAGGACTCTAAACTATCAGGGATAAGTTTTTGTTCTAGATCATTTTGGTCAAGAATGTCATCTAATGGATACCATAGTGTTGTATAATAATCAATGAGGGGTAAAGAAAGTAACATTTTGGGACCCCGAGGTCATCTCTCATAATCCTCACCCCATGAGAAGATGTAGGTTGGTAAATGACAGACCCAGGACTTGAATCCATATCTGAATGACTCCGAAGCCAGCGCTCTTTGTGTTAGATCATCTAGGAATGGGGAATGTTATAATTACTTTATTCAATTTCATATTTGTTGTTCTTAAAGCTGTTATTTTCTTCTCTAGAAAGTCCGGCATCCAAGATTCGCAAAGCTAATTCAGGCCTGGGGAGAACCCGTGATAAACAGTAAGTTATTTGAAGACTGTCTTTTTGTGTTTTCACTGGTGAGAAATTATAGATAATTTCATCTACCATACCTTGTCGCTACAGCAGAGGCAAAAGATGGTGTTTTGAAACCAGGAACTAGCACCTTCTTTGAGGACAATAATTCTAATAATGAAAATGAAGATGCAGTTAGAACCTTTTCCCAACCATCAAGTGAAGTTTCAGGCTTCTCTCATCCTGCCTCCCCAGCACCAGAACCTCTCACGTCTTCAGCAGTCCTTGGTGTTACAGAGGTAAGTCGTTTTGTTTTTAACTTTTCCCTCCTGTGCTTTTTCACTTACCGTCCCCCTGATTCTCATGGGGATGAAAAGGATCCTACAGAGGAATGGAAGTGCTCAAGATCACAATAGAAAACAGTGTGATAACAAGAGAGGTACACGTGCAGGACTGAGATTTGTAAAGTTTGGTGGCATAAACAGTTCTCAAATATGCCATTAAGAAAGGAAAGATAAGAAAGCAACTGGAAAGAACAGCTGGATGAATATGAAGATGGGCAGGGGTACAAAGGGGAAGGATTCATCTAATAAGGACAAGATGAATGAGTGTCAAAATGAGAGAGATTATTATACAAACACAGCAGAAATAGTGGGGTTAAGTGAGAGCAGGAAGTCTATAGTACAAATTATGATAGAAATTACCTCAAATTCAAATTAAGAGAGGGAAAAGTCAGGTCATGGAAAAAAGTGCTCAGACTCTTCTGAAGGACATATAGCTGATTTTATGAACAACAGAAAGAAAATTTGATCCTCACTTTTTTCTTTTTGGTTATAGAAGTTTGTTTTTTAACTCAAATGTAGTTGATGTACAGTATTGTATGAGTTACAGGTGTGCAGTAAAATGATTTGGTTATACATATATATGCATATATCTAATTCTTTTTCTTTCTTTTCCATTGTAGTTGTTTGTGAGATATTGAATATAGTGCCCTATGGAAGTTAGTTTTAACTTGAAGTTACTTCTTTTTTTAGAAGTCCTCACATTTAAATTGATGAAGTGATGTCTTATATTTAATCTAGGAAATTTTGTCTCTCCATTCCAACCCCAGTAACTGTTCTAGTTTTCCATGTGACTTATCATGCTGTTTCACACCTCGACCTTTGGCTCAGGCTGCCCTTTTTAGAACCCCCTTCACATCTGCTCTCTGCACAGGGTCTGTCTTTTAAGACACAGTCTGGTCTTCCCAGCATTCCCTGAGCTATTGACATGCAGCAAGTCTCTTCTCTCCTTTGTGCCCTTACTGTATCTGTTCACTGCAGGTGTAGAGCTGCTGAATGATACTTGTCTGTGTTGATTCATTTTCATGTGTCTCTGTCTCCCCTAGAATATAGAGCAGAATCTGTCTTTTATGTATATTGCCAGCTTCTCCCAGGATAATGCCTATGATGTGATGGATACAGTAAATATATGTTCTCTTCCTGACTGATTGAATGACCAGGTGTAGGAATATGATGTTTTCTGAAGTTGGGTTTTTGTTACATTTTGTTTTGTTTTTATAGGAAGAAGCAACAAAGCCGAAAACTGGGGGGAAAGAGAATGGCACTCGGACTATTAACAGCGTTCTAAAGGAGCAAGCAGATCATAGCAAATTGATTCCTGTTGATGGAACACATAAAAGTGACAGAGGTGGTAAGTCAGTGAGCATCTATGGATTTTCTTCTGTGCTTAAAAGTTAATGTGGTTGGAGGGGGGAGGGTATAGCTCAGTGGGAGAGCGCATGCCTAGCATGCACGAGGTCCTGGGTTCAATTCCCAGTACCGCCATTAAAAAAAAAAGCTAGTGTAAAAAATGTAAAGTGTGTAGATCCAAATATGATGTCCATTTCTTCTTAAGTGTTTTTCTTTTGCCATCTTCTTTCATAAATATCCCAACTACGACCAAGTTTTCTTCCAGAAAATGCTTCAACCCTCTGAAATTCTTTTCTGCCACTTTATTTTCTTGACATATTCATGAATCAAGATAGACTTATATATATATTTAACTTCCTAGCAGTATGTGTTCTCATTAATGTATCTGTGACTGCATTTTGTAGATGCAACTTCAGCATTAGGATTAGAAGAAAAGGAAGATGTCGAATCACCCTTGGATTCTGAGGTGCTGCCTTCTAGTATTATTTTCAAGTATAAGCGTTGCGTGATGTTAAAACATAAATGGAGGGATGTTTTGACTTCACTTTCTCACTTTTGCATTTTCCCAGCCAAATTTTTTCCTCATTTTAACCCACACTTAGTAAAGTCATTCCATGCTACATGTCATACTACTGCAGAGTGCACTTCTGTTAATTTTCCAGACTCACCTAATGAAACTGGTGTATGTAGTGCAAAAGCCAAAGCTTAGAAGTCACAGGGAATCGGTTTGTGTTCTGAAGTTACCTTTTCTAAAAACTAAAGAAAATAATTCTTGGTCAGCCTGTGACCAGATGTTTGTTTCTTCGTGATAAGTGAATGTGTAAAACTCTTAGTGAGATTCAGAGAGAGAGAGGTTGTACAAAAAAAAGAAAACAAAAAAACCCCCACAAAAAAACGGTGTTTTTGTTTGTTTAACCACTTTGTTCTTGAAAAGACAGTGCCTGTGAATTGAAAGTACCATTATATTTGGATTGTCAAGTAGATCTGCAATGAACATTTCAGGATAAGCAAAAGCATGTGGAATAGTAATAAATATGTGGGGTTAAAATACCAGCAGTTTGGTTTAGTGATGTTTTAATGAGGACAGCCCATTTTGGGTAGGGAAAATAGCGTGCACTGAGTACTTTTATGGCGACTGAACTTGAAGGAAGCTAAGTGCAGGGTAGTGATGACCTATTCCAAGGTGATAGCCATGGAAAGAGGCAAGAAGAGCCTGAACCCTTGGATCTCGGCAGCTCCTGCCTAGTGGCACAGCACTGTATCTGAAGTCAGCAGAGATAGCATCCTGGTTCTGACCCACTGTGGGATCTTGGAAAAACTTGTCTGACTTATTTGAATGTCAGTGACCTCGTTCAAAAACATGGTACTGATACGTACGTCTTAGGTTATGTGTCATGAACAAAAATGTGGTAACAAGTGTGAAAACACATTGTCAACTGTAAAGGGTGCTATAGAAATGTAAGACAGAATGATCACAGTGGCCACTAGTGACCTAGTGAAATGCTGAGGACACTTTTTTAAAATCTGAAGGACAATAAAATGGGAAAGTTAGAGCGGGCATGGGGATTTCTCATTTGGGGTATGTTGAGTGTTGGTAGACTATTATCGGACATCTCTGATAGGTATATAGTGCTTTAGTACTTGAAGCCCTCTGGGGGTTTTAGATGTTTTGACCTTAAATAAATTCCTGTTCCTGAACACCAGCTATGCACCAGGCAGTTAGACACTGAATGTCGCAGTTGAGGGGTTAGGCTGTAGTGGCAGGAACAGAAGAACAAGTAAACAGGAACCCTTTATCAGGGACAGTAAGTCCTTCATATAAGGAACGTGGAGAGCGTTAGTTTAGACAACAGTGGGGGAGTTTGTAGTTAGGACGAGGGTGGAGTAAGGGTGGAATTTAGGTAGTCAGAAAAGAGCTGAGTGTGACCAGAGCTGCCAGGTGATGGACAGGAAGGAGCCAGTCACACGAAGGTCCCGGGGAGGGATGTTCCGGACAGAGAGATCAGCGGGTCACATCTGCTCATCACCATACTCCAGCATCTTGGAGTGACCAGGAAGCAGCAAGTGGGTAACCGTCCTTAGAATCACTGTTATTATTGTTGTGTGTAGAAAAGAGAATGTGCATCATAAGGGCCTGGCACATGCGGGTGGTCACTAAGCAGTGTTCTTATTCTTCCCTAAGTAAAGTAAAGCTTATGGTACTTTTTTTGAAGAGCTGCATAGCTACATTAAACATTTTTCTGCTGTTAATTTAAACAAATATTTTTCTTTCTATTTTGGTACTTTATTCAACTATTTTCCCTATCAATAAAAGTTTTATCAAATAATAGTTAGATTCTGCTAAGCCTTTGTTTACTGAAATGTAGCAGTTTCCACAGTGTTCTGTTAATACTCAACATGACAGACTCTAAGGCTTCTTTTCATGCCATGTATGCTATTTTAATACTAAAAACAATATCTGTACTAAGAAACATTTTAAACTTATAGCACACTTATTAAAGAATATATTTAAATATGTATATTTTTAATTTTACTTTTTACTGAAGTGTAGTCAGTTTATAATGTTACTTTCAAGTGTACTGCAAAGCAATTCAGTTATACATATAAAAATACATATTTTTTTAAACGTCCTCTTCTTTTGTCGAGGAATGCAAAATGGAATTAGGTGTTTTGAAGTTAATTCTTTGTTGAAATCTGCATGTAAGTCAGTATTTTGTCTGTGAAAATATTTGCTCTAGCTTTCCATGCTCAGTTTACAGAGTCAAAAGCCAAGTGAAGATAAAAGATAGACTTGATCTAAAGAGTGTGTATGAAATTTTCTATTTAAGTGTTTGGGTTTCCAGGATATGCTTATTTTGTTTTTAAGTGTAATTGCTTTTAAAGTAGGAAATTAAAAAAATAATAATAAGGTAGGAAATGCAGGTATTTTGTTAGAAAGGAATCAGGAAATCTTTATGCAACTCATTATTAATATTAATTTTAACAGAGTATCTCCGAGATTGAACTACCGAACTGTATCGATCATTTATCTGGAGCTGCAGGTCTAGGAGAAAAAAATACATTAAATGGACAAATAGAAAGTAAGTACTGTATTTTATTAAAAAAAAAAGTCATTTTACAGAATGTTGATTTAAAACATGGATTTGGATCTATTCTCTCAGCCAAAGAAAATCACCTGTTGAACATATAGTGAGAAAAAAGAGAAGAGGAAGTATATTGTATATCTTACCAGGTGTCAGCAACAGATTAAACTAGAATGCTGTTTAAGGAGCTCAGTTGTTAGCTTTCTTTCAAGATGCTCTGTGACCTGAGGACAGGCAGGAAACCAGGAGGAGGGAAGGAGGGAGTGAAGAATGAGAGAGGTAGAGAGGAGGGGAGTGAATGAAGGAAAAGGAGGGGGCGGTCCCTGGCAGGAGGTGGTAATGTAGAATAGTTCTTTAGGAGAAGGAAGACAAGAGTGTTTGAAATGAGACGGGTATGAATTGAGCTTCTTCCAGCACCAAAGCTTGTCCGGGAGGCACAGCAGAACGTTCCACTCCCCCGTCCCCCTGACCTTTAGGAAGGCAGCGAGGACTGTGGTACCTGATCACGCAGAGCCGGGTGTGGCTGCCGGTGAGCACAGGCATGTGTGGTCAGCTGTCAATGTCTGGACCTTCGTGTCATGCAGCGTGTTGCTGCCTTATAGGATGGTGTCTCATAGGCCAACAGAAGAGTGGGAAAGAGGAAGAGAGTAGGGTGCATTCCAGGGAGGTCAGGGGAGCTGGAGCCTGGTAAAGAGTCCACTGAAAAGTCTGCAGCTCCTGATGCAGCTTTTGGGGAAGTGTTACAGTGAGACGTGTGCAGCTGGATTTCAGAGAGGTCAGTTAAGTCCGAGTGCTATAGAAGCAGACTCGGTATAGACCGGAGTTTCTCAAATTTTAGTCACCTGGGGACCCAGTGAAAAGTGCACATTCTGAGCAGTGGGTCTGTGTTTCTAACAAGCTCTCAGGTGAAGCCCTTGTTGCTGGTCTTCAGATCACGCTCAGAAGGTAGACTTGTGTTTAGGGGAATCTGGAAGAAGAGCCACTGGGGAGTTAAAGACAACAGCAACAAGGAAAAGCATGATTTTGTTTTTCTTTCTGAGCACATTCATAGCCAGAGGGAGGCAAAGAGTTGAAGTAGAAACTAGAGATGTAAGCTACTGCTGCTAAGCAGAGAGGAAAAAGAAGTGGTGGGGATCGTCTGTCAGAAGAATAGAAAAGGGGAAGATTTAAGACCACAGATGTAGAGGTACCTTTGAAGAGGAAAGTGAAAGGAAGGAAGGAGGAAAAAAAGGCAGCAGGTAGGTGATTTTGGAATTGAGGAGGAAACTTGAGAGAACTCCTTTTCAATGGTGTCAGTGTATTTGCACTGAAGGTAGGTTAGATCATTGCCACTCCAGAGAATACTGGAATCAGGAGGGGGCCTAGAATTGGGGTAAACCACAGCCTCTCCTCCTATCAGGCTTCAAAGGTAAATGTTGTATTGGTATTTGTTATTCCAATGAGATTAACTTGAATATGAAGCATTGACTGTGCTTTTTGTTTGTTTGTTTAAGGATAGCTAATTTTTTGAGAAGACAGTTGTTTCACAAAAATCCTTGTAAACATTAGCCTGATTTACCAAACCAAACTACTTTTGGAAAGAAAAGAAACTAACAGGGTTCATTCCATAAATGCTGAAGTTGTTATTTTCACTGAATACTGCACAGGTTTTGAAATATAAAAGACTTTTAATATCTAATAATTCTGTGGCAATTAAAATTTATTTTGATCACCAGATTTCAATATTGAAAACTCAGTATACATTCTTTCTTGTATGAGTGGATCAAGAAACATTGATGGCTAGAGGATCCAAGAAATGTAGGCATACCAATAGCCCATGTGGGTATGGGAAAAATATTTTTATGAACTATTATCCTACAAGTGTGTATCCAAGGCGATCAATTCATAACACTTTCTCTGATGAGAAGTGAATTGCACATTCAAATGAACTGCCATCACAACTGTGGACTTCCTAAATTACAGGACGAATTGAAGAGCATGATAAGTACTTGTAGTCTAACGGTGTCAATCGCATTAAAGATGTGCTGTGGCACTTTACGGTCAGCTTTCACATTTGTCTTCTTGGAGCCGTGATTTGTTCCTCTGATTAGAGATCGCTTTTCTCCTTCTCAGGCAGCAAGTTCACACTGGTATATGTACACGTTTCTATTTTATAAATAAGTCACTTGAAACATAATCGTACGTTTGAAATCTTAACTGCATGTTTTGTTAAACCTATATTCCCGTTCTTTATTGAGTATCTATAATGGATTCATGTTTCTGTCTTGTTGCTGTCCTAACTGCCCCTGAAAAACAAAACACCGAAACCTAACGTGTTCATTTCCAAAGCAAGCACGAGGGTTGCGCAGTACTAACTCTGCGTGAATGGGTAGTTGGCTTTCATATTTACATCTAATTGACTATGTGTCCCTTTTGGCTTTTAGATTCTACTGAAAAATATCCTCACTTGAAGGTAAGAACTTTTATACTTTTATCTTGATTTTTTTTTTTTAATTTAGTGAGGGTACTGGGAATTTAGCTTAGGACCTCATGCACTGCTAAGCAGGCACTCTACCACTGAGCTAGACCCTCCCCCCTTGAATGATTACTACAGATTGTATCAAATGTACATTATTAATCGGTGTGTTTCAAAAACCATTCAGCCTGCAGTTGGAGTGAAAGATTCTGTTCCTAAGAAAACAGGAGAAATGAAGAATTTACAAACATTCAAATCAGGTAAATTCTGCAATACAAATTTAGCTCTGAAAAGAAGTACAGTCTTCTTATTGGTAATTCCTTTTATTTCTTCAAATTTAATTGAAAGATGACATAAATAAGGCAGATGTTATTAGTGGTATCCATGTTTGAAAAATATATATAAGCTTAAGAAATAGATTTTTAAAATGTCAGCTTTGACTTGGATGTTTCTGTTGAGGTTGGGAGACACTAAAGTGCTCAGCTTGGAGTCCCTATACTCTTCAGGGATTCTGAGAGATTGATTATTAGGTTCTAAGATTTTTCCAGTTTTAAAATGCTTAATTGAATTTTGACCTTTATGTAGAGTAAAGCTTCCCTTGCTAACATGTCAGTCATATTTCACTTTAATTATTTCATCTAGTGCTATCACATTGATGATATTTATTTATTTCTGTATTTATTTATTAATGAAGGTCCTAGGGATTGAACCCAGAACCTTGTGCATGCTAAGCATGTGGTCTACCACTGAGCTATTTCCCTAGCCCAAAGGTCTTAAGCCAACTGGATGGTTTGATTAGCGCTCTCTCTCTCTCTCTCTCTCTTTCTCTCTCTCTCTCTCTCTGTGTGTGTGTGTGTGTGTGTGTGGTGTCTTTGATTATTAAAAATGATGGAAGTAATTAGTCCTACCTTAATGTTTGGTAGATATGATATTTTAAAACAATAATCCTAAAAGCTTTTGGGTTTAGGGTATTTTTTATACTATTAAAAATTATTGAGAATTTTGAAGAACTTTTAAGTGGGTTGTATCTATTGATGTTTAGTATATTAGAAAATAAAGCTGAAAGATTTAAAAAACAAGCACACACAAACATTCCATTCACCATTAGAGCTTTGATGTTATCACATGTCATGTATCTGGAAACCTCCACTGCACCCTTAACAGAGAATGAGAATGAAAATAGCATTCAGTACTATTGTGAAAATAGTTTTGACCTCCTGGACTCCCTAGATGGAGGGAACATGGGGCTTCAGGGCTTCTCAGATGACACTTGAGAAGTGCTGTTTTAAACAGGGTTCATGGATGTGAAATAATAAAGGGGCCCTTGTGATGAAGTGGGCTTTAACGTTCACTTCTACATTTCTCGCCTTTTCTTCTTTAACTTGTCTTAAAAAGTTTGAATCTGACAACTTAATTCTTTTTAAAAAAGGAAAACATTTTTGTTAGATATTTCCTGTCTCATGGCACTCTGTACTCTTTGGATCTGGTTTGTACCTAGATTTACCCTATTTTTATATGGAAAAAATTAGTCACTCAAGGCTATCCTTTCTTATATAAATTTATGATGTTTATCCAAGGCTTAAGGTAAGAATTCTGAAGATATTGGTACATTGAGGAAAGACTGTCTCATTGTAATTTATGTAGTACCATTCAGTAAAAGTTTTCTTAAAGCCCACATCTCTAGGACTCAATACTGTCATGCATATTTAAACATCCAGTAAATGGCTGGTTAGGCATACATTTTGTTAATGAAAAAATTCATATGTTGAAGAATCATAATTGTTCATAAAGCTCTTACAGAATGTAGACTGTTTTATAGAGAGTGATGAGTGAATCCAAATTAGTAATTCTAGAAAATTAAAGGTAGAAAAAAGAGAGACAGTGGTTCCCTATATGAACAGCAATGACATGTAAATTACAACCAGCTGGGAAGGAGCAGTGTGTTTGGTGGAGAGGAGGGCATGGGGTTGAGGACGTGGGGCTGCTGCTCTGGGAAGAGAATTCGTAAAAGTTAGTCATTTGTATTGTTGTTCACATTCTAATAAGTGGAAACTTTGTTTTCAGGTTCTTCAGACTGGGTTTCTACTAGTTTGAGCCTCAATAATGAGGCTGGTCAAAGAGCCGAGCATTTGAAAGCTGATAAATGTCCGTTGGTATCACGATCAGTGACCACAAACCAGTCAGCACCCACAGAACTGAGGCAGACGGCCCTGGTATATAAAGACCGGATGAATATTGGAGCTGTGTCTGTGTCAGAACATGCAGCGCTCCGTGGCCTGTGTGAGTCACAGCTGCCAGAGAACAGAAGCCGCAAAGAAGGTAATAAAGCAGCATAGAGAACTAGCCATAGTCTACCTGTGCGTGGCTTCACCATACTCTGACTTTGCAGAAATCATTTTGTGGCAGGATCTCCTTTGTGTTTACTCCTTTTATGCAACCTACAACCAGACAATACCTTTTGGCATGACATTTACATTCATCCTCTGACCATAGCAACATATTAAATAGCAAAGAGAATTAGGTGAAAGTAAATTCGTTCAGAATAGTATTTAGCACGCTCCTGAGAGCGGGTAGAAGGGTGATGTCTAGAGCTTTGTGACTAGTTGGGAAACCTAGGTGGCCATCCAAAGATTCCCTTCTCAAAGTATGGTTTCTTAGCTTTATTTTTATCTAGCTCTGAATTTATAAATATTTGTTATAGCTATATTCAGTGTAACTGAAAAAGCACCTCTGCAACTAAATATCAAAGTATTTCTAGTGTATTCTCTGCCTTTCTGTATTTTAGTAGTGGCTTTCCCAGCAGTAGTGGCAGTCATTGGGAATTTGCTACACAGGACCTCCTTCTTAACTGTTTCCACACAGTATATCAACTTGTTTTATTATTTTTAATGGATTGATGGGTCGAAAAGGATATTGGTTTCTAAGGAGTGCTTTATCACTTAAAAATAATATATGGAATATCAATTCTGATTCTTCTAGGATACCCAGTCTGTTGATTAACCACATCTAATATGTGTTCTACTTTATATACCAATTAATTTAGTGCCTTAATCAGTGATATAATCAGAGCTGTAGTAATAAGTCATACAATATTTTTTCTGCTCCTATAGTTTTATCTTTTCTTTCCTTACCTGCAGAATTAATGTTGTATTTACAAAAGATTCTCAGTTATCTCCTATAGTAGTGACTACAAGCTCTAAACTCAAAGTTTTTCTAATAAATACTGTTTATACACAGATACTTTTAAGAGTTTGTCCTCTACAGCATGGGAGCAAAGAGGATAGACATGTAAAGAAATAGTTTACAGTTCAGCTGGTGAAGACACACTAGAAAAATCTGTGAAGTACCAAGGTAGCTCCAAGGAAAGAGATCCCTGTGTCTGTGTGGAAAGACAGCTGCAATCCAGGAGGACTTCACAGAGCAGGCTGAGTCTTCAAAGAGGAAAAGGAATCTGTCAGAACAATAGAGGGAAACATTTCAGATTAAGGAAAGATAAAAGCATAAAAAGTAACAGTAATTTTGGAAACCATGTTTAACATTGCTCTTGAAGCCTGGTATGTTGTTAACAAGGTACTGTTAGGAGGTAGAGAATAGAGTCTGTCGTGACTTTGTATATTTCTACTGTATTTTTAAATTTTGTTTTATTTCTCTTTGTCTTGTTCATGTCTGGTGAATCAATTTGTGAATGAAACTTTGAGATGTTTGTATGCCTTTAATCTGGTAACATCTAGTATTTCCCAAATAGTTTGTTGAAGTTTTAGATAATTAGAAGTATTTCTTAAAGAAGTAAATATCCAGCTAAAGATTAAGTTTAATTTCAACTGTCAATTGATGAAATGTTTTTTCTGTTTTTATAAAGCTGATGCCTTTGATCTAGCTGTTCTAAGTAGTGAATTTTAACTAAGCATATTCATTTTTCAGCAGACCTAGACTTACAAAGGGCATCTGAGGAAGAGCAAGAAAGACTTGATGGAAGTGAAAATAACCACTCACAGGTATGTAAAAATGTAAATTTAAGTTTCTTGTTTAATACTGTTTTCTGTGGTTTAATAACACAGTTCAAAAGAAATTGCCTTTCAAACTAGACTTTTAGAGTCAATAAATAATTACTTAATATTTAGTTTTTAATAGCATTTTATCTAATTACAAATCTTAAAGTATTGTTAGGATCTGTAATAATTTATAGTTACACTTTATCCTTGGAATTGAGGCAAAAAACCTTCCTGAATATGGCTTACATCTTCCATCTTTATAAATTCCTCACATGATGAAGGTGATATCAAATATTAAATCATGTGATATAAGCAGTTGAAATTGTAAATAATATAGCAGTGATGGCCACCAAGTTAGTTTCATGTAAGGAACAGTCATTCCCAGTGGTCCAAATTTGCAGTTTCAAATTGCAAGTCATTAATGCCAAGGTGAAAGATTTCTTCTGTCTTGTGATCTCTATGTAATCGATTTCAGAATCTACAATCAGGGAGAGAATAGGGGTCATAGAGTCAACCCAACTGCCTAGTAAGAGAATCAAACCTTCCACGATTGGACCTTTGCTGTTAGGGAAGAAACAAAAACTTTCTAATTTATTTCATTTCAGGGTAGGAAGTCAGTAAATATTATTAAAAATTCTTTTATTCACTCTCACTAGTGAATGTTAGAGTATAATATAACTCAGTGGATGCAGAGAATACATATTGAGATAGATCACTATCGTAGTATATCGTTTGCATTAAAATTCAGGAATTTGTTCCTCTGTCTGATTGATGTTAATTGATTTTGGCACCTAATAATTTCCAGTTTGCTTATTCTCCAGTTACTAGTCCTTTAAAAAAATCTTTACATGCACTGGAGGGGCTCACTAAGGTATGAGAGGTGAAATATTTTTTAGTGAGGAAATCTTTGTAATGTTAAAAATCTAATCTCTAATTCTTGGTAGATTTAACATGTGTGAATTGTTTAGTTCAAACAAACAGTGACGAAGTTAGGTTTCTGAGTTCCTGTTTTTCTCCTGTTTCAAGGCTAAGGCAAGTTATGTTTCACTTCTTAGTTTGTGACTAGCCAAACATAGATTAAGAAGTTTGTTAAATTTTAAATATTTTCTAAGTTTTCTTTATCCATACTTGACTACTTAAGGATAAATGTGTTTTACAAGCATGTACTGTGAAAGAAAGGAAATCTGAAGATCAAATCAAGCAGATTAATCTTTCATTTGTGCATCTGCAGAAAATGCCTAGAGAACCAGAAATGAATAAGGAACATGACAGAAAGGACATACCTGTGTCTTCAAAACGTTCTTGTGTGGAGAAGCATGAGGACATGTGGGTCAAACAAGGCAAATTCGACTGGGAAAACAATTCAGAATTTATCACAAAGAAGTCAAATCAGAAAATCAGTAAAATCCATGAAAAAGGCAAAATTACTTTTCATCGTAAGGTAGTGCCACTACATGACAACTGTGAACTACGTGGTGACTTAAAGGAACTACCTTCCAACGTGACAGATAATACATTTGATTTTGAGGAAGTAGATGCACCTGGAGCCTCTGTCTCTATAGGATTCCAGGCAGTCTCTGAACACAAAGAGCCCAGTCTTGAAAATGTTTTTCCATTTTATTCCAAGTCTGAGTCAAGAAAGTATGGTTGCCAGTCATCTTCAAAACTTTATTCAAATGAAAATAAGTTGGATGAAAATGGTAAGCCAGACACTGAACACGTTTTTAACAAAACTGAGGAGAGTTTTTGTAATGATAGAGAAAATGAAGTATGGAACCGAGTTCCATTTAAAGTGAAAGAAGACCAAGAATTTGCTACAAAAAGAAAACCGAAAAGGAACCAAAATACTCACTGGAAATCAGACATTGGACATGCACCTCAGGTAAGTGATCCACAAAGCCTTTTTGGTTTGTGGCTTGCCCGCTCCAGTGAGAAGAAACACATGATTCAAATAAAAAGTCATGATATGTCTGCTGTTTCAATTACTTGTAAGAAAACCAAACCAATACAAGACCAGCTCCAGAAGCCATCGCTTGCAGATAACTGTGGTGCTGATAAGTCTAAAAACATGGACCCTGAATTAGGAAATGTGAGTTCTTCTCCATCAAATGGTAACAGAACATCCAAAGTATATCTAAAAGAGTTACACACCAAGGTATGCAAAGGTTTAAGAATAAGGTAGGCATGTTACAAGTAGAATTCCTGGGTTTGGAAAAAGAAAATTCAGCTTCAGAAAGAGGTAGAGGTTCCTTTGCTGCTACTCTGTTTTTTCTCTTTATCAATAATCTCCTCCATTCTGATCCATATTTGATCTTATTTTCCACTCTATGAAAATAGCCTATGTATAAAACGGGGTCATCTAAATATGTAATCGTGTAGAAACAGACTATTTCTGCCATCTAAATAACAGGAACTCAGGGAAGTATTTTCCTGGGTTTTGTTCCTTAACCAACCTAAGTCTCTGTGCCAGTCTTTCATATGAAGTGGGAAAGTAATTCAGCTGTGTGCCACATGACCTTCTGAGCCGGAATAAATGCAAGTGAAATGGCTTAGGAAATATAATAAGCTCAAGGGTTTTTTTTGTTTTTTTGGTTTAATCTGTTGGCTTAAATGTAAGTTGCACTTCCATAGAATGGGAAGGAAGCAGTGACTGAGAGAAGGGATATAAGCACAAGCTCTCAGTAAACTGATCCGTGTAATGTGCGTTAGTGAGTGCAGGCTTATCTGTCTTACTGATCACTGGACACTTAGAATTCCATCATGGCCGCTTTGAGATATTCTTAAGAAGAACTACATGTGCTCCCACATGTTCTTGAATCACCACTTTCGGGTGTTTCTGTTGAGTCACTTACATTATATTATTTAGTAAAATGTAGCAAGTTTTGGCATGTATGATTTTATTATATAGGTAGTATGAACCCTCAGCAAAAAAAAATTCAGTATTTATCTCCAAAAGAGAAAACTTGAGTTTTGAGATGCACTGAATGATGTTTTTAGTTCCAGTAATAGATTTTTATAATGTGTGTGTTCTTTTGTGTGAGGTGCAAAGAATGTTAAGGATAGAACTCTGAAGGTGTTCTCCTGTAATAGAAAAAGGAGATGAGCCCTGCCCCCAACTTTGCCAAAGTCACACTTTTAACTTATCTGATCAATTTGATGAATTTATTTTGTGGCTTATTAGATTCAGTGTTAGAGAATTGTATCATCTCTTTTGACACTGTAAAATGCTGGGGAATACTGCTTTAGGGAATTTGGACAAATCACTTAACCTTTCTTGGTTGTGTTCCCATTATCAGTAAACAGTGGGGCTAAAGTAGATCACTCATTACTCCTATGCCGTCTAGCTATAAAATGGTCATGGTTATTAAATGTGAAATTGGGAAGCATTATTCCTTTTACAGAATTCCACACTAACTGGCAATTCATCAGTTTCACTCTGCTCCTTTCGGTAAAATTGGGTTTATATATTTTATTAAACACTTTTTTGATACCCCAGGATCCAAATGAAAGAAGAATTATAAAAAGTAGTAGGGAAAGGATAGCTTTAGCACAGAAAGAAGAATGTTTCCTTTCTGTTACTGAAGCACCAAGGTGTGACATCTTCTAAATCTGGCTGTTTAATGTAAAATCTAGGTGGTAAAGACAGAAGAGGACAAATTTTATGCCTTTGTCTTTCTATTTCTCTGTCTCTGCCATTCACATGGGGAAGAGTGGATGTAAGAGCACAACATTCAGAAAGTCCTTTTTGAAATTTTAGAAATTGTTTCTTTTCCTCAAACAGAAAGAAGCAGAATTTACAAACACTTCAATGACTTGAAATGATAAAAATTAAAATAAGCACAAAAATATTTTAATCAATTGAAATCAGGGCAAAGTCTGAGTCAAATGATAAAATGAATGAAAACAAAGTGTTTCTAATGAATAAAGTAATAATTACCCTTTGTATCAAACTTTCACTAAAGGTTGAAGTAGAAGAGAACAGGAACAAAAGTGAACTGAAAGGGTCAGAAACCATGTATGGTGGCAGTTACCATGAAGGATTAACTCGGCAGAGGAAGAGGGGAAAAAGTGATGACCGGCAGTTTCCTGCTCTGCAGAAAGGAGATTCTGATAGGTAAGCCTAGATTAGTATTCAGCAGTAGGTAATTATTATTTTCCTAGATACTGTTCCGCATTTCTTCCCAGGATCATCTCTCTACTTGCTTCCATGTATTTTGTACTCTTCCTTCCAGGTTCCCAGGACACACCTAAATGCCTTGTGCCTAATCTTTGTGCTCACATTCTAATCTCTTAAGTAGAATAATTTCCTCCTGTCTCTTTTGCTCATGACCTCCTGTTTATTTCCCTGTTCTGTAAAGCCTTCCTTATGCTCACTTTACTTTCATATGTTAGCTCTTGCTTATCACATTGTATCATAATTGTATATCTGTCTTTGAAGCAAGAATTTGTGTTTCCTTGCTTATGGTTGGCACTTGTTAACCATTTTGTGAATTAATAAATGACTGAAGATGGGTCAGAGTTGGTTTTACAAAAATTGTTTTTTTTAAAAATTTATCAGTAGAACTATTTTTTAAAAATTGGCTTTTTTATGGATTGTTTTAAAGTAGCTGTCCTGGCTTGCATATGAAGGAAGTAAAGAAGAATGAAAGTGGAAAACGGACATTAAAAGCATCTGTGACTTCACATGTATTGGAGAAGACTGCCTCACTGGCTGGTGGTCTCCTACACATGAATGAGAACAGCAGCTTAAGTGAAGGAGGTCAAGGTTGTGGCAGGTAAAATCTACAAATTCTTTATTTGTAGGTGAAGACGTATTAGCAGTGATTACCTTCTCTGGAAATAGAACAGCAGCATATAGTGCAAAGGCCAAGGCAAGAGAATTCTCAACTGTGTGGGAGGAACAGTGCCGAAAGGCTAACATGAGGACAAGTGCCTTTGACCGGAAGTAGTTTCAGTACTACGTTCCCAAGGAAGCCGGGCTGTAGTGAGTCGGTGTGAACAGCCCCTCAGAGGACATTCCCTGGGAAGGCAGGAGAGGACTGGGTGATAAGTGAAGGGGAACGTGGGGCTCGTGGGGGTTCCCTTTCTTTGTTTAATGATGAGACGGTAGATTGTAGAGCATGTCTCTTTGCTGTTGGATGCGATTCCATAGAAGACGTGTTTTTCAATTTAACTTTGTTTGCATTTCTGATATTAGAAAGTGTATTGATTGTACTATGTTATCTTTAAGATATTGTAGTAAACTATTCATGTATGGTTTTGTTGTAAGGGCTTATTCGTTAGTTCTGAAGCGTAATATTCTTACACAATTGAATATGCAGATAATGACTTTAAAGTTACACCATTGTCCATAGATTTTTAAAAATTGTATACTCATAATGACTATACAGACACTTAGGCCATACTGAATAGAGATGAATCATTCCTTGATGATTCTATAGTGTCCTTGACAGTATCATCATGAGTGGCTATGGTTTTGTATGCTATTGTAAAATATCAGGTTATATTAACTTAATATTTGCTTAGGTTCCAGGAAGAAGGGGAAGATTTTTTTATATATACAATAGAATAATAAACTATTAACAATCTATCACAGATGATTACTTTTGGATTACTAAGTTCTAAATTAAAAAAGCCATCATGGTCCATAAGGACCTGTCAAATGCATGAACAAACAGCTGAATGGATAATGAATGCCCGCTGATTAATGTCTTTAGCGAAAGCAAATCTTTATTAAAAGTAGATTTCCAGTATTGCCTAGGTCTAAAGTCTTTGTATTTTTAAAAAATAGGTGTTAAGATTCAGAAGTTATTATTATTATTTTCACTTTTTTTATTGAGTCATAGTCGTTTTGTAGTGTTGTGTCAAATTCCAGTGTAGAGCACAATTTTTCAGTTATACATGAACATACATATATTTATTGTCACTTTTTTTTGCTGTGAGCTTCCATAAGATCTTATATATATTTTGCTGTGCTATACAGTATAATCTTGTTTATCTATTCCACATTTTGAAATCCCAGTCTGTCCCTTCCCACCCTCCACCCCCTTGGCAACCACAAGTTTGCATTCTATGTCTATAAGTCTGTTCCTGTTTTGTATTTATGTTTTGTTTTTGTTTTTAGATTCGACATATGAGTGATCTCATATGGTTTTTTTCTTTCTCTTTCTGGCTTACTTCACTTAGAATGACATTCTCCAGGAGCATCCATGTTGCTGCAAATGGCGTTATGTTGTCGGGTTTTATGGCTGAATAGTATTATTCCATTGTATAAATATACCACCTCTTCTTTATCCAGTCATCTGTTGATGGACATTTAGGCTGTTTCCATGTCTTGGCTATTGTAAATAGTGCTGCTGTGAACATTGGGGTGCAGGTGTCATTTTGAAGTAGGGTTCCTTCTGGACATATGCCCCAGAAGTTATTTATAATTATGCCTAGACATAGAATAATAATAGAGATTCATTTACTACATTAGTTGAAAATACTTAAAAATAAATATTACTTTCTTAGCATATTGTGAAATGCAAGTATTGAAGCCAGATTGCCTGGGTTGGAATTCTGGGCAGACATAGGGGCTTCGACAAATGACTTAGCCTTTCTGTGCCTCATTTTCTTCCTGGGTAAAGTACCTAATGTATTACCTACCTCCCAGGATTGTTGTGAGGATTAAAATGTCTTTAAGACATGTAACGTGCTAATAATAATGCATAGCGGTTACATAGTAAGTCCTCAAAAAAGCTAATACCATGGTTATTAGAAAAGGGTTTCTTTCATATAAGGACTTCAGTAATACTTTCCAAACAGGTTTTATTGCCATAAAAGCCAGTTTTTATTGAAAAAGACAACAAGAAGAAAATCCTGGTGTATTTTTTCCTACCAAATAATACAAGTAATGTTATGTTTTTCCTTTTCCTCTGCTTGTCCCCTTGATTTAAATTTAATACTTTGTCAATAATATAATTGACATACTTTCTTTGTCCTTTAATGTTACTGTTTCCACTGTTTAATCCCTTTTATTGAAAATTAATTATCAATGCAAAGATTTTATATAAAAAATAATAGATTTACATATTTCTTGTATTTTCAATATTTAGTATTTGGCTTAAATGAATTGCTTTTTTCTTTTTTCAGGTCTTCAAAGAAAATGTCTACTAAAAAGGACAAGGTATAGTAAAATACTACTTATAAAAATATTTCCCTATGGTAAAAATAATACATAAATGATAAAAGAGTGGAAAAACAAAATCCTCCTTTGTTGTAGAGACATTTACTTAAAAATAATTTAGAAACACTATTGATAAAGTTAGCCTTTTGACAAAAGTCAGTTCTTTCGAGAAGTGTCTGTGTTTTTGCTCTCATAAAAAGATGGATATTTATCACCTCTGTACACTAAGCATATTTTATAACTATGTTGGAGACACTGTGAAATAGCATTATTTATTTGTAGGTCAAAGAGCAGATTAATTCTGTGGACGACCTCGATGACTTAACTCTGTCACCGGAAACAGCTTCTGAGGATCGCAAGTCGCTTTACCCTAATTGTAAGAATACCCTGAGGCTAATCGAAGAACTTGGCCCGGACAGTAAAGGTAGGACCCCCGTATGACTACACAGCCTTTTTAAGTATCTCGTGGTAACGTGTGCACACCTAGTACTGCCCCAGGGAGCACGGCTACGTTACAGTCCGCTGCGTCTCAGAAACCTGCTTTGTGTCAAAGCAGAATCAGACGTGTTGTGCACTGCCAGCCAGGGGCTGTGACTGTTCCCACTCCCTGTGCTTTCTGTTGACTCTGCTGCTCCTACGCCTTCACCCAAGGTCAGGTTATCACTGCTTCCCTCCTAGAATGCTGAAATCACCTCAGGACTTTCTTCTATGCTGTCCGCCTCCTGGAACGTTGGTCTACACCGCAACCATGATTACTAGATAGTTTTTAAAATTCAGATCTTTGTTACCCCCTTGCTTAAAATCCAGCTACTGCTTCTCACAGCTCCATAGTTAAAGGCCACAGTCCTCTGGCTTCATCTTGTTTCATTTTATTACCCTTCTTTCCACATGAGTTTTAGAATCAGCTTGTCAATGTAAAAAAAAAAAAAAAAAAAAAAGCTACTAGTGTCCTGGAAATTAGACGTAGATTATGTTGAATCTGTAGATTAATTCGGGGAGAACTGACTTCTTAACCATACGGAATTTTTAACCCCGAACAAAGTTTATTTCTCCGTTTAGGTCTTCCTTGATTTTCTCAGTAATATTTTAGAGTTTTTAGTGTCTGGGTCTTTCCATCTTTTATGAGCTTACCTGTATTTCTTATTTTTCAGTGCGGTTATAAGTAGTGTATTCTTATTTATTTGTTTGTTTTAAAATAATGTATTTTAAATTTTAGTTTCTGATGAGAGGAATACTGTTGATTTCTGTATACTGACTCTGTGCCCTCCAACCTGACTGAACCCATTTATTAGTTCTAGTAGCCTTTTTATGGATTCTCTCAGATTTTCTACATAACCAAAGGTGGTCAAGCTTTTTCTTCTTTAAACTACTGTCTTACTAAAGACAGTTCACGTTTAAGACTTGCAGCCAATAAATACATTCTCTGTCACAGCTAGTCAGCTCTGTCACTGTTGCAACAAGAGTAGCCATAGACAATACACAAGTTAATGGACGTGGCTGTATTTCAGTAAAACTTTATTTACCAAAGCAAGCAACCCGGCCCACAGGTTGGAGTTAGCTGACTCGCACCATGTAATCATATTCCCCGCTGATTAGCACAGTCTTACCTCTTCATTTCCCATCTAGATGTCTTTTGGTTTTTCATTTTGCCTGATTGCACTGGCTCCAGTATAGTGCTGAATAGAAGGAGTAAGAGAAGCCATTCCTGTCCGGTTCCTCACCTTCTGGGAAAAGCATTCCGTTTCTCACCATTGCATATGGTGTCAGCTGTAGGGTTAGCACAGATCTTTGTCATAGTGAAGACGTTCCCTTGGTTCCTAGTTTGCTGGAAGTTTTTATCAGGAATCGATATGGAGGTTTGGCAGGTGCCTCTTTTTATCCACTGACATGATCATATGGTTTCTTTTTTAGTTTGTTAATATGATGAATAACATTGATTTTTACGTGTTAAAACAGCCCTGCATTCTTGGGATACACCCCACTTGGTCGTGATGAATTTTCCTGTATTGTTGGATTTAATTTGCTAATGTTTTGTTTAGAATTTTTACCTCCATTTTCATGAGATTAGTTTTCTTTCTTGTAATATCTTTGTCTGGTTTTGGATTCAGGGTAATGTTAGTTTTATAGAATGAGGACATATTTCTTCCTCTTCATTTTTTGAGGAAAATTTGTGTAGAGTCGGTATTAAATTTTCCTAAAATACTTGGTAGAATTCACCAGTGTAACCATTGGGACTGGGATTTTCTTTGTCATAAGGTCTTTAAATAGGACTTCTGCTTTGGTTTTTAAGATATAGGGCTTTTTAGCTTATTTGTTCTTTCTTAATTGAGCTTTTGTAAATTCTCTCTCTGAAGGAATTTTACCCACTTCATCTGAATTGTCAGATTTACTTGCATAATGTTCATAATGTTACTTTGTCATTCTTTTAATATCTGCAGAGCTTAGAAGAATGTCTTCCATGTTATAGATGCTCAATATCCATTTGTTCAATATATGGATGAATGAATGTGAAAATGCACAGTCCTTTGTACACAAAAATTATTCATATATTTTGTTTCTATTTTTGTTTTCTTCCTAATGCAGATTCTGATAGGTTATTGAAGATTCAGGATCCAGTTCATTCATTCAGATCAATAGAACTGAAAGAATCTGACTCTGCACTACTTAGAGGAAAAATTAAAGAAATGGAAAATAAGGTGAACTGGCTACAAACAGAGCTGTTGAAAACAAGAGAAGAAACATCACAGTTAAAGCTTCAAAATGTGGAGTGGGAACGAGAGCTCTGCAGTATGAGGTACTGAATTTCTTGGTCTTAAAGAAATATTTGAACTCTTTATATTTACTTTAATACTGTAGGTATGTAGGAGAAGTCTTAAAATTGCTAACTTACCTTTTGGGATTTTACAGGGGAGAAAATTTCATTAATATTGTGGAATATGAGACTCTTGGAAATAACACAGCCATACACACACACACACACACACACACACACACACACACACACATACACACACTACATTCTATATTTCTTTAAAAAAAATCTTTGATCCTTATCTCTCAATTGTCCTCCAGAAAGTTTATATTACTTTACATTCCCACTTGCAGAATTATGAAATGACCATTTTTCTCAAGGCAGAAACTGTAAAAAAAAATTATGCAGTTTGATTCTTAACATATGAATGGTTGGACTAAAAAGTAAAGTGGAGAGTTATTACTGGTTAGTTTTTTCAGCATCTCTCTCATACAGAGATAAGATTAGTTCAAAGGTCTATGCTGAAAGCACGGATTACTCTTAATTTCTTAATTACTTAATAGGGATCCTGCCTTGTACCAAAAGGGATTTAAAAATGATTTACTAAATAAATAATACTCAACAAGGTAAGTTCAAAGTGCTGCAAAAGAAGAAACATGAAGTGTAGGGCATCAGGGAGTAGACTCCCCAGCCTCGCCTTGGATTATGCTAATTACCGGGTCTGTGTTCTGGAAAAGACGTCTGCGGATGTTACCTTCCCCTGGAGATCATGTAGGAGTCCCTGTAATATCTCATGAAGTTGAAATTTTATTTCTCATGAACTTATAAACCTGTTTCTAAATAGCAACTTCTCTTTTAATTAATAACTAAATTCTCTGTCCTAATGAAGGAGTAATTTATGACTATGTGGGGAAAAAAGGGTAATTTTCAATTCAAACCTTACTGAATAATTGCAAAATTTCTTCCCTACACTATTGACCAGAGTTACTCTTGACTGAAACTCAGTAGCATTATGTGTTTTCATTGCTACTTTTCAAATATATATATATACACATAAGTCTATCATTATGAAGAGATTGAAGTGAGGAATTTAAAATGTGAGACTTAGAAATGAAAAAAAAAAATTGAGAACATACAAATTCCATTAGGGTAATAAATCAGCATGTGAAGAACCAGATCATAAAATGAACTTTTTATTTTCTAACAAAATAAATTTTAAGGTAAGCATATTTCACTGCAGATTCACATTAGAACAAGAAACAAAGAAGAAGAGAAATGCTTATATATTATATGAAAAAACAAAGGATGACTTGAAAAGAAAAGAGAAACAATACAATGAGCAAGTTTACCTGAAACAACAACTTGAAATCACTGCCCGAGCACTAGAATGCAAAGTGAAGAGCATATGGAATAAAGCAAATCAGGTAAATTTGTCTTTCATGAAAATTTCATATCTCTAACACTGTTTCATCAATATTCTTTATAATATTCTTTTGAATTAATCTGTATTTTCATTTAAAACAAGTAAGAGTTATCTCATCCTAAATATGAACTATGACATTTAGAGCTTAACTTACTAATTTCTTGGTGTTCTTGGCATCTAATAGATGCTCTGTGTCTTTTCTGAATGAAGGAATGGAAGTTAAATTGAGCTTAATTATTAACATAAGGATTGACGGTTTTGGTCCATTCAACAAAGTAACAAGTCTAATTCAAATCCATGAGTTAATTTTGGCTTTTTGAAGTTAAAATCCAGGCTGAATTGCCTTCAGACTGTGATGGAATTGGTTAAATGCCTTATAAAGAAATTTTCTTTCACTGGGATTTCAAAATTTGTAGATACTGACAGACATATGCAGAATAGATAAACAAGATTATACTGTATATAGCACAGGGAAATGTATACAAGATCTTGTGGTAGCTCACAACAAAAAAAAAGTCACAATGAATATATATATGTTCATGTACAACTGAAAAATTGTGCTCTACACTGGAATTTGACACAACATTGTAAAATGACTAAAACTCAATTTAAAAAGTGTTAAAAAAAAAAAAAACCTTTTTCTTTCATGATACTACATCCCTTGTGTTTTTGCTCTGTGATAAATTTAGCTGTCATATATATTAGAATTTGAGTTATTTATGTGCATTAAAGATCCCTGTGTTTAAAAAGGCTACTTCTTTTTAACAGTTTAAAAAAAATTTTTTTAAAGATTCTCCTCCTAAGCTTTTTTTGACTTTTTTTCATGGTATAAAACCCAAAACCTAATGAAATATGTCTCCAGGTTTTAGAAGAGCAAAATGATGCTCAGAGACAACTTTCTCGAGAGCAGAATGCCAGAGTAATACAAGATGAAATCCTGGCCCATCATCTTTCCCAACAAAAGGAGGCAGAAAAGGCTAATAAGAAAATGAATGCTGAGGTATTTCCTTTAGTCATCTTCAAACGTGTGTGTGTATGAATTTGTATACTTAGATAGTTTAAAAACCAATACTATAGGTACAGAAAGTATAGAGGGTTTTAAAAGCCTATATATGTAAATATATTTTCTGGGGGTTTCATTTCTGGTTCATTGGATAAAGCAATATTGTGAATTCAAATCCATTTGCCTGCAACAGTGACATAGTGACATTCACAATGGCCTCATCCAAGGAGAGGCTGTTCATATTTCCCGTAGGAATTGATGAACTTTCCATTATCTCAAAACTGTTGCTACTAACAGTAGGCATTCTAGTTTCTGGCAGTGATCTGACTCCTTTGATAGACAAATGGAGAGGTTACTTTATCATTTCCACTGATGGTAAGGAGGAAAAAGTATAGCCAGTTCAGAAACCGTAGTTTGGCGTAGTTTGGGTGTCATTCTCCTATGTGTGATAAAAAGTAACACTCTGCTCCATGTGGTATCTGATTTCAGTACAAGGAGCTTTTGAATATAGTGACAGACATGCCATAATCTATAGTGATAATTTATTGATCAGTATTTTATTTTTAATAAAACAGCTCACTGTATTTCCCTACTATTTCACATCCATCACTGTTATAAACACCATGAGGAAGAAATAAAAATTATTGCAGAAGCAAATAGTCTCCTGATTTTGTAAGAAGAGCTCTGTAAATTTGACCTTCTTTACCTTTAGTGTATTCACCATTAGGGACATAGAAGGTTCTCTTGTGTTTATATATTTATCCTACAGAAGTGGCTTTGGTTTGGTGTAAGAGTCAGAGAGTCAGAAGCCCTGGGGGAAACCCTGCAGCTTGCTTGTGTTTTTAACCCTTTATTCCAGAATTGTCACAGCTAACTGAGTTAACTGATGTTTGTAGACGTACTTAGTACAGTGCTTAGATTTATCACTTATCTGTAGATGTAATTCTTATAATTCGGTCTAAAAATGTTAGAAAGGGAGAATATTCATGGAATATTTTCAGGAAAAAATTTTTTAGGAAATTTAAGCTGTCCAAATATATACAGAGCTAAGGCTCTTACTTTGGGGGTAGCTGTAAAGGTTAGATGTCAGATATAATTTTTAAGTGTTTTCAGATTTATTCATTTCTTATTTTAAGCCTTTTGGGTTTGTTGTATTTCAGAGAAAGAAAGGCCTTCCCAGTTCTGAGCTTCGTAAACATCCTTTTGTGGTTTCTTTTTTACTTTCATGGATTCAGTATCTTTAATTAAATTTTTGAACTTTTGGGGATTTCTGCTTGTTTAAAGTTTGAGATTTGTATCCACCTTAAGTTCTTCCAGTTGGATACCCAGTTATTGCAAACTTTTTGTTGTATAAACTTAGAGATTAGTCTTTCACTTCAAAGGAAATTATGATATGTCAGTTTATTGAGTACAGTTCAAAGAGTAAGAGATGAGGGGTTTCACTTACAGGACACAATGGATTTTGAGCTGTCTGACCCAGAAGATAACAGCGAGGTGCTTCCTCAGCAACTTCCTGAAGCTGGAAGTCAATTCCGTGGCCAAGAAATTGAGCTCCATCCCAGGAGATATGCTTTTAGACCAACGACGTTGGTATTAGAATGTGTGCATAGAGACCGAGGCCAAGCCCAGTGTTCAAAGAAGGAAACTGAATCGTTGTCTCAGAGAAAACAAGGGAAAGTCAACAAATACATTGTAAAGCAGGCATTCTTGGAGGAGAGAGTATGTGAACTAGAAAGTGAAAACATGTTGCTTCGACAGCAACTGGAAGTTGCTCAAAATAAGGCCAAAAGCAAAAAGACAATACTTAATATCCCAGAGCCGTTTCTGGATCACATGGGAAAACTTGAAGCCATGAGCAAACGAGTTCTGATGCTGGAGGAAGGAAACAGGGAATTAGTCAATGAATACAAATGTTTAAAGGACAGACTGTATCAGCATGTAACTGACAGAGCAGAAATGAAAGTAAGTACCCAGAAAGGGAAGTAATTTTCAGAGTTCCTCAAAGAAAATTCAAAGTGGTATCTGATGGAAGCTGAATGTTGAAACTAGTTGAATATAAGAAATGTGTGCGCTATAAATATATACACTGTAAAGCAGCCTGAAAGCATATCTTGTATCCAGCAAACAAAAATTAGACCTGAGAGGTGCTTTACTTTGAGTAAAGATGCCGTGTCACCTGAACTTCTAAGAGATTAAGCTGTAAGTTGTTGATAGGTACAGACAGGTCTTAGTAATTTACTCTTATAGTGCCCAAGTCATTTTAATCGTTCTGTCACCACATTTTAGTATCGTGATGAAGCAGATAAATGAAATGCTCAGACCTAAAATGAGTATTTTGAAATTAAGATTCAACTGTGTGAACAAATAAAAAAAAGAGAGAGAAAAGATTCAATTGTGTGGATTACCTTGACAGTCAAATCCAGATTTCCCAGATGAACTGATGTGTAAATGCTGTATCTTGCAGTACTTTTCATTCAGTTGCTTTTCATATATTTTTAGTTGATATTTTATTTTTATTCATGTCAATTGGAATTAAATTTAGAGATATTTGCATCTCAAATCATGCATTGTCATGACCTCCACTCCTTAAAGGCATCTACTTTTCATTCAGTCATAATTTGGGACAAATGTAAATTTTAGCCAAACTGTGTTTGACTTAGTCTCCCCTGTTCTATTTATAATTTACTTTGAATATTTTTTCAAATAATGTGCTCACAATTCTCATTTCAAGGCTCAGTTAGTCATTTGGATCTAAGTTTGTCCAGTCCAGAGGGACTGGAGCGCTCTGTGGTGTACGAGTTTGGCATTGGGGTCCCCTTTTCAGACTGAGGAGGAGCAGCCAGAGTCTTGAGTGGCAGGAAGGGAATGAGTGGGAGGGGTGGGGGAGCTGTAGGACCTGCAGTCCAGGAGGCAAGGGATGCCAGGTTGTCTCAGGTCCCCAAAGGCCATTGGAATAACCTCATTTTTATTGTGAGATAGGAGTCTATTGGAAGAATTTAAACACCAGATTGAATATGTGAAGAACTCTGAACTTAAGCCTCTAATGAGAAAGAGGGAGAATGTTCCACAGTGTGGAACTTACCACCACTCATCCCACCCACACACCTGTTTCTGTTTGAGACTTCAGTGGGGGTAAAGCTTGGCCATTTCCTGGGAGGGGCAGGGAATGGCTGGTGGGGCTGCATCCATTGTCTAAGTTAACTTACTGTCAATAAGGCAGGAGGGTCATGCCTTCTGTGTCTTTAATGAAATTGGGTAAACAGGAATGTGTACCTATGAGGAAAAGAAGGTGAATTGATGTCTGTGGGGATAGTTCTCAAAGTCCATATGTTGGAGTTACATATTATTAATGTAACTTAATGATAAGGTGACTTAAAAATCAGTAACAGAGTTATCTCTTTAGGCCTGTATGAGACAGCTTCAACAAGAGCTGACTGACACCCAAAAGAAAGTGTCCATGTTGGAAGCTTCCCTGGAGGTGACAGCACATCATCAGACTAATTCAGAAAATGAGAGACAGGATTCAGAGAGGAAATCACATCAAGCTGCGAGCCCAGTATGTATGAAATTAAGCACGTCAGCCGTGAATGTGCAGCGCAGAGTGTTGCAGGACACTAGCTTTTCAGGGACAGCTTTCTTTTGTATCTTCATTATAATTACACTTTTATTACCTTTATGATGTACTTTTTTCTTAAACTTTGACTTTCATTCTGCCATTTCTTTATATGTTGTTTTCTTATAATATTTACCCTTAGAGAATTTGAGAGTTATACATCTTTCCTCACGGAAGTTAACTTTTTTCCCTATTAAACAGTATTTTTTAGTGATCTCTCACCACAATAAGGCAAGCTAGATAAAATCAGAGGATAATGTTTCATGGCATGTTCCAGAAAATTGGCATGTCGCACCTTCACTTTTGTGAATGGATATAGAATCTGTGTGTATTTATTTCATGGATTTCAGAGTAACTTGTGCAGAAAGGTCATTATACAAACCAGTTGGAGTTAGGTATCGCCTTCATTTTCCCTTCACTTTACGTATGTTGTCAAAGCATGGAGAAGTTCAGATCATGAATGTACACCCAAAATAGAGAATTAAGAAAATTGTCTAGATCCTGCTTTTGGATTGTTTTTTAACTTTATTGAGATATAATTCACATATTATAGGGGGGATTGCATAACTCAAGTGGTAGAGTGCATGCTTAGCGTACACAAGGTCCTGGGTTCGATCCCCTGTACGTCCTCTAAAAATAAATAAGTAAAACCTAATTGCTTCCCTCCACCAAAAAAAAAATAAAAATAAAAATAAAATTCACGTATCGTATAATTCACCCATTTAGGATGCATAGTTAGTATCTCCTAGTATATTCAGAGATGTGCAGCTGTCACCACAATCAATTTTAGAACATTCCCATCACCCCAAAAAGAAAGCCTGCATCCCTTGGCCATCACCCCCAGCCCCCCGTCCCCATCAGCCCCCGGCAGCCACCAGGCTGACTTGTGTCTCTACAGATGTGCCTGTTCTGGGAGTTTCACATGAGTGGAATCACATGCTGTGTAGTCCTTCATGATTAGCTTTTTTCATTTGACAAAACGTCTTCAAGGTTCATCCACGTTACAGCGTTTGTCAGTATTTCCATTTCTGTTTATTGTCGAACAGTACTCGGTTGTGGGGCTAAACCGTTTATCCATCCATCAGTTGATGGACCTTTGGGTTGCCTCTGCTTTTTGGCTCTTGTTAATGATGCTGCTGTGAACATTTCTGTGCAAGTTTTGGTGTAAACATGTTTTCATTTCTTTGGGGAATAGACTTAAGAATGGAAATGCTGTCATATGGGTCATATGGTAACTGTGTTTTACCTTTTGAGGAACTGCCATACTGTTTTCCAGAGTGGGTGCACCATTTAACATTTTTATCCAAAGTGTGTAATTCTCCCAATTTCTATGCATTTCTGTCAGCACTGGTCATTAGCTCTCCTGGTAGGTGTGAACTGGCATCTCATTGTGGTTTTGGTTTGCATTTTTCTGATGACTGAGAATGTTGGGGATCTTTTCATGTGCTTATCCATTTGTGTATCTTCTTTGAAGACCTGTCTGTTCAGCTTTTTGCCCATTTTAGAATTGGATTGTCTTTTTATGATTGAATTGTAAGAGTTCTTTCTGTATCCTGGGTGCAAGTCTTTGATCAGATGTAGGATTTTCAGGTGTTTCTCCTGCTCAGCAGCTTGCCTTCTTACCTTCTTGATGTTGTCTTTTGAAGAGTAGAAGCTTTTAACATTGATGAAGTTCAGTTAGTCTACTTCTGTCTTTTACTGTCCTACCTAAGAAACAAGTGCCAGGTCCAATTATGAAGACACACACCTGTGTTCTCTTCTAAGAATTTTGTAGTTTCAGCTCTTTCATTTTGAGTTAGTTTTATATATATTGTATGAGGTAGAGGTCGAATTTTGTTCTTTTGCATGTGGATATCCAGTTGTCCCAGTACCATTTGTTGAAAAGACTATTATTGTCTCATTCAGTTATTTGACACTAGTATTGAAAATCAATTGACCGTAAATGTGAGGGTTTGTTTTAGATTCTCAGTGGTGATGCATTGATCTATGTCTGTCCTATGCCAGTACCAATTCATATGTTATGAGAACTGTTTCCGAGTCATCTTGCGTATTACCAGTTGTTTTACATAGTGATAAAAAGTCAGTGTCGTGGGATGTCTGCAACTACTTCTGTGGAGATTTGCTGCTTCCTGAAGGGACCTGTGGCCAGCTTATGCCTTGCTGACTCTGTGACATGACAGAAAGTAGGCTTTCAAAGATGAAGTCCATTCCTCCCCCCATTCAGACCTTTAGTTTCTCACCCAGTGCCTCCCACTTCACTCCAGTTTCCATCAAATCATGGTCACGGGATCTGCTGACTTAGCCTGCAATATACTTCATTATGTTGCACTCATTATAATTCATAGACTCGTCCATAGATTTCACTATCTAGAGGCAATAGATTAAGCGTGGAGAAGATTAATTCAACCTTCCTCTTTGGAAGCCTCTGTAATCCATCATCTCACGGTTCATGATGAAGTCCTCTTTTGGCTTGGTTCGTGTGTGTAACACTGGTGCCGATCTTGTTCTTGGTGTAGATCCTGCATTCTCAGCTCCCTGTGTCTACCTCCTTTTACTTAAAAAGAGAGATGCCTAGCTGTGTTCTATAGCTTAATGCGTAATTAATGAAATAAATATTTCATCCCATCCAAGGAAAATTTTTAAGAGTACAGCTGTTAAATACTAGATAATATTCAATCAGTTTGTCAGAAACAGATAACAGATCAGTAATTTGAATTTCAAAAGTTCAAAGCCAGTCTGTGTGATATGCAGAAGCATTGTGCTACAACATAAAGCTGAGACAGTCTTACCTTCCCTTACCAACAAGCTTTTAAGTAAGGTAAAGGAAAAATTGTATTTAATTTAAATACTGCCAAAGGACACTACATTTATGGTTCCATAATATTTTATTTTCTCTCTGAGGAAAGGAAAGTGAAGAGTAAGTGCTAGATTAATAAGTTCTCAAAGCTGCCTGTCTCTTAGAAGATCAGTTAATTGAAATGAGGTAAAAAGGCTGATTTTGGTAAACTATTTCTGGTTGTTCTTCAGTTATTAGACTTCAAATCCTATGTCTCCTTGCTTACCTGTCTTCCTTATCCTCAAAGTTGAGGGGAAACTGTGAAATACATGCCTATGTGTAAGAAGCTGTAATTGGAGGGAACTCTGAAGTACCTTCCTTCTCACTAGTTCTTAGGTCTTTCTTTCAGCTATCTGCTATTTCTTAGCACTTTGTCATTAATAAGTTAATCTCAACATTTGTTACTTTCCACTTTATAGGAGACCAATTTCTCCTATATTCAAGTTACATTTCTTATTATCTTTTTTCACCCACTTTTCTGTTTATCTGTTTTTGCTTAACAAACTCCCCAAAGTTCAGTGGCTTAAATAGGCATTTATTTTGTTCACAACCTGCGCTTAGGAATAGTGTGGCCAAGACAGCCGGCCCCTGTTCCTCTCAGCTTCAGGTGGGGCAGCTGGAAGGCGGGGGCTGGAATCGCTTGAAGGTTCATCCATTGATGTCTGGTGGTTGATGTTGGTGGTGGGCTGTGGCTTTGGTGGGGCAGGCAGGTGGACCACCTCCCCTGGAACACCTAAGCTGTCTTTGTGGCCTGAGCTTGCCCTCATGAGCCTGGGTTCCAGGGTTAAGAGCGAGGCAGAAGCTGAACTGCCTTTTCAAACCTGCCCTGCAATTCACTCGGTGCCCCTTTCACCGTTTGCTGTTCTTTAGGAGCAGGGCACTTAAGGTTGGCCCATAGTCTACCTTTTTTATGGAACTAATTTTGAAAATTTATGGAGACATTCAAAAACCAGCATAATTACTCATTAGCCACAATGTTTTCTTACTGCTTCCATATGAGAAATACACTTATCCCCACTCAGTCCCCCAGCAGGTCTCGGTCGCTGTGGTGTTAGGCTCAGGCTCCAGTCCAGGGTCTGACTTTACCATCTTCACCAGATTCAGGTGGGGTGAGGTTCCTGGGCGTGGTTTCTGGAGTACAGCCTCTTGGGTACACTCCTCTCAGTGCTGAGGCTTGAGGATAAGGAGACACGGGTTATTTACCGCCACACACCCGACATTCTGCTGAACTGCTAAGGACTCCCTCACTCACAGATGGAAGATGGGAGGCACACTGGCCCGTAGCAGTTCTGAAACGCAGCCTGATGCTCGGTCTTTGATTAGGACTTAGTCCCAACCCTGGGAGGGGTTCTCCTTCGCTGCCCTCTCTGAGCTCTTTGTTCTGTCCCTTTCATGAGCAGTGGCCTGTGTTTGCAGCTGAGTAGTTCTCTCAAGCCAGCTTCCTCCTCGTAGACCTTCTAAGAAAAACCCAAAGGCCTCTTCCCGTTTTGCACTGTCTGTCTCTTTCAGTCCAAGCTAGCAAGCAGTGTTTTTGCTACCACAGTTCTCCTTAAAACTGAGTTTCCTGTGAATTTTACTGGGGTTCATGCCATTGGAAAAGCTACTCTCACGTCTTTTTGAGATAAAGTCTTCACCTTGGGCTTTCTGTGAAGCTGTTGTGGGACCATGCCTTTAAAACTCTTATGCTTTTAAGATCTTTAAAGGAATTTGAGGCAGCACCTTAAATCTTTCCAAGGTCTTAACAAAGTCTTGGCTTCATCTTTAGACTGTTTTCCTGGCAGCACCCTAGATTGGATCTTAGCCCGGAAGCCATTTCTCTGCTTGCCCATTGTGTGACAGTTGGGCACATGGAGATGCTTTAAATAGGATACAGATACTTGAACCCAGTGAGTCCTAGTTCCTTTATATTTAATAATCTTTTTGTTTGTTTTAGCTTATTTCTCTGGTCAATTTTACTTTCAGCTGTTAGGTAGCAAGAGTCCCGTTTCCTCCGGCTTTAGTGTCATTTTCTTCCCTGGCCTAGAAGCCTTCACTCTCAGCCCTTCAAGGGCCCTCAGGCTTCCACTAACAGTCTCGTGGACACTTTGGATTTTCACTCTTACTCTTCTCTACATCTGTTCAGGTTTCACCTACCTCCAGGTTCAAAGGCATCCCCACATTTTGGGTTCTTTTTTAATGGCTGTGCCCCATTTTTAATATCGATATCTGTGCCAGTTATTTATTGCTAATAATTTATATAATAAACTGCCTCAAAGCCTGGTGACTCAAAACAGCATTTGCTTGGTTCACAAACCCGTGTTTAGACAAGGCTCAGTGGAGCCAGCTCATTTCTTCTCCACTTGGCATCAAGCGGGCACTAGAATAATCTAAAGGCTTGTTCCTGCTCACATCTGGAAGTTGGAGCTGGCTTTGGTTAAGGACACTCCCTGGGGTCATCAGCTGGGACAGCTGCATGTACAAAGACTCAGTAGGTGGCCTGGGCTTCACAACGTGGTGGCTGGGTTCTAAGGGTGAGCATCCCTACGGAGTGAAAGTCAGAAGCTATTTAGCCTTAGAAATCACACAGCAGTGCCCCACATTCTGTCCCCTAGAAACCAGTTGACTGAGGCCAGTACATACTTCAGGGGAGGGAATTTCATAGGGGAAGTGTCAAGGAATTTGTAGAGATGTTTTACAACCACCACCTCCGCCTGCCTTGTCTTAGCAAATAATCCTTCTATCTGAAGGAAAGTGGTTCTTCCCAAGTCCGTGTCACTGAAATTCCAGCAAGTTGTTTTGTTTGTTTTTGTTGAGTATGTACTCTTGTTTTGCAGAGAGCCACAAAGGATTACAAGAATTAAGGCTTTTTTGTTTGTTTGTTTGTTTAGAAAAATGTATGGATCACCTTACTAAACCACTACAGTTGGAGATGGATTTCTCCTTAACCCTGCGAATCATTCATTGCTCCTTGGAATGCAATTCAAACTAGCATAAAATATTTGTAGTTCAGAGAAAGGCTTATGGCATTAGAACCCATATTTGTAAGATGTATTAATTGCATTTTTTTCACAGTCTTGTTTTGGGAGACATTTATTAATTCAGCCCTAAGTAACTCAATATGATCTCCCTAAAATTAAAAATCATGGAGAGTTAAGACTTGGGTTAGGAAGGGGTAAGAGACTTTCCACTAAGAGGTGCCTTATAGTCACCTTTTTATGTAGGAAAGACATGAAACAATTACAGAAAAATAAGAGTGTAAAATCAAGCACAAATGTATAACAAAGATGACGACAGTGAACAGTATATTTTCGTGACTCTTGGTGGTTTGAACTTCTTTCTTGATTTTCTGGGTAATTTGAGTTTCTCCATTCCACAAGGCAGATACCATTTTATTGTAACTGAATTTATTTCAACCTTTGATGCTGGGTTAGAGTTAGGCTGTTCTTGGTCTGCTAACCTCATTACCAAACAGTGTTATCTTCTTCATGCAGAATGCTGATCCTCCAACAAAAGTGGAATCTACATCTTCAGTACTTCTCCATCTGAGTGCAGAAACTCAACTTTTTCTAAAGGAGTTATTATCTATGAAAGAATTGTAAAAGAAATGTGACACACTAGAGGAGAAGAAGAAGTTGGAAGAAGAAGTAGTAAACCTCAGACGTCACCTAGAAATGAACACAGTGGAACGCAGTCCAGTAGAGCAGTACAAACGGGAGACTGAAGAGCGAGCAAGACGGGATGTAGCAGAAAAATGGAAAGAACTCAGTCAAGTCGTGCAGTACAACCGGGAGACTGAAGCGAGAGCAAGACAGGATGTAGCAGAAAAATTGAAAGAAATCAGCCAGTTTGTACAGGTGAAGCGTTGATCTGTAACGTGCTCTAACTCACTTTGCTGAGAATTAGATTTCGGATGTGTACATTTTATGTGTTTCCTCTGCTTCCCATATAGCAGTTTGTTTTGTAGATTTCTGGAAGGATGGCCGCATTTCTTACTCCCTTTAAATAATTCAGTTTCCATCATTACTATCATTAGATTGATCTTCCAGAACAATTGTCACTAGAGAATCACTTTAAGGCCGATTGGTGTAAATCAAGACTACTAGGAGGAAAAGAATATATTGTGGTGGAAATACTGTGCCACACTCTTGGATTACTCTTAGGTTGTATTGTTCAATTTTTAAAATTTTAAATTGATCCTATTATTCTTTAAACTATCACATTACACGAGTACTAATATAAGAGTGATTCAACTTTAATTTCGTAATTCAGATTTAATTCACTTGACATTGATGATAAGTATTTTAAAGTTCAGCTTTTCTTCACACTTAAAATTGCTCTCTGAATCACTGACTCAAAACTAAAAGGAACAAATATAGTGTAATTACTCAGGTTATAAGTATTTTTAAAATTGTATCCTTTTATTTTGCTCTAGGCACAAGCAGCATCTCAAGAAAACTCATTAAGAGAGTATAAACGTGCTTCAGTAAGTCAAATGGAATACAAAGTTAAAGATCTGGAAACTGAACTGAAAAGTTTTACTTTTCTAATGAAAAAGAATTGGAAAAATACAGACAACTGTACCTGGAAGAGCTAGAAAATAGAATGTCATTGGCAAGTCAACTAAACTCGTAAGTGAAAACGTAGCATTATAGAAAATAATTTAGGTCATTAATTTGCCTCTTAGGCATAATTTTTATTGAGCCAAGTGCATGAGGTGAGTAGCAAGTGAGAGCTAACTAGATAGTGTAATTTTGGGAAATGGTGTTAGTAAATGAACTCTCCTTAAAATGTCAGTCCAGGGCAGTTTGCATCTCACTGCCTTTTGTTGCTTTTACATGACTTTATTTTTTGTATTTGCATATATTTAACCTGATCTAGTCTTTAAGCTAGGGGTTTTGCAAACTTTGTAATTTAGACAGCCATATTATCACAAAATTTCTAGCTGGAATTCCCAGAAATAGAAATGTTAATGAGTTTAAAATTAACTGTGTTTTGGAAGAGTACAACTTAAAGCCAAGGGGCCCCATTCTGGTGTTTGGTGAATTTACTTTCTTGATTGTGATATTTGGTGTTACCACTAGTGGGCACCATGAGACGAAGTACTGTATCCTTCTAAGTTTGTCTCCGCTACGTAAAGGCATGCTTGGGAAAGGGGGAAATTAACATGGGGTGAAGGGCAGTATAGTGGTTCACAAAGTGGCTAAAAAGAATATGGTGGCCTGCCCGAGGGGGTGTGTGGAAGACAGAAAGGGCAGAGCCCACCTCCGGTGCCTGAATAACAGTGTTATAAGCTACAGGTCTCCCCGCTATCCAAAAGTAGAGTGTTTCTATGAAAGTTGTCGGTGTAAAGCAAAGAGGCAGTTACCTTAGGACACATCTTGCTGGTGGGTGCATAAAAGAAATATGCATAAAGCACAGGTGCTTACAGACACAGTCCAAAGCTGTGGCGGCGTGATGCCGGGATACTGAGTGTGGTTCTGGGGAAGGAGCTCGGTGGGGCCCCTCTCGCTGCTTGGGGTGCTCGTTGCCCCTCTGATGGCTTGGGCTAAAACAAGCACCCAGTGCTATTCTGGCTTTTTGCTTTTTTTTCATAAAAGTGAAAATGTGCTTGAGATTTTTTTAGTTATGGAAAACAGGTGTTGATGTAGGCCTCTGGTAAAAGCAAAGTAACAAAGTGAGCTTTGGGAAATTGGGGGACACTTGAAATTGCCCCTGGCGCTGTCGTAGTTCTTTCCCACCGTGGACTGTGCCACCTGGTGCCCCCCCTAGAGGTGGTGGCTCTAAACTGTTCCTCAGTGCTACATGCTTAATTTCTCCCAGGTAATGAGTGAAATGTGTATATAAGGGGGGTGAAAGCAAATGCTTGAAAGTGGCTTTGAGGGATGGTTTATTTTTTATTTCTAAACTGGTTTACTGAGGGTGAGTATGTCTAGATGCAGCCAGTGCAGAAGGCAGCGGGAATCCTCTGTGGGGGCGTCTCCATCTCTGACTCTCCCCACTTTGAAGTACTTGTTAGTTAACGGCCCCCCCAGGCCCATACATCCTTCTTTAGGACAGTTTTAAACTGTAATTGTTTACAGTAGGTCTGCGCTGATGTATTTTTTGGTGTCAAAACACAGTTTAATGGGGCAATCTGTTTACTATTACAGCAACTTTAAAAATACACATCACTTAGGGAGAAAATGAAATGAATGAAATGTGTGTTTTGCAATCCCCGCAGGGCTAATGAGAGGCTGGCAGAGATGAACACTAAACTGCAGCTGGAGAAACAGCACAAGAGTTCTTTCCTCGGCTTTGTTCCTGCAAGGCCTGTTGATGGACCGCCTTCTGCTGAAAGTTCTACTACTAGCGTAGAGCCCAAAAGGAATGTTACTCGAAGAAGGAACTTCAGGAATTTTTCAGACCCTTCAACTAGCACGGGCGGTCACTTGTTCACGATTAGTTGTATTATCTTTTTTCCCTTGGGTTTCAGATTTCTGATATAATTCTTGTTTTTAATTTGATGAAATTCTGAGTTGTTTATTTGACTTCTGCACACTAAGTAAAAGCCATAATTAATTGTGCTAATAAAGAAAGGAGACAGAAATTTTATAATTTTTTAAAGTCCCTGGACTTGTAATTTTCAAGAGATACCTGTCATTAACTTTATTCAATCAATGCAACTAAACTGACAAATTTCAAATTTCTTCAAAAGCTCCATTTTAAATTCTATTTTAGAAATTAAGTATTATTGCCTAATAACTAGAGATACACTTTCCAATGTTTGGCTTAGTTTCTGATTGATTTCGGTTTGGCATTGGTTCACAGTAATTTTCAAGTTTGCCTGCACCCCAGTTTTTCTGCCCCTAAGCATAAGTAAATGATTGGCATCGAGATACTTAACCACATACAGATGTTTTTTATTTAAAGGAATCCAAGATAAATTCTTTTTATGAATTCAATAAACTTGTAACACTAAAAACATTAAGTTCTGTTTTTAAGTTTAAAATTTTTATCATTTTCTTCTGTAAGAGTACATCCTTAATTGCTATTTTACTTATAGCATTGTTATTTTAATTGTTATAAAATGTCTTACTGAGCAGTTGTAGAACATTTCTAAATATGTAGTCAAGTATAGCAAGTATTTAAATTTTTAAAATGAAGTTCGCTTCTGTCTCTGTCTTGCCCTCACCTGTAGGAATACCGAGGTGGCAACGATAGGGAGTCTTTAAATTACAACCAGTTTTCATTGTGTATCGTTGTTAAAATAGCCATTTAAAGCGGTGCGCGTTGGCTTATGGTTTGATGGTGTTTTCATGATCTTCTTGATGTAGAGAAAGGTAGCACAGGCCCTTGTTAAGTGAGGCCCCAACCTGTTTCTTCTCACTTGGCTTCATGTCATAATAAATCGAAGAAGAAAAAAGCTCAGGTTTCGTAGACAGTGTTGTGGGTAAATCGAGTCTAAGTGCTTCAGAGTCATGAAACCAGACTGCGTGGTGTTAAAAAAAAATGCATGGCTAACACTTCTGTCAGCGGCTAAGCATGATGCAAACTCGAAATGTTTTCATTAGTTGTCACCAAAAAATCGCCAGTGTGTCATTTACAGGATGATGGTGAGTGTGAGTGCAAAAGCAATGCGAGAGAAAGCTCCTGAGGACAGTTCCTTCCTTTAATGTTTTTGGAGGAAAGAGGTGTCTATTTTTTAGTACTTGTAGGTACACTGGAAAATAACTTATTTTAAACTCAGTGTTGTACTTCCAAGGCACACGTAGTTCTTCTGTGGGGCCGTGGGGCCAAATCACGCTAGATTTAGCAGGGAGATTAACAAGCCCCGCTCTGTCCGGGTGCAGAGACACGGCTTCCTCAGCACTACAGGGTGCTTCACAGGAGCTATTGTACAGTTACTGTTTACAGATTTCTTAGTCAGACTTAGAGAAAGAAGGTGCCTTCTGGAATTGCTAGGGATGTAATTATTTCTGCTGGGAAAACATAAAGTAATGCTATGAGAGGTGTGAACATACTGTCATTTTAATGACAGGAAGGGATGGGTTTTTGCATGGGGCTTAACAAAACAACAGACTTGCACAGCTTTTCAGCTATGGTTCTAGAAAGCAAAATGTTCAAAACGACATTGGGATTGACTTTAACATTCTCCTTTATTTGCAAGGTTTTAACATTTTGGACTGTTCCTACTGTGAAGTTCCAGCTTGCTCCGCATTTTTTTCTAGCTTGACAGAAGTGTTGTTCTAAGTCTGTGATTTCAGTCGTGCTGGTTGTCGAAGGAAGCTTTTTCCAGTTCATAACACTTGGGTTTATTGCCTCTCTTACTGCTGCATGAAGTATAGCCTTTTCCCTTGTCATCGTTGTAGTGGTAACAGATGGACCCCTTATCTGTTTTGCTAATTTTTACCCTCAGATTTCACATTCTAGTTTATTTCTGGGATGTTTTGTCCTACATGTCAGAAGCAATTTTACAGTTTTACTCAATTGTGTTACTTAACTTTATTACTATAAAATACAAAAAGTTAAAATTAGCCTGAGCAGATACATCGCTGTTAGATTTTCTTGCACATAGAATTTTTTCTGAGAACTGAAAACTTAAAAATTGATTCCAGACAATATTATAACAGGCAAAATCTCTCTGTTTTAAAGACTTTTTTATGTTCAAGAGTTTTTAAGTATTGGTGTGCCTAACATGAAGCATGGCCACAATAGTTAATAAATGTCCTTCAAATCTATTTTAAATAGGAAGACTAAATTTTACACTGATTGATTTTGGACTTTTGGTGTATTACTGACACTTTGAAACGTTTTCTAATGATTTATTTCAATAATTTTTAAATTTCTCAAATGTCCATTCAGTTTAGCAGCCCTTTTTCTAAATGGGATTATACCAATGCACCAGAGCTAAAACGATTAATATTCCTAAGACTTTAACTTTTTACATGACACAGCACTGCGTCTCAGCAGTATCTTGGTCACGTTTCTTTTAAAAGTAGGCTTCCAAGGCAGGGCACATCCACTCAGAATTTTAATTCTAATCAAACTATCACAGTAGTTAAGCTCACTTCTCATAAGGTGGAGGCAGAGTTTAGTAACCTTGTTTCTGGTATCAGTTCTCTACTCTGAGGACTCCCTCCTGCCCTCATTTCATTTTGTCTGAATGGACAAATGAGGAAGCACGTTATCTTTTGAAAGACAATCACTCAACTTCTTCCAGTTCTTTTTCTTTCATTCACTTTTTTCTCTGGACTTAATTTTTTAGCTCCTTGATCAACAAATTCTTTCTCATTTCTTTTCTCTGCAGTAAAATACATGTATTTAATAGTTACAAACTGACAAGTGTCATTTCCTTCATACGTTAACCTATTTACAACAGGATACTGAATGAGAGTGGTTAAATGCCTTGGTTTTATTACATTTCTGGAATTGTACTTATTTTTATAACATTTAAAATAAGAATGATACCAAGTTTGAACTTAAAAGTATCAATAATCTGAAAATATATTCACTTCGGAAATGAACGTGTGTGTATACGTGTTGGCAAGTGTGTTTTTATCAAATTGATCTCAGAAAGAGAGGGCAGCATTATCTTCCAGCCTGTGACCTCAGTTTTGACCTCAATCCTGCAGTGTCCCCAGTGGGACCTTCCATTTCTATGGGACATAGTCTGCGAACTGCCAGTTATGAGAGAATCCTCCTAATTAAAAATCATTAGAATTAAATCTTGCTGATACATTGTCTTCCTGTGTATGATTTTCTCACCTTTCTGTGTTTTTGTTAAATGGAAAAGTTTAAGTAAAACTGCAGGTGCCTTCTCCTTATTAATGTTGGACTTCAGACCACTTCCACCATCTGGACATAGGGGTCCTCACCTAGAAATAAACATAAAGGTCCCAGAAGTACCTATTTAGGAAAATAGCTTTGCAGAGGAAAAGATAGTAATCTCACATTCAAGTCATGTAAAAGTGTGATCTACATTTTGCATAGTGTTTATTAATGGTTATATGAATTTATTTCAGTAAAGGCTTTTCCCTTCATCTGCTAGGCGTTTTTCACTTCACTGGCACTGTTGTCACGTTGTTGATGGCATAAGGCCTCTCTAGAATGCTCTCGTCAGACAATGTTATGGAAAACAGGCTCTGAAAATATTGGCAAACGGTAGCCAAAAATCTTGTCTTTGCACCTAACATTTACAAAGGCCTGGGCTCTCGTGTCGCTGTTATCACCACAGTGTTTATTATGTTCATGTACTATTTTAGACCCTGTTTAGTGAGCGGGTGACTTTTATAAGAAAGATTTTTAAAAGAACACTCTAGATGGGGACACTTGAAGTCTGAAGTGTCCCCACACATTTCATAATTAAATACGTAGCTAATTAAGTCAAGTTTCAAAAAGTTGGCCCTAGTTTCTAGAATGGAAACAAAGTTACAGTTAAAGAATTAGGTATTGTTTTCCTTGTTTCTAACTCTAGGAAGTTGTGAATCAGAAACCAACTTTGAAAACTGGCACTAGCCTCTCCTTTTCTTTTCTTCAAGCAGATTTTCTGACATAAATATTTTAGTCATCTACAGAGAGCAAAATACATTTAACTTGTTTGCAGTAGAATTTTCGCTTGACATTATAACAGAACCCCTTTCTTCATTTTGTGTATCTACGATTCTGTACTAAAAACATTAGCATAGAACAGACCTTAAAATCTTAGTTTTCTAAAAGTGCAGGAATGGAAAGCTCATTTTAAGGAAAAATCCATTAACGTTAAAAAAAACTAAACTTTTATAAAGGGTAATTTTTCTAAGAATGACAACGTAATGCATTCAGTGTGAAACATGAATTGTTGAAACTCTTTGTGCTCATAAGATCGGGCATCGCCCTGTAAAATTATGTGTACGTGACAGGGCAGTATTTATTGTGCTTTTCATCAAGTGAATCTAAATAGCCTTACATATGTATGTTCTCTATTATCTGAAATCAAAGTAAGTAGCAATTTATTTCATTCATGTGATTATTTTTCGTTTAAGCAATCCCCAAGTTAGGTCAAGTCTCTAAAAGTAGTATTTAAAGGCCACATTTCATAAGCTAGCTGTCATTCCTATAATAGTGTTTCTCGTTTAACTTAAACATTAAAAATAATATTTGACTCATTTCAGATGCAGAAGAAGTCGATGATTTATATAGCTACAGAATTGAAAGAAGGTATGTTGCCAACATTTCTGAATTAAAGTTAGACGTTGATTTCCGAACTACACTGTAAACAGTAAATGGCACCTCTTTCTATTGTTTGAATAACAGATACTATGTTAAATGTTTTTCTTACACATATCTAGTGAAAAATGTGAAAGCTTAATTTCATTCATAATGATAAATATACTTATTCCTCGTGTATTCCTTATGATCCATAGCTTTAAAAAAAACTCAAGAAGTCTGTGTTCTCTATTTCTGGCTGTGCCCTTCCTCTCCTGCTGTCCCCGTGGGCCTGTCACCTGCGCACGGACCTGTTCTCAGAAAGCATGGAGGTCATCAGCTCGAGTTTCTGGTAGTGACTGAGGCCAAAAACCCAGACTCAAGCAAACACAGTTCATGTAGCTGTCACCTGGTGGATGACAATTAAATTTCCTATCATTCTCTTTGTCACTGGTTAACCTTTTGCCCTCAGGAAAACTTCCAACTTCCTTAGCTTGGAAGAAAAACACCCACATCGATCTGGCTCTTGCCAAATCTTCAGCCGTATCTCTTTACTCCCCTGCTCTGCCCCTGTGCTCCAGAGGCTGGTCCGACTGCGTCCAGCTCCTCGGGTGCCCTTCCTGCCTCCGCTCTTTGTGTTTGCTTCTTGCCTCTCCCTCCCACACTTTCTTCTCCTCCTTCAGGTATCTGCTTACATATCACAGCCATCAAAGAGCAGACAGTATTGACACAAAGCTGGACGTCCCTTTTGAGTGTGCCAACTGTGCCCTCCTTTATACCTGACATGGCATTTATGTCTCTGTACCGAAATTGCCTGTTCATCTAGTTTTCCAGTTTATGGTACAAGATCTTTCAGGGTGGACTCTGTCATCTTCATCTTGTGAGTCCAGTGCTTGTCACAGTCCCTTAGCTCATGGTTGCTGAGTAAATGAATGAAGAATGAGAAAACCAGGCGCTCTGATCCTTAGCCACAAGAGCAGTTAATTCAACATGCAACCATGGGCAAAGTCTAGAGTAGTAATCTTGTATTTTGTGTTGTAATCGTATATAGGTATTTTTCTTTCGTCTTAAAACTTAGAAAAGTCTCAGCTTTTCTTAAAAAGTAAACTGACATTTAGTTACCTATGAAGTATTTTAAGTAAAGAATCTAATTCTTTCATTTTCTTTCCAGCTACTACTGAACTTCAACCAGTCCTACAGACTCTTCGTAGGCTCGATGGACGAGTGAAGTCTAAGTCAAGGTCTGGTTTCAAAAGCATGTCAAGAATATGTGGAGATTTTGAAGAAAGAGTGTATGATCTACAAGATAAATAGTAAACATTTACCTGCTGGGCTGTTTGCCTAACATTTTAGTTATTTCCCGTTAAGATATTGACAGTGTTTATTAAAGGAAAATACTTCTGTATTATATGTGCATGATTAAAATTTATGCAGTATTTTAAATCACGTTTCTCTGCATCTCATTAACTTTTCAGCAAATTTTGGGAATAAAACCCAGCACTTTGGAGTATTACATACTCAAACCGAGCCCGGATGCCAGCTGTTTAAACAACAGCCAACCACGCAGCAAACTTGTCGTTGATATTGAGCAGTGTTGATTGATAGCTTTTTTGAATTTTCCAGTGTTAATCACTGTCTATAGACCTAAAGATTTAGACAGACAGCGTTTGGATCTGCTGTGGCTGTTTCAATGTTCTGATGGATCACAACACTCGTTACAGTGCCATCAGACTTTCTGTATGTTACCTTAAACACTGATTCACAGATATTTACTCATGGAGAAACGAAATCTGCCTCAGGCTTTTCATTTTCTCTACTTACTTTTTGGAAACAGTCTTAAAATTAGAGACATGTTCCAAGCACCAGACGCAAATGGACGTTGTCACAAACCTGCCATCTCCCCCATACATTCTCCTAAGGCGTTATCTATCTTTCCTAAATGTCACTTGTTCTTCCATAAGTGCCCTTTCTCTCCCCTCTCACCAAGAAGTCATTTGTTTTTCAGAAAATGCCTTTCTCCTTTTCCTGTCACTTATTAAATTGTATATAAGCCCCCAATTCTAGCCACCCCTCAAATCACACTTCTTTGTGAACTCTTGCATGTATTCATGCGTAATTTTCTTCTCACAGTAATCTGCTTTAGTCAATTTAATTTGCAGGTTCCCAATCACTGAACATAAGCCAGTGAAGGAAATATTCTCCTTCTCAACAATTTCCAGGAGCTAAAATTTTAATAACTCCTACTTACATCGTTTATTCCCTTTTCCATCCTTTCAGTGTGCTTACTTGGCAAAACTCCCAACTACACAACAGACTGATTCTCATTCTTCCCCCGTACGTCCCCCCAGGCATCTAAGTGCTGCTGAAGAAAGTCACGCACTGCCCGGCGGTCCTGCTACTTTTATTTAGTTAATTTGCATCTTCTTCCTTCTCAGTGATGATTTCCAATTCCCCTCTGTAAACATCTCCCTGTTTCTTCCCTCTCACGTGAGCCAGACAGTCTTACTTCTGACGACAAACTTCCTGAAGGATCTGCCTGCTTCCCCACCAGCAGTCTGTCCCCACCCACTCTGGTGTGTCTTCCCCTTCCTCCATCCCCACGCAGCGAGTCAGTGATAACCCCCACGTCTAAAAGTGACACATTTCTGGCCCTTGTCTAACTGAACTCGTTTCTCCTGGCATTCCATGTAACCGACTTCTAACTGACCACTGCCTACAGCATCCTCTTTAGTCTTTAGCTGAAGGTGATGTTGAAGGTGAGGGCTTCAGCCTTCTTGGTGAGTTCACTCCGTTTACCCTGGCTGTCTCCCATGGGTATACACAGGAAGTATACGTGTTTTTCAATTTTTGTTTATTTTCCTCCTGTTAGTCTGCCTCACGTCAGATTAATTCTTAGACCAGCCAGATGAGCCTAGAAAGGTGGAGGAACGCTCCCCACCCCCACCCCAGCTCAAGCCTGAGCACAGGTAGCTGCGCTCATTCACAGCTGGCGTGGGCACTGCCTCGCCTGCAGGGAATAGATCGATGGCAAACTGCGCTATTCCTACAGCACTAGCCAGTGAGCTGAAGCTCACCTGAATGTCCTCCAGGCTGAGGTGGGGTCACTGCTCCCGGCAGCAGAAGACTGCCTTTGTGAAAGGAAAATAAAAATGGAGTCTGCATTGCTCGAGAGGGCTCACTAAGGAGGTGTGACTTATGCACATCTCAGCCCACACAGAATCTGGCCCTGTGAGCCTTTGTTGCCCTAATGAAGTCATCCGGAACACCTGCCAGAAACTTGAGATACTTACTAAGCCCCTACCCTAAAATAACCTGTGATTCCTTAAGGACACGTGTCTCCTGACTGGCTCACGTCAGTGTCAGTCACAGTCTTCATCAGGCAACTTTTGACAACCTCTTGGCTTTTTGCCTTTATAAGCCCCTGACTCCCGTCCTTGAAACACTCAGTTTTACCCAAATCTGTGTCTCCCAAGTTGCAATTTATTTCTTCCAGTTTTATTGAGGTATAATTGACCTACAGCACTGTATTATAAGTTTAAGGCGTACAGCATAATGATTTAATTTATATATATCATGAGATGATGACTGCAATGTACTTTGCTATAAATATTAACATAACTATACCCCTGTCGCTGGGATACAGCAAGATGATTACTTAGGGTTCTCCAAGGGAGAAATGAAAATAATAGAGTACCTATATCTCTGTCTGTCTGTCTGTCTTTCTAGCTTTCTATCATGGCTGAAATCCATAGGGTGAGCCTGCAGCCTGGAAATTCAGGTAAGAGTTAACATTGCAGTCTTGAGTCTGAATCCCAAGGGACGATAGTCTGGCGACTCAGATTGGGTTTCCATGCTTCAGCCACGAAAAGAATTCCCTTCAGTTTGGGGAACCTCAGTCTTTGCTCTGAAGGCCTTCAGCTGTTTGGATGAGGCCCGTCAACATTATGGAGGGTAATCAGCTTTATTCAAAGTCAGTGATTTAAATGCTAATCACACCTGAAATATATGTTCACAGAAACATCTAAACTGGTGTTTGACCAAGCAACTGGGCATCATAATCTAGCCAAGAGATATTTATCAGGAGTTGGAGAGGTTTGTTCTAAAGGGATATAAAGCTTCATTCCAGAAGGAAGTAATTTGCTCAGCACAGTTCTAGGTCACCTCTGGGCTCCTGATAATCATGAAGTCAGATCTGATTTCCCAGCCTGTGACTCTTTGTGTCCAGCAGGTGGCACCAAATGACCAGTCATAGCTCAGATGCACAGGCTCGTCTTTGGGAACAGGTGCAATGTATTTATGTATGGCCAGCATCTTAAACAAAGCACTCATGTTGTCTGCGACTCTTCTTCACCATTTTACTGAGACGTGTGGATCAAAATGAGAAGTTCACAGGCAAATGGTTGTCTCTCCTGGAATGTGGTGATATTGTGGAATAATGAAAATGTTAAGTCAAACACAGAGACAGGCCAGTAAAATGGCACCTAAACACAGGTGTGGGGAACTCGTGTGTGTGTGTGTGTGTGTGTGTGTGTGTGTGTGAACTTGTGCTTCTGAGAAAGATTAAACAGGAGTGGAAATGATGAAAAATACTTCAAAAAATGGTAAAGAAAATAGTGTAGAAAAACCTGTAAAGGGAATAAAGTTGGAGAAGACGAAACAGAGAGAGAAAAGCCAACTCGAGTGTGCATGAGACTGGGCTATGTGGATAAAGTGTTAACACGGGAACCCCTGGAGAAAGGATCCATGCGTCCTGATAACAGAAGACCTGAGTTCCAAATGAACATCATGTAAGTGGAGGATTAGGAAAAAAGACACCAAACCATCTGCAACCAATTCAATGGAATCCTTTATTTTAAGGGACTCTTAACTTCATGCTCACAAAGACCAGGAACTTTACACATTACACACAGCATGTGTTCCAGGAGGCAGGGTTGAAGCTGCAGGCACTGAAAAAGGAACCTCCCTACTATGGAGAAGGAGACAGAAAACCGCAAGGCTGGGGTGGAATAGTAGACCTATTGGGTTCACTTCTTTGTTAAGCTGTTAAAATCTCCCTAATTAGAGGGAGGGCACAGCTCAAGTGGTAGAGTGCATGCTTAGCATGCGTGAGGTCCTGGGTTCAATCCCCAGTACCTGCTCTAAAAGAAATAAATAAATAAACCTAATTACCACCCGCACCACCCAAAATAAAAAAAAAAATTCCCTAATTAAAAGCAAAAGTCTTTTTTTCTTTTAATCTGCTAATCTTCTTTTTTTCCATCCACTAAGGTGGAGGCTGTGAGGAGGGGGTTTATTGCTTGCTGCTGCATTGAGGGACCTGTCACTCTGTATAGAAGCTGCTTCCAGAGCAGGACAATCCCCATCGTAATTGAAGGAATGGAAGGTAGCTTGAGCTTAATTATTAACATAGTGATTGATGGTTTTGGTCCATTCGACAAAGTAATAGTCTTAATTCAAATCCATGTGTTAATTTGGCTTTTGTAGCTTAAAGTACAGGCTAAATTGCCTTGAGACTGTGATGGAACTGGTTAAATGCTTTATAACGAAGTTTTCTTTCACGAAAATATGTCCCCCTCTGTTTTTGCTCTGTGATAACTTTAGCTGTCATTTAAATTAGAATTTGAGTTATTTATGTACGATAAAGATCCTTGTGCTTAAAAAGGCTGTGTCTTTTTTTTTTTTTTAACACTTTTTTGATTTTTTAAAAAAAGATTCCCCTTCTAGGCTTTTTTTTTTTTTTTGACTTTTTTTCATCATATAAAACCCAAAACCTAATGAAATATGTCTCCCGGTTTTAGAGGAGCAAAAAGACGCTCAGAGACAACTTTCTCAAGAGCAGAATGCCAGAGTAATACAAGATGAAATCCTGGCCCATCATCTTTCCCAACAAAAGGAGGCAGAAAAGGCTAATAAGAAAATGAATGCTGAGGTATTTTCTTTAGTCATTTTCTATCGTGTTTGTATGAATTTGTATACTTACATAGTTTTAAAACCAATACTATAGGTACAGAAAGTATAGAGAGTTTTAAAAGCCTATATATGTAACTATATTTTCTGGGGGTTTCATTTCTGGTCCATTGGATAAAGCAATATTGTGAATTCAAATCCATTTGCCTGCAACAGTGACATAGTGACATTCACAATGGCCTCATCCAAGGAGAGGCTGTTCATATTTTCCATAGGAATTGATGAACTTTCCATTATCTCAGAACTGTTCATAATAATGGCAAGCATTCTAGTTTCTGGCAGTGATCTGACTCCATTGATACACGAATGGACACATTACTTTATCATTTCCACTGATGGTAAGGAGGAAAAACTATAGCCAGTTCAGAAACCGTGGTTTGGGTGTCATTCTCCTACGTGAGATAAAAAGTAACGCTCTGCTCTATGTGGTATCTGATTTCAGTACAAGGAGCTTTAGAATATAGTGACAGGCATGCCATAATCTATACTTAGTGATAATTTATTGATCAGTATTTTATTTTTAATAAAACAGTTCACAGTATTTCCCTGCTATTCACATCCCACATCATGTCTCCAAACACACATATCCCGAAGCCCGTGTCATCTTCCCAAGCCCAGTCATCTCCCCAAACCCGCATCATCTCCCCAAGACCGTATCATCTCCCTAAGCCGAATCAGATCCCCAAGCCCCCATCATTTCCATGAGCACACGTCATATCCCCGAGCCGGTGTCATGTCCTCGAGCCCACGTCATGTCCCAGAGCCGAACCATATCAGGGAGCCCACATTATCTCCACAGCCCAGGACATATCTCTGAGCCCACATCATCTCCTCGAGCCAACATCTCCCCAAGCCAACATAATCTCCCCAAGTCTGAATCATTTCTCCAAGCCCACATCTTTCCAAACCCACATCTTCCAAGCCCACATTAGCTCGCCAACTCCACGTCATCTCCCTGAACCTGTGTTGTGTCCCCGAACCGGTGTCATGTCCCAGAGCACGAGTCATGTCAGAGAGGCCACATCATGTCCACAAGCCCCAAAAATGTCTGCGAGCCTGTGTCATCTCCCCGAGTCTCTGTCATGTCCCCAAGCCTGCATCATGCCATTAAGCTGACATATCCCCAAGACCACATTATCTCCCCAAGCCCTCATCAAGTTTCCAGGCCCACATTTCCCCAAGCTGACCTCACCAACCTAAGCCACCTTCATCTCCCCAAGCCTGCATCATCTCCCCAAGCCCGCAGCAACTCCCCATGCCCGCATCATGTTTCCAGGCCCACATGTCCCCAAGCCGACCTCACCACCCTAAGCCCGCATCATGTCCCCAAGCCCACATCATGTCTCCAACCCACATCTCCCCAAGCCCGCATCATCTCCCCAAGCCCGCATCGACTCCCCGAGCCCAATCATCTCCCCAAGCCCGCATCATCTCCCTAACCCCAATCATCTCCGCAAGCCCACATCATCTCCTGAAGCGCAATCATCTCCCTACACCCACATCATCTCCCCAAGGCCAATAATTACCCCAAGCACGCATCATCTCCCCAAGCCTACATCATGTACCCAAGCCCGCATCATCTCGCCAAGCCCACATCATCTCCCCAAGCCCGCATCATCTCCCCAAGCCCAATCATCTCCTCAAGCCAAAATCTCCCAAAAGGCACATTGTCACCCCAAGCCCGCATAATTTCCCAAGCCCCCATCATCTATGTATATTCTATAATGTAGTTCTCTGTGATAATTTTAAAAATTGAACTTTGTGTCTAAAAAAATTGGAGTCTTATAACTACTTGGAGCTTGAATTCCACTTCATTTCTTGCCTAAAACTTTGAAGCGACATGTTCTAGAAGTTATTAATGAACCCATCCCATTTATAAAATAAGGGAAATCATGTATTTCTTCATTGAAAGTGAGAATATGGCAAGTGCATATGTGGTCATTTCAGGTTAGATCTATGTTTTCATCATTTTGCCAGGACATGGACGTCTAAGCATTCTCCTAGTCACATTATAGAAAATGAAATCTTCTTTTTTCTTTTATGACATGGCTTTTAAATGTTATCTGGTTCAACTTCACCATCAGATTTAATCAAAAACTTAGAAAAAATAAATATTTCTAGTGTGTGTAAATTAAAGTTTAAGGGTCAAAAATTAAAACTACGTACATGAAGAAAAGCATGGAAGTTCACCAAATTTCTGGGTCTATAGGCTCTCTTTCACTCTGGTGTGAAAATCGAAGCTATTAGCAATGACGGTGTACCAGGCCATCCATTAAACTATATGCTTCTCACCTAGCAGCATGTTGTGCAAATACCATTGCAGCAAATCACAGGAATGATGTGTTCTTCTGTGGGCCAGTCACACGGGGAATCTATTATTTCATACTTTATCGAGCAGAACAGAGAATGATTATAAAAAGTAGTGCTTCTATTTTGGAAACTTCTTTAACTTGAAATTTGAAATTTTCTTTGGGTATTGTTTCAGCTTCTTTTTAAAGTTTAAAATGTGTAACACTTAAAAATTGAAATCAAAAAGCACTAAGAATTGGGTGATTGTAGGCAAGCATTAAACTTACAAAAGAAACTATTTACCCCAAGTTTACTTCTAGGTAGCTATTTCTGTTTAACTCTAATAATCAAATAACATATGTTCAAGAGTCTACTCTATGTTTCTGAAAAAGAGGAATTTTTGAACCACATACAAGAAAAGAGCAACAAATGTAGTAAGAAAAAGTCATTTAAATTCATGGTGGCCACTTGTTAATTATGAAAAAGGTAAAACATTTTAGGATATTACTGTGTGAGTTCAAAAATGAAAGAAGTTCCACAACAACCACAATTTGAAGATCACATCTCAACTAAATATTTCATGGAACATTTGCAGACACTGTAATGATTAAATATAAACACTGCAGTCCTAAAACTGTAATAAGTGTCACCAGTTTAAAGAATTGTATGTCATTAAACCACATTTTGAGATTCGTTATTCCTTCACCTGTAAGGAAATTGTGCTCACGTTTCAGACACCGTTCACTTTGTTCCTACGCCTTACACTTAGTTTTTCTCTCTTTATACACAGAAAGTATAAGGGGAAAAAGACTTTCCTCTACCCTCTTGGGTTCTAAGGGGAGGACAAATAATTTTCTTTCTACCCTTCTGAGTTTTGGGCTGAGACCACTGTAATAAAGACAGGTTTCCAAGAGAAAAACAAGCAGAAGTTTATTGACATGTACACCTCATGTATATATGGGAGATACCCAAGGGAAAATGAGTAATTCAAAGAGACAGTTTAGAATTCCAGCTTATATAGCATCTTCAACAAAGAATAAATTTGTGGAGAAATGACAGGACAGCAGAAAGAAGGTTCAGGCCTCCAGGGGTTGAAATAAAGGCTGTTTAGTAAAGTTTGTTATGCAGATTGCTCTGGTCCCAAAACTCAGAAGGGTAGAAAGAAAATTATTTGTCCTTCCCTGTAGAGCCCAGAGGGATAGAGGAAGTCTTTTTCCCCTTATGGGAAAATGGGGTGTCTACTGGTGTGATTAACTTCTGTCCTTTTTGGTAGAAATGGGAGAAGGAACGGCTGTGAAAATGTATGTCCTGCTTTTTTAAGCAAACAGGGGAAGGTGAGATCTTTTCTTGTATCCTCAGCTCAAAAGAATTCTTATGCCCAAATCATACATCTGGGGGTGGCACACTCTGCTACACTTCAGTTCAAAAGCTGACTCTATGAAATAAGCAACAAAGCAAATTAACAGGAGACTAGATTCACAAATTTATTGTTTTAAATACTCATACATACACATACACATACACAAGGAGTTTCACAGGAAAAAAAGAAAAGTACTCCCCCAAAAGGGGCGAGATTTGAGAGCTTATATACCACCTTAATAGGGGAAGGGAATAGGGGGATGTGGGAAATCTATGGGAGAATAAAAAGGTTTTTTTGAAAGACAAACGGACCCTTTCTAAAGCCTTTTTATTTGTTTATTTTGCTTTATTTAACCTTGCTGCAGAAGCTTTATTGTTTCCACTTGGGCCGTGGCTTGGGCGGGGCTCCAGGATGGTTAAAGCTGCCTGGTGGCTGCAGGCAGAAAGGCTCAAGCAAGAAGCCCTGACACCAGGGGAACGCAGAGGCGCCCCTCAAAGGCCCCGGAGCTCCTGAGGCTCCAGTGCAGCTCCAGGATGAGCCTTTGGAAGAGATACTCGCCCTGCCCACCCTGGGGTCAGCTGACTGAGAAATTACTCAGATGGTTGCCCACCTTGAGGATGCCCTCCACCGACTCGCCTAGGCGGCCGCGGGAGGGGGCGGGGCCGGGCACCCGCCCCGGGAAGCCGCGGGAGGGGGCGGGGCCGGGCACCCGCCCCGGGAAGCCGCGGGAGGGGGCGGGGCCGGGCGGCTCACGCATGGCTGTTGGGGAGGAGGAGGGGGCGGGGCCGGGGCCGGGCGGCTCCCTTAGAGCCGCCGGGAGGGGGCGGGCCCGGGCGGCTCCGAAAGGGCGGTGGGGGCTTCCGCGGCGTCCAGGGTTGTCGTCCGTTTGTCGTGGGACGGCTTCCGTACCGTACTTTCTGGAACAAGGCAGGCCGCCTCGCTGCGCTGGCGTTTTCACCCTGAGACTCAGCCAGCTCCCCGGGGTCGGGTCACGGTGGAGACAGAGCCGGGCGAGGTGAGTGCGGGGGACCCACGGGCGCCCGTGACCAGCCGGGTGGGCGGCCTCCGCGCGCGGGCGGCCTCCGCGCGCGAGGTCCTCCCGCCGAGGCCGGGAGCTCAGGGCCGCTTGGCACGAAAGAGCTGGCTGTCTGGTGCCGGAGACAGAGAAGGGCTCAGAAGGCTGTCCTCGAGGTGGTGACTGGAAAGGAGGTAGGAGGCTGGAAAGAGGGGCGTCCCCGGTGAGACACGCCCCAACACAGCGGGACCCTCAGGCACTCTCAGGTGCTCATTCCCTGAGATAAATTTATCAAATTGAGGGTGAAGACATAGCACAACGTTACAATATATTTACCATTATTTCCTCACTGAAACGTAGCACGTTCTTTATAAGCGCTACTGATGATGGAACACGTCTCTTTTCATTAAATATATGTATATATAATTTCAACAAATAATTACAAAACCCGAAAATGTTGCTAGCTGCCACACAAGACAGCAAAAGGATGGCACAGTCCATAAAAACTAACTACGAAAAAAATTTAAAATACAACTGGAAATTTTAAATTTATATTCAGCATCTCAGTATTTGAGGACATTTATGAGAGTAGAAGACAGTGATTGGTTATTGGAACTATAATTTGTAGCCTTGATAGAACTGACAGAGTATTTAAAAATATCAACTCTTTGGGGAATCTTTTAGTTTGTATTATTTTTGAAGCTCTTTCTCCAAGCACTGATACCGAAGGATAAAGAAACAGTTCAAATGACAGCCAGCTCGCAAGGCTTTGTAAAACTCGTGAAAAATATATTTGAAAAGAAAGAAAAACTCAAGTTATCCCGGAAGTAAATGCTAGTGGGTTCTGTTAATTATTTTTGTTTCCTCATCTGAGAAGTTTGGGAAGGGAGCATGAATTGAAATGGGTTGCTAGTTTTGGTTATAATTCAAGGGGCTTTATAATAAAAATTAAATGGGATTAGAATTTTTAAGTATAACCGGAAAGGCTCTAAAGCAAATGTTTGTGTTACTAAAATAGAAACTTAAAAATGATTACTTGTAACTACTTTTGATATTCAGAATTCAAATGATTTTTTCCTTTGTATCCTCCCATCTTTCTAACATGAAATGAATAAAGTATTTTGAGATTTTATGCATGTATGATAAATATATTCATATACAACTTTGGTATTTGATAAGTAAAATTTTTAGAATGTCACCATATGTATCACATAGAAACATACAAATTTTTGATTAAATGTATTTTCTTCTAGAAGTTAATGAAAGCTTTAAGATTCTCATTCCCAGGGCTGTAATAAAGCAGGAAATTTAGTCCCTCAGTATTAAAAAAGGACATCAACTTGATTAATTCATTTTATAAAATGAAAGTATATGAGATTACATATCTTTTGAGTTGAATTTTTATTTCAGCTCCTATTCTGTATTTTTATTTATTAAATAGCCTTAACTCTCAGGCTCTTTGGTTTGTAATCTTGTTTAATGATCTTACAACTGTGTCTTTATTAGTTACTGTTTGAAAGTCTAAAAGGAGTGAAAAAGGAACCAATTATTCTATTTTCAATTCTAACCTATTATGTGTGTGTGTGTGTGTGTGTGTGTGTGTGTTTGTGTGTGTGTGTGTGTATAGCAAATGCCTAGTAGATTAGAATTTAAACTCATCCTAACTATTGATGAAAGTTGTGTTCCATTCCTTGTAATGTTGGCTTTGTTTGGTGTGAAAAGTACTAAGACAGCACATTCTCAAGCTGTAACATACCAGCAAGAGAGAACAACCTTTGAAATAGTTTTCAGAAGCCAGAAAGAACACCTACATAACCTTGCACCGTGTACCTGGCTTGCATATCAAGCACTGAGTGAAGATTTGATTCCTGCTGTTTCAGTTGTCCTACAGTAACAGCCCCTGCCTGTAGTAATAGCCCTTGCCACTGTTAATATAAAAAAGACTTCCAAAATGCATCTCTCTGAGCTATATAGTCTCGCAGCAGAAATAACAGATTAGATGTTCTTTCTCATGGTGGTTTTCTAAGACCAGATTATATACCTTTGTGTTTTAAATTAATGAGTTTCAGAGTACTTTGTAGTTTGGGAAGTGACAATATTTTACAAGTGCCCACTATGTGGAACAAGGTGATCAAAATGAATTAAGGTGGTTGGGTGTTAGAAAAATCATGGTAGTATTTTCTCACTTTTTTCTAGTTTTATCCAGATATAATTGGTATATAACACTGTATAAATTTAAGGTGCACAGCAGAATGATTTGATATATGTATATATTGCTGGATGATTACCACAGTTCGTTTTGTACCATCCATCACCTCACATAGTTACAGATTTTTTTCTTGTGATGAGAACTTTAAGATATGCTCTCCTAGCAAATTTCAAATATACAACACAGTATTAACAGCATCCTCCAAACATTTCAACTTGTTTTAATGTGAAATATAACTCATGTGTAACCATGAGATATGTAGATAAATATGGATACAGACGTAGTTCTAGATAGAAATACAGATATAGAATCAAGGTTTCTTTTAGAATTCAGAAGCCTCTCCATATATTCTAAGAATAGCAAACGTCAGAGTAGCCCGCAGAACGAAGACAGATGTTCTCGACAAATCTGTAGAAAGTTGCTGCAATTTATAAGAATATGTAGGCAGTCCTCACAAACTTCCTTGTTTGGGCCACAAAAGTGAGCAGTTTCCTAGGTAGCCAGCTCTGCAATTCATATCTGTAACTGCCTCAGTAACCCCTTCTTCCCTCCTGAGAGACACGTTTTGTGATGCCACTTCTCACTGACAAAATTTAGAAGAGAATAAAGTGATGGTGAACTGCCCAGAGACTATCCAGGACAGACACACATACACAGAGTACTGCAAAATAGAAACTGCTGAGCAGTAAATTAAAAAGCAGTCAGCAGTGTATCACTCAGATAAAAAATAAGTAGCAGTTGCATTTCCAGCATCCATGAAGATCCTCTCATGATCCCTCGTAACTATTCTCTTTCCACCCAAGAGGTAATCATAAGGAGGAGTTATATAGTAATCATGTGCTTTTCTCAAGTCTGAAGTATGTTTATTAAATGAGTCAAGCAACTAGATTTAAATTTAGAGGGGATAATCTCAGTGTAATTTTTACCAAATGATTTTAACCTCCAAGGAAACCAGTTTCTTCATCTATACGACAAAGAACTTGGTACTGATTTCTTAGAGGAGATCTGAGAATTTAAATGAGAGAATAAGTATCAAAACAAACAGACAAACAAAAACCCCGCTATCATTTTTCCTGCTAAATAATATGTGCCTAACAAGTATATATTTTCAGGAAATACATATTTTTTTTGTCTGTGAGTCATTGTAGAGATTATCAACTCCCTGTATCAGCAGTGCACAGGAAGACATTTCTAGTTCTGGTAGGCTATGTCAAAATGTACCCATCTGATTCAGTTTTACCTTTTGTCATATTTTATAAAACATTCTGTTTCTACAGGCTTACATAAAACCAGATTATATTTTACTTAAGGAATATAAATTCATATATTACCCAATACTCGATTAATAGAAGAGAAAATGTTTCTACAGCCAATAAAACAATTTGTATTTAAATGATTTAAAAATTCAATTTACAGTATAATTCTAAGCTCCCAATATTAAAATATTTACCTATTAGCATTATCGTTAAATGACCTCTGGTTGGTTTCTTTGGATGATGTGTTTAGAGCTTATATTATAGGTTCTGATTAAGCAAACAATCGTTAAGAATACTTACTTATTTTGTTTAATAACCTACCTTGGGTAGTAGCTTGAATAGAGATTAAGAACATAACTTCTAGATCCAGACTTCCTGGTTTGAATATTGGCCTGGGCAATGACTAGTTTGATGTCCCTGAGTAGTTACTTAAAATTCACGTTTCTTGATTTTATGTCATAAATTTTTTTGAAGATTAAATGAGTTAAAATATCCAAAAGTGGAACATAAGACTTTTTGTGAAAACTTCAGCTCCTGTCACGTAATTTTTTTCCGATCATTCCTACTCCTCATTTAAGAAAAATTTTATATCTTAAAATGAGCTATTACTTACAAAATATATAAACCACATGGCAAAGCTCTTTGTCAAAAGCTACCCAAGTGCATATTATGGAGTTTTCCTTGAAACTTTGATAAAGGAATTTTTTTTTAGTATATTCATATCAATTTTCTTTCTTCTTATTGAAGTATAGTCAGTTTATGATGTATCAATTTCTGGTGTACTGCATAGCAATTCAGTCATACATGAACATACACATATTCATTTTTATATTCTTTTTCATTATAAGCTACTAGTAAGCAATTTTTGATTCAATGAAGACAAGTTAAAAGCTTTGGAATTTTGTCAATTAAAACTCCTCTCTGGCCACCAGTTGTATCTTTTAATGGATTCAGATCAAATGGTGCAAGGCTGTCGACTTCTATCTTGGATAGAAAAGCTGGAAAAAAAGTGTCACGTGAATTTTAACAATAAGAACAAGTCACATAATATGCTACATCATGATTACAGGGAGCAAAAGTCATAGAACAACCAATTAGATTAGAACTGAAGGAAAGAAAACAGTTTCAAAGGAGGTACGGGATGTGAGCATTAGCCAGTCTGTGGCAATAAGAAAAAGATGAGGTCTCCAGACAAGTAGATGGAAAGAATTCAGCCATTGTTTTGAATGAATTACTAAAGGCCGCGTGTGAAATAGCATGAGGATACAGAATCCCAAAATGTTGAGGGCAGAGCGGGAGTTTGCCCACACTCAGGCTCATTTCTGTAGAACATGCTAGATCTTCACAAAGACCGGGACAAGGCGGCATGTGAGACAATGCTTTCCTTGGTGATGCGAGGCTGAATGAGTGGCAGGACCACTGTTACTCTATCTGGTACCTCCTCCACTAAAGAACAAAATGCTAAAGTATTAGTAAAGGGGAAGGCAGCAGATGTTTTTTCCCAAGAGCACAGGTAAAGACCAATTGCATCTTGAAGAAAGAAAAGAAAAAAAAAGGAAAAGAAAAGGAAAGAAAAATACCCTCTCCTCTTGGAGAAAGAGCAGGAAACCCTCCTATGCCCAGACCACTGGGGGTCTCCTGCTGTTCTAATGTGTTTATGTGGGACCAATCCAAAAATACCCATCACCTTGTGTGCACTGTTTGTGCGCAAAAGGGATCCAGAAATACTCAGCCTCTGACAAATTTCCTTTTCCAGCGTTAGGCCATTGAGGAATTGTAGAGAGAGGTTATGCCTTTTTTTCCTTCTACTGATCTCTTTATCCCATGAGGTATCCAGCAGTTGAAGAGCCTAGATGTCAGTCAGCAATATGCATTATGATCATTCCCACTGAGGTTAAAGAGACAACTAGAAATAAGATCAAATGTAAATAAGGCAAAACATTAGAATGATACCTGAGTGCTATCTGCAAGTATTCAGACATTTCCGTGCTTCTCCTATACATTCACCATGCTACTTTCCTTAAAAAGTATCATGGTCTTAAAACTAAAAAAAAAATCTGAGTTCGATTTTAGGAACATTATTACCATTATGGCCACTAGCCATATAAATGTATTAACTTTATAGCAAACTCACTAGGATATAGTGTTCAAAAATGTCAAATAACTTGAAAGACTTTGAATATAATTCTGAAGAGATTTCATGGAAAATAATCGAATAATTATTTAAAATTAAGTTTTGTGAAGTTTTAGGGGAATAAAAAGATGCCAAAATTGATTCACAGTAAACTAATAATACTAAACTTCTTTCTTTCACTATTCACCACTCCCTTGATATGTTCTCTTCTTTGCCTACAAATATTAGATCCCATGTGGGTGCACTCCCTTACGACCATCATTAATACTTCTGACTTAACACTTTAATTAATTAATTAATTAATAGTTGCTCACTAATCATATCAACTTGACAAAGTCCTAACTTTAGTTAAGCTCAGCAATCTGCTTTCAAGAAGCTATATTACCCAAAAACATCTCAAAACTACGTTACGTGGTCTCTTTAAAAACTCGTGACCGTCAGCCTTATATTGGCACTCAGCACTAATAAATTACCACTAGATTTCTATAGTGAATTCATTTTCACATTTGCCATACCCAGAATCACTTCTCAATATGATCTCACTTCTGTTTTCTGATGGTAATGTCATCTTTGTTGATAGACAGATCCGGATCATGTGGAAGATTAGTTCCTTCCCCTCTTGGGAGTTCAATGCAGAGCTCTGTGCTGGGCAGCAGAGGGCCTTGGCTGATGTCACCCCCCCACCCCCCCACCCCCCGCGAGGACCCGGCTCTCACCGCGGCCCTCACTGCGCAGAACTCGGGCCCGAGTGTGCACACTGTCTGGTGTTCTTTAGGCTACCCCGAGATATTTTTTGTTTGTTTGTTACTTAGGGAAAATAGAAGTTCTGTGGCCCAGCTTAGGCTGACCTGTAAGTGTGTAACACAGTGCAGGGCAGAGCGCCCTGTGGCCGGGCCCACCTGCAGCCCACCCGTGATCCTCGCTGCTGGGCCCTTGGCCTGTCTGGGTGTGGGGCCGCTCTGCGCCACCTGGGCTGTGGGATGACCAAAGGTGTGGGGTTGGGTGCACGCTAACATGTTTCTGCTATAAGGTTTCCTTCCAAAAACCTTAGGTAGCATCTGCTCTTTAAGGCAGTGTGTTCGAGATGCTCTTGGTTGACAACTTATTTTTTTTCTTTTTTTTAATTGAGAAAATAGAAACAGTCTGTTGGGAACTCACTTACCTTTCTTCAGTTAAACCTGCCAAGAGAAGCAGTTTAGCCGAGGGCTTAGCGGCATGCTTTCTGGAGCCCACCTGATGGGCTTTGAATCCCGCCGCCCAGCCATCAGCTGTGCAGCCTTAAGCAAAATGCTTTTCTTTTGTGTGTCTCAGTTTCCTTATCCATGTACAGTACAGAGATAACACTTTGCAGGGTTGTAATGAGGATTCAGTTAACAGACGTATACTGCTTAAAACAGTCTTACATATAATAAACCAGTATTAGTTTTTGTTAAATAAATAATGCCTATCTACAACTAAAGTGGAAGCCTGTGTGTTTCTAACCATTACAGTGAGGAATGGATGGGCTCGCCCTCTCAAAGGCCACCTCCACGGTTGGTTCTGGATCAGAGCCTACTGAGAACTTCATTCTTGCATGCCATGAATTTTTCTAACTCTGGGTCTTTCTGACTGGCATAAAATTGTTCTTATTGTCTCCCAAATTAATTACCTCTTATCCTCTCCGCCTACCTTAATTGTCCTCTTTGACAATAAGATCATAAAAATAGATTACTTGTGGCAAATTGCATTTTGCAAAATTGTCCTTAGCAATATTTCTGGATTCTCTCCAGACTGTTACTGGTCTCATCAAGGGGTAGATTCCTCCCCACCTTTCCTTGGACTCAGTGGGGTTTCGTTTCTGCATCTATACATAGAATGTTGGAGGGGTATTGTGTGACTTCTGAGCATAGATGATAAAAGATGATATGCTTTCACCTGATGCTCTCTCTTGGGATATTTACCCTGTGGTCCAGCCATCCTGTAGTGAAGAAGCCCAGGCAATACGGCATTGCCAAGTTTAGGAGATCTTGTTCAACAGCCCCAACTAGCGTTAGCCTCCAGAGAGCTTCATCCTCCAAACATGTGAACAGGGAAAGCTTCAGATAATTCCTTCCCTCAGCCTTTGAATCTTCTAGTTTGAGGTCCCACGTATTACGGAGCAGAGACAAACTATCTCTGTCATGAGCTGTTCAAAATCCTGACCCACAAAATCCATGTGCATAATAAATCATTGCTTTATGGCGCTGACTTGTGAGGCAATCTGTTACACAGCCACAATAACTGGAGCATTTGATTATAATAATTAGAGTGACTCTACATCAGGGCGTGGAAATTTCCATTAGGAAATGTCAAGTTGATGGAGATACGGAAATTGTAAAAGACAAGTTAAAATAAATGAAGAAATCACCCAGAGGTTCTGAAATCCCTCTGATAGAATTTCTAGGAAAAGATTATGAAAAAAGCAATTAGAAATAAATAAAAGAAGGATTCCCTAAAGGTGAAGAAAGACTCTTCGTTTTATGCGGGATGTACAGGTTTGGCCATTATTATATCTTAAATTATTCAACCTACATGATTAGAAAATCTATTAATGGTAATTTTATTCTTTCTACTTTTAGGTTTTAAAAAGTTATTTTAAACTTTCTCATACTCAGGCTGTGTTTAGCGTGTAATATAAATTAAAATAAAAATTCAAAACAAGTGTAGTAAAGTTTCAAAGAGTCTGTAGTAGAGCACTGTATCAAGTTTATTTTACTTGAAACACTGTCATTTTAGAATGTCTATCTGATTGCTGTGATTCTAAAAAAATGTAAGCATCCTTCTTTGTATGATTCTTGACATTTGATATATTGATTATTGACTTTGACAAGAAAATTAGTTTTAGCTTTCAAAAAGGACATTGTTTATTCATAATTCATAAACACTAATTTAAGTTTTTAAAAATTCTCTGTCTTAAAGCCAATGATGATGGATTTATATAATTTTCTATTTTCTTTGAATAATCTCTTTATAGCAATTTTTCCCTTAATATTTTGGATGGAATACTAGAAACTACATACTTGTTTTGCTAGTGACAGATATGTAATTAGTCATTACTTTTACCTACATAATTTGGTGTATCTCCAAAATTCTCAATTAAATAATTTTATAATTAAGTGTAAATGGAAACATCCTCGTATCATGATATATGGACCATTTCAAGATTTTGGTATCACTCTAATACTTACCATTATTAATAACAGCACTACCTGTACATTGGTGATTTTTAGTAGCCCTGCTTGTAGAAAACTACTTCTGTTTTCCAGTTTGCCTTTTGTTTGTAACTGCGTAACAACAACTCTTTGATCTGCTCAGGACCTTGGGTGTGCTGACCTTAGTCACATTTCCTCTCCCCCTCCCCACCCTTCATGCCCTCTCTTCTCTCTCACACAATTGTTTTCATGTCCCAAGGCTAGGGTCACTTTCATGCATACTTTCCTCTCTCTGGCTTCTTTGTTCTTCTGTTACAGACGCAAGGTCAATACCTCATGCTGGTTAAACTTGAAATGGATGCCAAGTTCATGTCTACACATGAAGGGTGAGCAGGTCAATACGACTGGGAAAAAACAAACACCCCAACATGGTGACTCATCTCATTTTAGATTTTAACCACATCCTTCTCGTGGTCCTCAGAAACCTCAAGTGGCCATGTTCCATTTCTCGAGACAGCTCATCATCAAATATTATCAGATAACTTCACATGTTTTCATCTTTTCTCAAATTCCAGTGTCCTCTCTCTCATTTTTATTTCAGCTATGATCTTGCTCCTTATTGCAATAAAAAACAAAAGCAGAGAAGGCTGTCATCGTCACACTACCAGAAATAACAACTGCTTGTATCTCTTTTCATAGTCTCTGTCTTCCCTCATATTAGAATAAATTGTTCCTTTTCCTTTCAGAATCAAGCCTTCAGTTGGGTTTGTAATCTCTTCTTCCCTGTGCCTGAGATACTGTTCTATAATTATTTCTTCTCTCTTTTGTTGGCCTTCTCTACTTGATCGTACTCATATAAACAAACAAAAAAAATACAAAATATTCCTTCTTTAATAAAACACCTTTTTTCACCTTTTAACAAACCCCAGCTATTGGAATGGTCCTCAGCTCCTTTTTAGATCATAACCATCAAATACTTGGCTACGTTTATAGCCTCCACCTCTTTACCTCTGATTCTACCTTGAACACACCACCACGTCCACAAAATGACCCTTGTGAAGATTACCACTAATGACTACGCTTCCTAAATGGTGAGTTCTCAGAACTCAAAACAAGATGAGCAGAAGCTCTTCAAGAATTATTATACCTTCCTTCTAGACACACTTCTTTCAATTAATTGCCAGGATGCTACCCTCTCCAAATGTTCTTTTTAATTTGTATGATATCTACGTGTGTAAATAAAAGATATCTTCTTAAAACTTAAAAGAACTACTTACTAGATTATAAATTTAACTAAACTTCTGCACAACACTATGCAAGAATACAAAATTTAACTCTGCTCATGTATGAATATTTACAGTTTGGTAATTGATAAATTTTCCAAGATTTATTTTAACTTTTGCAGTAAATGATAATAACACATCAAATAGTTCATTTTGTTATCAACGTCATTCTTTCTTACTTATTTTTGAAAGAAAATTGCATGTTTAATAGAGAAAGTGTCATAAGAGAATTGTTTAAATCTCCAAATAAGATCTCTAGTCAAAAGTCCCTACTGAATTCAAAAGACTTAAAATTTATTTTGCTCTAATCTTTAACATGAATGAGATTTTTTTCCCTCTATAATGCAAACAAATTTGGGGAAGCAGGGATAAGAATCACATCTTTAGACTGCTCTCTACCTTTCCTTTTATTTTCTGCAAGGATTCAGGTAGCAATAATGTAATTTAAGGATATCAAAAATCAATTGTTTTAAGTGGTCTATTCAGTTGATTCTGCCAAATATTCTGGCAGATTCACTCTACTTCCTTTGTGCACAACTTTTCTTTCTCTTTTATGTGGTACTCAAAAGGCAGATGTAATTCTGTATCTATGTTTATTTTTTTCCTAGAATTGATACCACTTTGTGGATATACATCCTTCTCTCGTGTTGGATCAGGTGCATTAAAAGAATAAGAAGAACTATGAATGGGTGCTAAAAATGTGACTATGAGATTAAACAAATAAAGAGGCATTCCCCATTAAGCATACTTTCTCCTCACTTAAAAAAACAAAAACTTTTAAAAAATAACATTTTTTATTTTAAAATTTCATTTTTCTGTTTTTTTTTCACATTGAACTGTATATATATTCCATCCAGAAACCTCTAGAAAATAATAGATGCATACAAGTGGTTGACAGCAAAAGATCAATAAAACATTGAACAAAACTGTTTTTCATAAGATTTTATTTTGTTCTTTGACCAACAGAGGAATTGAGAGTGGAGGAAAGAAGCAGATGAGCTATTTGAATTAGAGAGTACTTAAATTAAAAACTAGAAGTTGAGTCCGTTAAAAAAAAAAGTTGACTCTGTAGATCATATGGCTATTTGGAAAAGTAGGATCCACACAGGGAAGAGCAAGTGCAAAGGACCTGAGGTAGAATCATGCCTCCTGTGTTAGAGAAGGGGCAAGGAAGCCAAGAGGGACGCAGCCTGCTGACCTGGAGCTGTGCAGGGTGTGATCCGTGAGGCAGAGAGGGGAGGGCAGATCATTGTCCGGGCTGTGACTTTTCTCATGCTGAACGTTACTCATTGTGTCTCCTCATGGTCATAGGACATTAGAAAACGTGAATTCCCCTTGAACACAAAATACAATGAAGCTTTTCTAGACCATAATTCCTGATCACAATCCTAAAAGTTCAGAGTTAGAAACTATATTAAAAACACTTAATCGTCCATAAATAAAGAACTATTTCCTAACTACGGATCAAAGAGGAAATTAACTATTGAATTTAAATATCTAGATAATAATAAAAAAGAATAGTAAAAATAACATGCATGGGTCACAACTAAACTATATTAAGAAAACAAATGTGTAAATAATTCACTATTTACAACCAGTATGCTTTATGTTTTACTGACTTACTATTTTAAAATAAAAATCTGAAAATGAGTGGGTTAATGATCCAATTTACGAAAAATATGAAATAAAAAATAGAAGTTAATTTTAAAAATCTAAAATAGTGAACTAAAAAATAATAATCAGCAAAAAGAGCAAAGGTTTTTAAAAATTTTGTTTCTTTATAACACTGAAACATACAAAAACCTGGAAAATTTAAATAAAAAGAAAATAAAAACATGATATTCATTATTGTAAAGATTTCCCCACATTTAAAATTATGCAAGTACAATTTAGAAACGTATGTAGAACCAAAAATCGTGTAAGTTTTAAACTATAGATTTTTACGAACCGGAGGCGGTGGCGGCGGGACCCCCAGGCCTGCTCCGGGGACATGAAAGTCGGCAGCGCGTTCCTGGGCGGCGGCGGCGGCGGCAGCGGCCGGAGATGGAGCCCAGCTTCCCGCCGGGGATGCTCAAGTTCAACCACCGGCTGGCCCCGGTGGCCAGCTTCGCCCCGCCCGCGGGCACGGCCGCCGAGACTCCCCCCACCCTGGCGCCCACCTCAGACGGGACTTTCAAGAAGGAGCCGGCGGCGCCCCGCGCGGCCTTCCCGGCGCAGAGGACCCCCGGGGGCTTCCTGCAGTCGCCGGTCAGCATCAAGCAGGACAAGCCGGCCGAGCCCGAGGAGCCGCCGGGCGCCCCCCTGCACCAGGGCTCCGGGGGCCTGTTCGCCGGGGCGGACGAGCGGGCGGCGGGGACCGGGGAGGCCACGGCGTCATCCAGGACCTGAGCGTCCTGCACCCGCCGGACCCGCACTCCCGCAACGTGCTGCTGGGCGGCGGCCGGACCGAGGACCCCCGTGGCCCCGAGGAGCCAAAGCCAGACGCGAGCGTCAAGAATGTGAAGAGGCCAAAGCCAGAAGAATCTCAGGGAATCAAAGCCAAGAGGAAGCTGAGCGCATCTTCCAAACCGCCGCTGGTGGGAGACGGGGAAGGCGCCCTGCTCTCCCCTCGTCAGAAACCGCACATCTGCCATCACTGTAGCGCCGCTTTCCGGAGCTGCTACCACCTGCGGAGGCACGTCCTCATCCACACCGGGGAGCGGCCCTTCCAGCGCAGCCAGTGCAGCACGCAGCACGGGCTTCATCCACAAGTACCTGCTGCAGAGACACGAGAAGATCCAGTCCCGAGAAGACGTTCGGGCGCGCCGAGTGCAGCATGAAGTTCATCCAGAAGTACCACATGGAGAGACCCAAGAGGACGCACTGTGGAGAAAAGCCACACACGTGTGACACTTGCCAGCATTATCTCTCAAGTACCGATCGCGTCTTGAAGACAGGCGCACCATAGAGAAGCCATAGAGGAAGGGCCCGCGGCGCAGAACCCGGGGCATCCGGCCACAACAGCGTGGGGAATCTGGCTGTGTTGTCGCAGGGAAATCCCAGCTCTTCGAGGAGAAAGGCGAAGTCAAAAAGCATCGCAGTTGAAAACGAGGAACACAAGACTGGTAAAACGAGCGACTGGCAGGCTTCGAGCAGTATGACCCTGCAAAGTTACTTGGTAGAGATGCCAGCCGTGTCTTCCAGTGGAGGCATGATCGGCCCTCGTATAGATGAGCTACAGAAAAGGGTGCCCAAATTGATCTTTAAGAAAGGAAGTAGAAAGAGAACGGAGAAGAACTACCTGAACTTCGTGTCACCAGTACCAGACATGGTGGGACAGAAGTCCTTGTCTGGGAAACCAGGTGGCTCGCTTGGCCTAGAGTCAGACAACAGCGTGGAGACCGTTAGTCTCCAGAGCGCAAGTGGCAAACACGGTCAAATGAGCAGTAATTGGGAAGATGTCATGCAGTTCTCGAAGAAAAGAAGATCCTTACCAACTGCCAGCAGCAACAGTGCCTTTTCCGTGAGCGTGAGACACACGGTCTCCCAGCAGTCTTGTCATTCAGTCTGCGGGCGTTGGAGTTTTAGACAGCGAGGCCCCCTTGCCCCTTACTGACTCCTCGGGCCTGCATGTGGAAATTAAGTCTTGTCACGACAAGTCTGGAATTCCTGATGAGGTTTTACAGAGTATTTTGGATCAGTACTCCAAGTCCGAGAGCCAGAAGGGGGATCCCTTCAGCATAACGGATTTCCACACCTCGGGAGGACATTCAGAGTTGGTGCAAGAAGAAGACTTGAGCCCAGGCACCCAGATCAGTGATAAGGCCAGCATGGTGCAAGAATACTCCAAACACCTCCAGCAGGCTTTTGAAAAATTCACGAATGCAGGTTTTGCTCTTGGACACGGTTTCCAGTTTGTCAGCCTGTCGTCACCTCTCCACAAGCACACTTTATTTCCAGAAAAAGATATACACAACATCTCCTTTGGAGTGTGGTTTCGGCCAGTCTGTTACCTCAGTGTTGCCATCTTCGTTGCCAAAGCCTCCTTTTGGGATGTTCTTTGGATCGCAGCCAGGTCTTTATTTATCTGCTTTGGATGCCACACATCCGCAGGTGACCCCTTCCCAGGAGCTGGATGATCTGATAGATTTCTCAGAAGAATTTAGAGACTTCTTCAGCCGTCCAGTCCTCATCTCAGAAACTGACTAGCCAGAAGGAACAGCAGAAAAAGCTTTCAGATCCCATCTCAGGAGTTAGCCGGCCAGGTAGCTCCTCAGAAAGATGTAGAGACTAGAACATCGTACCAGATTAAGAACTTGGACAAGCATTTGGTTCTCAGTTCAAGTTGGGCGTCAGGGCGCCAATGACCCCATTCACTAAGTCAAATGGAGAAGTGGACCACAGAGCAAGGACTTCAGTGTCAGATTTCTCAGGGTATGCAAATATGATGTCAGATGCTAGTGAGGCATGTAGTCGGAGGGTAAAGACGCCCCCTAGCCAGAGTTACAAGTAAGGCCCAGGAGTCACCAGGCTGGGGGGCTTCTAATGTTATTTCATTTTATTTTGAGAACGCTGCCATTGGAATGTTTCTACGTGAGCCTATTAAGAATAATGTAATGCCCTTTCAGTGCAACTTTTCATCTTTAGTTTATTTTGTTGGCGTGATTTTAGCTCTGTTTGTATTATGAGTTTTAAACAAAATCAATAGATAAAATCATTGAAAATGACAATGTTTAGCAATCAAATTTACATGTATACGCTGTCAGGGAATAGCCCAAAAGTTTTAAATGCAAAAAAAAAAAAAAAGTACAAAAAAACAAACCCAAAGCAAACAAACAAAACTTTGTTGTTAGGATTAAGGGTATTGTAATTGCTTTACTCTCAGGCAAGTGTCATAATGCATGGGAATTCTGTACGTTATCACTGTAATGGAATATCCAATTTACGGGGAGTATGATACACATTTCATTATTTAAGTCAGGGATCGAAAACATTTCAAATTACTGTCTCCATCTGGGCCGATCCAAAATTCTGAATTGTTGGCTGCCTATAGTTTGTTGCAGCTTTTCAATGTACTCTGAGCTTCCAAACCACATTCATTCCAGCCTGGAAGAACAAATATTCCTGCGTCTTTGATCAAAGCCTGAAATGATAGCTTTAATAAAAGAAGGAGGGAAAAAAAGCACCCTCTCTTCACCCCAACTGTGACAAGGCCTGTCAGGAGTTGACGGGCAGTGTTGACACCCAGGTGGTTGGTTGGTTCCAGTATTAGAACCCAAGTTGGAATTACATCATTCTTTGAAAATTTGGGTATGTGTTATTTATTATACATGGCCTAAAAACACTGTTCCCTGTCTCTGTTATTACATGTCACCCACACTTCTGGGGTTTTTATCGTGGTTATTTTTGTTCTTAACATGTCCTTTCACTCAGAGTTCTGGGCCTGCTTATTCTTTCTTCTCCCTGTCTTGACAGTTTCAACTTCAGAAGGAGTCCCATTCCAATAGGTAACTGGCTATGCATTTCAATATGCCTTCTGGCATCCAAATACTAAAACAGTAGGGTTAGCATCCTCCCTCCCCCTTTTTAAGAACAGAATCCTTACAGATGTCCATGTATAATAAAGCCGCCCTACTCAGAGCTATAGATAGTGAGTAAGAAGGTTGTAATTCCAGCTGGTGACAAAGCCAATGAGAGGGGTGAGAGCGTCTCATTTGGTGGTAACATCGGAATTTTTCTGTGAAGTTGCAGCTTGTTTAACGTACATTTTGAAAGGGTGTGTCAGTCAGTATTGCACGGGGTCGTGTAAAGTCATCAAACCTTGCTATGAACACTAATTGCCATTTGAAGCTACTGGTGGACAGTGGCTCTGCTCTAAACCACTTTTTAGCAATTGTATTTTTTTCCTGATTATATTTCTTAATGTACTTTATGCTGGTGAGTTTTTTATGTAGTTTTGGTGATGTTTCAGTCTTAGGTACTCTTCTGATGTCAGAGAAGTACCACTGGTTGTTTGCAGTCTTATTGTGTAATCGGCCTACCGCAGGCTTCCATGTATAACAAAATAATTAATACTATGCAAGTGTGAAACACTTGTTATGAAGGTAGTGTTTTAACAAAATACTAGTTAATTTCCTCCCCCACTTTCCTCCCTTAAGTCTGCTTTACCAGCTAAAGGGTCACTTACTTGTCATTGCAAGGTTCTTAGAAAATGTGTTTAATCTTCTTAAATACACGCAATACTAAAAAGTCTGTATTTTGGTAAGCGCAGTAAGTTCTGTTAGGGACAGAGCATGAGGTGTAATCAGAGGATGGAGAGGCCCTTTACCGCTGTTACCTCTGAGCTGTGTGGTCTTCCTCCGGTGTTTTGCTTTATGCAGGTTTGGAATTTCTTTAACTTTTATTGTGTGTACTGAATACTGCATATGTACTATTCTGATTGTTTGCTCTAGTTTACTACCAATAAAAGACCTCTTAAATGCACGCACACACACACACACACACACACAGAAGAGGTAGTAAACTATAAATCTAATTAAATAGCTCCAGAAAATGATAATATCTTCAATGAAGGAATATAAAGGAAAACCTAGACATTGGTTAAAAAATCAATTAACTTATTAAAATATAAATCGATTACAGAGACATGATTTCAATGCAATTTTTTGATAAAAGCATTTCAAATTTCACTTAGAAAAATGATTGTCTATGGTAACTAAGAATTCATGGTTGGATTCTGAGAATTATACAGAGTGAACTGCACCAAATCATTCCTATGTGCAGGGACAGCCATTCAGAGCCAGACTAGTCTTAGTTTTCTTGACAAATCACATAGCCATATCCTGCTGCAACACAGCATAGGGGTAGTGGCTTCCAAACACAAATGTGGGTGCTAATTGCAAGAGGAAGAAAATAAAATTGGTGGTTGATAAACGTTCTCCAATGCCCAGTTCACTATGTAAAATAAAACATTTCTATGGATTAAAAATTCTCATGCAATATGTAAAACAATAAGCAATGAATGTAGGAGAGTGTTTGAATAAACTTGTAGTGCTAGAGACTTCCTAGTGTTTCTTTGCAACCATGTCTTTTTTCTAGTTATATGTAAACGATTTTTCTACCTGCTTATTATAAATTTCACATTTAAATGTTTCAGTTATTTCATTATGCTTTTCACAAAAATAATGTAAATGACAATGAGTCTGCTACAGACTAACTTTGTTAATATTATTCATTGTGGGTATTTGATATCTGGTGAGATGTTTTGGTTACTGACAAACAATATTTAATTTCTTCTGAATTTAAAAGAATTAAAAAAAAAAAAACCCAAAAAGATGGTCCCTAAAAATGGTCATAAGTATGTTATATTTTATGAATTGTAAGACACTTTTGTTTCCAAAATTTTTAACATTTTTGAAATCAGGATGAATTTTTAATCAATCATGTATCATATTTGAATTAGGAGAATTGTTTTCTTTCACTATAGCACCTGAAATGATGTGTTTTACAAATGATGAATATATATCTTTAATTTCTAGGTAAGAAGATACCACAGTGATATCTGAAATTTGGATATTTTATAAAACATCAAGACCATCAGAAGGTATGTAGAATGATACTAATTTGTAGAAATTAATATTTATATAAAAGACATTAATTTAAGGTAGATATAGAATAAGCTAGTATGGTTATAAATTGCTCTTTAAGCACTACTTTCACTGTATCCTCCCAGTTTTATATGTGGTGTTTTCAATGTCATGCAATTGTGTTTTCTTTATTTCCATTAATTCTTTCTTAACCATAAATTAAGTATGTAATACAATTTCTAAATAAATGGAAGTTTTAATATACCTTTTTTGCTATTAACTTCTAATTTGTTTTTGTTGTAAAGAGACTGGGTTATCTGTGATAATTCTCTAAGATTATTTAGATTTACTATAAGGTCAATCACATAATTAGTTTTTGTGCATGTTATTCCATGTACTGTTTAGAGAACAATATTTTCAACTGTTAGATGTAGAATTGTATACTTGTACATTAGCTAAAGTTTATTGATTTTGTTATTAATTTTTCAATGTATTTTTAATTGTTATCTGCTTGACCTATAAATAGCTGAAGAAGTATATTGAAATCTCACACAAGTATGTTAGTCCTTTGAGTATTGTAATGTCCTCTATTTTTGTTTGAACTATTTTGGTTTAATTTTTAGATTCTATACTTTAAAATTATTGGAGCACTTAGACAATTTCAACTTGTTCTCAAAATATTTGTACCATGGTCTCAATGATGCTTTTTTAATCTGAAGTTAATTATTTTGAAAGTAAAACAGCTTTATCTGTATTTCTTCAGCATATATTACAATACTGAGCTAATTGTAAAAACTCAAGATATTTTTGTTGAACGAATTAAGTTTATTCATTGCTTGTATTTAAAAGACTGATTTTTAAGTGATTGTAATCTCTTAATATAAGAGAATCATCTTTCAAGACAACATAAGAATATTGCATAGCATCGAAACACTTGCCCACTGATGAAGAGTCAGGATACCTTATTTCAATCTGATTTTGGACAATGTCAGGCACTATTACTGTCAGACATGGATTTTGACTCCTTGCTTTATTATCAGCTTCTCCCCTAGCCCCTGTAACTAATCTCTTGAATGCTAACTTAGTACCTTTTAAGATACTCTGTTTATGGACCCTGGATTGACACTTTTAAGATTGCCCTCCATGAACTAATTTTGTCCTCTCAGTCCAACTCTACACCCTTGCACTATTTCTTGTCTATTCTACATATACCTGTTTTGCTGGAACTTTAAGCAACATTGACATAGCTCACTATGCCACTTTCATAATCTAGGAACACACCTACTTAGCCCCGGGGACTTATTTAATACACTCTTGAGGTTTTGACATACATTTGAGCTAAAGTCAGATTTTTCAAAATAAGCCCTAATTTTTTAGAAAGAATTACTTCTTCTTCAAGACTGCAGTGTCAGCTCCTGGCCAAGAGTCTCAAGTCTGCTCTACAGATTTTGGACTTGCCAATGACTAACCCTCAACCCCCACAATCATACAAATATATGTATTCAATCAATCTATCTATCTATCTATCTATCTATCTATCTATCTATCTATCTATCTATCTATCTATCTATCTTCCCCTCTGGCTCTGTTTCTCTGGAGAACCCTAACTAATACCCACTTGGAGGGATAAAAAAGAATAAAAAGACTAATAATGTGTTAGCTGGGTCTTATGGCAAAAATAGAGGAAAAAGTGGTATGTTTCCAATTCCTCTTTCTTCCTACTCCTGTCTCTGGCAGGATATAATCATGTTTCAGATATGTATGTATTTCCCTATGTTGGACCACGGCATGGCTATACCCATGTTTAGTTTATTGATAGGTTATTTCAAAGAAAGCCCCTGGGTACAGTTTGGTTTCAAAAGGTGTCATCTAAATAAGTGAAGTATTGTCTGCAGCTACCCCTCCTCAGATTAGGTCTGAGATCTGTGTGTATGCGTACGTGTGTGTGTGCGCGCGCGTGTGTGTGTGTGTTTGTGTGTCTCCTCCCCCCCTGTGCATCAGAATTGGACTATTTCTGACTGAGGCATCTCCAATAAGGCTGTAAATGGCAGACCTGTATCTTACTTTTCAGGGGCTCACTTACTTTCAGGTTGGAGACCAAAACAATTAATTATGTCCCTTAGAAGAATATCTTCCTTTTGAGAAATACTCAACAAACAATAGAACGGTAGGTCAATGACTATACCGTTTCATACTGTAACTGACTAACCAGCCTCTTTTTTTCTTAGGGAGATAATCATACCAATAATCTCAAGAAACTTTTTAAATCACAGGCTAATACTTAGCTTCTTGTACTCGTGCATCTTCCAGTAAACCAAAAATTGTCAACTTCAAGTTATAATTCTGTTTTCTTACTTTAAAGGTTGTAATAATAATACTTCTCAAATTTACTGCTATCCATAGTCATAATATTGTTTTTATAGTGCTTTAAAAGTGTCTTCCTTACGTGAGACATTATGGATTAATCTATATCAATAAAGTGAAATTATATAAACAAGCATAATAATGTAGTTGATTACACAAAATAATATTTAACTGAATAATGTTGATGAAGCATGATACAGTTGAGCTGTATTCAGCAAAGGTTAAAAGCAAATAGTCATAATAACAATAAAAAGACAAATTTTAAGACACTCCAAAAATATTTTATAAATAGGGCTTCTACATTAGTAGTAAGTTAATTATTTAAAGCTATGCAAGTGCATTAATTAGGACAGAGAGTGTCAGAACATAAGTTGGTGTCAGAGAGAGTGACTGAAGACGTGTGCGTTGAGTCGCCAAAAGACAACTGGCTAAGACTCAAAGGACTAATTAAAATTTCAGCCCCATATAAAAATGGTACCACAGCAGAACATTAGTCAACCAGAGCAAGACCCTCCACAGACAAACATAAAAGTAAACAAAAAAAATAGAGTGCCCTTGGTCTCGTTGTTCTCATTTAACAAAGAACAAAATGTCCCTTAGAGAAATGTACTGACTAAACATGCCCCAACCCTTGCATAACTCAGTCCTCTTAGTGTTTTAATCTACCAGAACAAGATAAAATAAATACATACATGTGTTTGTGAATGAATATTAATGCTAATGAATATAGTGAAAATTGTAATTCTGTGTGCTTTGCCTAAGCTTTCCTCTCAAAGGTATTGTGCTTGTGGAAATAATTATTCACCAATCTGATTTGAAACGAACATGGCAGATGGTCAACACATGGTTAACATGATAGTGACAGGTTATTTAACTGAGGAAAATGCTGTATTTTCAAATGCTGTGAGACAAATATTTTTGAGAAGAGAATTTGAGAACAAAATGTGTATGTTTAATACACAGAATCATATAAAAACAGGCACAAATGATACCCGCATCTTTGCATTTTACATAGCTTTCATAGTGCACATCATTCAAATGATGAGTACAATTCTTAAAAATAAGCAATCACAAACTTTTTAAGGAAGATTTTGCAAAAGGGCTGAACTATGATATAATTTGGTACTAACAATCCACAAAGGAATTGAACATACTGACACTTAATCAAGTTTAGTAATATTAAAATTAAAAAGGTGACTGGGGGTTTGGAACTAAACGAAAAAAGATATGATTAATGCATTTAGAGGTTTTGATTATAATCAATAATCATATGCTTGGTTGATTGAAGGTTATTTTCAATCAAAATGTTATGGGATGCACAAACTTGCGTGCAGATTTCTAATTTCATGTTCTCTGCTGAACAAATATGACTTCTCTAAGAGTACTACATGTTGTTAAAACAAACTGGGCAAAGACAGAATACAGGTTTGACCTGGTTAAATAGGAGTTATACGTAACGATGATTCAGGTTTAACTTATACTGCAAAAGGAAACACATTGTCATATATCATAGAATCTACAATGTTATCTAGTTTAGGACATATTATTTTAATCATCATTAATAAAGGGAAAAAAGCTTGCAATTAGAATTATAAATTATCACTGATTTTTAATATCCATTATGACTTAATAAAGTTTAAAATGTAAAAAAGTATATATTAGAATTGACAAAATACAGTGTTTGTACCAGAAATAAATTAGTTACAAAGAAACATGAGTGTCACTGGGGCACATGAGCCTCAATTATCTAACTGGGATTTTTTCTTTCCTTTTTTACTTTCTCCAAGTTAACACAACTGTACTTGTGTTAATGATGCCAAAGTTCCTAAGTGTTATGGGTTGAATTATGTTGCCCCCAAAGATGGTGAAGTTCTAACTTCGCAGTACCTGTAAGTGTAAAATTTTCTTGAAATAGCATCTTTGTAGATGATCAAGTTAAGACGAGGTGATTAAAGTAGGCGCTAATCCAATATGACCGTGTCCTTATAAAAAGGGGAAATTTGGACACTTGAAATAGATGCACACAGGGAGAACTCCACATAAAGATGAAGGCAAAGATTGTAGTGCTGCATCTACATGTCAAAGAATGAAAAAGACTGTCAGCAAACCACAAACGCTAGAAAGACATGGATAAATTCTCTCACATAGTTCTTAGTAGTAACCAGCACTGCTGAAACTTTGATTTCAGACTTCTATCCTCCAGAACTGTTAGACAATAAATTGTTTAGCCACCCAGTTTGTGGTGCTTTGCTATGACTGTGTTAGAAAATCAATACATTAGGATAACTTTAGCAAAATGTTTGTGGTGCTATTGTTTGAATAACAAAAAATAATTACAATTTATTTCTTATTATTCTTCAGTCAGGCAAGTAACTTAATCAGAACCCCAATATCGCCAGCATTTTTATATATTGCCTACTATTACTCTCCTCCTGCAAAATGATTATATATTTTAAAAGTTATGAATAAAGGATCTGAGAAATTAATAAAATATTTACTACTACTACTACTAAGCAGGCAAATAAAAAATAAAAATCTAAAATCCTATGTTTCCTAATTGGCTAATATTTATCAGAGTGAAAGTTTCCAGAAATGCCTTATGATACATACTGAAACAATTTTACTTATTTTAACATGTATATGTCTCTGTGTATGCACACGTGCCTGCATGTGTGTTTGTGTCTGTAGGCGTTTGTGTGTTGAGGAACGTGGAAAGATCTACATTTTCAGATTTCCTTTTTCCACTGTATCATTTTCTTTTGTGTTGCTTTGGTTTGGGTTTTGTTTTCCTTCATGGAGCCTATTCTCCAGATCTTCATTAATTAGCTTTTTCTTAAATCACATGTTAATTCCATTAGAGTTAGATGATTTGTGCATCTTAAAAGAACAGCTGTGCCTTACACATAGTTTTTCTCTCTTTATACACAGAAAGTATAAGGGGAAAAAGACTTTTCCTCTACCCTCTTGGGTTCTACAGGGGAGGACAAATAATTTTCTTTCTACCCTTCTGAGTTTTGGGCTGAGACCACTGTAATAAAGACAGGTTTCCAAGAGAAAGACAAGCAGAAGTTTATTAACATGTACACCTCATGTATATGGGAGATACCCAAGGGAAAATGAGTAATTCAAAGAGAGTAAATTTGTGGAGAAATGACAGGACAGCAGAAAGAAGGTTCAGGCCTCCAGGGGTTGAAATAAAGGCTGTTAAGTAAAGTTTGTTATGCAGATTGCTCTGGTCCCAAAACTCAGAAGGGTAGAAAGAAAATTATTTGTCCTTCCCTGTAGAGCCCAGAGGGATAGAAGAAGTCTTTTTCCCCTTATGGGAAAATGGGGTGTCTAATGGTGTGATTAACTTCTGTCCTTTTTGGTAGAAATGGGAGAAGGAATGGCTGTGAAAATGTATGTCCTGCTTTCAAGCAAATAGGGGAAGGTGGGAGCTTTTCTTGTATCCTCAGCTCAAAAGAATTCTTATGCCCAAATCATACATCTGGGGGTGGCACACTCTCTGCTACACTTCAGTTCAAAAGCTGACTCTATGAAATAAGCAACAAAGCAAATTAACAGGAGACTAGATTCACAAATTTATTGTTTTAAATACTCATACATACACATACACTACACAAGGAGTTTCACAGGAAAAAAAGAAAAGTACTCCCCCAAAAGGGGCGAGATTTGAGAGCTTATATACCACCTTAATAGGGGAAGGGAATAGGGGGATGTGGGAAATCTATGGGAGAATAAAAAGGTTTTTTTGAAAGACAAACGGACCCTTTCTAAAGCCTTTTTATTTGTTTATTTTGCTTTATTTAACTTTGCTGCAGAAGCTTTATTGTTTCCACTTGGGCCGTGGCTTGGGCGGGGCTCCAGGATGGTTAAAGCTGCCTGGTGGCTGCAGGCAGAAAGGCTCAAGCAAGAAGCCCTGACACCAGGGGAACGCAGAGGCGCCCCTCAAAGGCCCCGGAGCTCCTGAGGCTCCAGTGCAGCTCCAGGATGAGCCTTTGGAAGAGATACTCGCCCTGCCCACCCTGGGGTCAGCTGACTGAGAAATTACTCAGATGGTTGCCCACCTTGAGGATGCCCTCCACCGACTCGCCTAGGCGGCCGCGGGAGGGGGCGGGGCCGGGCACCCGCCCCGGGAAGCCGCGGGAGGGGGCGGGGCCGGGCACCCGCCCCGGGAAGCCGCGGGAGGGGGCGGGGCCGGGCACCCGCCCCGGGAAGCCGCGGGAGGGGGCGGGGCCGGGCACCCGCCCCGGGAAGCCGCGGGAGGGGGCGGGGCCGGGCACCCGCCCCGGGAAGCCGCGGGAGGGGGCGGGGCCGGGCACCCGCCCCGGGAAGCCGCGGGAGGGGGCGGGGCCGGGCACCCGCCCCGGGAAGCCGCGGGAGGGGGCGGGGCCGGGCGGCTCACGCATGGCTGTTGGGGAGGAGGAGGGGGCGGGGCCGGGGCCGGGCGGCTCCCTTAGAGCCGCTGTGTGGGGGCGGGGCCGGGCGGCTCCGGAAGGGCCTTGGGGGCTTCCGCGGCGTCCAAGGTTGTCGTCCGTTTGTCGTGGGACGGCTACCGTAACGTACTTTCTGGAAGAAGGCAGGCCGCCTCGCTGCGCTGGCGTTTTCACCCTGAGACTCAGCCAGCTCCCCTGGGTCGGGTCACGGTGGAGACAGAGCCGGGCGAGGTGAGTGCGGGGGACCCACGGGCGCCCGTGACCAGCCGGGTGGGCGGCCTCCGCGCGCGGGGTCGTCCCGCCGAGGCCGGGAGCTCAGGGCCGCTTGGCACGAAAGAGCTGGCTGTCTGGTGCCGGAGACAGAGAAGGGCCCAGAAGGCTGTCCTCGAGGTGGTGACTGGAAAGGAGGTAGGAGGCTGGAAAGAGGGGCGTCCCCGGTGAGACACGCCCCAACACAGCGGGACCCTCAGGCGCTCTCAGGTGCTCATTCCCTGAGATAAATTTATCAAATTGAGGGTGAAGACATAGCACAACGTTACAATATATTTACCATTGTTTCGTCACTGAAACGTAGCACGTTCTTTATAAGCGCTATTGATGATGGAACATGTCTCTTTTCATGAAATATATGTATATATAATTTCAACAAATAATTACAAAATCCTAAAATGTAGCTAGCTGCCACACAAGACAGCAAAAGGATGGCACAGTCCATAAAAACTAAAGACGAAAAAAATTTAAAATACAACTGGAAATTTTAAATTTATGTTCAGTATCTCAATATTTGAGGACATTTATGAGAGTAGAAGACAGTGATTGGTTATTGGAACTATAATTTGTAGCCTTGATAGAACTGACAGAGTATTTAAAAATATCAAATCTTTGCTGAATCTTTTATTTTCTATTATTTTTGAAGCTCTCTCTCCGGGCACTGATACCGAAGGATAAAGAAACAGTTCAAATGACAGCCACTTCACAAGGCTTTGTAAAACTCGTGAAAAATACATTTCAAAAGAAAAAAAAAACTCAAGTTATCCCGGAAGTAAATGCTAGTGGGTTCTGTTAATTATTTTTGTTTCCTCATCTGAGAAGTTTGGGAAGGGAGCGTGAATTGAAATGGGTTGCTAGTTTTGGTTATAATTCAAGGGGCTTTATAATAAAAATTAAATGGGATTAGAATTTTTAAATATAACCGAAAAGGCTCTAAAGCAAATGTTTGTGTTACTAAAATAGAATCTTAAAAATGATTACTAGTAACTACTTCTGATATTCAGAATTCAAATACTTTTTTCCCTTGTATCCTCCCATCTTTCTAACCTGAAATGAATAAAGTATTTTGAGATTTTATGCATGTATGTTAAATATATTCATATACAACTTTGGTATTTGATCAGTAAAATTTTTAGAATGTCACCATATGTATCACATAGAAACATACAAATTTTTGATTGAATGTATTTTCTACTAGAAGTTAATGAAAGCTTTAAGATTCTCATTCCCAGGGCTGTAATAAAGCAGGAAATGTAGTCCCACAGTATTAAAAAAGGACATCAACTTGATTAATTCGTTTTATAAAATGAAAGTATCTGAGATTACGTATCTTTTGAGTTGAATTTTTATTTCAACTCCTGTTGTGTATTTTTATTTATTAAATAGCCTTAACTCTCAGGCTCTTTGGTTTGTAATCTTGTTTAATGATCTTACAACTATGTCTTTATTAATTACTGTTTGAAAGTCTAAAATGAGTGAAAAAGGAACCAATTATTCTATTTTCAATTCTAACCTATTATATGTATGTGTTTGTGTGTGTGTGTGTATAGCAAATGCCTAGTAGATTAGAATTTAAACTCATCCTAACTATTGATGAAAGTTGTGTTCCATTCCTTGTAATGTTGGCTTTGTTTGGTGTGAAAAGTACTAAGACAGCAGATTCTCAAGCTGTAACATACCAGCAAGAGAGAACAACCTTTGAAATAGTTTTCAGAAGCCAGAAAGAACACCTACATAACCTTGCACCGTGTACCTGGCTTGCATATCAAGCACTGAGTGAAGATTTGATTCCTGCTGTTTCAGTTGTCCTACAGTAACAGCCCCTGCCTGCAGTAATAGCCCTTGCCACTGTTAATATAAAAAAGACTTCCAAAATGCATCTCTCTGAGCTATATAGTCTCACAACAGAAATAACTTTTTAAAAGTTAGAGTAGATGTTCTTTCTCATGGTGGTTTTCTAAGACCAGATTATATACCTTTGTGGTTTAAATTAATGAGTTTCAGAGTACTTTGTATTTTGGGAAGTGACAATATTTTACAAGTGCCCACCATGTGGAACAAGGTGATCAAAATGAATTAAGATGGTTGGGTGTTAGAAAAATCATGGTAGTATTTTCTCACTTTTTTCTAGTTTTATCCAGATATAATTGGTATATAACACTATAAATTTAAGGTGCATAGCAGAATGATTTGATATATGTATATATTGCTGGATGATTACCACAGTTCGTTTTGTTACCATCCATCACCTCACATAGTTACAGATTTTTTTCTTGTGATGAGAACTTTAAGATACGCTCTCCTAGCAAATTTCAAATATACAACACAGTATTAACAGCATCCTCCAAACATTTCAACTTGTTTTAATGTGAAATATAACTCATGTGTAACCATGAGATATGTAGATAAATATGGATACAGACGTAGTTCTAGATAGAAATACAGATATAGAATCAAGGTTTCTTTTAGAATTCAGAAGCCTCTCCATATATTCTAAGAATAGCAAACGTCAGAGTAGCCCGCAGAACGAAGACAGATGTTCTCGACAAATCTGTAGAAAGTTGCTGCAATTTATAAGAATATGTAGGCAGTCCTCACAAACTTCCTTGTTTTGGCCACAAAAGTGAGCAGTTTTCTAGGTAGCCAGCTCTGCCATTCATATCTGTAACTGCCTCAGGAACCCCTTCTTCCCTCCTGAGAGACACGTTTTGTGATGCCACTTCTCACTGACAAAATTTAGAAGAGAATAAAGTGATGGTGAACTGCCCAGAGACTATCCAGGACAGACACACATACACAAAATACTGCAAAATAGAAACTGCTGAGCAGTAAATTAAAAAGCAGTCAGCAGTGTATCACTCAGATAAAAAATAAGTTGCAGTTGCATTTCCAGCATCCATGAAGATCCTCTCATGATCCCTCGTAACTATTCTCTTCCCAACCAAGAGGTAATCATAAGGAAGAGTTATATAGTAATCGCTTCCTTAACATTCCTTTATTGTTTTGCCGATAGAAGAATTCTTAAATACGATAGTTTAAATTATCAAATTTGATCATTATATAAATGGAGTCTTAAAGTATATGTTAATATCTTGCTTTCATGTACTTTTTTTATTTAAACATTTTTTATTGAGTTACAGTCATTTTACAATGTTGTGTCAAATTCCAGTGTAGAATTTGAATATACATGAACATACATACATTCATTGTCACATTCTCTTTCACTGTGAGCCACCACATGATTGTGTATATATTTCCCTGTGCTACACAGTACAATCTTATTTATCAGTTCTACATTTTGAAATCTGTCTGTCCCTTCCCACCCCCCGCCCCCCTGGCAACCACAAGTTTGTATTCTATGTCTATGAGTCTGTTTCTGTTTTGTATTTATGTTTGTTTGTTTTATTTTTAGATTCCGCGTATGAGTGATCTCATATGGTATTTTTCTTTGTCTTTCTGGCTTACTTCACTCAGAATGACATTCTCCAGGAACATCCATGTTGCTGCAAATGGCGTTAAGTTTTTTTTTTTTTTTTTTTTTTTTTTTTTTTTTTTTTTTTTATGGCTGAATAGCATTCCATTGTATAAATATACCACATCTTCTTTATCGAGTCATCTGTTGATGGACATTTAGGCTGTTTCCATGTCTTGGCTATGCTTTCATTTACTAAATAATGCTTTTGTGAAATTCATTCATGTTGCTTTATATAACAGGTATCTGTTCATTTTTTTCCTAATTTCATTGTGTGATAAAACACATTTACCAACTTGACCACTTTTAACTGTTCAATTCTTCAGATAAGCTCTCTGCTCCTTTTTCTCTCTTCGTCTTCCCTTTTTGGGTTTCCCATACTATGTATATTGTTCCATTTGATAGTGTCCCATAAATCCCTTAGGCTCTTTTCATTTTTCTTTATTATTATTTTTTGCTCCTCTGAGTTGATAATTTCAAACGATCTATCTCCAAATCCACTATTTTCTCTTCTATTTGATGAAGTCTGCTGTTGAACACCTTTAATACATTTTTCAATTCGTTTATTGTATTTTACAGCTCCAGAGTTTTTCTCTTATTATTTGCATCTCTTTATGATATTCTCATTTTGTTCATAAATCATTTCCTAATTTTGCTTATTTGTCTACATTTTTCTTTTGGTTTTTGAGTAAACTTAAGGCGGTGTTTTCAAGTCTTTGTCTAGTTGGTTAGAAGTCTGAATTGCTCTAGGGTTAGTTTCTGGATATTTATTTTGTTCCTTTGAATGGGCTGTTTCCCTGTTTCTTTATGTACCTGTGATTTTTACTGAGATTTGGGAATTTGGAAAAGCAGCCATTTCTCCAGTTTTTATGGAATAGCTCTGTGTAGAGGAAGACCTTCACTGATCAGCTCAGTTCAAAGGCTCCAGGTCCTTTCATATCTTTTCCAGGAATGATGCATCTTCTCTGGGCCTTTGCTTTTTTTTTTTTTTTTTTTTTTTTAAAGTTCCCCATCTATACAGCTGCTTTTAAGGGTCTCATCCCTGATTTCTCCCGGTCATCTTAGATTTCTATTTTATTTCTCTGCCCATAAGCTCATGCCCCAAGGTTCCAGTGGGACTGCAGACTACATGTATCTCCAGCATGTCACAGTACCCTCCACTGCTTTCAGCAGCCTCCAGTCTGATATCTAAACTCTGCCACCACTCTCATCACTGTTCTTGGTCAAGCAAGACAGAAATAACCCCCTCAACCAACCCCTAGAATGTGGCAAGAAGGTTTCATCCTTGTCTTTCTGTCCAAGGTAGGAGCTGAGAATTGAGCTGTTCCCTCCAGATCGCACAGAGATGTAACATGAAGGAGGTGGGGCAAGGGTGAGCAGAATGCCACAAATTTCCTGCCGGTTTGAATGCAGCTGCTTCTTTGTGGGGTGTTCCTAACCATTTTCTAGAGCTCTCAGAAAGCTGTTTTGGGCCATAAATTGTTATTTGTTCAGTGCCATTTGGCTGACCTTGGATCTGTACTGTTTTTGTTCAAATATATTTAAAATATGTTTTTACAATTGTTCTTATATATCTGATAATTTTATATCTTGTCTTAAATGGAACTTTTCAAAGGTTCTTTTATCCTGCTTATTCCTTCATTTAGAAATGCAGCTTTTATCCTAATTTTCACTTTAATTTTGCTAAACTTATTAATTGCAATAATTTTTGTACAGAGTTTTTGAAGGGGTATTTCTACCTTCAAACTGAGAACATCTCTAAGTAGTAAAGTTTTTTTTCTCCCTTTTTATTCCTTACACATTCTTTCTTGTATCTTTTATGCTATACAGATTGTGACTACTTTTAAATTTTTAATGAGAAATAGTTATATGGATCCTTGAATGGTATATCATCTCAAAGATAAAGCTTTCAACATTTTACCATAAAGTATGATGCTTGCTCTAAGTTTTTTTATATTTAACACTAATTATATAAGCAAAATCCTCTATATTTCCCTTTTTGGTATAACATGAAAGGTGTTCAATTTTAAAAATAACTTACATGTATCTCTGAGGAATGTGTTTCTTCTTTATCCTAATACTATAGTAAATTACCTTTCATTTCTTGAATATGTCAACTTGGTTTTGAGGTATTATACCTTTAGTACATTTAAAATTTTATTTTACACTTAAAACTAGCTTATTACTTTCCTTTCTTACAAAGTTAATGTCAGGATTTTGTATCAAGATTCTGTTTGACCTCATAAAACAAGTAGTTTCTCACTTATGTACTGTACCCTGTAAGTCTGATGCATTTTATGCCTTAGTTCAGAATGTGTTATTGGAATAACTTCCTTAAACTTTGCAGTTTTGGTCAAGAATTCTCTGTGCCTTTTTCTCTGAGCCAAAGCAGGGTCATATTCAAGGCATCCCACGACATCCACGATACACTCGTCAGAGAACATTACCGCAGAGTTGCTTTACTTAGGAGTAGGATTCCTCTAGTAATTTAATACAAATGGTGTAAGCCTTCAGTGTTTTCTAGGTTCTCACAAGCTTGGAACAGTAGTTGTTTAATATAGCCTTCATTTTCCAAGGCCAGATCCAGCTTTTCCCTATGGATATGTGAGGAGAGAACTGAGGTCACTAAGTCAGCAATCTCTTCAAGTTTATTTGAGTTCACATGTGGGCAGGTCAATCAGATGACTTGTTTCAGGCATTTCTTCAAATCATTCTTCTGGTTCATCAGTGAGGTCCTGTGTGGCTTCACTGGTTGATTCTTACCTTGAACCTGACAAATTTTTTTCCGAGATCTCATCACAGCCCGCTTTTTCCTGAAAACTTATTGCCAGATCATAGTTTTCAGCTTCTGACCAAACAGTTAATGGATCCTGTTGTCTCTGATGTGCAGTGTTTGGATTTATCTTTGATTCCAAAAGCAGTGATCCATTGGACTCTGCCGGGTCCAGCAGCGACATCCCCTTGAGCTCCTCCACGGAAGTGGAGGAGACGTGCCCGGGGCCTGGGTCTTCGCACTGCCGATCGTCGTCAGGGTGTGGACCTCCGCTCTCCGCGCGTGTGCGACGTGGCGGCTGCTGTGCCCGCGGCTGCAGCCGCCGCCTCCCCGCTCAGCCTGGAGAGACGGTAGCGGCGGCCGCTCCGGAGACGCCCGAGATCACCGTGGCTCCCAAGGCTCAGCCGCGGGAAGGGGCAACGGGAACCAACCGAGACCTTTCAGCCCGACGTCCCGGTCACCCCTCGCTTCGCACCTGCACACGCCCACCCTCCCCGCCCTTTGCCCCCGGAGCTCGCTCTGTTGCCGCCGCCGCCGCCGCCGCCGCCGCCGCCGCCGCCGCCGCCGCCGCCGCCAGTCCGTTGTCTTGTGACCCGACCCCTGTCTCCTCCTTTCTCCTTTCCTCTCGTGTTCCCGTTGAATAAAAAGATACCGCAGCTTCATTACACATACTACCTTTCAATACGTGTATGCACTATAATTATTTTCACAAATATTCTGATTCCTTTTACCCCACCTTCTAAATCAGAGAATGTTTTAAAAGTGAAAAAATAATAGAATACATGTCTTTTAAATTCTACCCTTAACCATTTCATGTGGTAACTACAGTTTTAAAAACAGATGTTTTGATATGAGTCATACTCATTTTGGCTTTGTTTCCAAATAATCACATTAAAATTTTTTTTCACAGATATATTCGTAAGTGAATAATGTATGCTTTGTAGGAAATATAGTAAGTTTGAATCCACTTATCTCACTATGCTGAAGAATTTATTATTCAGTATCAATTTAATTAAAACTCACAATGTTGATTTAAGTCACAAAGTAGGGATTTAAATTAGATGCTGTCATAAATTGCAAGATAATTTCCCTTCAGTCAACATTTGCTGTTTTTAAATCACTTTTTCATTTCATAAATGGAGATATTTATCACAAATACCTTTTAATAAGTAATTCTCTGCAAATAGAATACACACATATATATATCTGTATTTGTATCTGTATCTATATGTATCTGTAGTTAGATATTACTCCTGCAAAGTGACATCCCACTACCAAGAAAAAAGACCTCAAAAATATTTTTTATAGTCAAAAAGAATATACTCTCTCATATCTGTTAAACTCAATATGTGTCTTGCCATTTTAATAGGAAAATAAGATAATTAAAATAATCTCATTTTGTGAGTTCCTTTTCTATTCCCTTGGCAATGAGACCAAAATAGTTAAAATGTGTTTTTTGGAGGAAAGACTATAAATATTATTTTAAATGAAATCTCAATATTTTAAGTACATCCAGGACTGTTCTAGTTGAGGAGATTAGTTCATCATAGTTGTACATGTTCATTTTCCTACACAATTTTTTAAAGACATCTGATTAGAATTTACTCAGCATAAATTACTTGTTCTCATTACTTGCTACTTTTGGTGGCTGACGTATCTCAGTAAATCAACAGTTATGTAGCTTTAAAAATTCTAATGTTCTGATTGCATGTAAATGATTAATATATTCTGATTTATCTACAATATTTAGATTAAAATATCTTGATTAGATACTTCTTATTAAAATAATACCAGGACTGTTAATAAGAATGCTTAAGTAAATGCACTTGGAGAGCATGCTCACTGATGTTTAAAAAGGATGTTTCCTAATATAAATGCAAATAGCAGACAGTTTTAAATGCCTTTGTGAAAAGCAATATTAATAATCTGAGATTTAATTTTTTACTTGTTATCTTTTATGATCATACTTTTGAGAATACAGAATTAATTTGAGAAAGCAAGAGGCAATACAAGTGTAAAGTGTGAGTTGTTTTACTGTTTTTAGTTTTATCTAAAAAATATATTGTTTTAGTCTTTACATTTTATTACGTATTAACCAAACATCTTGGAAAATCAGGAGAGGATAAAAATCCTTATATAATATTTTTGTGGTAGTATGAAATATTACCTGACCAAATGTGAATTATGTATTAGAATTTATTTTTAATAATTCTAGCTTTTAAACCTTTGTTTAGCTTACAAACAATTCATTTTAACCGCCCAGTCAAGACTTTTCCCTAGAAGTAATGCTGGAAATAATCAAGACATACAAGCTTAGGTTTGTTTTCAGAGATGTCCTTCAGAGTGTTATTTATGAGAATGAAGATTCTAGAGGAAAAAAACTAATAGTCAATAACATAGAAATGTTTTACTTAAGTGTTGCATATATGAATCACATACCAAGTAAGAATCAAATTTTGGTTAATAGTGGTAAGTGAAATGTTAATGACACAAGTCAGATGAAGTTCAGAAGTACAGGCCTATATATAAGCCTGCTTATTCTTAGTTACATGAGTATAAATCTCTGTCCATAAGCATAAGCAAACGTACACACACACATGTATGTATACATACACACACGTACACGTTGATGAAAATAAATCTTGGAAAGAATTATGCAAATTATTAATAGAATTAAGGTTGTTTTTCAAATTAAATATAACGTCCAAACATAGTAAATACTCATAGCCATTGAGTTCTACAGTGCTCATAAAGTTATCCCATCCTCCCTACACTTGCAGCTCAGTTTACCGATACTGGCAAAGTATACATCAAAAATGTTCACCGTTTTAAATTCAGGTAATACACAGTAATAGTATTAACCTATAAATTGAGGTTAAAGAAACATTGTTAAATATTAAAATATAGTAAGACTTATGTGGTAGAATGTTTTAATTTGAATGTATTTATTGCTTGGATTCAGTGGGAAAAAATTATAGGGCTAACCCATCAGAAATTAATTGATGAATAAATTCACAGAAGAGTACTTATAAAGAATAGATGAACTGAGGTACAAATGAAAGTTTTGGCCTTGGTGGGGAGAAATGATTCTAAGAATAGACTTTGTGACTTTTGTGCTTGAAGGTATACATTGGACTAGAGGATAGAATGCATAGCTTCTCTTCAACGTATAATGAAGCGCTGTGGAAAAGTGTGGACTTCCTGAATTATGCAGACGGTGTCACATAAGGTAAATAAAAAAAAATACATGCTTATACTTAAGTATTTGTAATAGATAAAGATTTCATATATCTACATATTATACATTTTATACTTTTCCAGTTTGCATCTTATTTTCAGTTCGTATCTTATTTTGTTATTTGCTTGATCCAAACTAAGGTATCTGAAACTGTGGATATATATAAATTAGTATCATATTTGAACATAACATTATTAGCAAAAGAGTAGAGGAAGTCATAGGAATAGTTTTGTGAAGAAGATTGAAGATTACAGGAGATTATTTTCTATTTCCACTAATTCTTTCTTTTAAAGGTACACACACACACACAAGACTGAATACATAAAATGTGCTGAGAAAATTCCTAAACTGGTATCAAAAAGAAAGTTTTCCACAAACACACTACTCCTGTATCTCAATCCTTCACTTTGATGACTTTATGCTCATTTAGTCATCTCTTTTTTTAACAGTCACTTTTAGTAAACATTTGCTTGTTTTTGAGAAACTGTCTTGAGGGAGCTCAGCTGTTGGATTTAGAAGAAAATCAAAGCTTCTGTTATAAATATGTTCTCAGAATACAAGTACTATAATACTAGTATATTACAAAGTATTCTATTCAAAGAAAACTGTGTTTAAGATTTAAAGGAAAGTATGATGACAGTGATTCAAAAAATTAATGATAACAGCAAGAGGTAAAAATTACATTAAGAGAAAACAAATGAAGATTTTAAAATTGAAACATTCAATAACTAAAATTAAAAACTCACTGTTGGGACTCAACAACACATTAGAGGTGGCAGAAGGAACAATTAGTAAAGTTGAAAACAGGTCAAAAGAGATTATCCAGTCTGACAGACAGCAAAAAATTAAGATAGTTTCTCGTAGAACTGTGGTACACCAGTAAGCATGGCAACACACACAAACCTGGCAGACCAGAAGAGAGAGAGAAATACAAAAAAAAATTAGAAGACATAATGCCTGAAAACTTTTTAAATTCAAAGAAAACGTTAATCTGCACACCTAAATTCAACAAACATTACAGAGAACAAACATAAGAGATTCACAACTAGACAGCACAGACAGTTGAAAGACAAGGAGAAAATCTTAAAAGCAACGAGCAAAAGAATTCATTCTGTGCAGCAAACCATGAGATTAGCAACTGACTCCTTATCAGACACGTTACAGAACTCCTTTAAGGCCTCATATTAGTAAATAGTAAAGCAAGTGTACGTATTTTGTGGCCTTCATTTAGGATAGATAAATACCACTTTTCTGGTGTTCAGTCAACACCAAAAATGCCTTACTTTATTGGTCTTTGGAACCAAGTGTATGTAAGAAGTCTGGCTTGCCTGGATCTGGATGTGAGCCAAAGCTTGAAGAAATACAGACAAGGGTTAAGTGAGAATACCAAGGTTGGTAACCTGAAGAAAATCATACACACAATTTGGCTGAAAATGTAGCTGGTGAGCCAGAGTACCAGAGCATGGAAGAAATAGGCAGGCAGAAACCTAGTTCAGTGATCAGATGAATGCAGATCGCCTGGAAAGACTTGGGAGTAGCATAAATGGCCCATGAATAGATATTTTTTCACTAAAGCATGATGCACAGCACAGCATGTACATAAGCTGACTCGTTTCAGTTATCAGAGCTGTAGTGACAACACAAGGACCTACTCCTTTAACAGTAAATAAAGGGGAATCTACCTACAAGACTGGAGTATCAGCACAATGTGCAGAAGAATAGGAGGGCAAAATACATATAATTTTCAAAAGACTGGGATGTGCTACAGTGTTATTAAATATCATGGAAAAGCTAAGAAGTGTGAACTATCTTTACAGGGTCACTATCAAGAAAGCGGTCAAAGTACTAGGAAAATAATCCATAATTTAAAGAGAAAGTTTTGAGAATTTTGAGAGTAGTGAGCAAATGTATACCAAGAGTAGGGCAGGAACATGAGAGGGCAGGCCCAGGAGAGGGCAGGTACAGGAGAGGGCCGGCCCAGGAGAGGGCTGGCCCAGGAGAAGTCCTATTAGACTTCCAAGAGATGACGTTGAGGGGCAGTGGGTATTTGAGTCTGGAATACAGGAGGGAGGTCTGGATTGGAAATGGCAGTTTGGAAGTTAGCAACTTGTAGAGAATACATAAAGCCCTAAGGCTGTTGGGGGCGGCAGCAGAAAGTAGTAGAGGCCAGAAGACTGAGCCTCAGGGGTGCTGTGTGCCAGCACTCAGGGGCTGGGACTGAGAAGACCGGCCAGGGCCGTGGGAGGAAACCAGAGCAGCCTGAGACCCGGGAAGCCCCGTGAGGAAAGGGCTTGAGGAAGTTGGGGAGAGCAGCGGTGGGGAGAGCAGCGGTGGGAAGTGTGGCTGCCGGGCCGTGCGAGGAGAGGACAGAGCTCCCCGTGCAGTCAGCCCCTGGTGGGTGGTGGGTGACCCTGTCGTGAGCAGTTGCAGTGAGTGGACACGCTTGCTTGGTTGGAAAATGAGAGAAATCAGAGGAAGCGAATGGGAACAGCTCCTTTGCAGGGGCAGGAGGCGTGTGTGCCGGAGAGCAGAGAGATGGGGCCGCAGCTGGAGGGTGAACGCATCATTGTTTCTGAAGATGAGGGAAATAACAGTGTATGCTAATAGAAAAGATAGGTTAAAAGGGTAAATTAGTAACACCACATTCACTTAGGTCAGGGGAGTTGCAGGTGAGGGCAGGTGTGGGCACAGAAATGCCCCTGAGAGAGTCAGCTTCAAAACACTTGCCAGGTCCAGTCCACTCAAAACCAGCTCCCAGGAGTGTCAGCCACTTAGGAACTCTACCGCCCCCTGCAGTTTTGATCCTGGCAGGGCCAGAAGCCATAATTAGCCAGCTGAGGGAGGAAGGATGGAGTTAGGCAGGAAGAGGAGGCCTGCCCTGCCTTCCACCCCTCCTGCAAGTGGTCAGCCAGCAGCATGGCCTCGCTGAGTAACTGACGTGGTGTTTCCATAGTTACGTGATTAAAAAGTTCTCAAATGTTATACCATGCTCCCAAATAAACCTTGGATTGATTCAAGATTTAATTGGTGGAAATAAAAGCAAAAAATAAAATAAAGTGAAGAAAGCGTGTAAACATAAGGCTGAGCCACAGAGCAGGGTCAGCAGGCATGCGGAAACACGTTTTCATTTCGTCTGGAGAGGTGTATTGGTTTCTGAAGTTTGTACTTAATGATACATATTGCCACAGTGTCTGAAACCATGAAAACAGCTTTCTGCTGTTTGCATCTGCTAAATTCCCTGGAGACTGGCTGGGGCCCAGAGGGATGGGGAAAGGAATAAACTGAGGGATAAGGAGATTTAGAGATTTTTGGTGGGGAGCTCTCTGGGGGACTAGGCCTTCAGCATCCTGTGGTTCCACCCCACTCTAACCACAGTTGCATACAAACATGCCTTTCTCAGGGGCAAGCCTCACTTCTGGAAATGTCCCAAAACACTCAGCCACCTAGCACCAACATTTGAAGGGAATCCAAAGTGGCCCACAGGCAACTGCAGAGATTTGAAATGCGTTAGGCTCCCACATGCACACTGGGCACACTGGGCCTCCGGGCCTCTGTGCGCACTCACGGGGACACTGGCTCTGGAGGGACAGTTGAGGGACAGTTGAGGGTCAGTGCTGTTGCTAGGCTACGACTGTTCCGGACTAAACATTCCAAGCCGTTGAGCTTTGCAGCCAAGGTGTGGCAGCGAGACCTCTGTGGCTTTTCTGTAGCGCCAGCGCTGAGATCGGGAGGCGGCAAGAGGCCAGGAGGGAAGTGAGCGGTGTTGGAAGGCGATAAGCCAGATGAAGAAGAGACTCGCTAACTTAGTGAGCTGGGTGGGCTTCAGCACCCATCAGAGAGCACGCAGGGATCGTGAGAAGCCCGTGCCTGGGTATCATGTCGATGTGAGAGAGCTGAAGAAGTTCCACAGAGCCGCATATTTAGGTGACAGGTGTACAGTGGAGGAGCTGCTGACATATAAGAGAAATGTCGTAGACAGCAGAGACAGGAAGAACAGGTAACAGCGGCGGGGCGGGGCGGGGTGGGGCGGGCCTGGGAGGAGCTGCCAACTATGGTTGTAAGACATGAATTTTAAATTGCCTTCCCATGTCAGAGATGTTGAAGTGTGAGACAATGAGCATGTTAGAATCATTGAAGTACAGTGTTCTTTCTCATCCTTGCAGCAGTAAAGTAGATATACGATCATTTTACTTAATTGAAATGTTGTCTTTGTAAAATAGTAACGGTAACAGTTATAATATTACCTAACAATTATTGAGCTATTATTTTGTGCAAGGAACTGCCAGACATTTTGTATAGCTTTTCATTTAAGCATCACAGTGGGGTCCTGTAAGATAGCTACTACTTCATGCCCATTTTGTTGATGAGGAAATTGAGGCACAGACAGGCTAAGTGAGAGCTAATAAGTGACAGTGTTAAAGTAGAAGTGAGACCCAAGTTGAGCTGAATCTCAACGGCATGCCCTTTCTATTCAAACAGGTAGTTCTTCCATTAATGTGGTGAGTAGTAAGAGCTAATAAATATTGTTCTTTCCCCATAGAAAGAACTAAGATAAGACTAAATGTTAGTTTTAAAGGGGTATGAATAGCATGCTGTTGAATGTTTACAATTACATGAGTAACTGTATCTTCGAAGTAGTACGCTCTAATTTCCTAAAGAGTCCTCTCATGTTCGCAGGACTGCCCTACACTTAGCCTGCGCCAGCGGCCAGTCACCAGTGGTGGATCTCCTTACACAGTGGTGGTGTGATCTGAATGCTCGTGACAAGGAAGGCAAGACAGCTCTCATCAAGGTGTGTAGCAGCCAACCGTGTCCACGTGAGATGGATTTGATTTAATTACTTAGAATAAAAATGAATTTATCTGTTTTAAATATAACGAATTGCTGGGACTTGAGGAATGTTAACTTGGAATGCCTAGCACTTACAGTCTGTTTCTTGGTGTGATACCAACAGGCTGTACAATGCCGGAAAGAAGTGTGTGTCACTATCCTGCTGAAACGGGGTGCTGACCCAAATCTTGCGGACGACTGTCAGAACACTGCTCTGCATTACGCCGTCTTGGCTGGAAATACATCAATTGCAGCAGAGCTGCTCCGCTATGATGCAAATATTGAGGCGATAAACAAGGTATAGCTCAACTGACTTTATTTACAAGATATTTGAAATACAGGGTCTTTTCTAGCTACAGGTGTTTTATTTATAGTAATATGTATACTGAATACAATACATCAGGCCCTGTTACCATGGAACCAACTCCAAAGCCAAGGCCAGAGGCTAGAGGTAGTGCCCGCAGAAAGGGCAGAGCTCTGTCTCCCAGCCACACTTGTACCCCAGAAGGAACAGCTTCCCATTAGGAAGTGCCTGGGAGTGGGTGGTAGGCTCAGAGCCTACAGAAGATGAAGGCTTGCGGGGAGTGAAGTGATGGCAAGGGCAGGCTGCCTGCCTGGGGATGGGTGGGAGGAGGAAGGAACCCAGTACCCAGCAGGGGGAGCTGGGTGACTGCACCTGGGCAGGGGAGGCAGCAAGCCACAGGCCCTGAGCACCCCAGGATCCCAGGTTCTAGAACCTGGGCAAGTGAGGTCAGGTCATGTTTGACAGCCAGCAGGGGCATTCATTTGTGCTGGTGGCCACATGGCCCTCCGTGTACACCTTCACCTTGGGGTCTTCCATGCTCAGCCTGGTGTAGCTCCCCTGCGGGGCTGTGGCTGTAGGTGGGGAGCAAGTGATGGCGAAACTGGTCCTCCTGCTTTTTCTCCTGGCTCTCCCCTGAAGATTTTGATTGAATAAATGTACTCAGGTCTAGACGCAGGTATTTCAAAATACTTCCCCGAGATTCTGATACAACCCTTGGTTAAGAACTATTGAATGGATACGTGTAATGCATGTAAATTCACAGATCTCAAAAATAAGACATCTCTGGAAGAGCGGGGGTTTGATAGATGCTGCTTCTTTCAGTGCTCTCCTTTGCAGCCATGTTAGCCTGACTTTTACCCGTCTCTTCCTTTGTGACTGAGGAGTTTATTGGCAATATTACTGGCAGTATCTATTGCCTTGAAGAATAGCTCCTTTTCCTTTCTAACCACTGATCATTCAGTGGCACTCAGACAGTCTTAGAAACTTGCTTGTGGTGAGTGATTCAATAAGTAGAGTCGGATCCTTTAAAGATTTTGCACCTTTTGTTCCCATCCAGGTCATTAGGTCAGCAGGGTTTTTCTGATTGCAGTAATAGGAAATCATGAGCCTTCTTTTGGTTAAAGCTGTGTGACGGACTCTTGCAACCTATCTGTTAGATTCACTGAGCCCTAGCATAATCAACATGACAGTTTTTTTTAAATTAAAGTCTAATTGACTTACAGTGTTGTGATAGTTTCTGGTGTACAGCAAAGTGATTCAGTTATACATATATATATATTCTTATTCAGTTATATATACATTCTTAGTTACATATATATTCTCATTCATTGTATATACTTATTCAGTTATATATATTCTTACTCAGTTATATATATTCTTATTCAGTTATATATACATTCTTAGATAGATATATATGTACACACACACACACACACATTCTTTTCCATTATGGTTTATTACAGGATATTGAGTATAGTTCCCTGTAGTATATACAGTAGGACCTTGTTGTTGATTTATTTTATATGTAGTAATTTGTATCTGCTAGTCCAAAACTGCTAATTTATTCCTCTCCCACCCCCTTTCCCCTTTGGTAACCATCAGTTTGTTTTCTATGTCTGTGAGTCTATTTCTGTTTTGTAAATAAGTTCATTTGTATCGTATTTTAGAATCCACATATTAAGTGATATCCTATGGGATTTCTCTTTCACTTTCTGACTTACCTCACTCAGTATGATAATGTCTAGGTCCTTCCATGTTGCTGCAAATGGCATTCTTTCATTCTTTTTTATGGCTGAGTTGTATTGCATTATATATAAGTATACCGTGCAAGATGGTAGTTTTAAACATCAAGACCCATGACATTAGTAACAAATTGGAATTTTTCTAATAATTTAGTTTCAGCCATCTCATGAATTAATTATCCATTTGATTAACAATTGGGGAGAATTAGATACAGGTAGGTTGTAGTTGTAGTAGGCATTGGAAAAATTCTTGAAGCAGGTATTATGAGCCTTTCTAAAACTGTATTTATCTTACAATATTTTTTTTAATTGAGGTATAGTTGATGTACTATATTATATGTTACAGGTATATAGCTGAGTGTTTCACAAATTTTTAAGGGCTATGCTCCACTTATGGTTATTATAAACTATTGGCTCTTCTCCCCAGGTTGTGCAATACATCCTTGTACCTTATTTTATGCCTGATTGTTTATACCTCTTAATCCTTAATCCTAATTATCCATTTGATTAACAATCAGGGAGAATTCGATACAGATAGATTGTAGTTTTAGTAGGCATTGGAAAAATTCTTGAAGTGGGTATTATGAGTCTTAATCACAATTTTTATTACATGTTAGGGCCCAGTGTTTTTGTGTGTAAGACATATGATTCTAAAGAAAGGCAAGGTTTTATATACAAATACTTGATTTATACCCAACTGTTTGGAAACACAGCAAACATAAAAACACAAGTGGGCTATAGACTAAACATGCCTGGGTATGTTCAGTTTGTCTCCACACATTGAGTCAACATTTAAAATTTAGGAGACTTGTGCAGAAATCTACACTTCAGAACTTCTCCTAAAGAATCAAATCTGGTCCCCCTTGAGCCCAGGCCTATGTGGTCTGCTGTGCAGAGGTGGCCCCTTCTCGGTGGGGCGTGTGTTCTCCAGTTTGCTGTCCTCACTTGTGACCTTCACTTACTCGGGCCACCTGTGTTGCCTCTGTAAGCATTTGAATTTCCAATTCCTGTTGTATATTTTCATAAATATTTCAAGATTTTAAAGACAGTCTATATTAATTTATAGTCTACTTCATATTTTATAATAATCCCTTAAGAGTGGGATGGAATTTTTCTAATTAGAATTTTTAAGTTGGTTTCAGAAAAACTTTTTCTTTACATGCAAATAATCATATTCCCACTGGAATGTCTGCAAGCTTTATGAGATTAGTCATAGTTGTAATTGGATAGGTTATGCATGTTGCAGACAGTATGGTATCTTTCTCCTCAGCGTGGCTCCTTAGAAATGTAGTTGATTCAGTAGCTAAATGGTTCTCTCTGGAGCAGTGTTTAGAGTGTCGGGAGTAGTAGTTGAGCAGTAAGGTAACTAGAGAATGCCTGACACACGCTGCAATAGAAGCGAAGGTTCTTGGAACCAGCAAATGTCTGAAGTGAGTTTCAGAGAATGAAACTTTGGAAGAGGTCCAGGAGGAACCTTTTAAAGAGAAGGAGCACAGAGGGGTGAGGAGGAAGGGGCTACTTTTTATTTACTTTATAGTGTATGTTTAAGTTCAGAGACTTAAGTTTTTAAATTCAGTTTTGAAATTTATATGTAATTTTGTACATTGTCAACTGTTTTTACTATTTTACAGTATAACTTGACACCATTTTTACTCGCCGTCAGGAAGAACAAAGAAGAAATGGTCAAATTTTTGATAGCGAACGGGGCAAATGTACATGCAGTCGACAAGCTGCAAAGGTACAATAGTTTGTTCTCTCTCTCTCTCTCTCTTTCTAATCTTAATGTTGTTCTAGAGTAGTAACAGCCAATCAGAAAGGTTAACCTAATAAGAAGAGGATTAACTTAGAATCAACACATCATCAGTTAGGTAGAAAAGCAATTATTCTGCCTGGTGTGACAAAGAACAGTATGCAGCAGGATTCATCTTCCTTTATGATAGCGACTGATGTCATTTGCATCCTGATTGTTTTGGTCATACGATCTTACAATAGTTCAGGGATTTCATTTTAGTTTTATTAGTATGGACTCTAATTTTAATTTACCTTATGAGACAGTGTTGAGTTTCTTCATTCTTTTATAAGTTGTTTTAACCACTTCTTGGTATATATTTTTTTCTTAAAAGATGCATATTAAACAAAGAGGAGTTTGTTTTGTCTTTTGGATGACTCTGCTTTAAATTACTTTCTTTGAAGGATACTGATGTTATTAGGTTATCACTGAGTGAGTATCACTAAGAGAGTAACTATTACCAGATACTGTGGGCTCATCAGTTTTTATCCTTTTTCATTTCTAGTACATTTTGATGTTTTTATTTTTAATTGATGATGGTAGAAGGAAGAGAAATAGCTTTAATTATTGAATAAACATTCCCTTTAAAGAAGACAAGTCATTGGTGGATGATAAAGAGGAAAGAGCTGGGCTTTAGAGTCAGACGAGGTTGAATTCCCAGCTCTCCTGCTGGTCAGGTGTGTCATGTCCCTGGGGGACATGACTTATTACCAACCAATATGTTTCCTGACACGTAAAGGAGGGTCGTAGTACATCCTTCAAGGGTGGTTGTGCCTAAGAAAGACCATACGTAGACTATTCAGGTTAGTGCTGGGCACATGCTTCTCAGCGTGATTAACTGCAGCCATGACTCTTTTTATTGACATTTTTATTCATATTACTGTTTTCAGCCTGCAAAGAGCTTCTCCTTACCTGACCTCTAGCTGATTTTAAAGTATTGTATTTCAGACGGGGGAAGAAATGGGGAATCCTTTATTTAAATCTTTACCTACTTCAGATAATGACCTCAGCATCCTTTCTTGTCCTTCAGAGGACTTTAAATTAGCAACTTCTACTATGTGCTACCCAAGTAGGACAGGAGGCTTCTTTTTTGTCCCTCCGTTTTGGCCTTGGAGGTAATTTGCAAAGATGAGCACTCGAGCATGTACATGGTCAGTTCTCCAGGGGTGGGCAGGATATTAACTTGGTAAAATAGATCAAACTAACTGTTTAAGTTAAGCTAACTAAGTTCCTAAGAGTGAAGTTGTCTCTTTTATTTTAGATCAGCACTGATGCTTGCTGTACGTCATGACTCACCGGACGTAGTCAAGCTGCTGCTTCAGAGACGTGTTAATGCCGATCTGCTAGATGTACACGGACAGTCTGCTGAACGATATGCGTGTTCTAATGGTTTTAAACAGTAAGTGTTTACATTAAAGTACCAGTTATCTCTAAACTGAGGTTGGAAATGATCTAACTGTGACTTGTTATGTGACAGGTGAGAATTCCTAGTTGGGAGCAGGCACTTTGGGGATGGCAGTGAGACCCTCCACATCATCAGCTGGAAACCAGCAAAAAACCAGACTAGTGAGATGGAGCAGTGGGCACAGGGTTCTTTATCTCAGAGTTTGTAAGATGTTTATCCTTAGGGTCCTGCTGTTCTCCATTTCATTCCAGTGTAGCCCCAATGCATGGGGTACAAATAATGTCACATATCTGATTTTTCTAACTAGTTGTTTGGGTCTTGAAATGTTTAGTAGAGCAGAAAATCCCGCATTTTCCTTTGGGGACTTTCTTGTATAATCTTCCTCTTGAATTTTCCAAGAACCTGAGGAATTCCCTAAGGCCACAGTGACAATCCTCTCCCACAAGGCATCGGGGCAGGGCGAGGGCATTCTAATCGTTCTCTTGTTTCCCTTGATTCTGTTGCTGCAGCGTTGGTACTAAAACTGGTTTTAACAGGATCTCCTCGGCAGCTGGGTCTGGGGTCTGGATGTTGCTCTCTAAAGACCTTTAACAAAATTTTAAAAGAAGAAAAGGAAAAAGAAACTGGTCCTGCAGTCGGGTCATGATTGACCTCTGCTCCCGGGATGCCTGTGCTGATCCAGTTTCCGCGGTCTTCGTGGCGATGGACACGTAAACTTCAGAGTGACAGCTTGTTTAGTTCTCATACATATGCTTGTATGAGGTCATATATTTATAAATAAGTTTAACTACAAGTTAGATAGTAGCTGAGGTGCCCTGAAGTATAAACCACGAAGAACAGCTAATCACCGTAATTTGTAACATTTTCTGAAAACTGTCACATTTAAATGTTACACCTATGAAAAAAACACACATTGGGTTTTATTTGGGATTCTCCAATAGTTCCAGCATTAAAGTTCAAGAACAAATTATTCCATTCTTCCAGTATTTCTCTGAGCATCGGGGGATACATTATCTCATTAAATCTTCATAATACTCTTATGAGTATTAATAACTAACTGCCTGACAGTAAGATCCCAGTTTTATAAAGGAAGACTGAGCTGAAGAGAAGCACCTTGTCCAGGAACAAATAGCTGTTGGTTATAGAGCTGGGACTTCTGAGTTCGAGATACTTTCCGTATGTCAGGCTCGCTCTAGTTAAGTTGCTGAGCTGTAGTGCCCTCAGTTCATGACTACTTCACCTTACTTTTTTTTCTTTTTTAATTATACATCTTAAATTTAAAAGTGTAGATTGTACAAATTTGAATATATGGGACAATTGAAGTTTTGATACTGCCTGTGATATTGTCTGAAATAACCTAAGAATTTAATATATTTGGTAATTGTTTTTCATATTACTATTCAAGTACTAATACTTATTTATCACATTTTTTTATACATAGCCTTTACCAGCTGATTGTCGACTACAGAGACGGAAAGATTCCAGATACTCCCCCTCAAAATAGCGACCCAGGACAGAGTTCTGGTAATAAGTTACTCTTGTTGGGCCCACCATAGATAAAGAAAGTAAGGTTGAGGAAATTTTGATAATGAAAGAGAAGTGAAAAAGGCCAGTGTGTAAATTTTGTGTATGTTTTCATTTTTTTAATTAATTTTTTCTTAATGGTCTAGTATTCAGAATTATGTAAGAAGTTAATTGTAGGTAATTTAAAATCTGAGACAATATTGTCTGAAAAGAAATTCATTTATTTAATCATGGCCCCTGAAGTCCCATATTATATCTTTGTGTAAGTAAGAAAAATAGGTTTTTAACTTTGTTGCACATTTCCTGTAACAGTATAACAAGTCGGCCTTGTTACAGAGCTGGCTCTTTAATTCTTACAGCAAATGGATTACATTGGGTAAATGAATGCTAGTTATTGCATAGTGATTAGTCTCATTAAAAAGTGATTGTCTTTGAAACTGGGAGCTCAGCAATACCTTCCTGGTGCTGTAAACAAATGGCCAACAATTAGAACTGCACAGCTGGGCCAGTGTGCAGCATACTAGTAAGAGGTTGTTTTTTAAAGGTACCTAGTGATAGGGCAGAAGTCAGGAAAGCAGTGCCTTGTTGAGAAGCACTGGTTACTTTTCACATCATTACACCAACAAGGGCTCTCTCTCACCAATTTCATTCCTCAGAAGTGCAAACAGAATGAAATATGTTGCCTTCATGAGAGTCAGATGTTTTCTTCTTTTTGGGGGATACTTGTCATCAAACTATATTTTGTTAGAACAAGATTTTCTATTGCCATTAGTTAAAGGATTGTCATAATAAATACTCAGCACAACTCAGGACTCAACAAATTGTAAAAAAAAAAAAAAAAGCACAGAAGTGCTTCACATAAAAAAAAAAAAAAAAGACGACTGTGTTGCCTAGATGTGACCCCTAGCGTGCTGTTCAGTCTGAACTGTATGAGGGCACCTTTAACTTAGTACACCTTGATCAAGCAAAGAAATTCTGTTGTAGGAAACACAAAGATGGAAAAGACAGAGTTTTGGTCTTCAAGGTGCTCATAATACAATAGAGTTGTCCCTGGTTAATGTCTGTATATTTTTTAAACAGGATTTTCAAAGAAAACATTCCTATCTGTGAATTCATCCACTTAACAGATGACTATCAAGTGTCTTTTAGGTACTAAGCACCACTCTGACGTTACAGAATGCAAACAGGTCAAAAGCACAGTTCCTGGCCTCCAGGAGCTTGTTGCTGTCATCCTCATTTTTATGATTGGCTTTACTTTATTCTGTGCTTACTGTGTCCCAGAGCCCACTAGGACTTTGTAACTGTCTTTATGTATGTTTTATTGGTACTTAATATGTACCAAATACTTTTAAGTCCATGGTAAGGAAAGAAGTTTTTTAAAAATGGGTAGGATGTTAGGTAAGCCATGCAGAGCGAGTAGAAGTTTGCCAGGGAAGGAGGCAGAAGGGCAGTGTTTGGTGGGCGGAACATCTTTGAAGATTACATTTGGCAGAAAGGACAGCGGTGCAAAGGCTAAGATGTGCCAGTGAACTTTGCAGGATCTGTGAGTTTCATTTTGTTGGTGCAGAAAGGATGCTGTAGGAATGGTTGGGAACGAGGTGACTACCTAGCTCAGGCATGCTTCTGAAAGCTTTTCTAGTACTATAGAAAGGAGTAGGTCTGCTGTAGACCTTGGGAAATTTGTCAGAATGCTTTTAGCTGCAAATAATAATAGGAGCCCTAAGTAACAGTGGCTACAGCAACAGGAGTCAGGATTGTTTAGAAGGTTCGGTGATGTCATCAGGATCCCAGATGCTGTCCCTCCTTCAGCTGTGAGGCTGCTGGTGTTTGATGTCGCCCTTCCTGGTCTGCTGATTAGCAGCAGCTCCAAGCATCATCTTCTCACATGACAATATCCGCAGGCGAGGAGGGCTGCTTCTCTCTGCATGTTTTCTGTTAACTAAGAAGAAAACAGAGGTGCTTCCGGTAGACTTCCCCTAGCATCTTATGGGCTGGGCTACATCACATGCTCATTCCTCAAGCAGCCACTGGGAAAAGAAATGCAGTTACTGTGATGACCTTAAAACAATCATTTCTCTTTTTGCAGCTAAGGAGAGTTTACCTTCTTCGCATGCTGGGGCAGAAAATATCCAAGAAAAGTTGCAATTGCCCAGCAAGGACAATGAAGAAGAAGTGGTTGTCGATTTGGGAACCAGCAATGGCAGCTGCATGGATTCAGTGAAGAATGTTGAGCAGAAGAGTAAGAAGATTCGATTTGAGTCTTAGGGTTTCCTGTTATGACATAAAGCGGGGATGCACAAGCTTTTTCTATAAAGGGCCAGAGAGTCAATATTTTAGGCCATGTGATGTCTGTCACGTCCACTCATGTCTGCCATTGCAGTGTGAAAGCAGCCCCAGACCGTATGTGAGCGAATAGGGATGACCGTGCCCAGATAACACGAGGTTGACAAAGCCAAATGGCAGGGTGGGTTTGTCCCATGGGTATCATCCAGAAATACCATGCTATGTAAGCTTGACATTGTCAGTTTATGATACTGATTCTACTAATGGTTATCATTCTTTTGTGAGTCTCATAAAGTTTGGTTGGTATTTTGGTCCTTGTAAACAGCAGTTCACTTTAAAATATCAAATTTGGATAAACACCCTTTTCTTTTTTGATAAATATAAAGGAGGGGAAGTGGTTTTTATGCTTAATTACCTACCAGGAGTATACTCAGTATTCACTCAAGTGTGTAGTCTCCAGGTGTGGTCCCAAAGGAATGCTTTTTAACAAAACATTGGTCTTATACTTTTAATATTCTGTATTTTTCTGTTGCTCATATAAACTCTATTTTACTTTCTTCTTTAATAGAGAGTTTAGTGATTAAGGTTGCACCGAGGTTTGAAGACATCTCTGTAAGCCGGTAGGATTTTATGGATTTTTAAAAATTACATGTTGACTAAGGGAACACAGAGAAAAGAAACAAGGCTTGTTGAGTGTCCTACTCTGCGTTTGACACTGTTTTATGTACTTGGCATTTGTTACCTCATACAGTCACCACAACAGCTTTGCAGAGTAGCTGTGCTGTTATAGCTTACTTCTAGTTAATTAGGCAACTGTAACTTAAGAAGGTTGACTAGTTGACCCATGATTCCATGGTTAACAAGTAGTTGACCTGTGACTTAACCATCAGGCAGCCTGGCTCCCAAATCTGCTTTCTTATCCCTCAGCATAGACTTTTGTGACTTGTTTGTTTAAAGAAATGAACTCACTCATTTTTGATGTGTATTTTTGCTCCAAAGTATTTCACCGAAACATGATGTTGATGATTCACGGCCTCCATCAGATGATGACTTAGATCTTGCTCCCAAGGTAAAGTGTTCTCTTGTGAAATTAATTTTTCTGCTCTGAATTTAGTTTTGTGTAGTATTTACTCTTAAAACTTAGCAGTGTTCTGCCTATCATTGTTTTATGTTTGTATGAGAAAGTTGGTCAGAGTAAACCATTTTATAAAAATGTGGCAGGGTTTTATTTTTTCTTTCTTTCTTTTTTTTTTTTTTTTTTACTTTGGTAAATACTGAAGATGAGGCTGAAGCAAAATGGACTAGAAAATAGATCACGACAGGAAAATTGTACTGTGAAAAGTCTTCCCACAACAGAGGAAGTGTGAAGCTTGGCCAGGGATAAGGATTCTTTGACTTAAACCACACTGACGGCACTTGTATAATACTCGTGCCTCAGGGATATCTTCAGTGCACACAGCTACTTACTGTGATAATCATGGCCTCTTCCTGGGGCCTTTCAGTTCCAAAACTACGTAGCATGTATCTCCCCCCACCCCGGACACTTTTTATTTTGATATCAGAGAGTTGTGAGGAAAGAGTTTTTTGTTTTTGTTTTTTTTTAACTTTACTTCTATCTCTGGTTCTGCATTAAGACTAAAATAATAGTTGACATTCTAGAAATTTAGAAATTAAAATTCTGTTTCTCAAAATCCATATTATAAAGAAATTCCTCTGTGTTTTCTAAATTATCCCATTATGAGTATATTCAAAACTCTGCATCTAACTGAAGAATACACATTTTCCCTAAAATAACAGCCAGCTTTAAATGTAGGCTCTTAATAACAACCATATGATGGAACCGATTTCAGAATTCTTTTGTATTATAGTTTTAAAAAGTATGTCCAGTCCTCGTGTACCATTTTAAAATTTCAAGTTTCAGACATTTTGTAGTATAGTTATTTACATATTTATCTTATAGCCCCTGCATCAGTATACACCGCTAGAGATTAGGGAACATAATTGTGCATTTCCTGGAGCACCTAGAATAAGGTCTTAAATGTAAGAAGCATTTTAGTATTTTTTGAATGTGAATGCATGAAGAGACATGGAATGCTGCATCATGCTGCAGGTAATATAACATGCACACTCTATCATAATGAAATCTATTTGATGATACAGGTAATATAATATGTGTACTATGTCATAGTGAAATCTATTTGAATTCTAAAAATATGACAAATTTCTATTCCCTTTGTTTAGGTTGTAAAAGTTCAGTTGTTATGAGAGGAAATATGTCATAAATGCCGAGGAAATAGATAAGAAGTATATGATAATTAGGAAAAGGTTACAGTCTGTTTTTCAGTATCCATCAACTGTGAGCTTAGAATTTGAGATGAAAACTTTTTAACCTTCTTTTAGCCCCCTCTCATGTTCCATTAAAGATATGTTTTCAAGCCCTATATTATCCTTAGAATCCTGATTACCAGTTCTTTGTCTAGGTGGAAAGCTGATGTGTTAGGAACTTTCTAAAATTATTTTTCTCTCTCTCTAGTAATAATTGGCAGCATTCAGGTAGTGAGAGATGACCATGTTCAATTGAGTGACTTACAGTGACAAGATTTAACTCTTACAGTAGTATTTACAAACAAACAGTTGTAGAGTAATACAGGTCAGTGTTATTGGGGATATACTATGAACAAAGGCCTTTGTTTTATATATATGTTTTGTACATCATATATTTTGATATTTTTATAAAGTTTGCTGAAGAATAATATATATACTTGCATATATAACTTATATTTTTATATATATAATAAAAAGGTAAAACAGAGGCTTTCACTCATCGTATATCCCTAACAATACTGATACATCCCTGATCTATTATATATAAATGCTGAAATATATATATTTCTCCACATGCCTTGTTATACTTACATTTTTCTTTTTTTCTTGCCCTAAGTTTGTACTTGACTAGTCATGTCTCATTTTTTCTTTTCTTCCTCCTCCCCACTTTTGTTTTTAATGGTTTGCCCCAAACTTAATATTTTTTTTTGCAGAAAACACTTCTTCAGTGTCTGTTCTTTCAGTCCATCTCACTCTGCCTCTGTAAACATATTTAGTGACAGCTTTCTGTTTACTATGTGTGTGGCTTTCACTCATGAGTCATTGCCCCTCAGAATTACTTTTGTTTTTATTCCTCTTTCTTAGAAGTAGCTGAATTTGAACAATCATTTGTCTTCAGCTTTTTGGCAAATGGAATAGAAGTAGCTTATCCTGTTTGCTGTTCTAACTCATCCAAATAAGATACTGCTAAAAAGTAAACTCTCATATTTCCCTCATGAGAGATCATTCACACATACATAAGTCATGCAAGCACATTTCAAAATATAACAGTTACTTTAAATTTCTTAATGTTAGTTTTTTCAATAGGACTCTAAACTATCAGGGATAAGTTTTTGTTCTAGATCATTTTGGTCAAGAATGTCATCTAATGGATACCATAGTGTTGTATAATAATCAATGAGGGGTAAAGAAAGTAACATTTTGGGACCCCGAGGTCATCTCTCATAATCCTCACCCCATGAGAAGATGTAGGTTGGTAAATGACAGACCCAGGACTTGAATCCATATCTGAATGACTCCGAAGCCAGCGCTCTTTGTGTTAGATCATCTAGGAATGGGGAATGTTATAATTACTTTATTCAATTTCATATTTGTTGTTCTTAAAGCTGTTATTTTCTTCTCTAGAAAGTCCGGCATCCAAGATTCGCAAAGCTAATTCAGGCCTGGGGAGAACCCGTGATAAACAGTAAGTTATTTGAAGACTGTCTTTTTGTGTTTTCACTGGTGAGAAATTATAGATAATTTCATCTACCATACCTTGTCGCTACAGCAGAGGCAAAAGATGGTGTTTTGAAACCAGGAACTAGCACCTTCTTTGAGGACAATAATTCTAATAATGAAAATGAAGATGCAGTTAGAACCTTTTCCCAACCATCAAGTGAAGTTTCAGGCTTCTCTCATCCTGCCTCCCCAGCACCAGAACCTCTCACGTCTTCAGCAGTCCTTGGTGTTACAGAGGTAAGTCGTTTTGTTTTTAACTTTTCCCTCCTGTGCTTTTTCACTTACCGTCCCCCTGATTCTCATGGGGATGAAAAGGATCCTACAGAGGAATGGAAGTGCTCAAGATCACAATAGAAAACAGTGTGATAACAAGAGAGGTACACGTGCAGGACTGAGATTTGTAAAGTTTGGTGGCATAAACAGTTCTCAAATATGCCATTAAGAAAGGAAAGATAAGAAAGCAACTGGAAAGAACAGCTGGATGAATATGAAGATGGGCAGGGGTACAAAGGGGAAGGATTCATCTAATAAGGACAAGATGAATGAGTGTCAAAATGAGAGAGATTATTATACAAACACAGCAGAAATAGTGGGGTTAAGTGAGAGCAGGAAGTCTATAGTACAAATTATGATAGAAATTACCTCAAATTCAAATTAAGAGAGGGAAAAGTCAGGTCATGGAAAAAAGTGCTCAGACTCTTCTGAAGGACATATAGCTGATTTTATGAACAACAGAAAGAAAATTTGATCCTCACTTTTTTCTTTTTGGTTATAGAAGTTTGTTTTTTAACTCAAATGTAGTTGATGTACAGTATTGTATGAGTTACAGGTGTGCAGTAAAATGATTTGGTTATACATATATATGCATATATCTAATTCTTTTTCTTTCTTTTCCATTGTAGTTGTTTGTGAGATATTGAATATAGTGCCCTATGGAAGTTAGTTTTAACTTGAAGTTACTTCTTTTTTTAGAAGTCCTCACATTTAAATTGATGAAGTGATGTCTTATATTTAATCTAGGAAATTTTGTCTCTCCATTCCAACCCCAGTAACTGTTCTAGTTTTCCATGTGACTTATCATGCTGTTTCACACCTCGACCTTTGGCTCAGGCTGCCCTTTTTAGAACCCCCTTCACATCTGCTCTCTGCACAGGGTCTGTCTTTTAAGACACAGTCTGGTCTTCCCAGCATTCCCTGAGCTATTGACATGCAGCAAGTCTCTTCTCTCCTTTGTGCCCTTACTGTATCTGTTCACTGCAGGTGTAGAGCTGCTGAATGATACTTGTCTGTGTTGATTCATTTTCATGTGTCTCTGTCTCCCCTAGAATATAGAGCAGAATCTGTCTTTTATGTATATTGCCAGCTTCTCCCAGGATAATGCCTATGATGTGATGGATACAGTAAATATATGTTCTCTTCCTGACTGATTGAATGACCAGGTGTAGGAATATGATGTTTTCTGAAGTTGGGTTTTTGTTACATTTTGTTTTGTTTTTATAGGAAGAAGCAACAAAGCCGAAAACTGGGGGGAAAGAGAATGGCACTCGGACTATTAACAGCGTTCTAAAGGAGCAAGCAGATCATAGCAAATTGATTCCTGTTGATGGAACACATAAAAGTGACAGAGGTGGTAAGTCAGTGAGCATCTATGGATTTTCTTCTGTGCTTAAAAGTTAATGTGGTTGGAGGGGGGAGGGTATAGCTCAGTGGGAGAGCGCATGCCTAGCATGCACGAGGTCCTGGGTTCAATTCCCAGTACCGCCATTAAAAAAAAAAGCTAGTGTAAAAAATGTAAAGTGTGTAGATCCAAATATGATGTCCATTTCTTCTTAAGTGTTTTTCTTTTGCCATCTTCTTTCATAAATATCCCAACTACGACCAAGTTTTCTTCCAGAAAATGCTTCAACCCTCTGAAATTCTTTTCTGCCACTTTATTTTCTTGACATATTCATGAATCAAGATAGACTTATATATATATTTAACTTCCTAGCAGTATGTGTTCTCATTAATGTATCTGTGACTGCATTTTGTAGATGCAACTTCAGCATTAGGATTAGAAGAAAAGGAAGATGTCGAATCACCCTTGGATTCTGAGGTGCTGCCTTCTAGTATTATTTTCAAGTATAAGCGTTGCGTGATGTTAAAACATAAATGGAGGGATGTTTTGACTTCACTTTCTCACTTTTGCATTTTCCCAGCCAAATTTTTTCCTCATTTTAACCCACACTTAGTAAAGTCATTCCATGCTACATGTCATACTACTGCAGAGTGCACTTCTGTTAATTTTCCAGACTCACCTAATGAAACTGGTGTATGTAGTGCAAAAGCCAAAGCTTAGAAGTCACAGGGAATCGGTTTGTGTTCTGAAGTTACCTTTTCTAAAAACTAAAGAAAATAATTCTTGGTCAGCCTGTGACCAGATGTTTGTTTCTTCGTGATAAGTGAATGTGTAAAACTCTTAGTGAGATTCAGAGAGAGAGAGGTTGTACAAAAAAAAGAAAACAAAAAAACCCCCACAAAAAAACGGTGTTTTTGTTTGTTTAACCACTTTGTTCTTGAAAAGACAGTGCCTGTGAATTGAAAGTACCATTATATTTGGATTGTCAAGTAGATCTGCAATGAACATTTCAGGATAAGCAAAAGCATGTGGAATAGTAATAAATATGTGGGGTTAAAATACCAGCAGTTTGGTTTAGTGATGTTTTAATGAGGACAGCCCATTTTGGGTAGGGAAAATAGCGTGCACTGAGTACTTTTATGGCGACTGAACTTGAAGGAAGCTAAGTGCAGGGTAGTGATGACCTATTCCAAGGTGATAGCCATGGAAAGAGGCAAGAAGAGCCTGAACCCTTGGATCTCGGCAGCTCCTGCCTAGTGGCACAGCACTGTATCTGAAGTCAGCAGAGATAGCATCCTGGTTCTGACCCACTGTGGGATCTTGGAAAAACTTGTCTGACTTATTTGAATGTCAGTGACCTCGTTCAAAAACATGGTACTGATACGTACGTCTTAGGTTATGTGTCATGAACAAAAATGTGGTAACAAGTGTGAAAACACATTGTCAACTGTAAAGGGTGCTATAGAAATGTAAGACAGAATGATCACAGTGGCCACTAGTGACCTAGTGAAATGCTGAGGACACTTTTTTAAAATCTGAAGGACAATAAAATGGGAAAGTTAGAGCGGGCATGGGGATTTCTCATTTGGGGTATGTTGAGTGTTGGTAGACTATTATCGGACATCTCTGATAGGTATATAGTGCTTTAGTACTTGAAGCCCTCTGGGGGTTTTAGATGTTTTGACCTTAAATAAATTCCTGTTCCTGAACACCAGCTATGCACCAGGCAGTTAGACACTGAATGTCGCAGTTGAGGGGTTAGGCTGTAGTGGCAGGAACAGAAGAACAAGTAAACAGGAACCCTTTATCAGGGACAGTAAGTCCTTCATATAAGGAACGTGGAGAGCGTTAGTTTAGACAACAGTGGGGGAGTTTGTAGTTAGGACGAGGGTGGAGTAAGGGTGGAATTTAGGTAGTCAGAAAAGAGCTGAGTGTGACCAGAGCTGCCAGGTGATGGACAGGAAGGAGCCAGTCACACGAAGGTCCCGGGGAGGGATGTTCCGGACAGAGAGATCAGCGGGTCACATCTGCTCATCACCATACTCCAGCATCTTGGAGTGACCAGGAAGCAGCAAGTGGGTAACCGTCCTTAGAATCACTGTTATTATTGTTGTGTGTAGAAAAGAGAATGTGCATCATAAGGGCCTGGCACATGCGGGTGGTCACTAAGCAGTGTTCTTATTCTTCCCTAAGTAAAGTAAAGCTTATGGTACTTTTTTTGAAGAGCTGCATAGCTACATTAAACATTTTTCTGCTGTTAATTTAAACAAATATTTTTCTTTCTATTTTGGTACTTTATTCAACTATTTTCCCTATCAATAAAAGTTTTATCAAATAATAGTTAGATTCTGCTAAGCCTTTGTTTACTGAAATGTAGCAGTTTCCACAGTGTTCTGTTAATACTCAACATGACAGACTCTAAGGCTTCTTTTCATGCCATGTATGCTATTTTAATACTAAAAACAATATCTGTACTAAGAAACATTTTAAACTTATAGCACACTTATTAAAGAATATATTTAAATATGTATATTTTTAATTTTACTTTTTACTGAAGTGTAGTCAGTTTATAATGTTACTTTCAAGTGTACTGCAAAGCAATTCAGTTATACATATAAAAATACATATTTTTTTAAACGTCCTCTTCTTTTGTCGAGGAATGCAAAATGGAATTAGGTGTTTTGAAGTTAATTCTTTGTTGAAATCTGCATGTAAGTCAGTATTTTGTCTGTGAAAATATTTGCTCTAGCTTTCCATGCTCAGTTTACAGAGTCAAAAGCCAAGTGAAGATAAAAGATAGACTTGATCTAAAGAGTGTGTATGAAATTTTCTATTTAAGTGTTTGGGTTTCCAGGATATGCTTATTTTGTTTTTAAGTGTAATTGCTTTTAAAGTAGGAAATTAAAAAAATAATAATAAGGTAGGAAATGCAGGTATTTTGTTAGAAAGGAATCAGGAAATCTTTATGCAACTCATTATTAATATTAATTTTAACAGAGTATCTCCGAGATTGAACTACCGAACTGTATCGATCATTTATCTGGAGCTGCAGGTCTAGGAGAAAAAAATACATTAAATGGACAAATAGAAAGTAAGTACTGTATTTTATTAAAAAAAAAAGTCATTTTACAGAATGTTGATTTAAAACATGGATTTGGATCTATTCTCTCAGCCAAAGAAAATCACCTGTTGAACATATAGTGAGAAAAAAGAGAAGAGGAAGTATATTGTATATCTTACCAGGTGTCAGCAACAGATTAAACTAGAATGCTGTTTAAGGAGCTCAGTTGTTAGCTTTCTTTCAAGATGCTCTGTGACCTGAGGACAGGCAGGAAACCAGGAGGAGGGAAGGAGGGAGTGAAGAATGAGAGAGGTAGAGAGGAGGGGAGTGAATGAAGGAAAAGGAGGGGGCGGTCCCTGGCAGGAGGTGGTAATGTAGAATAGTTCTTTAGGAGAAGGAAGACAAGAGTGTTTGAAATGAGACGGGTATGAATTGAGCTTCTTCCAGCACCAAAGCTTGTCCGGGAGGCACAGCAGAACGTTCCACTCCCCCGTCCCCCTGACCTTTAGGAAGGCAGCGAGGACTGTGGTACCTGATCACGCAGAGCCGGGTGTGGCTGCCGGTGAGCACAGGCATGTGTGGTCAGCTGTCAATGTCTGGACCTTCGTGTCATGCAGCGTGTTGCTGCCTTATAGGATGGTGTCTCATAGGCCAACAGAAGAGTGGGAAAGAGGAAGAGAGCAGGGTGCATTCCAGGGAGGTCAGGGGAGCTGGAGCCTGGTAAAGAGTCCACTGAAAAGTCTGCAGCTCCTGATGCAGCTTTTGGGGAAGTGTTACAGTGAGACGTGTGCAGCTGGATTTCAGAGAGGTCAGTTAAGTCCGAGTGCTATAGAAGCAGACTCGGTATAGACCGGAGTTTCTCAAATTTTAGTCACCTGGGGACCCAGTGAAAAGTGCACATTCTGAGCAGTGGGTCTGTGTTTCTAACAAGCTCTCAGGTGAAGCCCTTGTTGCTGGTCTTCAGATCACGCTCAGAAGGTAGACTTGTGTTTAGGGGAATCTGGAAGAAGAGCCACTGGGGAGTTAAAGACAACAGCAACAAGGAAAAGCATGATTTTGTTTTTCTTTCTGAGCACGTTCATAGCCAGAGGGAGGCAAAGAGTTGAAGTAGAAACTAGAGATGTAAGCTACTGCTGCTAAGCAGAGAGGAAAAAGAAGTGGTGGGGATCGTCTGTCAGAAGAATAGAAAAGGGGAAGATTTAAGACCACAGATGTAGAGGTACCTTTGAAGAGGAAAGTGAAAGGAAGGAAGGAGGAAAAAAAGGCAGCAGGTAGGTGATTTTGGAATTGAGGAGGAAACTTGAGAGAACTCCTTTTCAATGGTGTCAGTGTATTTGCACTGAAGGTAGGTTAGATCATTGCCACTCCAGAGAATACTGGAATCAGGAGGGGGCCTAGAATTGGGGTAAACCACAGCCTCTCCTCCTATCAGGCTTCAAAGGTAAATGTTGTATTGGTATTTGTTATTCCAATGAGATTAACTTGAATATGAAGCATTGACTGTGCTTTTTGTTTGTTTGTTTAAGGATAGCTAATTTTTTGAGAAGACAGTTGTTTCACAAAAATCCTTGTAAACATTAGCCTGATTTACCAAACCAAACTACTTTTGGAAAGAAAAGAAACTAACAGGGTTCATTCCATAAATGCTGAAGTTGTTATTTTCACTGAATACTGCACAGGTTTTGAAATATAAAAGACTTTTAATATCTAATAATTCTGTGGCAATTAAAATTTATTTTGATCACCAGATTTCAATATTGAAAACTCAGTATACATTCTTTCTTGTATGAGTGGATCAAGAAACATTGATGGCTAGAGGATCCAAGAAATGTAGGCATACCAATAGCCCATGTGGGTATGGGAAAAATATTTTTATGAACTATTATCCTACAAGTGTGTATCCAAGGCGATCAATTCATAACACTTTCTCTGATGAGAAGTGAATTGCACATTCAAATGAACTGCCATCACAACTGTGGACTTCCTAAATTACAGGACGAATTGAAGAGCATGATAAGTACTTGTAGTCTAACGGTGTCAATCGCATTAAAGATGTGCTGTGGCACTTTACGGTCAGCTTTCACATTTGTCTTCTTGGAGCCGTGATTTGTTCCTCTGATTAGAGATCGCTTTTCTCCTTCTCAGGCAGCAAGTTCACACTGGTATATGTACACGTTTCTATTTTATAAATAAGTCACTTGAAACATAATCGTACGTTTGAAATCTTAACTGCATGTTTTGTTAAACCTATATTCCCGTTCTTTATTGAGTATCTATAATGGATTCATGTTTCTGTCTTGTTGCTGTCCTAACTGCCCCTGAAAAACAAAACACCGAAACCTAACGTGTTCATTTCCAAAGCAAGCACGAGGGTTGCGCAGTACTAACTCTGCGTGAATGGGTAGTTGGCTTTCATATTTACATCTAATTGACTATGTGTCCCTTTTGGCTTTTAGATTCTACTGAAAAATATCCTCACTTGAAGGTAAGAACTTTTATACTTTTATCTTGATTTTTTTTTTTTTAATTTAGTGAGGGTACTGGGAATTTAGCTTAGGACCTCATGCACTGCTAAGCAGGCACTCTACCACTGAGCTAGACCCTCCCCCCTTGAATGATTACTACAGATTGTATCAAATGTACATTATTAATCGGTGTGTTTCAAAAACCATTCAGCCTGCAGTTGGAGTGAAAGATTCTGTTCCTAAGAAAACAGGAGAAATGAAGAATTTACAAACATTCAAATCAGGTAAATTCTGCAATACAAATTTAGCTCTGAAAAGAAGTACAGTCTTCTTATTGGTAATTCCTTTTATTTCTTCAAATTTAATTGAAAGATGACATAAATAAGGCAGATGTTATTAGTGGTATCCATGTTTGAAAAATATATATAAGCTTAAGAAATAGATTTTTAAAATGTCAGCTTTGACTTGGATGTTTCTGTTGAGGTTGGGAGACACTAAAGTGCTCAGCTTGGAGTCCCTATACTCTTCAGGGATTCTGAGAGATTGATTATTAGGTTCTAAGATTTTTCCAGTTTTAAAATGCTTAATTGAATTTTGACCTTTATGTAGAGTAAAGCTTCCCTTGCTAACATGTCAGTCATATTTCACTTTAATTATTTCATCTAGTGCTATCACATTGATGATATTTATTTATTTCTGTATTTATTTATTAATGAAGGTCCTAGGGATTGAACCCAGAACCTTGTGCATGCTAAGCATGTGGTCTACCACTGAGCTATTTCCCTAGCCCAAAGGTCTTAAGCCAACTGGATGGTTTGATTAGCGCTCTCTCTCTCTCTCTCTCTCTTTCTCTCTCTCTCTCTCTCTGTGTGTGTGTGTGTGTGTGTGTGGTGTCTTTGATTATTAAAAATGATGGAAGTAATTAGTCCTACCTTAATGTTTGGTAGATATGATATTTTAAAACAATAATCCTAAAAGCTTTTGGGTTTAGGGTATTTTTTATACTATTAAAAATTATTGAGAATTTTGAAGAACTTTTAAGTGGGTTGTATCTATTGATGTTTAGTATATTAGAAAATAAAGCTGAAAGATTTAAAAAACAAGCACACACAAACATTCCATTCACCATTAGAGCTTTGATGTTATCACATGTCATGTATCTGGAAACCTCCACTGCACCCTTAACAGAGAATGAGAATGAAAATAGCATTCAGTACTATTGTGAAAATAGTTTTGACCTCCTGGACTCCCTAGATGGAGGGAACATGGGGCTTCAGGGCTTCTCAGATGACACTTGAGAAGTGCTGTTTTAAACAGGGTTCATGGATGTGAAATAATAAAGGGGCCCTTGTGATGAAGTGGGCTTTAACGTTCACTTCTACATTTCTCGCCTTTTCTTCTTTAACTTGTCTTAAAAAGTTTGAATCTGACAACTTAATTCTTTTTAAAAAAGGAAAACATTTTTGTTAGATATTTCCTGTCTCATGGCACTCTGTACTCTTTGGATCTGGTTTGTACCTAGATTTACCCTATTTTTATATGGAAAAAATTAGTCACTCAAGGCTATCCTTTCTTATATAAATTTATGATGTTTATCCAAGGCTTAAGGTAAGAATTCTGAAGATATTGGTACATTGAGGAAAGACTGTCTCATTGTAATTTATGTAGTACCATTCAGTAAAAGTTTTCTTAAAGCCCACATCTCTAGGACTCAATACTGTCATGCATATTTAAACATCCAGTAAATGGCTGGTTAGGCATACATTTTGTTAATGAAAAAATTCATATGTTGAAGAATCATAATTGTTCATAAAGCTCTTACAGAATGTAGACTGTTTTATAGAGAGTGATGAGTGAATCCAAATTAGTAATTCTAGAAAATTAAAGGTAGAAAAAAGAGAGACAGTGGTTCCCTATATGAACAGCAATGACATGTAAATTACAACCAGCTGGGAAGGAGCAGTGTGTTTGGTGGAGAGGAGGGCATGGGGTTGAGGACGTGGGGCTGCTGCTCTGGGAAGAGAATTCGTAAAAGTTAGTCATTTGTATTGTTGTTCACATTCTAATAAGTGGAAACTTTGTTTTCAGGTTCTTCAGACTGGGTTTCTACTAGTTTGAGCCTCAATAATGAGGCTGGTCAAAGAGCCGAGCATTTGAAAGCTGATAAATGTCCGTTGGTATCACGATCAGTGACCACAAACCTGTCAGCACCCACAGAACTGAGGCAGACGGCCCTGGTATATAAAGACCGGATGAATATTGGAGCTGTGTCTGTGTCAGAACATGCAGCGCTCCGTGGCCTGTGTGAGTCACAGCTGCCAGAGAACAGAAGCCGCAAAGAAGGTAATAAAGCAGCATAGAGAACTAGCCATAGTCTACCTGTGCGTGGCTTCACCATACTCTGACTTTGCAGAAATCATTTTGTGGCAGGATCTCCTTTGTGTTTACTCCTTTTATGCAACCTACAACCAGACAATACCTTTTGGCATGACATTTACATTCATCCTCTGACCATAGCAACATATTAAATAGCAAAGAGAATTAGGTGAAAGTAAATTCGTTCAGAATAGTATTTAGCACGCTCCTGAGAGCGGGTAGAAGGGTGATGTCTAGAGCTTTGTGACTAGTTGGGAAACCTAGGTGGCCATCCAAAGATTCCCTTCTCAAAGTATGGTTTCTTAGCTTTATTTTTATCTAGCTCTGAATTTATAAATATTTGTTATAGCTATATTCAGTGTAACTGAAAAAGCACCTCTGCAACTAAATATCAAAGTATTTCTAGTGTATTCTCTGCCTTTCTGTATTTTAGTAGTGGCTTTCCCAGCAGTAGTGGCAGTCATTGGGAATTTGCTACACAGGACCTCCTTCTTAACTGTTTCCACACAGTATATCAACTTGTTTTATTATTTTTAATGGATTGATGGGTCGAAAAGGATATTGGTTTCTAAGGAGTGCTTTATCACTTAAAAATAATATATGGAATATCAATTCTGATTCTTCTAGGATACCCAGTCTGTTGATTAACCACATCTAATATGTGTTCTACTTTATATACCAATTAATTTAGTGCCTTAATCAGTGATATAATCAGAGCTGTAGTAATAAGTCATACAATATTTTTTCTGCTCCTATAGTTTTATCTTTTCTTTCCTTACCTGCAGAATTAATGTTGTATTTACAAAAGATTCTCAGTTATCTCCTATAGTAGTGACTACAAGCTCTAAACTCAAAGTTTTTCTAATAAATACTGTTTATACACAGATACTTTTAAGAGTTTGTCCTCTACAGCATGGGAGCAAAGAGGATAGACATGTAAAGAAATAGTTTACAGTTCAGCTGGTGAAGACACACTAGAAAAATCTGTGAAGTACCAAGGTAGCTCCAAGGAAAGAGATCCCTGTGTCTGTGTGGAAAGACAGCTGCAATCCAGGAGGACTTCACAGAGCAGGCTGAGTCTTCAAAGAGGAAAAGGAATCTGTCAGAACAATAGAGGGAAACATTTCAGATTAAGGAAAGATAAAAGCATAAAAAGTAACAGTAATTTTGGAAACCATGTTTAACATTGCTCTTGAAGCCTGGTATGTTGTTAACAAGGTACTGTTAGGAGGTAGAGAATAGAGTCTGTCGTGACTTTGTATATTTCTACTGTATTTTTAAATTTTGTTTTATTTCTCTTTGTCTTGTTCATGTCTGGTGAATCAATTTGTGAATGAAACTTTGAGATGTTTGTATGCCTTTAATCTGGTAACATCTAGTATTTCCCAAATAGTTTGTTGAAGTTTTAGATAATTAGAAGTATTTCTTAAAGAAGTAAATATCCAGCTAAAGATTAAGTTTAATTTCAACTGTCAATTGATGAAATGTTTTTTCTGTTTTTATAAAGCTGATGCCTTTGATCTAGCTGTTCTAAGTAGTGAATTTTAACTAAGCATATTCATTTTTCAGCAGACCTAGACTTACAAAGGGCATCTGAGGAAGAGCAAGAAAGACTTGATGGAAGTGAAAATAACCACTCACAGGTATGTAAAAATGTAAATTTAAGTTTCTTGTTTAATACTGTTTTCTGTGGTTTAATAACACAGTTCAAAAGAAATTGCCTTTCAAACTAGACTTTTAGAGTCAATAAATAATTACTTAATATTTAGTTTTTAATAGCATTTTATCTAATTACAAATCTTAAAGTATTGTTAGGATCTGTAATAATTTATAGTTACACTTTATCCTTGGAATTGAGGCAAAAAACCTTCCTGAATATGGCTTACATCTTCCATCTTTATAAATTCCTCACATGATGAAGGTGATATCAAATATTAAATCATGTGATATAAGCAGTTGAAATTGTAAATAATATAGCAGTGATGGCCACCAAGTTAGTTTCATGTAAGGAACAGTCATTCCCAGTGGTCCAAATTTGCAGTTTCAAATTGCAAGTCATTAATGCCAAGGTGAAAGATTTCTTCTGTCTTGTGATCTCTATGTAATCGATTTCAGAATCTACAATCAGGGAGAGAATAGGGGTCATAGAGTCAACCCAACTGCCTAGTAAGAGAATCAAACCTTCCACGATTGGACCTTTGCTGTTAGGGAAGAAACAAAAACTTTCTAATTTATTTCATTTCAGGGTAGGAAGTCAGTAAATATTATTAAAAATTCTTTTATTCACTCTCACTAGTGAATGTTAGAGTATAATATAACTCAGTGGATGCAGAGAATACATATTGAGATAGATCACTATCGTAGTATATCGTTTGCATTAAAATTCAGGAATTTGTTCCTCTGTCTGATTGATGTTAATTGATTTTGGCACCTAATAATTTCCAGTTTGCTTATTCTCCAGTTACTAGTCCTTTAAAAAAATCTTTACATGCACTGGAGGGGCTCACTAAGGTATGAGAGGTGAAATATTTTTTAGTGAGGAAATCTTTGTAATGTTAAAAATCTAATCTCTAATTCTTGGTAGATTTAACATGTGTGAATTGTTTAGTTCAAACAAACAGTGACGAAGTTAGGTTTCTGAGTTCCTGTTTTTCTCCTGTTTCAAGGCTAAGGCAAGTTATGTTTCACTTCTTAGTTTGTGACTAGCCAAACATAGATTAAGAAGTTTGTTAAATTTTAAATATTTTCTAAGTTTTCTTTATCCATACTTGACTACTTAAGGATAAATGTGTTTTACAAGCATGTACTGTGAAAGAAAGGAAATCTGAAGATCAAATCAAGCAGATTAATCTTTCATTTGTGCATCTGCAGAAAATGCCTAGAGAACCAGAAATGAATAAGGAACATGACAGAAAGGACATACCTGTGTCTTCAAAACGTTCTTGTGTGGAGAAGCATGAGGACATGTGGGTCAAACAAGGCAAATTCGACTGGGAAAACAATTCAGAATTTATCACAAAGAAGTCAAATCAGAAAATCAGTAAAATCCATGAAAAAGGCAAAATTACTTTTCATCGTAAGGTAGTGTCACTACATGACAACTGTGAACTACGTGGTGACTTAAAGGAACTACCTTCCAACGTGACAGATAATACATTTGATTTTGAGGAAGTAGATGCACCTGGAGCCTCTGTCTCTATAGGATTCCAGGCAGTCTCTGAACACAAAGAGCCCAGTCTTGAAAATGTTTTTCCATTTTATTCCAAGTCTGAGTCAAGAAAGTATGGTTGCCAGTCATCTTCAAAACTTTATTCAAATGAAAATAAGTTGGATGAAAATGGTAAGCCAGACACTGAACACGTTTTTAACAAAACTGAGGAGAGTTTTTGTAATGATAGAGAAAATGAAGTATGGAACCGAGTTCCATTTAAAGTGAAAGAAGACCAAGAATTTGCTACAAAAAGAAAACCGAAAAGGAACCAAAATACTCACTGGAAATCAGACATTGGACATGCACCTCAGGTAAGTGATCCACAAAGCCTTTTTGGTTTGTGGCTTGCCCGCTCCAGTGAGAAGAAACACATGATTCAAATAAAAAGTCATGATATGTCTGCTGTTTCAATTACTTGTAAGAAAACCAAGCCAATACAAGACCAGCTCCAGAAGCCATCGCTTGCAGATAACTGTGGTGCTGATAAGTCTAAAAACATGGACCCTGAATTAGGAAATGTGAGTTCTTCTCCATCAAATGGTAACAGAACATCCAAAGTATATCTAAAAGAGTTACACACCAAGGTATGCAAAGGTTTAAGAATAAGGTAGGCATGTTACAAGTAGAATTCCTGGGTTTGGAAAAAGAAAATTCAGCTTCAGAAAGAGGTAGAGGTTCCTTTGCTGCTACTCTGTTTTTTCTCTTTATCAATAATCTCCTCCATTCTGATCCATATTTGATCTTATTTTCCACTCTATGAAAATAGCCTATGTATAAAACGGGGTCATCTAAATATGTAATCGTGTAGAAACAGACTATTTCTGCCATCTAAATAACAGGAACTCAGGGAAGTATTTTCCTGGGTTTTGTTCCTTAACCAACCTAAGTCTCTGTGCCAGTCTTTCATATGAAGTGGGAAAGTAATTCAGCTGTGTGCCACATGACCTTCTGAGCCGGAATAAATGCAAGTGAAATGGCTTAGGAAATATAATAAGCTCAAGGGTTTTTTTTGTTTTTTTGGTTTAATCTGTTGGCTTAAATGTAAGTTGCACTTCCATAGAATGGGAAGGAAGCAGTGACTGAGAGAAGGGATATAAGCACAAGCTCTCAGTAAACTGATCCGTGTAATGTGCGTTAGTGAGTGCAGGCTTATCTGTCTTACTGATCACTGGACACTTAGAATTCCATCATGGCCGCTTTGAGATATTCTTAAGAAGAACTACATGTGCTCCCACATGTTCTTGAATCACCACTTTCGGGTGTTTCTGTTGAGTCACTTACATTATATTATTTAGTAAAATGTAGCAAGTTTTGGCATGTATGATTTTATTATATAGGTAGTATGAACCCTCAGCAAAAAAAAAATTCAGTATTTATCTCCAAAAGAGAAAACTTGAGTTTTGAGATGCACTGAATGATGTTTTTAGTTCCAGTAATAGATTTTTATAATGTGTGTGTTCTTTTGTGTGAGGTGCAAAGAATGTTAAGGATAGAACTCTGAAGGTGTTCTCCTGTAATAGAAAAAGGAGATGAGCCCTGCCCCCAACTTTGCCAAAGTCACACTTTTAACTTATCTGATCAATTTGATGAATTTATTTTGTGGCTTATTAGATTCAGTGTTAGAGAATTGTATCATCTCTTTTGACACTGTAAAATGCTGGGGAATACTGCTTTAGGGAATTTGGACAAATCACTTAACCTTTCTTGGTTGTGTTCCCATTATCAGTAAACAGTGGGGCTAAAGTAGATCACTCATTACTCCTATGCCGTCTAGCTATAAAATGGTCATGGTTATTAAATGTGAAATTGGGAAGCATTATTCCTTTTACAGAATTCCACACTAACTGGCAATTCATCAGTTTCACTCTGCTCCTTTCGGTAAAATTGGGTTTATATATTTTATTAAACACTTTTTTGATACCCCAGGATCCAAATGAAAGAAGAATTATAAAAAGTAGTAGGGAAAGGATAGCTTTAGCACAGAAAGAAGAATGTTTCCTTTCTGTTACTGAAGCACCAAGGTGTGACATCTTCTAAATCTGGCTGTTTAATGTAAAATCTAGGTGGTAAAGACAGAAGAGGACAAATTTTATGCCTTTGTCTTTCTATTTCTCTGTCTCTGCCATTCACATGGGGAAGAGTGGATGTAAGAGCACAACATTCAGAAAGTCCTTTTTGAAATTTTAGAAATTGTTTCTTTTCCTCAAACAGAAAGAAGCAGAATTTACAAACACTTCAATGACTTGAAATGATAAAAATTAAAATAAGCACAAAAATATTTTAATCAATTGAAATCAGGGCAAAGTCTGAGTCAAATGATAAAATGAATGAAAACAAAGTGTTTCTAATGAATAAAGTAATAATTACCCTTTGTATCAAACTTTCACTAAAGGTTGAAGTAGAAGAGAACAGGAACAAAAGTGAACTGAAAGGGTCAGAAACCATGTATGGTGGCAGTTACCATGAAGGATTAACTCGGCAGAGGAAGAGGGGAAAAAGTGATGACCGGCAGTTTCCTGCTCTGCAGAAAGGAGATTCTGATAGGTAAGCCTAGATCAGTATTCAGCAGTAGGTAATTATTATTTTCCTAGATACTGTTCCGCATTTCTTCCCAGGATCATCTCTCTACTTGCTTCCATGTATTTTGTACTCTTCCTTCCAGGTTCCCAGGACACACCTAAATGCCTTGTGCCTAATCTTTGTGCTCACATTCTAATCTCTTAAGTAGAATAATTTCCTCCTGTCTCTTTTGCTCATGACCTCCTGTTTATTTCCCTGTTCTGTAAAGCCTTCCTTATGCTCACTTTACTTTCATATGTTAGCTCTTGCTTATCACATTGTATCATAATTGTATATCTGTCTTTGAAGCAAGAATTTGTGTTTCCTTGCTTATGGTTGGCACTTGTTAACCATTTTGTGAATTAATAAATGACTGAAGATGGGTCAGAGTTGGTTTTACAAAAATTGTTTTTTTTAAAAATTTATCAGTAGAACTATTTTTTAAAAATTGGCTTTTTTATGGATTGTTTTAAAGTAGCTGTCCTGGCTTGCATATGAAGGAAGTAAAGAAGAATGAAAGTGGAAAACGGACATTAAAAGCATCTGTGACTTCACATGTATTGGAGAAGACTGCCTCACTGGCTGGTGGTCTCCTACACATGAATGAGAACAGCAGCTTAAGTGAAGGAGGTCAAGGTTGTGGCAGGTAAAATCTACAAATTCTTTATTTGTAGGTGAAGACGTATTAGCAGTGATTACCTTCTCTGGAAATAGAACAGCAGCATATAGTGCAAAGGCCAAGGCAAGAGAATTCTCAACTGTGTGGGAGGAACAGTGCCGAAAGGCTAACATGAGGACAAGTGCCTTTGACCGGAAGTAGTTTCAGTACTACGTTCCCAAGGAAGCCGGGCTGTAGTGAGTCGGTGTGAACAGCCCCTCAGAGGACATTCCCTGGGAAGGCAGGAGAGGACTGGGTGATAAGTGAAGGGGAACGTGGGGCTCGTGGGGGTTCCCTTTCTTTGTTTAATGATGAGACGGTAGATTGTAGAGCATGTCTCTTTGCTGTTGGATGCGATTCCATAGAAGACGTGTTTTTCAATTTAACTTTGTTTGCATTTCTGATATTAGAAAGTGTATTGATTGTACTATGTTATCTTTAAGATATTGTAGTAAACTATTCATGTATGGTTTTGTTGTAAGGGCTTATTCGTTAGTTCTGAAGCGTAATATTCTTACACAATTGAATATGCAGATAATGACTTTAAAGTTACACCATTGTCCATAGATTTTTAAAAATTGTATACTCATAATGACTATACAGACACTTAGGCCATACTGAATAGAGATGAATCATTCCTTGATGATTCTATAGTGTCCTTGACAGTATCATCATGAGTGGCTATGGTTTTGTATGCTATTGTAAAATATCAGGTTATATTAACTTAATATTTGCTTAGGTTCCAGGAAGAAGGGGAAGATTTTTTTATATATACAATAGAATAATAAACTATTAACAATCTATCACAGATGATTACTTTTGGATTACTAAGTTCTAAATTAAAAAAGCCATCATGGTCCATAAGGACCTGTCAAATGCATGAACAAACAGCTGAATGGATAATGAATGCCCGCTGATTAATGTCTTTAGCGAAAGCAAATCTTTATTAAAAGTAGATTTCCAGTATTGCCTAGGTCTAAAGTCTTTGTATTTTTAAAAAATAGGTGTTAAGATTCAGAAGTTATTATTATTATTTTCACTTTTTTTATTGAGTCATAGTCGTTTTGTAGTGTTGTGTCAAATTCCAGTGTAGAGCACAATTTTTCAGTTATACATGAACATACATATATTTATTGTCACTTTTTTTTGCTGTGAGCTTCCATAAGATCTTATATATATTTTGCTGTGCTATACAGTATAATCTTGTTTATCTATTCCACATTTTGAAATCCCAGTCTGTCCCTTCCCACCCTCCACCCCCTTGGCAACCACAAGTTTGCATTCTATGTCTATAAGTCTGTTCCTGTTTTGTATTTATGTTTTGTTTTTGTTTTTAGATTCGACATATGAGTGATCTCATATGGTTTTTTTCTTTCTCTTTCTGGCTTACTTCACTTAGAATGACATTCTCCAGGAGCATCCATGTTGCTGCAAATGGCGTTATGTTGTCGGGTTTTATGGCTGAATAGTATTATTCCATTGTATAAATATACCACCTCTTCTTTATCCAGTCATCTGTTGATGGACATTTAGGCTGTTTCCATGTCTTGGCTATTGTAAATAGTGCTGCTGTGAACATTGGGGTGCAGGTGTCATTTTGAAGTAGGGTTCCTTCTGGACATATGCCCCAGAAGTTATTTATAATTATGCCTAGACATAGAATAATAATAGAGATTCATTTACTACATTAGTTGAAAATACTTAAAAATAAATATTACTTTCTTAGCATATTGTGAAATGCAAGTATTGAAGCCAGATTGCCTGGGTTGGAATTCTGGGCAGACATAGGGGCTTCGACAAATGACTTAGCCTTTCTGTGCCTCATTTTCTTCCTGGGTAAAGTACCTAATGTATTACCTACCTCCCAGGATTGTTGTGAGGATTAAAATGTCTTTAAGACATGTAACGTGCTAATAATAATGCATAGCGGTTACATAGTAAGTCCTCAAAAAAGCTAATACCATGGTTATTAGAAAAGGGTTTCTTTCATATAAGGACTTCAGTAATACTTTCCAAACAGGTTTTATTGCCATAAAAGCCAGTTTTTATTGAAAAAGACAACAAGAAGAAAATCCTGGTGTATTTTTTCCTACCAAATAATACAAGTAATGTTATGTTTTTCCTTTTCCTCTGCTTGTCCCCTTGATTTAAATTTAATACTTTGTCAATAATATAATTGACATACTTTCTTTGTCCTTTAATGTTACTGTTTCCACTGTTTAATCCCTTTTATTGAAAATTAATTATCAATGCAAAGATTTTATATAAAAAATAATAGATTTACATATTTCTTGTATTTTCAATATTTAGTATTTGGCTTAAATGAATTGCTTTTTTCTTTTTTCAGGTCTTCAAAGAAAATGTCTACTAAAAAGGACAAGGTATAGTAAAATACTACTTATAAAAATATTTCCCTATGGTAAAAATAATACATAAATGATAAAAGAGTGGAAAAACAAAATCCTCCTTTGTTGTAGAGACATTTACTTAAAAATAATTTAGAAACACTATTGATAAAGTTAGCCTTTTGACAAAAGTCAGTTCTTTCGAGAAGTGTCTGTGTTTTTGCTCTCATAAAAAGATGGATATTTATCACCTCTGTACACTAAGCATATTTTATAACTATGTTGGAGACACTGTGAAATAGCATTATTTATTTGTAGGTCAAAGAGCAGATTAATTCTGTGGACGACCTCGATGACTTAACTCTGTCACCGGAAACAGCTTCTGAGGATCGCAAGTCGCTTTACCCTAATTGTAAGAATACCCTGAGGCTAATCGAAGAACTTGGCCCGGACAGTAAAGGTAGGACCCCCGTATGACTACACAGCCTTTTTAAGTATCTCGTGGTAACGTGTGCACACCTAGTACTGCCCCAGGGAGCACGGCTACGTTACAGTCCGCTGCGTCTCAGAAACCTGCTTTGTGTCAAAGCAGAATCAGACGTGTTGTGCACTGCCAGCCAGGGGCTGTGACTGTTCCCACTCCCTGTGCTTTCTGTTGACTCTGCTGCTCCTACGCCTTCACCCAAGGTCAGGTTATCACTGCTTCCCTCCTAGAATGCTGAAATCACCTCAGGACTTTCTTCTATGCTGTCCGCCTCCTGGAACGTTGGTCTACACCGCAACCATGATTACTAGATAGTTTTTAAAATTCAGATCTTTGTTACCCCCTTGCTTAAAATCCAGCTACTGCTTCTCACAGCTCCATAGTTAAAGGCCACAGTCCTCTGGCTTCATCTTGTTTCATTTTATTACCCTTCTTTCCACATGAGTTTTAGAATCAGCTTGTCAATGTAAAAAAAAAAAAAAAAAAAAAAGCTACTAGTGTCCTGGAAATTAGACGTAGATTATGTTGAATCTGTAGATTAATTCGGGGAGAACTGACTTCTTAACCATACGGAATTTTTAACCCCGAACAAAGTTTATTTCTCCGTTTAGGTCTTCCTTGATTTTCTCAGTAATATTTTAGAGTTTTTAGTGTCTGGGTCTTTCCATCTTTTATGAGCTTACCTGTATTTCTTATTTTTCAGTGCGGTTATAAGTAGTGTATTCTTATTTATTTGTTTGTTTTAAAATAATGTATTTTAAATTTTAGTTTCTGATGAGAGGAATACTGTTGATTTCTGTATACTGACTCTGTGCCCTCCAACCTGACTGAACCCATTTATTAGTTCTAGTAGCCTTTTTATGGATTCTCTCAGATTTTCTACATAACCAAAGGTGGTCAAGCTTTTTCTTCTTTAAACTACTGTCTTACTAAAGACAGTTCACGTTTAAGACTTGCAGCCAATAAATACATTCTCTGTCACAGCTAGTCAGCTCTGTCACTGTTGCAACAAGAGTAGCCATAGACAATACACAAGTTAATGGACGTGGCTGTATTTCAGTAAAACTTTATTTACCAAAGCAAGCAACCCGGCCCACAGGTTGGAGTTAGCTGACTCGCACCATGTAATCATATTCCCCGCTGATTAGCACAGTCTTACCTCTTCATTTCCCATCTAGATGTCTTTTGGTTTTTCATTTTGCCTGATTGCACTGGCTCCAGTATAGTGCTGAATAGAAGGAGTAAGAGAAGCCATTCCTGTCCGGTTCCTCACCTTCTGGGAAAAGCATTCCGTTTCTCACCATTGCATATGGTGTCAGCTGTAGGGTTAGCACAGATCTTTGTCATAGTGAAGACGTTCCCTTGGTTCCTAGTTTGCTGGAAGTTTTTATCAGGAATCGATATGGAGGTTTGGCAGGTGCCTCTTTTTATCCACTGACATGATCATATGGTTTCTTTTTTAGTTTGTTAATATGATGAATAACATTGATTTTTACGTGTTAAAACAGCCCTGCATTCTTGGGATACACCCCACTTGGTCGTGATGAATTTTCCTGTATTGTTGGATTTAATTTGCTAATGTTTTGTTTAGAATTTTTACCTCCATTTTCATGAGATTAGTTTTCTTTCTTGTAATATCTTTGTCTGGTTTTGGATTCAGGGTAATGTTAGTTTTATAGAATGAGGACATATTTCTTCCTCTTCATTTTTTGAGGAAAATTTGTGTAGAGTCGGTATTAAATTTTCCTAAAATACTTGGTAGAATTCACCAGTGTAACCATTGGGACTGGGATTTTCTTTGTCATAAGGTCTTTAAATAGGACTTCTGCTTTGGTTTTTAAGATATAGGGCTTTTTAGCTTATTTGTTCTTTCTTAATTGAGCTTTTGTAAATTCTCTCTCTGAAGGAATTTTACCCACTTCATCTGAATTGTCAGATTTACTTGCATAATGTTCATAATGTTACTTTGTCATTCTTTTAATATCTGCAGAGCTTAGAAGAATGTCTTCCATGTTATAGATGCTCAATATCCATTTGTTCAATATATGGATGAATGAATGTGAAAATGCACAGTCCTTTGTACACAAAAATTATTCATATATTTTGTTTCTATTTTTGTTTTCTTCCTAATGCAGATTCTGATAGGTTATTGAAGATTCAGGATCCAGTTCATTCATTCAGATCAATAGAACTGAAAGAATCTGACTCTGCACTACTTAGAGGAAAAATTAAAGAAATGGAAAATAAGGTGAACTGGCTACAAACAGAGCTGTTGAAAACAAGAGAAGAAACATCACAGTTAAAGCTTCAAAATGTGGAGTGGGAACGAGAGCTCTGCAGTATGAGGTACTGAATTTCTTGGTCTTAAAGAAATATTTGAACTCTTTATATTTACTTTAATACTGTAGGTATGTAGGAGAAGTCTTAAAATTGCTAACTTACCTTTTGGGATTTTACAGGGGAGAAAATTTCATTAATATTGTGGAATATGAGACTCTTGGAAATAACACAGCCATACACACACACACACACACACACACACACACACACACACATACACACACTACATTCTATATTTCTTTAAAAAAAATCTTTGATCCTTATCTCTCAATTGTCCTCCAGAAAGTTTATATTACTTTACATTCCCACTTGCAGAATTATGAAATGACCATTTTTCTCAAGGCAGAAACTGTAAAAAAAAATTATGCAGTTTGATTCTTAACATATGAATGGTTGGACTAAAAAGTAAAGTGGAGAGTTATTACTGGTTAGTTTTTTCAGCATCTCTCTCATACAGAGATAAGATTAGTTCAAAGGTCTATGCTGAAAGCACGGATTACTCTTAATTTCTTAATTACTTAATAGGGATCCTGCCTTGTACCAAAAGGGATTTAAAAATGATTTACTAAATAAATAATACTCAACAAGGTAAGTTCAAAGTGCTGCAAAAGAAGAAACATGAAGTGTAGGGCATCAGGGAGTAGACTCCCCAGCCTCGCCTTGGATTATGCTAATTACCGGGTCTGTGTTCTGGAAAAGACGTCTGCGGATGTTACCTTCCCCTGGAGATCATGTAGGAGTCCCTGTAATATCTCATGAAGTTGAAATTTTATTTCTCATGAACTTATAAACCTGTTTCTAAATAGCAACTTCTCTTTTAATTAATAACTAAATTCTCTGTCCTAATGAAGGAGTAATTTATGACTATGTGGGGAAAAAAGGGTAATTTTCAATTCAAACCTTACTGAATAATTGCAAAATTTCTTCCCTACACTATTGACCAGAGTTACTCTTGACTGAAACTCAGTAGCATTATGTGTTTTCATTGCTACTTTTCAAATATATATATATACACATAAGTCTATCATTATGAAGAGATTGAAGTGAGGAATTTAAAATGTGAGACTTAGAAATGAAAAAAAAAAATTGAGAACATACAAATTCCATTAGGGTAATAAATCAGCATGTGAAGAACCAGATCATAAAATGAACTTTTTATTTTCTAACAAAATAAATTTTAAGGTAAGCATATTTCACTGCAGATTCACATTAGAACAAGAAACAAAGAAGAAGAGAAATGCTTATATATTATATGAAAAAACAAAGGATGACTTGAAAAGAAAAGAGAAACAATACAATGAGCAAGTTTACCTGAAACAACAACTTGAAATCACTGCCCGAGCACTAGAATGCAAAGTGAAGAGCATATGGAATAAAGCAAATCAGGTAAATTTGTCTTTCATGAAAATTTCATATCTCTAACACTGTTTCATCAATATTCTTTATAATATTCTTTTGAATTAATCTGTATTTTCATTTAAAACAAGTAAGAGTTATCTCATCCTAAATATGAACTATGACATTTAGAGCTTAACTTACTAATTTCTTGGTGTTCTTGGCATCTAATAGATGCTCTGTGTCTTTTCTGAATGAAGGAATGGAAGTTAAATTGAGCTTAATTATTAACATAAGGATTGACGGTTTTGGTCCATTCAACAAAGTAACAAGTCTAATTCAAATCCATGAGTTAATTTTGGCTTTTTGAAGTTAAAATCCAGGCTGAATTGCCTTCAGACTGTGATGGAATTGGTTAAATGCCTTATAAAGAAATTTTCTTTCACTGGGATTTCAAAATTTGTAGATACTGACAGACATATGCAGAATAGATAAACAAGATTATACTGTATATAGCACAGGGAAATGTATACAAGATCTTGTGGTAGCTCACAACAAAAAAAAAGTCACAATGAATATATATATGTTCATGTACAACTGAAAAATTGTGCTCTACACTGGAATTTGACACAACATTGTAAAATGACTAAAACTCAATTTAAAAAGTGTTAAAAAAAAAAAAAACCTTTTTCTTTCATGATACTACATCCCTTGTGTTTTTGCTCTGTGATAAATTTAGCTGTCATATATATTAGAATTTGAGTTATTTATGTGCATTAAAGATCCCTGTGTTTAAAAAGGCTACTTCTTTTTAACAGTTTAAAAAAAATTTTTTTAAAGATTCTCCTCCTAAGCTTTTTTTGACTTTTTTTCATGGTATAAAACCCAAAACCTAATGAAATATGTCTCCAGGTTTTAGAAGAGCAAAATGATGCTCAGAGACAACTTTCTCGAGAGCAGAATGCCAGAGTAATACAAGATGAAATCCTGGCCCATCATCTTTCCCAACAAAAGGAGGCAGAAAAGGCTAATAAGAAAATGAATGCTGAGGTATTTCCTTTAGTCATCTTCAAACGTGTGTGTGTATGAATTTGTATACTTAGATAGTTTAAAAACCAATACTATAGGTACAGAAAGTATAGAGGGTTTTAAAAGCCTATATATGTAAATATATTTTCTGGGGGTTTCATTTCTGGTTCATTGGATAAAGCAATATTGTGAATTCAAATCCATTTGCCTGCAACAGTGACATAGTGACATTCACAATGGCCTCATCCAAGGAGAGGCTGTTCATATTTCCCGTAGGAATTGATGAACTTTCCATCATCTCAAAACTGTTGCTACTAACAGTAGGCATTCTAGTTTCTGGCAGTGATCTGACTCCTTTGATAGACAAATGGAGAGGTTACTTTATCATTTCCACTGATGGTAAGGAGGAAAAAGTATAGCCAGTTCAGAAACCGTAGTTTGGCGTAGTTTGGGTGTCATTCTCCTATGTGTGATAAAAAGTAACACTCTGCTCCATGTGGTATCTGATTTCAGTACAAGGAGCTTTTGAATATAGTGACAGACATGCCATAATCTATAGTGATAATTTATTGATCAGTATTTTATTTTTAATAAAACAGCTCACTGTATTTCCCTACTATTTCACATCCATCACTGTTATAAACACCATGAGGAAGAAATAAAAATTATTGCAGAAGCAAATAGTCTCCTGATTTTGTAAGAAGAGCTCTGTAAATTTGACCTTCTTTACCTTTAGTGTATTCACCATTAGGGACATAGAAGGTTCTCTTGTGTTTATATATTTATCCTACAGAAGTGGCTTTGGTTTGGTGTAAGAGTCAGAGAGTCAGAAGCCCTGGGGGAAACCCTGCAGCTTGCTTGTGTTTTTAACTCTTTATTCCAGAATTGTCACAGCTAACTGAGTTAACTGATGTTTGTAGACGTACTTAGTACAGTGCTTAGATTTATCACTTATCTGTAGATGTAATTCTTATAATTCGGTCTAAAAATGTTAGAAAGGGAGAATATTCATGGAATATTTTCAGGAAAAAATTTTTTAGGAAATTTAAGCTGTCCAAATATATACAGAGCTAAGGCTCTTACTTTGGGGGTAGCTGTAAAGGTTAGATGTCAGATATAATTTTTAAGTGTTTTCAGATTTATTCATTTCTTATTTTAAGCCTTTTGGGTTTGTTGTATTTCAGAGAAAGAAAGGCCTTCCCAGTTCTGAGCTTCGTAAACATCCTTTTGTGGTTTCTTTTTTACTTTCATGGATTCAGTATCTTTAATTAAATTTTTGAACTTTTGGGGATTTCTGCTTGTTTAAAGTTTGAGATTTGTATCCACCTTAAGTTCTTCCAGTTGGATACCCAGTTATTGCAAACTTTTTGTTGTATAAACTTAGAGATTAGTCTTTCACTTCAAAGGAAATTATGATATGTCAGTTTATTGAGTACAGTTCAAAGAGTAAGAGATGAGGGGTTTCACTTACAGGACACAATGGATTTTGAGCTGTCTGACCCAGAAGATAACAGCGAGGTGCTTCCTCAGCAACTTCCTGAAGCTGGAAGTCAATTCCGTGGCCAAGAAATTGAGCTCCATCCCAGGAGATATGCTTTTAGACCAACGACGTTGGTATTAGAATGTGTGCATAGAGACCGAGGCCAAGCCCAGTGTTCAAAGAAGGAAACTGAATCGTTGTCTCAGAGAAAACAAGGGAAAGTCAACAAATACATTGTAAAGCAGGCATTCTTGGAGGAGAGAGTATGTGAACTAGAAAGTGAAAACATGTTGCTTCGACAGCAACTGGAAGTTGCTCAAAATAAGGCCAAAAGCAAAAAGACAATAATTAATATCCCAGAGCCGTTTCTGGATCACATGGGAAAACTTGAAGCCATGAGCAAACGAGTTCTGATGCTGGAGGAAGGAAACAGGGAATTAGTCAATGAATACAAATGTTTAAAGGACAGACTGTATCAGCATGTAACTGACAGAGCAGAAATGAAAGTAAGTACCCAGAAAGGGAAGTAATTTTCAGAGTTCCTCAAAGAAAATTCAAAGTGGTATCTGATGGAAGCTGAATGTTGAAACTAGTTGAATATAAGAAATGTGTGCGCTATAAATATATACACTGTAAAGCAGCCTGAAAGCATATCTTGTATCCAGCAAACAAAAATTAGACCTGAGAGGTGCTTTACTTTGAGTAAAGATGCCGTGTCACCTGAACTTCTAAGAGATTAAGCTGTAAGTTGTTGATAGGTACAGACAGGTCTTAGTAATTTACTCTTATAGTGCCCAAGTCATTTTAATCGTTCTGTCACCACATTTTAGTATCGTGATGAAGCAGATAAATGAAATGCTCAGACCTAAAATGAGTATTTTGAAATTAAGATTCAACTGTGTGAACAAATAAAAAAAAGAGAGAGAAAAGATTCAATTGTGTGGATTACCTTGACAGTCAAATCCAGATTTCCCAGATGAACTGATGTGTAAATGCTGTATCTTGCAGTACTTTTCATTCAGTTGCTTTTCATATATTTTTAGTTGATATTTTATTTTTATTCATGTCAATTGGAATTAAATTTAGAGATATTTGCATCTCAAATCATGCATTGTCATGACCTCCACTCCTTAAAGGCATCTACTTTTCATTCAGTCATAATTTGGGACAAATGTAAATTTTAGCCAAACTGTGTTTGACTTAGTCTCCCCTGTTCTATTTATAATTTACTTTGAATATTTTTTCAAATAATGTGCTCACAATTCTCATTTCAAGGCTCAGTTAGTCATTTGGATCTAAGTTTGTCCAGTCCAGAGGGACTGGAGCGCTCTGTGGTGTACGAGTTTGGCATTGGGGTCCCCTTTTCAGACTGAGGAGGAGCAGCCAGAGTCTTGAGTGGCAGGAAGGGAATGAGTGGGAGGGGTGGGGGAGCTGTAGGACCTGCAGTCCAGGAGGCAAGGGATGCCAGGTTGTCTCAGGTCCCCAAAGGCCATTGGAATAACCTCATTTTTATTGTGAGATAGGAGTCTATTGGAAGAATTTAAACACCAGATTGAATATGTGAAGAACTCTGAACTTAAGCCTCTAATGAGAAAGAGGGAGAATGTTCCACAGTGTGGAACTTACCACCACTCATCCCACCCACACACCTGTTTCTGTTTGAGACTTCAGTGGGGGTAAAGCTTGGCCATTTCCTGGGAGGGGCAGGGAATGGCTGGTGGGGCTGCATCCATTGTCTAAGTTAACTTACTGTCAATAAGGCAGGAGGGTCATGCCTTCTGTGTCTTTAATGAAATTGGGTAAACAGGAATGTGTACCTATGAGGAAAAGAAGGTGAATTGATGTCTGTGGGGATAGTTCTCAAAGTCCATATGTTGGAGTTACATATTATTAATGTAACTTAATGATAAGGTGACTTAAAAATCAGTAACAGAGTTATCTCTTTAGGCCTGTATGAGACAGCTTCAACAAGAGCTGACTGACACCCAAAAGAAAGTGTCCATGTTGGAAGCTTCCCTGGAGGTGACAGCACATCATCAGACTAATTCAGAAAATGAGAGACAGGATTCAGAGAGGAAATCACATCAAGCTGCGAGCCCAGTATGTATGAAATTAAGCACGTCAGCCGTGAATGTGCAGCGCAGAGTGTTGCAGGACACTAGCTTTTCAGGGACAGCTTTCTTTTGTATCTTCATTATAATTACACTTTTATTACCTTTATGATGTACTTTTTTCTTAAACTTTGACTTTCATTCTGCCATTTCTTTATATGTTGTTTTCTTATAATATTTACCCTTAGAGAATTTGAGAGTTATACATCTTTCCTCACGGAAGTTAACTTTTTTCCCTATTAAACAGTATTTTTTAGTGATCTCTCACCACAATAAGGCAAGCTAGATAAAATCAGAGGATAATGTTTCATGGCATGTTCCAGAAAATTGGCATGTCGCACCTTCACTTTTGTGAATGGATATAGAATCTGTGTGTATTTATTTCATGGATTTCAGAGTAACTTGTGCAGAAAGGTCATTATACAAACCAGTTGGAGTTAGGTATCGCCTTCATTTTCCCTTCACTTTACGTATGTTGTCAAAGCATGGAGAAGTTCAGATCATGAATGTACACCCAAAATAGAGAATTAAGAAAATTGTCTAGATCCTGCTTTTGGATTGTTTTTTAACTTTATTGAGATATAATTCACATATTATAGGGGGGATTGCATAACTCAAGTGGTAGAGTGCATGCTTAGCGTACACAAGGTCCTGGGTTCGATCCCCTGTACGTCCTCTAAAAATAAATAAGTAAAACCTAATTGCTTCCCTCCACCAAAAAAAAAATAAAAATAAAAATAAAATTCACGTATCGTATAATTCACCCATTTAGGATGCATAGTTAGTATCTCCTAGTATATTCAGAGATGTGCAGCTGTCACCACAATCAATTTTAGAACATTCCCATCACCCCAAAAAGAAAGCCTGCATCCCTTGGCCATCACCCCCAGCCCCCCGTCCCCATCAGCCCCCGGCAGCCACCAGGCTGACTTGTGTCTCTACAGATGTGCCTGTTCTGGGAGTTTCACATGAGTGGAATCACATGCTGTGTAGTCCTTCATGATTAGCTTTTTTCATTTGACAAAACGTCTTCAAGGTTCATCCACGTTACAGCGTTTGTCAGTATTTCCATTTCTGTTTATTGTCGAACAGTACTCGGTTGTGGGGCTAAACCGTTTATCCATCCATCAGTTGATGGACCTTTGGGTTGCCTCTGCTTTTTGGCTCTTGTTAATGATGCTGCTGTGAACATTTCTGTGCAAGTTTTGGTGTAAACATGTTTTCATTTCTTTGGGGAATAGACTTAAGAATGGAAATGCTGTCATATGGGTCATATGGTAACTGTGTTTTACCTTTTGAGGAACTGCCATACTGTTTTCCAGAGTGGGTGCACCATTTAACATTTTTATCCAAAGTGTGTAATTCTCCCAATTTCTATGCATTTCTGTCAGCACTGGTCATTAGCTCTCCTGGTAGGTGTGAACTGGCATCTCATTGTGGTTTTGGTTTGCATTTTTCTGATGACTGAGAATGTTGGGGATCTTTTCATGTGCTTATCCATTTGTGTATCTTCTTTGAAGACCTGTCTGTTCAGCTTTTTGCCCATTTTAGAATTGGATTGTCTTTTTATGATTGAATTGTAAGAGTTCTTTCTGTATCCTGGGTGCAAGTCTTTGATCAGATGTAGGATTTTCAGGTGTTTCTCCTGCTCAGCAGCTTGCCTTCTTACCTTCTTGATGTTGTCTTTTGAAGAGTAGAAGCTTTTAACATTGATGAAGTTCAGTTAGTCTACTTCTGTCTTTTACTGTCCTACCTAAGAAACAAGTGCCAGGTCCAATTATGAAGACACACACCTGTGTTCTCTTCTAAGAATTTTGTAGTTTCAGCTCTTTCATTTTGAGTTAGTTTTATATATATTGTATGAGGTAGAGGTCGAATTTTGTTCTTTTGCATGTGGATATCCAGTTGTCCCAGTACCATTTGTTGAAAAGACTATTATTGTCTCATTCAGTTATTTGACACTAGTATTGAAAATCAATTGACCGTAAATGTGAGGGTTTGTTTTAGATTCTCAGTGGTGATGCATTGATCTATGTCTGTCCTATGCCAGTACCAATTCATATGTTATGAGAACTGTTTCCGAGTCATCTTGCGTATTACCAGTTGTTTTACATAGTGATAAAAAGTCAGTGTCGTGGGATGTCTGCAACTACTTCTGTGGAGATTTGCTGCTTCCTGAAGGGACCTGTGGCCAGCTTATGCCTTGCTGACTCTGTGACATGACAGAAAGTAGGCTTTCAAAGATGAAGTCCATTCCTCCCCCCATTCAGACCTTTAGTTTCTCACCCAGTGCCTCCCACTTCACTCCAGTTTCCATCAAATCATGGTCACGGGATCTGCTGACTTAGCCTGCAATATACTTCATTATGTTGCACTCATTATAATTCATAGACTCGTCCATAGATTTCACTATCTAGAGGCAATAGATTAAGCGTGGAGAAGATTAATTCAACCTTCCTCTTTGGAAGCCTCTGTAATCCATCATCTCACGGTTCATGATGAAGTCCTCTTTTGGCTTGGTTCGTGTGTGTAACACTGGTGCCGATCTTGTTCTTGGTGTAGATCCTGCATTCTCAGCTCCCTGTGTCTACCTCCTTTTACTTAAAAAGAGAGATGCCTAGCTGTGTTCTATAGCTTAATGCGTAATTAATGAAATAAATATTTCATCCCATCCAAGGAAAATTTTTAAGAGTACAGCTGTTAAATACTAGATAATATTCAATCAGTTTGTCAGAAACAGATAACAGATCAGTAATTTGAATTTCAAAAGTTCAAAGCCAGTCTGTGTGATATGCAGAAGCATTGTGCTACAACATAAAGCTGAGACAGTCTTACCTTCCCTTACCAACAAGCTTTTAAGTAAGGTAAAGGAAAAATTGTATTTAATTTAAATACTGCCAAAGGACACTACATTTATGGTTCCATAATATTTTATTTTCTCTCTGAGGAAAGGAAAGTGAAGAGTAAGTGCTAGATTAATAAGTTCTCAAAGCTGCCTGTCTCTTAGAAGATCAGTTAATTGAAATGAGGTAAAAAGGCTGATTTTGGTAAACTATTTCTGGTTGTTCTTCAGTTATTAGACTTCAAATCCTATGTCTCCTTGCTTACCTGTCTTCCTTATCCTCAAAGTTGAGGGGAAACTGTGAAATACATGCCTATGTGTAAGAAGCTGTAATTGGAGGGAACTCTGAAGTACCTTCCTTCTCACTAGTTCTTAGGTCTTTCTTTCAGCTATCTGCTATTTCTTAGCACTTTGTCATTAATAAGTTAATCTCAACATTTGTTACTTTCCACTTTATAGGAGACCAATTTCTCCTATATTCAAGTTACATTTCTTATTATCTTTTTTCACCCACTTTTCTGTTTATCTGTTTTTGCTTAACAAACTCCCCAAAGTTCAGTGGCTTAAATAGGCATTTATTTTGTTCACAACCTGCGCTTAGGAATAGTGTGGCCAAGACAGCCGGCCCCTGTTCCTCTCAGCTTCAGGTGGGGCAGCTGGAAGGCGGGGGCTGGAATCGCTTGAAGGTTCATCCATTGATGTCTGGTGGTTGATGTTGGTGGTGGGCTGTGGCTTTGGTGGGGCAGGCAGGTGGACCACCTCCCCTGGAACACCTAAGCTGTCTTTGTGGCCTGAGCTTGCCCTCATGAGCCTGGGTTCCAGGGTTAAGAGCGAGGCAGAAGCTGAACTGCCTTTTCAAACCTGCCCTGCAGTTCACTCGGTGCCCCTTTCACCATTTGCTGTTCTTTAGGAGCAGGGCACTTAAGGTTGGCCCATAGTCTACCTTTTTTATGGAACTAATTTTGAAAATTTATGGAGACATTCAAAAACCAGCATAATTACTCATTAGCCACAATGTTTTCTTACTGCTTCCATATGAGAAATACACTTATCCCCACTCAGTCCCCCAGCAGGTCTCGGTCGCTGTGGTGTTAGGCTCAGGCTCCAGTCCAGGGTCTGACTTTACCATCTTCACCAGATTCAGGTGGGGTGAGGTTCCTGGGCGTGGTTTCTGGAGTACAGCCTCTTGGGTACACTCCTCTCAGTGCTGAGGCTTGAGGATAAGGAGACACGGGTTATTTACCGCCACACACCCGACATTCTGCTGAACTGCTAAGGACTCCCTCACTCACAGATGGAAGATGGGAGGCACACTGGCCCGTAGCAGTTCTGAAACGCAGCCTGATGCTCGGTCTTTGATTAGGACTTAGTCCCAACCCTGGGAGGGGTTCTCCTTCGCTGCCCTCTCTGAGCTCTTTGTTCTGTCCCTTTCATGAGCAGTGGCCTGTGTTTGCAGCTGAGTAGTTCTCTCAAGCCAGCTTCCTCCTCGTAGACCTTCTAAGAAAAACCCAAAGGCCTCTTCCCGTTTTGCACTGTCTGTCTCTTTCAGTCCAAGCTAGCAAGCAGTGTTTTTGCTACCACAGTTCTCCTTAAAACTGAGTTTCCTGTGAATTTTACTGGGGTTCATGCCATTGGAAAAGCTACTCTCACGTCTTTTTGAGATAAAGTCTTCACCTTGGGCTTTCTGTGAAGCTGTTGTGGGACCATGCCTTTAAAACTCTTATGCTTTTAAGATCTTTAAAGGAATTTGAGGCAGCACCTTAAATCTTTCCAAGGTCTTAACAAAGTCTTGGCTTCATCTTTAGACTGTTTTCCTGGCAGCACCCTAGATTGGATCTTAGCCCGGAAGCCATTTCTCTGCTTGCCCATTGTGTGACAGTTGGGCACATGGAGATGCTTTAAATAGGATACAGATACTTGAACCCAGTGAGTCCTAGTTCCTTTATATTTAATAATCTTTTTGTTTGTTTTAGCTTATTTCTCTGGTCAATTTTACTTTCAGCTGTTAGGTAGCAAGAGTCCCGTTTCCTCCGGCTTTAGTGTCATTTTCTTCCCTGGCCTAGAAGCCTTCACTCTCAGCCCTTCAAGGGCCCTCAGGCTTCCACTAACAGTCTCGTGGACACTTTGGATTTTCACTCTTACTCTTCTCTACATCTGTTCAGGTTTCACCTACCTCCAGGTTCAAAGGCATCCCCACATTTTGGGTTCTTTTTTAATGGCTGTGCCCCATTTTTAATATCGATATCTGTGCCAGTTATTTATTGCTAATAATTTATATAATAAACTGCCTCAAAGCCTGGTGACTCAAAACAGCATTTGCTTGGTTCACAAACCCGTGTTTAGACAAGGCTCAGTGGAGCCAGCTCATTTCTTCTCCACTTGGCATCAAGCGGGCACTAGAATAATCTAAAGGCTTGTTCCTGCTCACATCTGGAAGTTGGAGCTGGCTTTGGTTAAGGACACTCCCTGGGGTCATCAGCTGGGACAGCTGCATGTACAAAGACTCAGTAGGTGGCCTGGGCTTCACAACGTGGTGGCTGGGTTCTAAGGGTGAGCATCCCTACGGAGTGAAAGTCAGAAGCTATTTAGCCTTAGAAATCACACAGCAGTGCCCCACATTCTGTCCCCTAGAAACCAGTTGACTGAGGCCAGTACATACTTCAGGGGAGGGAATTTCATAGGGGAAGTGTCAAGGAATTTGTAGAGATGTTTTACAACCACCACCTCCGCCTGCCTTGTCTTAGCAAATAATCCTTCTATCTGAAGGAAAGTGGTTCTTCCCAAGTCCGTGTCACTGAAATTCCAGCAAGTTGTTTTGTTTGTTTTTGTTGAGTATGTACTCTTGTTTTGCAGAGAGCCACAAAGGATTACAAGAATTAAGGCTTTTTTGTTTGTTTGTTTGTTTAGAAAAATGTATGGATCACCTTACTAAACCACTACAGTTGGAGATGGATTTCTCCTTAACCCTGCGAATCATTCATTGCTCCTTGGAATGCAATTCAAACTAGCATAAAATATTTGTAGTTCAGAGAAAGGCTTATGGCATTAGAACCCATATTTGTAAGATGTATTAATTGCATTTTTTTCACAGTCTTGTTTTGGGAGACATTTATTAATTCAGCCCTAAGTAACTCAATATGATCTCCCTAAAATTAAAAATCATGGAGAGTTAAGACTTGGGTTAGGAAGGGGTAAGAGACTTTCCACTAAGAGGTGCCTTATAGTCACCTTTTTATGTAGGAAAGACATGAAACAATTACAGAAAAATAAGAGTGTAAAATCAAGCACAAATGTATAACAAAGATGACGACAGTGAACAGTATATTTTCGTGACTCTTGGTGGTTTGAACTTCTTTCTTGATTTTCTGGGTAATTTGAGTTTCTCCATTCCACAAGGCAGATACCATTTTATTGTAACTGAATTTATTTCAACCTTTGATGCTGGGTTAGAGTTAGGCTGTTCTTGGTCTGCTAACCTCATTACCAAACAGTGTTATCTTCTTCATGCAGAATGCTGATCCTCCAACAAAAGTGGAATCTACATCTTCAGTACTTCTCCATCTGAGTGCAGAAACTCAACTTTTTCTAAAGGAGTTATTATCTATGAAAGAATTGTAAAAGAAATGTGACACACTAGAGGAGAAGAAGAAGTTGGAAGAAGAAGTAGTAAACCTCAGACGTCACCTAGAAATGAACACAGTGGAACGCAGTCCAGTAGAGCAGTACAAACGGGAGACTGAAGAGCGAGCAAGACGGGATGTAGCAGAAAAATGGAAAGAACTCAGTCAAGTCGTGCAGTACAACCGGGAGACTGAAGCGAGAGCAAGACAGGATGTAGCAGAAAAATTGAAAGAAATCAGCCAGTTTGTACAGGTGAAGCGTTGATCTGTAACGTGCTCTAACTCACTTTGCTGAGAATTAGATTTCGGATGTGTACATTTTATGTGTTTCCTCTGCTTCCCATATAGCAGTTTGTTTTGTAGATTTCTGGAAGGATGGCCGCATTTCTTACTCCCTTTAAATAATTCAGTTTCCATCATTACTATCATTAGATTGATCTTCCAGAACAATTGTCACTAGAGAATCACTTTAAGGCCGATTGGTGTAAATCAAGACTACTAGGAGGAAAAGAATATATTGTGGTGGAAATACTGTGCCACACTCTTGGATTACTCTTAGGTTGTATTGTTCAATTTTTAAAATTTTAAATTGATCCTATTATTCTTTAAACTATCACATTACACGAGTACTAATATAAGAGTGATTCAACTTTAATTTCGTAATTCAGATTTAATTCACTTGACATTGATGATAAGTATTTTAAAGTTCAGCTTTTCTTCACACTTAAAATTGCTCTCTGAATCACTGACTCAAAACTAAAAGGAACAAATATAGTGTAATTACTCAGGTTATAAGTATTTTTAAAATTGTATCCTTTTATTTTGCTCTAGGCACAAGCAGCATCTCAAGAAAACTCATTAAGAGAGTATAAACGTGCTTCAGTAAGTCAAATGGAATACAAAGTTAAAGATCTGGAAACTGAACTGAAAAGTTTTACTTTTCTAATGAAAAAGAATTGGAAAAATACAGACAACTGTACCTGGAAGAGCTAGAAAATAGAATGTCATTGGCAAGTCAACTAAACTCGTAAGTGAAAACGTAGCATTATAGAAAATAATTTAGGTCATTAATTTGCCTCTTAGGCATAATTTTTATTGAGCCAAGTGCATGAGGTGAGTAGCAAGTGAGAGCTAACTAGATAGTGTAATTTTGGGAAATGGTGTTAGTAAATGAACTCTCCTTAAAATGTCAGTCCAGGGCAGTTTGCATCTCACTGCCTTTTGTTGCTTTTACATGACTTTATTTTTTGTATTTGCATATATTTAACCTGATCTAGTCTTTAAGCTAGGGGTTTTGCAAACTTTGTAATTTAGACAGCCATATTATCACAAAATTTCTAGCTGGAATTCCCAGAAATAGAAATGTTAATGAGTTTAAAATTAACTGTGTTTTGGAAGAGTACAACTTAAAGCCAAGGGGCCCCATTCTGGTGTTTGGTGAATTTACTTTCTTGATTGTGATATTTGGTGTTACCACTAGTGGGCACCATGAGACGAAGTACTGTATCCTTCTAAGTTTGTCTCCGCTACGTAAAGGCATGCTTGGGAAAGGGGGAAATTAACATGGGGTGAAGGGCAGTATAGTGGTTCACAAAGTGGCTAAAAAGAATATGGTGGCCTGCCCGAGGGGGTGTGTGGAAGACAGAAAGGGCAGAGCCCACCTCCGGTGCCTGAATAACAGTGTTATAAGCTACAGGTCTCCCCGCTATCCAAAAGTAGAGTGTTTCTATGAAAGTTGTCGGTGTAAAGCAAAGAGGCAGTTACCTTAGGACACATCTTGCTGGTGGGTGCATAAAAGAAATATGCATAAAGCACAGGTGCTTACAGACACAGTCCAAAGCTGTGGCGGCGTGATGCCGGGATACTGAGTGTGGTTCTGGGGAAGGAGCTCGGTGGGGCCCCTCTCGCTGCTTGGGGTGCTCGTTGCCCCTCTGATGGCTTGGGCTAAAACAAGCACCCAGTGCTATTCTGGCTTTTTGCTTTTTTTTCATAAAAGTGAAAATGTGCTTGAGATTTTTTTAGTTATGGAAAACAGGTGTTGATGTAGGCCTCTGGTAAAAGCAAAGTAACAAAGTGAGCTTTGGGAAATTGGGGGACACTTGAAATTGCCCCTGGCGCTGTCGTAGTTCTTTCCCACCGTGGACTGTGCCACCTGGTGCCCCCCCTAGAGGTGGTGGCTCTAAACTGTTCCTCAGTGCTACATGCTTAATTTCTCCCAGGTAATGAGTGAAATGTGTATATAAGGGGGGTGAAAGCAAATGCTTGAAAGTGGCTTTGAGGGATGGTTTATTTTTTATTTCTAAACTGGTTTACTGAGGGTGAGTATGTCTAGATGCAGCCAGTGCAGAAGGCAGCGGGAATCCTCTGTGGGGGCGTCTCCATCTCTGACTCTCCCCACTTTGAAGTACTTGTTAGTTAACGGCCCCCCCAGGCCCATACATCCTTCTTTAGGACAGTTTTAAACTGTAATTGTTTACAGTAGGTCTGCGCTGATGTATTTTTTGGTGTCAAAACACAGTTTAATGGGGCAATCTGTTTACTATTACAGCAACTTTAAAAATACACATCACTTAGGGAGAAAATGAAATGAATGAAATGTGTGTTTTGCAATCCCCGCAGGGCTAATGAGAGGCTGGCAGAGATGAACACTAAACTGCAGCTGGAGAAACAGCACAAGAGTTCTTTCCTCGGCTTTGTTCCTGCAAGGCCTGTTGATGGACCGCCTTCTGCTGAAAGTTCTACTACTAGCGTAGAGCCCAAAAGGAATGTTACTCGAAGAAGGAACTTCAGGAATTTTTCAGACCCTTCAACTAGCACGGGCGGTCACTTGTTCACGATTAGTTGTATTATCTTTTTTCCCTTGGGTTTCAGATTTCTGATATAATTCTTGTTTTTAATTTGATGAAATTCTGAGTTGTTTATTTGACTTCTGCACACTAAGTAAAAGCCATAATTAATTGTGCTAATAAAGAAAGGAGACAGAAATTTTATAATTTTTTAAAGTCCCTGGACTTGTAATTTTCAAGAGATACCTGTCATTAACTTTATTCAATCAATGCAACTAAACTGACAAATTTCAAATTTCTTCAAAAGCTCCATTTTAAATTCTATTTTAGAAATTAAGTATTATTGCCTAATAACTAGAGATACACTTTCCAATGTTTGGCTTAGTTTCTGATTGATTTCGGTTTGGCATTGGTTCACAGTAATTTTCAAGTTTGCCTGCACCCCAGTTTTTCTGCCCCTAAGCATAAGTAAATGATTGGCATCGAGATACTTAACCACATACAGATGTTTTTTATTTAAAGGAATCCAAGATAAATTCTTTTTATGAATTCAATAAACTTGTAACACTAAAAACATTAAGTTCTGTTTTTAAGTTTAAAATTTTTATCATTTTCTTCTGTAAGAGTACATCCTTAATTGCTATTTTACTTATAGCATTGTTATTTTAATTGTTATAAAATGTCTTACTGAGCAGTTGTAGAACATTTCTAAATATGTAGTCAAGTATAGCAAGTATTTAAATTTTTAAAATGAAGTTCGCTTCTGTCTCTGTCTTGCCCTCACCTGTAGGAATACCGAGGTGGCAACGATAGGGAGTCTTTAAATTACAACCAGTTTTCATTGTGTATCGTTGTTAAAATAGCCATTTAAAGCGGTGCGCGTTGGCTTATGGTTTGATGGTGTTTTCATGATCTTCTTGATGTAGAGAAAGGTAGCACAGGCCCTTGTTAAGTGAGGCCCCAACCTGTTTCTTCTCACTTGGCTTCATGTCATAATAAATCGAAGAAGAAAAAAGCTCAGGTTTCGTAGACAGTGTTGTGGGTAAATCGAGTCTAAGTGCTTCAGAGTCATGAAACCAGACTGCGTGGTGTTAAAAAAAAATGCATGGCTAACACTTCTGTCAGCGGCTAAGCATGATGCAAACTCGAAATGTTTTCATTAGTTGTCACCAAAAAATCGCCAGTGTGTCATTTACAGGATGATGGTGAGTGTGAGTGCAAAAGCAATGCGAGAGAAAGCTCCTGAGGACAGTTCCTTCCTTTAATGTTTTTGGAGGAAAGAGGTGTCTATTTTTTAGTACTTGTAGGTACACTGGAAAATAACTTATTTTAAACTCAGTGTTGTACTTCCAAGGCACACGTAGTTCTTCTGTGGGGCCGTGGGGCCAAATCACGCTAGATTTAGCAGGGAGATTAACAAGCCCCGCTCTGTCCGGGTGCAGAGACACGGCTTCCTCAGCACTACAGGGTGCTTCACAGGAGCTATTGTACAGTTACTGTTTACAGATTTCTTAGTCAGACTTAGAGAAAGAAGGTGCCTTCTGGAATTGCTAGGGATGTAATTATTTCTGCTGGGAAAACATAAAGTAATGCTATGAGAGGTGTGAACATACTGTCATTTTAATGACAGGAAGGGATGGGTTTTTGCATGGGGCTTAACAAAACAACAGACTTGCACAGCTTTTCAGCTATGGTTCTAGAAAGCAAAATGTTCAAAACGACATTGGGATTGACTTTAACATTCTCCTTTATTTGCAAGGTTTTAACATTTTGGACTGTTCCTACTGTGAAGTTCCAGCTTGCTCCGCATTTTTTTCTAGCTTGACAGAAGTGTTGTTCTAAGTCTGTGATTTCAGTCGTGCTGGTTGTCGAAGGAAGCTTTTTCCAGTTCATAACACTTGGGTTTATTGCCTCTCTTACTGCTGCATGAAGTATAGCCTTTTCCCTTGTCATCGTTGTAGTGGTAACAGATGGACCCCTTATCTGTTTTGCTAATTTTTACCCTCAGATTTCACATTCTAGTTTATTTCTGGGATGTTTTGTCCTACATGTCAGAAGCAATTTTACAGTTTTACTCAATTGTGTTACTTAACTTTATTACTATAAAATACAAAAAGTTAAAATTAGCCTGAGCAGATACATCGCTGTTAGATTTTCTTGCACATAGAATTTTTTCTGAGAACTGAAAACTTAAAAATTGATTCCAGACAATATTATAACAGGCAAAATCTCTCTGTTTTAAAGACTTTTTTATGTTCAAGAGTTTTTAAGTATTGGTGTGCCTAACATGAAGCATGGCCACAATAGTTAATAAATGTCCTTCAAATCTATTTTAAATAGGAAGACTAAATTTTACACTGATTGATTTTGGACTTTTGGTGTATTACTGACACTTTGAAACGTTTTCTAATGATTTATTTCAATAATTTTTAAATTTCTCAAATGTCCATTCAGTTTAGCAGCCCTTTTTCTAAATGGGATTATACCAATGCACCAGAGCTAAAACGATTAATATTCCTAAGACTTTAACTTTTTACATGACACAGCACTGCGTCTCAGCAGTATCTTGGTCACGTTTCTTTTAAAAGTAGGCTTCCAAGGCAGGGCACATCCACTCAGAATTTTAATTCTAATCAAACTATCACAGTAGTTAAGCTCACTTCTCATAAGGTGGAGGCAGAGTTTAGTAACCTTGTTTCTGGTATCAGTTCTCTACTCTGAGGACTCCCTCCTGCCCTCATTTCATTTTGTCTGAATGGACAAATGAGGAAGCACGTTATCTTTTGAAAGACAATCACTCAACTTCTTCCAGTTCTTTTTCTTTCATTCACTTTTTTCTCTGGACTTAATTTTTTAGCTCCTTGATCAACAAATTCTTTCTCATTTCTTTTCTCTGCAGTAAAATACATGTATTTAATAGTTACAAACTGACAAGTGTCATTTCCTTCATACGTTAACCTATTTACAACAGGATACTGAATGAGAGTGGTTAAATGCCTTGGTTTTATTACATTTCTGGAATTGTACTTATTTTTATAACATTTAAAATAAGAATGATACCAAGTTTGAACTTAAAAGTATCAATAATCTGAAAATATATTCACTTCGGAAATGAACGTGTGTGTATACGTGTTGGCAAGTGTGTTTTTATCAAATTGATCTCAGAAAGAGAGGGCAGCATTATCTTCCAGCCTGTGACCTCAGTTTTGACCTCAATCCTGCAGTGTCCCCAGTGGGACCTTCCATTTCTATGGGACATAGTCTGCGAACTGCCAGTTATGAGAGAATCCTCCTAATTAAAAATCATTAGAATTAAATCTTGCTGATACATTGTCTTCCTGTGTATGATTTTCTCACCTTTCTGTGTTTTTGTTAAATGGAAAAGTTTAAGTAAAACTGCAGGTGCCTTCTCCTTATTAATGTTGGACTTCAGACCACTTCCACCATCTGGACATAGGGGTCCTCACCTAGAAATAAACATAAAGGTCCCAGAAGTACCTATTTAGGAAAATAGCTTTGCAGAGGAAAAGATAGTAATCTCACATTCAACTCATGTAAAAGTGTGATCTACATTTTGCATAGTGTTTATTAATGGTTATATGAATTTATTTCAGTAAAGGCTTTTCCCTTCATCTGCTAGGCGTTTTTCACTTCACTGGCACTGTTGTCACGTTGTTGATGGCATAAGGCCTCTCTAGAATGCTCTCGTCAGACAATGTTATGGAAAACAGGCTCTGAAAATATTGGCAAACGGTAGCCAAAAATCTTGTCTTTGCACCTAACATTTACAAAGGCCTGGGCTCTCGTGTCGCTGTTATCACCACAGTGTTTATTATGTTCATGTACTATTTTAGACCCTGTTTAGTGAGCGGGTGACTTTTATAAGAAAGATTTTTAAAAGAACACTCTAGATGGGGACACTTGAAGTCTGAAGTGTCCCCACACATTTCATAATTAAATACGTAGCTAATTAAGTCAAGTTTCAAAAAGTTGGCCCTAGTTTCTAGAATGGAAACAAAGTTACAGTTAAAGAATTAGGTATTGTTTTCCTTGTTTCTAACTCTAGGAAGTTGTGAATCAGAAACCAACTTTGAAAACTGGCACTAGCCTCTCCTTTTCTTTTCTTCAAGCAGATTTTCTGACATAAATATTTTAGTCATCTACAGAGAGCAAAATACATTTAACTTGTTTGCAGTAGAATTTTCGCTTGACATTATAACAGAACCCCTTTCTTCATTTTGTGTATCTACGATTCTGTACTAAAAACATTAGCATAGAACAGACCTTAAAATCTTAGTTTTCTAAAAGTGCAGGAATGGAAAGCTCATTTTAAGGAAAAATCCATTAACGTTAAAAAAAACTAAACTTTTATAAAGGGTAATTTTTCTAAGAATGACAACGTAATGCATTCAGTGTGAAACATGAATTGTTGAAACTCTTTGTGCTCATAAGATCGGGCATCGCCCTGTAAAATTATGTGTACGTGACAGGGCAGTATTTATTGTGCTTTTCATCAAGTGAATCTAAATAGCCTTACATATGTATGTTCTCTATTATCTAAAATCAAAGTAAGTAGCAATTTATTTCATTCATGTGATTATTTTTCGTTTAAGCAATCCCCAAGTTAGGTCAAGTCTCTAAAAGTAGTATTTAAAGGCCACATTTCATAAGCTAGCTGTCATTCCTATAATAGTGTTTCTCGTTTAACTTAAACATTAAAAATAATATTTGACTCATTTCAGATGCAGAAGAAGTCGATGATTTATATAGCTACAGAATTGAAAGAAGGTATGTTGCCAACATTTCTGAATTAAAGTTAGACGTTGATTTCCGAACTACACTGTAAACAGTAAATGGCACCTCTTTCTATTGTTTGAATAACAGATACTATGTTAAATGTTTTTCTTACACATATCTAGTGAAAAATGTGAAAGCTTAATTTCATTCATAATGATAAATATACTTATTCCTCGTGTATTCCTCATGATCCATAGCTTTAAAAAAAACTCAAGAAGTCTGTGTTCTCTATTTCTGGCTGTGCCCTTCCTCTCCTGCTGTCCCCGTGGGCCTGTCACCTGCGCACGGACCTGTTCTCAGAAAGCATGGAGGTCATCAGCTCGAGTTTCTGGTAGTGACTGAGGCCAAAAACCCAGACTCAAGCAAACACAGTTCATGTAGCTGTCACCTGGTGGATGACAATTAAATTTCCTATCATTCTCTTTGTCACTGGTTAACCTTTTGCCCTCAGGAAAACTTCCAACTTCCTTAGCTTGGAAGAAAAACACCCACATCGATCTGGCTCTTGCCAAATCTTCAGCCGTATCTCTTTACTCCCCTGCTCTGCCCCTGTGCTCCAGAGGCTGGTCCGACTGCGTCCAGCTCCTCGGGTGCCCTTCCTGCCTCCGCTCTTTGTGTTTGCTTCTTGCCTCTCCCTCCCACACTTTCTTCTCCTCCTTCAGGTATCTGCTTACATATCACAGCCATCAAAGAGCAGACAGTATTGACACAAAGCTGGACGTCCCTTTTGAGTGTGCCAACTGTGCCCTCCTTTATACCTGACATGGCATTTATGTCTCTGTACCGAAATTGCCTGTTCATCTAGTTTTCCAGTTTATGGTACAAGATCTTTCAGGGTGGACTCTGTCATCTTCATCTTGTGAGTCCAGTGCTTGTCACAGTCCCTTAGCTCATGGTTGCTGAGTAAATGAATGAAGAATGAGAAAACCAGGCGCTCTGATCCTTAGCCACAAGAGCAGTTAATTCAACATGCAACCATGGGCAAAGTCTAGAGTAGTAATCTTGTATTTTGTGTTGTAATCGTATATAGGTATTTTTCTTTCGTCTTAAAACTTAGAAAAGTCTCAGCTTTTCTTAAAAAGTAAACTGACATTTAGTTACCTATGAAGTATTTTAAGTAAAGAATCTAATTCTTTCATTTTCTTTCCAGCTACTACTGAACTTCAACCAGTCCTACAGACTCTTCGTAGGCTCGATGGACGAGTGAAGTCTAAGTCAAGGTCTGGTTTCAAAAGCATGTCAAGAATATGTGGAGATTTTGAAGAAAGAGTGTATGATCTACAAGATAAATAGTAAACATTTACCTGCTGGGCTGTTTGCCTAACATTTTAGTTATTTCCCGTTAAGATATTGACAGTGTTTATTAAAGGAAAATACTTCTGTATTATATGTGCATGATTAAAATTTATGCAGTATTTTAAATCACGTTTCTCTGCATCTCATTAACTTTTCAGCAAATTTTGGGAATAAAACCCAGCACTTTGGAGTATTACATACTCAAACCGAGCCCGGATGCCAGCTGTTTAAACAACAGCCAACCACGCAGCAAACTTGTCGTTGATATTGAGCAGTGTTGATTGATAGCTTTTTTGAATTTTCCAGTGTTAATCACTGTCTATAGACCTAAAGATTTAGACAGACAGCGTTTGGATCTCCTGTGGCTGTTTCAATGTTCTGATGGATCACAACACTCGTTACAGTGCCATCAGACTTTCTGTATGTTACCTTAAACACTGATTCACAGATATTTACTCATGGAGAAACGAAATCTGCCTCAGGCTTTTCATTTTCTCTACTTACTTTTTGGAAACAGTCTTAAAATTAGAGACATGTTCCAAGCACCAGACGCAAATGGACGTTGTCACAAACCTGCCATCTCCCCCATACATTCTCCTAAGGCGTTATCTATCTTTCCTAAATGTCACTTGTTCTTCCATAAGTGCCCTTTCTCTCCCCTCTCACCAAGAAGTCATTTGTTTTTCAGAAAATGCCTTTCTCCTTTTCCTGTCACTTATTAAATTGTATATAAGCCCCCAATTCTAGCCACCCCTCAAATCACACTTCTTTGTGAACTCTTGCATGTATTCATGCGTAATTTTCTTCTCACAGTAATCTGCTTTAGTCAATTTAATTTGCAGGTTCCCAATCACTGAACATAAGCCAGTGAAGGAAATATTCTCCTTCTCAACAATTTCCAGGAGCTAAAATTTTAATAACTCCTACTTACATCGTTTATTCCCTTTTCCATCCTTTCAGTGTGCTTACTTGGCAAAACTCCCAACTACACAACAGACTGATTCTCATTCTTCCCCCGTACGTCCCCCCAGGCATCTAAGTGCTGCTGAAGAAAGTCACGCACTGCCCGGCGGTCCTGCTACTTTTATTTAGTTAATTTGCATCTTCTTCCTTCTCAGTGATGATTTCCAATTCCCCTCTGTAAACATCTCCCTGTTTCTTCCCTCTCACGTGAGCCAGACAGTCTTACTTCTGACGACAAACTTCCTGAAGGATCTGCCTGCTTCCCCACCAGCAGTCTGTCCCCACCCACTCTGGTGTGTCTTCCCCTTCCTCCATCCCCACGCAGCGAGTCAGTGATAACCCCCACGTCTAAAAGTGACACATTTCTGGCCCTTGTCTAACTGAACTCGTTTCTCCTGGCATTCCATGTAACCGACTTCTAACTGACCACTGCCTACAGCATCCTCTTTAGTCTTTAGCTGAAGGTGATGTTGAAGGTGAGGGCTTCAGCCTTCTTGGTGAGTTCACTCCGTTTACCCTGGCTGTCTCCCATGGGTATACACAGGAAGTATACGTGTTTTTCAATTTTTGTTTATTTTCCTCCTGTTAGTCTGCCTCACGTCAGATTAATTCTTAGACCAGCCAGATGAGCCTAGAAAGGTGGAGGAACGCTCCCCACCCCCACCCCAGCTCAAGCCTGAGCACAGGTAGCTGCGCTCATTCACAGCTGGCGTGGGCACTGCCTCGCCTGCAGGGAATAGATCGATGGCAAACTGCGCTATTCCTACAGCACTAGCCAGTGAGCTGAAGCTCACCTGAATGTCCTCCAGGCTGAGGTGGGGTCACTGCTCCCGGCAGCAGAAGACTGCCTTTGTGAAAGGAAAATAAAAATGGAGTCTGCATTGCTCGAGAGGGCTCACTAAGGAGGTGTGACTTATGCACATCTCAGCCCACACAGAATCTGGCCCTGTGAGCCTTTGTTGCCCTAATGAAGTCATCCGGAACACCTGCCAGAAACTTGAGATACTTACTAAGCCCCTACCCTAAAATAACCTGTGATTCCTTAAGGACACGTGTCTCCTGACTGGCTCACGTCAGTGTCAGTCACAGTCTTCATCAGGCAACTTTTGACAACCTCTTGGCTTTTTGCCTTTATAAGCCCCTGACTCCCGTCCTTGAAACACTCAGTTTTACCCAAATCTGTGTCTCCCAAGTTGCAATTTATTTCTTCCAGTTTTATTGAGGTATAATTGACCTACAGCACTGTATTATAAGTTTAAGGCGTACAGCATAATGATTTAATTTATATATATCATGAGATGATGACTGCAATGTACTTTGCTATAAATATTAACATAACTATACCCCTGTCGCTGGGATACAGCAAGATGATTACTTAGGGTTCTCCAAGGGAGAAATGAAAATAATAGAGTACCTATATCTCTGTCTGTCTGTCTGTCTTTCTAGCTTTCTATCATGGCTGAAATCCATAGGGTGAGCCTGCAGCCTGGAAATTCAGGTAAGAGTTAACATTGCAGTCTTGAGTCTGAATCCCAAGGGACGATAGTCTGGCGACTCAGATTGGGTTTCCATGCTTCAGCCACGAAAAGAATTCCCTTCAGTTTGGGGAACCTCAGTCTTTGCTCTGAAGGCCTTCAGCTGTTTGGATGAGGCCCGTCAACATTATGGAGGGTAATCAGCTTTATTCAAAGTCAGTGATTTAAATGCTAATCACACCTGAAATATATGTTCACAGAAACATCTAAACTGGTGTTTGACCAAGCAACTGGGCATCATAATCTAGCCAAGAGATATTTATCAGGAGTTGGAGAGGTTTGTTCTAAAGGGATATAAAGCTTCATTCCAGAAGGAAGTAATTTGCTCAGCACAGTTCTAGGTCACCTCTGGGCTCCTGATAATCATGAAGTCAGATCTGATTTCCCAGCCTGTGACTCTTTGTGTCCAGCAGGTGGCACCAAATGACCAGTCATAGCTCAGATGCACAGGCTCGTCTTTGGGAACAGGTGCAATGTATTTATGTATGGCCAGCATCTTAAACAAAGCACTCATGTTGTCTGCGACTCTTCTTCACCATTTTACTGAGACGTGTGGATCAAAATGAGAAGTTCACAGGCAAATGGTTGTCTCTCCTGGAATGTGGTGATATTGTGGAATAATGAAAATGTTAAGTCAAACACAGAGACAGGCCAGTAAAATGGCACCTAAACACAGGTGTGGGGAACTCGTGTGTGTGTGTGTGTGTGTGTGTGTGTGTGTGTGAACTTGTGCTTCTGAGAAAGATTAAACAGGAGTGGAAATGATGAAAAATACTTCAAAAAATGGTAAAGAAAATAGTGTAGAAAAACCTGTAAAGGGAATAAAGTTGGAGAAGACGAAACAGAGAGAGAAAAGCCAACTCGAGTGTGCATGAGACTGGGCTATGTGGATAAAGTGTTAACACGGGAACCCCTGGAGAAAGGATCCATGCGTCCTGATAACAGAAGACCTGAGTTCCAAATGAACATCATGTAAGTGGAGGATTAGGAAAAAAGACACCAAACCATCTGCAACCAATTCAATGGAATCCTTTATTTTAAGGGACTCTTAACTTCATGCTCACAAAGACCAGGAACTTTACACATTACACACAGCATGTGTTCCAGGAGGCAGGGTTGAAGCTGCAGGCACTGAAAAAGGAACCTCCCTACTATGGAGAAGGAGACAGAAAACCGCAAGGCTGGGGTGGAATAGTAGACCTATTGGGTTCACTTCTTTGTTAAGCTGTTAAAATCTCCCTAATTAGAGGGAGGGCACAGCTCAAGTGGTAGAGTGCATGCTTAGCATGCGTGAGGTCCTGGGTTCAATCCCCAGTACCTGCTCTAAAAGAAATAAATAAATAAACCTAATTACCACCCGCACCACCCAAAATAAAAAAAAAAATTCCCTAATTAAAAGCAAAAGTCTTTTTTTCTTTTAATCTGCTAATCTTCTTTTTTTCCATCCACTAAGGTGGAGGCTGTGAGGAGGGGGTTTATTGCTTGCTGCTGCATTGAGGGACCTGTCACTCTGTATAGAAGCTGCTTCCAGAGCAGGACAATCCCCATCGTAATTGAAGGAATGGAAGGTAGCTTGAGCTTAATTATTAACATAGTGATTGATGGTTTTGGTCCATTCGACAAAGTAATAGTCTTAATTCAAATCCATGTGTTAATTTGGCTTTTGTAGCTTAAAGTACAGGCTAAATTGCCTTGAGACTGTGATGGAACTGGTTAAATGCTTTATAACGAAGTTTTCTTTCACGAAAATATGTCCCCCTCTGTTTTTGCTCTGTGATAACTTTAGCTGTCATTTAAATTAGAATTTGAGTTATTTATGTACGATAAAGATCCTTGTGCTTAAAAAGGCTGTGTCTTTTTTTTTTTTTTAACACTTTTTTGATTTTTTAAAAAAAGATTCCCCTTCTAGGCTTTTTTTTTTTTTTTGACTTTTTTTCATCATATAAAACCCAAAACCTAATGAAATATGTCTCCCGGTTTTAGAGGAGCAAAAAGACGCTCAGAGACAACTTTCTCAAGAGCAGAATGCCAGAGTAATACAAGATGAAATCCTGGCCCATCATCTTTCCCAACAAAAGGAGGCAGAAAATGCTAATAAGAAAATGAATGCTGAGGTATTTTCTTTAGTCATTTTCTATCGTGTTTGTATGAATTTGTATACTTACATAGTTTTAAAACCAATACTATAGGTACAGAAAGTATAGAGAGTTTTAAAAGCCTATATATGTAACTATATTTTCTGGGGGTTTCATTTCTGGTCCATTGGATAAAGCAATATTGTGAATTCAAATCCATTTGCCTGCAACAGTGACATAGTGACATTCACAATGGCCTCATCCAAGGAGAGGCTGTTCATATTTTCCATAGGAATTGATGAACTTTCCATTATCTCAGAACTGTTCATAATAATGGCAAGCATTCTAGTTTCTGGCAGTGATCTGACTCCATTGATACACGAATGGACACATTACTTTATCATTTCCACTGATGGTAAGGAGGAAAAACTATAGCCAGTTCAGAAACCGTGGTTTGGGTGTCATTCTCCTACGTGAGATAAAAAGTAACGCTCTGCTCTATGTGGTATCTGATTTCAGTACAAGGAGCTTTAGAATATAGTGACAGGCATGCCATAATCTATACTTAGTGATAATTTATTGATCAGTATTTTATTTTTAATAAAACAGTTCACAGTATTTCCCTGCTATTCACATCCCACATCATGTCTCCAAACACACATATCCCGAAGCCCGTGTCATCTTCCCAAGCCCAGTCATCTCCCCAAACCCGCATCATCTCCCCAAGACCGTATCATCTCCCTAAGCCGAATCAGATCCCCAAGCCCCCATCATTTCCATGAGCACACGTCATATCCCCGAGCCGGTGTCATGTCCTCGAGCCCACGTCATGTCCCAGAGCCGAACCATATCAGGGAGCCCACATTATCTCCACAGCCCAGGACATATCTCTGAGCCCACATCATCTCCTCGAGCCAACATCTCCCCAAGCCAACATAATCTCCCCAAGTCTGAATCATTTCTCCAAGCCCACATCTTTCCAAACCCACATCTTCCAAGCCCACATTAGCTCGCCAACTCCACGTCATCTCCCTGAACCTGTGTTGTGTCCCCGAACCGGTGTCATGTCCCAGAGCACGAGTCATGTCAGAGAGGCCACATCATGTCCACAAGCCCCAAAAATGTCTGCGAGCCTGTGTCATCTCCCCGAGTCTCTGTCATGTCCCCAAGCCTGCATCATGCCATTAAGCTGACATATCCCCAAGACCACATTATCTCCCCAAGCCCTCATCAAGTTTCCAGGCCCACATTTCCCCAAGCTGACCTCACCAACCTAAGCCACCTTCATCTCCCCAAGCCTGCATCATCTCCCCAAGCCCGCAGCAACTCCCCATGCCCGCATCATGTTTCCAGGCCCACATGTCCCCAAGCCGACCTCACCACCCTAAGCCCGCATCATGTCCCCAAGCCCACATCATGTCTCCAACCCACATCTCCCCAAGCCCGCATCATCTCCCCAAGCCCGCATCGACTCCCCGAGCCCAATCATCTCCCCAAGCCCGCATCATCTCCCTAACCCCAATCATCTCCCCAAGCCCACATCATCTCCTGAAGCGCAATCATCTCCCTAAACCCACATCATCTCCCCAAGGCCAATAATTACCCCAAGCCCGCATCATCTCCCCAAGCCCAATCATCTCCTCAAGCCAAAATCTCCCAAAAGGCACATTGTCACCCCAAGCCCGCATAATTTCCCAAGCCCCCATCATCTATGTATATTCTATAATGTAGTTCTCTGTGATAATTTTAAAAATTGAACTTTGTGTCTAAAAAAATTGGAGTCTTATAACTACTTGGAGCTTGAATTCCACTTCATTTCTTGCCTAAAACTTTGAAGCGACATGTTCTAGAAGTTATTAATGAACCCATCCCATTTATAAAATAAGGGAAATCATGTATTTCTTCATTGAAAGTGAGAATATGGCAAGTGCATATGTGGTCATTTCAGGTTAGATCTATGTTTTCATCATTTTGCCAGGACATGGACGTCTAAGCATTCTCCTAGTCACACTATAGAAAATGAAATCTTCTTTTTTCTTTTATGACATGGCTTTTAAATGTTATCTGGTTCAACTTCACCATCAGATTTAATCAAAAACTTAGAAAAAATAAATATTTCTAGTGTGTGTAAATTAAAGTTTAAGGGTCAAAAATTAAAACTACGTACATGAAGAAAAGCATGGAAGTTCACCAAATTTCTGGGTCTATAGGCTCTCTTTCACTCTGGTGTGAAAATCGAAGCTATTAGCAATGACGGTGTACCAGGCCATCCATTAAACTATATGCTTCTCACCTAGCAGCATGTTGTGCAAATACCATTGCAGCAAATCACAGGAATGATGTGTTCTTCTGTGGGCCAGTCACACGGGGAATCTATTATTTCATACTTTATCGAGCAGAACAGAGAATGATTATAAAAAGTAGTGCTTCTATTTTGGAAACTTCTTTAACTTGAAATTTGAAATTTTCTTTGGGTATTGTTTCAGCTTCTTTTTAAAGTTTAAAATGTGTAACACTTAAAAATTGAAATCAAAAAGCACTAAGAATTGGGTGATTGTAGGCAAGCATTAAACTTACAAAAGAAACTATTTACCCCAAGTTTACTTCTAGGTAGCTATTTCTGTTTAACTCTAATAATCAAATAACGTATGTTCAAGAGTCTACTCTATGTTTCTGAAAAAGAGGAATTTTTGAACCACATACAAGAAAAGAGCAACAAATGTAGTAAGAAAAAGTCATTTAAATTCATGGTGGCCACTTGTTAATTATGAAAAAGGTAAAACATTTTAGGATATTACTGTGTGAGTTCAAAAATGAAAGAAGTTCCACAACAACCACAATTTGAAGATCACATCTCAACTAAATATTTCATGGAACATTTGCAGACACTGTAATGATTAAATATAAACACTGCAGTCCTAAAACTGTAATAAGTGTCACCAGTTTAAAGAATTGTATGTCATTAAACCACATTTTGAGATTCGTTATTCCTTCACCTGTAAGGAAATTGTGCTCACGTTTCAGACACCGTTCACTTTGTTCCTACGCCTTACACTTAGTTTTTCTCTCTTTATACACAGAAAGTATAAGGGGAAAAAGACTTTCCTCTACCCTCTTGGGTTCTAAGGGGAGGACAAATAATTTTCTTTCTACCCTTCTGAGTTTTGGGCTGAGACCACTGTAATAAAGACAGGTTTCCAAGAGAAAAACAAGCAGAAGTTTATTGACATGTACACCTCATGTATATATGGGAGATACCCAAGGGAAAATGAGTAATTCAAAGAGACAGTTTAGAATTCCAGCTTATATAGCATCTTCAACAAAGAATAAATTTGTGGAGAAATGACAGGACAGCAGAAAGAAGGTTCAGGCCTCCAGGGGTTGAAATAAAGGCTGTTTAGTAAAGTTTGTTATGCAGATTGCTCTGGTCCCAAAACTCAGAAGGGTAGAAAGAAAATTATTTGTCCTTCCCTGTAGAGCCCAGAGGGATAGAGGAAGTCTTTTTCCCCTTATGGGAAAATGGGGTGTCTACTGGTGTGATTAACTTCTGTCCTTTTTGGTAGAAATGGGAGAAGGAACGGCTGTGAAAATGTATGTCCTGCTTTTTTAAGCAAACAGGGGAAGGTGAGATCTTTTCTTGTATCCTCAGCTCAAAAGAATTCTTATGCCCAAATCATACATCTGGGGGTGGCACACTCTGCTACACTTCAGTTCAAAAGCTGACTCTATGAAATAAGCAACAAAGCAAATTAACAGGAGACTAGATTCACAAATTTATTGTTTTAAATACTCATACATACACATACACATACACAAGGAGTTTCACAGGAAAAAAAGAAAAGTACTCCCCCAAAAGGGGCGAGATTTGAGAGCTTATATACCACCTTAATAGGGGAAGGGAATAGGGGGATGTGGGAAATCTATGGGAGAATAAAAAGGTTTTTTTGAAAGACAAACGGACCCTTTCTAAAGCCTTTTTATTTGTTTATTTTGCTTTATTTAACTTTGCTGCAGAAGCTTTATTGTTTCCACTTGGGCCGTGGCTTGGGCGGGGCTCCAGGATGGTTAAAGCTGCCTGGTGGCTGCAGGCAGAAAGGCTCAAGCAAGAAGCCCTGACACCAGGGGAACGCAGAGGCGCCCCTCAAAGGCCCCGGAGCTCCTGAGGCTCCAGTGCAGCTCCAGGATGAGCCTTTGGAAGAGATACTCGCCCTGCCCACCCTGGGGTCAGCTGACTGAGAAATTACTCAGATGGTTGCCCACCTTGAGGATGCCCTCCACCGACTCGCCTAGGCGGCCGCGGGAGGGGGCGGGGCCGGGCACCCGCCCCGGGAAGCCGCGGGAGGGGGCGGGGCCGGGCACCCGCCCCGGGAAGCCGCGGGAGGGGGCGGGGCCGGGCGGCTCACGCATGGCTGTTGGGGAGGAGGAGGGGGCGGGGCCGGGGCCGGGCGGCTCCCTTAGAGCCGCCGGGAGGGGGCGGGCCCGGGCGGCTCCGAAAGGGCGGTGGGGGCTTCCGCGGCGTCCAGGGTTGTCGTCCGTTTGTCGTGGGACGGCTTCCGTACCGTACTTTCTGGAACAAGGCAGGCCGCCTCGCTGCGCTGGCGTTTTCACCCTGAGACTCAGCCAGCTCCCCGCGGTCGGGTCACGGTGGAGACAGAGCCGGGCGAGGTGAGTGCGGGGGACCCACGGGCGCCCGTGACCAGCCGGGTGGGCGGCCTCCGCGCGCGGGCGGCCTCCGCGCGCGAGGTCCTCCCGCCGAGGCCGGGAGCTCAGGGCCGCTTGGCACGAAAGAGCTGGCTGTCTGGTGCCGGAGACAGAGAAGGGCTCAGAAGGCTGTCCTCGAGGTGGTGACTGGAAAGGAGGTAGGAGGCTGGAAAGAGGGGCGTCCCCGGTGAGACACGCCCCAACACAGCGGGACCCTCAGGCACTCTCAGGTGCTCATTCCCTGAGATAAATTTATCAAATTGAGGGTGAAGACATAGCACAACGTTACAATATATTTACCATTATTTCCTCACTGAAACGTAGCACGTTCTTTATAAGCGCTACTGATGATGGAACACGTCTCTTTTCATTAAATATATGTATATATAATTTCAACAAATAATTACAAAACCCGAAAATGTTGCTAGCTGCCACACAAGACAGCAAAAGGATGGCACAGTCCATAAAAACTAACTACGAAAAAAATTTAAAATACAACTGGAAATTTTAAATTTATATTCAGCATCTCAGTATTTGAGGACATTTATGAGAGTAGAAGACAGTGATTGGTTATTGGAACTATAATTTGTAGCCTTGATAGAACTGACAGAGTATTTAAAAATATCAACTCTTTGGGGAATCTTTTAGTTTGTATTATTTTTGAAGCTCTTTCTCCAAGCACTGATACCGAAGGATAAAGAAACAGTTCAAATGACAGCCAGCTCGCAAGGCTTTGTAAAACTCGTGAAAAATATATTTGAAAAGAAAGAAAAACTCAAGTTATCCCAGAAGTAAATGCTAGTGGGTTCTGTTAATTATTTTTGTTTCCTCATCTGAGAAGTTTGGGAAGGGAGCATGAATTGAAATGGGTTTCTAGTTTTGGTTATAATTCAAGGGGCTTTATAATAAAAATTAAATGGGGTTAGAATTTTTAAGTATAACCGGAAAGGCTCTAAAGCAAATGTTTGTGTTACTAAAATAGAAACTTAAAAATGATTACTTGTAACTACTTTTGATATTCAGAATTCAAATGATTTTTTCCTTTGTATCCTCCCATCTTTCTAACATGAAATGAATAAAGTATTTTGAGATTTTATGCATGTATGATAAATATATTCATATACAACTTTGGTATTTGATAAGTAAAATTTTTAGAATGTCACCATATGTATCACATAGAAACATACAAATTTTTGATTAAATGTATTTTCTTCTAGAAGTTAATGAAAGCTTTAAGATTCTCATTCCCAGGGCTGTAATAAAGCAGGAAATTTAGTCCCACAGTATTAAAAAAGGACATCAACTTGATTAATTCATTTTATAAAATGAAAGTATATGAGATTACATATCTTTTGAGTTGAATTTTTATTTCAGCTCCTATTCTGTATTTTTATTTATTAAATAGCCTTAACTCTCAGGCTCTTTGGTTTGTAATCTTGTTTAATGATCTTACAACTGTGTCTTTATTAGTTACTGTTTGAAAGTCTAAAAGGAGTGAAAAAGGAACCAATTATTCTATTTTCAATTCTAACCTATTATGTGTGTGTGTGTGTGTGTGTGTGTGTGTGTTTGTGTGTGTGTGTGTGTATAGCAAATGCCTAGTAGATTAGAATTTAAACTCATCCTAACTATTGATGAAAGTTGTGTTCCATTCCTTGTAATGTTGGCTTTGTTTGGTGTGAAAAGTACTAAGACAGCACATTCTCAAGCTGTAACATACCAGCAAGAGAGAACAACCTTTGAAATAGTTTTCAGAAGCCAGAAAGAACACCTACATAACCTTGCACCGTGTACCTGGCTTGCATATCAAGCACTGAGTGAAGATTTGATTCCTGCTGTTTCAGTTGTCCTACAGTAACAGCCCCTGCCTGTAGTAATAGCCCTTGCCACTGTTAATATAAAAAAGACTTCCAAAATGCATCTCTCTGAGCTATATAGTCTCGCAGCAGAAATAACAGATTAGATGTTCTTTCTCATGGTGGTTTTCTAAGACCAGATTATATACCTTTGTGTTTTAAATTAATGAGTTTCAGAGTACTTTGTATTTTGGGAAGTGACAATATTTTACAAGTGCCCACTATGTGGAACAAGGTGATCAAAATGAATTAAGGTGGTTGGGTGTTAGAAAAATCATGGTAGTATTTTCTCACTTTTTTCTAGTTTTATCCAGATATAATTGGTATATAACACTGTATAAATTTAAGGTGCACAGCAGAATGATTTGATATATGTATATATTGCTGGATGATTACCACAGTTCGTTTTGTACCATCCATCACCTCACATAGTTACAGATTTTTTTCTTGTGATGAGAACTTTAAGATATGCTCTCCTAGCAAATTTCAAATATACAACACAGTATTAACAGCATCCTCCAAACATTTCAACTTGTTTTAATGTGAAATATAACTCATGTGTAACCATGAGATATGTAGATAAATATGGATACAGACGTAGTTCTAGATAGAAATACAGATATAGAATCAAGGTTTCTTTTAGAATTCAGAAGCCTCTCCATATATTCTAAGAATAGCAAACGTCAGAGTAGCCCGCAGAACGAAGACAGATGTTCTCGACAAATCTGTAGAAAGTTGCTGCAATTTATAAGAATATGTAGGCAGTCGTCACAAACTTCCTTGTTTGGGCCACAAAAGTGAGCAGTTTCCTAGGTAGCCAGCTCTGCAATTCATATCTGTAACTGCCTCAGTAACCCCTTCTTCCCTCCTGAGAGACACGTTTTGTGATGCCACTTCTCACTGACAAAATTTAGAAGAGAATAAAGTGATGGTGAACTGCCCAGAGACTATCCAGGACAGACACACATACACAGAGTACTGCAAAATAGAAACTGCTGAGCAGTAAATTAAAAAGCAGTCAGCAGTGTATCACTCAGATAAAAAATAAGTAGCAGTTGCATTTCCAGCATCCATGAAGATCCTCTCATGATCCCTCGTAACTATTCTCTTTCCACCCAAGAGGTAATCATAAGGAGGAGTTATATAGTAATCATGTGCTTTTCTCAAGTCTGAAGTATGTTTATTAAATGAGTCAAGCAACTAGATTTAAATTTAGAGGGGATAATCTCAGTGTAATTTTTACCAAATGATTTTAACCTCCAAGGAAACCAGTTTCTTCATCTATACGACAAAGAACTTGGTACTGATTTCTTAGAGGAGATCTGAGAATTTAAATGAGAGAATAAGTATCAAAACAAACAGACAAACAAAAACCCCGCTATCATTTTTCCTGCTAAATAATATGTGCCTAACAAGTATATATTTTCAGGAAATACATATTTTTTTTGTCTGTGAGTCATTGTAGAGATTATCAACTCCCTGTATCAGCAGTGCACAGGAAGACATTTCTAGTTCTGGTAGGCTATGTCAAAATGTACCCATCTGATTCAGTTTTACCTTTTGTCATATTTTATAAAACATTCTGTTTCTACAGGCTTACATAAAACCAGATTATATTTTACTTAAGGAATATAAATTCATATATTACCCAATACTCGATTAATAGAAGAGAAAATGTTTCTACAGCCAATAAAACAATTTGTATTTAAATGATTTAAAAATTCAATTTACAGTATAATTCTAAGCTCCCAATATTAAAATATTTACCTATTAGCATTATCGTTAAATGACCTCTGGTTGGTTTCTTTGGATGATGTGTTTAGAGCTTATATTATAGGTTCTGATTAAGCAAACAATCGTTAAGAATACTTACTTATTTTGTTTAATAACCTACCTTGGGTAGTAGCTTGAATAGAGATTAAGAACATAACTTCTAGATCCAGACTTCCTGGTTTGAATATTGGCCTGGGCAATGACTAGTTTGATGTCCCTGAGTAGTTACTTAAAATTCACGTTTCTTGATTTTATGTCATAAATTTTTTTGAAGATTAAATGAGTTAAAATATCCAAAAGTGGAACATAAGACTTTTTGTGAAAACTTCAGCTCCTGTCACGTAATTTTTTTCCGATCATTCCTACTCCTCATTTAAGAAAAATTTTATATCTTAAAATGAGCTATTACTTACAAAATATATAAACCACATGGCAAAGCTCTTTGTCAAAAGCTACCCAAGTGCATATTATGGAGTTTTCCTTGAAACTTTGATAAAGGAATTTTTTTTTAGTATATTCATATCAATTTTCTTTCTTCTTATTGAAGTATAGTCAGTTTATGATGTATCAATTTCTGGTGTACTGCATAGCAATTCAGTCATACATGAACATACACATATTCATTTTTATATTCTTTTTCATTATAAGCTACTAGTAAGCAATTTTTGATTCAATGAAGACAAGTTAAAAGCTTTGGAATTTTGTCAATTAAAACTCCTCTCTGGCCACCAGTTGTATCTTTTAATGGATTCAGATCAAATGGTGCAAGGCTGTCGACTTCTATCTTGGATAGAAAAGCTGGAAAAAAAGTGTCACGTGAATTTTAACAATAAGAACAAGTCACATAATATGCTACATCATGATTACAGGGAGCAAAAGTCATAGAACAACCAATTAGATTAGAACTGAAGGAAAGAAAACAGTTTCAAAGGAGGTACGGGATGTGAGCATTAGCCAGTCTGTGGCAATAAGAAAAAGATGAGGTCTCCAGACAAGTAGATGGAAAGAATTCAGCCATTGTTTTGAATGAATTACTAAAGGCCGCGTGTGAAATAGCATGAGGATACAGAATCCCAAAATGTTGAGGGCAGAGCGGGAGTTTGCCCACACTCAGGCTCATTTCTGTAGAACATGCTAGATCTTCACAAAGACCGGGACAAGGCGGCATGTGAGACAATGCTTTCCTTGGTGATGCGAGGCTGAATGAGTGGCAGGACCACTGTTACTCTATCTGGTACCTCCTCCACTAAAGAACAAAATGCTAAAGTATTAGTAAAGGGGAAGGCAGCAGATGTTTTTTCCCAAGAGCACAGGTAAAGACCAATTGCATCTTGAAGAAAGAAAAGAAAAAAAAAGGAAAAGAAAAGGAAAGAAAAATACCCTCTCCTCTTGGAGAAAGAGCAGGAAACCCTCCTATGCCCAGACCACTGGGGGTCTCCTGCTGTTCTAATGTGTTTATGTGGGACCAATCCAAAAATACCCATCACCTTGTGTGCACTGTTTGTGCGCAAAAGGGATCCAGAAATACTCAGCCTCTGACAAATTTCCTTTTCCAGCGTTAGGCCATTGAGGAATTGTAGAGAGAGGTTATGCCTTTTTTTCCTTCTACTGATCTCTTTATCCCATGAGGTATCCAGCAGTTGAAGAGCCTAGATGTCAGTCAGCAATATGCATTATGATCATTCCCACTGAGGTTAAAGAGACAACTAGAAATAAGATCAAATGTAAATAAGGCAAAACATTAGAATGATACCTGAGTGCTATCTGCAAGTATTCAGACATTTCCGTGCTTCTCCTATACATTCACCATGCTACTTTCCTTAAAAAGTATCATGGTCTTAAAACTAAAAAAAAAATCTGAGTTCGATTTTAGGAACATTATTACCATTATGGCCACTAGCCATATAAATGTATTAACTTTATAGCAAACTCACTAGGATATAGTGTTCAAAAATGTCAAATAACTTGAAAGACTTTGAATATAATTCTGAAGAGATTTCATGGAAAATAATCGAATAATTATTTAAAATTAAGTTTTGTGAAGTTTTAGGGGAATAAAAAGATGCCAAAATTGATTCACAGTAAACTAATAATACTAAACTTCTTTCTTTCACTATTCACCACTCCCTTGATATGTTCTCTTCTTTGCCTACAAATATTAGATCCCATGTGGGTGCACTCCCTTACGACCATCATTAATACTTCTGACTTAACACTTTAATTAATTAATTAATTAATAGTTGCTCACTAATCATATCAACTTGACAAAGTCCTAACTTTAGTTAAGCTCAGCAATCTGCTTTCAAGAAGCTATATTACCCAAAAACATCTCAAAACTACGTTACGTGGTCTCTTTAAAAACTCGTGACCGTCAGCCTTATATTGGCACTCAGCACTAATAAATTACCACTAGATTTCTATAGTGAATTCATTTTCACATTTGCCATACCCAGAATCACTTCTCAATATGATCTCACTTCTGTTTTCTGATGGTAATGTCATCTTTGTTGATAGACAGATCCGGATCATGTGGAAGATTAGTTCCTTCCCCTCTTGGGAGTTCAATGCAGAGCTCTGTGCTGGGCAGCAGAGGGCCTTGGCTGATGTCACCCCCCCACCCCCCCACCCCCCGCGAGGACCCGGCTCTCACCGCGGCCCTCACTGCGCAGAACTCGGGCCCGAGTGTGCACACTGTCTGGTGTTCTTTAGGCTACCCCGAGATATTTTTTGTTTGTTTGTTACTTAGGGAAAATAGAAGTTCTGTGGCCCAGCTTAGGCTGACCTGTAAGTGTGTAACACAGTGCAGGGCAGAGCGCCCTGTGGCCGGGCCCACCTGCAGCCCACCCGTGATCCTCGCTGCTGGGCCCTTGGCCTGTCTGGGTGTGGGGCCGCTCTGCGCCACCTGGGCTGTGGGATGACCAAAGGTGTGGGGTTGGGTGCACGCTAACATGTTTCTGCTATAAGGTTTCCTTCCAAAAACCTTAGGTAGCATCTGCTCTTTAAGGCAGTGTGTTCGAGATGCTCTTGGTTGACAACTTATTTTTTTTCTTTTTTTTAATTGAGAAAATAGAAACAGTCTGTTGGGAACTCACTTACCTTTCTTCAGTTAAACCTGCCAAGAGAAGCAGTTTAGCCGAGGGCTTAGCGGCATGCTTTCTGGAGCCCACCTGATGGGCTTTGAATCCCGCCGCCCAGCCATCAGCTGTGCAGCCTTAAGCAAAATGCTTTTCTTTTGTGTGTCTCAGTTTCCTTATCCATGTACAGTACAGAGATAACACTTTGCAGGGTTGTAATGAGGATTCAGTTAACAGACGTATACTGCTTAAAACAGTCTTACATATAATAAACCAGTATTAGTTTTTGTTAAATAAATAATGCCTATCTACAACTAAAGTGGAAGCCTGTGTGTTTCTAACCATTACAGTGAGGAATGGATGGGCTCGCCCTCTCAAAGGCCACCTCCACGGTTGGTTCTGGATCAGAGCCTACTGAGAACTTCATTCTTGCATGCCATGAATTTTTCTAACTCTGGGTCTTTCTGACTGGCATAAAATTGTTCTTATTGTCTCCCAAATTAATTACCTCTTATCCTCTCCGCCTACCTTAATTGTCCTCTTTGACAATAAGATCATAAAAATAGATTACTTGTGGCAAATTGCATTTTGCAAAATTGTCCTTAGCAATATTTCTGGATTCTCTCCAGACTGTTACTGGTCTCATCAAGGGGTAGATTCCTCCCCACCTTTCCTTGGACTCAGTGGGGTTTCGTTTCTGCATCTATACATAGAATGTTGGAGGGGTATTGTGTGACTTCTGAGCATAGATGATAAAAGATGATATGCTTTCACCTGATGCTCTCTCTTGGGATATTTACCCTGTGGTCCAGCCATCCTGTAGTGAAGAAGCCCAGGCAATACGGCATTGCCAAGTTTAGGAGATCTTGTTCAACAGCCCCAACTAGCGTTAGCCTCCAGAGAGCTTCATCCTCCAAACATGTGAACAGGGAAAGCTTCAGATAATTCCTTCCCTCAGCCTTTGAATCTTCTAGTTTGAGGTCCCACGTATTACGGAGCAGAGACAAACTATCTCTGTCATGAGCTGTTCAAAATCCTGACCCACAAAATCCATGTGCATAATAAATCATTGCTTTATGGCGCTGACTTGTGAGGCAATCTGTTACACAGCCACAATAACTGGAGCATTTGATTATAATAATTAGAGTGACTCTACATCAGGGCGTGGAAATTTCCATTAAGAAATGTCAAGTTGATGGAGATACGGAAATTGTAAAAGACAAGTTAAAATAAATGAAGAAATCACCCAGAGGTTCTGAAATCCCTCTGATAGAATTTCTAGGAAAAGATTATGAAAAAAGCAATTAGAAATAAATAAAAGAAGGATTCCCTAAAGGTGAAGAAAGACTCTTCGTTTTATGCGGGATGTACAGGTTTGGCCATTATTATATCTTAAATTATTCAACCTACATGATTAGAAAATCTATTAATGGTAATTTTATTCTTTCTACTTTTAGGTTTTAAAAAGTTATTTTAAACTTTCTCATACTCAGGCTGTGTTTAGCGTGTAATATAAATTAAAATAAAAATTCAAAACAAGTGTAGTAAAGTTTCAAAGAGTCTGTAGTAGAGCACTGTATCAAGTTTATTTTACTTGAAACACTGTCATTTTAGAATGTCTATCTGATTGCTGTGATTCTAAAAAAATGTAAGCATCCTTCTTTGTATGATTCTTGACATTTGATATATTGATTATTGACTTTGACAAGAAAATTAGTTTTAGCTTTCAAAAAGGACATTGTTTATTCATAATTCATAAACACTAATTTAAGTTTTTAAAAATTCTCTGTCTTAAAGCCAATGATGATGGATTTATATAATTTTCTATTTTCTTTGAATAATCTCTTTATAGCAATTTTTCCCTTAATATTTTGGATGGAATACTAGAAACTACATACTTGTTTTGCTAGTGACAGATATGTAATTAGTCATTACTTTTACCTACATAATTTGGTGTATCTCCAAAATTCTCAATTAAATAATTTTATAATTAAGTGTAAATGGAAACATCCTCGTATCATGATATATGGACCATTTCAAGATTTTGGTATCACTCTAATACTTACCATTATTAATAACAGCACTACCTGTACATTGGTGATTTTTAGTAGCCCTGCTTGTAGAAAACTACTTCTGTTTTCCAGTTTGCCTTTTGTTTGTAACTGCGTAACAACAACTCTTTGATCTGCTCAGGACCTTGGGTGTGCTGACCTTAGTCACATTTCCTCTCCCCCTCCCCGCCCTTCATGCCCTCTCTTCTCTCTCACACAATTGTTTTCATGTCCCAAGGCTAGGGTCACTTTCATGCATACTTTCCTCTCTCTGGCTTCTTTGTTCTTCTGTTACAGACGCAAGGTCAATACCTCATGCTGGTTAAACTTGAAATGGATGCCAAGTTCATGTCTACACATGAAGGGTGAGCAGGTCAATACGACTGGGAAAAAACAAACACCCCAACATGGTGACTCATCTCATTTTAGATTTTAACCACATCCTTCTCGTGGTCCTCAGAAACCTCAAGTGGCCATGTTCCATTTCTCGAGACAGCTCATCATCAAATATTATCAGATAACTTCACATGTTTTCATCTTTTCTCAAATTCCAGTGTCCTCTCTCTCATTTTTATTTCAGCTATGATCTTGCTCCTTATTGCAATAAAAAACAAAAGCAGAGAAGGCTGTCATCGTCACACTACCAGAAATAACAACTGCTTGTATCTCTTTTCATAGTCTCTGTCTTCCCTCATATTAGAATAAATTGTTCCTTTTCCTTTCAGAATCAAGCCTTCAGTTGGGTTTGTAATCTCTTCTTCCCTGTGCCTGAGATACTGTTCTATAATTATTTCTTCTCTCTTTTGTTGGCCTTCTCTACTTGATCGTACTCATATAAACAAACAAAAAAAATACAAAATATTCCTTCTTTAATAAAACACCTTTTTTCACCTTTTAACAAACCCCAGCTATTGGAATGGTCCTCAGCTCCTTTTTAGATCATAACCATCAAATACTTGGCTACGTTTATAGCCTCCACCTCTTTACCTCTGATTCTACCTTGAACACACCACCACGTCCACAAAATGACCCTTGTGAAGATTACCACTAATGACTACGCTTCCTAAATGGTGAGTTCTCAGAACTCAAAACAAGATGAGCAGAAGCTCTTCAAGAATTATTATACCTTCCTTCTAGACACACTTCTTTCAATTAATTGCCAGGATGCTACCCTCTCCAAATGTTCTTTTTAATTTGTATGATATCTACGTGTGTAAATAAAAGATATCTTCTTAAAACTTAAAAGAACTACTTACTAGATTATAAATTTAACTAAACTTCTGCACAACACTATGCAAGAATACAAAATTTAACTCTGCTCATGTATGAATATTTACAGTTTGGTAATTGATAAATTTTCCAAGATTTATTTTAACTTTTGCAGTAAATGATAATAACACATCAAATAGTTCATTTTGTTATCAACGTCATTCTTTCTTACTTATTTTTGAAAGAAAATTGCATGTTTAATAGAGAAAGTGTCATAAGAGAATTGTTTAAATCTCCAAATAAGATCTCTAGTCAAAAGTCCCTACTGAATTCAAAAGACTTAAAATTTATTTTGCTCTAATCTTTAACATGAATGAGATTTTTTTCCCTCTATAATGCAAACAAATTTGGGGAAGCAGGGATAAGAATCACATCTTTAGACTGCTCTCTACCTTTCCTTTTATTTTCTGCAAGGATTCAGGTAGCAATAATGTAATTTAAGGATATCAAAAATCAATTGTTTTAAGTGGTCTATTCAGTTGATTCTGCCAAATATTCTGGCAGATTCACTCTACTTCCTTTGTGCACAACTTTTCTTTCTCTTTTATGTGGTACTCAAAAGGCAGATGTAATTCTGTATCTATGTTTATTTTTTTCCTAGAATTGATACCACTTTGTGGATATACATCCTTCTCTCGTGTTGGATCAGGTGCATTAAAAGAATAAGAAGAACTATGAATGGGTGCTAAAAATGTGACTATGAGATTAAACAAATAAAGAGGCATTCCCCATTAAGCATACTTTCTCCTCACTTAAAAAAACAAAAACTTTTTAAAAATAACATTTTTTATTTTAAAATTTCATTTTTCTGTTTTTTTTTCACATTGAACTGTATATATATTCCATCCAGAAACCTCTAGAAAATAATAGATGCATACAAGTGGTTGACAGCAAAAGATCAATAAAACATTGAACAAAACTGTTTTTCATAAGATTTTATTTTGTTCTTTGACCAACAGAGGAATTGAGAGTGGAGGAAAGAAGCAGATGAGCTATTTGAATTAGAGAGTACTTAAATTAAAAACTAGAAGTTGAGTCCGTTAAAAAAAAAAGTTGACTCTGTAGATCATATGGCTATTTGGAAAAGTAGGATCCACACAGGGAAGAGCAAGTGCAAAGGACCTGAGGTAGAATCATGCCTCCTGTGTTAGAGAAGGGGCAAGGAAGCCAAGAGGGACGCAGCCTGCTGACCTGGAGCTGTGCAGGGTGTGATCCGTGAGGCAGAGAGGGGAGGGCAGATCATTGTCCGGGCTGTGACTTTTCTCATGCTGAACGTTACTCATTGTGTCTCCTCATGGTCATAGGACATTAGAAAACGTGAATTCCCCTTGAACACAAAATACAATGAAGCTTTTCTAGACCATAATTCCTGATCACAATCCTAAAAGTTCAGAGTTAGAAACTATATTAAAAACACTTAATCGTCCATAAATAAAGAACTATTTCCTAACTACGGATCAAAGAGGAAATTAACTATTGAATTTAAATATCTAGATAATAATAAAAAAGAATAGTAAAAATAACATGCATGGGTCACAACTAAACTATATTAAGAAAACAAATGTGTAAATAATTCACTATTTACAACCAGTATGCTTTATGTTTTACTGACTTACTATTTTAAAATAAAAATCTGAAAATGAGTGGGTTAATGATCCAATTTACGAAAAATATGAAATAAAAAATAGAAGTTAATTTTAAAAATCTAAAATAGTGAACTAAAAAATAATAATCAGCAAAAAGAGCAAAGGTTTTTAAAAATTTTGTTTCTTTATAACACTGAAACATACAAAAACCTGGAAAATTTAAATAAAAAGAAAATAAAAACATGATATTCATTATTGTAAAGATTTCCCCACATTTAAAATTATGCAAGTACAATTTAGAAACGTATGTAGAACCAAAAATCGTGTAAGTTTTAAACTATAGATTTTTACGAACCGGAGGCGGTGGCGGCGGGACCCCCAGGCCTGCTCCGGGGACATGAAAGTCGGCAGCGCGTTCCTGGGCGGCGGCGGCGGCGGCAGCGGCCGGAGATGGAGCCCAGCTTCCCGCCGGGGATGCTCAAGTTCAACCACCGGCTGGCCCCGGTGGCCAGCTTCGCCCCGCCCGCGGGCACGGCCGCCGAGACTCCCCCCACCCTGGCGCCCACCTCAGACGGGACTTTCAAGAAGGAGCCGGCGGCGCCCCGCGCGGCCTTCCCGGCGCAGAGGACCCCCGGGGGCTTCCTGCAGTCGCCGGTCAGCATCAAGCAGGACAAGCCGGCCGAGCCCGAGGAGCCGCCGGGCGCCCCCCTGCACCAGGGCTCCGGGGGCCTGTTCGCCGGGGCGGACGAGCGGGCGGCGGGGACCGGGGAGGCCACGGCGTCATCCAGGACCTGAGCGTCCTGCACCCGCCGGACCCGCACTCCCGCAACGTGCTGCTGGGCGGCGGCCGGACCGAGGACCCCCGTGGCCCCGAGGAGCCAAAGCCAGACGCGAGCGTCAAGAATGTGAAGAGGCCAAAGCCAGAAGAATCTCAGGGAATCAAAGCCAAGAGGAAGCTGAGCGCATCTTCCAAACCGCCGCTGGTGGGAGACGGGGAAGGCGCCCTGCTCTCCCCTCGTCAGAAACCGCACATCTGCCATCACTGTAGCGCCGCTTTCCGGAGCTGCTACCACCTGCGGAGGCACGTCCTCATCCACACCGGGGAGCGGCCCTTCCAGCGCAGCCAGTGCAGCACGCAGCACGGGCTTCATCCACAAGTACCTGCTGCAGAGACACGAGAAGATCCAGTCCCGAGAAGACGTTCGGGCGCGCCGAGTGCAGCATGAAGTTCATCCAGAAGTACCACATGGAGAGACCCAAGAGGACGCACTGTGGAGAAAAGCCACACACGTGTGACACTTGCCAGCATTATCTCTCAAGTACCGATCGCGTCTTGAAGACAGGCGCACCATAGAGAAGCCATAGAGGAAGGGCCCGCGGCGCAGAACCCGGGGCATCCGGCCACAACAGCGTGGGGAATCTGGCTGTGTTGTCGCAGGGAAATCCCAGCTCTTCGAGGAGAAAGGCGAAGTCAAAAAGCATCGCAGTTGAAAACGAGGAACACAAGACTGGTAAAACGAGCGACTGGCAGGCTTCGAGCAGTATGACCCTGCAAAGTTACTTGGTAGAGATGCCAGCCGTGTCTTCCAGTGGAGGCATGATCGGCCCTCGTATAGATGAGCTACAGAAAAGGGTGCCCAAATTGATCTTTAAGAAAGGAAGTAGAAAGAGAACGGAGAAGAACTACCTGAACTTCGTGTCACCAGTACCAGACATGGTGGGACAGAAGTCCTTGTCTGGGAAACCAGGTGGCTCGCTTGGCCTAGAGTCAGACAACAGCGTGGAGACCGTTAGTCTCCAGAGCGCAAGTGGCAAACACGGTCAAATGAGCAGTAATTGGGAAGATGTCATGCAGTTCTCGAAGAAAAGAAGATCCTTACCAACTGCCAGCAGCAACAGTGCCTTTTCCGTGAGCGTGAGACACACGGTCTCCCAGCAGTCTTGTCATTCAGTCTGCGGGCGTTGGAGTTTTAGACAGCGAGGCCCCCTTGCCCCTTACTGACTCCTCGGGCCTGCATGTGGAAATTAAGTCTTGTCACGACAAGTCTGGAATTCCTGATGAGGTTTTACAGAGTATTTTGGATCAGTACTCCAAGTCCGAGAGCCAGAAGGGGGATCCCTTCAGCATAACGGATTTCCACACCTCGGGAGGACATTCAGAGTTGGTGCAAGAAGAAGACTTGAGCCCAGGCACCCAGATCAGTGATAAGGCCAGCATGGTGCAAGAATACTCCAAACACCTCCAGCAGGCTTTTGAAAAATTCACGAATGCAGGTTTTGCTCTTGGACACGGTTTCCAGTTTGTCAGCCTGTCGTCACCTCTCCACAAGCACACTTTATTTCCAGAAAAAGATATACACAACATCTCCTTTGGAGTGTGGTTTCGGCCAGTCTGTTACCTCAGTGTTGCCATCTTCGTTGCCAAAGCCTCCTTTTGGGATGTTCTTTGGATCGCAGCCAGGTCTTTATTTATCTGCTTTGGATGCCACACATCCGCAGGTGACCCCTTCCCAGGAGCTGGATGATCTGATAGATTTCTCAGAAGAATTTAGAGACTTCTTCAGCCGTCCAGTCCTCATCTCAGAAACTGACTAGCCAGAAGGAACAGCAGAAAAAGCTTTCAGATCCCATCTCAGGAGTTAGCCGGCCAGGTAGCTCCTCAGAAAGATGTAGAGACTAGAACATCGTACCAGATTAAGAACTTGGACAAGCATTTGGTTCTCAGTTCAAGTTGGGCGTCAGGGCGCCAATGACCCCATTCACTAAGTCAAATGGAGAAGTGGACCACAGAGCAAGGACTTCAGTGTCAGATTTCTCAGGGTATGCAAATATGATGTCAGATGCTAGTGAGGCATGTAGTCGGAGGGTAAAGACGCCCCCTAGCCAGAGTTACAAGTAAGGCCCAGGAGTCACCAGGCTGGGGGGCTTCTAATGTTATTTCATTTTATTTTGAGAACGCTGCCATTGGAATGTTTCTACGTGAGCCTATTAAGAATAATGTAATGCCCTTTCAGTGCAACTTTTCATCTTTAGTTTATTTTGTTGGCGTGATTTTAGCTCTGTTTGTATTATGAGTTTTAAACAAAATCAATAGATAAAATCATTGAAAATGACAATGTTTAGCAATCAAATTTACATGTATACGCTGTCAGGGAATAGCCCAAAAGTTTTAAATGCAAAAAAAAAAAAAAAAGTACAAAAAAACAAACCCAAAGCAAACAAACAAAACTTTGTTGTTAGGATTAAGGGTATTGTAATTGCTTTACTCTCAGGCAAGTGTCATAATGCATGGGAATTCTGTACGTTATCACTGTAATGGAATATCCAATTTACGGGGAGTATGATACACATTTCATTATTTAAGTCAGGGATCGAAAACATTTCAAATTACTGTCTCCATCTGGGCCGATCCAAAATTCTGAATTGTTGGCTGCCTATAGTTTGTTGCAGCTTTTCAATGTACTCTGAGCTTCCAAACCACATTCATTCCAGCCTGGAAGAACAAATATTCCTGCGTCTTTGATCAAAGCCTGAAATGATAGCTTTAATAAAAGAAGGAGGGAAAAAAAGCACCCTCTCTTCACCCCAACTGTGACAAGGCCTGTCAGGAGTTGACGGGCAGTGTTGACACCCAGGTGGTTGGTTGGTTCCAGTATTAGAACCCAAGTTGGAATTACATCATTCTTTGAAAATTTGGGTATGTGTTATTTATTATACATGGCCTAAAAACACTGTTCCCTGTCTCTGTTATTACATGTCACCCACACTTCTGGGGTTTTTATCATGGTTATTTTTGTTCTTAACATGTCCTTTCACTCAGAGTTCTGGGCCTGCTTATTCTTTCTTCTCCCTGTCTTGACAGTTTCAACTTCAGAAGGAGTCCCATTCCAATAGGTAACTGGCTATGCATTTCAATATGCCTTCTGGCATCCAAATACTAAAACAGTAGGGTTAGCATCCTCCCTCCCCCTTTTTAAGAACAGAATCCTTACAGATGTCCATGTATAATAAAGCCGCCCTACTCAGAGCTATAGATAGTGAGTAAGAAGGTTGTAATTCCAGCTGGTGACAAAGCCAATGAGAGGGGTGAGAGCGTCTCATTTGGTGGTAACATCGGAATTTTTCTGTGAAGTTGCAGCTTGTTTAACGTACATTTTGAAAGGGTGTGTCAGTCAGTATTGCACGGGGTCGTGTAAAGTCATCAAACCTTGCTATGAACACTAATTGCCATTTGAAGCTACTGGTGGACAGTGGCTCTGCTCTAAACCACTTTTTAGCAATTGTATTTTTTTCCTGATTATATTTCTTAATGTACTTTATGCTGGTGAGTTTTTTATGTAGTTTTGGTGATGTTTCAGTCTTAGGTACTCTTCTGATGTCAGAGAAGTACCACTGGTTGTTTGCAGTCTTATTGTGTAATCGGCCTACCGCAGGCTTCCATGTATAACAAAATAATTAATACTATGCAAGTGTGAAACACTTGTTATGAAGGTAGTGTTTTAACAAAATACTAGTTAATTTCCTCCCCCACTTTCCTCCCTTAAGTCTGCTTTACCAGCTAAAGGGTCACTTACTTGTCATTGCAAGGTTCTTAGAAAATGTGTTTAATCTTCTTAAATACACGCAATACTAAAAAGTCTGTATTTTGGTAAGCGCAGTAAGTTCTGTTAGGGACAGAGCATGAGGTGTAATCAGAGGATGGAGAGGCCCTTTACCGCTGTTACCTCTGAGCTGTGTGGTCTTCCTCCGGTGTTTTGCTTTATGCAGGTTTGGAATTTCTTTAACTTTTATTGTGTGTACTGAATACTGCATATGTACTATTCTGATTGTTTGCTCTAGTTTACTACCAATAAAAGACCTCTTAAATGCACGCACACACACACACACACACACACAGAAGAGGTAGTAAACTATAAATCTAATTAAATAGCTCCAGAAAATGATAATATCTTCAATGAAGGAATATAAAGGAAAACCTAGACATTGGTTAAAAAATCAATTAACTTATTAAAATATAAATCGATTACAGAGACATGATTTCAATGCAATTTTTTGATAAAAGCATTTCAAATTTCACTTAGAAAAATGATTGTCTATGGTAACTAAGAATTCATGGTTGGATTCTGAGAATTATACAGAGTGAACTGCACCAAATCATTCCTATGTGCAGGGACAGCCATTCAGAGCCAGACTAGTCTTAGTTTTCTTGACAAATCACATAGCCATATCCTGCTGCAACACAGCATAGGGGTAGTGGCTTCCAAACACAAATGTGGGTGCTAATTGCAAGAGGAAGAAAATAAAATTGGTGGTTGATAAACGTTCTCCAATGCCCAGTTCACTATGTAAAATAAAACATTTCTATGGATTAAAAATTCTCATGCAATATGTAAAACAATAAGCAATGAATGTAGGAGAGTGTTTGAATAAACTTGTAGTGCTAGAGACTTCCTAGTGTTTCTTTGCAACCATGTCTTTTTTCTAGTTATATGTAAACGATTTTTCTACCTGCTTATTATAAATTTCACATTTAAATGTTTCAGTTATTTCATTATGCTTTTCACAAAAATAATGTAAATGACAATGAGTCTGCTACAGACTAACTTTGTTAATATTATTCATTGTGGGTATTTGATATCTGGTGAGATGTTTTGGTTACTGACAAACAATATTTAATTTCTTCTGAATTTAAAAGAATTAAAAAAAAAAAACCCAAAAAGATGGTCCCTAAAAATGGTCATAAGTATGTTATATTTTATGAATTGTAAGACACTTTTGTTTCCAAAATTTTTAACATTTTTGAAATCAGGATGAATTTTTAATCAATCATGTATCATATTTGAATTAGGAGAATTGTTTTCTTTCACTATAGCACCTGAAATGATGTGTTTTACAAATGATGAATATATATCTTTAATTTCTAGGTAAGAAGATACCACAGTGATATCTGAAATTTGGATATTTTATAAAACATCAAGACCATCAGAAGGTATGTAGAATGATACTAATTTGTAGAAATTAATATTTATATAAAAGACATTAATTTAAGGTAGATATAGAATAAGCTAGTATGGTTATAAATTGCTCTTTAAGCACTACTTTCACTATATCCTCCCAGTTTTATATGTGGTGTTTTCAATGTCATGCAATTGTGTTTTCTTTATTTCCATTAATTCTTTCTTAACCATAAATTAAGTATGTAATACAATTTCTAAATAAATGGAAGTTTTAATATACCTTTTTTGCTATTAACTTCTAATTTGTTTTTGTTGTAAAGAGACTGGGTTATCTGTGATAATTCTCTAAGATTATTTAGATTTACTATAAGGTCAATCACATAATTAGTTTTTGTGCATGTTATTCCATGTACTGTTTAGAGAACAATATTTTCAACTGTTAGATGTAGAATTGTATACTTGTACATTAGCTAAAGTTTATTGATTTTGTTATTAATTTTTCAATGTATTTTTAATTGTTATCTGCTTGACCTATAAATAGCTGAAGAAGTATATTGAAATCTCACACAAGTATGTTAGTCCTTTGAGTATTGTAATGTCCTCTATTTTTGTTTGAACTATTTTGGTTTAATTTTTAGATTCTATACTTTAAAATTATTGGAGCACTTAGACAATTTCAACTTGTTCTCAAAATATTTGTACCATGGTCTCAATGATGCTTTTTTAATCTGAAGTTAATTATTTTGAAAGTAAAACAGCTTTATCTGTATTTCTTCAGCATATATTACAATACTGAGCTAATTGTAAAAACTCAAGATATTTTTGTTGAACGAATTAAGTTTATTCATTGCTTGTATTTAAAAGACTGATTTTTAAGTGATTGTAATCTCTTAATATAAGAGAATCATCTTTCAAGACAACATAAGAATATTGCATAGCATCGAAACACTTGCCCACTGATGAAGAGTCAGGATACCTTATTTCAATCTGATTTTGGACAATGTCAGGCACTATTACTGTCAGACATGGATTTTGACTCCTTGCTTTATTATCAGCTTCTCCCCTAGCCCCTGTAACTAATCTCTTGAATGCTAACTTAGTACCTTTTAAGATACTCTGTTTATGGACCCTGGATTGACATTTTTAAGATTGCCCTCCATGAACTAATTTTGTCCTCTCAGTCCAACTCTACACCCTTGCACTATTTCTTGTCTATTCTACATATACCTGTTTTGCTGGAACTTTAAGCAACATTGACATAGCTCACTATGCCACTTTCATAATCTAGGAACACACCTACTTAGCCCCGGGGACTTATTTAATACACTCTTGAGGTTTTGACATACATTTGAGCTAAAGTCAGATTTTTCAAAATAAGCCCTAATTTTTTAGAAAGAATTACTTCTTCTTCAAGACTGCAGTGTCAGCTCCTGGCCAAGAGTCTCAAGTCTGCTCTACAGATTTTGGACTTGCCAATGACTAACCCTCAACCCCCACAATCATACAAATATATGTATTCAATCAATCTATCTATCTATCTATCTATCTATCTATCTATCTATCTATCTATCTATCTATCTTCCCCTCTGGCTCTGTTTCTCTGGAGAACCCTAACTAATACCCACTTGGAGGGATAAAAAAGAATAAAAAGACTAATAATGTGTTAGCTGGGTCTTATGGCAAAAATAGAGGAAAAAGTGGTATGTTTCCAATTCCTCTTTCTTCCTACTCCTGTCTCTGGCAGGATATAATCATGTTTCAGATATGTATGTATTTCCCTATGTTGGACCACGGCATGGCTATACCCATGTTTAGTTTATTGATAGGTTATTTCAAAGAAAGCCCCTGGGTACAGTTTGGTTTCAAAAGGTGTCATCTAAATAAGTGAAGTATTGTCTGCAGCTACCCCTCCTCAGATTAGGTCTGAGATCTGTGTGTATGCGTACGTGTGTGTGTGCGCGCGCGTGTGTGTGTGTGTTTGTGTGTCTCCTCCCCCCCTGTGCATCAGAATTGGACTATTTCTGACTGAGGCATCTCCAATAAGGCTGTAAATGGCAGACCTGTATCTTACTTTTCAGGGGCTCACTTACTTTCAGGTTGGAGACCAAAACAATTAATTATGTCCCTTAGAAGAATATCTTCCTTTTGAGAAATACTCAACAAACAATAGAACGGTAGGTCAATGACTATACCGTTTCATACTGTAACTGACTAACCAGCCTCTTTTTTTCTTAGGGAGATAATCATACCAATAATCTCAAGAAACTTTTTAAATCACAGGCTAATACTTAGCTTCTTGTACTCGTGCATCTTCCAGTAAACCAAAAATTGTCAACTTCAAGTTATAATTCTGTTTTCTTACTTTAAAGGTTGTAATAATAATACTTCTCAAATTTACTGCTATCCATAGTCATAATATTGTTTTTATAGTGCTTTAAAAGTGTCTTCCTTACGTGAGACATTATGGATTAATCTATATCAATAAAGTGAAATTATATAAACAAGCATAATAATATAGTTGATTACACAAAATAATATTTAACTGAATAATGTTGATGAAGCATGATACAGTTGAGCTGTATTCAGCAAAGGTTAAAAGCAAATAGTCATAATAACAATAAAAAGACAAATTTTAAGACACTCCAAAAATATTTTATAAATAGGGCTTCTACATTAGTAGTAAGTTAATTATTTAAAGCTATGCAAGTGCATTAATTAGGACAGAGAGTGTCAGAACATAAGTTGGTGTCAGAGAGAGTGACTGAAGACGTGTGCGTTGAGTCGCCAAAAGACAACTGGCTAAGACTCAAAGGACTAATTAAAATTTCAGCCCCATATAAAAATGGTACCACAGCAGAACATTAGTCAACCAGAGCAAGACCCTCCACAGACAAACATAAAAGTAAACAAAAAAAATAGAGTGCCCTTGGTCTCGTTGTTCTCATTTAACAAAGAACAAAATGTCCCTTAGAGAAATGTACTGACTAAACATGCCCCAACCCTTGCATAACTCAGTCCTCTTAGTGTTTTAATCTACCAGAACAAGATAAAATAAATACATACATGTGTTTGTGAATGAATATTAATGCTAATGAATATAGTGAAAATTGTAATTCTGTGTGCTTTGCCTAAGCTTTCCTCTCAAAGGTATTGTGCTTGTGGAAATAATTATTCACCAATCTGATTTGAAACGAACATGGCAGATGGTCAACACATGGTTAACATGATAGTGACAGGTTATTTAACTGAGGAAAATGCTGTATTTTCAAATGCTGTGAGACAAATATTTTTGAGAAGAGAATTTGAGAACAAAATGTGTATGTTTAATACACAGAATCATATAAAAACAGGCACAAATGATACCCGCATCTTTGCATTTTACATAGCTTTCATAGTGCACATCATTCAAATGATGAGTACAATTCTTAAAAATAAGCAATCACAAACTTTTTAAGGAAGATTTTGCAAAAGGGCTGAACTATGATATAATTTGGTACTAACAATCCACAAAGGAATTGAACATACTGACACTTAATCAAGTTTAGTAATATTAAAATTAAAAAGGTGACTGGGGGTTTGGAACTAAACGAAAAAAGATATGATTAATGCATTTAGAGGTTTTGATTATAATCAATAATCATATGCTTGGTTGATTGAAGGTTATTTTCAATCAAAATGTTATGGGATGCACAAACTTGCGTGCAGATTTCTAATTTCATGTTCTCTGCTGAACAAATATGACTTCTCTAAGAGTACTACATGTTGTTAAAACAAACTGGGCAAAGACAGAATACAGGTTTGACCTGGTTAAATAGGAGTTATACGTAACGATGATTCAGGTTTAACTTATACTGCAAAAGGAAACACATTGTCATATATCATAGAATCTACAATGTTATCTAGTTTAGGACATATTATTTTAATCATCATTAATAAAGGGAAAAAAGCTTGCAATTAGAATTATAAATTATCACTGATTTTTAATATCCATTATGACTTAATAAAGTTTAAAATGTAAAAAAGTATATATTAGAATTGACAAAATACAGTGTTTGTACCAGAAATAAATTAGTTACAAAGAAACATGAGTGTCACTGGGGCACATGAGCCTCAATTATCTAACTGGGATTTTTTCTTTCCTTTTTTACTTTCTCCAAGTTAACACAACTGTACTTGTGTTAATGATGCCAAAGTTCCTAAGTGTTATGGGTTGAATTATGTTGCCCCCAAAGATGGTGAAGTTCTAACTTCGCAGTACCTGTAAGTGTAAAATTTTCTTGAAATAGCATCTTTGTAGATGATCAAGTTAAGACGAGGTGATTAAAGTAGGCGCTAATCCAATATGACCGTGTCCTTATAAAAAGGGGAAATTTGGACACTTGAAATAGATGCACACAGGGAGAACTCCACATAAAGATGAAGGCAAAGATTGTAGTGCTGCATCTACATGTCAAAGAATGAAAAAGACTGTCAGCAAACCACGAACGCTAGAAAGACATGGATAAATTCTCTCACATAGTTCTTAGTAGTAACCAGCACTGCTGAAACTTTGATTTCAGACTTCTATCCTCCAGAACTGTTAGACAATAAATTGTTTAGCCACCCAGTTTGTGGTGCTTTGCTATGACTGTGTTAGAAAATCAATACATTAGGATAACTTTAGCAAAATGTTTGTGGTGCTATTGTTTGAATAACAAAAAATAATTACAATTTATTTCTTATTATTCTTCAGTCAGGCAAGTAACTTAATCAGAACCCCAATATCGCCAGCATTTTTATATATTGCCTACTATTACTCTCCTCCTGCAAAATGATTATATATTTTAAAAGTTATGAATAAAGGATCTGAGAAATTAATAAAATATTTACTACTACTACTACTAAGCAGGCAAATAAAAAATAAAAATCTAAAATCCTATGTTTCCTAATTGGCTAATATTTATCAGAGTGAAAGTTTCCAGAAATGCCTTATGCTACATACTGAAACAATTTTACTTATTTTAACATGTATATGTCTCTGTGTATGCACACGTGCCTGCATGTGTGTTTGTGTCTGTAGGCGTTTGTGTGTTGAGGAACGTGGAAAGATCTACATTTTCAGATTTCCTTTTTCCACTGTATCATTTTCTTTTGTGTTGCTTTGGTTTGGGTTTTGTTTTCCTTCATGGAGCCTATTCTCCAGATCTTCATTAATTAGCTTTTTCTTAAATCACATGTTAATTCCATTAGAGTTAGATGATTTGTGCATCTTAAAAGAACAGCTGTGCCTTACACATAGTTTTTCTCTCTTTATACACAGAAAGTATAAGGGGAAAAAGACTTTTCCTCTACCCTCTTGGGTTCTACAGGGGAGGACAAATAATTTTCTTTCTACCCTTCTGAGTTTTGGGCTGAGACCACTGTAATAAAGACAGGTTTCCAAGAGAAAGACAAGCAGAAGTTTATTAACATGTACACCTCATGTATATGGGAGATACCCAAGGGAAAATGAGTAATTCAAAGAGAGTAAATTTGTGGAGAAATGACAGGACAGCAGAAAGAAGGTTCAGGCCTCCAGGGGTTGAAATAAAGGCTGTTAAGTAAAGTTTGTTATGCAGATTGCTCTGGTCCCAAAACTCAGAAGGGTAGAAAGAAAATTATTTGTCCTTCCCTGTAGAGCCCAGAGGGATAGAAGAAGTCTTTTTCCCCTTATGGGAAAATGGGGTGTCTAATGGTGTGATTAACTTCTGTCCTTTTTGGTAGAAATGGGAGAAGGAATGGCTGTGAAAATGTATGTCCTGCTTTCAAGCAAATAGGGGAAGGTGGGAGCTTTTCTTGTATCCTCAGCTCAAAAGAATTCTTATGCCCAAATCATACATCTGGGGGTGGCACACTCTCTGCTACACTTCAGTTCAAAAGCTGACTCTATGAAATAAGCAACAAAGCAAATTAACAGGAGACTAGATTCACAAATTTATTGTTTTAAATACTCATACATACACATACACTACACAAGGAGTTTCACAGGAAAAAAAGAAAAGTACTCCCCCAAAAGGGGCGAGATTTGAGAGCTTATATACCACCTTAATAGGGGAAGGGAATAGGGGGATGTGGGAAATCTATGGGAGAATAAAAAGGTTTTTTTGAAAGACAAACGGACCCTTTCTAAAGCCTTTTTATTTGTTTATTTTGCTTTATTTAACTTTGCTGCAGAAGCTTTATTGTTTCCACTTGGGCCGTGGCTTGGGCGGGGCTCCAGGATGGTTAAAGCTGCCTGGTGGCTGCAGGCAGAAAGGCTCAAGCAAGAAGCCCTGACACCAGGGGAACGCAGAGGCGCCCCTCAAAGGCCCCGGAGCTCCTGAGGCTCCAGTGCAGCTCCAGGATGAGCCTTTGGAAGAGATACTCGCCCTGCCCACCCTGGGGTCAGCTGACTGAGAAATTACTCAGATGGTTGCCCACCTTGAGGATGCCCTCCACCGACTCGCCTAGGCGGCCGCGGGAGGGGGCGGGGCCGGGCACCCGCCCCGGGAAGCCGCGGGAGGGGGCGGGGCCGGGCACCCGCCCCGGGAAGCCGCGGGAGGGGGCGGGGCCGGGCACCCGCCCCGGGAAGCCGCGGGAGGGGGCGGGGCCGGGCACCCGCCCCGGGAAGCCGCGGGAGGGGGCGGGGCCGGGCACCCGCCCCGGGAAGCCGCGGGAGGGGGCGGGGCCGGGCACCCGCCCCGGGAAGCCGCGGGAGGGGGCGGGGCCGGGCACCCGCCCCGGGAAGCCGCGGGAGGGGGCGGGGCCGGGCACCCGCCCCGGGAAGCCGCGGGAGGGGGCGGGGCCGGGCACCCGCCCCGGGAAGCCGCGGGAGGGGGCGGGGCCGGGCGGCTCACGCATGGCTGTTGGGGAGGAGGAGGGGGCGGGGCCGGGGCCGGGCGGCTCCCTTAGAGCCGCTGTGTGGGGGCGGGGCCGGGCGGCTCCGGAAGGGCCTTGGGGGCTTCCGCGGCGTCCAAGGTTGTCGTCCGTTTGTCGTGGGACGGCTACCGTAACGTACTTTCTGGAAGAAGGCAGGCCGCCTCGCTGCGCTGGCGTTTTCACCCTGAGACTCAGCCAGCTCCCCTGGGTCGGGTCACGGTGGAGACAGAGCCGGGCGAGGTGAGTGCGGGGGACCCACGGGCGCCCGTGACCAGCCGGGTGGGCGGCCTCCGCGCGCGGGGTCGTCCCGCCGAGGCCGGGAGCTCAGGGCCGCTTGGCACGAAAGAGCTGGCTGTCTGGTGCCGGAGACAGAGAAGGGCCCAGAAGGCTGTCCTCGAGGTGGTGACTGGAAAGGAGGTAGGAGGCTGGAAAGAGGGGCGTCCCCGGTGAGACACGCCCCAACACAGCGGGACCCTCAGGCGCTCTCAGGTGCTCATTCCCTGAGATAAATTTATCAAATTGAGGGTGAAGACATAGCACAACGTTACAATATATTTACCATTGTTTCGTCACTGAAACGTAGCACGTTCTTTATAAGCGCTATTGATGATGGAACATGTCTCTTTTCATGAAATATATGTATATATAATTTCAACAAATAATTACAAAATCCTAAAATGTAGCTAGCTGCCACACAAGACAGCAAAAGGATGGCACAGTCCATAAAAACTAAAGACGAAAAAAATTTAAAATACAACTGGAAATTTTAAATTTATGTTCAGTATCTCAATATTTGAGGACATTTATGAGAGTAGAAGACAGTGATTGGTTATTGGAACTATAATTTGTAGCCTTGATAGAACTGACAGAGTATTTAAAAATATCAAATCTTTGCTGAATCTTTTATTTTCTATTATTTTTGAAGCTCTCTCTCCGGGCACTGATACCGAAGGATAAAGAAACAGTTCAAATGACAGCCACTTCACAAGGCTTTGTAAAACTCGTGAAAAATACATTTCAAAAGAAAAAAAAAACTCAAGTTATCCCGGAAGTAAATGCTAGTGGGTTCTGTTAATTATTTTTGTTTCCTCATCTGAGAAGTTTGGGAAGGGAGCGTGAATTGAAATGGGTTGCTAGTTTTGGTTATAATTCAAGGGGCTTTATAATAAAAATTAAATGGGATTAGAATTTTTAAATATAACCGAAAAGGCTCTAAAGCAAATGTTTGTGTTACTAAAATAGAATCTTAAAAATGATTACTAGTAACTACTTCTGATATTCAGAATTCAAATACTTTTTTCCCTTGTATCCTCCCATCTTTCTAACCTGAAATGAATAAAGTATTTTGAGATTTTATGCATGTATGTTAAATATATTCATATACAACTTTGGTATTTGATCAGTAAAATTTTTAGAATGTCACCATATGTATCACATAGAAACATACAAATTTTTGATTGAATGTATTTTCTACTAGAAGTTAATGAAAGCTTTAAGATTCTCATTCCCAGGGCTGTAATAAAGCAGGAAATGTAGTCCCACAGTATTAAAAAAGGACATCAACTTGATTAATTCGTTTTATAAAATGAAAGTATCTGAGATTACATATCTTTTGAGTTGAATTTTTATTTCAACTCCTGTTGTGTATTTTTATTTATTAAATAGCCTTAACTCTCAGGCTCTTTGGTTTGTAATCTTGTTTAATGATCTTACAACTATGTCTTTATTAATTACTGTTTGAAAGTCTAAAATGAGTGAAAAAGGAACCAATTATTCTATTTTCAATGGTAACCTATTATATGTATGTGTTTGTGTGTGTGTGTGTATAGCAAATGCCTAGTAGATTAGAATTTAAACTCATCCTAACTATTGATGAAAGTTGTGTTCCATTCCTTGTAATGTTGGCTTTGTTTGGTGTGAAAAGTACTAAGACAGCAGATTCTCAAGCTGTAACATACCAGCAAGAGAGAACAACCTTTGAAATAGTTTTCAGAAGCCAGAAAGAACACCTACATAACCTTGCACCGTGTACCTGGCTTGCATATCAAGCACTGAGTGAAGATTTGATTCCTGCTGTTTCAGTTGTCCTACAGTAACAGCCCCTGCCTGCAGTAATAGCCCTTGCCACTGTTAATATAAAAAAGACTTCCAAAATGCATCTCTCTGAGCTATATAGTCTCACAACAGAAATAACTTTTTAAAAGTTAGAGTAGATGTTCTTTCTCATGGTGGTTTTCTAAGACCAGATTATATACCTTTGTGGTTTAAATTAATGAGTTTCAGAGTACTTTGTATTTTGGGAAGTGACAATATTTTACAAGTGCCCACCATGTGGAACAAGGTGATCAAAATGAATTAAGATGGTTGGGTGTTAGAAAAATCATGGTAGTATTTTCTCACTTTTTTCTAGTTTTATCCAGATATAATTGGTATATAACACTATAAATTTAAGGTGCATAGCAGAATGATTTGATATATGTATATATTGCTGGATGATTACCACAGTTCGTTTTGTTACCATCCATCACCTCACATAGTTACAGATTTTTTTCTTGTGATGAGAACTTTAAGATACGCTCTCCTAGCAAATTTCAAATATACAACACAGTATTAACAGCATCCTCCAAACATTTCAACTTGTTTTAATGTGAAATATAACTCATGTGTAACCATGAGATATGTAGATAAATATGGATACAGACGTAGTTCTAGATAGAAATACAGATATAGAATCAAGGTTTCTTTTAGAATTCAGAAGCCTCTCCATATATTCTAAGAATAGCAAACGTCAGAGTAGCCCGCAGAACGAAGACAGATGTTCTCGACAAATCTGTAGAAAGTTGCTGCAATTTATAAGAATATGTAGGCAGTCCTCACAAACTTCCTTGTTTTGGCCACAAAAGTGAGCAGTTTTCTAGGTAGCCAGCTCTGCCATTCATATCTGTAACTGCCTCAGGAACCCCTTCTTCCCTCCTGAGAGACACGTTTTGTGATGCCACTTCTCACTGACAAAATTTAGAAGAGAATAAAGTGATGGTGAACTGCCCAGAGACTATCCAGGACAGACACACATACACAAAATACTGCAAAATAGAAACTGCTGAGCAGTAAATTAAAAAGCAGTCAGCAGTGTATCACTCAGATAAAAAATAAGTTGCAGTTGCATTTCCAGCATCCATGAAGATCCTCTCATGATCCCTCGTAACTATTCTCTTCCCAACCAAGAGGTAATCATAAGGAAGAGTTATATAGTAATCGCTTCCTTAACATTCCTTTATTGTTTTGCCGATAGAAGAATTCTTAAATACGATAGTTTAAATTATCAAATTTGATCATTATATAAATGGAGTCTTAAAGTATATGTTAATATCTTGCTTTCATGTACTTTTTTTATTTAAACATTTTTTATTGAGTTACAGTCATTTTACAATGTTGTGTCAAATTCCAGTGTAGAATTTGAATATACATGAACATACATACATTCATTGTCACATTCTCTTTCACTGTGAGCCACCACATGATTGTGTATATATTTCCCTGTGCTACACAGTACAATCTTATTTATCAGTTCTACATTTTGAAATCTGTCTGTCCCTTCCCACCCCCCGCCCCCCTGGCAACCACAAGTTTGTATTCTATGTCTATGAGTCTGTTTCTGTTTTGTATTTATGTTTGTTTGTTTTATTTTTAGATTCCGCGTATGAGTGATCTCATATGGTATTTTTCTTTGTCTTTCTGGCTTACTTCACTCAGAATGACATTCTCCAGGAACATCCATGTTGCTGCAAATGGCGTTAAGTTGTTTTTTTTGTTTTTTTTTTGTTTTTTTTTTTTTTTATGGCTGAATAGCATTCCATTGTATAAATATACCACATCTTCTTTATCGAGTCATCTGTTGATGGACATTTAGGCTGTTTCCATGTCTTGGCTATGCTTTCATTTACTAAATAATGCTTTTGTGAAATTCATTCATGTTGCTTTATATAACAGGTATCTGTTCATTTTTTTCCTAATTTCATTGTGTGATAAAACACATTTACCAACTTGACCACTTTTAACTGTTCAATTCTTCAGATAAGCTCTCTGCTCCTTTTTCTCTCTTCGTCTTCCCTTTTTGGGTTTCCCATACTATGTATATTGTTCCATTTGATAGTGTCCCATAAATCCCTTAGGCTCTTTTCATTTTTCTTTATTATTATTTTTTGCTCCTCTGAGTTGATAATTTCAAACGATCTATCTCCAAATCCACTATTTTCTCTTCTATTTGATGAAGTCTGCTGTTGAACACCTTTAATACATTTTTCAATTCGTTTATTGTATTTTACAGCTCCAGAGTTTTTCTCTTATTATTTGCATCTCTTTAAGATATTCTCATTTTGTTCATAAATCATTTCCTAATTTTGCTTATTTGTCTACATTTTTCTTTTGGTTTTTGAGTAAACTTAAGGCGGTGTTTTCAAGTCTTTGTCTAGTTGGTTAGAAGTCTGAATTGCTCTAGGGTTAGTTTCTGGATATTTATTTTGTTCCTTTGAATGGGCTGTTTCCCTGTTTCTTTATGTACCTGTGATTTTTACTGAGATTTGGGAATTTGGAAAAGCAGCCATTTCTCCAGTTTTTATGGAATAGCTCTGTGTAGAGGAAGACCTTCACTGATCAGCTCAGTTCAAAGGCTCCAGGTCCTTTCATATCTTTTCCAGGAATGATGCATCTTCTCTGGGCCTTTGCTTTTTTTTTTTTTTTTTTTTTTAAAGTTCCCCATCTATACAGCTGCTTTTAAGGGTCTCATCCCTGATTTCTCCCGGTCATCTTAGATTTCTATTTTATTTCTCTGCCCATAAGCTCATGCCCCAAGGTTCCAGTGGGACTGCAGACTACATGTATCTCCAGCATGTCACAGTACCCTCCACTGCTTTCAGCAGCCTCCAGTCTGATATCTAAACTCTGCCACCACTCTCATCACTGTTCTTGGTCAAGCAAGACAGAAATAACCCCCTCAACCAACCCCTAGAATGTGGCAAGAAGGTTTCATCCTTGTCTTTCTGTCCAAGGTAGGAGCTGAGAATTGAGCTGTTCCCTCCAGATCGCACAGAGATGTAACATGAAGGAGGTGGGGCAAGGGTGAGCAGAATGCCACAAATTTCCTGCCGGTTTGAATGCAGCTGCTTCTTTGTGGGGTGTTCCTAACCATTTTCTAGAGCTCTCAGAAAGCTGTTTTGGGCCATAAATTGTTATTTGTTCAGTGCCATTTGGCTGACCTTGGATCTGTACTGTTTTTGTTCAAATATATTTAAAATATGTTTTTACAATTGTTCTTATATATCTGATAATTTTATATCTTGTCTTAAATGGAACTTTTCAAAGGTTCTTTTATCCTGCTTATTCCTTCATTTAGAAATGCAGCTTTTATCCTAATTTTCACTTTAATTTTGCTAAACTTATTAATTGCAATAATTTTTGTACAGAGTTTTTGAAGGGGTATTTCTACCTTCAAACTGAGAACATCTCTAAGTAGTAAAGTTTTTTTTCTCCCTTTTTATTCCTTACACATTCTTTCTTGTATCTTTTATGCTATACAGATTGTGACTACTTTTAAATTTTTAATGAGAAATAGTTATATGGATCCTTGAATGGTATATCATCTCAAAGATAAAGCTTTCAACATTTTACCATAAAGTATGATGCTTGCTCTAAGTTTTTTTATATTTAACACTAATTATATAAGCAAAATCCTCTATATTTCCCTTTTTGGTATAACATGAAAGGTGTTCAATTTTAAAAATAACTTACATGTATCTCTGAGGAATGTGTTTCTTCTTTATCCTAATACTATAGTAAATTACCTTTCATTTCTTGAATATGTCAACTTGGTTTTGAGGTATTATACCTTTAGTACATTTAAAATTTTATTTTACACTTAAAACTAGCTTATTACTTTCCTTTCTTACAAAGTTAATGTCAGGATTTTGTATCAAGATTCTGTTTGACCTCATAAAACAAGTAGTTTCTCACTTATGTACTGTACCCTGTAAGTCTGATGCATTTTATGCCTTAGTTCAGAATGTGTTATTGGAATAACTTCCTTAAACTTTGCAGTTTTGGTCAAGAATTCTCTGTGCCTTTTTCTCTGAGCCAAAGCAGGGTCATATTCAAGGCATCCCACGACATCCACGATACACTCGTCAGAGAACATTACCGCAGAGTTGCTTTACTTAGGAGTAGGATTCCTCTAGTAATTTAATACAAATGGTGTAAGCCTTCAGTGTTTTCTAGGTTCTCACAAGCTTGGAACAGTAGTTGTTTAATATAGCCTTCATTTTCCAAGGCCAGATCCAGCTTTTCCCTATGGATATGTGAGGAGAGAACTGAGGTCACTAAGTCAGCAATCTCTTCAAGTTTATTTGAGTTCACATGTGGGCAGGTCAATCAGATGACTTGTTTCAGGCATTTCTTCAAATCATTCTTCTGGTTCATCAGTGAGGTCCTGTGTGGCTTCACTGGTTGATTCTTACCTTGAACCTGACAAATTTTTTTCCGAGATCTCATCACAGCCCGCTTTTTCCTGAAAACTTATTGCCAGATCATAGTTTTCAGCTTCTGACCAAACAGTTAATGGATCCTGTTGTCTCTGATGTGCAGTGTTTGGATTTATCTTTGATTCCAAAAGCAGTGATCCATTGGACTCTGCCGGGTCCAGCAGCGACATCCCCTTGAGCTCCTCCACGGAAGTGGAGGAGACGTGCCCGGGGCCTGGGTCTTCGCACTGCCGATCGTCGTCAGGGTGTGGACCTCCGCTCTCCGCGCGTGTGCGACGTGGCGGCTGCTGTGCCCGCGGCTGCAGCCGCCGCCTCCCCGCTCAGCCTGGAGAGACGGTAGCGGCGGCCGCTCCGGAGACGCCCGAGATCACCGTGGCTCCCAAGGCTCAGCCGCGGGAAGGGGCAACGGGAACCAACCGAGACCTTTCAGCCCGACGTCCCGGTCACCCCTCGCTTCGCACCTGCACACGCCCACCCTCCCCGCCCTTTGCCCCCGGAGCTCGCTCTGTTGCCGCCGCCGCCGCCGCCGCCGCCGCCGCCGCCGCCGCCGCCGCCGCCGCCGCCGCCGCCGCCGCCGCCAGTCCGTTGTCTTGTGACCCGACCCCTGTCTCCTCCTTTCTCCTTTCCTCTCGTGTTCCCGTTGAATAAAAAGATACCGCAGCTTCATTACACATACTACCTTTCAATACGTGTATGCACTATAATTATTTTCACAAATATTCTGATTCCTTTTACCCCACCTTCTAAATCAGAGAATGTTTTAAAAGTGAAAAAATAATAGAATACATGTCTTTTAAATTCTACCCTTAACCATTTCATGTGGTAACTACAGTTTTAAAAACAGATGTTTTGATATGAGTCATACTCATTTTGGCTTTGTTTCCAAATAATCACATTAAAATTTTTTTCACAGATATATTCGTAAGTGAATAATGTATGCTTTGTAGGAAATATAGTAAGTTTGAATCCACTTATCTCACTATGCTGAAGAATTTATTATTCAGTATCAATTTAATTAAAACTCACAATGTTGATTTAAGTCACAAAGTAGGGATTTAAATTAGATGCTGTCATAAATTGCAAGATAATTTCCCTTCAGTCAACATTTGCTGTTTTTAAATCACTTTTTCATTTCATAAATGGAGATATTTATCACAAATACCTTTTAATAAGTAATTCTCTGCAAATAGAATACACACATATATATATCTGTATTTGTATCTGTATCTATATGTATCTGTAGTTAGATATTACTCCTGCAAAGTGACATCCCACTACCAAGAAAAAAGACCTCAAAAATATTTTTTATAGTCAAAAAGAATATACTCTCTCATATCTGTTAAACTCAATATGTGTCTTGCCATTTTAATAGGAAAATAAGATAATTAAAATAATCTCATTTTGTGAGTTCCTTTTCTATTCCCTTGGCAATGAGACCAAAATAGTTAAAATGTGTTTTTTGGAGGAAAGACTATAAATATTATTTTAAATGAAATCTCAATATTTTAAGTACATCCAGGACTGTTCTAGTTGAGGAGATTAGTTCATCATAGTTGTACATGTTCATTTTCCTACACAATTTTTTAAAGACATCTGATTAGAATTTACTCAGCATAAATTACTTGTTCTCATTACTTGCTACTTTTGGTGGCTGACGTATCTCAGTAAATCAACAGTTATGTAGCTTTAAAAATTCTAATGTTCTGATTGCATGTAAATGATTAATATATTCTGATTTATCTACAATATTTAGATTAAAATATCTTGATTAGATACTTCTTATTAAAATAATACCAGGACTGTTAATAAGAATGCTTAAGTAAATGCACTTGGAGAGCATGCTCACTGATGTTTAAAAAGGATGTTTCCTAATATAAATGCAAATAGCAGACAGTTTTAAATGCCTTTGTGAAAAGCAATATTAATAATCTGAGATTTAATTTTTTACTTGTTATCTTTTATGATCATACTTTTGAGAATACAGAATTAATTTGAGAAAGCAAGAGGCAATACAAGTGTAAAGTGTGAGTTGTTTTACTGTTTTTAGTTTTATCTAAAAAATATATTGTTTTAGTCTTTACATTTTATTACGTATTAACCAAACATCTTGGAAAATCAGGAGAGGATAAAAATCCTTATATAATATTTTTGTGGTAGTATGAAATATTACCTGACCAAATGTGAATTATGTATTAGAATTTATTTTTAATAATTCTAGCTTTTAAACCTTTGTTTAGCTTACAAACAATTCATTTTAACCTCCCAGTCAAGACTTTTCCCTAGAAGTAATGCTGGAAATAATCAAGACATACAAGCTTAGGTTTGTTTTCAGAGATGTCCTTCAGAGTGTTATTTATGAGAATGAAGATTCTAGAGGAAAAAAACTAATAGTCAATAACATAGAAATGTTTTACTTAAGTGTTGCATATATGAATCACATACCAAGTAAGAATCAAATTTTGGTTAATAGTGGTAAGTGAAATGTTAATGACACAAGTCAGATGAAGTTCAGAAGTACAGGCCTATATATAAGCCTGCTTATTCTTAGTTACATGAGTATAAATCTCTGTCCATAAGCATAAGCAAACGTACACACACACATGTATGTATACATACACACACGTACACGTTGATGAAAATAAATCTTGGAAAGAATTATGCAAATTATTAATAGAATTAAGGTTGTTTTTCAAATTAAATATAACGTCCAAACATAGTAAATACTCATAGCCATTGAGTTCTACAGTGCTCATAAAGTTATCCCATCCTCCCTACACTTGCAGCTCAGTTTACCGATACTGGCAAAGTATACATCAAAAATGTTCACCGTTTTAAATTCAGGTAATACACAGTAATAGTATTAACCTATAAATTGAGGTTAAAGAAACATTGTTAAATATTAAAATATAGTAAGACTTATGTGGTAGAATGTTTTAATTTGAATGTATTTATTGCTTGGATTCAGTGGGAAAAAATTATAGGGCTAACCCATCAGAAATTAATTGATGAATAAATTCACAGAAGAGTACTTATAAAGAATAGATGAACTGAGGTACAAATGAAAGTTTTGGCCTTGGTGGGGAGAAATGATTCTAAGAATAGACTTTGTGACTTTTGTGCTTGAAGGTATACATTGGACTAGAGGATAGAATGCATAGCTTCTCTTCAACGTATAATGAAGCGCTGTGGAAAAGTGTGGACTTCCTGAATTATGCAGACGGTGTCACATAAGGTAAATAAAAAAAAATACATGCTTATACTTAAGTATTTGTAATAGATAAAGATTTCATATATCTACATATTATACATTTTATACTTTTCCAGTTTGCATCTTATTTTCAGTTCGTATCTTATTTTGTTATTTGCTTGATCCAAACTAAGGTATCTGAAACTGTGGATATATATAAATTAGTATCATATTTGAACATAACATTATTAGCAAAAGAGTAGAGGAAGTCATAGGAATAGTTTTGTGAAGAAGATTGAAGATTACAGGAGATTATTTTCTATTTCCACTAATTCTTTCTTTTAAAGGTACACACACACACACAAGACTGAATACATAAAATGTGCTGAGAAAATTCCTAAACTGGTATCAAAAAGAAAGTTTTCCACAAACACACTACTCCTGTATCTCAATCCTTCACTTTGATGACTTTATGCTCATTTAGTCATCTCTTTTTTTAACAGTCACTTTTAGTAAACATTTGCTTGTTTTTGAGAAACTGTCTTGAGGGAGCTCAGCTGTTGGATTTAGAAGAAAATCAAAGCTTCTGTTATAAATATGTTCTCAGAATACAAGTACTATAATACTAGTATATTACAAAGTATTCTATTCAAAGAAAACTGTGTTTAAGATTTAAAGGAAAGTATGATGACAGTGATTCAAAAAATTAATGATAACAGCAAGAGGTAAAAATTACATTAAGAGAAAACAAATGAAGATTTTAAAATTGAAACATTCAATAACTAAAATTAAAAACTCACTGTTGGGACTCAACAACACATTAGAGGTGGCAGAAGGAACAATTAGTAAAGTTGAAAACAGGTCAAAAGAGATTATCCAGTCTGACAGACAGCAAAAAATTAAGATAGTTTCTCGTAGAACTGTGGTACACCAGTAAGCATGGCAACACACACAAACCTGGCAGACCAGAAGAGAGAGAGAAATACAAAAAAAAATTAGAAGACATAATGCCTGAAAACTTTTTAAATTCAAAGAAAACGTTAATCTGCACACCTAAGTTCAACAAACATTACAGAGAACAAACATAAGAGATTCACAACTAGACAGCACAGACAGTTGAAAGACAAGGAGAAAATCTTAAAAGCAACGAGCAAAAGAATTCATTCTGTGCAGCAAACCATGAGATTAGCAACTGACTCCTTATCAGACACGTTACAGAACTCCTTTAAGGCCTCATATTAGTAAATAGTAAAGCAAGTGTACGTATTTTGTGGCCTTCATTTAGGATAGATAAATACCACTTTTCTGGTGTTCAGTCAACACCCAAAATGCCTTACTTTATTGGTCTTTGGAACCAAGTGTATGTAAGAAGTCTGGCTTGCCTGGATCTGGATGTGAGCCAAAGCTTGAAGAAATACAGACAAGGGTTAAGTGAGAATACCAAGGTTGGTAACCTGAAGAAAATCATACACACAATTTGGCTGAAAATGTAGCTGGTGAGCCAGAGTACCAGAGCATGGAAGAAATAGGCAGGCAGAAACCTAGTTCAGTGATCAGATGAATGCAGATCGCCTGGAAAGACTTGGGAGTAGCATAAATGGCCCATGAATAGATATTTTTTCACTAAAGCATGATGCACAGCACAGCATGTACATAAGCTGACTCGTTTCAGTTATCAGAGCTGTAGTGACAACACAAGGACCTACTCCTTTAACAGTAAATAAAGGGGAATCTACCTACAAGACTGGAGTATCAGCACAATGTGCAGAAGAATAGGAGGGCAAAATACATATAATTTTCAAAAGACTGGGATGTGCTACAGTGTTATTAAATATCATGGAAAAGCTAAGAAGTGTGAACTATCTTTACAGGGTCACTATCAAGAAAGCGGTCAAAGTACTAGGAAAATAATCCATAATTTAAAGAGAAAGTTTTGAGAATTTTGAGAGTAGTGAGCAAATGTATACCAAGAGTAGGGCAGGAACATGAGAGGGCAGGCCCAGGAGAGGGCAGGTACAGGAGAGGGCCGGCCCAGGAGAGGGCTGGCCCAGGAGAAGTCCTATTAGACTTCCAAGAGATGACGTTGAGGGGCAGTGGGTATTTGAGTCTGGAATACAGGAGGGAGGTCTGGATTGGAAATGGCAGTTTGGAAGTTAGCAACTTGTAGAGAATACATAAAGCCCTAAGGCTGTTGGGGGCGGCAGCAGAAAGTAGTAGAGGCCAGAAGACTGAGCCTCAGGGGTGCTGTGTGCCAGCACTCAGGGGCTGGGACTGAGAAGACCGGCCAGGGCCGTGGGAGGAAACCAGAGCAGCCTGAGACCCGGGAAGCCCCGTGAGGAAAGGGCTTGAGGAAGTTGGGGAGAGCAGCGGTGGGGAGAGCAGCGGTGGGAAGTGTGGCTGCCGGGCCGTGCGAGGAGAGGACAGAGCTCCCCGTGCAGTCAGCCCCTGGTGGGTGGTGGGTGACCCTGTCGTGAGCAGTTGCAGTGAGTGGACACGCTTGCTTGGTTGGAAAATGAGAGAAATCAGAGGAAGCGAATGGGAACAGCTCCTTTGCAGGGGCAGGAGGCGTGTGTGCCGGAGAGCAGAGAGATGGGGCCGCAGCTGGAGGGTGAACGCATCATTGTTTCTGAAGATGAGGGAAATAACAGTGTATGCTAATAGAAAAGATAGGTTAAAAGGGTAAATTAGTAACACCACATTCACTTAGGTCAGGGGAGTTGCAGGTGAGGGCAGGTGTGGGCACAGAAATGCCCCTGAGAGAGTCAGCTTCAAAACACTTGCCAGGTCCAGTCCACTCAAAACCAGCTCCCAGGAGTGTCAGCCACTTAGGAACTCTACCGCCCCCTGCAGTTTTGATCCTGGCAGGGCCAGAAGCCATAATTAGCCAGCTGAGGGAGGAAGGATGGAGTTAGGCAGGAAGAGGAGGCCTGCCCTGCCTTCCACCCCTCCTGCAAGTGGTCAGCCAGCAGCATGGCCTCGCTGAGTAACTGACGTGGTGTTTCCATAGTTACGTGATTAAAAAGTTCTCAAATGTTATACCATGCTCCCAAATAAACCTTGGATTGATTCAAGATTTAATTGGTGGAAATAAAAGCAAAAAATAAAATAAAGTGAAGAAAGCGTGTAAACATAAGGCTGAGCCACAGAGCAGGGTCAGCAGGCATGCGGAAACACGTTTTCATTTCGTCTGGAGAGGTGTATTGGTTTCTGAAGTTTGTACTTAATGATACATATTGCCACAGTGTCTGAAACCATGAAAACAGCTTTCTGCTGTTTGCATCTGCTAAATTCCCTGGAGACTGGCTGGGGCCCAGAGGGATGGGGAAAGGAATAAACTGAGGGATAAGGAGATTTAGAGATTTTTGGTGGGGAGCTCTCTGGGGGACTAGGCCTTCAGCATCCTGTGGTTCCACCCCACTCTAACCACAGTTGCATACAAACATGCCTTTCTCAGGGGCAAGCCTCACTTCTGGAAATGTCCCAAAACACTCAGCCACCTAGCACCAACATTTGAAGGGAATCCAAAGTGGCCCACAGGCAACTGCAGAGATTTGAAATGCGTTAGGCTCCCACATGCACACTGGGCACACTGGGCCTCCGGGCCTCTGTGCGCACTCACGGGGACACTGGCTCTGGAGGGACAGTTGAGGGACAGTTGAGGGTCAGTGCTGTTGCTAGGCTACGACTGTTCCGGACTAAACATTCCAAGCCGTTGAGCTTTGCAGCCAAGGTGTGGCAGCGAGACCTCTGTGGCTTTTCTGTAGCGCCAGCGCTGAGATCGGGAGGCGGCAAGAGGCCAGGAGGGAAGTGAGCGGTGTTGGAAGGCGATAAGCCAGATGAAGAAGAGACTCGCTAACTTAGTGAGCTGGGTGGGCTTCAGCACCCATCAGAGAGCACGCAGGGATCGTGAGAAGCCCGTGCCTGGGTATCATGTCGATGTGAGAGAGCTGAAGAAGTTCCACAGAGCCGCATATTTAGGTGACAGGTGTACAGTGGAGGAGCTGCTGACATATAAGAGAAATGTCGTAGACAGCAGAGACAGGAAGAACAGGTAACAGCGGCGGGGCGGGGCGGGGTGGGGCGGGCCTGGGAGGAGCTGCCAACTATGGTTGTAAGACATGAATTTTAAATTGCCTTCCCATGTCAGAGATGTTGAAGTGTGAGACAATGAGCATGTTAGAATCATTGAAGTACAGTGTTCTTTCTCATCCTTGCAGCAGTAAAGTAGATATACGATCATTTTACTTAATTGAAATGTTGTCTTTGTAAAATAGTAACGGTAACAGTTATAATATTACCTAACAATTATTGAGCTATTATTTTGTGCAAGGAACTGCCAGACATTTTGTATAGCTTTTCATTTAAGCATCACAGTGGGGTCCTGTAAGATAGCTACTACTTCATGCCCATTTTGTTGATGAGGAAATTGAGGCACAGACAGGCTAAGTGAGAGCTAATAAGTGACAGTGTTAAAGTAGAAGTGAGACCCAAGTTGAGCTGAATCTCAACGGCATGCCCTTTCTATTCAAACAGGTAGTTCTTCCATTAATGTGGTGAGTAGTAAGAGCTAATAAATATTGTTCTTTCCCCATAGAAAGAACTAAGATAAGACTAAATGTTAGTTTTAAAGGGGTATGAATAGCATGCTGTTGAATGTTTACAATTACATGAGTAACTGTATCTTCGAAGTAGTACGCTCTAATTTCCTAAAGAGTCCTCTCATGTTCGCAGGACTGCCCTACACTTAGCCTGCGCCAGCGGCCAGTCACCAGTGGTGGATCTCCTTACACAGTGGTGGTGTGATCTGAATGCTCGTGACAAGGAAGGCAAGACAGCTCTCATCAAGGTGTGTAGCAGCCAACCGTGTCCACGTGAGATGGATTTGATTTAATTACTTAGAATAAAAATGAATTTATCTGTTTTAAATATAACGAATTGCTGGGACTTGAGGAATGTTAACTTGGAATGCCTAGCACTTACAGTCTGTTTCTTGGTGTGATACCAACAGGCTGTACAATGCCGGAAAGAAGTGTGTGTCACTATCCTGCTGAAACGGGGTGCTGACCCAAATCTTGCGGACGACTGTCAGAACACTGCTCTGCATTACGCCGTCTTGGCTGGAAATACATCAATTGCAGCAGAGCTGCTCCGCTATGATGCAAATATTGAGGCGATAAACAAGGTATAGCTCAACTGACTTTATTTACAAGATATTTGAAATACAGGGTCTTTTCTAGCTACAGGTGTTTTATTTATAGTAATATGTATACTGAATACAATACATCAGGCCCTGTTACCATGGAACCAACTCCAAAGCCAAGGCCAGAGGCTAGAGGTAGTGCCCGCAGAAAGGGCAGAGCTCTGTCTCCCAGCCACACTTGTACCCCAGAAGGAACAGCTTCCCATTAGGAAGTGCCTGGGAGTGGGTGGTAGGCTCAGAGCCTACAGAAGATGAAGGCTTGCGGGGAGTGAAGTGATGGCAAGGGCAGGCTGCCTGCCTGGGGATGGGTGGGAGGAGGAAGGAACCCAGTACCCAGCAGGGGGAGCTGGGTGACTGCACCTGGGCAGGGGAGGCAGCAAGCCACAGGCCCTGAGCACCCCAGGATCCCAGGTTCTAGAACCTGGGCAAGTGAGGTCAGGTCATGTTTGACAGCCAGCAGGGGCATTCATTTGTGCTGGTGGCCACATGGCCCTCCGTGTACACCTTCACCTTGGGGTCTTCCATGCTCAGCCTGGTGTAGCTCCCCTGCGGGGCTGTGGCTGTAGGTGGGGAGCAAGTGATGGCGAAACTGGTCCTCCTGCTTTTTCTCCTGGCTCTCCCCTGAAGATTTTGATTGAATAAATGTACTCAGGTCTAGACGCAGGTATTTCAAAATACTTCCCCGAGATTCTGATACAACCCTTGGTTAAGAACTATTGAATGGATACGTGTAATGCATGTAAATTCACAGATCTCAAAAATAAGACATCTCTGGAAGAGCGGGGGTTTGATAGATGCTGCTTCTTTCAGTGCTCTCCTTTGCAGCCATGTTAGCCTGACTTTTACCCGTCTCTTCCTTTGTGACTGAGGAGTTTATTGGCAATATTACTGGCAGTATCTATTGCCTTGAAGAATAGCTCCTTTTCCTTTCTAACCACTGATCATTCAGTGGCACTCAGACAGTCTTAGAAACTTGCTTGTGGTGAGTGATTCAATAAGTAGAGTCGGATCCTTTAAAGATTTTGCACCTTTTGTTCCCATCCAGGTCATTAGGTCAGCAGGGTTTTTCTGATTGCAGTAATAGGAAATCATGAGCCTTCTTTTGGTTAAAGCTGTGTGACGGACTCTTGCAACCTATCTGTTAGATTCACTGAGCCCTAGCATAATCAACATGACAGTTTTTTTTAAATTAAAGTCTAATTGACTTACAGTGTTGTGATAGTTTCTGGTGTACAGCAAAGTGATTCAGTTATACATATATATATATTCTTATTCAGTTATATATACATTCTTAGTTACATATATATTCTCATTCATTGTATATACTTATTCAGTTATATATATTCTTACTCAGTTATATATATTCTTATTCAGTTATATATACATTCTTAGATAGATATATATGTACACACACACACACACACATTCTTTTCCATTATGGTTTATTACAGGATATTGAGTATAGTTCCCTGTAGTATATACAGTAGGACCTTGTTGTTGATTTATTTTATATGTAGTAATTTGTATCTGCTAGTCCAAAACTGCTAATTTATTCCTCTCCCACCCCCTTTCCCCTTTGGTAACCATCAGTTTGTTTTCTATGTCTGTGAGTCTATTTCTGTTTTGTAAATAAGTTCATTTGTATCGTATTTTAGAATCCACATATTAAGTGATATCCTATGGGATTTCTCTTTCACTTTCTGACTTACCTCACTCAGTATGATAATGTCTAGGTCCTTCCATGTTGCTGCAAATGGCATTCTTTCATTCTTTTTTATGGCTGAGTTGTATTGCATTATATATAAGTATACCGTGCAAGATGGTAGTTTTAAACATCAAGACCCATGACATTAGTAACAAATTGGAATTTTTCTAATAATTTAGTTTCAGCCATCTCATGAATTAATTATCCATTTGATTAACAATTGGGGAGAATTAGATACAGGTAGGTTGTAGTTGTAGTAGGCATTGGAAAAATTCTTGAAGCAGGTATTATGAGCCTTTCTAAAACTGTATTTATCTTACAATATTTTTTTTAATTGAGGTATAGTTGATGTACTATATTATATGTTACAGGTATATAGCTGAGTGTTTCACAAATTTTTAAGGGCTATGCTCCACTTATGGTTATTATAAACTATTGGCTCTTCTCCCCAGGTTGTGCAATACATCCTTGTACCTTATTTTATGCCTGATTGTTTATACCTCTTAATCCTTAATCCTAATTATCCATTTGATTAACAATCAGGGAGAATTCGATACAGATAGATTGTAGTTTTAGTAGGCATTGGAAAAATTCTTGAAGTGGGTATTATGAGTCTTAATCACAATTTTTATTACATGTTAGGGCCCAGTGTTTTTGTGTGTAAGACATATGATTCTAAAGAAAGGCAAGGTTTTATATACAAATACTTGATTTATACCCAACTGTTTGGAAACACAGCAAACATAAAAACACAAGTGGGCTATAGACTAAACATGCCTGGGTATGTTCAGTTTGTCTCCACACATTGAGTCAACATTTAAAATTTAGGAGACTTGTGCAGAAATCTACACTTCAGAACTTCTCCTAAAGAATCAAATCTGGTCCCCCTTGAGCCCAGGCCTATGTGGTCTGCTGTGCAGAGGTGGCCCCTTCTCGGTGGGGCGTGTGTTCTCCAGTTTGCTGTCCTCACTTGTGACCTTCACTTACTCGGGCCACCTGTGTTGCCTCTGTAAGCATTTGAATTTCCAATTCCTGTTGTATATTTTCATAAATATTTCAAGATTTTAAAGACAGTCTATATTAATTTATAGTCTACTTCATATTTTATAATAATCCCTTAAGAGTGGGATGGAATTTTTCTAATTAGAATTTTTAAGTTGGTTTCAGAAAAACTTTTTCTTTACATGCAAATAATCATATTCCCACTGGAATGTCTGCAAGCTTTATGAGATTAGTCATAGTTGTAATTGGATAGGTTATGCATGTTGCAGACAGTATGGTATCTTTCTCCTCAGCGTGGCTCCTTAGAAATGTAGTTGATTCAGTAGCTAAATGGTTCTCTCTGGAGCAGTGTTTAGAGTGTCGGGAGTAGTAGTTGAGCAGTAAGGTAACTAGAGAATGCGTGACACACGCTGCAATAGAAGCGAAGGTTCTTGGAACCAGCAAATGTCTGAAGTGAGTTTCAGAGAATGAAACTTTGGAAGAGGTCCAGGAGGAACCTTTTAAAGAGAAGGAGCACAGAGGGGTGAGGAGGAAGGGGCTACTTTTTATTTACTTTATAGTGTATGTTTAAGTTCAGAGACTTAAGTTTTTAAATTCAGTTTTGAAATTTATATGTAATTTTGTACATTGTCAACTGTTTTTACTATTTTACAGTATAACTTGACACCATTTTTACTCGCCGTCAGGAAGAACAAAGAAGAAATGGTCAAATTTTTGATAGCGAACGGGGCAAATGTACATGCAGTCGACAAGCTGCAAAGGTACAATAGTTTGTTCTCTCTCTCTCTCTCTCTTTCTAATCTTAATGTTGTTCTAGAGTAGTAACAGCCAATCAGAAAGGTTAACCTAATAAGAAGAGGATTAACTTAGAATCAACACATCATCAGTTAGGTAGAAAAGCAATTATTCTGCCTGGTGTGACAAAGAACAGTATGCAGCAGGATTCATCTTCCTTTATGATAGCGACTGATGTCATTTGCATCCTGATTGTTTTGGTCATACGATCTTACAATAGTTCAGGGATTTCATTTTAGTTTTATTAGTATGGACTCTAATTTTAATTTACCTTATGAGACAGTGTTGAGTTTCTTCATTCTTTTATAAGTTGTTTTAACCACTTCTTGGTATATATTTTTTTCTTAAAAGATGCATATTAAACAAAGAGGAGTTTGTTTTGTCTTTTGGATGACTCTGCTTTAAATTACTTTCTTTGAAGGATACTGATGTTATTAGGTTATCACTGAGTGAGTATCACTAAGAGAGTAACTATTACCAGATACTGTGGGCTCATCAGTTTTTATCCTTTTTCATTTCTAGTACATTTTGATGTTTTTATTTTTAATTGATGATGGTAGAAGGAAGAGAAATAGCTTTAATTATTGAATAAACATTCCCTTTAAAGAAGACAAGTCATTGGTGGATGATAAAGAGGAAAGAGCTGGGCTTTAGAGTCAGACGAGGTTGAATTCCCAGCTCTCCTGCTGGTCAGGTGTGTCATGTCCCTGGGGGACATGACTTATTACCAACCAATATGTTTCCTGACACGTAAAGGAGGGTCGTAGTACATCCTTCAAGGGTGGTTGTGCCTAAGAAAGACCATACGTAGACTATTCAGGTTAGTGCTGGGCACATGCTTCTCAGCGTGATTAACTGCAGCCATGACTCTTTTTATTGACATTTTTATTCATATTACTGTTTTCAGCCTGCAAAGAGCTTCTCCTTACCTGACCTCTAGCTGATTTTAAAGTATTGTATTTCAGACGGGGGAAGAAATGGGGAATCCTTTATTTAAATCTTTACCTACTTCAGATAATGACCTCAGCATCCTTTCTTGTCCTTCAGAGGACTTTAAATTAGCAACTTCTACTATGTGCTACCCAAGTAGGACAGGAGGCTTCTTTTTTGTCCCTCCGTTTTGGCCTTGGAGGTAATTTGCAAAGATGAGCACTCGAGCATGTACATGGTCAGTTCTCCAGGGGTGGGCAGGATATTAACTTGGTAAAATAGATCAAACTAACTGTTTAAGTTAAGCTAACTAAGTTCCTAAGAGTGAAGTTGTCTCTTTTATTTTAGATCAGCACTGATGCTTGCTGTACGTCATGACTCACCGGACGTAGTCAAGCTGCTGCTTCAGAGACGTGTTAATGCCGATCTGCTAGATGTACACGGACAGTCTGCTGAACGATATGCGTGTTCTAATGGTTTTAAACAGTAAGTGTTTACATTAAAGTACCAGTTATCTCTAAACTGAGGTTGGAAATGATCTAACTGTGACTTGTTATGTGACAGGTGAGAATTCCTAGTTGGGAGCAGGCACTTTGGGGATGGCAGTGAGACCCTCCACATCATCAGCTGGAAACCAGCAAAAAACCAGACTAGTGAGATGGAGCAGTGGGCACAGGGTTCTTTATCTCAGAGTTTGTAAGATGTTTATCCTTAGGGTCCTGCTGTTCTCCATTTCATTCCAGTGTAGCCCCAATGCATGGGGTACAAATAATGTCACATATCTGATTTTTCTAACTAGTTGTTTGGGTCTTGAAATGTTTAGTAGAGCAGAAAATCCCGCATTTTCCTTTGGGGACTTTCTTGTATAATCTTCCTCTTGAATTTTCCAAGAACCTGAGGAATTCCCTAAGGCCACAGTGACAATCCTCTCCCACAAGGCATCGGGGCAGGGCGAGGGCATTCTAATCGTTCTCTTGTTTCCCTTGATTCTGTTGCTGCAGCGTTGGTACTAAAACTGGTTTTAACAGGATCTCCTCGGCAGCTGGGTCTGGGGTCTGGATGTTGCTCTCTAAAGACCTTTAACAAAATTTTAAAAGAAGAAAAGGAAAAAGAAACTGGTCCTGCAGTCGGGTCATGATTGACCTCTGCTCCCGGGATGCCTGTGCTGATCCAGTTTCCGCGGTCTTCGTGGCGATGGACACGTAAACTTCAGAGTGACAGCTTGTTTAGTTCTCATACATATGCTTGTATGAGGTCATATATTTATAAATAAGTTTAACTACAAGTTAGATAGTAGCTGAGGTGCCCTGAAGTATAAACCACGAAGAACAGCTAATCACCGTAATTTGTAACATTTTCTGAAAACTGTCACATTTAAATGTTACACCTATGAAAAAAACACACATTGGGTTTTATTTGGGATTCTCCAATAGTTCCAGCATTAAAGTTCAAGAACAAATTATTCCATTCTTCCAGTATTTCTCTGAGCATCGGGGGATACATTATCTCATTAAATCTTCATAATACTCTTATGAGTATTAATAACTAACTGCCTGACAGTAAGATCCCAGTTTTATAAAGGAAGACTGAGCTGAAGAGAAGCACCTTGTCCAGGAACAAATAGCTGTTGGTTATAGAGCTGGGACTTCTGAGTTCGAGATACTTTCCGTATGTCAGGCTCGCTCTAGTTAAGTTGCTGAGCTGTAGTGCCCTCAGTTCATGACTACTTCACCTTACTTTTTTTTCTTTTTTAATTATACATCTTAAATTTAAAAGTGTAGATTGTACAAATTTGAATATATGGGACAATTGAAGTTTTGATACTGCCTGTGATATTGTCTGAAATAACCTAAGAATTTAATATATTTGGTAATTGTTTTTCATATTACTATTCAAGTACTAATACTTATTTATCACATTTTTTTATACATAGCCTTTACCAGCTGATTGTCGACTACAGAGACGGAAAGATTCCAGATACTCCCCCTCAAAATAGCGACCCAGGACAGAGTTCTGGTAATAAGTTACTCTTGTTGGGCCCACCATAGATAAAGAAAGTAAGGTTGAGGAAATTTTGATAATGAAAGAGAAGTGAAAAAGGCCAGTGTGTAAATTTTGTGTATGTTTTCATTTTTTTAATTAATTTTTTCTTAATGGTCTAGTATTCAGAATTATGTAAGAAGTTAATTGTAGGTAATTTAAAATCTGAGACAATATTGTCTGAAAAGAAATTCATTTATTTAATCATGGCCCCTGAAGTCCCATATTATATCTTTGTGTAAGTAAGAAAAATAGGTTTTTAACTTTGTTGCACATTTCCTGTAACAGTATAACAAGTCGGCCTTGTTACAGAGCTGGCTCTTTAATTCTTACAGCAAATGGATTACATTGGGTAAATGAATGCTAGTTATTGCATAGTGATTAGTCTCATTAAAAAGTGATTGTCTTTGAAACTGGGAGCTCAGCAATACCTTCCTGGTGCTGTAAACAAATGGCCAACAATTAGAACTGCACAGCTGGGCCAGTGTGCAGCATACTAGTAAGAGGTTGTTTTTTAAAGGTACCTAGTGATAGGGCAGAAGTCAGGAAAGCAGTGCCTTGTTGAGAAGCACTGGTTACTTTTCACATCATTACACCAACAAGGGCTCTCTCTCACCAATTTCATTCCTCAGAAGTGCAAACAGAATGAAATATGTTGCCTTCATGAGAGTCAGATGTTTTCTTCTTTTTGGGGGATACTTGTCATCAAACTATATTTTGTTAGAACAAGATTTTCTATTGCCATTAGTTAAAGGATTGTCATAATAAATACTCAGCACAACTCAGGACTCAACAAATTGTAAAAAAAAAAAAAAAAAGCACAGAAGTGCTTCACATAAAAAAAAAAAAAAAAGACGACTGTGTTGCCTAGATGTGACCCCTAGCGTGCTGTTCAGTCTGAACTGTATGAGGGCACCTTTAACTTAGTACACCTTGATCAAGCAAAGAAATTCTGTTGTAGGAAACACAAAGATGGAAAAGACAGAGTTTTGGTCTTCAAGGTGCTCATAATACAATAGAGTTGTCCCTGGTTAATGTCTGTATATTTTTTAAACAGGATTTTCAAAGAAAACATTCCTATCTGTGAATTCATCCACTTAACAGATGACTATCAAGTGTCTTTTAGGTACTAAGCACCACTCTGACGTTACAGAATGCAAACAGGTCAAAAGCACAGTTCCTGGCCTCCAGGAGCTTGTTGCTGTCATCCTCATTTTTATGATTGGCTTTACTTTATTCTGTGCTTACTGTGTCCCAGAGCCCACTAGGACTTTGTAACTGTCTTTATGTATGTTTTATTGGTACTTAATATGTACCAAATACTTTTAAGTCCATGGTAAGGAAAGAAGTTTTTTAAAAATGGGTAGGATGTTAGGTAAGCCATGCAGAGCGAGTAGAAGTTTGCCAGGGAAGGAGGCAGAAGGGCAGTGTTTGGTGGGCGGAACATCTTTGAAGATTACATTTGGCAGAAAGGACAGCGGTGCAAAGGCTAAGATGTGCCAGTGAACTTTGCAGGATCTGTGAGTTTCATTTTGTTGGTGCAGAAAGGATGCTGTAGGAATGGTTGGGAACGAGGTGACTACCTAGCTCAGGCATGCTTCTGAAAGCTTTTCTAGTACTATAGAAAGGAGTAGGTCTGCTGTAGACCTTGGGAAATTTGTCAGAATGCTTTTAGCTGCAAATAATAATAGGAGCCCTAAGTAACAGTGGCTACAGCAACAGGAGTCAGGATTGTTTAGAAGGTTCGGTGATGTCATCAGGATCCCAGATGCTGTCCCTCCTTCAGCTGTGAGGCTGCTGGTGTTTGATGTCGCCCTTCCTGGTCTGCTGATTAGCAGCAGCTCCAAGCATCATCTTCTCACATGACAATATCCGCAGGCGAGGAGGGCTGCTTCTCTCTGCATGTTTTCTGTTAACTAAGAAGAAAACAGAGGTGCTTCCGGTAGACTTCCCCTAGCATCTTATGGGCTGGGCTACATCACATGCTCATTCCTCAAGCAGCCACTGGGAAAAGAAATGCAGTTACTGTGATGACCTTAAAACAATCATTTCTCTTTTTGCAGCTAAGGAGAGTTTACCTTCTTCGCATGCTGGGGCAGAAAATATCCAAGAAAAGTTGCAATTGCCCAGCAAGGACAATGAAGAAGAAGTGGTTGTCGATTTGGGAACCAGCAATGGCAGCTGCATGGATTCAGTGAAGAATGTTGAGCAGAAGAGTAAGAAGATTCGATTTGAGTCTTAGGGTTTCCTGTTATGACATAAAGCGGGGATGCACAAGCTTTTTCTATAAAGGGCCAGAGAGTCAATATTTTAGGCCATGTGATGTCTGTCACGTCCACTCATGTCTGCCATTGCAGTGTGAAAGCAGCCCCAGACCGTATGTGAGCGAATAGGGATGACCGTGCCCAGATAACACGAGGTTGACAAAGCCAAATGGCAGGGTGGGTTTGTCCCATGGGTATCATCCAGAAATACCATGCTATGTAAGCTTGACATTGTCAGTTTATGATACTGATTCTACTAATGGTTATCATTCTTTTGTGAGTCTCATAAAGTTTGGTTGGTATTTTGGTCCTTGTAAACAGCAGTTCACTTTAAAATATCAAATTTGGATAAACACCCTTTTCTTTTTTGATAAATATAAAGGAGGGGAAGTGGTTTTTATGCTTAATTACCTACCAGGAGTATACTCAGTATTCACTCAAGTGTGTAGTCTCCAGGTGTGGTCCCAAAGGAATGCTTTTTAACAAAACATTGGTCTTATACTTTTAATATTCTGTATTTTTCTGTTGCTCATATAAACTCTATTTTACTTTCTTCTTTAATAGAGAGTTTAGTGATTAAGGTTGCACCGAGGTTTGAAGACATCTCTGTAAGCCGGTAGGATTTTATGGATTTTTAAAAATTACATGTTGACTAAGGGAACACAGAGAAAAGAAACAAGGCTTGTTGAGTGTCCTACTCTGCGTTTGACACTGTTTTATGTACTTGGCATTTGTTACCTCATACAGTCACCACAACAGCTTTGCAGAGTAGCTGTGCTGTTATAGCTTACTTCTAGTTAATTAGGCAACTGTAACTTAAGGAGGTTGACTAGTTGACCCATGATTCCATGGTTAACAAGTAGTTGACCTGTGACTTAACCATCAGGCAGCCTGGCTCCCAAATCTGCTTTCTTATCCCTCAGCATAGACTTTTGTGACTTGTTTGTTTAAAGAAATGAACTCACTCATTTTTGATGTGTATTTTTGCTCCAAAGTATTTCACCGAAACATGATGTTGATGATTCACGGCCTCCATCAGATGATGACTTAGATCTTGCTCCCAAGGTAAAGTGTTCTCTTGTGAAATTAATTTTTCTGCTCTGAATTTAGTTTTGTGTAGTATTTACTCTTAAAACTTAGCAGTGTTCTGCCTATCATTGTTTTATGTTTGTATGAGAAAGTTGGTCAGAGTAAACCATTTTATAAAAATGTGGCAGGGTTTTATTTTTTCTTTCTTTCTTTTTTTTTTTTTTTTACTTTGGTAAATACTGAAGATGAGGCTGAAGCAAAATGGACTAGAAAATAGATCACGACAGGAAAATTGTACTGTGAAAAGTCTTCCCACAACAGAGGAAGTGTGAAGCTTGGCCAGGGATAAGGATTCTTTGACTTAAACCACACTGACGGCACTTGTATAATACTCTTGCCTCAGGGATATCTTCAGTGCACACAGCTACTTACTGTGATAATCATGGCCTCTTCCTGGGGCCTTTCAGTTCCAAAACTACGTAGCATGTATCTCCCCCCACCCCGGACACTTTTTATTTTGATATCAGAGAGTTGTGAGGAAAGAGTTTTTTGTTTTTGTTTTTTTTTTAACTTTATTTCTATCTCTGGTTCTGCATTAAGACTAAAATAATAGTTGACATTCTAGAAATTTAGAAATTAAAATTCTGTTTCTCAAAATCCATATTATAAAGAAATTCCTCTGTGTTTTCTAAATTATCCCATTATGAGTATATTCAAAACTCTGCATCTAACTGAAGAATACACATTTTCCCTAAAATAACAGCCAGCTTTAAATGTAGGCTCTTAATAACAACCATATGATGGAACCGATTTCAGAATTCTTTTGTATTATAGTTTTAAAAAGTATGTCCAGTCCTCGTGTACCATTTTAAAATTTCAAGTTTCAGACATTTTGTAGTATAGTTATTTACATATTTATCTTATAGCCCCTGCATCAGTATACACCGCTAGAGATTAGGGAACATAATTGTGCATTTCCTGGAGCACCTAGAATAAGGTCTTAAATGTAAGAAGCATTTTAGTATTTTTTGAATGTGAATGCATGAAGAGACATGGAATGCTGCATCATGCTGCAGGTAATATAACATGCACACTCTATCATAATGAAATCTATTTGATGATACAGGTAATATAATATGTGTACTATGTCATAGTGAAATCTATTTGAATTCTAAAAATATGACAAATTTCTATTCCCTTTGTTTAGGTTGTAAAAGTTCAGTTGTTATGAGAGGAAATATGTCATAAATGCCGAGGAAATAGATAAGAAGTATATGATAATTAGGAAAAGGTTACAGTCTGTTTTTCAGTATCCATCAACTGTGAGCTTAGAATTTGAGATGAAAACTTTTTAACCTTCTTTTAGCCCCCTCTCATGTTCCATTAAAGATATGTTTTCAAGCCCTATATTATCCTTAGAATCCTGATTACCAGTTCTTTGTCTAGGTGGAAAGCTGATGTGTTAGGAACTTTCTAAAATTATTTTTCTCTCTCTCTAGTAATAATTGGCAGCATTCAGGTAGTGAGAGATGACCATGTTCAATTGAGTGACTTACAGTGACAAGATTTAACTCTTACAGTAGTATTTACAAACAAACAGTTGTAGAGTAATACAGGTCAGTGTTATTGGGGATATACTATGAACAAAGGCCTTTGTTTTATATATATGTTTTGTACATCATATATTTTGATATTTTTATAAAGTTTGCTGAAGAATAATATATATACTTGCATATATAACTTATATTTTTATATATATAATAAAAAGGTAAAACAGAGGCTTTCACTCATCGTATATCCCTAACAATACTGATACATCCCTGATCTATTATATATAAATGCTGAAATATATATATTTCTCCACATGCCTTGTTATACTTACATTTTTCTTTTTTTCTTGCCCTAAGTTTGTACTTGACTAGTCATGTCTCATTTTTTCTTTTCTTCCTCCTCCCCACTTTTGTTTTTAATGGTTTGCCCCAAACTTAATATTTTTTTTTGCAGAAAACACTTCTTCAGTGTCTGTTCTTTCAGTCCATCTCACTCTGCCTCTGTAAACATATTTAGTGACAGCTTTCTGTTTACTATGTGTGTGGCTTTCACTCATGAGTCATTGCCCCTCAGAATTACTTTTGTTTTTATTCCTCTTTCTTAGAAGTAGCTGAATTTGAACAATCATTTGTCTTCAGCTTTTTGGCAAATGGAATAGAAGTAGCTTATCCTGTTTGCTGTTCTAACTCATCCAAATAAGATACTGCTAAAAAGTAAACTCTCATATTTCCCTCATGAGAGATCATTCACACATACATAAGTCATGCAAGCACATTTCAAAATATAACAGTTACTTTAAATTTCTTAATGTTAGTTTTTTCAATAGGACTCTAAACTATCAGGGATAAGTTTTTGTTCTAGATCATTTTGGTCAAGAATGTCATCTAATGGATACCATAGTGTTGTATAATAATCAATGAGGGGTAAAGAAAGTAACATTTTGGGACCCCGAGGTCATCTCTCATAATCCTCACCCCATGAGAAGATGTAGGTTGGTAAATGACAGACCCAGGACTTGAATCCATATCTGAATGACTCCGAAGCCAGCGCTCTTTGTGTTAGATCATCTAGGAATGGGGAATGTTATAATTACTTTATTCAATTTCATATTTGTTGTTCTTAAAGCTGTTATTTTCTTCTCTAGAAAGTCCGGCATCCAAGATTCGCAAAGCTAATTCAGGCCTGGGGAGAACCCGTGATAAACAGTAAGTTATTTGAAGACTGTCTTTTTGTGTTTTCACTGGTGAGAAATTATAGATAATTTCATCTACCATACCTTGTCGCTACAGCAGAGGCAAAAGATGGTGTTTTGAAACCAGGAACTAGCACCTTCTTTGAGGACAATAATTCTAATAATGAAAATGAAGATGCAGTTAGAACCTTTTCCCAACCATCAAGTGAAGTTTCAGGCTTCTCTCATCCTGCCTCCCCAGCACCAGAACCTCTCACGTCTTCAGCAGTCCTTGGTGTTACAGAGGTAAGTCGTTTTGTTTTTAACTTTTCCCTCCTGTGCTTTTTCACTTACCGTCCCCCTGATTCTCATGGGGATGAAAAGGATCCTACAGAGGAATGGAAGTGCTCAAGATCACAATAGAAAACAGTGTGATAACAAGAGAGGTACACGTGCAGGACTGAGATTTGTAAAGTTTGGTGGCATAAACAGTTCTCAAATATGCCATTAAGAAAGGAAAGATAAGAAAGCAACTGGAAAGAACAGCTGGATGAATATGAAGATGGGCAGGGGTACAAAGGGGAAGGATTCATCTAATAAGGACAAGATGAATGAGTGTCAAAATGAGAGAGATTATTATACAAACACAGCAGAAATAGTGGGGTTAAGTGAGAGCAGGAAGTCTATAGTACAAATTATGATAGAAATTACCTCAAATTCAAATTAAGAGAGGGAAAAGTCAGGTCATGGAAAAAAGTGCTCAGACTCTTCTGAAGGACATATAGCTGATTTTATGAACAACAGAAAGAAAATTTGATCCTCACTTTTTTCTTTTTGGTTATAGAAGTTTGTTTTTTAACTCAAATGTAGTTGATGTACAGTATTGTATGAGTTACAGGTGTGCAGTAAAATGATTTGGTTATACATATATATGCATATATCTAATTCTTTTTCTTTCTTTTCCATTGTAGTTGTTTGTGAGATATTGAATATAGTGCCCTATGGAAGTTAGTTTTAACTTGAAGTTACTTCTTTTTTTAGAAGTCCTCACATTTAAATTGATGAAGTGATGTCTTATATTTAATCTAGGAAATTTTGTCTCTCCATTCCAACCCCAGTAACTGTTCTAGTTTTCCATGTGACTTATCATGCTGTTTCACACCTCGACCTTTGGCTCAGGCTGCCCTTTTTAGAACCCCCTTCACATCTGCTCTCTGCACAGGGTCTGTCTTTTAAGACACAGTCTGGTCTTCCCAGCATTCCCTGAGCTATTGACATGCAGCAAGTCTCTTCTCTCCTTTGTGCCCTTACTGTATCTGTTCACTGCAGGTGTAGAGCTGCTGAATGATACTTGTCTGTGTTGATTCATTTTCATGTGTCTCTGTCTCCCCTAGAATATAGAGCAGAATCTGTCTTTTATGTATATTGCCAGCTTCTCCCAGGATAATGCCTATGATGTGATGGATACAGTAAATATATGTTCTCTTCCTGACTGATTGAATGACCAGGTGTAGGAATATGATGTTTTCTGAAGTTGGGTTTTTGTTACATTTTGTTTTGTTTTTATAGGAAGAAGCAACAAAGCCGAAAACTGGGGGGAAAGAGAATGGCACTCGGACTATTAACAGCGTTCTAAAGGAGCAAGCAGATCATAGCAAATTGATTCCTGTTGATGGAACACATAAAAGTGACAGAGGTGGTAAGTCAGTGAGCATCTATGGATTTTCTTCTGTGCTTAAAAGTTAATGTGGTTGGAGGGGGGAGGGTATAGCTCAGTGGGAGAGCGCATGCCTAGCATGCACGAGGTCCTGGGTTCAATTCCCAGTACCGCCATTAAAAAAAAAAGCTAGTGTAAAAAATGTAAAGTGTGTAGATCCAAATATGATGTCCATTTCTTCTTAAGTGTTTTTCTTTTGCCATCTTCTTTCATAAATATCCCAACTACGACCAAGTTTTCTTCCAGAAAATGCTTCAACCCTCTGAAATTCTTTTCTGCCACTTTATTTTCTTGACATATTCATGAATCAAGATAGACTTATATATATATTTAACTTCCTAGCAGTATGTGTTCTCATTAATGTATCTGTGACTGCATTTTGTAGATGCAACTTCAGCATTAGGATTAGAAGAAAAGGAAGATGTCGAATCACCCTTGGATTCTGAGGTGCTGCCTTCTAGTATTATTTTCAAGTATAAGCGTTGCGTGATGTTAAAACATAAATGGAGGGATGTTTTGACTTCACTTTCTCACTTTTGCATTTTCCCAGCCAAATTTTTTCCTCATTTTAACCCACACTTAGTAAAGTCATTCCATGCTACATGTCATACTACTGCAGAGTGCACTTCTGTTAATTTTCCAGACTCACCTAATGAAACTGGTGTATGTAGTGCAAAAGCCAAAGCTTAGAAGTCACAGGGAATCGGTTTGTGTTCTGAAGTTACCTTTTCTAAAAACTAAAGAAAATAATTCTTGGTCAGCCTGTGACCAGATGTTTGTTTCTTCGTGATAAGTGAATGTGTAAAACTCTTAGTGAGATTCAGAGAGAGAGAGGTTGTACAAAAAAAAGAAAACAAAAAAACCCCCACAAAAAAACGGTGTTTTTGTTTGTTTAACCACTTTGTTCTTGAAAAGACAGTGCCTGTGAATTGAAAGTACCATTATATTTGGATTGTCAAGTAGATCTGCAATGAACATTTCAGGATAAGCAAAAGCATGTGGAATAGTAATAAATATGTGGGGTTAAAATACCAGCAGTTTGGTTTAGTGATGTTTTAATGAGGACAGCCCATTTTGGGTAGGGAAAATAGCGTGCACTGAGTACTTTTATGGCGACTGAACTTGAAGGAAGCTAAGTGCAGGGTAGTGATGACCTATTCCAAGGTGATAGCCATGGAAAGAGGCAAGAAGAGCCTGAACCCTTGGATCTCGGCAGCTCCTGCCTAGTGGCACAGCACTGTATCTGAAGTCAGCAGAGATAGCATCCTGGTTCTGACCCACTGTGGGATCTTGGAAAAACTTGTCTGACTTATTTGAATGTCAGTGACCTCGTTCAAAAACATGGTACTGATACGTACGTCTTAGGTTATGTGTCATGAACAAAAATGTGGTAACAAGTGTGAAAACACATTGTCAACTGTAAAGGGTGCTATAGAAATGTAAGACAGAATTATCACAGTGGCCACTAGTGACCTAGTGAAATGCTGAGGACACTTTTTTAAAATCTGAAGGACAATAAAATGGGAAAGTTAGAGCGGGCATGGGGATTTCTCATTTGGGGTATGTTGAGTGTTGGTAGACTATTATCGGACATCTCTGATAGGTATATAGTGCTTTAGTACTTGAAGCCCTCTGGGGGTTTTAGATGTTTTGACCTTAAATAAATTCCTGTTCCTGAACACCAGCTATGCACCAGGCAGTTAGACACTGAATGTCGCAGTTGAGGGGTTAGGCTGTAGTGGCAGGAACAGAAGAACAAGTAAACAGGAACCCTTTATCAGGGACAGTAAGTCCTTCATATAAGGAACGTGGAGAGCGTTAGTTTAGACAACAGTGGGGGAGTTTGTAGTTAGGACGAGGGTGGAGTAAGGGTGGAATTTAGGTAGTCAGAAAAGAGCTGAGTGTGACCAGAGCTGCCAGGTGATGGACAGGAAGGAGCCAGTCACACGAAGGTCCCGGGGAGGGATGTTCCGGACAGAGAGATCAGCGGGTCACATCTGCTCATCACCATACTCCAGCATCTTGGAGTGACCAGGAAGCAGCAAGTGGGTAACCGTCCTTAGAATCACTGTTATTATTGTTGTGTGTAGAAAAGAGAATGTGCATCATAAGGGCCTGGCACATGCGGGTGGTCACTAAGCAGTGTTCTTATTCTTCCCTAAGTAAAGTAAAGCTTATGGTACTTTTTTTGAAGAGCTGCATAGCTACATTAAACATTTTTCTGCTGTTAATTTAAACAAATATTTTTCTTTCTATTTTGGTACTTTATTCAACTATTTTCCCTATCAATAAAAGTTTTATCAAATAATAGTTAGATTCTGCTAAGCCTTTGTTTACTGAAATGTAGCAGTTTCCACAGTGTTCTGTTAATACTCAACATGACAGACTCTAAGGCTTCTTTTCATGCCATGTATGCTATTTTAATACTAAAAACAATATCTGTACTAAGAAACATTTTAAACTTATAGCACACTTATTAAAGAATATATTTAAATATGTATATTTTTAATTTTACTTTTTACTGAAGTGTAGTCAGTTTATAATGTTACTTTCAAGTGTACTGCAAAGCAATTCAGTTATACATATAAAAATACATATTTTTTTAAACGTCCTCTTCTTTTGTCGAGGAATGCAAAATGGAATTAGGTGTTTTGAAGTTAATTCTTTGTTGAAATCTGCATGTAAGTCAGTATTTTGTCTGTGAAAATATTTGCTCTAGCTTTCCATGCTCAGTTTACAGAGTCAAAAGCCAAGTGAAGATAAAAGATAGACTTGATCTAAAGAGTGTGTATGAAATTTTCTATTTAAGTGTTTGGGTTTCCAGGATATGCTTATTTTGTTTTTAAGTGTAATTGCTTTTAAAGTAGGAAATTAAAAAAATAATAATAAGGTAGGAAATGCAGGTATTTTGTTAGAAAGGAATCAGGAAATCTTTATGCAACTCATTATTAATATTAATTTTAACAGAGTATCTCCGAGATTGAACTACCGAACTGTATCGATCATTTATCTGGAGCTGCAGGTCTAGGAGAAAAAAATACATTAAATGGACAAATAGAAAGTAAGTACTGTATTTTATTAAAAAAAAAAGTCATTTTACAGAATGTTGATTTAAAACATGGATTTGGATCTATTCTCTCAGCCAAAGAAAATCACCTGTTGAACATATAGTGAGAAAAAAGAGAAGAGGAAGTATATTGTATATCTTACCAGGTGTCAGCAACAGATTAAACTAGAATGCTGTTTAAGGAGCTCAGTTGTTAGCTTTCTTTCAAGATGCTCTGTGACCTGAGGACAGGCAGGAAACCAGGAGGAGGGAAGGAGGGAGTGAAGAATGAGAGAGGTAGAGAGGAGGGGAGTGAATGAAGGAAAAGGAGGGGGCGGTCCCTGGCAGGAGGTGGTAATGTAGAATAGTTCTTTAGGAGAAGGAAGACAAGAGTGTTTGAAATGAGACGGGTATGAATTGAGCTTCTTCCAGCACCAAAGCTTGTCCGGGAGGCACAGCAGAACGTTCCACTCCCCCGTCCCCCTGACCTTTAGGAAGGCAGCGAGGACTGTGGTACCTGATCACGCAGAGCCGGGTGTGGCTGCCGGTGAGCACAGGCATGTGTGGTCAGCTGTCAATGTCTGGACCTTCGTGTCATGCAGCGTGTTGCTGCCTTATAGGATGGTGTCTCATAGGCCAACAGAAGAGTGGGAAAGAGGAAGAGAGCAGGGTGCATTCCAGGGAGGTCAGGGGAGCTGGAGCCTGGTAAAGAGTCCACTGAAAAGTCTGCAGCTCCTGATGCAGCTTTTGGGGAAGTGTTACAGTGAGACGTGTGCAGCTGGATTTCAGAGAGGTCAGTTAAGTCCGAGTGCTATAGAAGCAGACTCGGTATAGACCGGAGTTTCTCAAATTTTAGTCACCTGGGGACCCAGTGAAAAGTGCACATTCTGAGCAGTGGGTCTGTGTTTCTAACAAGCTCTCAGGTGAAGCCCTTGTTGCTGGTCTTCAGATCACGCTCAGAAGGTAGACTTGTGTTTAGGGGAATCTGGAAGAAGAGCCACTGGGGAGTTAAAGACAACAGCAACAAGGAAAAGCATGATTTTGTTTTTCTTTCTGAGCACGTTCATAGCCAGAGGGAGGCAAAGAGTTGAAGTAGAAACTAGAGATGTAAGCTACTGCTGCTAAGCAGAGAGGAAAAAGAAGTGGTGGGGATCGTCTGTCAGAAGAATAGAAAAGGGGAAGATTTAAGACCACAGATGTAGAGGTACCTTTGAAGAGGAAAGTGAAAGGAAGGAAGGAGGAAAAAAAGGCAGCAGGTAGGTGATTTTGGAATTGAGGAGGAAACTTGAGAGAACTCCTTTTCAATGGTGTCAGTGTATTTGCACTGAAGGTAGGTTAGATCATTGCCACTCCAGAGAATACTGGAATCAGGAGGGGGCCTAGAATTGGGGTAAACCACAGCCTCTCCTCCTATCAGGCTTCAAAGGTAAATGTTGTATTGGTATTTGTTATTCCAATGAGATTAACTTGAATATGAAGCATTGACTGTGCTTTTTGTTTGTTTGTTTAAGGATAGCTAATTTTTTGAGAAGACAGTTGTTTCACAAAAATCCTTGTAAACATTAGCCTGATTTACCAAACCAAACTACTTTTGGAAAGAAAAGAAACTAACAGGGTTCATTCCATAAATGCTGAAGTTGTTATTTTCACTGAATACTGCACAGGTTTTGAAATATAAAAGACTTTTAATATCTAATAATTCTGTGGCAATTAAAATTTATTTTGATCACCAGATTTCAATATTGAAAACTCAGTATACATTCTTTCTTGTATGAGTGGATCAAGAAACATTGATGGCTAGAGGATCCAAGAAATGTAGGCATACCAATAGCCCATGTGGGTATGGGAAAAATATTTTTATGAACTATTATCCTACAAGTGTGTATCCAAGGCGATCAATTCATAACACTTTCTCTGATGAGAAGTGAATTGCACATTCAAATGAACTGCCATCACAACTGTGGACTTCCTAAATTACAGGACGAATTGAAGAGCATGATAAGTACTTGTAGTCTAACGGTGTCAATCGCATTAAAGATGTGCTGTGGCACTTTACGGTCAGCTTTCACATTTGTCTTCTTGGAGCCGTGATTTGTTCCTCTGATTAGAGATCGCTTTTCTCCTTCTCAGGCAGCAAGTTCACACTGGTATATGTACACGTTTCTATTTTATAAATAAGTCACTTGAAACATAATCGTACGTTTGAAATCTTAACTGCATGTTTTGTTAAACCTATATTCCCGTTCTTTATTGAGTATCTATAATGGATTCATGTTTCTGTCTTGTTGCTGTCCTAACTGCCCCTGAAAAACAAAACACCGAAACCTAACGTGTTCATTTCCAAAGCAAGCACGAGGGTTGCGCAGTACTAACTCTGCGTGAATGGGTAGTTGGCTTTCATATTTACATCTAATTGACTATGTGTCCCTTTTGGCTTTTAGATTCTACTGAAAAATATCCTCACTTGAAGGTAAGAACTTTTATACTTTTATCTTGATTTTTTTTTTTTTAATTTAGTGAGGGTACTGGGAATTTAGCTTAGGACCTCATGCACTGCTAAGCAGGCACTCTACCACTGAGCTAGACCCTCCCCCCTTGAATGATTACTACAGATTGTATCAAATGTACATTATTAATCGGTGTGTTTCAAAAACCATTCAGCCTGCAGTTGGAGTGAAAGATTCTGTTCCTAAGAAAACAGGAGAAATGAAGAATTTACAAACATTCAAATCAGGTAAATTCTGCAATACAAATTTAGCTCTGAAAAGAAGTACAGTCTTCTTATTGGTAATTCCTTTTATTTCTTCAAATTTAATTGAAAGATGACATAAATAAGGCAGATGTTATTAGTGGTATCCATGTTTGAAAAATATATATAAGCTTAAGAAATAGATTTTTAAAATGTCAGCTTTGACTTGGATGTTTCTGTTGAGGTTGGGAGACACTAAAGTGCTCAGCTTGGAGTCCCTATACTCTTCAGGGATTCTGAGAGATTGATTATTAGGTTCTAAGATTTTTCCAGTTTTAAAATGCTTAATTGAATTTTGACCTTTATGTAGAGTAAAGCTTCCCTTGCTAACATGTCAGTCATATTTCACTTTAATTATTTCATCTAGTGCTATCACATTGATGATATTTATTTATTTCTGTATTTATTTATTAATGAAGGTCCTAGGGATTGAACCCAGAACCTTGTGCATGCTAAGCATGTGGTCTACCACTGAGCTATTTCCCTAGCCCAAAGGTCTTAAGCCAACTGGATGGTTTGATTAGCGCTCTCTCTCTCTCTCTCTCTCTTTCTCTCTCTCTCTCTCTCTGTGTGTGTGTGTGTGTGTGTGGTGTCTTTGATTATTAAAAATGATGGAAGTAATTAGTCCTACCTTAATGTTTGGTAGATATGATATTTTAAAACAATAATCCTAAAAGCTTTTGGGTTTAGGGTATTTTTTATACTATTAAAAATTATTGAGAATTTTGAAGAACTTTTAAGTGGGTTGTATCTATTGATGTTTAGTATATTAGAAAATAAAGCTGAAAGATTTAAAAAACAAGCACACACAAACATTCCATTCACCATTAGAGCTTTGATGTTATCACATGTCATGTATCTGGAAACCTCCACTGCACCCTTAACAGAGAATGAGAATGAAAATAGCATTCAGTACTATTGTGAAAATAGTTTTGACCTCCTGGACTCCCTAGATGGAGGGAACATGGGGCTTCAGGGCTTCTCAGATGACACTTGAGAAGTGCTGTTTTAAACAGGGTTCATGGATGTGAAATAATAAAGGGGCCCTTGTGATGAAGTGGGCTTTAACGTTCACTTCTACATTTCTCGCCTTTTCTTCTTTAACTTGTCTTAAAAAGTTTGAATCTGACAACTTAATTCTTTTTAAAAAAGGAAAACATTTTTGTTAGATATTTCCTGTCTCATGGCACTCTGTACTCTTTGGATCTGGTTTGTACCTAGATTTACCCTATTTTTATATGGAAAAAATTAGTTACTCAAGGCTATCCTTTCTTATATAAATTTATGATGTTTATCCAAGGGTTAAGGTAAGAATTCTGAAGATATTGGTACATTGAGGAAAGACTGTCTCATTGTAATTTATGTAGTACCATTCAGTAAAAGTTTTCTTAAAGCCCACATCTCTAGGACTCAATACTGTCATGCATATTTAAACATCCAGTAAATGGCTGGTTAGGCATACATTTTGTTAATGAAAAAATTCATATGTTGAAGAATCATAATTGTTCATAAAGCTCTTACAGAATGTAGACTGTTTTATAGAGAGTGATGAGTGAATCCAAATTAGTAATTCTAGAAAATTAAAGGTAGAAAAAAGAGAGACAGTGGTTCCCTATATGAACAGCAATGACATGTAAATTACAACCAGCTGGGAAGGAGCAGTGTGTTTGGTGGAGAGGAGGGCATGGGGTTGAGGACGTGGGGCTGCTGCTCTGGGAAGAGAATTCGTAAAAGTTAGTCATTTGTATTGTTGTTCACATTCTAATAAGTGGAAACTTTGTTTTCAGGTTCTTCAGACTGGGTTTCTACTAGTTTGAGCCTCAATAATGAGGCTGGTCAAAGAGCCGAGCATTTGAAAGCTGATAAATGTCCGTTGGTATCACGATCAGTGACCACAAACCAGTCAGCACCCACAGAACTGAGGCAGACGGCCCTGGTATATAAAGACCGGATGAATATTGGAGCTGTGTCTGTGTCAGAACATGCAGCGCTCCGTGGCCTGTGTGAGTCACAGCTGCCAGAGAACAGAAGCCGCAAAGAAGGTAATAAAGCAGCATAGAGAACTAGCCATAGTCTACCTGTGCGTGGCTTCACCATACTCTGACTTTGCAGAAATCATTTTGTGGCAGGATCTCCTTTGTGTTTACTCCTTTTATGCAACCTACAACCAGACAATACCTTTTGGCATGACATTTACATTCATCCTCTGACCATAGCAACATATTAAATAGCAAAGAGAATTAGGTGAAAGTAAATTCGTTCAGAATAGTATTTAGCACGCTCCTGAGAGCGGGTAGAAGGGTGATGTCTAGAGCTTTGTGACTAGTTGGGAAACCTAGGTGGCCATCCAAAGATTCCCTTCTCAAAGTATGGTTTCTTAGCTTTATTTTTATCTAGCTCTGAATTTATAAATATTTGTTATAGCTATATTCAGTGTAACTGAAAAAGCACCTCTGCAACTAAATATCAAAGTATTTCTAGTGTATTCTCTGCCTTTCTGTATTTTAGTAGTGGCTTTCCCAGCAGTAGTGGCAGTCATTGGGAATTTGCTACACAGGACCTCCTTCTTAACTGTTTCCACACAGTATATCAACTTGTTTTATTATTTTTAATGGATTGATGGGTCGAAAAGGATATTGGTTTCTAAGGAGTGCTTTATCACTTAAAAATAATATATGGAATATCAATTCTGATTCTTCTAGGATACCCAGTCTGTTGATTAACCACATCTAATATGTGTTCTACTTTATATACCAATTAATTTAGTGCCTTAATCAGTGATATAATCAGAGCTGTAGTAATAAGTCATACAATATTTTTTCTGCTCCTATAGTTTTATCTTTTCTTTCCTTACCTGCAGAATTAATGTTGTATTTACAAAAGATTCTCAGTTATCTCCTATAGTAGTGACTACAAGCTCTAAACTCAAAGTTTTTCTAATAAATACTGTTTATACACAGATACTTTTAAGAGTTTGTCCTCTACAGCATGGGAGCAAAGAGGATAGACATGTAAAGAAATAGTTTACAGTTCAGCTGGTGAAGACACACTAGAAAAATCTGTGAAGTACCAAGGTAGCTCCAAGGAAAGAGATCCCTGTGTCTGTGTGGAAAGACAGCTGCAATCCAGGAGGACTTCACAGAGCAGGCTGAGTCTTCAAAGAGGAAAAGGAATCTGTCAGAACAATAGAGGGAAACATTTCAGATTAAGGAAAGATAAAAGCATAAAAAGTAACAGTAATTTTGGAAACCATGTTTAACATTGCTCTTGAAGCCTGGTATGTTGTTAACAAGGTACTGTTAGGAGGTAGAGAATAGAGTCTGTCGTGACTTTGTATATTTCTACTGTATTTTTAAATTTTGTTTTATTTCTCTTTGTCTTGTTCATGTCTGGTGAATCAATTTGTGAATGAAACTTTGAGATGTTTGTATGCCTTTAATCTGGTAACATCTAGTATTTCCCAAATAGTTTGTTGAAGTTTTAGATAATTAGAAGTATTTCTTAAAGAAGTAAATATCCAGCTAAAGATTAAGTTTAATTTCAACTGTCAATTGATGAAATGTTTTTTCTGTTTTTATAAAGCTGATGCCTTTGATCTAGCTGTTCTAAGTAGTGAATTTTAACTAAGCATATTCATTTTTCAGCAGACCTAGACTTACAAAGGGCATCTGAGGAAGAGCAAGAAAGACTTGATGGAAGTGAAAATAACCACTCACAGGTATGTAAAAATGTAAATTTAAGTTTCTTGTTTAATACTGTTTTCTGTGGTTTAATAACACAGTTCAAAAGAAATTGCCTTTCAAACTAGACTTTTAGAGTCAATAAATAATTACTTAATATTTAGTTTTTAATAGCATTTTATCTAATTACAAATCTTAAAGTATTGTTAGGATCTGTAATAATTTATAGTTACACTTTATCCTTGGAATTGAGGCAAAAAACCTTCCTGAATATGGCTTACATCTTCCATCTTTATAAATTCCTCACATGATGAAGGTGATATCAAATATTAAATCATGTGATATAAGCAGTTGAAATTGTAAATAATATAGCAGTGATGGCCACCAAGTTAGTTTCATGTAAGGAACAGTCATTCCCAGTGGTCCAAATTTGCAGTTTCAAATTGCAAGTCATTAATGCCAAGGTGAAAGATTTCTTCTGTCTTGTGATCTCTATGTAATCGATTTCAGAATCTACAATCAGGGAGAGAATAGGGGTCATAGAGTCAACCCAACTGCCTAGTAAGAGAATCAAACCTTCCACGATTGGACCTTTGCTGTTAGGGAAGAAACAAAAACTTTCTAATTTATTTCATTTCAGGGTAGGAAGTCAGTAAATATTATTAAAAATTCTTTTATTCACTCTCACTAGTGAATGTTAGAGTATAATATAACTCAGTGGATGCAGAGAATACATATTGAGATAGATCACTATCGTAGTATATCGTTTGCATTAAAATTCAGGAATTTGTTCCTCTGTCTGATTGATGTTAATTGATTTTGGCACCTAATAATTTCCAGTTTGCTTATTCTCCAGTTACTAGTCCTTTAAAAAAATCTTTACATGCACTGGAGGGGCTCACTAAGGTATGAGAGGTGAAATATTTTTTAGTGAGGAAATCTTTGTAATGTTAAAAATCTAATCTCTAATTCTTGGTAGATTTAACATGTGTGAATTGTTTAGTTCAAACAAACAGTGACGAAGTTAGGTTTCTGAGTTCCTGTTTTTCTCCTGTTTCAAGGCTAAGGCAAGTTATGTTTCACTTCTTAGTTTGTGACTAGCCAAACATAGATTAAGAAGTTTGTTAAATTTTAAATATTTTCTAAGTTTTCTTTATCCATACTTGACTACTTAAGGATAAATGTGTTTTACAAGCATGTACTGTGAAAGAAAGGAAATCTGAAGATCAAATCAAGCAGATTAATCTTTCATTTGTGCATCTGCAGAAAATGCCTAGAGAACCAGAAATGAATAAGGAACATGACAGAAAGGACATACCTGTGTCTTCAAAACATTCTTGTGTGGAGAAGCATGAGGACATGTGGGTCAAACAAGGCAAATTCGACTGGGAAAACAATTCAGAATTTATCACAAAGAAGTCAAATCAGAAAATCAGTAAAATCCATGAAAAAGGCAAAATTACTTTTCATCGTAAGGTAGTGTCACTACATGACAACTGTGAACTACGTGGTGACTTAAAGGAACTACCTTCCAACGTGACAGATAATACATTTGATTTTGAGGAAGTAGATGCACCTGGAGCCTCTGTCTCTATAGGATTCCAGGCAGTCTCTGAACACAAAGAGCCCAGTCTTGAAAATGTTTTTCCATTTTATTCCAAGTCTGAGTCAAGAAAGTATGGTTGCCAGTCATCTTCAAAACTTTATTCAAATGAAAATAAGTTGGATGAAAATGGTAAGCCAGACACTGAACACGTTTTTGACAAAACTGAGGAGAGTTTTTGTAATGATAGAGAAAATGAAGTATGGAACCGAGTTCCATTTAAAGTGAAAGAAGACCAAGAATTTGCTACAAAAAGAAAACCGAAAAGGAACCAAAATACTCACTGGAAATCAGACATTGGACATGCACCTCAGGTAAGTGATCCACAAAGCCTTTTTGGTTTGTGGCTTGCCCGCTCCAGTGAGAAGAAACACATGATTCAAATAAAAAGTCATGATATGTCTGCTGTTTCAATTACTTGTAAGAAAACCAAACCAATACAAGACCAGCTCCAGAAGCCATCGCTTGCAGATAACTGTGGTGCTGATAAGTCTAAAAACATGGACCCTGAATTAGGAAATGTGAGTTCTTCTCCATCAAATGGTAACAGAACATCCAAAGTATATCTAAAAGAGTTACACACCAAGGTATGCAAAGGTTTAAGAATAAGGTAGGCATGTTACAAGTAGAATTCCTGGGTTTGGAAAAAGAAAATTCAGCTTCAGAAAGAGGTAGAGGTTCCTTTGCTGCTACTCTGTTTTTTCTCTTTATCAATAATCTCCTCCATTCTGATCCATATTTGATCTTATTTTCCACTCTATGAAAATAGCCTATGTATAAAACGGGGTCATCTAAATATGTAATCGTGTAGAAACAGACTATTTCTGCCATCTAAATAACAGGAACTCAGGGAAGTATTTTCCTGGGTTTTGTTCCTTAACCAACCTAAGTCTCTGTGCCAGTCTTTCATATGAAGTGGGAAAGTAATTCAGCTGTGTGCCACATGACCTTCTGAGCCGGAATAAATGCAAGTGAAATGGCTTAGGAAATATAATAAGCTCAAGGGTTTTTTTTGTTTTTTTGGTTTAATCTGTTGGCTTAAATGTAAGTTGCACTTCCATAGAATGGGAAGGAAGCAGTGACTGAGAGAAGGGATATAAGCACAAGCTCTCAGTAAACTGATCCGTGTAATGTGCGTTAGTGAGTGCAGGCTTATCTGTCTTACTGATCACTGGACACTTAGAATTCCATCATGGCCGCTTTGAGATATTCTTAAGAAGAACTACATGTGCTCCCACATGTTCTTGAATCACCACTTTCGGGTGTTTCTGTTGAGTCACTTACATTATATTATTTAGTAAAATGTAGCAAGTTTTGGCATGTATGATTTTATTATATAGGTAGTATGAACCCTCAGCAAAAAAAAAATTCAGTATTTATCTCCAAAAGAGAAAACTTGAGTTTTGAGATGCACTGAATGATGTTTTTAGTTCCAGTAATAGATTTTTATAATGTGTGTGTTCTTTTGTGTGAGGTGCAAAGAATGTTAAGGATAGAACTCTGAAGGTGTTCTCCTGTAATAGAAAAAGGAGATGAGCCCTGCCCCCAACTTTGCCAAAGTCACACTTTTAACTTATCTGATCAATTTGATGAATTTATTTTGTGGCTTATTAGATTCAGTGTTAGAGAATTGTATCATCTCTTTTGACACTGTAAAATGCTGGGGAATACTGCTTTAGGGAATTTGGACAAATCACTTAACCTTTCTTGGTTGTGTTCCCATTATCAGTAAACAGTGGGGCTAAAGTAGATCACTCATTACTCCTATGCCGTCTAGCTATAAAATGGTCATGGTTATTAAATGTGAAATTGGGAAGCATTATTCCTTTTACAGAATTCCACACTAACTGGCAATTCATCAGTTTCACTCTGCTCCTTTCGGTAAAATTGGGTTTATATATTTTATTAAACACTTTTTTGATACCCCAGGATCCAAATGAAAGAAGAATTATAAAAAGTAGTAGGGAAAGGATAGCTTTAGCACAGAAAGAAGAATGTTTCCTTTCTGTTACTGAAGCACCAAGGTGTGACATCTTCTAAATCTGGCTGTTTAATGTAAAATCTAGGTGGTAAAGACAGAAGAGGACAAATTTTATGCCTTTGTCTTTCTATTTCTCTGTCTCTGCCATTCACATGGGGAAGAGTGGATGTAAGAGCACAACATTCAGAAAGTCCTTTTTGAAATTTTAGAAATTGTTTCTTTTCCTCAAACAGAAAGAAGCAGAATTTACAAACACTTCAATGACTTGAAATGATAAAAATTAAAATAAGCACAAAAATATTTTAATCAATTGAAATCAGGGCAAAGTCTGAGTCAAATGATAAAATGAATGAAAACAAAGTGTTTCTAATGAATAAAGTAATAATTACCCTTTGTATCAAACTTTCACTAAAGGTTGAAGTAGAAGAGAACAGGAACAAAAGTGAACTGAAAGGGTCAGAAACCATGTATGGTGGCAGTTACCATGAAGGATTAACTCGGCAGAGGAAGAGGGGAAAAAGTGATGACCGGCAGTTTCCTGCTCTGCAGAAAGGAGATTCTGATAGGTAAGCCTAGATCAGTATTCAGCAGTAGGTAATTATTATTTTCCTAGATACTGTTCCGCATTTCTTCCCAGGATCATCTCTCTACTTGCTTCCATGTATTTTGTACTCTTCCTTCCAGGTTCCCAGGACACACCTAAATGCCTTGTGCCTAATCTTTGTGCTCACATTCTAATCTCTTAAGTAGAATAATTTCCTCCTGTCTCTTTTGCTCATGACCTCCTGTTTATTTCCCTGTTCTGTAAAGCCTTCCTTATGCTCACTTTACTTTCATATGTTAGCTCTTGCTTATCACATTGTATCATAATTGTATATCTGTCTTTGAAGCAAGAATTTGTGTTTCCTTGCTTATGGTTGGCACTTGTTAACCATTTTGTGAATTAATAAATGACTGAAGATGGGTCAGAGTTGGTTTTACAAAAATTGTTTTTTTTAAAAATTTATCAGTAGAACTATTTTTTAAAAATTGGCTTTTTTATGGATTGTTTTAAAGTAGCTGTCCTGGCTTGCATATGAAGGAAGTAAAGAAGAATGAAAGTGGAAAACGGACATTAAAAGCATCTGTGACTTCACATGTATTGGAGAAGACTGCCTCACTGGCTGGTGGTCTCCTACACATGAATGAGAACAGCAGCTTAAGTGAAGGAGGTCAAGGTTGTGGCAGGTAAAATCTACAAATTCTTTATTTGTAGGTGAAGACGTATTAGCAGTGATTACCTTCTCTGGAAATAGAACAGCAGCATATAGTGCAAAGGCCAAGGCAAGAGAATTCTCAACTGTGTGGGAGGAACAGTGCCGAAAGGCTAACATGAGGACAAGTGCCTTTGACCGGAAGTAGTTTCAGTACTACGTTCCCAAGGAAGCCGGGCTGTAGTGAGTCGGTGTGAACAGCCCCTCAGAGGACATTCCCTGGGAAGGCAGGAGAGGACTGGGTGATAAGTGAAGGGGAACGTGGGGCTCGTGGGGGTTCCCTTTCTTTGTTTAATGATGAGACGGTAGATTGTAGAGCATGTCTCTTTGCTGTTGGATGCGATTCCATAGAAGACGTGTTTTTCAATTTAACTTTGTTTGCATTTCTGATATTAGAAAGTGTATTGATTGTACTATGTTATCTTTAAGATATTGTAGTAAACTATTCATGTATGGTTTTGTTGTAAGGGCTTATTCGTTAGTTCTGAAGCGTAATATTCTTACACAATTGAATATGCAGATAATGACTTTAAAGTTACACCATTGTCCATAGATTTTTAAAAATTGTATACTCATAATGACTATACAGACACTTAGGCCATACTGAATAGAGATGAATCATTCCTTGATGATTCTATAGTGTCCTTGACAGTATCATCATGAGTGGCTATGGTTTTGTATGCTATTGTAAAATATCAGGTTATATTAACTTAATATTTGCTTAGGTTCCAGGAAGAAGGGGAAGATTTTTTTATATATACAATAGAATAATAAACTATTAACAATCTATCACAGATGATTACTTTTGGATTACTAAGTTCTAAATTAAAAAAGCCATCATGGTCCATAAGGACCTGTCAAATGCATGAACAAACAGCTGAATGGATAATGAATGCCCGCTGATTAATGTCTTTAGCGAAAGCAAATCTTTATTAAAAGTAGATTTCCAGTATTGCCTAGGTCTAAAGTCTTTGTATTTTTAAAAAATAGGTGTTAAGATTCAGAAGTTATTATTATTATTTTCACTTTTTTTATTGAGTCATAGTCGTTTTGTAGTGTTGTGTCAAATTCCAGTGTAGAGCACAATTTTTCAGTTATACATGAACATACATATATTTATTGTCACATTTTTTTTGCTGTGAGCTTCCATAAGATCTTATATATATTTTGCTGTGCTATACAGTATAATCTTGTTTATCTATTCCACATTTTGAAATCCCAGTCTGTCCCTTCCCACCCTCCACCCCCTTGGCAACCACAAGTTTGCATTCTATGTCTATAAGTCTGTTCCTGTTTTGTATTTATGTTTTGTTTTTGTTTTTAGATTCGACATATGAGTGATCTCATATGGTTTTTTTCTTTCTCTTTCTGGCTTACTTCACTTAGAATGACATTCTCCAGGAGCATCCATGTTGCTGCAAATGGCGTTATGTTGTCGGGTTTTATGGCTGAATAGTATTATTCCATTGTATAAATATACCACCTCTTCTTTATCCAGTCATCTGTTGATGGACATTTAGGCTGTTTCCATGTCTTGGCTATTGTAAATAGTGCTGCTGTGAACATTGGGGTGCAGGTGTCATTTTGAAGTAGGGTTCCTTCTGGACATATGCCCCAGAAGTTATTTATAATTATGCCTAGACATAGAATAATAATAGAGATTCATTTACTACATTAGTTGAAAATACTTAAAAATAAATATTACTTTCTTAGCATATTGTGAAATGCAAGTATTGAAGCCAGATTGCCTGGGTTGGAATTCTGGGCAGACATAGGGGCTTCGACAAATGACTTAGCCTTTCTGTGCCTCATTTTCTTCCTGGGTAAAGTACCTAATGTATTACCTACCTCCCAGGATTGTTGTGAGGATTAAAATGTCTTTAAGACATGTAACGTGCTAATAATAATGCATAGCGGTTACATAGTAAGTCCTCAAAAAAGCTAATACCATGGTTATTAGAAAAGGGTTTCTTTCATATAAGGACTTCAGTAATACTTTCCAAACAGGTTTTATTGCCATAAAAGCCAGTTTTTATTGAAAAAGACAACAAGAAGAAAATCCTGGTGTATTTTTTCCTACCAAATAATACAAGTAATGTTATGTTTTTCCTTTTCCTCTGCTTGTCCCCTTGATTTAAATTTAATACTTTGTCAATAATATAATTGACATACTTTCTTTGTCCTTTAATGTTACTGTTTCCACTGTTTAATCCCTTTTATTGAAAATTAATTATCAATGCAAAGATTTTATATAAAAAATAATAGATTTACATATTTCTTGTATTTTCAATATTTAGTATTTGGCTTAAATGAATTGCTTTTTTCTTTTTTCAGGTCTTCAAAGAAAATGTCTACTAAAAAGGACAAGGTATAGTAAAATACTACTTATAAAAATATTTCCCTATGGTAAAAATAATACATAAATGATAAAAGAGTGGAAAAACAAAATCCTCCTTTGTTGTAGAGACATTTACTTAAAAATAATTTAGAAACACTATTGATAAAGTTAGCCTTTTGACAAAAGTCAGTTCTTTCGAGAAGTGTCTGTGTTTTTGCTCTCATAAAAAGATGGATATTTATCACCTCTGTACACTAAGCATATTTTATAACTATGTTGGAGACACTGTGAAATAGCATTATTTATTTGTAGGTCAAAGAGCAGATTAATTCTGTGGACGACCTCGATGACTTAACTCTGTCACCGGAAACAGCTTCTGAGGATCGCAAGTCGCTTTACCCTAATTGTAAGAATACCCTGAGGCTAATCGAAGAACTTGGCCCGGACAGTAAAGGTAGGACCCCCGTATGACTACACAGCCTTTTTAAGTATCTCGTGGTAACGTGTGCACACCTAGTACTGCCCCAGGGAGCACGGCTACGTTACAGTCCGCTGCGTCTCAGAAACCTGCTTTGTGTCAAAGCAGAATCAGACGTGTTGTGCACTGCCAGCCAGGGGCTGTGACTGTTCCCACTCCCTGTGCTTTCTGTTGACTCTGCTGCTCCTACGCCTTCACCCAAGGTCAGGTTATCACTGCTTCCCTCCTAGAATGCTGAAATCACCTCAGGACTTTCTTCTATGCTGTCCGCCTCCTGGAACGTTGGTCTACACCGCAACCATGATTACTAGATAGTTTTTAAAATTCAGATCTTTGTTACCCCCTTGCTTAAAATCCAGCTACTGCTTCTCACAGCTCCATAGTTAAAGGCCACAGTCCTCTGGCTTCATCTTGTTTCATTTTATTACCCTTCTTTCCACATGAGTTTTAGAATCAGCTTGTCAATGTAAAAAAAAAAAAAAAAAAAAAGCTACTAGTGTCCTGGAAATTAGACGTAGATTATGTTGAATCTGTAGATTAATTCGGGGAGAACTGACTTCTTAACCATACGGAATTTTTAACCCCGAACAAAGTTTATTTCTCCGTTTAGGTCTTCCTTGATTTTCTCAGTAATATTTTAGAGTTTTTAGTGTCTGGGTCTTTCCATCTTTTATGAGCTTACCTGTATTTCTTATTTTTCAGTGCGGTTATAAGTAGTGTATTCTTATTTATTTGTTTGTTTTAAAATAATGTATTTTAAATTTTAGTTTCTGATGAGAGGAATACTGTTGATTTCTGTATACTGACTCTGTGCCCTCCAACCTGACTGAACCCATTTATTAGTTCTAGTAGCCTTTTTATGGATTCTCTCAGATTTTCTACATAACCAAAGGTGGTCAAGCTTTTTCTTCTTTAAACTACTGTCTTACTAAAGACAGTTCACGTTTAAGACTTGTAGCCAATAAATACATTCTCTGTCACAGCTAGTCAGCTCTGTCACTGTTGCAACAAGAGTAGCCATAGACAATACACAAGTTAATGGACGTGGCTGTATTTCAGTAAAACTTTATTTACCAAAGCAAGCAACCCGGCCCACAGGTTGGAGTTAGCTGACTCGCACCATGTAATCATATTCCCCGCTGATTAGCACAGTCTTACCTCTTCATTTCCCATCTAGATGTCTTTTGGTTTTTCATTTTGCCTGATTGCACTGGCTCCAGTATAGTGCTGAATAGAAGGAGTAAGAGAAGCCATTCCTGTCCGGTTCCTCACCTTCTGGGAAAAGCATTCCGTTTCTCACCATTGCATATGGTGTCAGCTGTAGGGTTAGCACAGATCTTTGTCATAGTGAAGACGTTCCCTTGGTTCCTAGTTTGCTGGAAGTTTTTATCAGGAATCGATATGGAGGTTTGGCAGGTGCCTCTTTTTATCCACTGACATGATCATATGGTTTCTTTTTTAGTTTGTTAATATGATGAATAACATTGATTTTTACGTGTTAAAACAGCCCTGCATTCTTGGGATACACCCCACTTGGTCGTGATGAATTTTCCTGTATTGTTGGATTTAATTTGCTAATGTTTTGTTTAGAATTTTTACCTCCATTTTCATGAGATTAGTTTTCTTTCTTGTAATATCTTTGTCTGGTTTTGGATTCAGGGTAATGTTAGTTTTATAGAATGAGGACATATTTCTTCCTCTTCATTTTTTGAGGAAAATTTGTGTAGAGTCGGTATTAAATTTTCCTAAAATACTTGGTAGAATTCACCAGTGTAACCATTGGGACTGGGATTTTCTTTGTCATAAGGTCTTTAAATAGGACTTCTGCTTTGGTTTTTAAGATATAGGGCTTTTTAGCTTATTTGTTCTTTCTTAATTGAGCTTTTGTAAATTCTCTCTCTGAAGGAATTTTACCCACTTCATCTGAATTGTCAGATTTACTTGCATAATGTTCATAATGTTACTTTGTCATTCTTTTAATATCTGCAGAGCTTAGAAGAATGTCTTCCATGTTATAGATGCTCAATATCCATTTGTTCAATATATGGATGAATGAATGTGAAAATGCACAGTCCTTTGTACACAAAAATTATTCATATATTTTGTTTCTATTTTTGTTTTCTTCCTAATGCAGATTCTGATAGGTTATTGAAGATTCAGGATCCAGTTCATTCATTCAGATCAATAGAACTGAAAGAATCTGACTCTGCACTACTTAGAGGAAAAATTAAAGAAATGGAAAATAAGGTGAACTGGCTACAAGCAGAGCTGTTGAAAACAAGAGAAGAAACATCACAGTTAAAGCTTCAAAATGTGGAGTGGGAACGAGAGCTCTGCAGTATGAGGTACTGAATTTCTTGGTCTTAAAGAAATATTTGAACTCTTTATATTTACTTTAATACTGTAGGTATGTAGGAGAAGTCTTAAAATTGCTAACTTACCTTTTGGGATTTTACAGGGGAGAAAATTTCATTAATATTGTGGAATATGAGACTCTTGGAAATAACACAGCCATACACACACACACACACACACACACACACACACACACACACATACACACACTACATTCTATATTTCTTTAAAAAAAATCTTTGATCCTTATCTCTCAATTGTCCTCCAGAAAGTTTATATTACTTTACATTCCCACTTGCAGAATTATGAAATGACCATTTTTCTCAAGGCAGAAACTGTAAAAAAAAATTATGCAGTTTGATTCTTAACATATGAATGGTTGGACTAAAAAGTAAAGTGGAGAGTTATTACTGGTTAGTTTTTTCAGCATCTCTCTCATACAGAGATAAGATTAGTTCAAAGGTCTATGCTGAAAGCACGGATTACTCTTAATTTCTTAATTACTTAATAGGGATCCTGCCTTGTACCAAAAGGGATTTAAAAATGATTTACTAAATAAATAATACTCAACAAGGTAAGTTCAAAGTGCTGCAAAAGAAGAAACATGAAGTGTAGGGCATCAGGGAGTAGACTCCCCAGCCTCGCCTTGGATTATGCTAATTACCGGGTCTGTGTTCTGGAAAAGACGTCTGCGGATGTTACCTTCCCCTGGAGATCATGTAGGAGTCCCTGTAATATCTCATGAAGTTGAAATTTTATTTCTCATGAACTTATAAACCTGTTTCTAAATAGCAACTTCTCTTTTAATTAATAACTAAATTCTCTGTCCTAATGAAGGAGTAATTTATGACTATGTGGGGAAAAAAGGGTAATTTTCAATTCAAACCTTACTGAATAATTGCAAAATTTCTTCCCTACACTATTGACCAGAGTTACTCTTGACTGAAACTCAGTAGCATTATGTGTTTTCATTGCTACTTTTCAAATATATATATATACACATAAGTCTATCATTATGAAGAGATTGAAGTGAGGAATTTAAAATGTGAGACTTAGAAATGAAAAAAAAAAATTGAGAACATACAAATTCCATTAGGGTAATAAATCAGCATGTGAAGAACCAGATCATAAAATGAACTTTTTATTTTCTAACAAAATAAATTTTAAGGTAAGCATATTTCACTGCAGATTCACATTAGAACAAGAAACAAAGAAGAAGAGAAATGCTTATATATTATATGAAAAAACAAAGGATGACTTGAAAAGAAAAGAGAAACAATACAATGAGCAAGTTTACCTGAAACAACAACTTGAAATCACTGCCCGAGCACTAGAATGCAAAGTGAAGAGCATATGGAATAAAGCAAATCAGGTAAATTTGTCTTTCATGAAAATTTCATATCTCTAACACTGTTTCATCAATATTCTTTATAATATTCTTTTGAATTAATCTGTATTTTCATTTAAAACAAGTAAGAGTTATCTCATCCTAAATATGAACTATGACATTTAGAGCTTAACTTACTAATTTCTTGGTGTTCTTGGCATCTAATAGATGCTCTGTGTCTTTTCTGAATGAAGGAATGGAAGTTAAATTGAGCTTAATTATTAACATAAGGATTGACGGTTTTGGTCCATTCAACAAAGTAACAAGTCTAATTCAAATCCATGAGTTAATTTTGGCTTTTTGAAGTTAAAATCCAGGCTGAATTGCCTTCAGACTGTGATGGAATTGGTTAAATGCCTTATAAAGAAATTTTCTTTCACTGGGATTTCAAAATTTGTAGATACTGACAGACATATGCAGAATAGATAAACAAGATTATACTGTATATAGCACAGGGAAATGTATACAAGATCTTGTGGTAGCTCACAACAAAAAAAAAGTCACAATGAATATATATATGTTCATGTACAACTGAAAAATTGTGCTCTACACTGGAATTTGACACAACATTGTAAAATGACTAAAACTCAATTTAAAAAGTGTTAAAAAAAAAAAAAACCTTTTTCTTTCATGATACTACATCCCTTGTGTTTTTGCTCTGTGATAAATTTAGCTGTCATATATATTAGAATTTGAGTTATTTATGTGCATTAAAGATCCCTGTGTTTAAAAAGGCTACTTCTTTTTAACAGTTTAAAAAAAATTTTTTTAAAGATTCTCCTCCTAAGCTTTTTTTGACTTTTTTTCATGGTATAAAACCCAAAACCTAATGAAATATGTCTCCAGGTTTTAGAAGAGCAAAATGACGCTCAGAGACAACTTTCTCGAGAGCAGAATGCCAGAGTAATACAAGATGAAATCCTGGCCCATCATCTTTCCCAACAAAAGGAGGCAGAAAAGGCTAATAAGAAAATGAATGCTGAGGTATTTCCTTTAGTCATCTTCAAACGTGTGTGTGTATGAATTTGTATACTTAGATAGTTTAAAAACCAATACTATAGGTACAGAAAGTATAGAGGGTTTTAAAAGCCTATATATGTAAATATATTTTCTGGGGGTTTCATTTCTGGTTCATTGGATAAAGCAATATTGTGAATTCAAATCCATTTGCCTGCAACAGTGACATAGTGACATTCACAATGGCCTCATCCAAGGAGAGGCTGTTCATATTTCCCGTAGGAATTGATGAACTTTCCATTATCTCAAAACTGTTGCTACTAACAGTAGACATTCTAGTTTCTGGCAGTGATCTGACTCCTTTGATAGACAAATGGAGAGGTTACTTTATCATTTCCACTGATGGTAAGGAGGAAAAAGTATAGCCAGTTCAGAAACCGTAGTTTGGCGTAGTTTGGGTGTCATTCTCCTATGTGTGATAAAAAGTAACACTCTGCTCCATGTGGTATCTGATTTCAGTACAAGGAGCTTTTGAATATAGTGACAGACATGCCATAATCTATAGTGATAATTTATTGATCAGTATTTTATTTTTAATAAAACAGCTCACTGTATTTCCCTACTATTTCACATCCATCACTGTTATAAACACCATGAGGAAGAAATAAAAATTATTGCAGAAGCAAATAGTCTCCTGATTTTGTAAGAAGAGCTCTGTAAATTTGACCTTCTTTACCTTTTGTGTATTCACCATTAGGGACATAGAAGGTTCTCTTGTGTTTATATATTTATCCTACAGAAGTGGCTTTGGTTTGGTGTAAGAGTCAGAGAGTCAGAAGCCCTGGGGGAAACCCTGCAGCTTGCTTGTGTTTTTAACCCTTTATTCCAGAATTGTCACAGCTAACTGAGTTAACTGATGTTTGTAGACGTACTTAGTACAGTGCTTAGATTTATCACTTATCTGTAGATGTAATTCTTATAATTCGGTCTAAAAATGTTAGAAAGGGAGAATATTCATGGAATATTTTCAGGAAAAAATTTTTTAGGAAATTTAAGCTGTCCAAATATATACAGAGCTAAGGCTCTTACTTTGGGGGTAGCTGTAAAGGTTAGATGTCAGATATAATTTTTAAGTGTTTTCAGATTTATTCATTTCTTATTTTAAGCCTTTTGGGTTTGTTGTATTTCAGAGAAAGAAAGGCCTTCCCAGTTCTGAGCTTCGTAAACATCCTTTTGTGGTTTCTTTTTTACTTTCATGGATTCAGTATCTTTAATTAAATTTTTGAACTTTTGGGGATTTCTGCTTGTTTAAAGTTTGAGATTTGTATCCACCTTAAGTTCTTCCAGTTGGATACCCAGTTATTGCAAACTTTTTGTTGTATAAACTTAGAGATTAGTCTTTCACTTCAAAGGAAATTATGATATGTCAGTTTATTGAGTACAGTTCAAAGAGTAAGAGATGAGGGGTTTCACTTACAGGACACAATGGATTTTGAGCTGTCTGACCCAGAAGATAACAGCGAGGTGCTTCCTCAGCAACTTCCTGAAGCTGGAAGTCAATTCCGTGGCCAAGAAATTGAGCTCCATCCCAGGAGATATGCTTTTAGACCAACGACGTTGGTATTAGAATGTGTGCATAGAGACCGAGGCCAAGCCCAGTGTTCAAAGAAGGAAACTGAATCGTTGTCTCAGAGAAAACAAGGGAAAGTCAACAAATACATTGTAAAGCAGGCATTCTTGGAGGAGAGAGTATGTGAACTAGAAAGTGAAAACATGTTGCTTCGACAGCAACTGGAAGTTGCTCAAAATAAGGCCAAAAGCAAAAAGACAATACTTAATATCCCAGAGCCGTTTCTGGATCACATGGGAAAACTTGAAGCCATGAGCAAACGAGTTCTGATGCTGGAGGAAGGAAACAGGGAATTAGTCAATGAATACAAATGTTTAAAGGACAGACTGTATCAGCATGTAACTGACAGAGCAGAAATGAAAGTAAGTACCCAGAAAGGGAAGTAATTTTCAGAGTTCCTCAAAGAAAATTCAAAGTGGTATCTGATGGAAGCTGAATGTTGAAACTAGTTGAATATAAGAAATGTGTGCGCTATAAATATATACACTGTAAAGCAGCCTGAAAGCATATCTTGTATCCAGCAAACAAAAATTAGACCTGAGAGGTGCTTTACTTTGAGTAAAGATGCCGTGTCACCTGAACTTCTAAGAGATTAAGCTGTAAGTTGTTGATAGGTACAGACAGGTCTTAGTAATTTACTCTTATAGTGCCCAAGTCATTTTAATCGTTCTGTCACCACATTTTAGTATCGTGATGAAGCAGATAAATGAAATGCTCAGACCTAAAATGAGTATTTTGAAATTAAGATTCAGCTGTGTGAACAAATAAAAAAAAGAGAGAGAAAAGATTCAATTGTGTGGATTACCTTGACAGTCAAATCCAGATTTCCCAGATGAACTGATGTGTAAATGCTGTATCTTGCAGTACTTTTCATTCAGTTGCTTTTCATATATTTTTAGTTGATATTTTATTTTTATTCATGTCAATTGGAATTAAATTTAGAGATATTTGCATCTCAAATCATGCATTGTCATGACCTCCACTCCTTAAAGGCATCTACTTTTCATTCAGTCATAATTTGGGACAAATGTAAATTTTAGCCAAACTGTGTTTGACTTAGTCTCCCCTGTTCTATTTATAATTTACTTTGAATATTTTTTCAAATAATGTGCTCACAATTCTCATTTCAAGGCTCAGTTAGTCATTTGGATCTAAGTTTGTCCAGTCCAGAGGGACTGGAGCGCTCTGTGGTGTACGAGTTTGGCATTGGGGTCCCCTTTTCAGACTGAGGAGGAGCAGCCAGAGTCTTGAGTGGCAGGAAGGGAATGAGTGGGAGGGGTGGGGGAGCTGTAGGACCTGCAGTCCAGGAGGCAAGGGATGCCAGGTTGTCTCAGGTCCCCAAAGGCCATTGGAATAACCTCATTTTTATTGTGAGATAGGAGTCTATTGGAAGAATTTAAACACCAGATTGAATATGTGAAGAACTCTGAACTTAAGCCTCTAATGAGAAAGAGGGAGAATGTTCCACAGTGTGGAACTTACCACCACTCATCCCACCCACACACCTGTTTCTGTTTGAGACTTCAGTGGGGGTAAAGCTTGGCCATTTCCTGGGAGGGGCAGGGAATGGCTGGTGGGGCTGCATCCATTGTCTAAGTTAACTTACTGTCAATAAGGCAGGAGGGTCATGCCTTCTGTGTCTTTAATGAAATTGGGTAAACAGGAATGTGTACCTATGAGGAAAAGAAGGTGAATTGATGTCTGTGGGGATAGTTCTCAAAGTCCATATGTTGGAGTTACATATTATTAATGTAACTTAATGATAAGGTGACTTAAAAATCAGTAACAGAGTTATCTCTTTAGGCCTGTATGAGACAGCTTCAACAAGAGCTGACTGACACCCAAAAGAAAGTGTCCATGTTGGAAGCTTCCCTGGAGGTGACAGCACATCATCAGACTAATTCAGAAAATGAGAGACAGGATTCAGAGAGGAAATCACATCAAGCTGCGAGCCCAGTATGTATGAAATTAAGCACGTCAGCCGTGAATGTGCAGCGCAGAGTGTTGCAGGACACTAGCTTTTCAGGGACAGCTTTCTTTTGTATCTTCATTATAATTACACTTTTATTACCTTTATGATGTACTTTTTTCTTAAACTTTGACTTTCATTCTGCCATTTCTTTATATGTTGTTTTCTTATAATATTTACCCTTAGAGAATTTGAGAGTTATACATCTTTCCTCACGGAAGTTAACTTTTTTCCCTATTAAACAGTATTTTTTAGTGATCTCTCACCACAATAAGGCAAGCTAGATAAAATCAGAGGATAATGTTTCATGGCATGTTCCAGAAAATTGGCATGTCGCACCTTCACTTTTGTGAATGGATATAGAATCTGTGTGTATTTATTTCATGGATTTCAGAGTAACTTGTGCAGAAAGGTCATTATACAAACCAGTTGGAGTTAGGTATCGCCTTCATTTTCCCTTCACTTTACGTATGTTGTCAAAGCATGGAGAAGTTCAGATCATGAATGTACACCCAAAATAGAGAATTAAGAAAATTGTCTAGATCCTGCTTTTGGATTGTTTTTTAACTTTATTGAGATATAATTCACATATTATAGGGGGGATTGCATAACTCAAGTGGTAGAGTGCATGCTTAGCGTACACAAGGTCCTGGGTTCGATCCCCTGTACGTCCTCTAAAAATAAATAAGTAAAACCTAATTGCTTCCCTCCACCAAAAAAAAAATAAAAATAAAAATAAAATTCACGTATCGTATAATTCACCCATTTAGGATGCATAGTTAGTATCTCCTAGTATATTCAGAGATGTGCAGCTGTCACCACAATCAATTTTAGAACATTCCCATCACCCCAAAAAGAAAGCCTGCATCCCTTGGCCATCACCCCCAGCCCCCCGTCCCCATCAGCCCCCGGCAGCCACCAGGCTGACTTGTGTCTCTACAGATGTGCCTGTTCTGGGAGTTTCACATGAGTGGAATCACATGCTGTGTAGTCCTTCATGATTAGCTTTTTTCATTTGACAAAACGTCTTCAAGGTTCATCCACGTTACAGCGTTTGTCAGTATTTCCATTTCTGTTTATTGTCGAACAGTACTCGGTTGTGGGGCTAAACCGTTTATCCATCCATCAGTTGATGGACCTTTGGGTTGCCTCTGCTTTTTGGCTCTTGTTAATGATGCTGCTGTGAACATTTCTGTGCAAGTTTTGGTGTAAACATGTTTTCATTTCTTTGGGGAATAGACTTAAGAATGGAAATGCTGTCATATGGGTCATATGGTAACTGTGTTTTACCTTTTGAGGAACTGCCATACTGTTTTCCAGAGTGGGTGCACCATTTAACATTTTTATCCAAAGTGTGTAATTCTCCCAATTTCTATGCATTTCTGTCAGCACTGGTCATTAGCTCTCCTGGTAGGTGTGAACTGGCATCTCATTGTGGTTTTGGTTTGCATTTTTCTGATGACTGAGAATGTTGGGGATCTTTTCATGTGCTTATCCATTTGTGTATCTTCTTTGAAGACCTGTCTGTTCAGCTTTTTGCCCATTTTAGAATTGGATTGTCTTTTTATGATTGAATTGTAAGAGTTCTTTCTGTATCCTGGGTGCAAGTCTTTGATCAGATGTAGGATTTTCAGGTGTTTCTCCTGCTCAGCAGCTTGCCTTCTTACCTTCTTGATGTTGTCTTTTGAAGAGTAGAAGCTTTTAACATTGATGAAGTTCAGTTAGTCTACTTCTGTCTTTTACTGTCCTACCTAAGAAACAAGTGCCAGGTCCAATTATGAAGACACACACCTGTGTTCTCTTCTAAGAATTTTGTAGTTTCAGCTCTTTCATTTTGAGTTAGTTTTATATATATTGTATGAGGTAGAGGTCGAATTTTGTTCTTTTGCATGTGGATATCCAGTTGTCCCAGTACCATTTGTTGAAAAGACTATTATTGTCTCATTCAGTTATTTGACACTAGTATTGAAAATCAATTGACCGTAAATGTGAGGGTTTGTTTTAGATTCTCAGTGGTGATGCATTGATCTATGTCTGTCCTATGCCAGTACCAATTCATATGTTATGAGAACTGTTTCCGAGTCATCTTGCGTATTACCAGTTGTTTTACATAGTGATAAAAAGTCAGTGTCGTGGGATGTCTGCAACTACTTCTGTGGAGATTTGCTGCTTCCTGAAGGGACCTGTGGCCAGCTTATGCCTTGCTGACTCTGTGACATGACAGAAAGTAGGCTTTCAAAGATGAAGTCCATTCCTCCCCCCATTCAGACCTTTAGTTTCTCACCCAGTGCCTCCCACTTCACTCCAGTTTCCATCAAATCATGGTCACGGGATCTGCTGACTTAGCCTGCAATATACTTCATTATGTTGCACTCATTATAATTCATAGACTCGTCCATAGATTTCACTATCTAGAGGCAATAGATTAAGCGTGGAGAAGATTAATTCAACCTTCCTCTTTGGAAGCCTCTGTAATCCATCATCTCACGGTTCATGATGAAGTCCTCTTTTGGCTTGGTTCGTGTGTGTAACACTGGTGCCGATCTTGTTCTTGGTGTAGATCCTGCATTCTCAGCTCCCTGTGTCTACCTCCTTTTACTTAAAAAGAGAGATGCCTAGCTGTGTTCTATAGCTTAATGCGTAATTAATGAAATAAATATTTCATCCCATCCAAGGAAAATTTTTAAGAGTACAGCTGTTAAATACTAGATAATATTCAATCAGTTTGTCAGAAACAGATAACAGATCAGTAATTTGAATTTCAAAAGTTCAAAGCCAGTCTGTGTGATATGCAGAAGCATTGTGCTACAACATAAAGCTGAGACAGTCTTACCTTCCCTTACCAACAAGCTTTTAAGTAAGGTAAAGGAAAAATTGTATTTAATTTAAATACTGCCAAAGGACACTACATTTATGGTTCCATAATATTTTATTTTCTCTCTGAGGAAAGGAAAGTGAAGAGTAAGTGCTAGATTAATAAGTTCTCAAAGCTGCCTGTCTCTTAGAAGATCAGTTAATTGAAATGAGGTAAAAAGGCTGATTTTGGTAAACTATTTCTGGTTGTTCTTCAGTTATTAGACTTCAAATCCTATGTCTCCTTGCTTACCTGTCTTCCTTATCCTCAAAGTTGAGGGGAAACTGTGAAATACATGCCTATGTGTAAGAAGCTGTAATTGGAGGGAACTCTGAAGTACCTTCCTTCTCACTAGTTCTTAGGTCTTTCTTTCAGCTATCTGCTATTTCTTAGCACTTTGTCATTAATAAGTTAATCTCAACATTTGTTACTTTCCACTTTATAGGAGACCAATTTCTCCTATATTCAAGTTACATTTCTTATTATCTTTTTTCACCCACTTTTCTGTTTATCTGTTTTTGCTTAACAAACTCCCCAAAGTTCAGTGGCTTAAATAGGCATTTATTTTGTTCACAACCTGCGCTTAGGAATAGTGTGGCCAAGACAGCCGGCCCCTGTTCCTCTCAGCTTCAGGTGGGGCAGCTGGAAGGCGGGGGCTGGAATCGCTTGAAGGTTCATCCATTGATGTCTGGTGGTTGATGTTGGTGGTGGGCTGTGGCTTTGGTGGGGCAGGCAGGTGGACCACCTCCCCTGGAACACCTAAGCTGTCTTTGTGGCCTGAGCTTGCCCTCATGAGCCTGGGTTCCAGGGTTAAGAGCGAGGCAGAAGCTGAACTGCCTTTTCAAACCTGCCCTGCAGTTCACTCGGTGCCCCTTTCACCATTTGCTGTTCTTTAGGAGCAGGGCACTTAAGGTTGGCCCATAGTCTACCTTTTTTATGGAACTAATTTTGAAAATTTATGGAGACATTCAAAAACCAGCATAATTACTCATTAGCCACAATGTTTTCTTACTGCTTCCATATGAGAAATACACTTATCCCCACTCAGTCCCCCAGCAGGTCTCGGTCGCTGTGGTGTTAGGCTCAGGCTCCAGTCCAGGGTCTGACTTTACCATCTTCACCAGATTCAGGTGGGGTGAGGTTCCTGGGCGTGGTTTCTGGAGTACAGCCTCTTGGGTACACTCCTCTCAGTGCTGAGGCTTGAGGATAAGGAGACACGGGTTATTTACCGCCACACACCCGACATTCTGCTGAACTGCTAAGGACTCCCTCACTCACAGATGGAAGATGGGAGGCACACTGGCCCGTAGCAGTTCTGAAACGCAGCCTGATGCTCGGTCTTTGATTAGGACTTAGTCCCAACCCTGGGAGGGGTTCTCCTTCGCTGCCCTCTCTGAGCTCTTTGTTCTGTCCCTTTCATGAGCAGTGGCCTGTGTTTGCAGCTGAGTAGTTCTCTCAAGCCAGCTTCCTCCTCGTAGACCTTCTAAGAAAAACCCAAAGGCCTCTTCCCGTTTTGCACTGTCTGTCTCTTTCAGTCCAAGCTAGCAAGCAGTGTTTTTGCTACCACAGTTCTCCTTAAAACTGAGTTTCCTGTGAATTTTACTGGGGTTCATGCCATTGGAAAAGCTACTCTCACGTCTTTTTGAGATAAAGTCTTCACCTTGGGCTTTCTGTGAAGCTGTTGTGGGACCATGCCTTTAAAACTCTTATGCTTTTAAGATCTTTAAAGGAATTTGAGGCAGCACCTTAAATCTTTCCAAGGTCTTAACAAAGTCTTGGCTTCATCTTTAGACTGTTTTCCTGGCAGCACCCTAGATTGGATCTTAGCCCGGAAGCCATTTCTCTGCTTGCCCATTGTGTGACAGTTGGGCACATGGAGATGCTTTAAATAGGATACAGATACTTGAACCCAGTGAGTCCTAGTTCCTTTATATTTAATAATCTTTTTGTTTGTTTTAGCTTATTTCTCTGGTCAATTTTACTTTCAGCTGTTAGGTAGCAAGAGTCCCGTTTCCTCCGGCTTTAGTGTCATTTTCTTCCCTGGCCTAGAAGCCTTCACTCTCAGCCCTTCAAGGGCCCTCAGGCTTCCACTAACAGTCTCGTGGACACTTTGGATTTTCACTCTTACTCTTCTCTACATCTGTTCAGGTTTCACCTACCTCCAGGTTCAAAGGCATCCCCACATTTTGGGTTCTTTTTTAATGGCTGTGCCCCATTTTTAATATCGATATCTGTGCCAGTTATTTATTGCTAATAATTTATATAATAAACTGCCTCAAAGCCTGGTGACTCAAAACAGCATTTGCTTGGTTCACAAACCCGTGTTTAGACAAGGCTCAGTGGAGCCAGCTCATTTCTTCTCCACTTGGCATCAAGCGGGCACTAGAATAATCTAAAGGCTTGTTCCTGCTCACATCTGGAAGTTGGAGCTGGCTTTGGTTAAGGACACTCCCTGGGGTCATCAGCTGGGACAGCTGCATGTACAAAGACTCAGTAGGTGGCCTGGGCTTCACAACGTGGTGGCTGGGTTCTAAGGGTGAGCATCCCTACGGAGTGAAAGTCAGAAGCTATTTAGCCTTAGAAATCACACAGCAGTGCCCCACATTCTGTCCCCTAGAAACCAGTTGACTGAGGCCAGTACATACTTCAGGGGAGGGAATTTCATAGGGGAAGTGTCAAGGAATTTGTAGAGATGTTTTACAACCACCACCTCCGCCTGCCTTGTCTTAGCAAATAATCCTTCTATCTGAAGGAAAGTGGTTCTTCCCAAGTCCGTGTCACTGAAATTCCAGCAAGTTGTTTTGTTTGTTTTTGTTGAGTATGTACTCTTGTTTTGCAGAGAGCCACAAAGGATTACAAGAATTAAGGCTTTTTTGTTTGTTTGTTTGTTTAGAAAAATGTATGGATCACCTTACTAAACCACTACAGTTGGAGATGGATTTCTCCTTAACCCTGCGAATCATTCATTGCTCCTTGGAATGCAATTCAAACTAGCATAAAATATTTGTAGTTCAGAGAAAGGCTTATGGCATTAGAACCCATATTTGTAAGATGTATTAATTGCATTTTTTTCACAGTCTTGTTTTGGGAGACATTTATTAATTCAGCCCTAAGTAACTCAATATGATCTCCCTAAAATTAAAAATCATGGAGAGTTAAGACTTGGGTTAGGAAGGGGTAAGAGACTTTCCACTAAGAGGTGCCTTATAGTCACCTTTTTATGTAGGAAAGACATGAAACAATTACAGAAAAATAAGAGTGTAAAATCAAGCACAAATGTATAACAAAGATGACGACAGTGAACAGTATATTTTCGTGACTCTTGGTGGTTTGAACTTCTTTCTTGATTTTCTGGGTAATTTGAGTTTCTCCATTCCACAAGGCAGATACCATTTTATTGTAACTGAATTTATTTCAACCTTTGATGCTGGGTTAGAGTTAGGCTGTTCTTGGTCTGCTAACCTCATTACCAAACAGTGTTATCTTCTTCATGCAGAATGCTGATCCTCCAACAAAAGTGGAATCTACATCTTCAGTACTTCTCCATCTGAGTGCAGAAACTCAACTTTTTCTAAAGGAGTTATTATCTATGAAAGAATTGTAAAAGAAATGTGACACACTAGAGGAGAAGAAGAAGTTGGAAGAAGAAGTAGTAAACCTCAGACGTCACCTAGAAATGAACACAGTGGAACGCAGTCCAGTAGAGCAGTACAAACGGGAGACTGAAGAGCGAGCAAGACGGGATGTAGCAGAAAAATGGAAAGAACTCAGTCAAGTCGTGCAGTACAACCGGGAGACTGAAGCGAGAGCAAGACAGGATGTAGCAGAAAAATTGAAAGAAATCAGCCAGTTTGTACAGGTGAAGCGTTGATCTGTAACGTGCTCTAACTCACTTTGCTGAGAATTAGATTTCGGATGTGTACATTTTATGTGTTTCCTCTGCTTCCCATATAGCAGTTTGTTTTGTAGATTTCTGGAAGGATGGCCGCATTTCTTACTCCCTTTAAATAATTCAGTTTCCATCATTACTATCATTAGATTGATCTTCCAGAACAATTGTCACTAGAGAATCACTTTAAGGCCGATTGGTGTAAATCAAGACTACTAGGAGGAAAAGAATATATTGTGGTGGAAATACTGTGCCACACTCTTGGATTACTCTTAGGTTGTATTGTTCAATTTTTAAAATTTTAAATTGATCCTATTATTCTTTAAACTATCACATTACACGAGTACTAATATAAGAGTGATTCAACTTTAATTTCGTAATTCAGATTTAATTCACTTGACATTGATGATAAGTATTTTAAAGTTCAGCTTTTCTTCACACTTAAAATTGCTCTCTGAATCACTGACTCAAAACTAAAAGGAACAAATATAGTGTAATTACTCAGGTTATAAGTATTTTTAAAATTGTATCCTTTTATTTTGCTCTAGGCACAAGCAGCATCTCAAGAAAACTCATTAAGAGAGTATAAACGTGCTTCAGTAAGTCAAATGGAATACAAAGTTAAAGATCTGGAAACTGAACTGAAAAGTTTTACTTTTCTAATGAAAAAGAATTGGAAAAATACAGACAACTGTACCTGGAAGAGCTAGAAAATAGAATGTCATTGGCAAGTCAACTAAACTCGTAAGTGAAAACGTAGCATTATAGAAAATAATTTAGGTCATTAATTTGCCTCTTAGGCATAATTTTTATTGAGCCAAGTGCATGAGGTGAGTAGCAAGTGAGAGCTAACTAGATAGTGTAATTTTGGGAAATGGTGTTAGTAAATGAACTCTCCTTAAAATGTCAGTCCAGGGCAGTTTGCATCTCACTGCCTTTTGTTGCTTTTACATGACTTTATTTTTTGTATTTGCATATATTTAACCTGATCTAGTCTTTAAGCTAGGGGTTTTGCAAACTTTGTAATTTAGACAGCCATATTATCACAAAATTTCTAGCTGGAATTCCCAGAAATAGAAATGTTAATGAGTTTAAAATTAACTGTGTTTTGGAAGAGTACAACTTAAAGCCAAGGGGCCCCATTCTGGTGTTTGGTGAATTTACTTTCTTGATTGTGATATTTGGTGTTACCACTAGTGGGCACCATGAGACGAAGTACTGTATCCTTCTAAGTTTGTCTCCGCTACGTAAAGGCATGCTTGGGGAAGGGGGAAATTAACATGGGGTGAAGGGCAGTATAGTGGTTCACAAAGTGGCTAAAAAGAATATAGTGGCCTGCCCGAGGGGGTGTGTGGAAGACAGAAAGGGCAGAGCCCACCTCCGGTGCCTGAATAACAGTGTTATAAGCTACAGGTCTCCCCGCTATCCAAAAGTAGAGTGTTTCTATGAAAGTTGTCGGTGTAAAGCAAAGAGGCAGTTACCTTAGGACACATCTTGCTGGTGGGTGCATAAAAGAAATATGCATAAAGCACAGGTGCTTACAGACACAGTCCAAAGCTGTGGCGGCGTGATGCCGGGATACTGAGTGTGGTTCTGGGGAAGGAGCTCGGTGGGGCCCCTCTCGCTGCTTGGGGTGCTCGTTGCCCCTCTGATGGCTTGGGCTAAAACAAGCACCCAGTGCTATTCTGGCTTTTTGCTTTTTTTTCATAAAAGTGAAAATGCGCTTGAGATTTTTTTAGTTATGGAAAACAGGTGTTGATGTAGGCCTCTGGTAAAAGCAAAGTAACAAAGTGAGCTTTGGGAAATTGGGGGACACTTGAAATTGCCCCTGGCGCTGTCGTAGTTCTTTCCCACCGTGGACTGTGCCACCTGGTGCCCCCCCTAGAGGTGGTGGCTCTAAACTGTTCCTCAGTGCTACATGCTTAATTTCTCCCAGGTAATGAGTGAAATGTGTATATAAGGGGGGTGAAAGCAAATGCTTGAAAGTGGCTTTGAGGGATGGTTTATTTTTTATTTCTAAACTGGTTTACTGAGGGTGAGTATGTCTAGATGCAGCCAGTGCAGAAGGCAGCGGGAATCCTCTGTGGGGGCGTCTCCATCTCTGACTCTCCCCACTTTGAAGTACTTGTTAGTTAACGGCCCCCCCAGGCCCATACATCCTTCTTTAGGACAGTTTTAAACTGTAATTGTTTACAGTAGGTCTGCGCTGATGTATTTTTTGGTGTCAAAACACAGTTTAATGGGGCAATCTGTTTACTATTACAGCAACTTTAAAAATACACATCACTTAGGGAGAAAATGAAATGAATGAAATGTGTGTTTTGCAATCCCCGCAGGGCTAATGAGAGGCTGGCAGAGATGAACACTAAACTGCAGCTGGAGAAACAGCACAAGAGTTCTTTCCTCGGCTTTGTTCCTGCAAGGCCTGTTGATGGACCGCCTTCTGCTGAAAGTTCTACTACTAGCGTAGAGCCCAAAAGGAATGTTACTCGAAGAAGGAACTTCAGGAATTTTTCAGACCCTTCAACTAGCACGGGCGGTCACTTGTTCACGATTAGTTATATTATCTTTTTTCCCTTGGGTTTCAGATTTCTGATATAATTCTTGTTTTTAATTTGATGAAATTCTGAGTTGTTTATTTGACTTCTGCACACTAAGTAAAAGCCATAATTAATTGTGCTAATAAAGAAAGGAGACAGAAATTTTATAATTTTTTAAAGTCCCTGGACTTGTAATTTTCAAGAGATACCTGTCATTAACTTTATTCAATCAATGCAACTAAACTGACAAATTTCAAATTTCTTCAAAAGCTCCATTTTAAATTCTATTTTAGAAATTAAGTATTATTGCCTAATAACTAGAGATACACTTTCCAATGTTTGGCTTAGTTTCTGATTGATTTCGGCTTGGCATTGGTTCACAGTAATTTTCAAGTTTGCCTGCACCCCAGTTTTTCTGCCCCTAAGCATAAGTAAATGATTGGCATCGAGATACTTAACCACATACAGATGTTTTTTATTTAAAGGAATCCAAGATAAATTCTTTTTATGAATTCAATAAACTTGTAACACTAAAAACATTAAGTTCTGTTTTTAAGTTTAAAATTTTTATCATTTTCTTCTGTAAGAGTACATCCTTAATTGCTATTTTACTTATAGCATTGTTATTTTAATTGTTATAAAATGTCTTACTGAGCAGTTGTAGAACATTTCTAAATATGTAGTCAAGTATAGCAAGTATTTAAATTTTTAAAATGAAGTTCGCTTCTGTCTCTGTCTTGCCCTCACCTGTAGGAATACCGAGGTGGCAACGATAGGGAGTCTTTAAATTACAACCAGTTTTCATTGTGTATCGTTGTTAAAATAGCCATTTAAAGCGGTGCGCGTTGGCTTATGGTTTGATGGTGTTTTCATGATCTTCTTGATGTAGAGAAAGGTAGCACAGGCCCTTGTTAAGTGAGGCCCCAACCTGTTTCTTCTCACTTGGCTTCATGTCATAATAAATCGAAGAAGAAAAAAGCTCAGGTTTCGTAGACAGTGTTGTGGGTAAATCGAGTCTAAGTGCTTCAGAGTCATGAAACCAGACTGCGTGGTGTTAAAAAAAAATGCATGGCTAACACTTCTGTCAGCGGCTAAGCATGATGCAAACTCGAAATGTTTTCATTAGTTGTCACCAAAAAATCGCCAGTGTGTCATTTACAGGATGATGGTGAGTGTGAGTGCAAAAGCAATGCGAGAGAAAGCTCCTGAGGACAGTTCCTTCCTTTAATGTTTTTGGAGGAAAGAGGTGTCTATTTTTTAGTACTTGTAGGTACACTGGAAAATAACTTATTTTAAACTCAGTGTTGTACTTCCAAGGCACACGTAGTTCTTCTGTGGGGCCGTGGGGCCAAATCACGCTAGATTTAGCAGGGAGATTAACAAGCCCCGCTCTGTCCGGGTGCAGAGACACGGCTTCCTCAGCACTACAGGGTGCTTCACAGGAGCTATTGTACAGTTACTGTTTACAGATTTCTTAGTCAGACTTAGAGAAAGAAGGTGCCTTCTGGAATTGCTAGGGATGTAATTATTTCTGCTGGGAAAACATAAAGTAATGCTATGAGAGGTGTGAACATACTGTCATTTTAATGACAGGAAGGGATGGGTTTTTGCATGGGGCTTAACAAAACAACAGACTTGCACAGCTTTTCAGCTATGGTTCTAGAAAGCAAAATGTTCAAAACGACATTGGGATTGACTTTAACATTCTCCTTTATTTGCAAGGTTTTAACATTTTGGACTGTTCCTACTGTGAAGTTCCAGCTTGCTCCGCATTTTTTTCTAGCTTGACAGAAGTGTTGTTCTAAGTCTGTGATTTCAGTCGCGCTGGTTGTCGAAGGAAGCTTTTTCCAGTTCGTAACACTTGGGTTTATTGCCTCTCTTACTGCTGCATGAAGTATAGCCTTTTCCCTTGTCATCGTTGTAGTGGTAACAGATGGACCCCTTATCTGTTTTGCTAATTTTTACCCTCAGATTTCACATTCTAGTTTATTTCTGGGATGTTTTGTCCTACATGTCAGAAGCAATTTTACAGTTTTACTCAATTGTGTTACTTAACTTTATTACTATAAAATACAAAAAGTTAAAATTAGCCTGAGCAGATACATCGCTGTTAGATTTTCTTGCACATAGAATTTTTTCTGAGAACTGAAAACTTAAAAATTGATTCCAGACAATATTATAACAGGCAAAATCTCTCTGTTTTAAAGACTTTTTTATGTTCAAGAGTTTTTAAGTATTGGTGTGCCTAACATGAAGCATGGCCACAATAGTTAATAAATGTCCTTCAAATCTATTTTAAATAGGAAGACTAAATTTTACACTGATTGATTTTGGACTTTTGGTGTATTACTGACACTTTGAAACGTTTCCTAATGATTTATTTCAATAATTTTTAAATTTCTCAAATGTCCATTCAGTTTAGCAGCCCTTTTTCTAAATGGGATTATACCAATGCACCAGAGCTAAAACGATTAATATTCCTAAGACTTTAACTTTTTACATGACACAGCACTGCGTCTCAGCAGTATCTTGGTCACGTTTCTTTTAAAAGTAGGCTTCCAAGGCAGGGCACATCCACTCAGAATTTTAATTCTAATCAAACTATCACAGTAGTTAAGCTCACTTCTCATAAGGTGGAGGCAGAGTTTAGTAACCTTGTTTCTGGTATCAGTTCTCTACTCTGAGGACTCCCTCCTGCCCTCATTTCATTTTGTCTGAATGGACAAATGAGGAAGCACGTTATCTTTTGAAAGACAATCACTCAACTTCTTCCAGTTCTTTTTCTTTCATTCACTTTTTTCTCTGGACTTAATTTTTTAGCTCCTTGATCAACAAATTCTTTCTCATTTCTTTTCTCTGCAGCAAAATACATGTATTTAATAGTTACAAACTGACAAGTGTCATTTCCTTCATACGTTAACCTATTTACAACAGGATACTGAATGAGAGTGGTTAAATGCCTTGGTTTTATTACATTTCTGGATTTGTACTTATTTTTATAACATTTAAAATAAGAATGATACCAAGTTTGAACTTAAAAGTATCAATAATCTGAAAATATATTCACTTCGGAAATGAACGTGTGTGTATACGTGTTGGCAAGTGTGTTTTTATCAAATTGATCTCAGAAAGAGAGGGCAGCATTATCTTCCAGCCTGTGACCTCAGTTTTGACCTCAATCCTGCAGTGTCCCCAGTGGGACCTTCCATTTCTATGGGACATAGTCTGCGAACTGCCAGTTATGAGAGAATCCTCCTAATTAAAAATCATTAGAATTAAATCTTGCTGATACATTGTCTTCCTGTGTATGATTTTCTCACCTTTCTGTGTTTTTGTTAAATGGAAAAGTTTAAGTAAAACTGCAGGTGCCTTCTCCTTATTAATGTTGGACTTCAGACCACTTCCACCATCTGGACATAGGGGTCCTCACCTAGAAATAAACATAAAGGTCCCAGAAGTACCTATTTAGGAAAATAGCTTTGCAGAGGAAAAGATAGTAATCTCACATTCAACTCATGTAAAAGTGTGATCTACATTTTGCATAGTGTTTATTAATGGTTATATGAATTTATTTCAGTAAAGGCTTTTCCCTTCATCTGCTAGGCGTTTTTCACTTCACTGGCACTGTTGTCACGTTGTTGATGGCATAAGGCCTCTCTAGAATGCTCTCGTCAGACAATGTTATGGAAAACAGGCTCTGAAAATATTGGCAAACGGTAGCCAAAAATCTTGTCTTTGCACCTAACATTTACAAAGGCCTGGGCTCTCGTGTCGCTGTTATCACCACAGTGTTTATTATGTTCATGTACTATTTTAGACCCTGTTTAGTGAGCGGGTGACTTTTATAAGAAAGATTTTTAAAAGAACACTCTAGATGGGGACACTTGAAGTCTGAAGTGTCCCCACACATTTCATAATTAAATACGTAGCTAATTAAGTCAAGTTTCAAAAAGTTGGCCCTAGTTTCTAGAATGGAAACAAAGTTACAGTTAAAGAATTAGGTATTGTTTTCCTTGTTTCTAACTCTAGGAAGTTGTGAATCAGAAACCAACTTTGAAAACTGGCACTAGCCTCTCCTTTTCTTTTCTTCAAGCAGATTTTCTGACATAAATATTTTAGTCATCTACAGAGAGCAAAATACATTTAACTTGTTTGCAGTAGAATTTTCGCTTGACATTATAACAGAACCCCTTTCTTCATTTTGTGTATCTACGATTCTGTACTAAAAACATTAGCATAGAACAGACCTTAAAATCTTAGTTTTCTAAAAGTGCAGGAATGGAAAGCTCATTTTAAGGAAAAATCCATTAACGTTAAAAAAAACTAAACTTTTATAAAGGGTAATTTTTCTAAGAATGACAACGTAATGCATTCAGTGTGAAACATGAATTGTTGAAACTCTTTGTGCTCATAAGATCGGGCATCGCCCTGTAAAATTATGTGTACGTGACAGGGCAGTATTTATTGTGCTTTTCATCAAGTGAATCTAAATAGCCTTACATATGTATGTTCTCTATTATCTAAAATCAAAGTAAGTAGCAATTTATTTCATTCATGTGATTATTTTTCGTTTAAGCAATCCCCAAGTTAGGTCAAGTCTCTAAAAGTAGTATTTAAAGGCCACATTTCATAAGCTAGCTGTCATTCCTATAATAGTGTTTCTCGTTTAACTTAAACATTAAAAATAATATTTGACTCATTTCAGATGCAGAAGAAGTCGATGATTTATATAGCTACAGAATTGAAAGAAGGTATGTTGCCAACATTTCTGAATTAAAGTTAGACGTTGATTTCCGAACTACACTGTAAACAGTAAATGGCACCTCTTTCTATTGTTTGAATAACAGATACTATGTTAAATGTTTTTCTTACACATATCTAGTGAAAAATGTGAAAGCTTAATTTCATTCATAATGATAAATATACTTATTCCTCGTGTATTCCTCATGATCCATAGCTTTAAAAAAAACTCAAGAAGTCTGTGTTCTCTATTTCTGGCTGTGCCCTTCCTCTCCTGCTGTCCCCGTGGGCCTGTCACCTGCGCACGGACCTGTTCTCAGAAAGCATGGAGGTCATCAGCTCGAGTTTCTGGTAGTGACTGAGGCCAAAAACCCAGACTCAAGCAAACACAGTTCATGTAGCTGTCACCTGGTGGATGACAATTAAATTTCCTATCATTCTCTTTGTCACTGGTTAACCTTTTGCCCTCAGGAAAACTTCCAACTTCCTTAGCTTGGAAGAAAAACACCCACATCGATCTGGCTCTTGCCAAATCTTCAGCCGTATCTCTTTACTCCCCTGCTCTGCCCCTGTGCTCCAGAGGCTGGTCCGACTGCGTCCAGCTCCTCGGGTGCCCTTCCTGCCTCCGCTCTTTGTGTTTGCTTCTTGCCTCTCCCTCCCACACTTTCTTCTCCTCCTTCAGGTATCTGCTTACATATCACAGCCATCAAAGAGCAGACAGTATTGACACAAAGCTGGACGTCCCTTTTGAGTGTGCCAACTGTGCCCTCCTTTATACCTGACATGGCATTTATGTCTCTGTACCGAAATTGCCTGTTCATCTAGTTTTCCAGTTTATGGTACAAGATCTTTCAGGGTGGACTCTGTCATCTTCATCTTGTGAGTCCAGTGCTTGTCACAGTCCCTTAGCTCATGGTTGCTGAGTAAATGAATGAAGAATGAGAAAACCAGGCGCTCTGATCCTTAGCCACAAGAGCAGTTAATTCAACATGCAACCATGGGCAAAGTCTAGAGTAGTAATCTTGTATTTTGTGTTGTAATCGTATATAGGTATTTTTCTTTCGTCTTAAAACTTAGAAAAGTCTCAGCTTTTCTTAAAAAGTAAACTGACATTTAGTTACCTATGAAGTATTTTAAGTAAAGAATCTAATTCTTTCATTTTCTTTCCAGCTACTACTGAACTTCAACCAGTCCTACAGACTCTTCGTAGGCTCGATGGACGAGTGAAGTCTAAGTCAAGGTCTGGTTTCAAAAGCATGTCAAGAATATGTGGAGATTTTGAAGAAAGAGTGTATGATCTACAAGATAAATAGTAAACATTTACCTGCTGGGCTGTTTGCCTAACATTTTAGTTATTTCCCGTTAAGATATTGACAGTGTTTATTAAAGGAAAATACTTCTGTATTATATGTGCATGATTAAAATTTATGCAGTATTTTAAATCACGTTTCTCTGCATCTCATTAACTTTTCAGCAAATTTTGGGAATAAAACCCAGCACTTTGGAGTATTACATACTCAAACCGAGCCCGGATGCCAGCTGTTTAAACAACAGCCAACCACGCAGCAAACTTGTCGTTGATATTGAGCAGTGTTGATTGATAGCTTTTTTGAATTTTCCAGTGTTAATCACTGTCTATAGACCTAAAGATTTAGACAGACAGCGTTTGGATCTGCTGTGGCTGTTTCAATGTTCTGATGGATCACAACACTCGTTACAGTGCCATCAGACTTTCTGTATGTTACCTTAAACACTGATTCACAGATATTTACTCATGGAGAAACGAAATCTGCCTCAGGCTTTTCATTTTCTCTACTTACTTTTTGGAAACAGTCTTAAAATTAGAGACATGTTCCAAGCACCAGACGCAAATGGACGTTGTCACAAACCTGCCATCTCCCCCATACATTCTCCTAAGGCGTTATCTATCTTTCCTAAATGTCACTTGTTCTTCCATAAGTGCCCTTTCTCTCCCCTCTCACCAAGAAGTCATTTGTTTTTCAGAAAATGCCTTTCTCCTTTTCCTGTCACTTATTAAATTGTATATAAGCCCCCAATTCTAGCCACCCCTCAAATCACACTTCTTTGTGAACTCTTGCATGTATTCATGCGTAATTTTCTTCTCACAGTAATCTGCTTTAGTCAATTTAATTTGCAGGTTCCCAATCACTGAACATAAGCCAGTGAAGGAAATATTCTCCTTCTCAACAATTTCCAGGAGCTAAAATTTTAATAACTCCTACTTACATCGTTTATTCCCTTTTCCATCCTTTCAGTGTGCTTACTTGGCAAAACTCCCAACTACACAACAGACTGATTCTCATTCTTCCCCCGTACGTCCCCCCAGGCATCTAAGTGCTGCTGAAGAAAGTCACGCACTGCCCGGCGGTCCTGCTACTTTTATTTAGTTAATTTGCATCTTCTTCCTTCTCAGTGATGATTTCCAATTCCCCTCTGTAAACATCTCCCTGTTTCTTCCCTCTCACGTGAGCCAGACAGTCTTACTTCTGACGACAAACTTCCTGAAGGATCTGCCTGCTTCCCCACCAGCAGTCTGTCCCCACCCACTCTGGTGTGTCTTCCCCTTCCTCCATCCCCACGCAGCGAGTCAGTGATAACCCCCACGTCTAAAAGTGACACATTTCTGGCCCTTGTCTAACTGAACTCGTTTCTCCTGGCATTCCATGTAACCGACTTCTAACTGACCACTGCCTACAGCATCCTCTTTAGTCTTTAGCTGAAGGTGATGTTGAAGGTGAGGGCTTCAGCCTTCTTGGTGAGTTCACTCCGTTTACCCTGGCTGTCTCCCATGGGTATACACAGGAAGTATACGTGTTTTTCAATTTTTGTTTATTTTCCTCCTGTTAGTCTGCCTCACGTCAGATTAATTCTTAGACCAGCCAGATGAGCCTAGAAAGGTGGAGGAACGCTCCCCACCCCCACCCCAGCTCAAGCCTGAGCACAGGTAGCTGCGCTCATTCACAGCTGGCGTGGGCACTGCCTCGCCTGCAGGGAATAGATCGATGGCAAACTGCGCTATTCCTACAGCACTAGCCAGTGAGCTGAAGCTCACCTGAATGTCCTCCAGGCTGAGGTGGGGTCACTGCTCCCGGCAGCAGAAGACTGCCTTTGTGAAAGGAAAATAAAAATGGAGTCTGCATTGCTCGAGAGGGCTCACTAAGGAGGTGTGACTTATGCACATCTCAGCCCACACAGAATCTGGCCCTGTGAGCATTTGTTGCCCTAATGAAGTCATCCGGAACACCTGCCAGAAACTTGAGATACTTACTAAGCCCCTACCCTAAAATAACCTGTGATTCCTTAAGGACACGTGTCTCCTGACTGGCTCACGTCAGTGTCAGTCACAGTCTTCATCAGGCAACTTTTGACAACCTCTTGGCTTTTTGCCTTTATAAGCCCCTGACTCCCGTCCTTGAAACACTCAGTTTTACCCAAATCTGTGTCTCCCAAGTTGCAATTTATTTCTTCCAGTTTTATTGAGGTATAATTGACCTACAGCACTGTATTATAAGTTTAAGGCGTACAGCATAATGATTTAATTTATATATACCATGAGATGATGACTGCAATGTACTTTGCTGTAAATATTAACATAACTATACCCCTGTCGCTGGGATACAGCAAGATGATTACTTAGGGTTCTCCAAGGGAGAAATGAAAATAATAGAGTACCTATATCTCTGTCTGTCTGTCTGTCTTTCTAGCTTTCTATCATGGCTGAAATCCATAGGGTGGGCCTGCAGCCTGGAAATTCAGGTAAGAGTTAACATTGCAGTCTTGAGTCTGAATCCCAAGGGACGATAGTCTGGCGACTCAGATTGGGTTTCCATGCTTCAGCCACGAAAAGAATTCCCTTCAGTTTGGGGAACCTCAGTCTTTGCTCTGAAGGCCTTCAGCTGTTTGGATGAGGCCCGTCAACATTATGGAGGGTAATCAGCTTTATTCAAAGTCAGTGATTTAAATGCTAATCACACCTGAAATATACGTTCACAGAAACATCTAAACTGGTGTTTGACCAAGCAACTGGGCATCATAATCTAGCCAAGAGATATTTATCAGGAGTTGGAGAGGTTTGTTCTAAAGGGATATAAAGCTTCATTCCAGAAGGAAGTAATTTGCTCAGCACAGTTCTAGGTCACCTCTGGGCTCCTGATAATCATGAAGTCAGATCTGATTTCCCAGCCTGTGACTCTTTGTGTCCAGCAGGTGGCACCAAATGATCAGTCATAGCTCAGATGCACAGGCTCGTCTTTGGGAACAGGTGCAATGTATTTATGTATGGCCAGCATCTTAAACAAAGCACTCATGTTGTCTGCCAGTCTTCTTCACCATTTTACTGAGACGTGTGGATCAAAATGAGAAGTTCACAGGCAAATGGTTGTCTCTCCTGGAATGTGGTGATATTGTGGAATAATGAAAATGTTAAGTCAAACACAGAGACAGGCCAGTAAAATGGCACCTAAACACAGGTGTGGGGAACTCGTGTGTGTGTGTGTGTGTGTGTGTGTGTGAACTTGTGCTTCTGAGAAAGATTAAACAGGAGTGGAAATGATGAAAAATACTTCAAAAAATGGTAAAGAAAATAGTGTAGAAAAACCTGTAAAGGGAATAAAGTTGGAGAAGACGAAACAGAGAGAGAAAAGCCAACTCGAGTGTGCATGAGACTGGGCTATGTGGATAAAGTGTTAACACAGGAACCCCTGGAGAAAGGATCCATGCGTCCTGATAACAGAAGACCTGAGTTCCAAATGAACATCATGTAAGTGGAGGATTAGGAAAAAAGACACCAAACCATCTGCAACCAATTCAATGGAATCCTTTATTTTAAGGGACTCTTAACTTCATGCTCACAAAGACCAGGAACTTTACACATTACACACAGCATGTGTTCCAGGAGGCAGGGTTGAAGCTGCAGGCACTGAAAAAGGAACCTCCCTACTATGGAGAAGGAGACAGAAAACCGCAAGGCTGGGGTGGAATAGTAGACCTATTGGGTTCACTTCTTTGTTAAGCTGTTAAAATCTCCCTAATTAGAGGGAGGGCACAGCTCAAGTGGTAGAGTGCATGCTTAGCATGCGTGAGGCCCTGGGTTCAATCCCCAGTACCTGCTCTAAAAGAAATAAATAAATAAACCTAATTACCACCCGCACCACCCAAAATAAAAAAAAAAATTCCCTAATTAAAAGCAAAAGTCTTTTTTTCTTTTAATCTGCTAATCTTCTTTTTTTCCATCCGCTAAGGTGGAGGCTGTGAGGAGGGGGTTTATTGCTTGCTGCTGCATTGAGGGACCTGTCACTCTGTATAGAAGCTGCTTCCAGAGCAGGACAATCCCCATCGTAATTGAAGGAATGGAAGGTAGCTTGAGCTTAATTATTAACATAATGATTGATGGTTTTGGTCCATTCAACAAAGTAATAGTCTTAATTCAAATCCATGTGTTAATTTTGGCTTTTGTAGCTTAAAGTACAGGCTAAATTGCCTTGAGACTGTGATGGAACTGGTTAAATGCTTTATAATGAAGTTTTCTTTCACGAAAATACGTCCCCCTCTGTTTTTGCTCTGTGATAAATTTAGCTGTCATTTAAATTAGAATTTGAGTTATTTATGTGCAATAAAGATCCTTGTGCTTAAAAAGGCTGTGTCTTTTTTTTAAACAGTTTTTTGATTTTTTAATAAAAGATTCCCCTTCTAACCTTTTTTTTTTTTTTGACTTTTTTTCATCATATAAAACCCAAAACCTAATGAAATATGTCTCCAGGTTTTTGAAGAGCAAAAAGATGCTCAGAGACAGCTTTCTCAAGAGCAGAATGCCAGAGTAATACAAGATTAAATCCTGGCCCATCATCTTTCCCAACAAAAGGAGGCAGAAAAGGCTAATAAGAAAATGAATGCTGAAGTATTTTCTTTAGTCATTTTCAATCGTGTGTGTATGAATTTGTATACTTACATAGTTTAAAACCAATACTATAGGTACAGAAAGTATAGAGAGTTTTAAAAGCCTATATATGTAACTATATTTTCTGGGGGTTTCATTTCTGTTCCATTGGATAAAGCAATATTGTGAATTCAAATCCATTTGCCTGCAACAGTGACATAGTGACATTCACAATGGCCTCATCCAAGGAGAGGCTGTTCATATTTTCCATAGGAATTGATGAACTTTCCATTATCTCTAAACTCTTCTTATAATGGCGGGCATTCTAGTTTCTGGCAATGATCTGACTCCATTGATACACGAATGGACACGTTACTTTACCATTTTCACTGATGGTAAGGAGGAAAAAGTATAGCCAGTTCAGAAACCGTGGTTTGGGTGTCATTCTCCTATGTGAGATAAAAAGTAACGCTCTGCTCTATGTGGTATCTGATTTCAGTACAAGGAGATTTAGAACATAGTGACAGGCATGCCATAATCTATACTTAGTGATAATTTATTGATCAGTATTTTATTTTTAATAAAACAGTTCACAGTATTTCCCTGCTATTCACATCCCACATCATGTCTCCAAACACACATATCCCGAAGACGTGTCATCTTCCCAAGCCAACATCATCTAACTAGGCCCAATCATCTCCCCAAGCCCCCATCATCTCCCTAAGCCCAATCATCTCCCCAAGCTCACAACTCCGAAAACGCACATCATTTCCCCGAGCCTGCATCATTACCCAAGCCCGCATTTTCTAGCCGAGCCCGCATCATGATCCTACATCGGCGTACTATCTGCGAGTCTGCATCATTTACGCATGCCCGTGTCATCTCCCGGAGCCGCTTTATCTCCCCAAGCAAACATCTACCCAAACCAACATAGTCTCCCCAAGCCCAATTAGTCTCACAAAGACCACATCATATCCCCAAGCCCGCAACGACTCCCCATGCCCACATCATGTTTCCAGGCCCACATGTCCCCAAGCCGACCTCACCACCCTAAGCCCGCATCATGTCCCAAACACAAATCATCTCCCCAAGCCCGCATGATCTCCCAAGCCCACGTCATCTCCCAAAGCCTGCATCATCTCCCTGAGCCCACAGCATATCTGCAAGACTGCTTCATCACCCCATGCCAGAGTCATCTCCCTAAGCCGACTCATCTCCCCAAGCCCAACCATCTCCCCAAGCTCGCAACATCTCCCCAAGACAAAATCTCCCAAAAGGCACATTATCTCCCCAAGCGCGCATCATATCCCAAGCCTGCATCATCTCCGCAAGCCTAATCATCTCCCCAAGCCCAATCATCACCCCAAGCCCGCATCATCTCCCCAAGCCCGCACCGAATCCCCGAGCCCGCATCATGTTTCCAGGCCACATGTCCCCAAGCCGACCTAACCACACTAAGGTCGCATCATGTCCCCAAGCACAAATCATCCCCCCAAGCCCACATGAGCTCCCAAGCCCACGTTTTCTCCCAAAGCCTGCATCATCTCCCTGACCAAACAGCATATCTGCAAGACCACTTCATCTCCCCAAGCCCGCATCATCTCCCCAAGTCTGAATCATCTCTCCAAGCCCACAACTATCGAAACCAAAATATTCCTAAGCCCACATCAGCTCTCCAAGTCCACGTCACCTCCCTGAACCTGTGTTGTGTCACCGAGCTGGCGTCATATTCCAGAGGTCGTATCGTGACAATGAGCCCACATCATGTCCACAAGCCCGATAATGTCTGCGAGCCCACGTCATCTCCCGAGCCTGTGTGATGTTCCCAAGACCACATATCCTCAAGCCCGCATCATCTCCCAACGCCCAATCATCTCCCTAGCCCACATCATCAACCGAAGCTAATCATCTCCGCAAGCCCGCATCATATCCCAAGCCTGCATCATCTCCCCAAGCCTAATCATCTCCCCAAGCCCAATCATCTCCCCAAACCCGCATCATTTCCCAAGCCTGCATCATCCAGCCGAGCCTTTGTCATGTCGCCAAGCCAGCGTAATATCTGCAAGTCCGCATCATTTACACAGACCCACATCATCTCCCCAAGCCAACATGATCTACCCGAGCTCACATCGTCTCCCCGAGGCCACATAGTCTCCCCAAGCCCGCATCACCTCCCCAAGCCCGCATCGACTCCCCGAACCCAATAATCTCCCGAAGCCCGCATCATCTCCCTAAGCCCAACAATCTCCCCAAGCCCACATCATCTCCCCAAGCCCGCACCGAATCCCCGAGCCCACATCATGTTTCCAGGCCACATGTACCCAAGCCGACCTCACCACACTAAGGCCGCATCATGTCCCCAAGCACAAATCATCCCACCAAGCCCGCATGAGCTCCCAAGCCCACGTCTTCTCCCAAAGCCTGCATCATCTCCCTGAGCCCACACCATATGTGCAAGACCGCTTCATCACCCCGTGCCAGAGTCATCTCCCTAAGCCCACTCATCTCCCCAAGCCCAATCATCTCCCCAAGCTCGCATCATCTTCCCAAGACAAAATCTCCCAAAAGGCACATTATCTCCCCAAGCCCGCATCATCTCCCCAAGTCTGAATCATCTCTCCAAGCCCACATCTATCGAAACCAAAATATTCCTAAGCCCACATCAGCTCTCCAAGTCCACGTCACCTCCCTGAACCTGTGTTGTGTCCCCGAGCTGGCGTCATATTCCAGAGGCCGTATCGTGACAATGAGCCCACATCATGTCCACAAGCCCGATAATGTCTGCGAGCCCACGTCATCTCCCGAGCCTGTGTGATGTCCCCAAGACCACATATCCTCAAGCCCGCATCATCTCCCAACGCCCAATCATCTCCCTAGCCCACATCATCTCCCGAAGCGTAATCACCTCCCCAAGCCCGCATCATATCCCAAGACTGCATCATCTCCCCAAGCCTAATCATCTCCCCAAGCCCAATCATCTCCCCAAACCCGCATCATTTCCCAAGCCTGCATCATCCAGCCGAGCCTTTGTAATGTCGCCAAGTCAGCGTAATATCTGCAAGTCCACATCATTTACACAGACCCACATCATCTCCCCAAGCCAACTTGATCTACCCGAGCTCACATCATCCCACCGAGCCCACATAGTCTACCCAAGCCCGCATCATCTCCCGAAGCCCACATCGACTCCCCGATCCCAATAATCTCCGCAAGCCCGCATCATCTCCCTAAGCCCAATCACCTCCCCAAGCCCACATCATCTCCTGAAGCGCAATCATCTCCATAAACCAACATCATCTCCCCAACCCCGTGTCATCTCCCCAAAGCCAATAATTTCCCCAAGCCCACATATTCTCCCCAAGACTACATCATGTCCCCAAGCCCGCATCATCTCGCCAAGCCCACATCATCTACCCAAGCCCTCATCGACTCCCAAAGCCCGCATCATGTTTCCAGGCCCACATCTACCTAACCCGACCTCACTACCTTAAGCCTGCATCATGTCCCCAATAACAAATCATCTCCCCCAGTCTGCATGACGTCCCAAGTCCACATCATCTACGACAGCCTGCATTATCTCCCTGAGCCCACAGCATGTCTGCAAGACCGCTTCGTCACCCCAAGCCCGAGTCATCTCCCACAGTCCAATCATCTCCCCAAGCCCATATCATGTCTCCAACCCACATCTCCCCAAGCCCACATCATCTCCCCAAGCCCGCATCATCTCCCTAAGCCCATCATCTCCCCGAGCCCACATCATCTCCCCAAGCCCGCACCGAATCCCCGAGCCCGCATCATGTTTCCAGGCCACATGTCCCCAAGCCGACCTCACCACACTAAGGCCGCATCATGTCCCCAAGCACAAATCATCCACACAAGCCCGCATGAGCTCCCAAGCCCACGTCTTCTCCCAAAGCCTGCATCATCTCCCTGAGCTCACAGCATATCTGCAAGACCACTTCATCACCCCAAGCCCGAGTCATCTCCCACAGTCCAATCATCTCCCCAAGCCCACATCGTGTCTCCAACCCACATCTCCCTGATGTCCCATCATCTCTATGAGCTCATGTCATCTCCCCAAGCTGGTGTCATGTCCTCGAGCCCGAGTCATGTCCCCGAGCCGATGCCATATAAGGGAGCCCACATCATCTCCACGTGCCAGGGTCATCTCCCTGAGCCCATGTAATCTCCCCAAACCATTGTCTCCCCAAGCCAACATCATCTCCACAAGTCTGAATCATCTCTCCAAGCCCACATCGTTCGAAACCCACATCTTCCCAAGCCTACATCAGCTCTCCAAGTCCACGTCATCTCCCTGAACCTGTCTTGTGTCCCCGAGCGGCGTCATGTCCCAGAGCCCGTGTAGTGTCAGTGAGGCCACATTATGTCCAGAAGCCCCCAAAATGTCTGCGAGCCCGTGTCATCTCCCGGAGCCTGTGTCATTTCCCCAAGCCTGCATCATTTCCCTAAGCTGACATATCCCCAAGCCAACATCATCTCCCTAAGCCCATTCATCTTCCCGAGCCCACATCATCTTCCCAAGCCCGCATCATCTCCCCAAGCCCGCAACGACTCCCCAAGCCCGCAACGACTCCCCAAGCCCGCATCATGTTTCCAGGCCCACATGTACCTAACCCGACCTCACTACCTTAAGCCCGCATCATGTCCCCAATAAAAAATCATCTCACTGAGCCCGCATGATCTCCCAAGACTACGTCATATCCCAAAGCCTGCATCATCTCCCTGACCCCACAGCATGTCTGCAAGACCTCTTCATCACCCCAAGCCCATCATGTCCCACAGTCCAATCATCTCCACAAGCCAACATCATCTCCCCAAGCGCACGTCATCTCCCTGAACCCGTGTCGTGACCCTGAGCCGGTGTCATGTCCTCGAGCCCATGTTATTTCACTGAGCCCAAGTCATGCCTGGTAGCTTGAAAAATGTCTACAAGCCTGAGTCACCTCCCCGAGCCCCCATCGTCTCCTTGAGCCCACGTCATCTCCCCAAGCCGGTGTCATGTCCTCGAGACCGTGTCATGTCCCCGAGCCAACGCCATATCAGGGAGCTCACATCATCTCCACGAGCCCGGGTCATCTCCCTGAGCCCGCGACATCTCCCCTAGCCAACATCTCCCCAGGCCAACATCATCTCCCCAAGTCTGAATCATCTCCCCAAGCCCTCATCGACTCCCCAAGCCCGCATCATGTTTCCAGGCCCACATGTACCTAACCCGACCTCACTACCTTAAGCCCGCATTATGTCCCCAATAACACATCATCTCCCCCAGCCTGCATGATGTCCCAAGCCCACATCGTCTACCACAGCTTGCATCATCTCCCTGAGCCCACAGCATATCTGCAAGACCGCTTCGTCACCCCAAGCCCGAGTCATCTCCCACAGTCCAATCATCTCCCCAAGCCCACATCATGTCTCCAACCCACATCTCCCCAAGCCCACATCATCTCCCTAAGCCCGCATCATCTCCCTAAGCCCAATCATCTCCCCAAGCCCAAATCTCCCAAAAGGTACGTTATCTCCCCAATGCCGCATCATTTCCCAAGGATTCATCATGTAGCCGAGCCTGTGTCATGTCTCCAAGCTGGCGTAATATCTGCACACCCGCATCATTTACAGAGGCCTGCATCATCTCCCTAAGCCCACTCATCTCCCCAAGCCCAATCATCTCCCCAAGCTCGCATCATCTCCCCAAGACAAAATCTCCCAAAAGGCACATTATCTCCCCAAGCCCGCATCATTTCCCAAGCCAGCATCATCCAGCCGAGCCTGTGTCATGTCCCCAAGCTGGCGTAATATCTGCAAGTCTGCATCATTTACACAGACCCACATCTTCTCCCCAAGCCAACATGATCTCCCCAAGCTCACATCATCTCCCTGAGCCCACATAGTATCCCCGAGCCCGCATCATCTCCCCAAGCCCGCACCGAATCCCCGAGCCCGCAACATGTTTCCAGGCCACATGTCCCCAAGCCGACCTCACCACACTAAGGCCGCATCATGTCCCCAAGCACAAATCATCCCCCCAAGCCCGCATGAGCTCCCAAGCCCACGTCTTCTCCCAAAGCCTGCATCATCTCCCTGACCTCACAGCATATCTGCAAGACCACTTCATCACCCCAAGCCCGAGTCATCTCCCACTGTCCAATCATCTCCCCAAGCCCGCATCATCTCCCTAAGTCTGAATCATCTCTCCAAGCCCACATCTATCGAAACCAAAATATTCCTAAGCCCACATCAGCTCTCCAAGTCCACGTCACCTCCCTGAACCTGTGTTGTGTCCCCGAGCTGGCGTCATATTCCAGAGGCCGTATCGTGACAATGAGCCCACATCATGTCCACAAGCCCGATAATGTCTGCGAGCCCACGTCATCTCCCGAGCCTGTGTGATGTCCCCAAGACCACATATCCTCAAGCCCGCATCATCTCCCAACGCCCAATCATCTCCCTAGCCCACATCATCTCCCGAAGCGTAATCATCTCCGCAAGCCCGCATCATATCCCAAGCCTGCATCATCTCCCCAAGCCTAATCATCTCCCCAAGCCCAATCATCTCCCCAAACCCGCATCATTTCCCAAGCCTGCATCATTTCCCAAGCCTGCATCATCCAGCCGAGCCTTTGTCATGTCGCCAAGCCAGCGTAATATCTGCAAGTCCGCATCATTTACACAGACCCACATCATCTCCCGAAGCCAACATGATCTACCCGAGCTCACATCGTCTCACCGAGCCCTCATAGTCTCCCCAAGCCCGCATCATCTCCCGAAGCCCACATCGATTCCCCGAGCCCAATAATCTCCGCAAGCCCGCATCATCTCCCTAAGCCCAATCATCTCCCCAAGCCCACATCATCTCCTGAAGCGCAATCATCTCCCCAAGCCCACATCATCTCCTGAAGCGCAATCATCTCCATAAACCAACATCATCTCCCCAACCCCGTGTCATCTCCCCAAAGCCAATAATTTCCCCAAGCCCGCATCATCTCCCCAAGACTACATCATGTCCCCAAGCCCGCATCATCTCGCCAAGCCCACATCATCTCCCCAAGCCCTCATCGACTCCCAAATCCCGCATCATGTTTCCAGGCCCACATGTACCTAACCCGACCTCACTACCTTAAGCCTGCATCATGTCCCCAATAACAAATCATCTCCCCCAGTCTGCATGATGTCCCAAGTCCACATCATCTACGACAGCCTTCATCATCTCCCTGAGCCCACAGCATGTCTGCAAGACCGCTTCGTCACCCCAAGCCCGAGTCATCTCCCACAGTCCAATCATCTCCCCAAGCCCACATCATGTCTCCAACCCACATCTCCCCAAGCCCGCATCATCTCCCCAAGCCCGCATCGACTCCCCGAGCCCAATAATCTCCCCAAGCCCGCATCATCTCCCTAAGCCCAATCATCTCCCCAAGCCCACATCATCTCCCCAAGCCCGCACTGAATTCCCGAGCCCGCATCATGTTTCCAGGCCACATGTCCCCAAGCCGACCTCACCACACTGAGGCCGCATCATGTCCCCAAGCACAAATCATCCCCACAAGCCCGCATGAGCTCCCAAGCCCACGTCTTCTCCCAAAGCCTGCATCATCTCCCTGAGCCCACAGCATATCTGCAAGACCACTTCATCACCCCAAGCCCGAGTCATCTCCCACAGTCCAATCATCTCCGCAAGCCCGCATCATCTCCCCAAGTCCACATCAACTCCCTAAGCCCAGTCATCTCCCCAAACCCGCATCATTTCCCAAAGCCCGCATCATCTTCCTAAGCCCAATCATCTCCCTGAGCACCCATCATTTCCATGAGCACACGTCATATCCCCGAGCCAGTGTCATGTCCTCGATCCCGTGTCATGTCCCAGAGCCGATGCCATATCAGGGAGCCCACATATCTCCACGAGCCCAGGACATCTCTCTGAGCCCGCGTCATCTCCACAAGCCAAAAACTCCCCAAGAGAACATAATCTCTCCAAGTCTGAATCATCTCTCCAAGCCCACATCATTTCAAACCCAGCTCTTCCCAAGCCCACATCAGCTCTCCAAGTCCACGTCATCTCCCTGAACCTGTGTTGTGTCCCCAAACCGGTGTCATGTACCAGAGCACGTGTCATGTCAGTGAGGCCACATCATGTCCACAAGCCCCAAAAATATCGGCGAGCCCGCATCATCTCCCCGAGCCTGTGTCATGTCCCCAAACCGGCATCAAGTCCCTAAGCTGACATATCCCCAAGACCACATTATCTCTGCAAGCCCTCATCGTGTTTCCAGGCCCACATTTCCCCAAGCTGACCTCACCACCCTAAGCCCGCTTCATGTCCCCAAGCCAGCATCATCTCACCAAGCCCGCATCATCTTGCCAAGCCGGCATCACCTCCCCAAGCCCACATCATCTCCCTATGCCCAATCGTCTCCCAAACCCCGCATCATCTCCCCAAGCCCACATCTCCCCGAACCCGCATCATGTCACCAAGCCCACATCATCTCCCCAAGCCCACATCTCCCAAAAGGCACATCAATTCCTCAAGCCTGAATCATTCCCCAAGCCCGCATCTTCTAGCTGAGCCCGCATCATGATCCCAAGTCCTCGTAGTATCTGCAAGTCTGCATCATTTACAGACGCCCGTGTCATCTCCCGGAGCTGCATCATCTCCCTAAGCCCACATTATCTCCCCAAGCAAACATCTCCCCAAGCCCACATAGTCTCCCCAAGCCCACATAATCTCCCCAAGACAACATTATCTCACCAAGCCAACATCTCCCAAAAGGCACATCATTTCCCCAAGCCTGCATCAAATCCCAAGCCCGCATCATCTCCCCATGCCCGCATCATCTCCCCAAGCCCGCATCATTTCCCTAAGGCCAATCATCTCCCAAGCCCAAATCTCCCAAAAGGCACATTATCTCCCCAAGCCTGCATCATTTCCCAAGGATGTATCATCTAGCCGAGCCTGTGTCATGTCTACAAGCCGGCGTATTATCTGCACACCCACATCATTTACAGAGGCCTGCATCATCTCCCCAAGCCCACATCATCTCCCCAAGCCCACGTCATCTCCCTGAACCAGTGTCATGTCCTCGATCCCACGTTATGTCAGCTAGCCCAAGTCATGTTTGCGAGCCTGTAAAATGTCTGCAAGCCCGCGTCATCTCCTCGAGCCCCCATCATCTCCATGAGCCCGTGTCATGTCCCCGAGCCGATGCCATATCAGGGAGCCCACATCATCTCCACAAGCCGGGATCATCTCCCTGAGCCCGCGTCATCTAACCGAGCCAACATCTCCCCAAGCGAACATCATCTCCCCAAATCTGAATCATCTCTCCAAGCCCACATCTTTCCAAACCCACATCTTCCCAAGCCCACATCAGCTCTCCAAGTCCACGTCATCTCCCTGAACCTGTGTTGTGTCCCCGAACCGGTGTCATGTACCAGAGCACGTGTCATGTCAGTGAGGCCACATCATGTCCACAAGCCCCCAAAATATCGGCGAGCCCGCATCATCTCCCCGAGCCTGTGTCATGTCCCCAAACCGGCATCAAGTCCCTAAGCTGACATATCCCCAAGACCACATTATCTCTGCAAGCCCTCATCGTGTTTCCAGGCCCACATTTCCCCAAGCTGACCTCACCACCCTAAGCCCGCTTCATGTCCCCAAGCCAGCATCATCTCACCAAGCCCGCATCATCTTGCCAAGCCGGCATCACCTCCCCAAGCCCACATCATCTCCCTATGCCCAATCGTCTCCCAAACCCCGCATCATCTCCCCAAGCCCACATCTCCCCGAACCCGCATCATGTCACCAAGCCCACATCATCTCCCCAAGCCCACATCTCCCAAAAGGCACATCAATTCCTCAAGCCTGAATCATTCCCCAAGCCCGCATCTTCTAGCTGAGCCCGCATCATGATCCCAAGTCCTCGTAGTATCTGCAAGTCTGCATCATTTACAGACGCCCGTGTCATCTCCCGGAGCTGCATCATCTCCCTAAGCCCACATTATCTCCCCAAGCAAACATCTCCCCAAGCCCACATAGTCTCCCCAAGCCCACATAATCTCCCCAAGACAACATTATCTCACCAAGCCAACATCTCCCAAAAGGCACATCATTTCCCCAAGCCTGCATCAAATCCCAAGCCCGCATCATCTCCCCATGCCCGCATCATCTCCCCAAGCCCGCATCATTTCCCTAAGGCCAATCATCTCCCAAGCCCAAATCTCCCAAAAGGCACATTATCTCCCCAAGCCTGCATCATTTCCCAAGGATGTATCATCTAGCCGAGCCTGTGTCATGTCTACAAGCCGGCGTATTATCTGCACACCCACATCATTTACAGAGGCCTGCATCATCTCCCCAAGCCCACATCATCTCCCCAAGCCCACGTCATCTCCCTGAACCAGTGTCATGTCCTCGATCCCACGTTATGTCAGCTAGCCCAAGTCATGTTTGCGAGCCTGTAAAATGTCTGCAAGCCCGCGTCATCTCCTCGAGCCCCCATCATCTCCATGAGCCCGTGTCATGTCCCCGAGCCGATGCCATATCAGGGAGCCCACATCATCTCCACAAGCCGGGATCATCTCCCTGAGCCCGCGTCATCTAACCGAGCCAACATCTCCCCAAGCGAACATCATCTCCCCAAATCTGAATCATCTCTCCAAGCCCACATCTTTCCAAACCCACATCTTCCCAAGCCCACATCAGCTCTCCAAGTCCACGTCATCTCCCTGAACCTGTGTTGTGTCCCCGAACCGGTGTCATGTACCAGAGCACGTGTCATGTCAGTGAGGCCACATCATGTCCACAAGCCCCCAAAATATCGGCGAGCCCGCATCATCTCCCCGAGCCTGTGTCATGTCCCCAAACCGGCATCAAGTCCCTAAGCTGACATATCCCCAAGACCACATTATCTCCGCAAGCCCTCATCATGTTTCCAGGCCCACATTTCCCCAAGCTGACCTCACCACACTAAGGCCGCATCATGTCCCCAAGCACAAATCATCCCCCCAAGCCCGCATGAGCTCCCAAGCCCACGTCTTCTCCCAAAGCCTGCATCATCTCCCTGACCTCACAGCATATCTGCAAGACCACTTCATCACCCCAAGCCCGAGTCATCTCCCACTGTCCAATCATCTCCCCAAGCCCGCATCATCTCCCCAAGTCTGAATCATCTCTCCAAGCCCACATCTATCGAAACCAAAATATTCCTAAGCCCACATCAGCTCTCCAAGTCCACATCACCTCCCTGAACCTGTGTTGTGTCCCCGAGCTGGCGTCATATTCCAGAGGCCGTATCGTGACAATGAGCCCACATCATGTCCACAAGCCCGATAATGTCTGCGAGCCCACGTCATCTCCCGAGCCTGTGTGATGTCCCCAAGACCACATATCCTCAAGCCCGCATCATCTCCCAAAGCCCAATCATCTCCCTAGCCCACATCATCTCCCGAAGCGTAATCACCTCCCCAAGCCCGCATCATATCCCAAGCCTGCATCATCTCCCCAAGCCTAATCATCTCCCCAAGCCCAATCATCTCCCCAAACCCGCATCATTCCCCAAGCCTGCATCATCCAGCCGAGCCTTTGTCATGTCGCCAAGCCAGCGTAATATCTGCAAGTCCGCATCATTTACACAGACCCACATCATCTCCCCAAGCCAACATGATCTACCCGAGCTCACATCATCTCACCGAGCCCACATAGTCTCCCCAAGCCCGCATCATCTCCCGAAGCCCACATCATCTCCTGAAGCGCAATCATCTCCCCAAGCCCACATCATCTCCTGAAGCGCAATCATCTCCCCAAGCCCACATCATCTCCTGAAGCGCAATCATCTCCATAAACCAACATCATCTCCCCAACCCCGTGTCATCTCCCCAAAGCCAATAATTTCCCCAAGCCCACATATTCTCCCCAAGACTACATCATGTCCCCAAGCCCGCATCATCTCGCCAAGCCCACATCATCTACCCAAGCCCTCATCGACTCCCAAAGCCCGCATCATGTTTCCAGGCCCACATCTACCTAACCCGACCTCACTACCTTAAGCCTGCATCATGTCCCCAATAACAAATCATCTCCCCCAGTCTGCATGACGTCCCAAGTCCACATCATCTACGACAGCCTGCATTATCTCCCTGAGCCCACAGCATGTCTGCAAGACCGCTTCGTCACCCCAAGCCCGAGTCATCTCCCACAGTCCAATCATCTCCCCAAGCCCATATCATGTCTCCAACCCACATCTCCCCAAGCCCACATCATCTCCCCAAGCCCGCATCATCTCCCTAAGCCCAATCATCTCCCCGAGCCCACATCATCTCCCCAAGCCCGCACCGAATCCCCGAGCCCGCATCATGTTTCCAGGCCACATGTCCCCAAGCCGACCTCACCACACTAAGGCCGCATCATGTCCCCAAGCACAAATCATCCACACAAGCCCGCATGAGCTCCCAAGCCCACGTCTTCTCCCAAAGCCTGCATCATCTCCCTGAGCTCACAGCATATCTGCAAGACCACTTCATCACCCCAAGCCCGAGTCATCTCCCACAGTCCAATCATCTCCCCAAGCCCACATCGTGTCTCCAACCCACATCTCCCTGATGTCCCATCATCTCTATGAGCTCATGTCATCTCCCCAAGCTGGTGTCATGTCCTCGAGCCCGAGTCATGTCCCCGAGCCGATGCCATATAAGGGAGCCCACATCATCTCCACGTGCCAGGGTCATCTCCCTGAGCCCATGTAATCTCCCCAAACCATTGTCTCCCCAAGCCAACATCATCTCCACAAGTCTGAATCATCTCTCCAAGCCCACATCGTTCGAAACCCACATCTTCCCAAGCCTACATCAGCTCTCCAAGTCCACGTCATCTCCCTGAACCTGTCTTGTGTCCCCGAGCGGCGTCATGTCCCAGAGCCCGTGTAGTGTCAGTGAGGCCACATTATGTCCAGAAGCCCCCAAAATGTCTGCGAGCCCGTGTCATCTCCCGGAGCCTGTGTCATTTCCCCAAGCCTGCATCATTTCCCTAAGCTGACATATCCCCAAGCCAACATCATCTCCCTAAGCCCATTCATCTTCCCGAGCCCACATCATCTTCCCAAGCCCGCATCATCTCCCCAAGCCCGCAACGACTCCCCAAGCCCGCAACGACTCCCCAAGCCCGCATCATGTTTCCAGGCCCACATGTACCTAACCCGACCTCACTACCTTAAGCCCGCATCATGTCCCCAATAAAAAATCATCTCACTGAGCCCGCATGATCTCCCAAGACTACGTCATATCCCAAAGCCTGCATCATCTCCCTGACCCCACAGCATGTCTGCAAGACCTCTTCATCACCCCAAGCCCATCATGTCCCACAGTCCAATCATCTCCACAAGCCAACATCATCTCCCCAAGCGCACGTCATCTCCCTGAACCCGTGTCGTGACCCTGAGCCGGTGTCATGTCCTCGAGCCCATGTTATTTCACTGAGCCCAAGTCATGCCTGGTAGCTTGAAAAATGTCTACAAGCCTGAGTCACCTCCCCGAGCCCCCATCGTCTCCTTGAGCCCACGTCATCTCCCCAAGCCGGTGTCATGTCCTCGAGACCGTGTCATGTCCCCGAGCCAACGCCATATCAGGGAGCTCACATCATCTCCACGAGCCCGGGTCATCTCCCTGAGCCCGCGACATCTCCCCTAGCCAACATCTCCCCAGGCCAACATCATCTCCCCAAGTCTGAATCATCTCCCCAAGCCCTCATCGACTCCCCAAGCCCGCATCATGTTTCCAGGCCCACATGTACCTAACCCGACCTCACTACCTTAAGCCCGCATTATGTCCCCAATAACACATCATCTCCCCCAGCCTGCATGATGTCCCAAGCCCACATCGTCTACCACAGCTTGCATCATCTCCCTGAGCCCACAGCATATCTGCAAGACCGCTTCGTCACCCCAAGCCCGAGTCATCTCCCACAGTCCAATCATCTCCCCAAGCCCACATCATGTCTCCAACCCACATCTCCCCAAGCCCACATCATCTCCCTAAGCCCGCATCATCTCCCTAAGCCCAATCATCTCCCCAAGCCCAAATCTCCCAAAAGGTACGTTATCTCCCCAATGCCGCATCATTTCCCAAGGATTCATCATGTAGCCGAGCCTGTGTCATGTCTCCAAGCTGGCGTAATATCTGCACACCCGCATCATTTACAGAGGCCTGCATCATCTCCCTAAGCCCACTCATCTCCCCAAGCCCAATCATCTCCCCAAGCTCGCATCATCTCCCCAAGACAAAATCTCCCAAAAGGCACATTATCTCCCCAAGCCCGCATCATTTCCCAAGCCAGCATCATCCAGCCGAGCCTGTGTCATGTCCCCAAGCTGGCGTAATATCTGCAAGTCTGCATCATTTACACAGACCCACATCTTCTCCCCAAGCCAACATGATCTCCCCAAGCTCACATCATCTCCCTGAGCCCACATAGTATCCCCGAGCCCGCATCATCTCCCCAAGCCCGCACCGAATCCCCGAGCCCGCAACATGTTTCCAGGCCACATGTCCCCAAGCCGACCTCACCACACTAAGGCCGCATCATGTCCCCAAGCACAAATCATCCCCCCAAGCCCGCATGAGCTCCCAAGCCCACGTCTTCTCCCAAAGCCTGCATCATCTCCCTGACCTCACAGCATATCTGCAAGACCACTTCATCACCCCAAGCCCGAGTCATCTCCCACTGTCCAATCATCTCCCCAAGCCCGCATCATCTCCCCAAGTCTGAATCATCTCTCCAAGCCCACATCTATCGAAACCAAAATATTCCTAAGCCCACATCAGCTCTCCAAGTCCACATCACCTCCCTGAACCTGTGTTGTGTCCCCGAGCTGGCGTCATATTCCAGAGGCCGTATCGTGACAATGAGCCCACATCATGTCCACAAGCCCGATAATGTCTGCAAGCCCACGTCATCTCCCGAGCCTGTGTGATGTCCCCAAGACCACATATCCTCAAGCCCGCATCATCTCCCAACGCCCAATCATCTCCCTAGCCCACATCATCTCCCGAAGCGTAATCATCTCCGCAAGCCCGCATCATATCCCAAGCCTGCATCATCTCCCCAAGCCTAATCATCTCCCCAAGCCCAATCATCTCCCCAAGCCCGCATCATTTCCCAAGCCTGCATCATTTCCCAAGCCTGCATCATCCAGCCGAGCCTTTGTCATGTCGCCAAGCCAGCGTAATATCTGCAAGTCCGCATCATTTACACAGACCCACATCATCTCCCGAAGCCAACATGATCTACCCGAGCTCACATCGTCTCACCGAGCCCTCATAGTCTCCCCAAGCCCGCATCATCTCCCGAAGCCCACATCAATTCCCCGAGCCCAATAATCTCCGCAAGCCCGCATCATCTCCCTAAGCCCAATCATCTCCCCAAGCCCACATCATCTCCTGAAGCGCAATCATCTCCCCAAGCCCACATCATCTCCTGAAGCGCAATCATCTCCATAAACCAACATCATCTCCCCAACCCCGTGTCATCTCCCCAAAGCCAATAATCTCCCCAAGCCCGCATCATCTCGCCAAGCCCACATCATCTCCCCAAGCCCTCATCGACTCCCAAATCCCGCATCATGTTTCCAGGCCCACATGTACCTAACCCGACCTCACTACCTTAAGCCTGCATCATGTCCCCAATAACAAATCATCTCCCCCAGTCTGCATGATGTCCCAAGTCCACATCATCTACGACAGCCTGCATCATCTCCCTGAGCCCACAGCATGTCTGCAAGACCGCTTCGTCACCCCAAGCCCGAGTCATCTCCCACAGTCCAATCATCTCCCCAAGCCCACATCATGTCTCCAACCCACATCTCCCCAAGCCCGCATCATCTCCCCAAGCCCGCATCGACTCCCCGAGCCCAATAATCTCCCCAAGCCCGCATCATCTCCCTAAGCCCAATCATCTCCCCAAGCCCACATCATCTCCCCAAGCCCGCACTGAATTCCCGAGCCCGCATCATGTTTCCAGGCCACATGTCCCCAAGCCGACCTCACCACACTGAGGCCGCATCATGTCCCCAAGCACAAATCATCCCCACAAGCCCGCATGAGCTCCCAAGCCCACGTCTTCTCCCAAAGCCTGCATCATCTCCCTGAGCCCACAGCATATCTGCAAGACCACTTCATCACCCCAAGCCCGAGTCATCTCCCACAGTCCAATCATCTCCCCAAGCCCGCATCATCTCCCCAAGTCCACATCAACTCCCTAAGCCCAGTCATCTCCCCAAACCCGCATCATTTCCCAAAGCCCGCATCATCTTCCTAAGCCCAATCATCTCCCTGAGCACCCATCATTTCCATGAGCACACGTCATATCCCCGAGCCAGTGTCATGTCCTCGATCCCGTGTCATGTCCCAGAGCCGACGCCATATCAGGGAGCCCACATATCTCCACGAGCCCAGGACATCTCTCTGAGCCCGCGTCATCTCCACAAGCCAAAAACTCCCCAAGAGAACATAATCTCTCCAAGTCTGAATCATCTCTCCAAGCCCACATCATTTCAAACCCAGCTCTTCCCAAGCCCACATCAGCTCTCCAAGTCCACGTCATCTCCCTGAACCTGTGTTGTGTCCCCAAACCGGTGTCATGTACCAGAGCACGTGTCATGTCAGTGAGGCCACATCATGTCCACAAGCCCCAAAAATATCGGTGTGCCCGCATCATCTCCCCGAGCCTGTGTCATGTCCCCAAACCGGCATCAAGTCCCTAAGCTGACATATCCCCAAGACCACATTATCTCTGCAAGCCCTCATCGTGTTTCCAGGCCCACATTTCCCCAAGCTGACCTCACCACCCTAAGCCCGCTTCATGTCCCCAAGCCAGCATCATCTCACCAAGCCCGCATCATCTTGCCAAGCCGGCATCACCTCCCCAAGCCCACATCATCTCCCTATGCCCAATCGTCTCCCAAACCCCGCATCATCTCCCCAAGCCCACATCTCCCCGAACCCGCATCATGTCACCAAGCCCACATCATCTCCCCAAGCCCACATCTCCCAAAAGGCACATCAATTCCTCAAGCCTGAATCATTCCCCAAGCCCGCATCTTCTAGCTGAGCCCGCATCATGATCCCAAGTCCTCGTAGTATCTGCAAGTCTGCATCATTTACAGACGCCCGTGTCATCTCCCGGAGCTGCATCATCTCCCTAAGCCCACATTATCTCCCCAAGCAAACATCTCCCCAAGCCCACATAGTCTCCCCAAGCCCACATAATCTCCCCAAGACAACATTATCTCACCAAGCCAACATCTCCCAAAAGGCACATCATTTCCCCAAGCCTGCATCAAATCCCAAGCCCGCATCATCTCCCCATGCCCGCATCATCTCCCCAAGCCCGCATCATTTCCCTAAGGCCAATCATCTCCCAAGCCCAAATCTCCCAAAAGGCACATTATCTCCCCAAGCCTGCATCATTTCCCAAGGATGTATCATCTAGCCGAGCCTGTGTCATGTCTACAAGCCGGCGTATTATCTGCACACCCACATCATTTACAGAGGCCTGCATCATCTCCCCAAGCCCACATCATCTCCCCAAGCCCACGTCATCTCCCTGAACCAGTGTCATGTCCTCGATCCCACGTTATGTCAGCTAGCCCAAGTCATGTTTGCGAGCCTGTAAAATGTCTGCAAGCCCGCGTCATCTCCTCGAGCCCCCATCATCTCCATGAGCCCGTGTCATGTCCCCGAGCCGATGCCATATCAGGGAGCCCACATCATCTCCACAAGCCGGGATCATCTCCCTGAGCCCGCGTCATCTAACCGAGCCAACATCTCCCCAAGCGAACATCATCTCCCCAAATCTGAATCATCTCTCCAAGCCCACATCTTTCCAAACCCACATCTTCCCAAGCCCACATCAGCTCTCCAAGTCCACGTCATCTCCCTGAACCTGTGTTGTGTCCCCGAACCGGTGTCATGTACCAGAGCACGTGTCATGTCAGTGAGGCCACATCATGTCCACAAGCCCCCAAAATATCGGCGAGCCCGCATCATCTCCCCGAGCCTGTGTCATGTCCCCAAACCGGCATCAAGTCCCTAAGCTGACATATCCCCAAGACCACATTATCTCCGCAAGCCCTCATCATGTTTCCAGGCCCACATTTCCCCAAGCTGACCTCACCACACTAAGGCCGCATCATGTCCCCAAGCACAAATCATCCCCCCAAGCCCGCATGAGCTCCCAAGCCCACGTCTTCTCCCAAAGCCTGCATCATCTCCCTGACCTCACAGCATATCTGCAAGACCACTTCATCACCCCAAGCCCGAGTCATCTCCCACTGTCCAATCATCTCCCCAAGCCCGCATCATCTCCCCAAGTCTGAATCATCTCTCCAAGCCCACATCTATCGAAACCAAAATATTCCTAAGCCCACATCAGCTCTCCAAGTCCACGTCACCTCCCTGAACCTGTGTTGTGTCCCCGAGCTGGCGTCATATTCCAGAGGCCGTATCGTGACAATGAGCCCACATCATGTCCACAAGCCCGATAATGTCTGCGAGCCCACGTCATCTCCCGAGCCTGTGTGATGTCCCCAAGACCACATATCCTCAAGCCCGCATCATCTCCCAACGCCCAATCATCTCCCTAGCCCACATCATCTCCCGAAGCGTAATCACCTCCCCAAGCCCGCATCATATCCCAAGACTGCATCATCTCCCCAAGCCTAATCATCTCCCCAAGCCCAATCATCTCCCCAAACCCGCATCATTTCCCAAGCCTGCATCATCCAGCCGAGCCTTTGTAATGTCGCCAAGTCAGCGTAATATCTGCAAGTCCACATCATTTACACAGACCCACATCATCTCCCCAAGCCAACTTGATCTACCCGAGCTCACATCATCCCACCGAGCCCACATAGTCTACCCAAGCCCGCATCATCTCCCGAAGCCCACATCGACTCCCCGATCCCAATAATCTCCGCAAGCCCGCATCATCTCCCTAAGCCCAATCACCTCCCCAAGCCCACATCATCTCCTGAAGCGCAATCATCTCCATAAACCAACATCATCTCCCCAACCCCGTGTCATCTCCCCAAAGCCAATAATTTCCCCAAGCCCACATATTCTCCCCAAGACTACATCATGTCCCCAAGCCCGCATCATCTCGCCAAGCCCACATCATCTACCCAAGCCCTCATCGACTCCCAAAGCCCGCATCATGTTTCCAGGCCCACATCTACCTAACCCGACCTCACTACCTTAAGCCTGCATCATGTCCCCAATAACAAATCATCTCCCCCAGTCTGCATGACGTCCCAAGTCCACATCATCTACGACAGCCTGCATTATCTCCCTGAGCCCACAGCATGTCTGCAAGACCGCTTCGTCACCCCAAGCCCGAGTCATCTCCCACAGTCCAATCATCTCCCCAAGCCCATATCATGTCTCCAACCCACATCTCCCCAAGCCCACATCATCTCCCCAAGCCCGCATCATCTCCCTAAGCCCATCATCTCCCCGAGCCCACATCATCTCCCCAAGCCCGCACCGAATCCCCGAGCCCGCATCATGTTTCCAGGCCACATGTCCCCAAGCCGACCTCACCACACTAAGGCCGCATCATGTCCCCAAGCACAAATCATCCACACAAGCCCGCATGAGCTCCCAAGCCCACGTCTTCTCCCAAAGCCTGCATCATCTCCCTGAGCTCACAGCATATCTGCAAGACCACTTCATCACCCCAAGCCCGAGTCATCTCCCACAGTCCAATCATCTCCCCAAGCCCACATCGTGTCTCCAACCCACATCTCCCTGATGTCCCATCATCTCTATGAGCTCATGTCATCTCCCCAAGCTGGTGTCATGTCCTCGAGCCCGAGTCATGTCCCCGAGCCGATGCCATATAAGGGAGCCCACATCATCTCCACGTGCCAGGGTCATCTCCCTGAGCCCATGTAATCTCCCCAAACCATTGTCTCCCCAAGCCAACATCATCTCCACAAGTCTGAATCATCTCTCCAAGCCCACATCGTTCGAAACCCACATCTTCCCAAGCCTACATCAGCTCTCCAAGTCCACGTCATCTCCCTGAACCTGTCTTGTGTCCCCGAGCGGCGTCATGTCCCAGAGCCCGTGTAGTGTCAGTGAGGCCACATTATGTCCAGAAGCCCCCAAAATGTCTGCGAGCCCGTGTCATCTCCCGGAGCCTGTGTCATTTCCCCAAGCCTGCATCATTTCCCTAAGCTGACATATCCCCAAGCCAACATCATCTCCCTAAGCCCATTCATCTTCCCGAGCCCACATCATCTTCCCAAGCCCGCATCATCTCCCCAAGCCCGCAACGACTCCCCAAGCCCGCAACGACTCCCCAAGCCCGCATCATGTTTCCAGGCCCACATGTACCTAACCCGACCTCACTACCTTAAGCCCGCATCATGTCCCCAATAAAAAATCATCTCACTGAGCCCGCATGATCTCCCAAGACTACGTCATATCCCAAAGCCTGCATCATCTCCCTGACCCCACAGCATGTCTGCAAGACCTCTTCATCACCCCAAGCCCATCATGTCCCACAGTCCAATCATCTCCACAAGCCAACATCATCTCCCCAAGCGCACGTCATCTCCCTGAACCCGTGTCGTGACCCTGAGCCGGTGTCATGTCCTCGAGCCCATGTTATTTCACTGAGCCCAAGTCATGCCTGGTAGCTTGAAAAATGTCTACAAGCCTGAGTCACCTCCCCGAGCCCCCATCGTCTCCTTGAGCCCACGTCATCTCCCCAAGCCGGTGTCATGTCCTCGAGACCGTGTCATGTCCCCGAGCCAACGCCATATCAGGGAGCTCACATCATCTCCACGAGCCCGGGTCATCTCCCTGAGCCCGCGACATCTCCCCTAGCCAACATCTCCCCAGGCCAACATCATCTCCCCAAGTCTGAATCATCTCCCCAAGCCCTCATCGACTCCCCAAGCCCGCATCATGTTTCCAGGCCCACATGTACCTAACCCGACCTCACTACCTTAAGCCCGCATTATGTCCCCAATAACACATCATCTCCCCCAGCCTGCATGATGTCCCAAGCCCACATCGTCTACCACAGCTTGCATCATCTCCCTGAGCCCACAGCATATCTGCAAGACCGCTTCGTCACCCCAAGCCCGAGTCATCTCCCACAGTCCAATCATCTCCCCAAGCCCACATCATGTCTCCAACCCACATCTCCCCAAGCCCACATCATCTCCCTAAGCCCGCATCATCTCCCTAAGCCCAATCATCTCCCCAAGCCCAAATCTCCCAAAAGGTACGTTATCTCCCCAATGCCGCATCATTTCCCAAGGATTCATCATGTAGCCGAGCCTGTGTCATGTCTCCAAGCTGGCGTAATATCTGCACACCCGCATCATTTACAGAGGCCTGCATCATCTCCCTAAGCCCACTCATCTCCCCAAGCCCAATCATCTCCCCAAGCTCGCATCATCTCCCCAAGACAAAATCTCCCAAAAGGCACATTATCTCCCCAAGCCCGCATCATTTCCCAAGCCAGCATCATCCAGCCGAGCCTGTGTCATGTCCCCAAGCTGGCGTAATATCTGCAAGTCTGCATCATTTACACAGACCCACATCTTCTCCCCAAGCCAACATGATCTCCCCAAGCTCACATCATCTCCCTGAGCCCACATAGTATCCCCGAGCCCGCATCATCTCCCCAAGCCCGCACCGAATCCCCGAGCCCGCAACATGTTTCCAGGCCACATGTCCCCAAGCCGACCTCACCACACTAAGGCCGCATCATGTCCCCAAGCACAAATCATCCCCCCAAGCCCGCATGAGCTCCCAAGCCCACGTCTTCTCCCAAAGCCTGCATCATCTCCCTGACCTCACAGCATATCTGCAAGACCACTTCATCACCCCAAGCCCGAGTCATCTCCCACTGTCCAATCATCTCCCCAAGCCCGCATCATCTCCCTAAGTCTGAATCATCTCTCCAAGCCCACATCTATCGAAACCAAAATATTCCTAAGCCCACATCAGCTCTCCAAGTCCACGTCACCTCCCTGAACCTGTGTTGTGTCCCCGAGCTGGCGTCATATTCCAGAGGCCGTATCGTGACAATGAGCCCACATCATGTCCACAAGCCCGATAATGTCTGCGAGCCCACGTCATCTCCCGAGCCTGTGTGATGTCCCCAAGACCACATATCCTCAAGCCCGCATCATCTCCCAACGCCCAATCATCTCCCTAGCCCACATCATCTCCCGAAGCGTAATCATCTCCGCAAGCCCGCATCATATCCCAAGCCTGCATCATCTCCCCAAGCCTAATCATCTCCCCAAGCCCAATCATCTCCCCAAACCCGCATCATTTCCCAAGCCTGCATCATTTCCCAAGCCTGCATCATCCAGCCGAGCCTTTGTCATGTCGCCAAGCCAGCGTAATATCTGCAAGTCCGCATCATTTACACAGACCCACATCATCTCCCGAAGCCAACATGATCTACCCGAGCTCACATCGTCTCACCGAGCCCTCATAGTCTCCCCAAGCCCGCATCATCTCCCGAAGCCCACATCGATTCCCCGAGCCCAATAATCTCCGCAAGCCCGCATCATCTCCCTAAGCCCAATCATCTCCCCAAGCCCACATCATCTCCTGAAGCGCAATCATCTCCCCAAGCCCACATCATCTCCTGAAGCGCAATCATCTCCATAAACCAACATCATCTCCCCAACCCCGTGTCATCTCCCCAAAGCCAATAATTTCCCCAAGCCCGCATCATCTCCCCAAGACTACATCATGTCCCCAAGCCCGCATCATCTCGCCAAGCCCACATCATCTCCCCAAGCCCTCATCGACTCCCAAATCCCGCATCATGTTTCCAGGCCCACATGTACCTAACCCGACCTCACTACCTTAAGCCTGCATCATGTCCCCAATAACAAATCATCTCCCCCAGTCTGCATGATGTCCCAAGTCCACATCATCTACGACAGCCTTCATCATCTCCCTGAGCCCACAGCATGTCTGCAAGACCGCTTCGTCACCCCAAGCCCGAGTCATCTCCCACAGTCCAATCATCTCCCCAAGCCCACATCATGTCTCCAACCCACATCTCCCCAAGCCCGCATCATCTCCCCAAGCCCGCATCGACTCCCCGAGCCCAATAATCTCCCCAAGCCCGCATCATCTCCCTAAGCCCAATCATCTCCCCAAGCCCACATCATCTCCCCAAGCCCGCACTGAATTCCCGAGCCCGCATCATGTTTCCAGGCCACATGTCCCCAAGCCGACCTCACCACACTGAGGCCGCATCATGTCCCCAAGCACAAATCATCCCCACAAGCCCGCATGAGCTCCCAAGCCCACGTCTTCTCCCAAAGCCTGCATCATCTCCCTGAGCCCACAGCATATCTGCAAGACCACTTCATCACCCCAAGCCCGAGTCATCTCCCACAGTCCAATCATCTCCGCAAGCCCGCATCATCTCCCCAAGTCCACATCAACTCCCTAAGCCCAGTCATCTCCCCAAACCCGCATCATTTCCCAAAGCCCGCATCATCTTCCTAAGCCCAATCATCTCCCTGAGCACCCATCATTTCCATGAGCACACGTCATATCCCCGAGCCAGTGTCATGTCCTCGATCCCGTGTCATGTCCCAGAGCCGATGCCATATCAGGGAGCCCACATATCTCCACGAGCCCAGGACATCTCTCTGAGCCCGCGTCATCTCCACAAGCCAAAAACTCCCCAAGAGAACATAATCTCTCCAAGTCTGAATCATCTCTCCAAGCCCACATCATTTCAAACCCAGCTCTTCCCAAGCCCACATCAGCTCTCCAAGTCCACGTCATCTCCCTGAACCTGTGTTGTGTCCCCAAACCGGTGTCATGTACCAGAGCACGTGTCATGTCAGTGAGGCCACATCATGTCCACAAGCCCCAAAAATATCGGCGAGCCCGCATCATCTCCCCGAGCCTGTGTCATGTCCCCAAACCGGCATCAAGTCCCTAAGCTGACATATCCCCAAGACCACATTATCTCTGCAAGCCCTCATCGTGTTTCCAGGCCCACATTTCCCCAAGCTGACCTCACCACCCTAAGCCCGCTTCATGTCCCCAAGCCAGCATCATCTCACCAAGCCCGCATCATCTTGCCAAGCCGGCATCACCTCCCCAAGCCCACATCATCTCCCTATGCCCAATCGTCTCCCAAACCCCGCATCATCTCCCCAAGCCCACATCTCCCCGAACCCGCATCATGTCACCAAGCCCACATCATCTCCCCAAGCCCACATCTCCCAAAAGGCACATCAATTCCTCAAGCCTGAATCATTCCCCAAGCCCGCATCTTCTAGCTGAGCCCGCATCATGATCCCAAGTCCTCGTAGTATCTGCAAGTCTGCATCATTTACAGACGCCCGTGTCATCTCCCGGAGCTGCATCATCTCCCTAAGCCCACATTATCTCCCCAAGCAAACATCTCCCCAAGCCCACATAGTCTCCCCAAGCCCACATAATCTCCCCAAGACAACATTATCTCACCAAGCCAACATCTCCCAAAAGGCACATCATTTCCCCAAGCCTGCATCAAATCCCAAGCCCGCATCATCTCCCCATGCCCGCATCATCTCCCCAAGCCCGCATCATTTCCCTAAGGCCAATCATCTCCCAAGCCCAAATCTCCCAAAAGGCACATTATCTCCCCAAGCCTGCATCATTTCCCAAGGATGTATCATCTAGCCGAGCCTGTGTCATGTCTACAAGCCGGCGTATTATCTGCACACCCACATCATTTACAGAGGCCTGCATCATCTCCCCAAGCCCACATCATCTCCCCAAGCCCACGTCATCTCCCTGAACCAGTGTCATGTCCTCGATCCCACGTTATGTCAGCTAGCCCAAGTCATGTTTGCGAGCCTGTAAAATGTCTGCAAGCCCGCGTCATCTCCTCGAGCCCCCATCATCTCCATGAGCCCGTGTCATGTCCCCGAGCCGATGCCATATCAGGGAGCCCACATCATCTCCACAAGCCGGGATCATCTCCCTGAGCCCGCGTCATCTAACCGAGCCAACATCTCCCCAAGCGAACATCATCTCCCCAAATCTGAATCATCTCTCCAAGCCCACATCTTTCCAAACCCACATCTTCCCAAGCCCACATCAGCTCTCCAAGTCCACGTCATCTCCCTGAACCTGTGTTGTGTCCCCGAACCGGTGTCATGTACCAGAGCACGTGTCATGTCAGTGAGGCCACATCATGTCCACAAGCCCCAAAAATATCGGCGAGCCCGCATCATCTCCCCGAGCCTGTGTCATGTCCCCAAACCGGCATCAAGTCCCTAAGCTGACATATCCCCAAGACCACATTATCTCTGCAAGCCCTCATCGTGTTTCCAGGCCCACATTTCCCCAAGCTGACCTCACCACCCTAAGCCCGCTTCATGTCCCCAAGCCAGCATCATCTCACCAAGCCCGCATCATCTTGCCAAGCCGGCATCACCTCCCCAAGCCCACATCATCTCCCTATGCCCAATCGTCTCCCAAACCCCGCATCATCTCCCCAAGCCCACATCTCCCCGAACCCGCATCATGTCACCAAGCCCACATCATCTCCCCAAGCCCACATCTCCCAAAAGGCACATCAATTCCTCAAGCCTGAATCATTCCCCAAGCCCGCATCTTCTAGCTGAGCCCGCATCATGATCCCAAGTCCTCGTAGTATCTGCAAGTCTGCATCATTTACAGACGCCCGTGTCATCTCCCGGAGCTGCATCATCTCCCTAAGCCCACATTATCTCCCCAAGCAAACATCTCCCCAAGCCCACATAGTCTCCCCAAGCCCACATAATCTCCCCAAGACAACATTATCTCACCAAGCCAACATCTCCCAAAAGGCACATCATTTCCCCAAGCCTGCATCAAATCCCAAGCCCGCATCATCTCCCCATGCCCGCATCATCTCCCCAAGCCCGCATCATTTCCCTAAGGCCAATCATCTCCCAAGCCCAAATCTCCCAAAAGGCACATTATCTCCCCAAGCCTGCATCATTTCCCAAGGATGTATCATCTAGCCGAGCCTGTGTCATGTCTACAAGCCGGCGTATTATCTGCACACCCACATCATTTACAGAGGCCTGCATCATCTCCCCAAGCCCACATCATCTCCCCAAGCCCACGTCATCTCCCTGAACCAGTGTCATGTCCTCGATCCCACGTTATGTCAGCTAGCCCAAGTCATGTTTGCGAGCCTGTAAAATGTCTGCAAGCCCGCGTCATCTCCTCGAGCCCCCATCATCTCCATGAGCCCGTGTCATGTCCCCGAGCCGATGCCATATCAGGGAGCCCACATCATCTCCACAAGCCGGGATCATCTCCCTGAGCCCGCGTCATCTAACCGAGCCAACATCTCCCCAAGCGAACATCATCTCCCCAAATCTGAATCATCTCTCCAAGCCCACATCTTTCCAAACCCACATCTTCCCAAGCCCACATCAGCTCTCCAAGTCCACGTCATCTCCCTGAACCTGTGTTGTGTCCCCGAACCGGTGTCATGTACCAGAGCACGTGTCATGTCAGTGAGGCCACATCATGTCCACAAGCCCCCAAAATATCGGCGAGCCCGCATCATCTCCCCGAGCCTGTGTCATGTCCCCAAACCGGCATCAAGTCCCTAAGCTGACATATCCCCAAGACCACATTATCTCCGCAAGCCCTCATCATGTTTCCAGGCCCACATTTCCCCAAGCTGACCTCACCACACTAAGGCCGCATCATGTCCCCAAGCACAAATCATCCCCCCAAGCCCGCATGAGCTCCCAAGCCCACGTCTTCTCCCAAAGCCTGCATCATCTCCCTGACCTCACAGCATATCTGCAAGACCACTTCATCACCCCAAGCCCGAGTCATCTCCCACTGTCCAATCATCTCCCCAAGCCCGCATCATCTCCCCAAGTCTGAATCATCTCTCCAAGCCCACATCTATCGAAACCAAAATATTCCTAAGCCCACATCAGCTCTCCAAGTCCACGTCACCTCCCTGAACCTGTGTTGTGTCCCCGAGCTGGCGTCATATTCCAGAGGCCGTATCGTGACAATGAGCCCACATCATGTCCACAAGCCCGATAATGTCTGCGAGCCCACGTCATCTCCCGAGCCTGTGTGATGTCCCCAAGACCACATATCCTCAAGCCCGCATCATCTCCCAACGCCCAATCATCTCCCTAGCCCACATCATCTCCCGAAGCGTAATCACCTCCCCAAGCCCGCATCATATCCCAAGACTGCATCATCTCCCCAAGCCTAATCATCTCCCCAAGCCCAATCATCTCCCCAAACCCGCATCATTTCCCAAGCCTGCATCATCCAGCCGAGCCTTTGTAATGTCGCCAAGTCAGCGTAATATCTGCAAGTCCACATCATTTACACAGACCCACATCATCTCCCCAAGCCAACTTGATCTACCCGAGCTCACATCATCCCACCGAGCCCACATAGTCTACCCAAGCCCGCATCATCTCCCGAAGCCCACATCGACTCCCCGATCCCAATAATCTCCGCAAGCCCGCATCATCTCCCTAAGCCCAATCACCTCCCCAAGCCCACATCATCTCCTGAAGCGCAATCATCTCCATAAACCAACATCATCTCCCCAACCCCGTGTCATCTCCCCAAAGCCAATAATTTCCCCAAGCCCACATATTCTCCCCAAGACTACATCATGTCCCCAAGCCCGCATCATCTCGCCAAGCCCACATCATCTACCCAAGCCCTCATCGACTCCCAAAGCCCGCATCATGTTTCCAGGCCCACATCTACCTAACCCGACCTCACTACCTTAAGCCTGCATCATGTCCCCAATAACAAATCATCTCCCCCAGTCTGCATGACGTCCCAAGTCCACATCATCTACGACAGCCTGCATTATCTCCCTGAGCCCACAGCATGTCTGCAAGACCGCTTCGTCACCCCAAGCCCGAGTCATCTCCCACAGTCCAATCATCTCCCCAAGCCCATATCATGTCTCCAACCCACATCTCCCCAAGCCCACATCATCTCCCCAAGCCCGCATCATCTCCCTAAGCCCATCATCTCCCCGAGCCCACATCATCTCCCCAAGCCCGCACCGAATCCCCGAGCCCGCATCATGTTTCCAGGCCACATGTCCCCAAGCCGACCTCACCACACTAAGGCCGCATCATGTCCCCAAGCACAAATCATCCACACAAGCCCGCATGAGCTCCCAAGCCCACGTCTTCTCCCAAAGCCTGCATCATCTCCCTGAGCTCACAGCATATCTGCAAGACCACTTCATCACCCCAAGCCCGAGTCATCTCCCACAGTCCAATCATCTCCCCAAGCCCACATCGTGTCTCCAACCCACATCTCCCTGATGTCCCATCATCTCTATGAGCTCATGTCATCTCCCCAAGCTGGTGTCATGTCCTCGAGCCCGAGTCATGTCCCCGAGCCGATGCCATATAAGGGAGCCCACATCATCTCCACGTGCCAGGGTCATCTCCCTGAGCCCATGTAATCTCCCCAAACCATTGTCTCCCCAAGCCAACATCATCTCCACAAGTCTGAATCATCTCTCCAAGCCCACATCGTTCGAAACCCACATCTTCCCAAGCCTACATCAGCTCTCCAAGTCCACGTCATCTCCCTGAACCTGTCTTGTGTCCCCGAGCGGCGTCATGTCCCAGAGCCCGTGTAGTGTCAGTGAGGCCACATTATGTCCAGAAGCCCCCAAAATGTCTGCGAGCCCGTGTCATCTCCCGGAGCCTGTGTCATTTCCCCAAGCCTGCATCATTTCCCTAAGCTGACATATCCCCAAGCCAACATCATCTCCCTAAGCCCATTCATCTTCCCGAGCCCACATCATCTTCCCAAGCCCGCATCATCTCCCCAAGCCCGCAACGACTCCCCAAGCCCGCAACGACTCCCCAAGCCCGCATCATGTTTCCAGGCCCACATGTACCTAACCCGACCTCACTACCTTAAGCCCGCATCATGTCCCCAATAAAAAATCATCTCACTGAGCCCGCATGATCTCCCAAGACTACGTCATATCCCAAAGCCTGCATCATCTCCCTGACCCCACAGCATGTCTGCAAGACCTCTTCATCACCCCAAGCCCATCATGTCCCACAGTCCAATCATCTCCACAAGCCAACATCATCTCCCCAAGCGCACGTCATCTCCCTGAACCCGTGTCGTGACCCTGAGCCGGTGTCATGTCCTCGAGCCCATGTTATTTCACTGAGCCCAAGTCATGCCTGGTAGCTTGAAAAATGTCTACAAGCCTGAGTCACCTCCCCGAGCCCCCATCGTCTCCTTGAGCCCACGTCATCTCCCCAAGCCGGTGTCATGTCCTCGAGACCGTGTCATGTCCCCGAGCCAACGCCATATCAGGGAGCTCACATCATCTCCACGAGCCCGGGTCATCTCCCTGAGCCCGCGACATCTCCCCTAGCCAACATCTCCCCAGGCCAACATCATCTCCCCAAGTCTGAATCATCTCCCCAAGCCCTCATCGACTCCCCAAGCCCGCATCATGTTTCCAGGCCCACATGTACCTAACCCGACCTCACTACCTTAAGCCCGCATTATGTCCCCAATAACACATCATCTCCCCCAGCCTGCATGATGTCCCAAGCCCACATCGTCTACCACAGCTTGCATCATCTCCCTGAGCCCACAGCATATCTGCAAGACCGCTTCGTCACCCCAAGCCCGAGTCATCTCCCACAGTCCAATCATCTCCCCAAGCCCACATCATGTCTCCAACCCACATCTCCCCAAGCCCACATCATCTCCCTAAGCCCGCATCATCTCCCTAAGCCCAATCATCTCCCCAAGCCCAAATCTCCCAAAAGGTACGTTATCTCCCCAATGCCGCATCATTTCCCAAGGATTCATCATGTAGCCGAGCCTGTGTCATGTCTCCAAGCTGGCGTAATATCTGCACACCCGCATCATTTACAGAGGCCTGCATCATCTCCCTAAGCCCACTCATCTCCCCAAGCCCAATCATCTCCCCAAGCTCGCATCATCTCCCCAAGACAAAATCTCCCAAAAGGCACATTATCTCCCCAAGCCCGCATCATTTCCCAAGCCAGCATCATCCAGCCGAGCCTGTGTCATGTCCCCAAGCTGGCGTAATATCTGCAAGTCTGCATCATTTACACAGACCCACATCTTCTCCCCAAGCCAACATGATCTCCCCAAGCTCACATCATCTCCCTGAGCCCACATAGTATCCCCGAGCCCGCATCATCTCCCCAAGCCCGCACCGAATCCCCGAGCCCGCAACATGTTTCCAGGCCACATGTCCCCAAGCCGACCTCACCACACTAAGGCCGCATCATGTCCCCAAGCACAAATCATCCCCCCAAGCCCGCATGAGCTCCCAAGCCCACGTCTTCTCCCAAAGCCTGCATCATCTCCCTGACCTCACAGCATATCTGCAAGACCACTTCATCACCCCAAGCCCGAGTCATCTCCCACTGTCCAATCATCTCCCCAAGCCCGCATCATCTCCCTAAGTCTGAATCATCTCTCCAAGCCCACATCTATCGAAACCAAAATATTCCTAAGCCCACATCAGCTCTCCAAGTCCACGTCACCTCCCTGAACCTGTGTTGTGTCCCCGAGCTGGCGTCATATTCCAGAGGCCGTATCGTGACAATGAGCCCACATCATGTCCACAAGCCCGATAATGTCTGCGAGCCCACGTCATCTCCCGAGCCTGTGTGATGTCCCCAAGACCACATATCCTCAAGCCCGCATCATCTCCCAACGCCCAATCATCTCCCTAGCCCACATCATCTCCCGAAGCGTAATCATCTCCGCAAGCCCGCATCATATCCCAAGCCTGCATCATCTCCCCAAGCCTAATCATCTCCCCAAGCCCAATCATCTCCCCAAACCCGCATCATTTCCCAAGCCTGCATCATTTCCCAAGCCTGCATCATCCAGCCGAGCCTTTGTCATGTCGCCAAGCCAGCGTAATATCTGCAAGTCCGCATCATTTACACAGACCCACATCATCTCCCGAAGCCAACATGATCTACCCGAGCTCACATCGTCTCACCGAGCCCTCATAGTCTCCCCAAGCCCGCATCATCTCCCGAAGCCCACATCGATTCCCCGAGCCCAATAATCTCCGCAAGCCCGCATCATCTCCCTAAGCCCAATCATCTCCCCAAGCCCACATCATCTCCTGAAGCGCAATCATCTCCCCAAGCCCACATCATCTCCTGAAGCGCAATCATCTCCATAAACCAACATCATCTCCCCAACCCCGTGTCATCTCCCCAAAGCCAATAATTTCCCCAAGCCCGCATCATCTCCCCAAGACTACATCATGTCCCCAAGCCCGCATCATCTCGCCAAGCCCACATCATCTCCCCAAGCCCTCATCGACTCCCAAATCCCGCATCATGTTTCCAGGCCCACATGTACCTAACCCGACCTCACTACCTTAAGCCTGCATCATGTCCCCAATAACAAATCATCTCCCCCAGTCTGCATGATGTCCCAAGTCCACATCATCTACGACAGCCTTCATCATCTCCCTGAGCCCACAGCATGTCTGCAAGACCGCTTCGTCACCCCAAGCCCGAGTCATCTCCCACAGTCCAATCATCTCCCCAAGCCCACATCATGTCTCCAACCCACATCTCCCCAAGCCCGCATCATCTCCCCAAGCCCGCATCGACTCCCCGAGCCCAATAATCTCCCCAAGCCCGCATCATCTCCCTAAGCCCAATCATCTCCCCAAGCCCACATCATCTCCCCAAGCCCGCACTGAATTCCCGAGCCCGCATCATGTTTCCAGGCCACATGTCCCCAAGCCGACCTCACCACACTGAGGCCGCATCATGTCCCCAAGCACAAATCATCCCCACAAGCCCGCATGAGCTCCCAAGCCCACGTCTTCTCCCAAAGCCTGCATCATCTCCCTGAGCCCACAGCATATCTGCAAGACCACTTCATCACCCCAAGCCCGAGTCATCTCCCACAGTCCAATCATCTCCGCAAGCCCGCATCATCTCCCCAAGTCCACATCAACTCCCTAAGCCCAGTCATCTCCCCAAACCCGCATCATTTCCCAAAGCCCGCATCATCTTCCTAAGCCCAATCATCTCCCTGAGCACCCATCATTTCCATGAGCACACGTCATATCCCCGAGCCAGTGTCATGTCCTCGATCCCGTGTCATGTCCCAGAGCCGATGCCATATCAGGGAGCCCACATATCTCCACGAGCCCAGGACATCTCTCTGAGCCCGCGTCATCTCCACAAGCCAAAAACTCCCCAAGAGAACATAATCTCTCCAAGTCTGAATCATCTCTCCAAGCCCACATCATTTCAAACCCAGCTCTTCCCAAGCCCACATCAGCTCTCCAAGTCCACGTCATCTCCCTGAACCTGTGTTGTGTCCCCAAACCGGTGTCATGTACCAGAGCACGTGTCATGTCAGTGAGGCCACATCATGTCCACAAGCCCCAAAAATATCGGCGAGCCCGCATCATCTCCCCGAGCCTGTGTCATGTCCCCAAACCGGCATCAAGTCCCTAAGCTGACATATCCCCAAGACCACATTATCTCTGCAAGCCCTCATCGTGTTTCCAGGCCCACATTTCCCCAAGCTGACCTCACCACCCTAAGCCCGCTTCATGTCCCCAAGCCAGCATCATCTCACCAAGCCCGCATCATCTTGCCAAGCCGGCATCACCTCCCCAAGCCCACATCATCTCCCTATGCCCAATCGTCTCCCAAACCCCGCATCATCTCCCCAAGCCCACATCTCCCCGAACCCGCATCATGTCACCAAGCCCACATCATCTCCCCAAGCCCACATCTCCCAAAAGGCACATCAATTCCTCAAGCCTGAATCATTCCCCAAGCCCGCATCTTCTAGCTGAGCCCGCATCATGATCCCAAGTCCTCGTAGTATCTGCAAGTCTGCATCATTTACAGACGCCCGTGTCATCTCCCGGAGCTGCATCATCTCCCTAAGCCCACATTATCTCCCCAAGCAAACATCTCCCCAAGCCCACATAGTCTCCCCAAGCCCACATAATCTCCCCAAGACAACATTATCTCACCAAGCCAACATCTCCCAAAAGGCACATCATTTCCCCAAGCCTGCATCAAATCCCAAGCCCGCATCATCTCCCCATGCCCGCATCATCTCCCCAAGCCCGCATCATTTCCCTAAGGCCAATCATCTCCCAAGCCCAAATCTCCCAAAAGGCACATTATCTCCCCAAGCCTGCATCATTTCCCAAGGATGTATCATCTAGCCGAGCCTGTGTCATGTCTACAAGCCGGCGTATTATCTGCACACCCACATCATTTACAGAGGCCTGCATCATCTCCCCAAGCCCACATCATCTCCCCAAGCCCACGTCATCTCCCTGAACCAGTGTCATGTCCTCGATCCCACGTTATGTCAGCTAGCCCAAGTCATGTTTGCGAGCCTGTAAAATGTCTGCAAGCCCGCGTCATCTCCTCGAGCCCCCATCATCTCCATGAGCCCGTGTCATGTCCCCGAGCCGATGCCATATCAGGGAGCCCACATCATCTCCACAAGCCGGGATCATCTCCCTGAGCCCGCGTCATCTAACCGAGCCAACATCTCCCCAAGCGAACATCATCTCCCCAAATCTGAATCATCTCTCCAAGCCCACATCTTTCCAAACCCACATCTTCCCAAGCCCACATCAGCTCTCCAAGTCCACGTCATCTCCCTGAACCTGTGTTGTGTCCCCGAACCGGTGTCATGTACCAGAGCACGTGTCATGTCAGTGAGGCCACATCATGTCCACAAGCCCCAAAAATATCGGCGAGCCCGCATCATCTCCCCGAGCCTGTGTCATGTCCCCAAACCGGCATCAAGTCCCTAAGCTGACATATCCCCAAGACCACATTATCTCTGCAAGCCCTCATCGTGTTTCCAGGCCCACATTTCCCCAAGCTGACCTCACCACCCTAAGCCCGCTTCATGTCCCCAAGCCAGCATCATCTCACCAAGCCCGCATCATCTTGCCAAGCCGGCATCACCTCCCCAAGCCCACATCATCTCCCTATGCCCAATCGTCTCCCAAACCCCGCATCATCTCCCCAAGCCCACATCTCCCCGAACCCGCATCATGTCACCAAGCCCACATCATCTCCCCAAGCCCACATCTCCCAAAAGGCACATCAATTCCTCAAGCCTGAATCATTCCCCAAGCCCGCATCTTCTAGCTGAGCCCGCATCATGATCCCAAGTCCTCGTAGTATCTGCAAGTCTGCATCATTTACAGACGCCCGTGTCATCTCCCGGAGCTGCATCATCTCCCTAAGCCCACATTATCTCCCCAAGCAAACATCTCCCCAAGCCCACATAGTCTCCCCAAGCCCACATAATCTCCCCAAGACAACATTATCTCACCAAGCCAACATCTCCCAAAAGGCACATCATTTCCCCAAGCCTGCATCAAATCCCAAGCCCGCATCATCTCCCCATGCCCGCATCATCTCCCCAAGCCCGCATCATTTCCCTAAGGCCAATCATCTCCCAAGCCCAAATCTCCCAAAAGGCACATTATCTCCCCAAGCCTGCATCATTTCCCAAGGATGTATCATCTAGCCGAGCCTGTGTCATGTCTACAAGCCGGCGTATTATCTGCACACCCACATCATTTACAGAGGCCTGCATCATCTCCCCAAGCCCACATCATCTCCCCAAGCCCACGTCATCTCCCTGAACCAGTGTCATGTCCTCGATCCCACGTTATGTCAGCTAGCCCAAGTCATGTTTGCGAGCCTGTAAAATGTCTGCAAGCCCGCGTCATCTCCTCGAGCCCCCATCATCTCCATGAGCCCGTGTCATGTCCCCGAGCCGATGCCATATCAGGGAGCCCACATCATCTCCACAAGCCGGGATCATCTCCCTGAGCCCGCGTCATCTAACCGAGCCAACATCTCCCCAAGCGAACATCATCTCCCCAAATCTGAATCATCTCTCCAAGCCCACATCTTTCCAAACCCACATCTTCCCAAGCCCACATCAGCTCTCCAAGTCCACGTCATCTCCCTGAACCTGTGTTGTGTCCCCGAACCGGTGTCATGTACCAGAGCACGTGTCATGTCAGTGAGGCCACATCATGTCCACAAGCCCCCAAAATATCGGCGAGCCCGCATCATCTCCCCGAGCCTGTGTCATGTCCCCAAACCGGCATCAAGTCCCTAAGCTGACATATCCCCAAGACCACATTATCTCCGCAAGCCCTCATCATGTTTCCAGGCCCACATTTCCCCAAGCTGACCTCACCACACTAAGGCCGCATCATGTCCCCAAGCACAAATCATCCCCCCAAGCCCGCATGAGCTCCCAAGCCCACGTCTTCTCCCAAAGCCTGCATCATCTCCCTGACCTCACAGCATATCTGCAAGACCACTTCATCACCCCAAGCCCGAGTCATCTCCCACTGTCCAATCATCTCCCCAAGCCCGCATCATCTCCCCAAGTCTGAATCATCTCTCCAAGCCCACATCTATCGAAACCAAAATATTCCTAAGCCCACATCAGCTCTCCAAGTCCACATCACCTCCCTGAACCTGTGTTGTGTCCCCGAGCTGGCGTCATATTCCAGAGGCCGTATCGTGACAATGAGCCCACATCATGTCCACAAGCCCGATAATGTCTGCGAGCCCACGTCATCTCCCGAGCCTGTGTGATGTCCCCAAGACCACATATCCTCAAGCCCGCATCATCTCCCAAAGCCCAATCATCTCCCTAGCCCACATCATCTCCCGAAGCGTAATCACCTCCCCAAGCCCGCATCATATCCCAAGCCTGCATCATCTCCCCAAGCCTAATCATCTCCCCAAGCCCAATCATCTCCCCAAACCCGCATCATTCCCCAAGCCTGCATCATCCAGCCGAGCCTTTGTCATGTCGCCAAGCCAGCGTAATATCTGCAAGTCCGCATCATTTACACAGACCCACATCATCTCCCCAAGCCAACATGATCTACCCGAGCTCACATCATCTCACCGAGCCCACATAGTCTCCCCAAGCCCGCATCATCTCCCGAAGCCCACATCATCTCCTGAAGCGCAATCATCTCCCCAAGCCCACATCATCTCCTGAAGCGCAATCATCTCCCCAAGCCCACATCATCTCCTGAAGCGCAATCATCTCCATAAACCAACATCATCTCCCCAACCCCGTGTCATCTCCCCAAAGCCAATAATTTCCCCAAGCCCACATATTCTCCCCAAGACTACATCATGTCCCCAAGCCCGCATCATCTCGCCAAGCCCACATCATCTACCCAAGCCCTCATCGACTCCCAAAGCCCGCATCATGTTTCCAGGCCCACATCTACCTAACCCGACCTCACTACCTTAAGCCTGCATCATGTCCCCAATAACAAATCATCTCCCCCAGTCTGCATGACGTCCCAAGTCCACATCATCTACGACAGCCTGCATTATCTCCCTGAGCCCACAGCATGTCTGCAAGACCGCTTCGTCACCCCAAGCCCGAGTCATCTCCCACAGTCCAATCATCTCCCCAAGCCCATATCATGTCTCCAACCCACATCTCCCCAAGCCCACATCATCTCCCCAAGCCCGCATCATCTCCCTAAGCCCAATCATCTCCCCGAGCCCACATCATCTCCCCAAGCCCGCACCGAATCCCCGAGCCCGCATCATGTTTCCAGGCCACATGTCCCCAAGCCGACCTCACCACACTAAGGCCGCATCATGTCCCCAAGCACAAATCATCCACACAAGCCCGCATGAGCTCCCAAGCCCACGTCTTCTCCCAAAGCCTGCATCATCTCCCTGAGCTCACAGCATATCTGCAAGACCACTTCATCACCCCAAGCCCGAGTCATCTCCCACAGTCCAATCATCTCCCCAAGCCCACATCGTGTCTCCAACCCACATCTCCCTGATGTCCCATCATCTCTATGAGCTCATGTCATCTCCCCAAGCTGGTGTCATGTCCTCGAGCCCGAGTCATGTCCCCGAGCCGATGCCATATAAGGGAGCCCACATCATCTCCACGTGCCAGGGTCATCTCCCTGAGCCCATGTAATCTCCCCAAACCATTGTCTCCCCAAGCCAACATCATCTCCACAAGTCTGAATCATCTCTCCAAGCCCACATCGTTCGAAACCCACATCTTCCCAAGCCTACATCAGCTCTCCAAGTCCACGTCATCTCCCTGAACCTGTCTTGTGTCCCCGAGCGGCGTCATGTCCCAGAGCCCGTGTAGTGTCAGTGAGGCCACATTATGTCCAGAAGCCCCCAAAATGTCTGCGAGCCCGTGTCATCTCCCGGAGCCTGTGTCATTTCCCCAAGCCTGCATCATTTCCCTAAGCTGACATATCCCCAAGCCAACATCATCTCCCTAAGCCCATTCATCTTCCCGAGCCCACATCATCTTCCCAAGCCCGCATCATCTCCCCAAGCCCGCAACGACTCCCCAAGCCCGCAACGACTCCCCAAGCCCGCATCATGTTTCCAGGCCCACATGTACCTAACCCGACCTCACTACCTTAAGCCCGCATCATGTCCCCAATAAAAAATCATCTCACTGAGCCCGCATGATCTCCCAAGACTACGTCATATCCCAAAGCCTGCATCATCTCCCTGACCCCACAGCATGTCTGCAAGACCTCTTCATCACCCCAAGCCCATCATGTCCCACAGTCCAATCATCTCCACAAGCCAACATCATCTCCCCAAGCGCACGTCATCTCCCTGAACCCGTGTCGTGACCCTGAGCCGGTGTCATGTCCTCGAGCCCATGTTATTTCACTGAGCCCAAGTCATGCCTGGTAGCTTGAAAAATGTCTACAAGCCTGAGTCACCTCCCCGAGCCCCCATCGTCTCCTTGAGCCCACGTCATCTCCCCAAGCCGGTGTCATGTCCTCGAGACCGTGTCATGTCCCCGAGCCAACGCCATATCAGGGAGCTCACATCATCTCCACGAGCCCGGGTCATCTCCCTGAGCCCGCGACATCTCCCCTAGCCAACATCTCCCCAGGCCAACATCATCTCCCCAAGTCTGAATCATCTCCCCAAGCCCTCATCGACTCCCCAAGCCCGCATCATGTTTCCAGGCCCACATGTACCTAACCCGACCTCACTACCTTAAGCCCGCATTATGTCCCCAATAACACATCATCTCCCCCAGCCTGCATGATGTCCCAAGCCCACATCGTCTACCACAGCTTGCATCATCTCCCTGAGCCCACAGCATATCTGCAAGACCGCTTCGTCACCCCAAGCCCGAGTCATCTCCCACAGTCCAATCATCTCCCCAAGCCCACATCATGTCTCCAACCCACATCTCCCCAAGCCCACATCATCTCCCTAAGCCCGCATCATCTCCCTAAGCCCAATCATCTCCCCAAGCCCAAATCTCCCAAAAGGTACGTTATCTCCCCAATGCCGCATCATTTCCCAAGGATTCATCATGTAGCCGAGCCTGTGTCATGTCTCCAAGCTGGCGTAATATCTGCACACCCGCATCATTTACAGAGGCCTGCATCATCTCCCTAAGCCCACTCATCTCCCCAAGCCCAATCATCTCCCCAAGCTCGCATCATCTCCCCAAGACAAAATCTCCCAAAAGGCACATTATCTCCCCAAGCCCGCATCATTTCCCAAGCCAGCATCATCCAGCCGAGCCTGTGTCATGTCCCCAAGCTGGCGTAATATCTGCAAGTCTGCATCATTTACACAGACCCACATCTTCTCCCCAAGCCAACATGATCTCCCCAAGCTCACATCATCTCCCTGAGCCCACATAGTATCCCCGAGCCCGCATCATCTCCCCAAGCCCGCACCGAATCCCCGAGCCCGCAACATGTTTCCAGGCCACATGTCCCCAAGCCGACCTCACCACACTAAGGCCGCATCATGTCCCCAAGCACAAATCATCCCCCCAAGCCCGCATGAGCTCCCAAGCCCACGTCTTCTCCCAAAGCCTGCATCATCTCCCTGACCTCACAGCATATCTGCAAGACCACTTCATCACCCCAAGCCCGAGTCATCTCCCACTGTCCAATCATCTCCCCAAGCCCGCATCATCTCCCCAAGTCTGAATCATCTCTCCAAGCCCACATCTATCGAAACCAAAATATTCCTAAGCCCACATCAGCTCTCCAAGTCCACATCACCTCCCTGAACCTGTGTTGTGTCCCCGAGCTGGCGTCATATTCCAGAGGCCGTATCGTGACAATGAGCCCACATCATGTCCACAAGCCCGATAATGTCTGCAAGCCCACGTCATCTCCCGAGCCTGTGTGATGTCCCCAAGACCACATATCCTCAAGCCCGCATCATCTCCCAACGCCCAATCATCTCCCTAGCCCACATCATCTCCCGAAGCGTAATCATCTCCGCAAGCCCGCATCATATCCCAAGCCTGCATCATCTCCCCAAGCCTAATCATCTCCCCAAGCCCAATCATCTCCCCAAGCCCGCATCATTTCCCAAGCCTGCATCATTTCCCAAGCCTGCATCATCCAGCCGAGCCTTTGTCATGTCGCCAAGCCAGCGTAATATCTGCAAGTCCGCATCATTTACACAGACCCACATCATCTCCCGAAGCCAACATGATCTACCCGAGCTCACATCGTCTCACCGAGCCCTCATAGTCTCCCCAAGCCCGCATCATCTCCCGAAGCCCACATCAATTCCCCGAGCCCAATAATCTCCGCAAGCCCGCATCATCTCCCTAAGCCCAATCATCTCCCCAAGCCCACATCATCTCCTGAAGCGCAATCATCTCCCCAAGCCCACATCATCTCCTGAAGCGCAATCATCTCCATAAACCAACATCATCTCCCCAACCCCGTGTCATCTCCCCAAAGCCAATAATCTCCCCAAGCCCGCATCATCTCGCCAAGCCCACATCATCTCCCCAAGCCCTCATCGACTCCCAAATCCCGCATCATGTTTCCAGGCCCACATGTACCTAACCCGACCTCACTACCTTAAGCCTGCATCATGTCCCCAATAACAAATCATCTCCCCCAGTCTGCATGATGTCCCAAGTCCACATCATCTACGACAGCCTGCATCATCTCCCTGAGCCCACAGCATGTCTGCAAGACCGCTTCGTCACCCCAAGCCCGAGTCATCTCCCACAGTCCAATCATCTCCCCAAGCCCACATCATGTCTCCAACCCACATCTCCCCAAGCCCGCATCATCTCCCCAAGCCCGCATCGACTCCCCGAGCCCAATAATCTCCCCAAGCCCGCATCATCTCCCTAAGCCCAATCATCTCCCCAAGCCCACATCATCTCCCCAAGCCCGCACTGAATTCCCGAGCCCGCATCATGTTTCCAGGCCACATGTCCCCAAGCCGACCTCACCACACTGAGGCCGCATCATGTCCCCAAGCACAAATCATCCCCACAAGCCCGCATGAGCTCCCAAGCCCACGTCTTCTCCCAAAGCCTGCATCATCTCCCTGAGCCCACAGCATATCTGCAAGACCACTTCATCACCCCAAGCCCGAGTCATCTCCCACAGTCCAATCATCTCCCCAAGCCCGCATCATCTCCCCAAGTCCACATCAACTCCCTAAGCCCAGTCATCTCCCCAAACCCGCATCATTTCCCAAAGCCCGCATCATCTTCCTAAGCCCAATCATCTCCCTGAGCACCCATCATTTCCATGAGCACACGTCATATCCCCGAGCCAGTGTCATGTCCTCGATCCCGTGTCATGTCCCAGAGCCGACGCCATATCAGGGAGCCCACATATCTCCACGAGCCCAGGACATCTCTCTGAGCCCGCGTCATCTCCACAAGCCAAAAACTCCCCAAGAGAACATAATCTCTCCAAGTCTGAATCATCTCTCCAAGCCCACATCATTTCAAACCCAGCTCTTCCCAAGCCCACATCAGCTCTCCAAGTCCACGTCATCTCCCTGAACCTGTGTTGTGTCCCCAAACCGGTGTCATGTACCAGAGCACGTGTCATGTCAGTGAGGCCACATCATGTCCACAAGCCCCAAAAATATCGGTGTGCCCGCATCATCTCCCCGAGCCTGTGTCATGTCCCCAAACCGGCATCAAGTCCCTAAGCTGACATATCCCCAAGACCACATTATCTCTGCAAGCCCTCATCGTGTTTCCAGGCCCACATTTCCCCAAGCTGACCTCACCACCCTAAGCCCGCTTCATGTCCCCAAGCCAGCATCATCTCACCAAGCCCGCATCATCTTGCCAAGCCGGCATCACCTCCCCAAGCCCACATCATCTCCCTATGCCCAATCGTCTCCCAAACCCCGCATCATCTCCCCAAGCCCACATCTCCCCGAACCCGCATCATGTCACCAAGCCCACATCATCTCCCCAAGCCCACATCTCCCAAAAGGCACATCAATTCCTCAAGCCTGAATCATTCCCCAAGCCCGCATCTTCTAGCTGAGCCCGCATCATGATCCCAAGTCCTCGTAGTATCTGCAAGTCTGCATCATTTACAGACGCCCGTGTCATCTCCCGGAGCTGCATCATCTCCCTAAGCCCACATTATCTCCCCAAGCAAACATCTCCCCAAGCCCACATAGTCTCCCCAAGCCCACATAATCTCCCCAAGACAACATTATCTCACCAAGCCAACATCTCCCAAAAGGCACATCATTTCCCCAAGCCTGCATCAAATCCCAAGCCCGCATCATCTCCCCATGCCCGCATCATCTCCCCAAGCCCGCATCATTTCCCTAAGGCCAATCATCTCCCAAGCCCAAATCTCCCAAAAGGCACATTATCTCCCCAAGCCTGCATCATTTCCCAAGGATGTATCATCTAGCCGAGCCTGTGTCATGTCTACAAGCCGGCGTATTATCTGCACACCCACATCATTTACAGAGGCCTGCATCATCTCCCCAAGCCCACATCATCTCCCCAAGCCCACGTCATCTCCCTGAACCAGTGTCATGTCCTCGATCCCACGTTATGTCAGCTAGCCCAAGTCATGTTTGCGAGCCTGTAAAATGTCTGCAAGCCCGCGTCATCTCCTCGAGCCCCCATCATCTCCATGAGCCCGTGTCATGTCCCCGAGCCGATGCCATATCAGGGAGCCCACATCATCTCCACAAGCCGGGATCATCTCCCTGAGCCCGCGTCATCTAACCGAGCCAACATCTCCCCAAGCGAACATCATCTCCCCAAATCTGAATCATCTCTCCAAGCCCACATCTTTCCAAACCCACATCTTCCCAAGCCCACATCAGCTCTCCAAGTCCACGTCATCTCCCTGAACCTGTGTTGTGTCCCCGAACCGGTGTCATGTACCAGAGCACGTGTCATGTCAGTGAGGCCACATCATGTCCACAAGCCCCCAAAATATCGGCGAGCCCGCATCATCTCCCCGAGCCTGTGTCATGTCCCCAAACCGGCATCAAGTCCCTAAGCTGACATATCCCCAAGACCACATTATCTCCGCAAGCCCTCATCATGTTTCCAGGCCCACATTTCCCCAAGCTGACCTCACCACACTAAGGCCGCATCATGTCCCCAAGCACAAATCATCCCCCCAAGCCCGCATGAGCTCCCAAGCCCACGTCTTCTCCCAAAGCCTGCATCATCTCCCTGACCTCACAGCATATCTGCAAGACCACTTCATCACCCCAAGCCCGAGTCATCTCCCACTGTCCAATCATCTCCCCAAGCCCGCATCATCTCCCCAAGTCTGAATCATCTCTCCAAGCCCACATCTATCGAAACCAAAATATTCCTAAGCCCACATCAGCTCTCCAAGTCCACGTCACCTCCCTGAACCTGTGTTGTGTCCCCGAGCTGGCGTCATATTCCAGAGGCCGTATCGTGACAATGAGCCCACATCATGTCCACAAGCCCGATAATGTCTGCGAGCCCACGTCATCTCCCGAGCCTGTGTGATGTCCCCAAGACCACATATCCTCAAGCCCGCATCATCTCCCAACGCCCAATCATCTCCCTAGCCCACATCATCTCCCGAAGCGTAATCACCTCCCCAAGCCCGCATCATATCCCAAGACTGCATCATCTCCCCAAGCCTAATCATCTCCCCAAGCCCAATCATCTCCCCAAACCCGCATCATTTCCCAAGCCTGCATCATCCAGCCGAGCCTTTGTAATGTCGCCAAGTCAGCGTAATATCTGCAAGTCCACATCATTTACACAGACCCACATCATCTCCCCAAGCCAACTTGATCTACCCGAGCTCACATCATCCCACCGAGCCCACATAGTCTACCCAAGCCCGATCATCTCCCGAAGCCCACATCGACTCCCCGATCCCAATAATCTCCGCAAGCCCGCATCATCTCCCTAAGCCCAATCACCTCCCCAAGCCCACATCATCTCCTGAAGCGCAATCATCTCCATAAACCAACATCATCTCCCCAACCCCGTGTCATCTCCCCAAAGCCAATAATTTCCCCAAGCCCACATATTCTCCCCAAGACTACATCATGTCCCCAAGCCCGCATCATCTCGCCAAGCCCACATCATCTACCCAAGCCCTCATCGACTCCCAAAGCCCGCATCATGTTTCCAGGCCCACATCTACCTAACCCGACCTCACTACCTTAAGCCTGCATCATGTCCCCAATAACAAATCATCTCCCCCAGTCTGCATGACGTCCCAAGTCCACATCATCTACGACAGCCTGCATTATCTCCCTGAGCCCACAGCATGTCTGCAAGACCGCTTCGTCACCCCAAGCCCGAGTCATCTCCCACAGTCCAATCATCTCCCCAAGCCCATATCATGTCTCCAACCCACATCTCCCCAAGCCCACATCATCTCCCCAAGCCCGCATCATCTCCCTAAGCCCATCATCTCCCCGAGCCCACATCATCTCCCCAAGCCCGCACCGAATCCCCGAGCCCGCATCATGTTTCCAGGCCACATGTCCCCAAGCCGACCTCACCACACTAAGGCCGCATCATGTCCCCAAGCACAAATCATCCACACAAGCCCGCATGAGCTCCCAAGCCCACGTCTTCTCCCAAAGCCTGCATCATCTCCCTGAGCTCACAGCATATCTGCAAGACCACTTCATCACCCCAAGCCCGAGTCATCTCCCACAGTCCAATCATCTCCCCAAGCCCACATCGTGTCTCCAACCCACATCTCCCTGATGTCCCATCATCTCTATGAGCTCATGTCATCTCCCCAAGCTGGTGTCATGTCCTCGAGCCCGAGTCATGTCCCCGAGCCGATGCCATATAAGGGAGCCCACATCATCTCCACGTGCCAGGGTCATCTCCCTGAGCCCATGTAATCTCCCCAAACCATTGTCTCCCCAAGCCAACATCATCTCCACAAGTCTGAATCATCTCTCCAAGCCCACATCGTTCGAAACCCACATCTTCCCAAGCCTACATCAGCTCTCCAAGTCCACGTCATCTCCCTGAACCTGTCTTGTGTCCCCGAGCGGCGTCATGTCCCAGAGCCCGTGTAGTGTCAGTGAGGCCACATTATGTCCAGAAGCCCCCAAAATGTCTGCGAGCCCGTGTCATCTCCCGGAGCCTGTGTCATTTCCCCAAGCCTGCATCATTTCCCTAAGCTGACATATCCCCAAGCCAACATCATCTCCCTAAGCCCATTCATCTTCCCGAGCCCACATCATCTTCCCAAGCCCGCATCATCTCCCCAAGCCCGCAACGACTCCCCAAGCCCGCAACGACTCCCCAAGCCCGCATCATGTTTCCAGGCCCACATGTACCTAACCCGACCTCACTACCTTAAGCCCGCATCATGTCCCCAATAAAAAATCATCTCACTGAGCCCGCATGATCTCCCAAGACTACGTCATATCCCAAAGCCTGCATCATCTCCCTGACCCCACAGCATGTCTGCAAGACCTCTTCATCACCCCAAGCCCATCATGTCCCACAGTCCAATCATCTCCACAAGCCAACATCATCTCCCCAAGCGCACGTCATCTCCCTGAACCCGTGTCGTGACCCTGAGCCGGTGTCATGTCCTCGAGCCCATGTTATTTCACTGAGCCCAAGTCATGCCTGGTAGCTTGAAAAATGTCTACAAGCCTGAGTCACCTCCCCGAGCCCCCATCGTCTCCTTGAGCCCACGTCATCTCCCCAAGCCGGTGTCATGTCCTCGAGACCGTGTCATGTCCCCGAGCCAACGCCATATCAGGGAGCTCACATCATCTCCACGAGCCCCGGTCATCTCCCTGAGCCCGCGACATCTCCCCTAGCCAACATCTCCCCAGGCCAACATCATCTCCCCAAGTCTGAATCATCTCCCCAAGCCCTCATCGACTCCCCAAGCCCGCATCATGTTTCCAGGCCCACATGTACCTAACCCGACCTCACTACCTTAAGCCCGCATTATGTCCCCAATAACACATCATCTCCCCCAGCCTGCATGATGTCCCAAGCCCACATCGTCTACCACAGCTTGCATCATCTCCCTGAGCCCACAGCATATCTGCAAGACCGCTTCGTCACCCCAAGCCCGAGTCATCTCCCACAGTCCAATCATCTCCCCAAGCCCACATCATGTCTCCAACCCACATCTCCCCAAGCCCACATCATCTCCCTAAGCCCGCATCATCTCCCTAAGCCCAATCATCTCCCCAAGCCCAAATCTCCCAAAAGGTACGTTATCTCCCCAATGCCGCATCATTTCCCAAGGATTCATCATGTAGCCGAGCCTGTGTCATGTCTCCAAGCTGGCGTAATATCTGCACACCCGCATCATTTACAGAGGCCTGCATCATCTCCCTAAGCCCACTCATCTCCCCAAGCCCAATCATCTCCCCAAGCTCGCATCATCTCCCCAAGACAAAATCTCCCAAAAGGCACATTATCTCCCCAAGCCCGCATCATTTCCCAAGCCAGCATCATCCAGCCGAGCCTGTGTCATGTCCCCAAGCTGGCGTAATATCTGCAAGTCTGCATCATTTACACAGACCCACATCTTCTCCCCAAGCCAACATGATCTCCCCAAGCTCACATCATCTCCCTGAGCCCACATAGTATCCCCGAGCCCGCATCATCTCCCCAAGCCCGCACCGAATCCCCGAGCCCGCATCATGTTTCCAGGCCACATGTCCCCAAGCCGACCTCACCACACTAAGGCCGCATCATGTCCCCAAGCACAAATCATCCCCCCAAGCCCGCATGAGCTCCCAAGCCCACGTCTTCTCCCAAAGCCTGCATCATCTCCCTGACCTCACAGCATATCTGCAAGACCACTTCATCACCCCAAGCCCGAGTCATCTCCCACTGTCCAATCATCTCCCCAAGCCCGCATCATCTCCCCAAGTCTGAATCATCTCTCCAAGCCCACATCTATCGAAACCAAAATATTCCTAAGCCCACATCAGCTCTCCAAGTCCACATCACCTCCCTGAACCTGTGTTGTGTCCCCGAGCTGGCGTCATATTCCAGAGGCCGTATTGTGACAATGAGCCCACATCATGTCCACAAGCCCGATAATGTCTGCGAGCCCACGTCATCTCCCGAGCCTGTGTGATGTCCCCAAGACCACATATCCTCAAGCCCGCATCATCTCCCAACGCCCAATCATCTCCCTAGCCCACATCATCTCCCGAAGCGTAATCATCTCCGCAAGCCCGCATCATATCCCAAGCCTGCATCATCTCCCCAAGCCTAATCATCTCCCCAAGCCCAATCATCTCCCCAAACCCGCATCATTTCCCAAGCCTGCATCATTTCCCAAGCCTGCATCATCCAGCCGAGCCTTTGTCATGTCGCCAAGCCAGCGTAATATCTGCAAGTCCGCATCATTTACACAGACCCACATCATCTCCCGAAGCCAACATGATCTACCCGAGCTCACATCGTCTCACCGAGCCCTCATAGTCTCCCCAAGCCCGCATCATCTCCCGAAGCCCACATCGATTCCCCGAGCCCAATAATCTCCGCAAGCCCGCATCATCTCCCTAAGCCCAATCATCTCCCCAAGCCCACATCATCTCCTGAAGCGCAATCATCTCCCCAAGCCCACATCATCTCCTGAAGCGCAATCATCTCCATAAACCAACATCATCTCCCCAACCCCGTGTCATCTCCCCAAAGCCAATAATTTCCCCAAGCCCACATCATCTCCCCAAGACTACATCATGTCCCCAAGCCCGCATCATCTCGCCAAGCCCACATCATCTCCCCAAGCCCTCATCGACTCCCAAATCCCGCATCATGTTTCCAGGCCCACATGTACCTAACCCGACCTCACTACCTTAAGCCTGCATCATGTCCCCAATAACAAATCATCTCCCCCAGTCTGCATGATGTCCCAAGTCCACATCATCTACGACAGCCTGCATCATCTCCCTGAGCCCACAGCATGTCTGCAAGACCGCTTCGTCACCCCAAGCCCGAGTCATCTCCCACAGTCCAATCATCTCCCGAAGCCCACATCATGTCTCCAACCCACATCTCCCCAAGCCCGCATCATCTCCCCAAGCCCGCATCGACTCCCCGAGCCCAATAATCTCCCCAAGCCCGCATCATCTCCCTAAGCCCAATCATCTCCCCAAGCCCACATCATCTCCCCAAGCCCGCACTGAATTCCCGAGCCCGCATCATGTTTCCAGGCCACATGTCCCCAAGCCGACCTCACCACACTGAGGCCGCATCATGTCCCCAAGCACAAATCATCCCCACAAGCCCGCATGAGCTCCCAAGCCCACGTCTTCTCCCAAAGCCTGCATCATCTCCCTGAGCCCACAGCATATCTGCAAGACCACTTCATCACCCCAAGCCCGAGTCATCTCCCACAGTCCAATCATCTCCCCAAGCCCGCATCATCTCCCCAAGTCCACATCAACTCCCTAAGCCCAGTCATCTCCCCAAACCCGCATCATTTCCCAAAGCCCGCATCATCTTCCTAAGCCCAATCATCTCCCTGAGCACCCATCATTTCCATGAGCACACGTCATATCCCCGAGCCAGTGTCATGTCCTCGATCCCGTGTCATGTCCCAGAGCCGACGCCATATCAGGGAGCCCACATATCTCCACGAGCCCAGGACATCTCTCTGAGCCCGCGTCATCTCCACAAGCCAAAAACTCCCCAAGAGAACATAATCTCTCCAAGTCTGAATCATCTCTCCAAGCCCACATCATTTCAAACCCAGCTCTTCCCAAGCCCACATCAGCTCTCCAAGTCCACGTCATCTCCCTGAACCTGTGTTGTGTCCCCAAACCGGTGTCATGTACCAGAGCACGTGTCATGTCAGTGAGGCCACATCATGTCCACAAGCCCCAAAAATATCGGTGTGCCCGCATCATCTCCCCGAGCCTGTGTCATGTCCCCAAACCGGCATCAAGTCCCTAAGCTGACATATCCCCAAGACCACATTATCTCTGCAAGCCCTCATCGTGTTTCCAGGCCCACATTTCCCCAAGCTGACCTCACCACCCTAAGCCCGCTTCATGTCCCCAAGCCAGCATCATCTCACCAAGCCCGCATCATCTTGCCAAGCCGGCATCACCTCCCCAAGCCCACATCATCTCCCTATGCCCAATCGTCTCCCAAACCCCGCATCATCTCCCCAAGCCCACATCTCCCCGAACCCGCATCATGTCACCAAGCCCACATCATCTCCCCAAGCCCACATCTCCCAAAAGGCACATCAATTCCTCAAGCCTGAATCATTCCCCAAGCCCGCATCTTCTAGCTGAGCCCGCATCATGATCCCAAGTCCTCGTAGTATCTGCAAGTCTGCATCATTTACAGACGCCCGTGTCATCTCCCGGAGCTGCATCATCTCCCTAAGCCCACATTATCTCCCCAAGCAAACATCTCCCCAAGCCCACATAGTCTCCCCAAGCCCACATAATCTCCCCAAGACAACATTATCTCACCAAGCCAACATCTCCCAAAAGGCACATCATTTCCCCAAGCCTGCATCAAATCCCAAGCCCGCATCATCTCCCCATGCCCGCATCATCTCCCCAAGCCCGCATCATTTCCCTAAGGCCAATCATCTCCCAAGCCCAAATCTCCCAAAAGGCACATTATCTCCCCAAGCCTGCATCATTTCCCAAGGATGTATCATCTAGCCGAGCCTGTGTCATGTCTACAAGCCGGCGTATTATCTGCACACCCACATCATTTACAGAGGCCTGCATCATCTCCCCAAGCCCACATCATCTCCCCAAGCCCACGTCATCTCCCTGAACCAGTGTCATGTCCTCGATCCCACGTTATGTCAGCTAGCCCAAGTCATGTCTGCGAGCCTGTAAAATGTCTGCAAGCCCGCGTCATCTCCTCGAGCCCCCATCATCTCCATGAGCCCGTGTCATGTCCCCGAGCCGATGCCATATCAGGGAGCCCACATCATCTCCACAAGCCGGGGTCATCTCCCTGAGCCCGCGTCATCTCCCCGAGCCAACATCTCCCCAAGCGAACATCATCTCCCCAAATCTGAATCATCTCTCCAAGCCCACATCTTTCCAAACCCACATCTTCCCAAGCCCACATCAGCTCTCCAAGTCCACGTCATCTCCCTGAACCTGTGTTGTGTCCCCAAACCGGTGTCATGTACCAGAGCACGTGTCATGTCAGTGAGGCCACATCATGTCCACAAGCCCCAAAAATATCGGCGTGCCCGCATCATCTCCCCGAGCCTGTGTCATGTCCCCAAACCGGCATCAAGTCCCTAAGCTGACATATCCCCAAGACCACATTATCTCCGCAAGCCCTCATCGTGTTTCCAGGCCCACATTTCCCCAAGCTGACCTCACCACCCTAAGCCCGCTTCATGTCCCCAAGCCAGCATCATCTCACCAAGCCCGCATCATCTTGCCAAGCCGGCATCACCTCCCCAAGCCCACATCATCTCCCTATGCCCAATCGTCTCCCAAACCCCGCATCATCTCCCCAAGCCCACATCTCCCCGAACCCGCATCATGTCCCCAAGCCCACATCATCTCCCCAAGCCCACATCTCCCAAAAGGCACATCAATTCCCCAAGCCCGCATTATCTCCCCAAGCAAACATCTCCCCAAGCCCACATCATGTTTGTAGGCCCACAGGTCCCCAAGCCAACCTCACCACCCCAAGCCTGCTTCATCTCAAGCCCACATCCTCTCTGCAAGCACAAATCATCTCCCAAGCCCGCTTTATGTCCCCAAGCCCCTTTCATCTCCCAAAGCCCGTGTCATCTCCCTAAGAGCACGTCATGTCTCCAACCCACATCTCCCCAGCCCATGTCTCCACAAGCCCACGTTCTCTCTGAACCCGATAAAAACATTTATACAAAGCACATACTCCGACTGAGAGTTTCTCAAACCATGTCCCACTGTGACAAATGGCACAATTTATGAGCTCCCTTAATGATGGTTTAAACTTGTAAGTAAATAGCATAACTAAAACCAGATCAACGCAGGAGGCAAAGCCCCCATAATCCCCCCATACATCCTCACCTACTCCTTCGAGAAGTCTCCGCATCATGTGATTTGACCTCCCCTGCAAACCTGTGGAGTAAGCTGAAGCTATGTTATTTCCACATCTCAGAAGAAGAGCAGGAACACATTATTTGAGCCGAGGGACCCACCACCAGGGCACTGCAGGCGAGTAGGACCTGGTTTATAAGTTCCTGGCCCCGCCTACTGGGGTTTCTAAAAACTGAAGTTGAGTCGTATGGCGTTGAAGGAAGGAATCTCCCCCACTAAAATTATGAGGTCAATATGAGATGTCTTCTGGAAACACCTTTTTACTTTTAAAATAAAAAAAAATTCCTACACTGGCTTTTTTCTTGCATTCTTTATTTCTCACAAACAATTCAGGTCAATGAAGGAACATGAGTGTTAACATTTTCTACTCGGTATATGTGAAAAACATCCTTTTCAAGAGAAAAGAATTAATCCTTTGTGTTCATAGCCAGCAATCAAGTTAAGTCTAGGAATCTGAGAATCAATTACATTAAAGTAGTGCCTTTTTCTTCCCCCAAACAATGATTAGGAGGAAAATCTGTAAGCAGGGTTGTTTGAGCAGGTCAAGCAGCGGAGACTCACTGTGATGACCGCACCCACGGAAGCTTCGGAAACCCCTTCCTCGGGGAGTGTAGGAGCTGAATCATTGTGCTGGTTCCTGAGAACCTGCCAAGGCGGTGAGCTCCAAATCCAAAGGTGATCTCGCGGGGATCTGCGGCCCCTGCTGAGGGGCAGAGTCATGTCCTTGGACTCGGTGTGGGGCTCCTGTGCTCTGCTCCTGCTGAGTGTGGCCTGTCCTTGCTGGGGCTGCCACGGGCCCCAGTTCTCACCGCTGAGTTCACCCCAACGCACAGCCCCTGAAGTGAGCCTCCTAGAGGTCCCTGCGACAAACGTGAATGTGCAGGGGAGGGGAGGGAGAAGAAAAAGTGGGCAAAAGAGGAGGGTAGAAGTATGTTGATGATAGAAAAAAAAAATATGGAGTTAAGAGTGGAACAAAATTTTCCAACACCAACATGGGAAAGTGTCAGAGCAGAGGACGTATCTCTGAAGCTGAAGCTTTTCATTCACTGGATTTAATTGCACAGCCTCTCAAAGAGATTTTAGGAAACCCGACTTCATAGAGAAACTAGCGTTCTTGTGATTTATTCCATTGTTTATAAGGAGGAAGAGTAATGAACAGCGTCGAATAGTAATACGACAGTGACGGGTGATGGTGATACTGAGCTCTTGCTACGTGCTGGGTGTGATGCCAGACACTTTCCCCGCATCCCCTGTCCCATGTAATCCCTACAGCGATCACAAACTGGGCATGATTACCCCCACTTTAGAGACAGAATAAATAGCATCCCCGGGAGTCAGGCCCTGGCTGGCCGGACCCCAAAGGGCACTGTTTGCTCTCCGCATTTACACTTCTCAAGCTGCTGTGCAGGTGGCCGGGAGCAGGTGTGCAGGGGCTGTGCTGTAACGTAGGGCACCTTCCTGAAGTGGCAGTTTTCCCTGAGGGTTTGGTGAAAAGATTTTGGATTTTTTTCTGATGAGTATTAAACATTTCATTCAAAGATTTTAAAGTTAAAAAAAGGTACACAAATACAGATTACATTATACCAAGACAGTATTCTACGTGACAAAAATCAAAATAAAAAAATTAAAAAGTAAATACACAGGTACTAAACACGCATAACACCCGATACCCACTTCAGGCTGCATACACGCTCATGCGAGAGAAAGTTTTTCTTAGAACACAATTCCAACCATTCTGTCAACTGTCTTAGTCCCTGGTGAGTAATTTGAGAAAACTTCTATGTAATTTAAAAAGAATTGGCAACGGCACACAAAGACTACAAAAAACAACACAATTAAAAACATATTTGTAATGCAATTCTGTTTAAAATACTGACATAAATTAAAATACATAGTAAATGTTATTAGTTAAAAAAAAGATTGAAAAACAAAAGGCCACTCTGAATACTGGTTAAAACCTCATCACAGAAAAATGCCCATCATTTGTAACCTTATGGACAGAAAATTGATGTTTTTTTTTTTTTTGAGAACATATCTAACTTGAAAATGTCATTCATTCAAAATTTATTTAAAATTGTAGATGAGATAGTAACTCGCTGTCTACCCCTTTGCAAAATGTGTTATCCCGAACACTCTAGTTTCTCAAAATGAGGCCCAAGTTGGTCAGGTCCCGGTGCCCCTGTAAAACCTCCAACAAAGCAAAGGTTATTTTCTATTCTGCAACTTGTTATCTTTATAGGAGTGCAGAATGTCAATATCTTTAAAGGTCAGAGCCCTGAGACTAGGCTCTCTGGTACATTTCAGGCTAAAGGCAACATTGTTTTACACAAAGTGCAGAGCTGGCAAGACTAAGCCCAGAAAACAGGGCACAGGATTAAAGGAAAAGAAACAGATCTCATGGAGTTAGATTTGTTCTTCTCTGCTACAGTGCCTTTTGGTGAGAGGTAAAGGGATGTTTCTGGGCCGGTCCTCCTCTGCCCCAGGCTGGGGTTCAGGCAGGAGCCCTGCCAGGTTCACCATGACTGTGGACCTGAGCTCCCGCAGAGAAAGTACTAATTACTGGTGATTAAAATTACCTGTCAAATCCGTTTAATTGCCTGTAAACTATACCAAGGTTGGGGGGGTATGAAACGTCTCATTGGCTGGCCAATGGTCAGTCTCCCCATATGCAAAGGACCAGTGTCATGGCAGGCTCCAAGGTGGCCTGGCCAGCACAGCTGCCTGCTTTGCTCTCCAGACTTGGCTTCCTAATGTGGACACTTTCAAAGCTCCAGTCCCTCTTCCTCTGCCCTGGCGTTAATGGACAGGGTCCCCGTACCCACCTGGGCTGAGTCCAGGCCATGCGCACAGCCTACCCGCCTGCTTGTCCATACCCCAAGCTCAGCTGCACCCCTGCCACCGGTCCACAAGCCCAGCGCCTCCACCCTAGGGGTCCCGATCACCATCAGGGATTCAACAACGGATGGCCCACAGGCCAGTGGCGGGCAGCCCTGAACGACCCTGACCCGCTGGCTCAGACGAGGCACAGAGCAGAGTGCAGGAATTGGAACAGCCTCCAGCCCCACCTGCCGCACCCTGTAGCCTTGGACACTAGCTGTGTGGCCAGACACTAGACCAGGCCAGATCCCCAGCTCCTGGCAGTCGCCATGGAGACCGGAGCCCAGACTTCCCCGACCCACCCAGGGCGTGATGGGTGAGGGGGTCAGCTGGGGGTAGTGGTGCACTTGGAGTGAGGGGGGATCACGCGGTGAGGGGCCGCTCCCAGTGGAACAGACCCGGCTGAGGGGTGAGGGGGACCATTTCGGGATGTTGCGGTGGGGGTCCTGCGGTGAGGCATGAGGGGTGAGCGGTGTGAGGGCGGGAACCTCGGTGTGAGGAGGAGCCCCATTTTGGAGGTCCTGTCAGAGACTGGGCCTGGCTGGGGCTAGAGGGACAGCAACGGGGTGGGAAGGGGAGGCGAGCTGGGGGAGCGGGGCTAGAGGATGTTGCCTGGCCCAGGGCCGGCGGTGGTGCTGGTTGGGTGCCAGGACCAGTCAGTGGCGGGATGCAGACTTTGCGGTGCGTGGGGTGAGCCCGCCCCGCCCCCCACCCCGCCGCTCCGTGCCGCTCCGCCCCGCCCCGCCGCCCCGCCGCCCCGCCGCCCCGCCGGGCCTCAGTCGCCGGGCCGCACACAGCAGGAGCCCCAGCCCGAGCGTCCGCGCTGCGGGCGGGAGGAGGAGGGGCGCGGACGCCGGAACCCGCCCAGAGCGTGTGGAAGCTGGGCCTGAGCCAGGTGCTCCTGGACCAGGTCCCTGAGGAGGAACGCGGCCTGGGGTCTGCGCCGCTGCTTGCCGTCGCCTCTGCTGCTGTCGCCGGGCAGGTAAGGGGGCGCTGGTGGGGCGCGCAGGTCGGGGAGCCGGCGGGTGAGGCCCGGGCCGCGCAGCTCCTTAGGGCCCTGAGGCGGGTGCCGGGTGCCGCCCTGGTTCGCGGTGCCCCTCCCCCACATTGGTAGTCCCTGAACCCCCTGTCTTCGCTGCCGGTTATACCCGGCTTTGAGAAAGCGCGTGCAGCTCCGGGAGGTGGGAGGGCGCTGGACGTCCAGGGAGCAGCTCCGACCGGCCTTCAGGCCATGGACAGCTCTTGGGAGGCAGATGCGTTGCGGTCACGGGGCCACAGGGGGCGCCGCGGTGGGATGGGGGCTGCCCCGTGCAAGCCCCTGGATTTGTTCCCTATTCACCCGTGGCCTGGACTAGGGCGGCCTCTGCTTCCGCATATTCGCGGGGGGTACGTCTGGTGGTCAGCCTGCCCCTGGGAGGCAGACGCGGTGCTGTCAAGGTGCGGGGCCCGCGGCATCGGAGGCGGCGGTGGGGAGAGGGGTCTGCCTCTGTGATCCTGTGGGTTTGCTCCCATCTCCCCTGCGTCCTGTCCTGGGTGCGGCCTCTGCTTCCCCAGGTTCGCGGGATGCAGGTGACAGGTCAGTCTGCTCCTGGGAGGCGGGCGCGGTGCGGCCAGTGTGCGGGGGCGGGGGCGGCGACAGCGGGAAATGGGAGCAAATCCCCGCGCTCGCTCAGGGCAGCCCCAATCCCGCCAATGCTTCCGCAGCCCCCTGACGGCGCAGCGCCCGCCTTCCAGGAGCAGGATGACCTGTCACCTGAGTCCTGAGAACCTGGGTAGCACAGGACGAGCCCAGGGCAGGCTGCGGAGGAGTTAGAAGCAAATCCACAGGCTCGCATAGGCAGATCCCTAAACCCGCCGCCGCCGCCTCTGACCGCATGGCGCCCGCGTCCTGGGAGCAGGCTGACCTGGGGAAGTGCCTGGGGCAGCAGAGGCCGCCCCCAGGCCCTGCCGCGGGGATGACGGGGAGAAATCGACCAGCTCACCAGGGGCAGCTCCCCTCTTCTCGCTGCTGCCCCAGGTTCGCAGGACACTTGTTTCCAGGTCAGTGGGCTCCCGGGAGGCAGGCGCGGTGTGTTCAGGGGGCGGCTGCGGGGAGGGGTGCTGCCCCAGGAAGAGCAGGTGGCCTTGCTCCCGTCTTCCCCCAGGCCTATCTTGGGAGCGGCCTCCGCCTCTGCCTCGCAGGACCCACGTCTTGATGGCAGTCTGCTCCTGGGAGGAGGGTGCAGCGCGGTCAGGGGGCAGTGTCAGCGGCAGACAGGGACTTTAGGCGGACTGGGCTCTGGCCTAGGGCAACAGCTCTCCTTTCTAATCTTGCTTCTGTCAGTTGGTGGCTGTAGCCGCTTTTCCTTTAGAGGTTATGACCAGATACTGAACGTAGATTTCTATGCTATACAGAAGCCACTGTATGTAAAATCTGTTTTTACATACAGTGGCTAGCACTTGTAAATCTCAAACTCCCAAATTTATCCCTTCTCATCCCCTTTCCCTGGTAACCATAAGATTGTTTACTAAGTCTGCAAGTATGTTTCTGTTTTGTAGATGAGTTCATAGCGTCTTTTTTTTAGATTGCGCATATGAGTGATATCATATGGTATTTGTCTTCCTGTTTGTGGCTCACTTCACTTAGAATAACAATCTCTAGATCAAACCATGTTGCTGCAAATGGCATTATTTTATCCTTTTTTATGGCAGAGTAGTATTCCATGGTATAAATATACCACCTCTTCTTTATCCAGTCATCTGTTGATGGACATTTAGGCTGTTTCCATGTCTTGGCTATTGTAAATAGTGCTGCTATGAACATTGGGGTGCAGGTGTCATTTTGAAGTTGGGCTTATTTTATTTTTTTAAATGTAGGACTTATTTTTAAATTAATGTATTCTAAGACATTTTTATTAATTTGATTTTTACAGTTAAGTTTTCATTACAGAATTTATATTGGTGTAAAAAGAAGACATATATCTCACTTTTTGTTTTTCTCTGTGATTACTGAGTCATCACAAATTATTAAACTATCTTGAGTCCCTCTCAGATGTATAATATTACTTTCCTATTTGTGGGAAGTTGATGAACAGATTTAATTGAGCAAGACTCTGGTAAATATACCCAAAATCTTGTCAAACATTTGTCCAGGACAAAGTCATTTTGTCACAATGTATAGCTTCCAAAAAGAAAGAAAGAAAGAACAACTGCAAGTGTAGACTATTTACAAAGCAAAGGATAAAAGCTGTGCTGCTCAGAGTCCTTATCGGTAACCAATTACCCAGTTTAACTAATTTAGGCAGAAAAACCGAGCTGCAAGAGTGACTCTAAATGAGATCTCTGTTTTCTACCTTAGGAAACTACCAAAATGGGAGTATAGTGTCCAAAAACATCACAAATGTCATATTGATTAGTTAATTTGATCCTCACCATAAATCTGTGAAATAGGCACCCATCATAATACTGTCCCCACGTTACAGAAGAAGACATGCCAGCCCAGAGAGGAGGTGTGGAATTTACATTCTATTATCTTTCAGCTTGATAGTCCGTGCTTTTCCATTTAATCCTCACTAGTCAATAAGTAAGTTAGCTATTCTGATGTTATAGGTAGGGTAATTGGGTCTTAAAAGTGGTTATGTGACTTTCTCATGGTCATAATGCTAGTAAATTACAGAATAAAGATTAAAACCTATGTTGCTTGCCTCTGTGGCCAGTATTCTTTCCAATACACTAGGTTGTCTTTGTAAAAGTACATGACCATAAACCAGATAAGTGAATTATCCCGATGCCAGCTTATACCTGAAAAGCTGTGATTAGATCACTTATTAATTTAGATGCCAGCATATGGATGTAAAAGTACTTGTCCATGTTGTATAATCAATGGGAAGTTAAATGTATGCATAGTTAATGTTATTGCTATTTATAGAATATCAAATGATGGCAATATTAAAACAGTATTGTCTTGCTTTTATAATTCTAGTATAAGGAAACCCCTCTTGATGAGTTAACAATTGGGGAATTGCTATACTGAGTTATACAGTGAACTGCCAGCTCTTTGGTGCTGTGCATCAACACATGTGAGCGCTGACTACACTGTTGTCTTATTCAGGGATTTAAAGATATAGTACACACTTAGTAGAAGTTAGTATATTTTAGTGTACGGGGGAGCTTCAAGGTTAAGGTTAGAGAAAAGCATTTCTAAACTCTATACCAGAACATTTTGATGTGCCTCCTAGTGAAGAATCACTTTTAAAGTTTTTTAAAATGCTTGCTTAGCTTACTCTGAGCAAATTCAGTTTGTAAAAAAAAAAAGTCAGTTCAGAGCCTGTCTATGAAAAATGAATCTTCTCTCCTTCACAAACCTCTTTTGTCTTCTTCCTGCTCACTTTACATTAACATCTATTCAATCTAAAAAATGTGAATTTTTAAGATGATTTTTTTTATGCACCTTTGAAATTATGAAATTTGATGAACGGTCTTCTGACATTTTCACAAACATTAGAATTGTTGTGGTTTCCATATTTATTCATGTTTATTCCATTTCTTATACTGATAGATACAGCAGACTCCCACAATCTCCAAGTGCAACCCAAACTCTCATGTGTTACGTTCCAGCATGGTTCTTTGAAGTCCTCATGAAATAGTCCAGTAACCACTCTTATGCCTCTGTCACTTCTCTCCTCTTCTCCTTGGTTTCCCTCTTCTAAGAGTGTTTTTGCTAGAGCATCTCCATGGTCTTGAACTCCTCAATGCCTTAACTTTTGCGATATTCTACTATCCTATAGCCACCAAGTGATATATTGCTGCTGCTTCTGGAAACTGCTCTCAGTATCTTCTTGCTCTAATGCCATTACTGGCTCATGTGGATATCTTGGTGGAGGCTGAAACCTGTAATAATACAAACCTATTCAGCGTCTAGTGACCAAGTATGGGAATTTACTCTTTTTGATTGACCACACTGTGAAACAGGACTATTAGAACGTTACCACATTGGACCTTAATTTCTCAGATACTTGCTTAGACCCTAATATCAGAGACCTTGCATTTTTCTCTGGAACACAGTATCATTGGCCTCACCTGGTCCAACATACGAACTGAATCAGAATCTACCTTTTAACAAGTTCCTCAGGTAATTCACATTCATGTTAAAATTTGAGAATCTATGTCTTAGGTTTGGTTAAAACGCACATCTTTTAATTGTTACTGTGGTTTCTCTCTCTCACCCCAATAAATCACAATGGAGCAGGTCAAGAATGCATTCATTCCTTTTTTTCAGACTCAACTCTGTGTGTTCAGAAGGAGGACTTTTCTATAAGAAGCCAACTTTGTTACAAAGTTAAGTTTGCTTGTTTCTACCCCTTTGTCCTGGAAACGGCTTAGCTCTTGATGCGGACAGATTTCTGCTAAGCTGCCCCTCCAGCTGCTCAAACACACTTAAACCTGACTGTACCTTCATGGTGGATTCTGATCCAAAATGAGAACAACTTACTCCATTTCTATCATGTGTCATTTCTTCTCAAGGGTCTTTCATGAGAGGACTGAACTGTCGCAGCGTGAGTCTGTTTTTCTATTGCATTTAATTTAGCGTTGTCTGGTACGGGAGCTTTATCAGCTCTGCAGAAAAATTTGACAAAAGCAGATAAGAGAAGTTAAAGGTTAGACAATAGTGTTTTGAAAATCTATGCCAGAGCAATCTACTGTGCCTCTTAGATTGAGAATCATTTAAGTTTACTAAATAGCTTGTTTGGCTTACTTTAGGAAACTGTGGGTCATAAACTTAAAAAAGTTCTTAGAAACAGAAAGCTTTATTAATGCCGTCTGCCGGTCTGACAGGTTAATTTGTTAACATTTCTTACTATAATACACTGTATATATAGCATTCTGTTTCTGTGCCACATTTAAGGAAGATTTTCTTGGGCTCTTTATTTAAGTCTACAATTCATTTTGCATAGTTTTGTACGTTAGCAGCTAACACTAAGGGCTTGGATTTTTAAAAATTGGTAATATTTCTTTATTAAACCATTAAATGACAAGATCTAATGGTGAATCTAATATTACTGTAGTTTTTTGAAATTATTTTTAGAGACTTTAAAGTTTACAGAAAATTAAGAATTTGGAGCACTCAATAATCCTAATGCTCTATCAAATATAGTATGTGGTGATTTGTTGCATCTAGTTCCACTTATGATTTGTCACCTCTACTTCCTCTAGAATGACACTGAACTAGTTTCCTCAATACCAGCATGATAGACTGAATAAAAGCAGTAGACATAAGCTGTCAATCTTTAACAAATATCACAGATTTGTAGGGCAGTTTAGAAAGGGGCTCAAAGATGCAATTTTAATCATTACTCTTTTCGTAATCGTAGGTATTGTGAGCTGTGGTAGTTTGGTCACTTCTAAACGTGATAGAGTATTCGTAAGTCTTTTTCTTAGTTTACACCCAGAAACATTCTCTACAAGGAAGAAAACTGGCAAATACATATGGGTGTGCAACTAAAACATTGTATTAGTAGCTGGGTATTTGTGTATAGGTTGATGTGGGAGTGCCTCAGATGTGTGACCAGTGTACTTAAGAAAAATGCAGTCATAAAAGAACAGTGGAAAATGTAGTCCAACATAAACAACAACATTAAGCTAATCAGGGGACAGTATGATTGATAAAATCGCAATGAAGTCATAACAATAATTATAATAATTTAGCATTATGTGCCAGGAATTTTGCATGCATTATAACATTTTGATATCACACAGCCCTACAAGGTAGGTATTAGTATCCTCTATTTATGAATGAGGAAACCAAAGATTAGAGTTCGTGACTGAACTAAGATCACCCAGGAAGTATACTGTAGAGCCAGGATTATAAACCTAGGTCGAGGGTACTCCAGGACCTGGGTTCTCAGACACTTTTAAAAGCAATAGACTTGATAGAGGTTGTTTGGTGAGTTGTAGAAATGTGGAGTCATACAAAGGTTTAGGATACTCACCATGATCATGTGTTTCTTTGGTTGTGTTTTCTGGTTTTGTTTATGACTGCTCTCTTTCCCCCATACACTTAGAAGATAATAAGTTCATTTAGCAAATAAGTTCATCCTACATACTTTTTATATTGGTTGTGTATGCATTTAATGTCAATGTGGACTTCTGGTTCATGGGGTATTTTCAAGAGAAATATTTTTCCTTTATTCACTGTCTGCACTAGAGTTCAGTCTATTTACAACATTTTACAACTCTGCAAAATCACCTAAATTTGAAAGTAAACAAAACTACTACCTTTGAAATAGGTCATTCATAACATTTATGTTCCCTTGTACTTCATCCCTTCGGAGTTTAAGTAGGTAAGAGGTTGGAAGTGACCAACCTTAACTAACAATGATCAGCTGTATTTTCTTAGGAAAAAATGGGTATTATGTTTACCCCTTGGAATTGCATTAAAATGATTACAATTTATTAATATTTCATTTAAGACACACATAAACCTCCAGTACAAATAATTTTTATAGTTGGATACAATATTGGAGGTTCTGAAGATTGTGGGTGGCTATCACAACTCAGAATGCAAATAGTGATTTATTTTTCTTTTTTAGGATTATCCATTTCATATGAGATCTGTATGGATAAAATATTTTCATATAGTTTATTGAAAATATTTAATCACTTTAGGATTCTAGAACATTATTTCAAGGATAGTGCTTTGAGCCTTTAATGTTGAGAACACTGTTTTATCACACTTCCCTGAAGTTGGAAAAATATCGTGATGAATCTAGTTTATATTTTCATGCTTTAAATTCATAAATATTGCCAAGTTCATAATTCAGTTAAAGTCTGGAGTGTGTATTCAACAATTTTAAATGTGCTGATTTTGCCATTAGCATTAAACAGCTCTTCTCCATTTCCACTAAGAATAAGATCAGAAAGAACAAACTACACTTGCAGAATGAAGGGTATAGACTAATGTTAGCAAAATCCTCCTATCAGCTTGGTGAGATACTAGACCATGTTATGAAGGGAGTTGTTCGTCATCTATGCTAGAGATTTGAAAGAAGTCAGTGGTGTTTCTGGGAATACATTAGGTACATTAGTTTCCAATTCAAAACAAAAAGAAGAGTATAATAATTTCTGAAGTTTCTTTCAGCCCTATAATTTTATGCACATTTTATTATAATAAACAACTTGCTTAATTGCAGTATGTCATCATCAGAAGTGGGAAATGTTGTATATCAGGACAGTAAATGCATTAAGCTACATAGCTATTTGAATATGCCAACACTGGGTAATTAAGAAGCCACTTTGAGGAAGGAATGTTCAACTCCAGATCTATAATCCCAACTTCCTACTGGGCACTTTTACCAAAATATATGCATGTCTTACAAGCACCTCAAAACCTCAAGAAGCCTTTCAGTACCAAAATTATTTCTAATATTCTCAAATCAGTTGTTCATCCTGAGTCAATGTTTTCCCCACCAGTGCAATAAGCCTAAGAGAGTACGGTGATTCATACATGACATCATCCCATCATCTCTTCTCTTATCCTCATCCCCAATTTTTCAATTATTCTATAAACCCTACCTCAGAAATATGTCAAATCAGTCGCTTCCTCTTCATCTCCAGTGGTACTGCTTTATTTCAGCAGCACATTATATTTCCCCTGGAATATTACTGCATTAGTTTCCAAGCACCTCTTCCTGCTTCCAGTCTCACCTCTTCAAGTTAATTCTCCACATTGCTTCTAAAAAATTACTTTTCAAATATATGAATTTTGTTGTCTTTTCGGTTGCTTAAAATCTGGCAGTGGCTCCCACTTGGATGTGTAGGGTAAAGGTAAAAATTCTAATTATGAGTTAAAAAAAAAACAAACCCTCTCTTCTTGGTTTAGCCCTTGACTGTATCTCTTGCCTCATCTCCCACCACTTCTCCGTAAAAAGTTCACTCACTCTGTGAGAACAACTCATGTTCTTTCACGTAGTCTGTTTGTATCGTATTTCTTCTGAAGGAATGTTCTTCCTTGCGAAGTCCACCTAATTTTCAAATATAATCTCTATTGTAACAAATGTTCCGCACTCCTTTTTTATGCTTACATGGACCCTTGGTAACTGCCCTTATTACAGTCCATACTGCGTCATGTTGCCCTTATTACTTGCCTGTCTTTCTCACAATCTGAACTGCATCGGGCATAGAGACAGTCAGTATATTGGTTGTTGGGTATCTTCAGTGTTTTGATAGGTCTAGCACATAGTTGAGGTTTAATATGTTTATTAATGTTATTATATATCAAGTAGAATTTGTCCAGGACTTGGAAGGGGTTAAACTTCTTGTACTCTCGGATTCATATAGTTCCTCAGCTTTCTTTTTTTCATGTGAATATTTGCCCTTGCGCAAATCGTCAACTGGAAGAACAAATTGACCCAATTGTAGCAAGAATTCCAAAAGTAAAGCCATAAATCAGGTTAGTTTCTCCCATGCAGTGCTTGGCTCTGGGTTTAAACATAACTACTGAAGACTTGTCTATCTGAGCACTGCAAGCTGAGCTGTGAACTTTCCTGGGAGAACTTGTCAAAAATTTTAAGTTGAAAATATTTTAGAATGTTTGGAGACAAATAGAGAATTAAAGTCTCTTAGAATACTAAGTTGAGTAAATTCTTCAGGGCTTAATTTTTAGGTATTTTTAATTTTGCTTTAGATTTTTTCAGCTTTATTGGGGTGTATTTGATAAATAAAACTGTAATATATGTATAATATATAGTGTACAACATGATGATTTGATATACATATACTTTCATTCCCACCATTGAATTAAGAAATACATCACCTCACATAGTTACCATTTTTTTGTGATGAGAAAACTTAACTTCTACTCTTTCAGCAAATTTCAATTATACAATACAGTAATGTCAACTGTAGTCACCATGTTAGATTTTCAGACCTGTTCATCATAAAATTTAAAGTTTGTATCCTGTTACCAGCCTCTCCTTATTTCTCCCAGCCCCCAGCCCCTGGCAACTCACTAAGTTTATGAGTTTGACTTTTTTTCTTTTTTGAGATTGCACATGTAAGTGATTCTATGCACTGTTTGTATTTCTTTGTCCTTTTTTTTTCACTTAGCATAATGCCCATCAGGTTCACCCATGTCTTTGCAAATGACAGGATTTCCTTCTTTTTTTTTTAAGGCTGAATAATACTCTATTGTATATATATTTCACTTTTTTTTATACATTCATCCACTGATGGGCACTTAGGATGCTTCCATATCTTAGCTATTGTAAACAATGCTGCAATGAACATGGGAGTGCAGATGTCTCTTTGAGATGATGGTTTTGTTTCTTTTGGATATATACTTAAAAGTGGGATTGCTAGATCCTATGATAGTTGTATTTTTAATTTTTTGAGGACCTCCATACTGTTTTCCATCGCAGCAGTATCCTTTTACATTATTGTACAAGGGTTCCATTTATCCACATCCTTACCAGCATTTAGCTTGTCTTTTCAATGCTAGTGGACATTAAGAGGTGTAAGGTGATATTGTGGTTTTGATTTGCATTTCCCTGATGATTAGTGATATTGAGCACCTTTTCCTGTACCTGTTGGCTAATTGTATATCTTTGGAAAAAATGTCTATTCAGGTCCTTTGTCTATTTTTAAATTGATCTTTTTTCCTTTTTCTATTCTTTTTTTTTCTTTCTTTTTCTTCTTTTTACTGTTGGGTTGTGTGAATACTTTGGATATTTTGGATATTAACTTCTTAGTGGATATGTGGTTTACAAATACTTTCTCCCATTCCATAGGTTGCCTTTTTATGTTGCTGATGGTTTCTTTTGCTATTCAAAAGCTTTTTTGTTTGATTAGTCTCATTTGTTTGCTTTTGCTTTTGTTACCTTTGTTTTTGGTGTCAAATCCAAAATATCATTGCCAGACTGAGATGAAGGAATTTACCTCCTATGTTTTCTTCTAGGAGTTTTATGGTTTCAGGTTGTATGTTCAAGTCTATAATCCATTTTGAGTTGATTTTTATGAGTAGTGTAAGACAGGGGTCCAGTTTCACCCTTTTGTATGTAGCTATCCAGTTTTCCCAACATCATTTGTTGAAGAGACCATCCTTTCCCCATTGTATATTCTTAATAATAATACATTTCTTAATATAAATTAATGTAATTAAATTATATAGTTAACTCCTGAACTAATGGCCCATGGCCTAAAAAAAATAAACTGTCCAAAGTCAGATCTCACCAAAATAAGAACTATAAACACATTTGAAAAAAGTGATTCATGGAGTAATTGTGGAAATTAATTATGCTTATTTCCAAAAAGTGCATTTTTCACTCTGATAGTGGAAAAGGATTTTGAAATTCTGATAGGTTAATAAACCATATGAGATCATTTGGACTTTTTTGTAGCAATTCTGTAGTTGTCCTATGAATTTCCCTTATTGAAAACAACAACTAAATAAACCAAAACCAAACAAACAAAACAACTAAGTGTACTTAATTTTACTGAAGCATTGCACTTCTGATAGATTATCTTTTATTAGTGCCTGTTGGCTCACGTTCAATGGTGAGCTGCTGGCTACGTCAGGAAGCAGTCTATTCCTCTTGACTTTCATAAGATGTTTCCTCACACTGAATTGTCATTTCTCTCAGATTCACTCTCTGCAGCTTCACAGAGTAAATAATTCCTTCTCTTCTATGGTAGTCAAATTATTCGAAAATGGAGATTACAGCATCCCCTGAGTTTCTCCACTGTAAACACTGTAGGGTTTCAAACTTTCTCACAATGTTGGTTGACTGCTTCTGGAAATACTTGTTTTTAAAAAATGGTGCTAAGAATTGCATAGACTACTGCAGGTATGACCTGACTGTCTAGTGGTGGGACTGTTTGCAACTTACGATCTGGATATTTTATATGTGACTGAAGCTTAATTTTTCAATCAATATTTGGTAATTGTGTGAAAATTTCAGAAGAAATATTTGAATTGAACTTGATTTATGTATGGAAATGTACATCAGTTTCACTCATTTAGTTCCTATTTGAAGTTCTTTCACATTCTCTTACAGAATTTGTCCTTAAATCTGAAAGTAATTACTTTCCACTGTTGCAAGTTCTGACTGTTTTAATCTGCTTCCTAAGCTCACTTTAAAACTCCATACCCTTTTTTTGATGAACCTCCCCTCCCCATTTTACCAGTGTTCAAGGTATTTGTAGATAGTTTTTGAAGTTTTCCCGCTGAGTCAGCACCTTGTGAAAACTTTCCCATTATGGTATCAACAACCTGTAAAGGAGTAAATAACTAAAGAAGCTTAAGATAAGTAAAGAAGAATTTAAATGTCCAATAACAGCAAGCAAATAGCTGCGACACAAAGAAACATTATGAGAAGAGAATTTTACTTTCTTAATTGAAGAGTGAGAAGTAGCCTTGTAGGTTGAAAAAAATTGTCATGAGGCAGTTTAATTTTTAAGCAGAACCATGTAACTGATTTAATAATTAAATTTTAAAAATATAATACCTACTCTTGCATCTGTCACAGAAAATATTCTATGAGTCTTTGTACTGCCTTTGTTATTTCAATTTTGACGATAAAGTTTCTGGCAAATTTCTATCCATCAAACACCTCCTACTTGTTCAGGGATATTGTTTTATGTGAAAATCTGAACTGTCTAGAAAAAAAATAGCCCAATGTTTGATGATTTGATTTACAAAACTATTTGCTACATACTTTCACTTGCTTTTTTTAAAAGTAAGAAATAAATAAAGGAAAATTCTATGCTTCTAGTTGCACATTTGTGACACAAAAGCAAGGAGTACCTACATGAAGTCTCCATTCATCAGTATTCATACTGATTATTGTTAGCTCTATTTAGACTCTGGGTAAATTTTTCTAAATTCTAAGAATATAGTGAACAGAGAAGGCAGATTTGCTGTTAATTGAAAAGTATCTTTGTAAACATTTCAGTAATGAAAATATAAAAAGAGTAATGTCTACTTTTATTGAAGTATGTTATTAAAAATGCCTTGCCCTATTTGTAACTTGCCTTGTGCCTTCTATATTATACTTTGATTTTTTTTTCAAGTTCATTAACACATTAGTGGGAAATTGAATTTAAAGACCATGTTTTTCACACAGTACTTTTCATTACTTTCCTGGCAGTTCTGAAATGAAATGTCAACTTTAGTAATGCTAAAAAAAAATCAAAACATGTTACTTTTTTCTCCCAGTACATTATTGGAGGACTTTTATCTTTATTTTTCTTTAATTGACATGTGACAAATCTGTTTATCACAGGCATTTTCTGTTACATGGGAAAATTGTTAACCTGTGGGAGTGACAGATGATTTTGAGAATGTAACTTTAATCATCACTTCTTTTGTCACCAGGTGTGAAGACCTCATTAGATAATGGTGGTGCTTTTTGTGACATTTCAATCTTCTGTCAACTTTTCTATGTTAACTTCTTATATCAAGTAATTCAAGTTTATTAACTGCATATGTTTATATAAGTAAGTAAAATCTTCTCCTAAAAGAAAGCTTTTGCAATTACATTCCAACTTTTCATTGAAACTGGGGTTTTACTGTATTGCTCTCTCTCCCAAATGTTTATAAGATTTACTTCACCTTTTCCCAGGATCAAAATCTTTTCTGGTAAATTCTTTTTGAAACAGTAAATACTGCCTTGATTTCTGTATTGTTGATTTTCACCAGCAAGTCTTACAAGTTTGTGGATACCTTGCTTACAGTTGGCCGAAGAATGGTAAATTATGACAGCATACGCAAGTCAAAAAAACAATCCTTTTGTGTGCACGGGTTGGAAATGAATTTTGGTTTTACTTTGGATTTTTAATCACTCCATTTTCACCACTTCTCTCAATTCCTTATCCTTTTCCAAAACACACACATTGAAGTATCCATGATTATGGTCTTTCTCAAATTGGAACTTGTTTACACTTACAGATTCTCCTCTTTCTAGGAATAAGTAGTTTTCATAGCACAGAGTGAATATACTGTTAGTAATTTTAAAATGTTTAAGTGGTCTGGTTAAACTTTTAAAGGAGACGGTTAAACGCAAATAATTTCTAGTACTAAATTTTTATGCAGTAGAGAAGTGAGCTCTGGATGGATAAAACAGTAATCCTTCTATTTAACCAGAATCAAAATAATGTAAATGTAAATTAACCTGAATTTTATGTTCTCTTTCAGAAGAAGAAATTTAGGTAAAGGGAAAAATTTTGCCGAATATTTTGGGGTCAATTAATATTCACTTCAACATTACTTAAACCTTTTACAACCCCAGAACTCTACCATCAACTGAAAATTGAGTTTTTACTTCCAAAGTGAAAGCAGAGAGCTTGATCTTGTGCTGAATGGCTGCCAAATGTTTGGGGGTACTTAATGAAATAGCTGTAGGTTGAGATTCTTTTTAAAAAATTGTTATTTTTTTTATTGAAGTATAGTTGATTTACAATGTTTTAGGTACACAGCAAAGTGATTCAGTTATATATATATATATTTTTTTTTTTCTTTTCAGCTTCTTTTCCATTATAGGTTATTGTAAGATATTGAATATATTTCCCTGTGTTGTATAGTAGGTTCTTGTTTATTTATTTTATATATAGTAGTTTGTATCTGTTAATCCCAAATAACTGATTTATCCCTCCTCACTTCCCCTTTGGTAACCATAACTTTGTTCTCTATGTCTGTGAGTCAGTTTCTATTTTGTAAATAAGTTTGTGTCATTTTTTTTAGATTCCACATAAGTGATATCATATGATATTTGTCTTTGTCTTACTTCACTTAGTATGATAATCTCTAATTCCATCCATGTTGCTGCAAATAGCATTATTTCATTCTTTTATATGGCTGAGTAGTATTCCATTACGTATATATATCACAGTTTCATCCAGTCATCTGTTGATGGACATTTAGGTTGCTTCCATGTCTTGGCTATTGTAAATAGTGCTGCTATCAACATTGGGGTGCATGTGTTTTCTAATTATATTCTCTGGATATATGCCCAGAAGTGGGATTGTTGTATCATATGGTAATTCTATTTTTAGTTTTTTAAGGAAACTCCACACAGTTCTCCGCAGTGGCTGAACCAATTTACACTCCCACCAACAGTGTAGGAGGGTTCCCTTTTTTCCACACTCACTTCAGCATTTATTACTTGTAGACTTCTTGATGATGGCCATTCTGACTGGTGTGAGGTGGTACTTCATTGTGGTTTTGATTTGCATTTCTCTATTAGTGCTGTTGAGCATCTTCTCATGTGCCTGTTGGCCATCTGTATGCCTTTGGAAAAATTTCTATTTAGGGCTTCTGCCCATTTTTTGATTGGAGTGTTTGGTTTTTTAATTTTGAGTGTATGAGTTGTTTGTATATTTAGGATATTAACCCCTTGTCAGTTGCATGGATTGCAAATATCTTCTCCCATTCCATAGATTGTCTTTTTGTTTTGTTTATGGTTTCCTTTGCTGTGCAAAAGCTTTTAAGCTTGATTAGGTCCCATTTGTTTATTTTTGCTTTTGTTTCCATTACTCTAGGAATGGATCCAAAAAATATTTCTGCAATTTATGTCAAAGGGTGTCCTGCCTATGTTTTTCACTTAAGAGTTTTATAGTATCTGGTCTTACATTTAGGTCTTTCATCCATTTGGAATTTATTTTTGTATATGGTGTTAGAGAATGTTCTAATTTCATTCTTTTACATGTAGCTGTTCAGTTTTCCCAGGACTACTTATTAAAGAGACTGTCTTTTCTCCATTGTATATTTTTGCCTCCTTTGTTGTAGATTAATTGACCATAAGGGCCAGTACCATACCATTTAGATTACTGTAGCTTTGTAGTATAGTCTGAAGTCATGGGGCATAATTCCTCCAGCTCTGTTCTTCATTCTCAGGATTGTTTTGGCTATTGGGTGTCTTTTGTGCTTCTACACAAATTTTAAAAATTTTGTTTCAGTTCTGTGAAAAATGCCATCGATAACTTGATAGAGATTGTATTGAATGTGTAGATTGGGTAGCCTGATATTATTTATGGAGATCAGGAAAGCCATAAAATGCGATCTGAAATATGGGTATTGGTTTCCAACAGGTAGAAAGGGAAGAGGAAGGCATTCCAATTGAGTGTAATGGTACAAATGGGCTGGCTGACAAAATGCAATGATAGAATTAGGATATTGGTTTGGCTAGAACAAAGGATTGCTAAATTAAAGCAAAGAACAGGTGTATAGGAATATTGTATAGGCACATTCATGTTGTGCTCCAGAAACATTAATCTTGTAGCATTGTATGTGATGAACTAGAGGTTAGGAATGAAGACAGATGGATCATTCAGTTAGAACATTCTGTGTTTGTTCTGTGAACATATGACAATATCCAGGAATTGGTTGGTAAGAAGCTCTGGCAATTTAAAGGATGATATGGAACTGCTGATGACCTGAAAACTGGTTCTGAAAACCAAGGTAGACGGAAACAAAAATATTCAGCGTTCCATGTCCAAGTGATTGTGTGCTATACTTTTGAGGCAGCATGATATGGTGGTTAAGAATGTGGACTCTACATTTGAAGTGCCCAAGTTCAACCTTTTCCTGTGTCAGTATCCTCAACTGTAAACTGTAGTTTATGGAAAGAACTACCTTATAAAATCCTTGTGAAGATGAAGTGAATTAATATGTATTATGTACCTAGCAGGAAATCTTAATAAAAAGGGTGATTGGCAAAATTATTGAATCATTGACAGAAATCAGGAAGTCCTACAAAACCCTTAACCATGTATCTGCTAGGTGGAAATGTGATCCAGCATATTTCAGAAAGATTTATATCTATAAGGCCCAGAAGTTTTATTCAGTTGTCTACTAATCAGAAATTAATTCAGAGCACCCTATTTTCTTAGCATTCCAGTAAAATTAAGGTAGCTGCCTTGATCCATAAATCATGCTTCCTGTGGCATCATAAGTGTCCCTGCACCATACTGAGAAGTAGCTGTAAATACCCACTCCTAACCTTTATGAGTGAAGGACACTTATAGACAAAAACAATTCCAAGGCAATGTGCCATGTTCTGAATCAGGGTTGGCATATATGACTCTAGGAAGGCAATTTTCTTCTGTTTATGTGAGGCCTGTTAATATTATTGCAGTTTATTTGCCTGTAGAGTAAATTTACATTGCCAAAAGATAAGTTTGACACTTTCATTTGTACCGACACAGCCAATGAATATACAATTTTTTGTTCTGCATCACCTAGTCTCCTTGATGCAAAGTCGCTTAGTAAAGGAGATACTTTTTTTCTCAATCAATTCTCTGTCTGCAAACAAACATCCACTAAGCCAGTGGGAGTTTTCCTGCACTCACAAGAGATTTACACCCACCGGGTTTTTACAATGTGGCATGCTTTGCAAGGAAGTTGGTAAAAATTAAGAAGAAATTTAGGGGCTGCCTAAATACCCATGTCTTCCTGTCTAGATATCAGGATGACTGCTGCTGAAGATTTTTCTCCTTTCGCACATCAATAATTCATTTCACACATAAAAGCAAAACATGCATAGAAGAACTTTTTGAGAAACTTGGGTTGAGTCCAGTTTTTCACAGTGGTGTTACAAATATAAATTTTTGCTTACTCCTCTCCTGCTTCTATAAATTAAAACAAGATTTAGGAAATATTAGAACCAAGACTAGTTTTCAAAACCAGAATCTTTCATTTAGATAATCAGAGCTACATATGAATGTAAAATATGAAAAAGGCTATAAATAAGAGAAACCAGTAGTATGGCCTGAGTTACACAATCCTGAAGACTCTAGCTATTTTCATGTAGTGTTTTGTCCTAAATACACCTAACTCTCTTATTACATGAGGGAGTCTTCCTTGGCATTTCATGATGAATAAAATGTCAATCGAAAGTCTTAGAAAACTCACACATCCATCCAGAAGCATACATACATTACTTGTCAAGTTTGAGAATTAACTAATGACAGCCATTTTGGTGAGTTAAGTTTATTCTAAGAGACTGCTACTCTGGATAGGATATGCCTTGAGAGTCTGGACCATTGTTGGTGTTTCCATTTCAGACTACATCTATCCTCAACTTTATCTATGAAAGTAATTATGTAAGCTACTGCATTAAGTAAAACCCATTGTCTTCTTGTGGATATAGGGATTTTGTGGTGGTTATTTGCGGTTAACATAAGGAAATATTCTATTTACAATTTTAGATGATAAAAATTTAGAGGAAAAAGTATTCAAATAATGGAAAGGGTTTAGCAATGTTGTATTGTACCTTGCTGGTTTGCTGCCGGTTTGCTTAACACTTAACAAGAATGTCTTTTAAGGCGCTCTCAGGACTTCCATTACAGCGTCTGTGCTTTGGTAGAGATGGAATGTCTGACTATGGGACATAACTCTGCAATTATTTAGGTATGCACATGGAGCTTTCCATTATTAAAAATGATAATAGTTGATTCACCAAGCCACGAAGTTAGGTATGCACACCAGTCTTCCAACATCAAGTGGAAGTGAAATATGTAGTCACTTTCAAGTTGGTCCTCAAATCACAGTTTGCAGAAGTAGGTTACTTTCATTCCAGTAGCACTTAACTCTTCCTGGCTGCCACTTCTCCCTCAATCCATTTCTATGTCCTCATGAGGAGATCGCCATGATCATCTGGCCTAAGAGGGAAAAAACCCCTCACTTTCGATTTATAGAAGGTTCTGCTGTCAGACAGTATGCTATCACAAGACAGAAGTGGATTACTGTCATGTTACAGCCCCACTCAGGGGGTATCCCCAAAGGGTAATGGGAAAGGACTATTCGCCATGTAGGCAGAGCTCCAAGCTCCAGTTTTTATCTAGAGGTCAGTTTGCCTGAAGGGCAAAATGGCCTAAAGAATGGATCTACACTAATCCATGGACAATAGCTATTAGAATGACCAGATGGTCATGGGCTTAACAGGAACAAGGTTAAAGGATTGATAATAAGAGGTTTAGGAAAGAGAAATTTGGATGGACCTCTCAGAATGGTCTGAATTGTGTGTATATTTGTGACTTGAATGAATTCTTCCTAAAAGGCACTTACTGCAGAGGTGGTCTTCAATAATCAAGCAGACAAAATAGCCCATATAGTAGATGTCAGTCAACTTCTATCTCTAGCAATCGTGACGTTATTCAAAAGAACCCATGAAAAAATGGTTCTGGCGGCGGGGATGGAGATTATGCATGTGCTCAGCTATATAGACTTTCCCTCCCCAAGATATTTGTATCATCACTGTGTGTTCACAGTCAGTCTATAACAGTGATCAATCCTGAGCCCCCTCTATACCTTGGAGGATCTGTCAGCTACCTTCCATTATGGGGGGGGGTTGTAGACAGAGGGGTGTCTTCATTGAAGGATATTTTGGATATGGATTTTCCTTCAGTGTTAGCCATGCTTCTGCCAGCATCACTGTCCATGAGCTTAGTGCATACCCTGGTCACTATCAGGCATGATTTTATGGTGAAAGCATCTTTGCCAATGGGCTAACATTCCCAAGATCCCCTCCTTGTATCTTATCACTCAGAATGTTATTCTCAAATCTGTCTCTAGCTCCAGTTCTAGTTTTCACACCCACTTTCCATTTTCCTGTCTTTATGTTTTGGCACCCATGTTTCCATCCACCTTTGCTATCTTTATTCCTTATCAAATTTGCTACATCTTTTGAGACCCACCCCAATCATCACACTTGCTTCTTTGATTCCTTGTATCCAGTAGGTACTCAGTAAATATTTATTAAATTTAACTGTGCCAATAACAAAGAGCTTTGTAATAATGCATAGGTCAGTAAGAAGTGAATGAAGACAACAAAATGTCGCCTTAGTGTAAATAGTTCAACTAATATGTGTTATATGGATATATATATAAAATAATCTGGAAAAGAGATGGCCACCCTTTCTTGATTTCATTCACCAAAAATTGTAGGGAAGCATGAAGAAGTGGTAATATAAGCCTGTCTTTATTAAAATGACTAAGAAAATATGTGCAGAAGGCATTTGAGAACAGTTTTTTTTTCCAAGCTGCAGACAATGCCATGGAGTTGAAAGGATGCATTTTATTCCAAAATTTGAGTCAAAATATCTACTCCATGAATATTCAGAAAACATATGTCTGTCTATTCCCTTGGTCATACGAGAAGTTTAATAGACAATGTGCAGGTTCTATGTTCCAGCAAAATTAGAGTTAGAAGGATTTTTGTTTCTGTTTCCATTATCTAGGGCTGGAAATCGAGGGTGCGATATAGAATAAATGAACTCTCTTACTACTTTGGCCTTTGATTTCTGATATCTTAATCATTTCTTCTGTGAATCACCAGGGTTCACAAAAACTTAAGGATAGATGTTTTTGTTCTTGAATTGAACGCAAGTAGAAAGCTTTGAACATCAGAACTTAGTCAAAAATAAAAAATTAAGCTGTCTATAGAATAAAAACCATACGCTTATTAGTAGTACACATTACGATGACAGCTTTCTTCAAATATGTCAGAACTCACTCATACTCTCTTTGCTTTATGGAGTATCTGAAAGCAACTTGATTCAGTCACATGAAATTTGTCCAACCAGCATACAGCTTCAGCTTAGCAGAAAGTGAATCCCTTCTAAATATATAAGCATGACTATTGGATATTATTTGATGAATGGGGAAATATGAATGGTGTTTAGCTCTATCATAGATGCGTTTCAGCTGAATGGCCTATGGAAAGAATATGTCTGAAGTTAGTTTTGAGGTGCTGATGAAGCATTCATTAGACTGGGTAAATGACATCCAGTTTCCATAGAATTGTAAAAAAGAAAACCATGATCCAGAGGCGATCACCCACATTTATGATTCATATTGTTTCCTAAATGTAGGATTTTGTTTAAGCAGAAGGGCAGAAAAATAATGATGTAATGTACATTTGCTACTTAGCTGCAAGGGGATGGACATTTTCAAGACAATTCAACTTTGTTGGCCTCTCAGCCAGATTAGTTAGTGATTTGCACTGTTCTTATTATCTGTGAATTGACTGGCACAAACACATATTGCATTAGCTGAGATTCCTCATTGACATCTATTGCATTAAATGGTAAATAATTGCTTCTGTATATAGGTTGGAGTAAAGGTGTTCTGGGGAAAATTTGTTGCTATTTTTGCTATCAATCAGAAAGTATAACTGAATCAGATACTCATTTGAAAGGTTTTATTGAGCAAGCTGAGATTCAAATCACTGTCTTAGAAGTTATCTCGGATTTAACATTAATTTTTTAATGGTGCTTACTTTTTTGGCCATAATGCTTCATCGTTATTATATGCCTAGGATGAACTTTTCTTATGCATACAGTACAATGAGAAATGTAATGAAGATTCAGTACCATAAAATATGCTTTAAGGAAAAGTAGGGTATGCACATTTTATTAACCATATTGTTGGTCCAGATAGCCTAAATTTAGGATAGTGGGTTGGATTTTCACATGGCCAGTAGTAAGCTTATCTGTGCCTGTTCAGTTCACTATTTTTAGATCATAGGACTAGTGAAATATCATGGTTTTAATTTCTACCTTTCTCTTTCCTCATTCTTTATCACCATTATTAATTTGAAACTCTGGCTAGCTCCCTTAAAAGGAGGTAACAAGGACAATTGAGCAAAAAATTTTGGTAAGATAAGTACAAATCATTTACTGCTCCTGGAAAACAGGTCCAAGGGCATACCCAAAAAGAATGGGTCACTGGCGTTTTCTTTGTGTCTTAGGTATGAGAAAGAACAGTATTAGGTGACATCATAGATGCACAACTTCTCTTTATCAGGTTTCTAGAATTTAAAAATAAATTACACTTTGCCATTTATTTTTCATTTCAATCTTTTAAAAAGTATAATCACTTCCCTTCATCTTTTTCCCCTTCACTTATTTTTATGCTTCTGGTGCTTGATAGTTTCTCTGATAAATTTGACACAAAGCTTCGTGATTTGCTCTCATGATTTTTCCTCATTCTCTTGCAATTGCTTAACACTTTAAATGCTGCTAGGCTGCTTCATTATATATTTTGTCATTTTCTGCTTCAAAATTTTCTGAACGTTTTAGGGATTAGAATCCATGTTCTCTGGGGGAGGATAAGAGACCTCAGTTTCAGAGCTTCCTGGGAAGGCAGAACCTGAGTCCCTCATCACAGGTTTTTCCATAAAGGGCCTACACCCCTACCCGTCTAAGGCTAGTCCAGTTCTCCCTAGCTGTCCTACCCCTTTCTCTACTTTGTCGCTTCTCTTTGCCACATCCCCAAATTTACCTCAGTCCCTGCCTGTCCCTTCCTCTGTTCAAAATTCTGAGACATATTTGATTTTTACTAACACCTTTGTAACTGCTTTTGTGAGAATTTAATAACTTTTCATGCCCTAACTGACTGCTAGATTATTTTTCTCTCAGGATTTGCTGTCTCTCACAAAGACACATGCTTGTGGAACAGTGAATTTCAACAAAATGTTATGATAGTAAAATCAAAAGAAGTTAAGATTCTGAAATGACTTCTCACCCCGCAAATTAGTTGTTAGTGTGACACCAAACATGGCATATTTGCTCCTAATAAGAACAAATTTGCATTCTGGGTTGTTATATTTCAACAAATGTTTGTGTGTGTCAAAAAAAGGCACTGATTTAAAAACAAAACCTATTCACTGTCAACTCACTAGATGCACAGAGCCAATTAAAATGACTTTTACAAGTGCCTGTAAAATGTGTACCTGTTATTCTTCCCATGTGCATAGGAGGATGAGAATATGGATTTTTAGCCAAATTAAAATAGGATATATCAGTGGCACAGTAGTGGTGGTTTGGGAATGAGTCGAAAAAGGAATTAATGTAGCACATGGTTATTGGATACTCAGAATTAAAACTTATCATTAAATAGCAGTTGAATATATTTGAAGTGTTCCATCATCGTCTCAGATAAAAGGAGTGAAGAGTTCAATGGCTTATAAAAATTTTATTAGAATTTAGTAAATAATGATAAAATGCTAGTAGCAACAGCAGCAAGTATTTTGTGACCTGACATTCATACTGTGTGCTGAGACTCTTGTTCTAAACATTAGCTACAATTTTTGCCTAGGAGGCCCTTGATAACACTAATGAGGATGTAATTGTTTTAAAAGTAACTCAGCTCTATCTTTTCTCAAATCCTAAATGTAAAATAATTTCTAAATTTAATATTCTTAAATATTATAATAGCTATCTTTGCTAATTTGTCATGTACCAACTATGGAGGTATAAAGGCAATCGTGGTGAAGTGATGAATGAAAATGCAAAGATCTAAGCAAAGATAAATAAACAACAGATTTTACAGATGCTAGAGAAGAAATGCATTGTCAATCAAATAAGTCTATACATTAGAAATTATGTTTAAAATTTTAGGGCATGTAAATAGCTCTTCAGTTATTTTTAAATCATAGAGTTCAGAAAGATTTGAATGATTTTAAGAAATCCTACATGCTACTCAGCATTTTACTTTATTTCTTGTATTCATCAGTCTGTTTTACTCTTTGGTTTTTTTGTTGAAATAGATTTAGAATGTGTTAATTTCTGATATACAGCATAGTGATTCAGTTATACATATACACATATATAAATTCCTTTTCATATTCTTTTTCATTATAGGTTATTACAAGGTATTTAATATAGTTCTCTGTGCTATAAAGTAGGACCTTGTTTATCTATTTTATAGATAGTAGTGTATATCTGCAAATCTTATACTCTCAGTTTATCCACCTGCTCCCATTCTCTTTCCCCCCTGGTAACCATAAATTTGTTTCCTGTGTCTGTGAGTCTGTCTCTGTTTTGTAAGTTCATTTGCATCCTTTTTTTTATTGAGTTATAGTCAGTTTACAATGTTGTGCCAATTTCTTGTGTACAGCACAATTCTTCAGTCATACATGAATATACATATATTCATTTTCATATTCTTTTTCACTGTGATCTACTATAAGATATTGAATATATTTCCCTGTGCTATACAGTATAAACTTGTTTATCTATTTTATATATACCTGTCAGTATCTGCAAATCTCAAACTCCCAGTTTATCCCTTCCCACCCCCCTCTCCCATGGCAACCACAAGTCTGTATTCTATGTCTGTGGGTCTGTTTCTGTTTTACATTTGCATCCTTTTTTCATTCTTTGAAATAGACAGTATTCTTTGGATAGTGTTTTTATTTCTCCCTTTTAAAAAACAGCTTTGCTGAGATATAATTCACATGTCATATACTGCATCCATTTAAACAGTACAAGTCAATGTTTTTTCCAGTATATTCACAAAGTCATGCAACCATTATCATAATCAATTTTAGAATCTTTTCATCACTGTAAAAAGAAACCCCATACCCTTCAGCCATCATCCTGTCATGCCATTTATAAGTCATTCTCATATCAAAGCAATGGCTAAAGTAGTGTCTATCTACATTTACCTATTTTGGACATCTAGTCAATATATTGTTTTTTGTGACTGGCTTCTTGTACTTAGCACACTGTTTCATCAAGATTCATCTATTTTGCGGCACATATCAGAACTGCATTTCTTTTTATGGCTGGATAATATTTGATTATGTGATTATAGCATATTTTGTTTATGCATTGATCATTTGATGGACATTTAGTTTTTCACTTTTTGGCTCTTATAAATAATGTTAATATGAACGTTTGTGTACAAGTTTATGTGTGGAGGTATGTTTTCATTTCTCTTGGGTGCATACCTAGGAGTGGAATTGATGGGTTATATGATATCTCTGTTTAATCTTAAAAGAATGGCCAGACTGCTTTCCAATATGGTTGCCTCATTTTATTTCCCATCAGTCCTCCATATTCTCTTCAACGCTCATTATTTTTCTTTCTTTTTTTTAATTACAGACATCCTCATGTCTCTGAAGTGGTATCAATATTGTGGTTTTGATTTGCCTACCCTGATGACTAATAATGTTGAGCATCTTTTCATGTAATTATTGGTCTTTTCTATATTTTCTTTGGATAAACATCTATTCATTTCTTTTATCCATTTTTAAGTTGGTTACTTGTGTTTTTATTTTTGAGTTGAAATCATTCTTTATATATTATGGACAGTAGACCCTTATCAGATATATGATTTGTTAAGACCCATTTCCTCCTAAACTGTTGAGAAGTACAAATGAAACTCCTTTCATAAACGTTAACCCCTCATTGCAGGTGGCACTAGCACCCAGCCTGGCATTTGGCTGCTTCCTGTGTAAGTCACAAGTAGACACTATTGACTTCTAAACATACACTAGGGAGTTTTCTTTATTATAGATTCTATTTCACTTCTAGTAATTAGTCTGTTCAAATTATCCATTTTTCTTGATTCAGTTTTGGTGGACTGTATGTTTCTAGAAACTTGTCCATTTCTTCTAGGTTGTCCAATTTGTTGGCATGTAATTGTTCATAGTATCTCTTATTTTTTTTTTTTTTGTATTTCTGTGTTATCAGTTGTAATTTCTCCTCTTTCATTTCTTGTTTTGTTTATTTGTGTCCCCTCTCATTTCTTCTTGGTGAGCCTGGCCAGAGGTTTGCCGATTTTTTTTTATTCTTTCAAAAAAACGAGCCCTTGATTTTATTGATTTTTCTCTATTGTTTTTTTCTCTATTTTATTTACTTCCTCCCTGATCTTTATTATTTCATTCCTTGTGCTGACTTTGTTTTGTTTGTTGTTCCTTTTCTAATTCTTTTAGGTGGTAGGTTAGGTTGTTTATTTGAGATTTTTCTTGTTTTTTGAGGAAATCCTATATTGCTATGACCGTCTCTCTTAGGACTGCTTTTACTGTATCCCATAGATTTTGTGTGGTTGTGTTTTCATTGTCATTTGTCTCAAGTTATATTTTAATTTTCTCTTTGATTTAATCGTTGACCTGTGGTTTTTTAGTAGCATGCTGTTTAGTTCACATGTTCATTTTTTTCTCATTTCCCTTTCTGTGGTTGATTTCTAGTTTTATGTCGTTGTGGTCAGAAAAGATGCTTGAAATAATTTCTATCCTGCTACTACTTGTTTTGTGTTTGAATTTGTGACTTATCCTAGAGAATGTTCCATGTGCACTTGAAAAGAATGTATATTCAGGGTTTGGTTTTTTTTTTTTTTGATGTAATGTCCTAAAAATATCAATTAACTCCAATTGTTCTATTGTGTCATTTAGTATCTCCATTGTCTTATTGATTTTCTATCTGAAAGATCTGTCCATTGATGTTAGTGGGGTGTTAAAAGTCTCCTACTATGATTATGGCCTTTGTTTCAAAGTCTATTTTGTCTGATATGGGTATTGCTACTCCCACTTTCTTGCTATTTCCATTTGCATGAAATATCTTAAACATATGCTAGAAAACAGAGAGTTATTCACAGTATTGCTATCACATACAAAGGATTTCTGATAATTTTAATTTTGAAACATACTGAACTTCTTTTGAACTTTTATATTCATGAATATCATGAAGTAATTGCAAATTGATGATTTTGAAAACTATGTGAAGGTTTTTGAAGGTTTCGGTAAGCTAGAACATAAGACTGACTGGAAACAATTTGGTTGGCTGCCAACTCATACTGAGTGATTATGGAGACAAAACAAAACACACATACACACAAACTTACACACAAATAGACCATAGACATCTCATCACAAACAGTGCCAACTGTATTAGCCTTACTAGTTCAAAAACTGTTTTAAACAGATGGAAGTAATGCTTGGGAAAAAAGGGGTCTCTGGTTAAAAAACCAGAGGTTTTTGTTTTTAATGTATCAAAATATTATACTTCTATTAGCTAATTTTTAGTAAGAACAGGAATTCCTAGATCCATATTGATTTTGTGGCTGTCTATATTAATTATTCATAATATAGCTAGAGATAAACAGGAAAACCTGGTGTTTTATTTCGGCTTCCATTCCACCCCACTGCCCAAAGCTCTGGCTTGAGTCCCTATGACATCTTCCTTGGGTGATTGCTTGGCCTTTTCATGTGTAGCCAGCATTATTCTGTCAGAACCAAGCTAGGCATTTCAAAAAATTAATCACAAGTTCAGAGAGAAAACCCCAGGAGATTTTGTCTCCTCAAGACATCTCTTTCACCTGAATTAGTCTCTAGTGTAATCATTGCAAATTTTTTAAAAATCCAAAATCTTCTGAGTCTAACTGATAATTTTTGCAACAAGAGAATCTACAGATTAAGTACTGGGATCTGAATTTATATGATTTCATTTTTCCAAAGGAAGTCAACATATTCCAATAAAGTCATTTTGTCTGGCTAATTAAAATGTCTCTCTCATTATTGTTTCTTTATCTGGAGTAAAACCAAAATATTTCAGAATGTGAATATGACTTTGCATACTAACAACCATATCAGGTAAAATTTTTGAGACATTCCTCTCAATATAGCATAAATGTTATGAAATAATTTCCACATTTGAATTTTGATTATCAAATTTTTATCAAATTATCAAATATTCCTCAAATATTTCTTTGCCATAATGTAGTACTGATGATTTTGAAATTATACACAGGGCACAATATAAAATAAAATAACTACAACACACTTAAAATTTAGAAACAGAACGATTTGGGTTTTCTTTGCAGTGGGAGGGGATTCAGATTATATACTATATCTAGATAAAGTAAAGCATTAGACAATAGATTTAGGAGAATATAGCTATTCTTGTTTGTTAGAGGGGAAACTGTGACCTACCATAAATGTCCACCCATTCATTCATTTATGTGAGCCAGCAAAAGTAAGCAATTCCATAGAAATCCCAAGACATTTGGACAGTATATTTTGAAAGTGTGTAGTGTAGGATACCAAAGTCCTTATAGAATGAGATTTACCTTAGTAATACAACTAAATGAAGATTAATTTTCCTATTTTGGTATATTGATATTGATATAACAATGTGTACTGTGTAATGTGAACTATCTAATTTTCTAAACTGATTTTTAAAGACCAAGAATTTTGGCTTAGTTTTCCAGTACCAAATAAAATAGCACAATGCCATATTAATCTCCCATAAATATCAAAATGATAAAATTCATTCTTATAGATTATTGGTTCATGAGTTTGATCATGGTGATGAATGTGTGTGTGTTTGTGTGCATGTGTGAGGGCAAAGGTTGTGAGAGAGAGAGACAGAGATGGGGGAAAAAACACAGAGACTGGTGCTATTCTTTAACAGTGCATTTGTAAATTCTAGCTATTTTTTGCAGACGACTTTTCCACATATATGAAAAAAAGAAAAATAAAACCTGCTCAGGTCTTGAGACCAATTATCACCAGACCTTTGATTTTTCTTTCTGACTTTTCATATGTGCTATTCTGTTGGTAACCATCTTTAAACTGGAAACAGCAATGATGTGTAAGGCCTTGCAGTTAAAAACATCTTAAGAAAGTATACCTTTGATGCAAATAATTGTTTAAAAATAATAAATTGTGACTCTGGCAGTATCCATACATTTCTGTTGCATATTCCGAAATGAGGTCCTGGGTAACTCAAATTCCTTATTCTACAAAGTATACTTCAGATCACACAACATATATAAACTTTTTGTTTTTCTGCTTTAAATTAATTTTACTTGTAGCCTGTTTTCATTTCATCTGCCAGGCTAGGAATGAATAAAGACAGAATTTGTTGTCCCACCACACACCACACAGTCTTGGACACAGTTATGTCAAAATCAATCTGATCATGTGATCTACTACATATTAGGGCTATTTTATTTGGCTTGTTAAGTGGAAGAATTAGATAAATGCCTTACTAATAATTTCCTAAAATCAATAATCTGACTTCATAGTACTATTTTACAGGAAAGCTGTCTTTGATATGAAGTTGTAGTTTACTTGGAATGAATGAACATCTCCTCATTATCTAACTGATTCTTCCAATTGCAAGGTTGCATCTATTCAATTATACTAAATCTTCTGAGAACTACTGGTCCATATAGCAGTCCCATGTACATATCAATTAGTCTTTCCTCCTTGCCCAACTAGAGTGTTCTGTCAATTAGATTATTATCAACATTATGCACAACATTGGTTGTTATGGGAACATATGTCCCCAGTAAGGAGGTCCAGAAGAAAGCTATTTCAATGTTCACTACTAGTCATAGGCTGCAATTATCAGTCCAAGGAAAATAATGTCCAATTTTAAAAGGCTGCAATTGAGAACACCATGGGAAATGCTGAATTCTCTGTACTATTTGCCTAGCGCTACATGGTACTGCTCTCTGCCAATTCATATAATTATTGGCATTACCTTTTTCTTCTGTAGCCAACAACCCTGTTAAATACATTCCATTTGAATAATTTTGGCTCTCTCACAGTTCATCAACCTTGCTGCCTGCATTTCCTGTGAGTGGTAATTTTAATTGACTTTCTTAGCTTTCAGTTTACTCAAAATGAAATCAAGGACAGACCTGTTAACATTTCAAAACTCAGCATGGGTGGTACGTAGGCTTTCCCAGGGAAGCATTTGTGGTCTGATGAGTCAACACAGATTCACAATTCAATCTCCAAAAATGTTCAAATCAGAGACAAAACGGAGTTCAACGAATTTGCACAAGCTCTCTACCACTAAATTCTATGGATTACTTTTTAATCCTTCCTGATTAGTCATAATTCAAGTTTATCCAATTCAATGAGTATGCCTTGAGTTTTTGTGTTGAATGAGATATACATCTTTCTGAAAGAAATAATTACACTCCTAGAAAATAGTTTTCTATTCTTCCATTGCTAGGCAATATACAACTATCACTAACAGCAAGTGCTCAAGTGAATAGGCTGTATTTGAAAGTCTTTTACAACAATGCAAGGATAAAATATTTGTACATAGAATAACGGAAAAAGTAGGAAACTAGGAATCAGGCCTAATCATCAGCCACATGATTTTCACATGTAAATTAGTGTCAGTGGGCTTCAGTTTCCCCAGATGTCTAACTCAGAGAGTGATCGTTAACTAATTTTATACGTTTACTTAAAAAAAAACTCACCATGGATACAGAAGGTTACATCATAGACTACCATTTCAGAATGACTATGACTTCAGGTTTATCTATGGGGACTATGGTATTATATTACATATAGAAATATAAGTGAAAAAAGCCAAGCACTACCACCTTGCTTATTCATCAGTTGAGTGTGGTACTGCCTTGTGAACTGATCTTGTTTTTCCTCTCTTGCTTTTGTCTAATGCCTTCTTACATTTTAACTCACCTCATTGGAACCCGATGGGAATAATTCTTACCTCATGGGGATAATTCTTGTCTGGATGGCACATCAAATTCTAATAAATACATATGAGTTACTACTATAATCCATTCAGAACTAGAAAATGCATTAGCTGCATAAGGCATACAGATCTAAAAATTTTGAGAATCCTCCAAGGATGAATTATTTCCAATGGACCTGAAGTAGTTGCCTCAATCAAAACTCAACTCCAATTTCTTATTTACCATTTCGATACAGGCTCATCTTGTTTAGGTGTTTAGAGCATTTCCAGATAATCATTTTCAACTGGGCAGGACAATGTGATATACTGTCAAGAGCTAAGGATATTAAAGATTGGAATAAATGAGCAACAAGGTCAATGAAATGCCTACTATTTCAAGCCATTATAGCCAAAATCATATGAATTCAGATTTGAGTGGAAAAGAGGCAGAAAAGTTTTTTAATCTTACATTCCCAGGAAATGAATTTACCAGGACTAACTGTGTTTGGGGTTTAGTGTATTAAAACCATTCTAATAAACTAGAGTTTTCAATTAAGAGTGATGGAGATTCCAAGATATAAACTCCACTTAGTGTATCCAAAAATATTTTAAGCATCTCTTGGGAAGTAATAATCCTCTTTTTGCATGTTGCAATAACAAGATGCTTTTGCAGATTATCTACTAAAATCTTGAAGGCATAAATTCAGACTCAGGTGAATTAGTTTAAAATGGCCTATGCTTAGGAAAATGATTCCTTTTTGTCACATTTTCTATGGATGTGTCTGCTCCAATTTTCTTGTTCTCTCTTGTAGGGAGAAGTTTTAGGATTGTATCTCTTCTCTCAATCCCACAAAACCAGGCTAGGTGTTGAAAGCCTCCCGTTTTTTTTTTTTTCCCTAGGTAGTGCCCTAAAGTGTTCAAGGTTGTGTGCCTTCTTCCAATCTTGCAGAGTTGAACTGACTGCTGATATCAGTGTGCTTTCTTGTGGGGGGGGTTTGTGCTCCCCCTCCGCAGAGCTTGCACTCACTCTCTGTGGAGGTTTGTGCACACTGAATGCAGAGGCTATGTGCTGTCCCAGGGCACACAGAGTGCTAGGGACACATGCCAGCCAATTATGGGGGTGGTGGTGGCAGGTGAGGTGTCCCATGGGGTATAGGAGGGTCTCTTCTTGGTGGGGTCTATCAGCCAGTTAGTAAAATTTGTGGTTGATATTTGTCTTTAGTTTTTAGTAAATTTGCTATGATGTGTTTGGTGTGTTTTCCTTTGGGTGTTTCCTGTTTGAAATTTGCTCTGGATCTGAAATCTGCAGATTTATGTCTTTTGTTCAAGTTGAGAAGTTTTATGTCATTAGTCTATTTTTTTCAGTTTCTACCCTTTATCTTATCCTTATATGACATTGATGACATAATTTCAAATATCAGTAAGATTGCTGTATAATCTAAGCCTTTTTCTTTAGCCTCTATCTACCATACACTTAATTGCAAAATAATTTGAGGAAAAAATACACTGAGAATTCAGGGATCACCTCAATGTGTTTCTCTCTGGGATGTGATCTCTCAAGTTCTAGTTTTATTTTTCTCTGATGTCTTCATATAGCCAATTATATATTTATTCCACCTTCATAGTGTTTCTTTGCAAGAGAGTTAATTTGACACTAGCTGTCCTAACACAGGAGAAAGCCAAGCACTTCAGCTATGAATTTATAAGCTCCCAGAACCTTAATTTTTTCAATCCACTTTAAAAGATGGTGAGAAAAATTGAATGAAGCAATCATTTCATTTACCATCAAAGATACACAGTATAGGGGAATATGCCTTGCTCATTTCTGTATCAGAAACTATCTCATAGATTATGGTTTAATAATTATTTGTGGCATAAATCTATGAATAAATGAGAAAACTAGCAAGTGTTTCCATTTAGTAAGTAGCCTAAGGGAAGTCGGACTGAAGATTGTTAATGGAATAATATGTTTCCTGAAAATTTTGTGAGTTCTAAATTATTTAACTGCTAAATAACGTAATAAGTTGTAGACCGGAGGCCAGAAAACTCAGTTTCTCTCTCTGTAATCTTAGGAAGATCACTTGATCTTTTTTAAAGGGAATTTTTGGACAGCCAGTTCTCAAAACTAACTTTCTATAATACTATATGTTTTATCCCATTACTAAGAAGAGAATTACCATGAATTAGATACAATGGTGACAACAGCCATATAAATTAATAGGATAGGGACTTTTTCTCTCTTCTTTTTCATTCTTAGGGAATGTCTACATACATACAGACATTGTATACATGCAATTTTAACCCAATGATCACTCTTCCTATCCACAGTATGTTCTTGCATTCAGAAAAGATACAGTATCTTCAGTTTAAGGATTCACCAGTTAGCTCTAAAGCTAAAAATAAAGTAAAAATGAACGTTGTATTTTAACAATCTTTCCTCTACCTTTGGGCTTTTTGCTGTACCTGGGGACTAAAAGAAAGAGTTAAAGTTTTTCTTCGTTACTTCTAAGTTTCAGCAATAGCTTTACTTTAGTGAGGCATGTGTTAGGAGATAACAGAGATAAACCTTTTTCTTCTTTTAAAAGAATAACAACAGCAGCACTAGATACACTAAAAAATCTTGTTCAAGTCTCAAATTTAAATAAATAAAAGTGTCTCTAGACTGAGTGGGACACATTCTTCCAACAAGGAGGATCCTTTCTTAACACTTCTGCATTCCCAGGAACGTACTGCTTCTGAGACATACGGCATGTCTCCATGACTTTCTCCAAAAGCATATCATCAGTTTGAAGCATAATTGAATTTCTGTCATGCTGTTCTGTCTGTGAGAATCAGCTAGTCTAAAACATAAAAATCAATGTGCTCTAACTTAAGCTGGGAAAACGTGACACCATCAGCAGAGAGTAAGACACAAAAAGAAGATTCAGTAAATACCTGACTATCCTGGACTTCTCCCAAGAATGACTGAGCCTAAAGTTTGCCAAGTATACTTGAAGTTTTAATGTGATCACTTTTGCTGAAGTCACATTTTGCCAAGCAGATAGACTCTGCACTTGGGCTATGGTGCTGGCTGTGCACTAGAAGATTATCTCAAGCTGGTGAGAGAATTGAATTCTTGACTGCCTAAGAGATTTTGTTCAAAAAGTTAACTCAGCTAAGTCAGAGCTTTCTTCAAAATTTTACTCTTGTCCTGGGTTTGACTAATTCTTTTAAGAGACAGCATTGAAGGAAACATGAAGCATTGCATTTACCTCTTCATTTGTGGATAGTAGCAAATAATAATTATCAACATGAAACAAAATGTGTTTTAACCAATTTTTTTTCAGATAAAGAGAAGAAAATCCAGTTCTTCCTTAATGAACAAAAATAAACCAAGCTACTTAAAAAGAGTAAAGCATTTCTATGCCTTGTAAGCCTCCTTTATTCTGGGCTCCATTATTTGTAAATTTGATGTCATTACTTACCTAGGTGCTCACAAAATTGGGATCTATCTCTTTAAATTCATCACTTTTGAACTGCTTGAGTTGCCAATCCACTTCCTTAAATCAGTCCTTAGGACAAAGACATTTAACTCTACTTTTTATGTTGTTCTCTCATATGAATGGACTCAGTCAAAACAAACAACAATCAAGTAAAAACAAAACAAACAAAAAACTTCTATCCTCACAGTGCCAAGCCTAGTCATGGAGATTATTTTTCTCTTTTTTTTTTGCTTTCTTTTTTTTTTTTTAAACCTCTGAACCTTGGTTTAATCCATTGCAAACCCAACCCTATATTAATTATCTATTTCTGTGTAACATATTATTCCAAAATTTAAAGCTTAAAACAACAAATGTTAAATACCTAAGTTTGTGTCAAGAATCTGGGTGTCACTTAGCTGGATGCCTCTGGCTCAAGGTCTCTGATGAGGCTGTAAGCAAGCTATTGGCCAGATTGTGGTTGGCTCAACTGGGGGAGGATCTACTCCCAAGTTCACATATGTGGCTGTTGGCAGGTCTCAGTTACTCACTGGCTGTTGGCTGGAGGTATTAGTTCTAGCCTTGTAGACGTGAGCCTTCTCACAGCAAGAAAGATAACTTCCCACAGAACAAGTGTGGGTGTCCAAGATGGAAGACATAGTTTCATAGTAACTTAATCTTGGAAGTGTCCTGCCATCACATCTGCTGTATTATGTTCATCAGAAATGAGTCAATACATCTAGCACACACTCAACGGGAAGGTATTACAAAAGGCTGTGAATTCCAGAAGATGGGGATCATAAGGGGCCATTGTAAAGCCTGCCCATCACAATTCTCCTATCATTAGGCATCACTCATCCTTCTATGGCCTTGACAAATGCTTCAAGGCTCATCTTAGACCTCTCTTTCTCTTTGAAGCCATTTCCAGATTTATTGAATATTTTTTTTGCCTCCTCAGAACTCCAGCAGAACTTATGGTTGGTACTTATCTGGATATCTAGCATGTATTACCCAAAATTATAGCTAGCCTTTCAGATCTGCTTGTCTCATTATCTCACTCAGAATGTAAGCTCCTGGAGAGCATATAGCATCTCCAGTTCATCTTATACCATTCTACCTCAACGTTCAGATCAATGCTTTTCACTTAGCTCTTATTTAGTAGGTGCCTGTTTTTGTGGCTAAACCTTTAAAAACTGCCACAGGGACCTGAGAGGTACACTGAACTAGAATTCAATAATTTCTAAATTGCCACTAACATAGCACTTTGAGCTCTTCCAATAAATCCATAGAGCAGTAAGCATTCATCTTACATAATACAACAATGAATACAATCTAAGTTAGAAAAGACAGTGATTTTTAAAAAGATACAGGAGCTTCTCAGAAGCTGCTTCTGTAACATCTGTCACTTTAAACTCTAAGCACTTTAACAGTTTTAAGTTCTGGCAGAATAATATAAAGGAGACATACAAAAAGTATCCTCTTTCAAAAGGAGCCCCTAAACTAAATTCAGACCATGCTGGCTGTAGCTCATGAGTTATCAAATGCTTGGAGATAGTTAAGCTTAGATCACTCATTCTTGAAAGCCCGGATTTTCACAGAAGTCAAAAATTGAAAGCCACTATAAGGCAGTTTCTTCTGGAAGACCCTGCTCTCAAAATCTCTGTGGTTTGTAGCATCAAATGACTCAGAGGTCATGTTTGGGGCACAGAAGTGATATCCATCCTTTTTCGATACCATTGCCCTTTAGCCCCTCTTGTCCCTTTTTCTGCTAAATGTACTGCAGTTTCATCCAAATAAACCCGTTCAGAATTTTGAAGTTGTACTGTTTGAAAACCAGACTTCAGGTTCTGGAGGTAAATGGAAGAAAGGAGGTGATCAAAGAGATCACGCACACTTAAACACACACACACACACACACACACACACACACACACACACACACACACACAGAGTTAAAGCTGTTAGCATTTGAGAAAATGGCATTTGTCATATTCTTCCACAAAATTCTTTGACCTAGCAACCAGAAAAAGTAAGCAATATTAACCCACTTTTAAAGAGAGTGGGATAAAAGTGTATGCGCTTTAGTATAGGCTTGTTCTTAGTCAATGTATTTGCAGAATGACAGTTCTCCGAGAGGACTCTAGAGAACAGAAGTAATGGGAAGTGAGATCTTCCTGGATTTAGGTCCAACAGAAACCAAGACAAAACACAATTAATCACGTGGAGGATGTTGTTTAAACTTCAGTTAGATGATTGCTTTCCTCTAATATTTGGGGTGACCTGCTTCACTTAAGCAAATAACCCTTTTTTGTGTGTGCTAGGGCACAAAATGACTAGGTCTCCTAGGGTGCAAACTGCTTCAGAAAATCTGTTCCACTAAGTACTGATTAACCTAAGAGGGCTATCAAATTTTAAAATAGAAACAACAGCAAATTTTATTTTTAACCATATACCTGACTAAATAACACTCTACATGACAACATAGAAAGACAACTTTTGTCATGGAAAGTGGACCATTATACTTTTCCTATACAAAGCATTTCTGGTATTCAAATTGCCTTCCCATACTTATTTTAACCATATCACTTTATTGTTGAAGGACTAAATGAAAAAAGTGTTTACCTATTCAAAAATTCATATTTATTTGTATAATAATGGAGGTATGAACGTCAAGTAGAGTTTGTTTTAAATAATATAGTGTAGTATACACAAACAAAGAGAAGACTAACATGGAAGTGCCCAGAATAATTGAGTATACTCTGTAGGGAATCTCTGAGTCAGAATCCACAAAGCAAAAACTGCTGCTTCCAATGAAAAATAACAATTCTCCCTGCTTCCAGTTCCTCACTGCTATAACAATTTCAGCACACAAAACAAAAATCTTCACTGCACCCATGAATCCTCATGGTTTCCTAACTCTCCTTCTCTTTTTACCCGAGCTCCCTCCTTCACTCTCTATTTTTGTCATACATAGAATCTTTCAAGACCCAGCTCAGCTACCACCTTTTTCATGAAACCCTTAATGAGCTTATTAGCTGAAAGGACTTCTTCATTTTACCCATTTCCATAGCATTTTATTTCTACTTGTCTCATGATGCTTATCCTCTTTTATTGTGCATCGGAAATTATTATAAATATATATATAAATAGATTCCTCTATTATATTCTAGCAAGTAAGCTTCTCTAAGGGGAGGTCCTGTGTCTCATGGACCTTTTTGTTTTCTCTCTCATGTCTATCACATAGGCAAGCATACAGTAGACTTTTAATAAGTATTTTCAAGAGAAAATGTTCAACCACATGGATGATACAACAAGCAATGGTGCCTTATGACTTTTTAAAAAATGGCATATTTTCTATCTTAGAATGACCAGATGCTATACTGTCAAAACATAATATTTCCAAACTTACAGAATTTTAGGGTTTGGAGATCCAGCTCTGTTATTTTCCAAATGCAGAACCTCAGGTCCTGAAAGGAGAGGTCATTGGCTTAGGGTCAAAAAGCTAGTTAGTAAATATCCAATAGTAGACTTCTGAGATGCTGGTACTGGTGCTGTAATGTCAGCCTGCAATGCTTCTCTCAGGAGTTGTTCCTTTTCCTCCACACAAGACTATCATTTCATTATAGTCATTTTTTTTTTTAACACTCTTCCTTTTTATTCAGGTCTTTGACAAAGCCACAGTTAATGCAAGAAAAAAGTGGAAAATTTATAGTGTTGATATTCACTGTTACTAAAAGCTGAACACTGTGATATCGAGGACTGGAGAAATTAATCAGAAGGGAATGGATAATGTGCTGAAGAGATTTGCATCTTAATCCACGGATTAACATTTGTCGTGTTTATGTAGATGATTTGAAAGAAGTCTAAAAGCTACAAGATCTATTTAAAAAAAAAAACTTTCATACTGGAGGTAAAAAGGGATGACAGGCTCTGAAGGACAATATAGTGATTGGACATTTTTCTACTTTGATAATGTTACATGGAATGAATTGAATGTCACAAAATTTACTGCCCTGTGTAGAAGAGGAGTTTTGACATAATTATGCAATCTTGACTGTAGTAAGTGGGTTGGTATTAGATACAAGGGCCCAGAGACATCTGGACTTACTGAAGAATAGCCTAATGTGCCCAGGTGCTGAGTACCCACTGAATGGAGATGTATCTCCTTAGACTGGAACCAGTACAAATTGTTGCTAAATATATTTTCAAACTTTTATTTTAAAAATTTGATAAATCTTTTACACCACATTACACAGTTGGGGGATGGTAGGACTGCATCCAGTAGAGATGACAAAGTGTGTTGAAAGAATATAAACAATTAGAGATATTATTAATTAACTGAGTTATCAAAACCAACTTCTTGAGAGTCCTAAAAGTATAATGTGTGCATAATCCTACATCATCCCTTGGGAGAAAGAGATAGATGTCCTTTACTCATCTTTGCTGATCTTTGTGATTACTTTTCACAAACTCAGTGTCTCTTTTTTGTTTCTCCTGTAAGGAATCAGTTAGTTTTTTTAATTAGCAGGTTTTTTTGGTTGTTGTTGTGTGTTTTTGTGTGTGTGTGTGTGTGTGTGTGTGTGTTTTAGCTAGCTCCCTCCAGGTTTCATCAATAACATGAATTTCTTTACTACAGTAGAGATCACTAACTATTGCTACGTCTTTTATTTGGAAATATTGAGGCCTTTTACCTCTTGTATCTTTGCTTACCCTTTTTTGGGCTTATCTTACTTCACAGAATCTGTTTCCAAGATTTTGACTTTCTTTGGCGTCCCATTCCTAAAACTCTGGATAGGTTGGTGTTTTTCAGAATGTAAAATATTTGGAGAACTTCATTCATCATTGTAGCACAATGCAGAGAATTGCTAGAAATTAAATTCTCTATGGAAATATGACTAGAGTAACTCAACATCTTCAAAAGCTCCAATCATTTTGGAGGAATCACTAACCGTGAAAGCAGAGATCACGTTGTCTTATTCTTTAATACCCACACTAGAATTCTCGCTGTCTCAAGGCAGTAGAGAAGGTTTCAAATCTTGATAAATGTTCTCACCCAAACATACAAATTTCATTAGGATAAAATTGTGAATTTCTCTATACAGGATTTGAAATATGACTCAGTTGAATTTGGCTCTGTAATGAAAATGCACCAGCAGAACATTTAAGGTCTATTCTCATAGCAAATGTCAAGTATATAATACAGTATTGTTAAAAATAATCATCATGCTGTAAATTAGATTCCAGAACTTACCCATTTTAAAACAGGGAGTTTGCACCCTTGACCAACAGCTCCCCATGCAGCTTCTCATTATAATTGTAGGGCTATTTGTTGTGGAGTTTACCATGGTTCTGGGAGGAGGAGGATGGGACTACAGCAAATGAAAATCCACAAAGCACTCTCTTCTTGAATAAACACTCCCTTGATATTTCCAAGTTTTGGTTAACTTTCAGAGTTCTAGAAAAGTTGATTTGAAAACTTTTGCTAATATTCTAATATCTTTTACTGAGGAGAAAATGTTTTGAAAGGTTTTCCTCTGCTGTTCTTGTTGACATCATTCAAAGATTCATATTTTTCACTATGGATGTAGAATTGATATGTTTTTTTTTTTTCATTTTCACTTAGTTCAGTGTATTTTTTTTTTTTCTACAAGACTTTCTCTTTGACTCATACATTATTTAGAGATGTGTTGTGTAGTTTCCTAGTGTTTGGAGATTTTCCTCTTTCTGTTTTTGATATCCAGTTTGATTTCATTGTGGTTAGAGTGTACACTCTGTTTGATTTCAGCTCTTTTAAATATATTGAGGTTTGTTTTATGGCCCATTCTATCTTGTTATATGTTCTCTGGGGACCTGAAAACTTTATTTGCTCTGCCATTATTTGGTAGATTATTGGCTCATTGCTATTGGGTTTGTCACTGTTTCTTAGCCTTTACCATGGACAAAACTGGTCTACAGAATTTTTGTTTGATCCCTTTACCTTACATCTTTATTTTTCCCATGCCAAGAATCTCATTTCTCAATGATAAAGAGGATGACAGAATTAAATAGCCCTCATTTGTTTTATACCATAATATCCATACTCCAGTCTCAGAAAACAATACTAACATTATCATTTACAGTATAATTACTGAATATAATTTAAGATTTGTGTTGCAGTTATATTCTTCCTTAGGTTTTATCTCATTAGGGATATTTAATCATATTACTGTTTTAATGTCACTTCATTTAATGTTTTAATGTACTTTACTGTGTTGTTAGGGCACCAATAGGGTAAAAATATAGTTTTTTTTAAAAAATGTTTCTATGGGTTTTTAAATTTTGGGGGGTGTTTATAACTATATGCAATGTTATGTGGTTCTAAAATCAAATACAGAAAACAAGATATTCTTAAGAAGACTACCTTTTATTTCTTCCCCTTTGTCTTATTTTCTCCCACCTCCTATCAGTAACCATTTAAAAGTGTATGGTATATCCTTCCATTGTATGTTTAATATGAGTATAGTATATTTTAAGTATTTAGGATTGTTTGCTTTTAATTTGTATCTTGATAGCAATATCCTTACATAATACTGTTCCATCCTATTTTGGGCTATAGAATATTAATTCCCTACTATGAACAATTTTAGAATTAGCTAATAATCTCTTCTTTCTCGTTTCTTTTCACTAGAATTTAAATTACAGTCACATCATTTTATTCATGGTCAAAACTATATGGGAACAACAAGTTTATTATAATTCTCAGTTTTTTGTAAGCTCTGTCCATTGTCTCCCTCTTTCTTTACAGTTGTACTGTATCTAAATCATTAGACCATATAGTCACTGTATACCACATTCTATACTTTCACAATTTTATTCCGTCTTAGTTAAATGGTAAAAATAAATTTAAAGCTCACCACCAGTCTGTATGTGGATGTCTATCCATTCATAAGCTACACATGATAGTTCCGCCTAGCAGTTTGTCTGTAGGCTTCATAAATTGAAAAATCAGTTTGATTAGATATCAAATCCTTGGTTTAATTTTTTTTGAGTACATTAAGTATATTACTCCTTTCTCCCTTTTGATATTTGACACTGCTCTTGAAATGGCTGATGATAACTTGATTTGACTTAGTAATTTTGCCCAGATGGATATTTTTCTTGCTGCTTTAACATAAAATATTTTTTACTAGTAAATGTCTCAAGGTTGGCTGTTTTAACTCAGTTTTCCCAGAAACATGATGTGCCCTTTCAATACATAGTTCCAAGACTCTGTTTTTATTTTTAAAGGAAAGTTTTATTGAGTTACAATTTATAATATCTGTGATGTGCCATTCTAGTTTTTTAAAGAAGAATTTCTATTACATAAATGCTGGGTTATCTTAGTCTTCATTCTGTATCCAATGAGTCTATTATTTTATGGCACAGAGGAGTAATTATCTAACGATATCAACTAGGAGAAATCAAGCCAAAAATAAATCCATGCTCTAACACAAGTCTTTTGGATTTGCTGCTCAGAAACCTTAAAACATTTTAAGTCTTTACTTCATTTGGTAAAGTTTCCTTATTCTTCTAGCAATAATCTACTGTAGCTTTCTTTTAACATTTTAAAAGCATAGCATAATTTGTTAGAAAGGCCATCCTCCACTTACTTTGTCTGAACCTTTTGTCCTTATCCTTACTGTCTCTAACCTTGTCACTTTGCTTCTACTCTAAAAATTATTCTTAATGTTAAGTTTTGTCTTTGAGGTTGGCACTAGCTGGTTGTTTTCTAGAGTTCGTAAGATCTAGACTGTTATAGTAACTTCAGATCTCACCAAGGACCCTTTGCTTTATATGTAGATTGGAGCGTACAAAAATCCTTCCCAGTTTCCATACCTGTTCTCAAATTTGCCCATCACTCTATCCAGTGCTGGTGAGAACCTGTTAGTGATTGGAAGTTCCCCTCCTCTTGTGCCTGTCATATGCTCTGTTGCTTATCCACACTTTTATTTTACTGTATTAATACTATGTAGACCTTGTACCTATAGGTGGTCTGCCCCTAACCACTCATTTTTGGGTATTTGTTGAATAGTTTTAAGCCTAGTTTTGTGGTAGATGGTATTCATAGGTTTAAATTTTTCCTACCCTATTTATTCTGACACCATCATTATCTTCCATACTTTTCCAGGGACTAAAGTTAGTGCCTCTACCTCTGCTTGGGGAATAGCCCCAGTGGATTATCTTTTTTCTTCTGCTAATGAAGCAGTTTTCCTTGATTGACTATTGTAAAATATTATTTTATAATTCAGTAGAAAAACTATGATTCCTTGTTTAAATCTGTCTTCAAATACTCTATGTTCTAGAATAATGAATTTCAAAATGTTTTGATACACACACACACACACACACACACACACACACACACAGAGAGAAACAAAAAGTTTTACTCTGGTCATGATATAACAAAAACATAATGGCTCAAGGGTAATTTGGAAATGAGCTTATATCTTGCTAAAACTGTTGGTGAAGAAACTGTTTTCCCTATGTGGATTAAATAATTAAACAGTAAACATCTAGTAGCAATACCTTGTTGGAAAAGAATAAACCCAGCCCTTTTGTTGAATAACAATTTTCCTAACTGGGGAGAAACTGGTCATCATATGCACTGTGAACCCACACCTCTCTCATCACTGTATTTTGACAAGTTATATGGAGCAAAAAGTCAATTTCTACAACAGCCAAATAAACAGAGGAGAGTTACTTAACTTACAAGGTGAGAGTCAAGGACCAGATAAAAGGGGAGAAAAAGTCTATAGTAGTCAAAGGACTTGTGTCAGTAGCAGAAGAAATGTTGTAATACTTTCAATATCTCAATGAGACGCAATCAGAGATGCAACTCTAACTCAGGAATAGAGCTACATCCTGGAAAAGTCAATATAAAATCAGGATGATTTCTTCAATAGTTTAGAAATAGAGCCAGTGTTACATTGAACCAGGAATTGCCAGCCATTAAAGTTACCAACTTTTACATATATGTTTGCTTTTCTTTTAAAACACTCTAAATCTTCATCTACATTTGGGCAAATTAAGAAACATGTAAGTAACCAACAGAAGAACAATTAAAATGGTTTCTTCTGGGGAGTAAGGAACTGTTACTCTTTACTATAAGCCCTTTATATGTGAGTAAACATATGAAATACTTTGAGACAACATTATAAAAATAATGTAAATCTTAATCAAAACTGTGTGATACTCCCTAACAGATAATTATTAGTGCTTAATTTATTTTTAGTTTTGACTGAATACAGCTCTAGTTCAATAGAGAAATCATGAGTCTCTGGGAAAATGTGATATAATCTCTTTGATTTAGTTACCTAAAATTTATTTGAAATTTTCTATTTAAGCCATATTATCATTGCCACCCACATGCCATCTGGTGGCACATCTCCAGATGGCTCATAGGAAGTAATAAGCCTCTAAAATTTTGCCCTATAAATCCTAACCAAGAAAGTGCTTATAAAGAGCTTCATATTACTGAATGATGAGGCAGAATTTTCTGTCTTTTAGGAAGCATTTTAATTTTAGCTAATTAAACAATAGTAATAATAAAACTTGCACTTCTACTCAGTATTATTTGACTGAAATTTTGGGTCTTCTAGGAAAACAACTAGATTCCATGTGAACAAAATTCACCCTCCCAACTTCAATTCCTGTTTTTGGTCGACATCCCAAATATAAGAGCTGGTAGGATTATATTGTTATATCATACCTTGTTAGCCATGAAAGTTGCTGCAGAAAGTTGCCTCTGTTTTATGTAAACACTTAGAGCAGTGGCTCTGAGGTTGGTTGTACATTAGAATTCCCTGAGGTGCTATGAAAAATCCAGATGCCAAACCACACACCACACAGATAATACAAGACTCTGAGAGTATGAATGAGGCACCTGAATTTATTTAAGCTTTCCAGATATTAACAATGTGCAGCCAAATTTGAGAAACACTGTCTTGGACAATTATGTTTGTTTACCCTAAAACTATATACTCATGGGGGTAAGTACTTGAAGAATTTTAAAAATATAAAAAATACATTGGAAATAACTCAAGTAGCTCATATTTTGGGGATTGGAACAAGGAAAAAAATAAGAGACATATACTTTGGTGGTGTATTGAGATATAAAACAAGGTAAAAAACCAAACTTTTTATGTTGGTAAGAGCTAATGTTATTTTCTAAGCAGTGTTAAGACATCCAGTCCTAAAAACAATATATAGCCAAAAGGATATGAATAATATAAGCTATGTAATACAAATGGGAGAAATGAACCTCTTTCATAGGAAGAATAAGTTTCATAAGGACCTAATAGTAGTTCTTAAATTGAGCGCAACAAGCCATTTTTAACATACAATTTAAAAAAAATAGGAAAAATATACTATTCATATGTTATGTTTTCCCCAAGCACTGCTATAGTGTTGATTTATTTATTTTTTCATAATGCATTGTTCATATATTTCTTCATGTGTAAACTTTGGCTTAAATTTGACATGATTTCAAATAATTCTATTTGACGTTTTTATGTATTATTATTATTTTTAATTCTTATTTACTTTTTAAAGATATCATTTGCCAGTTAGATATAGACTTTGGTATAAAAACAACGTAGTTGTTGATTACCACAACAACTAAAAAAACACAAGATATTTTTCTTTTAAACTTACCTCGGCATGTTTTCATTACCTCTTTTTAGGACCTTACAGTCTAGGCAGAAAATAACAGCACTTATGTTTCAATTTGTGCTGCAAGTTTTGCACCTGTTATATATTTACATGATTTATATATAATTTCATTTGAAATTAAAATGTTATTCACTCAATAAAGATTAGAAGATGCTTCATATGATACCATCATCTCGGAAAGTCTTTTCTTAAGGCCAACTTTAATAACATTTAGAAAATGAAACTTAATTTCCAAATATCAAAATAAGAGTCATTTTCACGTGAAACATTTTGATGGGTTTATATATTTATATATTGATAATAGTTTGCTCTTTTAAAATCATATATATGTATATATATCCCATGCTATATAAAAAGGAAAAAGAAATTAGAAGATGGGTACATTAATTAAAAGTTTTAATTTTTTAGTCCAACATAATATTCCAATTGTACTTTTGTCACATCTTGAAAAGAACCATAAATAGTAACATCACCATTCCTGAATTTGACCTCCATTTTTCTATTTAAGTGTTTTGAAAAGATTATTTCCCTTTCACTTGATGTTCAAAAAATCACACAGACTAATTTGGAAAAATCAAAGACAGAAGAACAATCTTGATTTAAATGAAACAAAAATGTGATATATCTATATAATGGAATATTATTTGGCAATGAACAAGAATGAAGTACTAATACATGCTCCAACATGGATGAACCTTAACCATCATGCTAAGTGAAAGAAATCAGTCACAAAAGATACCATATTATATGATCCAATTTATATGAAATGTCCAGAAGGGGCAAATCTATATGTAGAGAAGGTAGATTAGTGGTTATCTAGGACTGAGGGCTTGTTGCAAGAGATGCGATGTGACTGTTTCTTTTGGGGGTGTTTAAAGTGTTCGAAAATTAGGCTGTAGTGATGGTTGCACAGCTGTGTAAATAAATTTAAGAAACAGTGTATTATACACTTTAAATGGATGAATTTTATGGTATGTAAATTAAATTGTAAAGCTTTTTTTAAAAGGTTAAATTCTGGATCATGTGAAAAGGCTGGTTTGAGGTTAATTCTTCTTATGAAATAACCTACTTACATAGACTGTCAGACAGACCCATCTTCTATCAATAGTGCTGAAGTGAATAATGTGGGAAAGCAAAATACATTACAAGCATCCTACAAAAATTCTGACAAATTCAGACAAAATTCTGGCAGGGCTGCTGTTGTGATGTGAGATAGAACAGCCAAATACATGAGATACTAGATGTAAAGCATCTTGCACAGTGCCTGGTACACTAATAGTGTGCTTAATAAATGAGTTACTTCTACCATCATCATTATACTCATCACCAGCATCACAAAATTTATAATAGGAAGCATATGGACACATAGACTTTGTTTCACACCTTGAAGTTATACTCAGTTGAGTGTAAATGTAATATTGGTGTCCTGTATCATCTGGTGTCAGCTATCACAATTACAGATAGTAGCTCTGGGAAAAGTAGTAATCTCTCCTGGGCTTACCTTTAAAATTCAATCCAAATAAATGAGGGCAAATCTCATTCTATTTGCACATGGTTGAGAAAATTTACATTTCTTTTAAAAGGTAGAAATCATATTATTGATTATGGAAATCAACATTAGTGTAGCTTTCTCTTTCACAGCCAGTATTCCAATAAAACTTCAAGAGGAATAATGACATAGAAAGAAATTTTAAATCATAGAGGTAAACTTTTTATTTTGGGAAACTGTAGTCTGGAATTTTGTGACATTATTTTAATAAATAGTCTGAATTCTATGTATTAGGTTTAGTAAGGTGAAAACACTCATTGTGTGTATGTAGAAATTATATAAAGCTAGTGCCATCCCTAGTTATCTTAGGAAATAGAAATTAATGAACCACACTATTATGGAGAATGAAAATAAGTGGCAAGATTTTTTTTAAGTAAAGTAATGCAGTCATAGTTTGATTTAATTCAAAAGCTTAACATTTCCCCACCAAAAGTCAGAATTTTCAATGGTACTTTTAATGGTCTACTTGTGTACTCTGGGGTTTGGGAGCAGAAAGCTCTGTAAGGAACATTAATTATGTTACTGAAAAAAGTTAATTGAAAGGTCATTTAATTTTACCTGCCTTCTGTCAATATTGAATATTCATATGAGTACTTGATATTCTGAATTTTCTGTTAATGTTGAACACCTTGTAAGAGAACTTATTCTATGGGACAATATTTTCATACGAAGAGTTCTGTATCCTCTTTCAGCAACTTTTTCCAGGATCTATCTGCCACTAGTATCACATCAAATTCTCTTCTAAACCTGCTGCACTATTTCAGATAATTGGTCCCACCATCTTTTCAGTCACCCAGTCTTGATATTTCAGTTACTTTTAACTCTTCTCACTAGCTGTCAAATTTAGCTGAGAAAGAAAGGACATAGCTTGAAGGGGTAATAGGGAAACCAGAAGAATTATTTTCTCTTATGCTTGGCGGGATTTGCATAATCAGTGATTATTTCATTTTTTTTTTTTACTTTTCAGAAACACCTTCTTGATAAAGGGAAGGGTATTAGTATCTATTTGTTTAAAACATGTTGGCTATTATTCTGTAGATGAGTAACATGCAGAAGTACACATCCATCCGTGACTCACTGGCTGGGGGAATAGTGTCCTCAGTCAAATATTGTCTGAAGATGCCATTTCTGGTATGAAAAGGAAGCAACAAGACAGGGTAAAAGAGCCCTGCTCCACGTCCATAGTAGCCAAAATCATTTCCTAGCAGCCAATGAAACACAGTTGTGTTTTTCTCAGAAAGCCAGGAAATAATAATGTTTTTCTGACAGTTAATGTAAGGTTAATTTTAGAAGTGGAGCTTCAACTATTTACTAAAAGAGACCAAACACATCAAAATGGAAGCCAGCTTCAGAAATGTTTAGATATGTGCCTGAATGGCTCATATTCTTACTTAGCTTGCATGGCTTAACATTGGGTAGCAGCCAGTAGAGAGAGGCTGCAACACTTGAGGACCTGCACAAATTGAGAGCCGTTCAAGTTTCAATGTGACTTCAAAATGAGTCATTGTTTTAACTTTCAAGTAAGACACATTTATCTTTTTCAGATACAATTCTGAAATCATGGTTAGTGAGGAAGAGAGTACATCAATATTGAACAGATTATTCTCTGTAACTCTTTGCTCCTTTTGTTATTTTTATATTCAGTCATGTCTTAGACTTGGTCACTTAACAGTCATCATGCTGTTTGTTACATCCCCAGTACCTATTTATCTTATAACTGGATGTTTGTACCTTTTGACCACCTTCATCCAATTCCCCTACACCCTGCCTCTGGTAACCACGAATTTGATCTCTTTTCCTATGAGGTTTTTATCTTTTTTAAACATTCCACATATAAGTGAGATCATACAATCTTTGTCTTTCTCTGTCTGACTTATTTCAGTTAACATACGGCCCTCAAAGTCCATCTGTGCTGTCCCAAATGGCAAAATTTCCTTCTTTTTCATGGCTGGAATAATATATGTATACATACCACATACACACACACACGCACGCACACACACACACACACACACACACACGCCCCACAGCTTCTTTATTAATCTGTCCATGGACACTTAGGTTGTTTCCATGTCTTGGCTATTGTAAATAGTGCTGCTATGCACATGAGGGTGCTAATACCTTTTGAATACAGTGATTTATTTTTCTTCCGGTATACCCAAAAGTGGGATTGCTGGATGTATGGTCGGGCCACTTAAGATGACTGTTCTCTTTCTCTTTCTACATCCGCTGCTCAACTAGTCCCTGCTTCACCTACACCCTACTTACGTGAACATGCTTGCCTCCTGCCCCAGCTAGTGATTGTTTTAGTCCTTAGGCCAAAACAGCTCCATTTGCTAGTTTACTAAAGGGAAACAACTGACCTCGTGATAGTCGTTAACCCGAAGTGCTGTGAGGCACATAGCCCAGCTGGTTTCACTGGTAAATGATGAGCCAACGTGATGTCAATTACCCCTATAAATGGTAGCCGCCTCCCCACCCCCCCTTCCGCCCGAGTAGCGTAGGTTGCTGCCGTGTCCTGTCGTGTCCTGTCGGCTGTCTGCTGTACACAGTGGGAGCGTCACTCCAGGAACTTTTGCTTCAAACATGTAAGATCCCCTCTCCGATAAACCGTTTATGTCTCTGTCGCCATCTCCGGGCTCTTTGCTGGGTTTCCAGGCTGGGCAACTACAAGGCTTGCAGGCCTGGGGGGTACAGCCCAACAGTCGGTGAGCCAGCCAAGAGGCCGGGGAAACTCCCAGAGCGCCGAGATGTTGAGAAATAAGGACGGGAAATGAAAAGTTGAAGGGGTAATCTCGAAGTGGCCACCACTAGCATGTGGCGAGGCGGCGTGGGGGGGGGGCTGTGGCAGCTAGCCACCGTGAGCTTTGTCTTTCTCCTTCATTATATTGCTATTCTGTTAACCGCAGAGTCTCCTTCCAGTTTAAAAGTAGCAGCCTGGCTCTAGGCGCTTTCTCTGGTCTGGAGGCTGGGTAGTTACAAGGCTCGCAGATCTTGGGGGTACAGCCCAAAGCCGGATCAAATGGTAGTTCTATTTTTAATTTTTTGAGGAAACTCTATGCTGTTTTTCATAGTGGCTGTACCAGTTGACATTCTCACCAACAGTGCACAAGGGTTCTGTTTTCTCCATCTCCTCACCGACATTTATTTGTTGTCTTTTCATGATACCTATTCTAACAGGTGTGAGGTGATGGTCCATCATAGTTTTGATTTACATTTGCCTGATTACTGATGTTAAGCACCTTTTCATGTACTTGTTAACTATTTGTTGTCTTTGAAGAAATATCTATTCAAGTCCTCAGACCATGTTTTAATTGAATTACTTATTATTTTGCTATTGAATTAAGGGTGCCTTATAAATTTTAGATCTGAATCCCTTATCAGATATAAGGCTTGCAAACATTTCCCCCTTTTCATTTTGTTTCTTTTGCTGTGCAGAAGCTTTTTAGTTTGATGTTGTCTCACTGATGTTTTTGCTCTTGTTGCTTGTGCTTTTCGTGTCACATAAAAAAAAAAAATCATTGCCAAGACCGATGTAAAGGGCCTTTTTCCTTGTTTTCTTCTAGGAGTTTATGGTTTTAGGTCTTAAGTGTAAGCCCTTAATCCATTTTGAGTTAATTTTTGAGTGGTGTAAGATAAAGGTCCAATTTTTTCTTTTGCATGTTAATACCCAGTTTTCCCAGCATCATTTATGGAAGAGATTGTCCTTTCCCCATTAAGTATTCTTCACTCACTTGTCAAATATTAACTGACCATACATGTGAGGGTTTATTTCTGGGCCCTAATTCTGTTCCATTCGTCATTGTGTCTATTTTTACGCCAGTGCATATTATTTTGATTACTATAGATTTGTACTATAGTTTGAAGTCCAGAACTGGGAGCCCTCTGGTTTTGTTCTTTGTCAAGATCACTGTGGTTATTTGGGGTCTTCTGTAGTTCCATGCAAACTTTAGGATGGTTTTTTCTATCCATGAAAAAGGCTATTGGAATGCTGATAGGAATTGCATTCAAGCTATAGATGGCTTTGGGTAGTATGGACATTTTAACAGTTAAGTCTTCTGATCCATGAATATAGGGTGTCTTTCCATTTATTTGTGTGTTCAACTTCTTTTATCAAAGTTGTATAGTTTTTAGTATATAGATCTTTTACTCTCTTGGTTATATATGAGGTTTATTGTGTTGCATATCTTAATTTTATATATTGCTACTTGCCTAATTTCTTTTATTGTTTATAATTTTCCATTGATTCTTTTGGAAAGATTTTCAGTTGTAGAATCATATCATCTGCAAATACAGATAGTTTTACCTCATCTAGATTTATACTTATAATTGCTTTCTTGTACCCAAGTTTACTGGCTAATGTATATAATGCAGTGTTAGTAGTGGAGACACGAGCATGCTTTGGAAGGTAAGTCTGTGACATTTACTAATTGAGAAATATGCTGGTTTTGGGGCTGATGATTGTATGTATGAAAGTATCCATAGATTTCTATTTAATTTAATGTTTTAAAAAATTAATGGTTGCTGATTTTAGTGTAATGCATTTTAGGCATCTTATAAAGATGGTGAATTTTTCTTAGTTCTATTAATATGATAATTGTGTTCATTTGCTCTTTATTTTGAAACACCATTGCATACTCAAATAAAACCTAATTAGTTATATAATCTCAAATAACTTGTCATTTTTTAATGTGCTGCTAGATTCTGTTTGCTATTGTTTTATGTACAATTTTTGCATTCAATATTTACAAGTGATACCAGTGATACAATATTTATAAGTGAAATGTAACTTTCATTTGGATGTCAATGTTCTACTTGCTATATAAAAATAATTTGGACATTTTCTTTTTATATGCTTTGTAATAATTTTGGAAACACTGAGGTTAAATGATAAACAGATCTTTAATGGTTTTTTTAGAATTCCCTTGGTAAGATTATATATATATAGTGCTATATATATATATATATAGTGCTTTTTCACAGGTGAATTCTTTATGACTATCTCTATTTTTTTTTTTCTTATGGGAAACAGCCTGTTTACCATTTTTATTCTGACTGCAGTCAAATTCTGTAAACTATACCTCCTAGGGAATGTTTCTAGATTTTAAAATTGAATTGCATACATTTGTGTGAAATAGTCTCATTTAAAACAATTGGTGGTTCTTTTCCACTTGTCATTTCTGGTTATGTGTATTTGTGGTTCCTTTCCCCCTTTTCATTAGGTTAGTAACATATCATTAAGTTTTTTTCCAATGAACCAGATTTTTTATTCATTTATGATTTCTATAGTTTTCTATTTTCTAGCTCATTAATATCTGATTTTAATTTTTCCTTAATTGTTTTTTCTTAATTTTTTAGTTGAGTAGTTCATTTATTTTGATTTTTCAATTTTGTTGATAGAGATATTTAATTCCATATCTGCTTTTGGTAACTGCTTTTGCTATATTCCATTGTTTGTAAGAATTTCTCTAATTTTTGGAATTCATAACTGTTTTATGTACACTTGAAAAAAAAAGATAACATTCTTTATTATCCGGGGAACGAGAGCTATCTACCTGTACAATATTGATTACATCATTGTCAATTGTCGACTTAGCATTATGAAATATTTCTTTGTGTCTGTTAGTGCTTTTCAATCTGAATTCTACCTTGTTAGATATCAAGATCTTGCCTCTTGCTCTTTATATTCACTTGTTTGGTATGAAAGTAAGTATCTTTTTATTTTTAACCTTTTGAATCTCTTTATATTAGTTTTGTCTTTGTATAAGGTATAGATTTGTATTCTGCTTCTTCAGTCTAAAAATGTTTTCCTTTTAATCTGTGAGTCATGACTGTATTATGTGTAATATATTTAGTGTCATTTCTGTTCTCTATCAAACTCTGTATCTAAAGTTTCTTTCTATGAGATCTTTCTCTTTCTCATACTAATGTTGCTGTTTGGGAAGATTTTACTTTTTGTTTGGATAATTGCTATGTATTCTTACTATCCTTAATCTCTTTCTTTTAAGGTGCTTTCTATTTGTTCTTACCATAAGCGTGACTAAAAATAGCGACGAATCTTTTTTTTTTCCTTTCCTTTCCCCAGTCATCTAAATTGAAGCTGTATTCCTGTACCCCCAATAAAAATATATTAACCAGCTTATTCTACTTACCATTGATTTCCCTCCTTCTCACTATCATTTTTGATAGTTGCAATATATTGTCATTAGAACCCATATCACTTACATGTATTCCCTCATCCTTATTCCTATTATTTATTCTTAGTGATATAGTTAAATATATTTAGTGCTCGCAAGCATTTCAACATTTCCTTGATAGTGTGAAGCTCATTCCTCAGTAGATTATTCAGAAAGAGCGTATATGTACTGTATTCCTGAATATTGCCAGTTTACAGCAATTTGTTTGCAGTCTGTGTTCCGCATGTTCTTTGAGTTTCTTAAATGACTTTAGGAATCCCTGGCTTAAAGCATTGCAGTCAAAAACTCTGATGCTTATCTGGTGTTTAAAACTGTTTTGCTTGGTGATTTTACCTGTATTCCCAAAATGTTTTTTAATATATAAAACTTTTGCTCAAATATATCTTTACATTGGTCATCTAGCAGTGATTTTTCTTAGGTACAGTTAACTTTCAAATATTCTTTAATTTCAGAAAAGTATTCTTGACTATGTTTTTTAATATTTGTAGGGTTCCATTGTGGTTTTATTCTTCTAGCCCTCTTTTTGCATATCTACCTTATTTTCTTTGTTTTCATTATCTATCACTTTCTCTCATTTATTAAAGTTATCTTTCTTATGTTTGACTTGCCTTTGCTTTTACTTTGTTTTCTAGTTCATTTACTATATTTTAATTGTCTGTTCACCTTTGTGTTCTTCATAGTTTTTCTCAATTTACCATTTTTTCCTATTTATAATTCTTACCTGAGCTCTGTCAGCTCAAGTTGCCAAACCGTCTTACTTATTAAATTTTCTCATTCTTGTTTGTCTTGTTCTGCTATAACTAATATTATTTCATAATTGCAATTAGCTTGTTTTGAAATAATAGGATAAGTTAGATTTTTGTTGGCTTTGTGTGTGTGTGCATGTGTATATGCACATATTTTCTGATGTGTCATCATTTTCTATAGTATGATTTTGGACCATTAATTTTTTTTTCTTATTTCTTTGTATTGATTTCAAGCACCCTCCTTTTCTCTTTTTATGCTTCAGTGAGATGAAGTTCCCTGTACATTTTAAGCTTCAGGGACTTGAGGTGGGCTCTTCTAGCTTCATTGTCCTAGGACTTCTATTTTATTATAAAGTAATAAAAAAAAATGCCCTCTCACTGCATGCACATCTTCGGTACTATACATTGCCTGTACTTTTAGTCCTTTCCCTCATTAGCATCTGAATATTCCCTCTTCTTACTCCAAGTGTTCTTACCCCAATACATCTGTATTCTGCTCTCAGCAGTTTCTTTTTAGCATATGGTTACAGTCTTCTAGAAAAGTTCTTTCACTGGACATTTCCAAACCCTGAGAGCTCAGGATACCCTAGCACCCTTTATGGTTTCCTTATATCCTTTGGCAAGTTGGAGACTGTATAGGTCCTTCCCAGTTTCATCTGTTCTCAACATTGCCTTCAGAGTGTTCCACCTTGAATGGAGAAGGCTCCTTTGGAGAGTGAGCTTTTTTTTTTCTTTCTGATTTCTGTGTTTCCCAGCATTTGAAATTGCCAAGTGTCCTCTTTATTGTCTCCCATGCAGCTTCTCACTCCCATCCAACTGCTAGTCCTTCATGATCTTTCTGTTCTAAATGATTTGGTCTCTAACTCATATCCTGGGCTTTGATGTGCTACCTTGTTACCTGGATTTGCTGTCTGTGAGTTACTGTTATTGTCAGCCTATTTCCTGTGTGTGTGTGTGTGTTGTGTATTTGTGTTTGTAAATTTAGGCAGAGTCCAAAATCATGCTGCCACCACTACCTCCAGTATCTATATGTCCTGCCTGGTCATAATATACTTGATGATTTTGAATTGTGAATTTATGATCAATGTAAATTTACCTATGGAAATCCTGGAAACGCTGGTTTGAGGGTCTGTTTCTTTGTAAATGTGTACTAGATTCAGAGAGATACCTTAGTTTAGTGCCAATGAACGATCAAGTTAAATTAATTTCTCAGTTTATGTTTTCTTGGATCATGCAGCTATCATAAAATAAAACCAGAACAAGATACAGACATAGTCAGGTCTGTTGAGAGACCATACTCTCAGGAAGCTTTTATCTATTCAGAGCCACACCTATCTTCACTGTTGTTTTCCTTTGCCATCAGGTGGATTTTTTTCCCCCAGTCTACTCATTCATAGAGTATTGAGTTATGTCAGGTTTTTTGAGGGTGAGGAAGTTCTTTTGCAATGTTCTACACTGTATTGGCTCAAAGCTATGCCACCTATGGCTAGGTGGCTGATTCTTAAAATAGAAGCCTCTTATTTAAGGAGATTGGCAAATACTTCTAGGCCCTAGTAGGCTAAGCTTCAGAGTTCCATTTTGTTGTCCAGCTCTCTTCAGTTTTAATCCCTGGGAATTTTCCTTACTTTCCTATGAGCTCAGCTATGTATTGATTTGAAAAGATATTTATTAGATTTGATCCATCATTTCTGCATTTTTGAGATTGTTAGGGCTGTATGTCAAAATATGTAGTTAATCATATTGCTGGAGATAGAAGTCTTGATTCATAGTTCTACCAAACTAATTTGTACCCTCATTACTCTCACCTAGACAATTATGAGATCCTGCTTTCTCCCATTTCAGTCTCCAGTCTTTTCCACACAGCATTTCAGTCCTACAAATCAATGCATGCTTTTTATAAATCACTGCAGTAATCATGTCTTCTAAAAATTTAATTAGATGCCTCAAAGTAGATTCAAAATCTACTGTCTGGTCCTAATCCACCTTTGCTCTCTAGTCTCTTTACTTTTTGTATTCTTTGCAATCCAGCCAAACTCAATTGCTTACAGTTTCTGAGGTATAACAGCTTTTATTCCAATGTTATTTAGTCCACTCTGCTTTCTCTTTATGTAAATTTCTATGTTTCTAAATCCCTTTGGAGTGCCAACGTGATATGGTCGATCAGAAGGACTGGAGTGAAACATACATGAGTTCATTTCCTAGCTCTGCTGCATCCTATCTGTGTGGTCTCAACCTCGTTTTTTAAATCTGTGGAATAGGGAAAGCATTTTTTAGTTATATGGAAGAATTGCTGGGAAGGTGAAATGAGGAAACATATGTAAACATATTCTGTAAACTGAAAGTTACTATAAAATTATAAATATTTGCTTTTGTTTGCCCTTACTCATTCTGTAAGATCAAGTTCAGCTGCCACATACTTCCTGAAACCTTCCTTGAGTCCTCTCTAATACAGTCAGCACTTTATCAGTATTTAATATGTTACTTTGTATTGTCAATTGTCCCCATCTCTTATATTCCAAGTTAGAATGTGGATTTTTCAAGGACAGAGACCATGTCTGACTCCCCTTACCCCTTCCTAAATATTGCAGGTGCTCAGTAAATATTATTTGAAATACTAAGTTCTCAAATACATTAATTTAGGGTAGGTATAAATGTGCCAACAAGGGACTTTAGATAAAGCATTTCTCGACTAAAATTATTTATAGGTATTGACTCCCTTCTTAAAAATAATCTGTTTCTCTATTTTTTTAAAACTAGTACTTGTGATAAGGTTTCTTCCAGATCCTTTGGTATAGCAGATGTGGCACTTTGATTTGTTCAGTACCTGTTTCAGCTCTTGGGGTATCCTTCTAAATGGCAGATGCTGGCAAGCTAAAAGTTACAGTTCTAAAATCCCTTGTAGCTAAGGTTAGATTTCTACCAATCAGGCATTTACCCAACACTTACATTCATAACTACAGTAAATGTTAGGAGAGACGCTAATATAAGAGACATCTATTTTGCTGAAATAGATCTGGGGAGTACTGTGTAGTTAGTTCTGCATCCAACAGTAGTGTTAGTAGCTCTCTGATGTCCATATTGTATGTAGCTCAGGGGGTATGGTACTTCTATGCAGCACTTTTAACAATGGCTTCTTAATTTCCCTGATTGCTGATTGTGGTGTAAATAGCAGCCCCTGAGGAGGGACAGTTCTGTGTTGTACTGGGAGTCATTACTGGTTCCCAGTCCAAATCTTGCTCACTTAGCCCTTCTAATGATTTTGTAAGCGCACAATTTCCTGTATTAAAAATATTTCTGTTCAAAAATAGCCAGAGTGATTTGTTTCCTATATGGATACATCTTATAACCATTTCTGAAGTTCTGCATCATTATTTATGTCCCATAGGTAAAAACATCACAAGCATCCTAATTTCAGTATACTAAGAATTTAGTTTTTTCCGTATTTCAAGTTGCATTTTCCAAAAACAGTGTATCTGTTATCTAGAATGGCCTCAACTGCATAGTGTGAGAACTCCTACATATAAATCTTTTTTACTTAAGGTTTATTGCCTTGCATAATCTTGATTATCCTAATATTGTTAATGTAATAAAAGCATCCAGGGGAGGATCAGGAAAAAATAAACAGTTACAAAAATATTCAAAATAACCACTATAAAATGAAGAAGATATAGATAGGTAGACAAAAATAAAGAATTTGGTGATTATCCTCATTTGATTATGGCTAGCCTGTTGGGTGACCTTCCACTTCTTTCACAAAGTGGTTCTTTTAAATGTTGAAGAGTTTGCCACAACAAGACGCATACCTAAAGCTATTTGTTTACTGTTTGGGTCATTTATGTCAAAGATAAAAGGGGTCATGACCAGAATGTCAGTCTGTGCACAGAATCTTTTTTGAACATCTGATGCTTTGCGCATGAAACTTCATGCTCAATTAGTCATGCAACAGTATGTACAAAATCCTGTTGCAAATTGCACTCAACTGCTTTAATAGCTCTTTTGGAAACAATTTCCAATTATTTTCATGTAAGACTTCACCTTGCTCCATGCCAAGAGGCATTCTTAGAAATTTTCTCTCAGCAAAATTGCCAGTAGTTTTGCAAGACAAGGGGAGCATGCATCAATTTTCTCTGAGGGGAGGACCAAACATGCAAGTGTGCAGGCTAGGCAGAACAGAACTTAATGAGTTAAATTCTTTTTCAAGAGAGCTTACTTTTTATGCCTCTACAAGAGCCTTAATAATCACAGGCAAACTCATTCAAAATCCTTGACAAAAAGAATGCCACAATAGCTCAAAATGGATTGATGAAATGTTTGAAAGCCTTTTATTAGAATTCTGCAAATTGGGAACACTTTTGTGAGCAAACCTTCCAAAGCAAGAATGTTTCATTTGACTGCCAGAATAAGAACAACAGCGTTCGCGTCATTCTGTGTACAGTCACAGAGAGATGCCTTTTGATAATCTGTAAGCCGTATAGTAAGTAGCTCTGCTTATTTTATCTTTGATTCTTGCATTTAGCCCTGATTGGGCCTTGCTCTGATCTAGTCAAACTAGCTCTTAAATAGAAAGTTATTACTACGCTGTCCAGTTTTCCTATCTCTCAGACACATCTATTGTTATCTTCCATGCAACCCCCTGGTAGCTCACTACACAGGAATCTGACAAACCTGCATAAAAATCCAGCTTTTGCCACCTAACTGGATGATTTGAGGCAGGTTATGAATGTACTCTGAGCTTCAGTTTCCCTTACTATAAAGTAATAATAAAAGCACTAATTCCACTGGATTGTTTTGTAGATTAAATGAGGGTAAATTCTATAAAACACCTAGCATGCTGAATGGCATTGTAGTAAAGGCGAATGTTAGTTTTCTTTTTCTTTTCCTCTTTTCCATAGGCATGGGCTTCAGTCTATGATGTATGATTAGCTATAAGTCTTTGGGGGTGCTAGTTGGAGATATTTGTTATATGGTGTAAATTTATAAGATGAAGCAACTTTATTCATGATCAGGTGGTTGAACCCTTGAACCAAGGAAGCTAATTACCAGCAAGATGTGTCATGTACAAACCTTAGTGCATAAGGTGGAATTTTCTAAGAATGCCATTACTTTCAATACTTTCAAATGAAGACAAAGAATCTCTAAGTGTGAATCTATCAACTGTTGTGGCAGCAAATAATTCTCAATCCAAAAATTCATTTAATGACGATAAAATTTTAGTAAGTGTGTGCAGAGAGCACTTTCTCTTAAATCAGTTTTTTTTTTTTTGGTCGCTTTCTTTTCCAATATTTCTAGCTCAGGTGCTAAGAAATATTTATTAAAGATAGTCCAAAGTTTAAAATCACCTCAGTAGGTGTTACAAATTATACCTTCAACTGTAATAAAGAAGAGATTTGATCACAAATCACTTCTCTGAAACACATTTTTATGGGTTCTAAACTAATGAAGTCAGAAAGTCTCATCATCTCCAGAAATCCACAGAGGAGGGAAAAACTTCTTCAAAGACAAAACAGTTCTTTACAAGTTTTTAAAACCTCACACTTAACCATATTAGAGTGACTTGACCAGATGAAGTAGTTAAGTGGAGAAAACCCAGAACTGGGAAATTAAAAGGATTGCATTCTATATCCAAGGTAGTAAACTCATATGCCCACAGGGGTCAGTAAAATAATGTAAATGAGTGAGCTGGGCCAAATGCATGGTCTCAATTAATGATGAAACAAGACAGTATATCTAATGGGATGGCAGTTGCTTGGCTCCAACCGGTTGTTGCAGTGTAAGAATTTGAGTCCAGCATTTCCATATGATCCAATTTTTAAGAAAACACGGACATCCAGATGTTTATATAAATTCTCCCAATTTTTACATGTTGTCAAACAAGTCAAATCTTATAACTATCTGGAACCAAACAAAACATATCTTCTGGGTTGGGCACTGTATGACCATAGCTCTTGTCCTGTTTTATCATCAGTTGGTTGTGTGATCCTTCACAAGTCATCTAAGTACTATGTGTCACAGTTTTCTTATTTTCCATATGTGGTAGATAAGGGACAGGCGAACGATGGCCTGTTTTGTGAATAAAGTTTTACTGGAACACAGCCACACTCATTTGTTGACTTATTGTCTGTGGCTGCTTTATGTGATAACAACAAATTTGAGTAGTTGTGACAGAGATCATGTCAGACCAGGCCAAACAAATTTAATATCTAGCCCCTTATGGAAACATTTTGCTGACCCTGGGGGTAGATTATTTGTTCTTTATGTGTTAAAAGTGTTGCTGGAAGTGAAAGTAGCAAGTTCTAAATAAGTACTCACATGTGACTATTCCTCAAAAAGAAAGATTATGAAAATTAACTGTAGATTGCATATTGTCCCCAGTCATTTGACTCTTCCTGGGTCCACACTCTTTACCATGTAACTTCGCAGTCCCTTGCCACTGCGCTCAGGCATGTGGCTTGCCTTGGCTAACTGGATATTAGCACATGAGACATGAGCAGAGGCCCACAATAGGCAGATGAGTTGGTGCCCACACCTTTCTAGTATTATCATCACTAGGAGAATTTCCAGGGCTAAATTTTAGAGGGTAGTCAAACTTTCTGTAAAGGGACAGATAACCAATATTTCAGGTTTTGCAGGCCATACAGTTCTGTTGCTACTACTTAAAACTGCTATCATAGTGTAAAAGCGACTATATCACGGTAACCCCAATATTGGAGGATAAGAGACATGAGGAGCGGAGCTGAATCACCTGTGTAACCTGGCTGAGACAGCAGACCAGTCCGCTCACCCACAGATGTATGAGCAAACCCAGAACAGATGAGCAGATTGGCCTAGTCCAATCTTGGGTACACAAACAACAAGTGCTTATTATTTGCCAGTGGGATCTTGAAGTTGCTGGCTACACAGCAAAAGCCAACTGATTCAGTGATTTATGAAACCAAGTCCCCCTAAAAACAAGTTCCCCTGCTGAATTTATGATTAACTTCTCTATCCAAAGCTTTATTCCCATTCTTGACCCATCCTTGTTCCCCTTAGAATTGAGGAATATCAAAGTAAAGGGGGGACTGAAACTGAGCAGGACCTTTTGGGGCCTTCCTGGGTACAAAAGCTCCTCTGCCACCTGTTTCTTGTTTTTTGAAAAAAAGCTTTAGTCTCCTAGGCCTTTCCTGAATCCCAAAGAGCAGACTTCAGTAGTTACTAATTAGAGAAGTGAGGGAATGCAGAAACAAAGGACAAGCAGTCGAGTAAGAAAAGTAATGATGGCTTAAACAATAGTTCAGGGATAAAACAGAATCGCAGGACTCCTAGTTCCTCCTGAAGGATATACACAAAAATCTGACACATATCTTTGAGTTGTCTGGCAGGAACTAAGACATTCCCCACCCAGGTGGAGGACGGTGATTGACTGTGTGATGATCACAAGCCTGTAGACCCCAGACTGATTGGAACTGGTCAGTTGATGACTAAGATTCCAGAAACATCACCTTGACCACCAACCAATCAGAAGAAAGTCCACACACTGATTATGTACCCTGCAACACCCACCCCTAATGTTGCCTTTAAAAACCCTTCCTTGGAAGCCATCAGGGAGTTTAGTTCTTTTGAGCACTAGCCTCCCACTCACCTTGCTTGGTGCCCTGCAATAAATGCCGTACTTTCTTTCACTACAACCCAGTGTCAGTAGACTGGCTTTGCTGTGTGTCAGGCAAGTGTACTTGAGTTCAGTTTGGTAATAATTACATTATTAAATTGTCATCTAAAGTAGGAGAAACTCCTGTGTAAGGAGTTTGATAAAACTCAAACACACACAGTTTCAATGGAACTAAATAGTATTTACAGATTATCTTGTATTTACACTAATAAGAGTAATTAAAATTTAGATTGCTTACTACTGTGGGTGAAGCACTCTGCTAAGCTTCATATGTAATAGTAATCACTAATCCTCAAAACTGTCTTGTGACATAGATTTGTAGAATTATCTACATTTTCCACGTGAGGAGACGAAGGCTTATCAAGTAGAACCTGGCTAAGGTTGTAGATATGTGTGTATAAGAACTAAATCTACCTACAGATTTCTTAAATTCCAAATGACTGGACACACTATAGATCCCTGAAAAATCAGATAATATTTCTCAATTCAGTGTTCATCATTTGTAATTTCCTTCCAGTATAATGTTTTAAATTATCTTTTAAGTAGATGAAGTGTTTGTAAACATCTTGATAGGGGAAAATCCTATTAAAACACAACCAGCATTTTCTACCTTCCAGGATGAATCTCAGGCATGAGTGAAAACTGAATAGATTTTCACTAGGAGTCTAGAATCCTGTCATCAATAGAAGAGCTTTTGATGAATCTGTGCCGAAATCTGATCTGATCTTCTGTTGAAAACTAATAGGTCAGCTTCAATTCATATAGTTGAGTAAATTTTCTGTCATACAAATAGCATCATTACCATGTATTTTTAAAGTATATCTAGTACTTGTATACTTGTATTCTTATCTTCCAGCCACATATGAAAAAGTCTCAGTTATCTCCCTTAGTCTGGTCTCCTTGGCCTTAGGAGATAAAACAAAACAAAAGCACTGCTGCAATGATCAAGAACAACAAATAAATTAAGGAGTAATTAAGTCTTAAGCCCTTGATTAGAGCAAAATTTAAATAGTGAAAATAATAAAGACTAAAAATGTAGCAAATGATATTAAGTTACTGCAGCTAGCTTTACTTTTTTTTTCTTTATCTGGCCTCTGAACCTGAACTCAGTTTCTGATGTGAGTGTGGCTAGTTTTAAATATACACATTTTCACATGCCCAAAGAATTTTACTAAATTGTGATTTGAGTCTACAGTTCAGTTATTTGACCTTGAGCAAATCACTTAGCCTCCCTGAGTCTGAATCTCTTAATCTGTAAAATTAGAGATGATTTAATAATACCTATTTTTTTTAGATTTTTTTGCTATAAAAATTAAAATGCAGAGGGATGCAGAGTGCCAAGTAGAGTCAGTGCCTGCCACATAGAGGAAAGTTATTCATTAGTTGTTTGTTTTCAGCAACAGAATTAGATTCAACAATGATAGTGTAGTGGGGAGGGTGTAGCTCAAGTGGTAGAGTGCTTGCTTAGCATGCATGAGGTCCTGGGTTCAATCCCCAGTATTGCCTCTAAAAATAAACAAACCTAGTTACTTCCCCCTACCAAAATAAGATAATTAAATAATACAATAATAAATAAAACATAAAGCACTTTAAAAGTTTTTTAAAAAAAGATAGTGTAGCCATTTAACCTTTACTTACATAGCATTAATAAGTACTTCAAGTGAAATAATAATTAAATATATGATTTTTGTGAGTGATATATATAGATTAATTGTGCATTTGATTATATTCCCTTGTGCACAGGGTGTGAGGAGTCAAGTAGACATTATGTTTACACAGGGCATTGACTCCAATCATAAATTCATAAACTTATTTTGGTATAAATAAAAGTGTTTTTAGAAACAAATGAAACTTATGACTCATTTGATCTCTCTCCGGAACAGTAAATTATTTGCTATCTGGTTAAAATATCTAAGGAATCACTGTAGTGAAGTAATACTCTACAAAACAAACTGATACTTTAAAGATACACAAAATACTTTCAATGAAATTGATTTGATACAATTAAGACAATAAACCGGTTAATATTTGTTACCTAATGACCACATAATAGGGAGGCAGTGTATAGTGAAGTGTTCTGGAAAAAATCCAGAACATTTTGACCATCAAATATGAATCTAGTTCACCACTTACTAGCTGAGTGATCTTGGGCAAGTTTTTAAATCCATAGGTTCCTGATTTCCATGAACTGAAAATCACTTTTCATTCATTTATTTAACAAATGTTGATTGAGAAGCACTGTATGATACACAATGCAGAGAAAACGTGGATAAAGTTGACAAAGTATATGTATCTTTCTATCTATCTAATCTATCTCATACCTTCCTCAAAAAGCTTTTAGCACAGTGTCTGGTACTTACTTTGCTCAAGAAATGGTTTTATTCTTATTAAACTACCTGCTACTAGTTGGAAGTTGTTGACAACCTCAAGGGCCAGTTTTGTGTAAAGAGGTTAAAATGGTCTGTTTGCGTGAAGTAAGTAACAATAAAGCATGCCCCACGCAGTGGTGGGGCACTCTGAATCACTTATTTTCAGCACATAACAGTGAAAGCTGCACTGCATATGTTCTGCTGCTACTTATTCAAAGATGGCAACACTCAAAGCATTTGAATCAGCCACATCAGTACCATGTACTTTGTAGAGAAGCTTCAATATGAGACCATACCTGTCAACCACCCCCATCCCCAACAACCTCTCAGTTGCTGCAGAATTTTTTTATGGAATGACAAGAACATTTGATGACAAGTTCCAATAAGAGCAAAATGATATTGTTTTCTTCTAAGTATATCTTCTGCCTAGCTGTACTGTGGTATCATTCCATCAAGCTGTTTCTTTAAAAATAAGTTTTCTACTTGAGAAAATGGGATGTTACTATATCCCTGATATCTGATTAATATATCTATGCATATTAAATATAATTAATATCTGTATTATCTATCCTGATGGTATGATGGGAAGCAAAATCAAATCCAGCCTGTGGTTAATTGAGATCTGAAGAATGAGTGGGCAGCATTTGAGTTGGAGGAAGGACAGAGGCAAAAGGAGAGAACAACTTGTACAGATGTTCACCATGGCTAGAGCGGGAGGAAGGAAGACCAGCAGGACATAAGATTTTGAGAGGCAGGCAAGTGCCAAATCACACACGGCCCTATATGGGGAGCCACTGAATGGGTTTTATGTGCGGCATGACATGATGTAACTTTCATGTCCTATCTTTCCTTTTCCTATCAGAATGGTTTTACTTTTAAATATGTTAAACCTTTTTGTTAAACCATTTTTTCACTGTTATCAGTATTATCTCTGTCAACCACAAAATGGGCCTTTTCCCCTTTGTCTTCTAGTGTTCCTCTGTACACTTGGTTCTAAAATCTACCTGACATAAATTACTTCTGATAAGCATCAGTAATTACTAAATCCTGTGGTTACTGATAAACATTATTTTTCTTAGCTATAAAAACATTGATCTTTTCGTTCCTTTCCTCACTGTGTATCAGGGCATTAAAGGTTCTACCCAAGGTGCAAGAGGCTTTTTAGGAAAAGCACTCATGCAGAATTAAATGATAATTAAGAAATGAACATTTATTATACAATATTCTTTAATGCTGCCAACTTCCTTTTCATCTATTGCTTTTTAAACTAAATTGACCATTTTATGTATTTCTCTTCCTAGTTCAGCAAAAATTTTATATAGTGATTTCCAGAGTTCCTGTCTCTACTCTTCTCTTCTAGTTCTTTTTCCTTCTTGAAGCTGTGAAGCATAGTCTTGTTCTCTACCACCCAGTGATCACTTGTTTTCCAGGACTCATTTCTCTGTGTTGGTCAAGCTACATCCTTCCTCTGTACAGCTCTAGAGCCATCTCCTCTGAGCTTCCAGTGGCAGAAATCCACCCCACTAGAATGAACTCACAAATATTTCTATCCATTCTTTGCTGAGGGTAAAGGCTTTCATCTGATACCTCAAGTAGAGTCAACAGGAGGCTAGATATATACACCACACTTGCTATATTTTCCTTTAAGATTTTCTTATGCATTATTTTCATCTTTAAGATGGTTTCTTTAGAAGCCTTTGATTTGCACAGTTTTAACTTGGTGGTGTTTTGTTTTCTTTATATAGTTTTTTCAACTTATAATAAATGAAAGTATGTAGTTTCTTGATGGGGAATAAAATTAGGGAAAGAGATTGGTATCAGTATACATACAGGAGGAAGGAGATATCCACTGACACTTGTATATTCAGTGTTTAAAAGTGGTAATGACAGGAACAGTACCCATCTTAATTCCAAAGTAATAGAATTGGATTGTCAGAGAAAGGAATTTTTATAAGTCCCCTTTTTGTGCTGTGCTTCTGGAAACTTTCCCTTCAATAAGACTCACTCTCTTTGCCTTTACCTTATTCCCTTAAACCTCTACTGGGTTACTGAAATAGGATACTCTTGGAACTGAGGTAGTTAATATCTGATAATGTTGTAATCAATTGAACAAGTCCCTGATAATGTGTCAATATCGGGCAATTAGTTCAATGTGTTAGCTTATAAGAGATGAATAAAAGGAAAAAGTTAGGTTTACTGACAAAATAGGTAAAGTGACATTTATGGTCAAAACAGCCTTTCAGGTGCCTTATAATTTCTAGCATGTGTCATGGCATGCACAAATAGAAGGTTGGATTTTATGTACTCTTTATCCATAGGAAAAAGGAAAGGAAAAAGTTGGACTTATTTTCATAAATTAGATAAGATGGTAAAGATGAAAATTATCTCAAAGGAAGGAAGAACATATGCTTTTAAAATAAGAAGTAGAAAAGAATAGCTAGTGACCAGAGAAATAGGTACATCTTCAGCTAGCCATTGTTATCTTCTAGTGTTCAGCCAAGAGTCAGAACATTAAAGTTTACAGTGGAAAACCATTGATTCTTTTCAGTGAAAAACTAATCTCTACTTTTTCGGTCCACACAATAGTAATTTTCCTGTGTATGTTTAAATTTTAATGAACTTTCCCAATATTTACATTAAAGGCATATTTAAAAGGTACATATTTAATGCATATTTTAATTTCATTCTATCTGGCAAATATACGAAAGCTCCCGAAAATGAAAAGTAGATCAACATCATAGAAGAGCTAGTTCTCAAAATATGGTCTGGAAGTCTGACTTTGTAGATAGAGGAACATAGTATTTTGTACTCAAAAGTTATATTAGGCAAAATACATGAAAATGCAGAAAAGGAATTAATTCAAGGAATTCCCATTTGTCGCTCTCACTTTCCTCCAATTAATTCCCAAACTAATAGTGCAAAATTAAGGTTTTTATTACTTCTTAATAATCTGGTAAGTGAACCTCAGGATAACCTGGCAAACTTACATTGTAGATACACTGAGACTGAAACACAAAAGTGCATTTTACAACGTTCTGTTCTGTAATGAGGCACTGTTGTGTCAAATGTGATCTAGTTCTGTCTCTTCTGCTGGTCCCTGAGGGAGTGAAGCAGAACTGCTGCAGAGGAGCTAGTGTTATTGTAACTTAAAATGATGGCCAAACTTTAGGAAAGGTAAGTGAAGGTATCAAATAGAAAGCAAGATGAGGGTAGCAAGAGAAATAGAGAAGAGGAATGAGAGAATGGGAGGGAGATTATATATTTTATATATGTGTGTATATATATATATATATATTTTTATTTATATATATGTATATGTATTCTCTGTCATTATCAAGCAGATCTCCCAGAACTTCATCTCCTACATACGCTGGGATTCTGCCCTTTCTCCTACTGGACCAGACAGCTTCTTTACTCCTAAGTTTTTTCTGTAGCTTACCTGCCTAGACATCTGGTAGCCCCAGTTCCCACATTCACTTTATGGTAACCTGACTGTGCAGCCTTGTACCTACCCTTCTGGACCCATAATGTCCTCTATTCCTGCTACTTTAAAAGGTCTGGTATTTTATTTGACAAAGGGACTCCTTGTGAGCATTTTAGTCTTTCAAAGACAAAAAGTTTTAAAAAATTGACAAGGCCCAGCACCTTTTAGGGTGATCAGCATATAAACTAAAATCTGTGTTCTCATTACTTGACACATTTGCCAAGCTTTCAACATTTTAAGATAAAAAAGTTAAAATTAACTTTGAAGGTGTTTGGAAATAAAAGATCTGCCCCTGAGCTAATGCTGAAAGAGAATGAAATAACTACAAGTATCTTAAAATTAATAATGAGAAAGTTTGGCAATGTTTTAAAGAACTATTAAAACAAGACTCCTACAGCGTACATCTATAGAAATATGTGACAGGATTTGAAGCAGCTTAGCAGAGACTAATATACTCATATTAAACTCTTTAAGTAGGATTTTTTTGTTTTGCAAATCAGCTTAATTGCCATAGGAAAGAAGCAAAAAAAAAAAAAAAAAACAACAAACCACAACTTGTATATCAAAGTATTTAATTCACATGGTCACGCAAGGACACCATTTATGATTGCTCTGCTCTCTAAGAAACTAGAATATTTTCTCTAATTTTAACATGGATTCAACAAGGCAATGTGGCCAGTTTTTCCTGCATAGATGATCCATTTTTTGAAAAGAAGGGTAATAAAAAGGAAACTACAGTCTTTGGAAAGATTTTGTGCTGAGTAAATATCTCTCCCATTCTTATAATAAGTTCTCATTGATAGTTGATAAAATTTGTTGTGTTTGGGAAGGAGATAAGCACTACTTTTTATTACATGTAAGTATTTCAGCAAGTACAAATGAGAGTATAGTGCTTCAACTATTTATATACTTGGGGTAGGTTTAGGGTTGTTGGCTTTGTCAAATAGAAATATGAAGTACCAGTTAAATTTCGATTTCAGAAGAACAACAAACAATTTTTAGTATGTATCCCAAACACTGCATGGGATATAATTATATTAATTTTTTTTTCATTTTTTAATCTGAAAAATCCAAATCTGATTGGGCATCCTGTATTTTATCTTGCAACCCTACACAGGTTCCCCTAAAGCCTAAAATTTTGTTTGTTACCTATGTGTTTATTTCTTCAAATAAATCTAGCTGTTTTATTCATGAGTTCCTTTGCTTTTTATTTCTCTGCATGTGACTTTCTTCCTTCTGGATGGGGCTGAGTTTTCTTTACCTGAAATAAGAATCTTCTGGGCTCAATGGTAGAAATTGAGTCTGTGCTAGTATATGCATGGTTCGGTTTTATGTTTGTCAACTGAAAAAACGCACAGTGTGAGAGCTATGAGTTAAATTTTATTTGGGGCAAAATAAGGACTATTGCCTGGGAGACAGCCTCCCAGATAGCTCTGAGGAACTGCTCCGAAGAGGTGGGGAGGAAGGTCAATTTATATGTGATCTTAGTGAAGAAGGTTAATCCTTCACTAAAATTGTATGTGTGCAGTTAAGCACACATTTTGGGAGGCTTGCTGCTAGTCAGGAGGAACAGATGTCTCCATTAATGATTTTCGTGCTTTTCTAGATATAACAGGATGCAAGAAATTGGATTCATAAAATCTTTTCCTGAAAACGTGTGAAGCCCCGTTCTGCCAGTCATTCCCAGAGCACAGAGTGCCTTAATCCTGATCTCCACCCGCAACTCCTTTCAGGGTGTGTTGAAAGTCAGTGACTGCAGTAGTGTGTGACCTAATCCTTAAAGAGGCAGATGGCAAATGACAGTTTTTATTTGGCAGTGTCCCTTCGTGGTCATAAACTCGACCTTGTTTCACGAGACATTTCATAACCATTTTGTCCCATGGTGCTATGAATGCTCATTCCTAGGTCAAGTAAGGATTTTGTTGATAAGCCACTCTATGTATTATTACTGGACTAGGCCTTATTAACAGTAGCTAAAAGTCTCTGGATCACCTATCTTTTCTAGTCTGTTATGGTCCAGGAAAATACTCCTTGTTGTTTCTTCCCATATCCAGAGTTACACTATTACAATCATTGACCTCATATAGAACTATACATCTGGTTAACGACTTCAAATCACCTAGTCATCATTTTATTAAAGGCTCAGTCACCCATTTGGTAATGCAAGAAGCAATCTTGTGAAGTGGGCAGAATATAAGTAATATAGCTAATAGTATTAGTAAGGTCATAAGTAAGAATTTAAGGCAAGAACTTTCATTACGTGCAGCCCAGTATATCCCCAGGTCCTCTGACTTAGTCTGTTCTTTACCAATTATTATCTTTAAGGGAGATAGTATATTGGCACTCATACACTATTCACAAGGCACCCAGCCTGATTTTCTCGTGTCATTAAGGCTGATTATCCTTAGTATGGTTTGATTGTTCCCAACATAAGGTGGGAGAACTTTAAATTTAAGTAATTGTAGCCTGGTGTTAGCCATATAAATCCATCCCACAACCAAGGGAGGTTATATTCTTTGGCTAAAATTTTCCTTGTTGCTCTGATTGAGCTTGAGTAACTTCAAAAGGAAATTCATATTTATTGCTAGGGTCAGAGCAGGTATTAAGTGGCCAGGTGAGAGGATTCCCACCTAGTGATATCCCACCTTGTGGCCTGAACAAAACTATAGTGTCTTTTTTCTAAAATAATTTCTTAAGGGCCTTCCAATTAGAGCCTTGTAGTGGAGAACTCCACCAAGGTAACCCAGAGGTACTGGATATAGGTAGTTGACCACAAATCTAACAGTTGGATTAACTTTAACTCTGCATAAGATTGTGAAATAATTTGGTTCATAAGCAAAGGTATGAGCAATTATCAAAGTAACTGGCATCTTGGGCCAGCAGTCTATTTCAGATGTCATCTTCTCATCCTGGTCTGCTGGTTTCTTCTTTGCTTGAGCATTGTTTAAAGGTGATTTTGAGGTAAGAAATCCTCTCTATAGACCATTCCAGTGCAGGGGCCCTTTCTAATATTGGTCCAAGAGTCAACCCCCTTCAGTTTCACTGTACATGAACTAGCTAACAGTACCTGATAAGGGTCCTTCCATCTAGGTTGAGATCATTCTTTAAATTATCTCTTTTACAGTATGCATAATCTCCTGGTTGCAGGTCATGGGGCACCTGATCTTTATCCAAAGATAGATTACTGAGATAAGTTTCAGAAACAAACTCAGAGTGTCCTTTTAATAATTCAGTTAAACTTTACAATAATATAACAACAAGGATTTGTCTAGGAAGTGAGTCTTAGGCACTAAATATAGATAGCGATTAACAAAACTAGAGTTTAATATTCACTGAAACATAATCTCTCATTTCTACTAAATATAGCCAATTTAAAGACTGATTTGTTTGCAGAGAAGTCTGGCTTCAATAAACTTGTCCTGATGATTTATGTAAGTGTAATTGATCTTACGGGCTCTTTTAAATTTGCTTTACTGGAACTTTTTAAAAAAAATCTTAGACTGAATTTTTAAAAGGCCTTTCAAAGCCTCTGAAGCCATTCCAAAGGCTTTTCACAGATTTTGCCTGTGGTATCTATAGATTTGGGTGAATTCCTCCCTTTTTGAGGTCTCCAAAATACCTTGAGATTCATGCACCTGTTAGGAGATGGTCTTCCTACTTTACCTAATAAAGCTGTTGAGAACCTTAGAGTTTCCAATCTCTGGAGGGAACAGGTAGAGAGAAAAGATAAATGGTTTCTGATTACAAAGGTATCATTTACCAGATTGTTGTAAGTAATAATTAGCTTGAGGGGAAATATTTCCTCATATCTGGAAAACACAGATTACAAGTCAGTAATGTTTCAGGCAGAGCCCATAAAATTTATAACCATATTCACCAGTTCAGTTAGTCCTGTGTAATCCTTTTTGTTAAGTTTTATGAAGCCATCAGGCTTTCCATTAGAATTTTTAAAATTCTTACATACTTCAGCAGTATAATCTGAAATTTATCAGAAACCTGTACTTGTCAAAAAGTCTTTCCTAGGACTCTTCTTGAAGAGCAACTGTTTTTCCAAAAGCATCAGGAGTAAAACAATAACTCTATGAATGATGAAAGACCTAAGCAGACATGATTAAAGAACTGGCTACAATGCAATTGACAAAGAAACTTGATTACTGCTGTAACATACAAGATTTTAAGATAATAACTAGAATTATGACTGATAACATCTTACCAGATTTTTAGGAATTTCAATATAATTTCTAGAATATCTATATTAATAACATTTACTCATACAGTATAACCTAGGAAGACTTATTACTCATTTAACAATGCTGCCTATGTAATTTAACTTACCAAGTGAACCTATTTAGTTTAATATCTCTCTCTGGGATGTTTAAGGGGCTCTTTGAAGCATACCAAAGTTAGCTAGAGGTCAAAGGAACTTCATTAGAATTTGATTTGGGAAGTTGGGCAGAAATATCAAAAAGGTTTTAAAACACTTGGTCAGATAGGAACATAGGTCACTGTGAAACAATACTTACCTAACCAAAGTGACAAAAAATTTCAAAGGTAAATACAGAACAGATAACAGATTTTGTTTCTTTACCTTTTAAGGTATTGAAAGCAGATCAACATTTTAAGAAAACTTTGCCCTCTTCACAGAGAGAAGAACCAAATTCAAGTTTTATACCAGCTTACTTTTAAAATTCACTTACCCAAGTTTATTCTAAACTTAATCAATCCTGACCATTCACAAAACTCTTCTCAGGGTTCCTTTTCCACAAACCCTCCATTAGTTTGAGTATATATAATAGTTGGTCCCTTATTTTTTTCCCATCTAGAAACAACCAGGTCTAAATAAATGCAATTCCACTTCGCATACCTTCTTTTACTCAAAACACACATCCTAATTTGCCACTGTACACTGAAATGTTTCCCTCATTATTTCTAGGAGCTTTAATTACATATTTAAATTAGAATCTTCAACTCATAAAAACCTTAATTTCTAGTGAAAACTAGGAAGTAAGCAATTATGACTTGTATTTTGCATTAGCATTCTATAGATTGAAAACATAAATACCAATAATTTCTAAAAACATGTGCTTTCATACAGAAAATATCCCAGTGTGGCATCAAACATATTTATTAATAGTCCTAAATATCTTTAGTTTTTCTGTAAAAGGAAGCAAATGTTCAGTAATTAAGATTTCAGCATCTTATTTTATTTGGGAATGACTTAGCTATTCAATAAACTTCCATCGTTTAACTTAATTTAGTACAGATCTAAAATTTTAAGCTACCAAATATCTGGAGAAATTATTTTAAAGTAGACATTCCTAAAACATAATATTCCTAAAGAGTTTACCCAAAAACTCTTACCTCATTTACATTTAATTTATTTATAAAAATTTTATCATATCAAGTTATTTTTCTTGCTGACAAATTTGCAACAGATATAATAAGATCTTATTTGACTTCTAGTAAACCTGGGTACAATAAAAATGTTATGCTTAATATTGATGACTCTAAAGACATGTCTATATTAATTAAATCAACAAACTTTAACTAACTTTAATACCAGGTATTAATTTAATATTGAATATTTCCCAGTTCTTGCAAACCTGAAATTCATTCTGGCCAGTTTCCTTTTATATTTCTGAGAATTTATATAAGTGCTTACTTTCTTTTAAGCCAATTAAATAGAGGTCATTTACAAATTAATCTTGATAATACCATCCAAAGGTAAAGACACATGGACATACAGACAGACACAGATCTTATAGCTTCCTTTTAAAACTTAGTCATGAATCAGGTATTACAACATAAAACTCACTAGTTTATAAATAACACTTGGAATATATTAAATTTTACAAGGTCTCCCCCCTTTTTTTAGTCTCAGGAATTAGAGATGGTATAGATAGATGTTCCTGAGAATCCTGGTCTCAAGGCACAGGGAGAGAAAAGCAAGTTCTTGTAGAAGGACTTGTTCCCTTAGGGTTAGAATTCTGAAAAGATGTTTTATCAAACCAGCTTTCTCTAACAGCTGCATACACAATGAAAGAGCCCACATTGGCCATTTTCAGGGCAAACTTTTTCTTTAATTCTCAATTAAGTAAGTACTTGTACGTATAAGTTTTATATGTACGTAAACCTGGCTGGGGTATTAGAAGGAAGCTGGCTTTCTGACACCCTTTGTTTCTTTGAGAGATTCTATTTACCATTTTAAAGTTGAATTTGTTGGGGGTAAATTTAATAATGAAATTGTGTGGTGGGCCCATGTGCTGCTTGTGAGTTTAACTCCTCTAGGCATCACCCTAGAGTTGTTTTAGTCCTCTTATGTGGCTTGGTTTCTCCCTTTGGTGGTCTAAGACCACTATGGGTGGTTGGATCATTGAATGGCCAATTCTTATACTTGACCCCTGGATGAGCAAGTCTTTTAATTAATGAGTGGGTTTCCCTACAGGAAAACTGAATGGTATGAGGAATCTGACTCCACCACTCCCATAAATTTCTCAGTTACCTGAGAAAGCTGTAACCGACTGGGAGGAGTCTTGTCCCTCTCTTGAAAGCAGAACTCTCATGTAATATCCTCACTTTTATCCCAACAAATTCTATTAAGGCAGCTGAATTGAGGAAAGGCATCGATCACCCTCTTACCTAACCACTAAGCCCAGACCACTCAATAACTTTCAACTGAGCAAACCCCAGTGTCTTTCAACCAGCCTTCTTCCCCCATTATCTTTCATCTGGATAGGTACTTTCCCAGTATCTTTCAACTGGTCCCCCCCCAGTATCTTTCAACTGGGTAGGAATTCCCTCAGTTTTTTTCAGCTAGCCCCTCCCCAGTATCTTTCAGTTGGGTGGGCACCCCCCAGTATCTTTCAACTCTGGAGCCAGGTACATGTTACACACCATCAAATAAAACTGAGGATCATCAACCAATGTGGGAGATCTGAGAACTAGAAGGGACTCACCCAAATTCATCTGGACACTGAGGAGGCAAATGGGCACAAAGGCCTCTGCTGTTTCTAATTTCCTCATAGAGTTCAGGCAAAGGAGAGAAAGTCTCCTCTTGCTCCCTTTGTTGGTTGCCAAAATTGTCCACTGGTAAAGAAATGCACTATGTGAGAGCTGTGAGTTAAGTTTTATTGGGGGGAAAATGAAGACTATAGCCCAGGAGACAGCCTCTTAGATAATTCTGAGGAACTGCTCCAGAGAGGCAAGGGAGGAGGTCAGTGTATATATAATGTTAGTGAAGGGGGAATATGTGCAATCAAGTATACATTTTGGCATAAGGTTGCTGCTAGTCAGGAGGAGCAAATGTCTCTGTTAATGATTTTAATGCTTTTCTAGATATAAGAATATGCAAGAAATTTGGCTCATAAAATCTGAAAATAACTATGTAAAGGTCTGTTCTGCCAGTTTTTCCCAGAGCACAGAGTGCCTCATTCCTGATCTCTGCCCTGAACTCTTTCCAGGGTGTGTGGAAGGTAAACAAGTACAGTGGCTGGTGACTTAATCCTTGTAGCGGTGGATGGCATGTTACAATTTTTAGTTGGCACCTTCTCTACATATAGATTTTAAAGCATCCATTAAGTTGGAAATCAAAATATTTCTGACTTCTAGCTGGATCCAAATTATATTCAATTTTCTATATATGTGTGTGCATATCATTTACTGTATAGTTCATATACATATCAGGTGGTGGTTTCTACTACACTGTTTGCTTAAGAACTAAGGTGATCCAAAGTGATTCATTTGTTTTTATTACATTGGATGCTTACCTTGGCTTCTTGGACAATGGAGATTAGAGCCAGGAATACTGAAAAAAAAAAAAAACCAAAAACCCACCTTTGAGGCTTAGGCACACAATACCTGCTTAAGCATGAAGCTAGACAGGGACAACAGACATCCTCCCCTGTGGACTCTACCATGAATCTAGCACCTACAACGAACTGCAGAGGTTTGCTGATAGGGAGGGGAGAGAGTATGAAGAGTGAGCCACTCTGCACCAGGTGTGCAGACATGGTTGGACTCTTAGGATTGAGAACTAAGAGAAAAATACCAATTTGCCAAACATGCCTGCAATTCAGGCAGAGTCAGTGACACATCTGCCTATAAAAAGTTATTATCTTTGTCAAGCAAAACTTAACTTACAATCAAAAGAAAGTATTGGGCACTCTTAGCTTTTAAAAATCAGTTAGTAAATGAAAGCAGCAAGAAGATGATAATATAACTCCAATTGTTTGAGACCATGGTTACTTTGAACTCCTGTTTGATAAAGTTAATTTGTACATTAGAACCTACAAAATGGAGGCTGCCCAGTGGCCTGGCCCACGTCACAAATGTAAACTAAGTCAGCCTACACGTATGGGAAGCCCCTGTCAAGAAAACTTAATGTACTCTAATCACAATCCTCCAACTCAGCTTAAGCTGGCTCACATTATCCAAGAAAACAGGACTCACTAGCCTTACCGGGAAATCCCTGACCACCTAGCCAATCATGCCCTGTTTCCATGTTGCTGCTTCTAATGTTCTGTAAAACTCGATCTTGCCCAAATCCCTCAGCAGGAGTGCTCCAGTACGTGTGAGGCACTGTCATCTCCCAATCCATGGATTTTTTCCCCCTTAAGTAAAGGGTATCAAGCTCATTACTAAACTGTATTATTCTGTCATTTGATATATTTGTCCCTTTCCATATTGGGATGGCTCCAGATAATTTGAGGATCCAGCTAAGGAGAAGTAATACAGAAAGTGACATACTTAGTTTGGTTTTAGTGGGATATGTTTGTGTTTGCCCATCCTTCTGGTGACAAGTTATTGCTAGTTGTCCCAGTGTAGGAAGGCCCTGATGAATTCTCCTGTTCATCCTGCCACCCAACCATCGTGACAGGAAAGTACAGGGACAGAGATTATTTCACCCAGCACCAGAAGGACATAGATAATGGAGTCCCAACAAAAGCTAGTGTGCAGAAAAGTCTCTTTCCTCTTACAACTCATATAGAAGAGAAACGATACAGCTATTCCAAATTTGACAAGAATTTACAGTGTAATATGGAATATTAAATAACAACTTTTGAAGTTTAAGGAAGATTTTCTAATTATCAATAACAAAAGTAAAATTTGAACAGCTATCCTAAAGGAGAGAAAAGCCAAAAAGATGGAACAGAAATCATAGATAGATATATTTGACAAACACTAAAGGAAATTTTCTTCTTTGTTTTATTTATATTCAAAATTGAAAAGGAAATAAAGACATTCTCAGATAAAGAAAAACAAAAAATTCATTGCTAGCTAACCTGCCTTAGAAGAAATACTGAAGGAAGTTCTTCAGGCTGAGAGCCCATGTTCCCAGACACTCATTCAAATCCACATGAAAAAACAAAAAGTGTTAAGGGATATTATGCAATTACAAAAGACGGTATAAATGGATTGGCACATCAGCAGGATGGGAAGACAAGGAGACTCTAGGCCCTTGCTTCAGCATAGAAACACTACATAAGCAAATAAAAATGGAAAAATAACTTTCTGGTAGGTCTGGAAATCAGAGCTATAGCAAACAAGTGAAAGTCCAGTCAAGGGAAAAACTTAAACCTGGTAAGAATCTTTTTCTTTTTGGTTCTTTTATTTTCTATATATGAAGTCCCAACCAGTAGGGTTCTTAAGAAGGGATTACAAATTCAGAAAGTTTGAAATTTCTCGAGTTACTTAGCTACATAGGTTGAATACCATACACTACCAATAACAACTTGTAATGCTTTTTCTTGAAAAATTACCTTGATGTAGACAAAGTCAATCTTTGGTAAATTATGTACAGGTGGTTTATCATCAGAGCTCCCCACTTACATTTCCTGTACAGTCCTCAGCAAAACTGGATGATTGATTTTTCTCCCTGCATTTTAGACTTTTGATATTCTCATTCTTTGTTTCATCCTCTTCTTGCTTCCCCATTAAATCCCAAAGAACTATTAAACTAAAACTTGTAGGCATCCTGGTATTATGAGAGAAATTATTTGGGGTCAAATTGATTATTTCTTAGAAATGAAGGCGTAGCATTGCAAATGAATAAGTAATGATAGAAATGAAGGGAAGGAGGGAAGGATAGAGGAAGGAAGAAAGGCAAAAGGAAAGGTAAGGAGAATGATCATGAATGTGTAGGGATTAGCCAACATGTTCTTTATATTTAATACAGTTATATATGGTAAGAAAGGGGACAGGGCTCTCACTGCTATAAACTCAGAAGAGAGGGCTGCCTTCAGCATGGGACAGAGCCAGCAATGACTGTGACTCATATTTATTCATCCATCCATCCAACCATCAATTCATATAAATTTTCTCAGTATCTATTATGGATCAAACATTGCAGTAGATCCTGGGAACACATAATTGAAGATAAAATTCTTGCCTACATAAATTTCTATGTTTTTATTAGAAAATGTGAATAATAGAAGAGGAATGTAATGGACTAGAGAAGCATGTGATTGAAATGTTGGGGAAGAATTTAAGGTTACGGGCATGCTTTCTCGAAATCTGTGAGGAAAGATTAAATTTTTCTGGTGATTTTCCAGTGAAAGGTCATATTATTCAATTTTAACTAAACCTTACCAAAGTTGATTTTATGTTGAAAGAATTTCTGAACTCTGTCTTTACAGATTTACTTTATTGTGTTCAACCCCAAGTGTCATGGAGCAATGAAAACCCACAGATTATTCTGAAATTTAAATGGGGAAAACAATTTTATTAACTTGATCTTTTTGCTCAGATTTTTGGGTACCATATTCAGCTGTTCTTTTCATTTATGTTTCTTCAAGCTGTATCTACTTCACTTACTGGGCTGAATGGATTGTGTAGACAGCCATGGGCAGAATAACAGGCTTTTGAAAATTTAGAAAGACAAATGTATTGTAAATATGAGAACTTTGTCTTCTGATATCTTTGTTCAAGCTTTGTATATGAAGAGAATTGTTAATAAACGTTGTCCAATAGTTGGAAATAAGGCAAAAGGAAAAGAGAAGGATGTTCTTTCAATATCATATGGAGGCATTTTTTTCAGCCTCACTCAAGAATTATTTAAGTTTATGTACTTTGACTCACTACTTACTTATTGGTTCAAGGACCCAGAGTTAGTGAAATTACACTTTAATGTGCAAATTTATTTTCTGATAGAGATGTAAATAATTCCCCTTTAATAGAAAATAAACCTCCACAGTTTATTTTTATTAACTTTGAACGACATTGACTACTTTTGTTTTTAACCTAACAATTGTATTCTAGGCTTCTTTTATTAACATCACAGAGGAGGAAAAAATTTTCCTTGACCCTCTCAGGGTCCTTGGCTTGTTCTGAAAATTAAACTGATGAGGACTAATTCATAGGAGAAAAGCATAGAAGGTTATTTAATGCAAGTTTTGCCTGACATGGGAGCCTTCGTAAAGAAACGATGACCCAAAGAAATAGATGTGAGTATTTTTTATGCTAGGCTTGATGAAGAGTGGGCAGTTGTGGAGGAATGTGATTGGTTAGGGAGTATGAGGTGAATGTACTAAACTGGGGGAAACTTAGCAAGGCCTGTCTGCTAGAATTCTTCTTGGTGTCCCTTTGCCTTTGGAGATGGGGATGCTCCTTCCTTTCAGGTAGAGGGAGAGCATGAGGATTGTAGGATCTGTTTCGGAGGAGATGGGCAGGACTGGGGAGGGGTCTGGGGAAGGTCTTCCTGCTTCTGCTGTCTTCTCAAACTCCTTCAGCTTAAAATATCACAATATGCCGAGCTGCCGTATTTTGGGGGCTGTGTGTTCTTAAACCCATCCACTTAACTTATATATTTAGCTCTCCAGATTCTCTTGGAATCAGTTTACCATCTTACTGGTTCCCACATCAATGAGTGCTTTGAATAAACGTTTGACATGTGTTAATTTTATACGTGTATAATTTTGTTTTTAAACTTTTGACAGTTCTACTTTGTCAGAAAATAAGGGAGAAAAAAACCACATTGTTTCAAAAAGCTGTCCCATAAAATTATTTTGTTAAAGAACTTTACTTGCTCTAGAATGTGGCTACTGTGTCAAATCTGCATGTTCATATCTCAAGAAGGAATGAAATTTAATTTTTCTCCTGGCTTGTATGATGAGCTGCAAGTAGGTAGATGTATTACACAGAAACGCATCAGAGGAAAACCACTCTTTGCCATGCTGATGTCAACAAAAGTGATTTACATTTGCCTCAAAGGTTAATGATGCTATACTAAACTCTTCTATTTTATAGGTGTTAGACTTGATTATTCTACTCTCTCTAAACTTAAGTTCCAATGAGTTGTATTATGAAACAGATTTATAAGAATTAAATGCTTCAATTTTAATAAAAACACAAGCAATCAAATGCAAAGGTAAACACATGCTACATTATCATAAAATGAAACAATGATAAGAAAAACATGAGATGTTTTCAAATGCTGATATTTCATTAGATTTTTTTTCATAACACCAACTTTGTTCCTACTACTGAGAATGAAAAGAAAAAATGCTATTGCCTAAAATATATATAATAAATTGATCTTAAAAATTACCAGTTAACTAGCTATGTTGTAACTGCCATGTTTTCATTCAAAATAATAGGGTGATACCAAGTCTTTTATACCAGAAGCTAGCAAATTGATATTTAATATGCATCTTAAGTTACCACTTTTTGAGGTCATTTTTTAAATTGTAGAAATGGTTTAAGTGGCTGACTGAGGGATAAAAGCCTGACATCAATACAAATAACTCCTTACTGTTTAAATGTTACTTATTTGGCAAGAGAAGCAGACAATTAACGTTTATAAAACAGGAAAGAAATTCAAACTAAAGAGGAAAATCACTGCCATTTACTCAGTATTCGTGAAGTTGAGGGGAAATATGGTGTCACAGTATATAAATGTGAGGCCATGTCTTTTTTTTCCAACTATATTATGCAAAAGTACAGCCATCATAATTTGTATAATCAGAATGAAGTATGTCATCAAAGCAAGAAATCCTATAACTAACTGGTCATGATATCCACTTATGTAGCCTGCAGTGTCTGTCGGTAAATGAGACTTGATGATAATAGACTTTTTAATGTTGTAGCATTTAATTAGAACTACCAATAAAATGATCCACTGGAGACAGGAAAAGAGCAGCATTTCCCATATAACTCAAATGGTTGTAGTCATTTTTAAAGTTTCATTTTCTCATTTAAAAATAATCTATGGTAGTTTAGGAAATAGACCCTTTGCTTTAAAAGATGACAACACTGATATTACTCCTTAAGGTGAATACCCCTAAATGATAATAACTTAAAAACATTTAGATTTTTGCCAACAGTATACATCTGTACCCGTATACTCCATGCTTATGCTAAGGCAATGTAGAGGTGGACAAAATTTCCCTTCTAGGTTTTTTGGCTGGTCTAATAATTAAATTGATAAAAATCAGGTTAACAGGAAAAATCAAACAAGTTTAATAACACTTATACCTCCTGTATACATGGGAGACCCAAGAAAACTGAGTAACTCCCTGAAATAGCTGAAGCCATCACCATAAACACCATCTTCAGCTAAAGAATAAAAGAAGTTGAGAGTAGGAAATCCGTTAGGAGAGGTGACCAGGAAAAGTACGGTAAATAAGGGTAAGGTTGTCAGGCAGATTTAAGTTGTGGCCTTCTCTGTTGATAAGAGTTTCTAAAGTTGTAGAGTCATCCTTCTCTTCCTAGTACACAGAGGAAGACATCCTGTCAAACAGAGATTTCCCTTATAAATGTAAATGTTTCTTATAAAACAGTAACCTCTACTCAGTTTTCACAGATTCTCTCATGTCTGCTGTTCTTCAGCTTAAAATAATCAGTATACCAAAGAGGAACATTTTGAGGTGGTAAAATCTGTTCCCCTTAAGGAATTTTCCTGTATTTCCTAATTGATTAAATTCTACCACTTCATTTTGAATTTATTGCTTTTTAGCCTGGTGAGAAATCTATACTAATTGAGTATCAAGATAATATTGAAATCTCTTCCCTCCTACTTACACTTATATATTTTTAGGATGACACTTTTTTTTTGTTTTTTTAATTATATTTTTATTTTTTCACTTTTATTGAGATATAATTGGCATACAGCTCTGGATAAGTTTAAGATGTACTGCATGACGACTTGACATACACATATTGTGAAATGATTGCCACAGTAAATTTACGTCCCCAGTACTTACTTATTTTATAACTGAAAGTTTGTACCTTTTGACCATCTTCTTTCACTATTCGACCCCCACGTCTTGGCTCTTTCTGGTAACCACAAATCTGATCGGTTTTTCTGTGAGTGTTTTGTTTTTGTTTTTTTATTCTTTTAGGTTGCAAGGTATGGTTTTAAATCAGTCCTTTTTTTTAAAAAAAATGAAGTATAGTTGACATATTGTATTATGTTCCTTTCAGGTTTAAAACATAGTGATCCAACAATCAAATACATGAAATGATCACCACTACAAGTCCAGTAGCAATCTGTCACTACAAAATTATTAGTGTTATTGACTATATTTCTTATGCTGTATATTATATCCCCATGACATTTATTTTATAACTAGAAGTATGTATCTCTTAATCCCCTCTGCCTATTATACCTAACCCCTTATCCGCCTTCCCCTCTGGTAACCACCAATTTGCTCTCCATATTATAAATGTTTCCATTTTGTTTTGTTTTGTTTGTTTTGTTTTTTTAGTTTCCACATGTAGTTGAGGTCATATAGTATTTGTCTTTCTATGCCTAACTTATTTCATTTAACATAATAATTCTATAGGTCCATCCATGTTGTCTCAAATGACACGATTTCATTTTTTTTGGTGTCTGAGTAATATTGCTTTGTGTCTGTGTGTACGTGTGTGTATACATATATATATATAGTGTGTGTGTGTGTGTGTGTATACACACACCTCATCTTCTTTATTCATTTATCAATGGACATTTAGGTTGCTTCTATAACTTGGCTTTCTTAAATAATACTGCAGTGGGCAGAGAGGTACATATATCTTTTCAAATCAGTGATTTTTATTTCTTTAGGTGAATACCCAGAAGTGGAATTGCTGGATGGTATAGTAGTTCAATTTTTTTTTTTTGAGGAAAAAAACTTCCTATTTTTCATACTGGTGGCAACAATTTACATTTCCACCAATAGTGCATTCCCACATCCTCACCAACACTTGTTATTGTCTTTTTGTTGATAGCCATTCTGACAAGTGTGAGGTGGTATCTCATTGTGGTTTTGATTTGCATTTCTTTGATAACTGGTGATATTGAGCATCTTTTCATGTATCTAAAGGCCATCTGTATGTGTTCTTTGTAGAAATGTATATTCAGGTCCTCTGACTATTGCTTAACTGGATTTTTTTAATATTGACTTTTGTGACTTCTTTATATAATTTGGATATTAACCCTTATCAGATACATCACTTACAAATATTTTCTGCCATTCAATAAATTGCCTTTTTATTGTATTGATGGTTTCCTTTGCTGTGCAAAAGCTTTTTAGTTTGTTGTAGTCCCATTTATTTATTGTTGTTCTTGCCTGAGGAGACAGTTTCAAAAAAGTAACACTGAGACTGGTGTCAGAGTGTACTGCGTGTTTCTCCTTCTAAGAGTTTATGATTTCAGGTCTTACATTTAAGTCTTTAGTTGATTTTGAGTTTATTTTTATATATAGTGTAAGGAAATGGTCATTTCATTTTTTTGTATGTAGCAGTCCAGTTTTCCTAACACCATTTATTAGAAGCTATCCCCCCCACCCATTGTATAATCTTGTCTCTTTTGTCAAAGACTAATTGACCATATAAGTGTGAATTTATTTCTGGGCTTTCTATTCTGTTCCATTGATCTATGTGTCTGTTTTTATGCCAGTACCTTACTAATTGTATTAGTACAACTTTGTAGTACAGTTTAAAATCAGGGAACATGATACATCCAGGTTTGTTCTTTCTCAGGATTTCCTTGGCTATTCAGGGCCTTTTGTAGTTGCATTCAAATTTCTGATTATTTTTTCCAGTTCTGCGAAAAATGCTGTTGGTACTTTGGTAAGGATTGCACTGAATCTGTAGATTACTTTGGGTAGTATGATCATTTTAACAATGTTAATTCTGGTGCATGAACATAGTATATCTTTTCATTGATTTTTATCATCTTTAGTTTCTTTCACCGGAGTCTTATAGTTTTTAGAGTACAGGTCTTTCACCTTCTGGGTTAAATTTATTCTCATGTTTTATTCATTTTGATGCCATTCTAAGTAGGATTGTTTTCTTTATATCTCTTTCTGATAGGTCCTTTGTGTGTGTGTAGAAATGCTACAGATTTCTGTATATAATTTTGTATCTTGCAAATTTTCTGAATTCATTTATTCTAATAATTGTTTGGTAGCATCTATAGGGTTTTCTATATGTTAATATCAAATCATCTGCAAACAGTGACAGTTTTATTTCTCCCCTTCCAATTTTGATGCATTTTCTTTCTTTTTCTTATTCAACTTCTGATACTATGTTGAATAAAAATGGCCAAAGTGGGCATCCTTGTCTTGTTTCTGATCTTAGAGGAAATGCTTTCAGCTATCACCACTGAGTATGATGTTAGCTGTGAGTTTGTCTTGTAGTCTTTATTATATTGAGGTATGTTCCCTCTGTGCCCATTTTGTTGAGAGTTTTTATCATAAATGGATGTTGAATTTTGTCAAAAGCTTTCTCTGTACCTATTGAAATGATCGTATAATTTTTACCCTTCATTTTGTTAATGTGGTGTATCACATTGATTTGCAGATACTGAACCTTCATTGTATCTCTGGAATAAATCCCACTTGATTATAGTGTATGATCCTTTGTATTGTTGAATTCAGTTTGCTAGTATATGGTTGATGATTGCTGCATCTATGTTCATCAGGAATATTGGTCTATACTTTTTTTTTTTTTAACATTTTTTATTGATGTATAATCATTTTACAATGTTGTGTCAAATTCCAGTGTTCAGCACAATCCCTCAGCCATTCATGGACATATACACACTCATTGTCACACTTTTTTCTCTGTGAGCTATCATAACATTTTGTGTATATTTCCCTGTGCTATACAGTGTAGTCTATTCTACAATTTTGAAATCCCAGTCTATCCCTTCCCACCCTCCACCCCCCTGGTAACCACAAGTCTGTATTCTCTGTCTGTGAGTCTATTTCTGTCCTTTATTTACACTTTGTTTTTGTTTGTTTGTTTTTGTTTTTGTTTTTTAGATGGTCTATACTTTCTTTTATGTGTGTAGTGTCTTTGTCTGGTTTTGCTATCAGGGTGATGCTGGCCTTTAAGAATGAATTTGGAAGTATTACTTTCTCTTCAGTTTTTTTGAAATAGTTTGAGAAAGATAGGTATTAAGTCTTCTTTAAATGTTTGGTAGAATTCACCAGTCAAGCTGTCTGGTTCTAGACTTTTGTATGTTGGGAGTTTTTGATGACTAATTCAATTTCATTACTAGTAATTGGTCTGTTCAGAATTTGTACATCTTCCTGATTCAGTCTTGGAAGATTGTATTTTGCTGGGAATTCATTCATTTCTTCTAAGCTGTACAATTTGGTGGTATATAGTTTTTCATAGCAATCTCATGGTATTTTGTATTTCTGTGGTTTGGTTATAACTTCCCTTTTATTTCTAATTATATTACTTTAGGCCCTCTCTTTTTTTCTTGATGAGTCTGGCTAAAGGTTTGTCATTTTTTTTTTTTTATCGTTTCAAAGAACGAACTCTTAATTTCATCAGTCTTTCTATTGTTTTTTAGTTTCTATTTCATTTATTTCTGCTTTGATCTTTATTATTTTCTTCCTTCTACTAAGTTTGGGTTTTGCTTGTTCTTTTTCTAGTTCCTTTAAATATACATTTAGATGGTTTACTTGTGATTTTTTTTCTCATTTCTTGAGATAGGCCTGTATTGCTATTAACTTGTGTCTTAGAACTTCCTTTGCTATGCCTCATAGATTTTAGAACACTGTATTTCCATTTTCATTTGTCTCAAGGTATTTTTTGATTTCTTCAACAATCCATTGGTTGTTTAGTAGCATGTTGTATAGACTTCATTGTGTCTGTGTTTTTATCTGATTTTTTTCTTTAGTTGATTTTGTCTCATACTGTTGTGGTCAGAAAGAATGCTTGATAGGATTCCAGTCTTCTTAAGTATATTCAGATTTGCTTTGTGGCATAATATATAATCTATCCTGGAGAATGTTTCATGTGCACTTGAAAAGTGCATTTGATGTTTTGGGGTGGAATGTCCTGTATATATCTATTAAGTACATTTGCATGAAAATCCTTTTCTATCCTCTTACTTTTAGTCTGTATCTTTAGATCTGAAGTGAGTCTTTTAAGGCAGCATATATATGGGCCTTTTTTTTTTTTTAATCCACTCAGCCACTCTGTGTTTTTTAATTGGAGCATTTATCCCATTTACTGTTAAAGCAGTTATTGGTAGGTAAGTACTTATTGCCATTTTGTTAATTATTTTTTGGTTATTTTTGTTGTTCTTTTCTGTCCTTTCTGCTTGTCTTGCTCTCTTCCCTTGTGCTTTGATGACTTTCTAGTGTTATGTTTGTGTTCCTTTCTTGTTGTTTTTTTTGATGAATCTACTATCAGTTTTTGGTTTGTTATACCATGAGGTTTTAATATAATCTGTGTATATAGCAGTTTATGTTCATGGTTGCTAAAATTTGAGTGTGTTATGAAAGCATTATGTATTTAGTTGCCCATCCCCCATGTTTTATGTTTTTGATATCATTTTACATCTTTTATTTTGTGTATATCTTACTAATTATTGCAAGTATCTATGATTTAGTCTTTTAACCTTAATACTAGTTATAAAGTTGATCTTTAGTATATTATTGCCTTAACAGTGAGATTTTTTTCTTTCATAATATTCATATTTATAATTATGGTCTTTCCTTTTCTGTATAAAGAAGTACCTTTAACATTTGCTATGAGGTCAGTTTAGCAGTGATAAACTCCTTAGCTTCTGCTTGTCTCAGAAACTCTTTATCTCTCCTTCAATTCTGAATGATATCCTTGCCAGATAGAATATTCTTGGCTGTAAGTTTTTTCCTTTCACTGCTTGAACATGTTGTGCTAATCGCTTCCAGCCTGTAAAGTTTCTGCTGAAAAGTCAGCTGATAGTGTTATTGGGGCTCCCCTATATGTAACTAGTTGTTGTCTTGCTGCTTTTAAGATTCTCTCTTTAACTTCTGGCATTTTAATTCTAATGTGTCTTAGTGTGGGTCTCTTTGGGTTTATCTCATTTGAGATGCTCTGCACTTCTCAGACTTAGAGGTCTGTTTCACCAGCTTAGGAAAGGTTTTGGCCATTATGTCTTCAAATAGTTTCTCTCTCTCTCTCGTGCTTATGGTACCCTTATAATGCAAATGTTTGTATGCTTGATGTTGTCCAAGAGGTTCCTTAAACTATTCTTACTTTTTTGGTTTCCTTTTTCTTTTTGCTGTTCAAATTAAGGGAACCTATTAGCCTATCTTCTAGATTGCTGATCCTTTTCCTGTGTCATCTAGTCTACTGTTCATTCTCCAGTATAATTTCTTTTCCATTATTGTATTCTTCAGCTCTGATTGGTTCTTTTTAGAAGTAGGACTGGAGGGGTAGAGGGCTGCTTTGGAGGGGCTCTGCTTCTGGCCAAGAACAGCTATTGGTTCTGGTGAAGTAGGGGGAGCCACTTTGGAGGAGGCCCAATTGTTGGGTCTGCAGGTGAACCCAGATCAGTTTGAGTGGTGCTAATTGGTTAGAAGGGGAGAGTCAGAAATGATGCCTGCCAATGCTGGGCCAGCTAGGTAGAAAGTGAGACACAAACAAAAGAACTGACACCTACCACCTCTTTACTCATAGGAATTTCCAACAGATTCTTGCCCCTTGGGCACACTCTAAATTTAGTCAATGAATCTCCTTCATATATGACTCAGGTGCTTTTCAGACTGCTGCCTCTGAGCTGGGACATGGCTGAGTGAGGTTTTGCATCTGGGCTTTAAGAGCAGAATCTTAGTTTCCTGCAGCCCTTTCAGCTCATGTGAGATGCTCCATGGGTTTTCAAAACCAGGTATTATGGGAGTTTATCTTCCTGGTGCAGTTTATCTGGGCCAGTGAGCCCAAGGCGAGGTTTGGAACCCTCAGTTCAGGGGAACTTCTGAAGCTGTGGTATCCCTTCTGCCTGTGGGTTGTAGTGCCATGAGTGTGCGGCCTCGCCAGACTGCATCTCCACCCCTCCTACCTATCTCATAGATTTTCGATTTCTTCTTTAGTTGTAAAAATCTTTCCTGCTAGTCTTCAGGTCACTCTCAGAAATAGTCTGTCTATATGTAGTTGTAACTTTGGTGTGTTCATGGGAGGAGGAGAGCCCAGGATCTTTCTTCTCTACCATCTTGTCTCACCCTTTTGAGTATGACACTTTAAATTTATCTTTAAAATTTCAAGTAAAGTTTTCAGTCTTTCTCACCTCTCTATTTAAACAGTTTGATATCTCAAATTGCTTTTTATAACCATTAAGGAAAAATTCATTTTGCACACTCCAATAAAAATTGGAATTTCCCAGCAAGGCTGTCTTATTCTACAGTGTCACTTTTCATCACCGGCAAACATTGGAGTAATTCAAGTTATAATTATAGTTTGTTCCTCAAGCCCCACACTGAGATATTCTGCCTGCTTGAATAAAGCTATTCCATGACCATTTACCCAGCTGTAGTTGTCATTGTAGATATGGTACCTATGAATAGAAAAACATTATTCATTCATTAAAATCATTCCTTTTACTTCATTATCATCCCATACATATGCCATCACACGATTTTTAAAGACATTCAAAATGCTAATGATAGCTTTTACTAACAGGCACTTTGAGTATGTTAAGTAGCTTGCAGTTCCCATCCCATCAAAAAAGCAAAGCAACAAAAAGTAACACATTGAAAATATTTTTTCAGTTCCACTATTAAAAATACCAGTTAGTTCTAAGGTGATACAAGTATTCTAAAAACTAGGAGGAGACAACTGATCTGGCCTAGAGAAAAATAATATTCATGATAAAACTTTTTTAACTCTCCAAAAATAAACTTTAGGAGATTTCCAAAGATATACAGTGTATTTATTCCCTTTCTTGAATTTCCCATTTCAGAATAACAAAATTTGTCCTAATGTAATTTTAAAGCATTAGAATATAGCTGATATTTCTTGATACACAAATGCATTAAATATCAACATAGCTTTTTCTACCTAGAATTAAGACCCCTACCCTGAATAAGTCTCCTGTGAGTCTATCTGCAATTCTTTGTAGCCCTTCCCCACAAATGAACCATATTTAATGTAAAAAAGATGCAATACTAATTATCTTTAGGGAAAATGTTATTGTTAGAATATTTTAAGATGCAATAGAATCTGATGCCTGTGATTGTAGACTTCAAAAAACCTGTTTTTTCTTTAACTGGGGTAGTTGGGTATTTGAAAACTCAGTATTAACATTTTGTTTCTATTTCAACTCCTTAAGGGAATTATTTAAAACAACATAAAAGTATTTGATAGAGCCTCTAATGCTACTTTTCACAGTCTCATATAATATAAAAAACTAAAATGAAGAAAAAATTTCCTTTAGTGTCATCCATGATATTTATGATTTCTGTTCCATCTTTTTGGCTTTTCTCTCTTTTAGGATAGTTGTTCAAATTTTATTTTTGTTATTGATAATTAGAAAATCTTCCTTAAACTTCAAAAGTTGTTATTTAATATTCCATATTACACTGTAAATTCTTGTCAAATTTGGAATAGCTGTATTGTTTCTCTTCTATATGAGTTGTAAGAGGAAAGAGACTTTTCTGCACACTAGCTTTTGTTGGGACTCCATTATCTATGTCGTTCTGGTGCTGGGTGAAATAATCTCTGTCCCTGTACTTTCCTGTCACGATGGTTGGGTGGCAGGATGAGCAGGAGAATTCATCAGGGCCTTCCTACACTGGGACAACTAGCAATAACTTGTCACCAGAAGGATGGGCAAACACAAACATATCCCACTAAAACCAAACTAAGTATGTCACTTTCTATATTACTTCTCCTTAGCTGGATCCTCAAATTATCTGGAGCCATCCCAATATGGAAAGGGACAAATATATCAAATGACAGAATAATACAGTTTAGTAATGAGCTTGATACCCTTTACTTAGGGGGAAAAAATCCATGGATTGGGAGATGACAGTGCCTCACACGTACTGGAGCACTCCTGCTGAGGGATTTGGGCAAGATCGAGTTTTACAGAACATTAGAAGCAGCAACATGGAAACAGGGCATGATTGGCTAGGTGGTCAGGGATTTCCCGGTAAGGCTAGTGAGTCCTGTTTTCTTGGATAATGTGAGCCAGCTTAAGCTGAGTTGGAGGATTGTGATTGGAGTACGTTAAGTTTTCTTGACAGGGGCTTCCCATACGTGTAGGCTGACTTAGTTTACATTTGTGACGTGGGCCAGGCCACTGGGCAGCCTCCATTTTGTAGGTTCTAATGTACAAATTAACTTTATCAAACAGGAGTTCAAAGTAACCATGGTCTCAAACAATTGGAGTTATATTATCATCTTCTTGCTGCTTTCATTTACTAACTGATTTTTAAAAGCTAAGAGTGCCCAACACCTTCTTTTGATTGTAAGTTAAGTTTTGCTTGTCAAAGATAAAACTTTTTATAGGCCACTGCTTCATAGTTGGATTTTCTTTGGTTGGGTGGAAGATATGTCAGAGGCTGGTTTCCATTTTATGTTCTTCTGCTCATTTCCATCTTAAATTTTCAATTCTGATGGGTGATTACTAGAACAATATTTCCTACTTAGGTTTTTACTTGAGTGTTGCTGTTCAAATTATATATTTGTTACTGCATATCAAACTGTGGTACCTCATTTTGTACAAAAATTATCTTTCAACTTTAGGACAAACTGCCCATTTTGATGGGGCCTCTGAGGGCAGTCTTTTCTAGGTAAAGGGAATCAAAGTACCATCAATAGTGAAAAAATATGAGCTTCAGACAATTGTATGATTGGATAAGTTAGATATCATAGGACTTAAAAACTTATAATTTTATTTAAAGTTTTATTTTGCTTTATAATTCCTTACCAAGTTATCTGGGAAAATGATTTCCAGACAATGATTTCCTGACAATGATTTTTATCAACCATAAAGTATAAAGGTTTGTTCCTATCTCCCACATAGGTATACCATAGTTACCAATCAAATAAAAAGCTGAGTGTAATGACAAAAATTGTCTAATTGACCAAACTCTACTCAGGCTCCTCTGAGCTTTTTTCAACTAGACCTCAACTTTTGGAGTTCTGTGTTCATATTTGCATTGTCAAGTTTTAGAAAGAATCCTAAGTCAGTTTAATCAGAATCCTTTATCCTCCATATTTGATCACTCTTGATACCAGTCCGGTTCCTTATCTTCTACCATCTCCTCACTGATGTCTAATCACCTTGCCCTGCCTTCAGCAAGAATCCCTTTAGGTCTATTTAGCTGGAATCTTCCCTTATCCATGATGTTTCCTCTCAGTAATTTTTCATCCAGTGACCACACCTTTTTCTTTGGCTATAATTTCCCGTTTTTTTCTTGTATTCAGAGTTGAGCCCAATCTCTCTCCTCCACTGTAAGATCCCTACACCTATCACAATAGTCCACCTTTGAATAAAGTCCTCCTTGTTGTCTTTAGCAAGTATCATGAAAAATTTTGTCTTCAACACAAGCACAATAGAAAAGAAATGAGATTTCGTGGGCATTTGGAGTAAAGACAGTAAAAAAAAAAAAACCCCACACATATAACAAGGGATCTAAAAAGAATTTTCCCAACCAAGAAAAATGCTGCTTATTTAAGGCTTTTTCTTCTATAATGAAGTGTTCATTCTCTATTCTCGACTTTTCTACACACACTGAGGAGATTACCAAAATTACTGTTCTAATCACTGTTCTCTTTAATGGAATTGAAGAGTAGACTTTAGCCTCTTAATTTCTGCCAGGTTTGAAATTGCTTGAATCAAACATTGATTCAGGAGGTTTAATGTAAAGATGTTGAATCAGTTTCAGAACTGAAATCTAGATTTAACATCATAAAACTAGGAGTATGTTTAAGTACATTTTTTTTCTAGCATATAAGTGCCAGGGGATATTGCAAGCTTGGGTATGTTCCTCATGACTATTAAATTTAAGAATAAATTAAGTAATTACCAGATTGCTGGGAGAAATGTTTCTCATAAAATCTCTATGACATCATTTTTGTGTATTTCAAAGACTATGTTTGTTTCAGAATGCATCATTAGGATTTCTGGGCCTGAATTTTTTTTTAAGATAATCTGATTAGGTTAGCATAAAAATAGAACAAACATTCAATGAATCATAATACTTATATAGAGTTATAGAAATGGTGCTTCAACTCTAGTAACTTCCAGTGCATTATCTTACATTTGGCTATTACATTGAAATGAAATGATACTCATTTCTGAAGTTCTAGAGAAGACATCACAGTTCAAAACATTGTAAATGATCTTTTGTCTACTTTTTCTGATTACAAAAATGATACATGCTGATTATGACAATTCAACTTAAAACAATGGAGTAATATATAAGGCAAAAAATGAAAGTGATCTGTAATTTTCACCCCAAATAAACAGTTAAAATAGTAGTTCAAACTCTGGTCAATAGAGATAAGCAGACAAGCTTAGGTAGGGAATTTTTTTAAATTAAAACTTTCTTGTTGAGGCTACCTTTGAAACAACTGTAGCATGGAGAAAACACAAGCTGCTTTTTTTTTTTTTTTTTTAATAGCCGTAACTTTTTATTATTTATTTATTTATTTATTTATTTAACCTTTTTTTAAACAAGCTTCTTGAACAAATCAAAGTCAAAATTTGTTTTTTAGATAGCACATTAAAATACGTTTTGTTATTCGATGAATTTCTACCTTTGTAAATGCTTCTTGTGTTATGAATATATCAATATTGAGATATTGTTTACCATGGATGGCATTCTCTTTAAGCATTAAAATTTTGCATAAGACAACACCTAGAATGTACTTTCATTGTCATATGATTTTTCAACATAGTGTAGTGATTTTCTAAGGGAAATTTCAGTTATAGCAAAAGTAGAATTTAGCAAAATGTCTGGATCTTGAGAATCATGGGGATCTATTTGGAGTTGTTTTGTAACTAGCTTCACCTTTCTCTGGCTCCATTTCCTCATTTTCTAGATGATAAAATTATTGTCTGCCATGGGCAGTTTATAAGAATGCTGTAAGTACAAAATGAGTAATAGATAAGAAAGTGTTTTGAAATGATTTTAAGAAAAGTGAGCAACCAAAAGTCCTTCTTTCATTTTAATTGTCATATTGATGGTTACCTTAGTTACCTGGGTCAAACATTCTAATTGGTAATCTCATTATGTGAATCTAAAAAGTTACAGCAAATATCCTTCGAGTGCAAGAACTAGTACTTTTCTTCAACATGCAAACCACTATAAGATGTAGAATAAACACAAGATCTCAAGGACCAGCAGACTTTGAGTTGAGTATATGCTCTACCACTTAATAATTATATGACCTTGGACAGTTCACATTACCAACGGGGGTCTTGATTGCCTCATCTTTAAAAATGAGGATAATAACCCCCCTTCCAAACTACCTCAAAGGAGTATTAGAAGGTGTAAATGAAGTAACGTATGTAAAAGTGTATTGTGATCTTTAAAGTGCAATGGCAATAAAAGGTATTATAATCACTGTAACCTGACTAGAATGCACATCAGTACTGAAGTCAGAGAAGGGGAGAAGGGGCATTCTGAATGAAGGCAGAAAATAAATTCACTCTGGTGAGAAAATCTCACACCCTTGCTTTGGCAATTTAGTGGAAACAGCAGCAACTTGCCTGAAAGAACAGATTGCTGCTGGCAATTCCCAAACTCACCAATAGTTATTGGAGAGGCATGGACACTAATAAACTATTTGGATTTTTTCCCCCAGGTTTAAAGTGAAGAATGGATTCAGAATCCTTTTCTGGATTAATGATGTTATGGTTCCTATGTGTCTGTGTAGCAAATACGTAAATAGCAACTGCCTAGTGACATTTCTACTGGATGTTTTATAGACTTCTCAAGATTGAAGGTCTGAAATAGAACTTTTCATTTCCTTTTTTTTTTTTTTTTCAGTGTGAGTTCACCATGTGTTTTCTTTTAGCACACTGGATTTACAGTTTCACTGTAATTTGGCTTCCTTTTCTACTCTTGAGAAGTAAAAATTATATCTTCCTCCATATCTTTTATTCCCTATTGTCTTTTTGTGCTCCACATCTGAATAAGGTCTCCTGGGATATATCTTCCAGTTTACAGACTCCCTCCTCACCTGAGTCAAATCTGATATTTATCCTAAGAACCATTATTTTATATTATTACATTTAATTATAGATTCTATTTTTACTTCTACCACCTGCTTGACTAATTTTTGTAGCCTCTTAATCACATTTTCAAAAATTTTAAAAATTCTTTTATCAAATATATAACATTTATATATTGAACCTGAGGATCCTAATATCTGAAGACATTGTGGTTCCAATCTTCTATCTCTTGTTTCTGCTGACTCTTGGTCATAGTGTCCTGTTCTCATTTTTACATTTCTGTGTTGTTTCATTTTGCATGTTCTGTGCAATTAGTGATTTTTCCTTGGAAATACATCCACTGTCACTTGTTGGGGCATGAGTGAACATAGATTTCTCCAGTTAATTTTTAGGGCTGCTTCTGATGGGGTTATGCTTTTGTCAGCAATACTAGTCATAGAGAACTTTAATTCTAGAAGTGAATTGGTTTTGGACCAGCCAGTTCTTGATAAAAACTCATGTATGGCTAGCTTATGGTTATTTATGTACTTCTTTATGGAATTTACCCCTCCTTGAAGATTATTGCGTAAACAGGTTTTTGTTTCCAATCTTCTTTCTCTCTCCTCTAGACTAGATTATTTTTATTAATCTATCAAATTTACTGACTCTCTCATATGTTACTTTTGACTTGCTGTTAAGCCCCTGTATTGAAGTTTTATGTTGATTACTGTATTTTTAGGTTTAATATTCTCCACTTGATTCTTTGTAATAGTTTCTATTCTTGGTTAACATTTCCTGTATCTCATATACTATGAGCATGTTTTTTATGTGCTTGAATGCAGTTATAATAGCTGTTTTAAAATCTTTCTTTGATAATTAAAATTTCTGGTTGTCTTGGTGTTAGTATTCTTTGATTATCTTTTCTTTTGAATGAGGATCATGTTTTCCTGTTTCATCATATGTCTAGTCATTTTTTGTTGTATCCTGTACTCTATGGTTGATACATTATTGAGATGCTGGATTTTATTTTCTTTCCTCTGAAAAGTACTGATTTTTGTTTTCTTAGGTAAATGGTTGATTTGTCTGAAATCAAAACCTAACCTCAGAAATATTAGTTGAATTCATCCAGCTTTAGGTTCACTGCTTGAACTCTGTCCTATGTATTCATGGTTAAAAAGTCAGCCAGAGATTAGCTTGACCTTGTACACAAAATTAGAGCTTCCTATATATGGTTTTCTCCATTATGGGACTTCCTCCTTCACTTTTGAGCTGCTGTGATTGTCCCAGACCTTGTTTTCTGGTTATTTAATCCAGTAAAACTGTCAGGTTTCTATCTGCATTTTAGTCTCCCAGTACTAAAATTGGGACTTTTCTTCAGGCTGAAAGCCATGCAAAATGGGATACTCACCCATTACTATTTCCTCCATCCTGCTGTCAACCCCCATCACCTTTCTTCTGTGTTCACTTGCCAATGTCTTCAAGTAGTTTTTTAAAAAATATATTTTCCAGTGCTTGTAGCTTTTAAAAAATTTTCAGGATGGTTAGTCTGATGTATACTATTTAGCCATTCTCAGAGGTACAACATAGAGCTTAAATTTTAATGTTTGGCCAGTTTATTTCTAAACCTGTCTGAATGGTTTTATTCCTTTGGGGGACAAGCTTTATTTGGGGGTCTTATATCACTCTCTGATTTGAGTGGGCCCTGAGATGTACAACCTGTCTCTTAAACTCCATGAGGTTATGAAAACTGAAGTTCAAGTTCATCATATTTGGAAGACTCCCCTCATGTATAAGCTTATTTCCATACTTCGTTCATCTTTTTTAGTTTCTTATGCTCCTTAATTTTTTTACTAATTTTTTTACTGTGTAGCCCTTACTTCCTCATCAATACATGAAGAAAAAAATTAATTCAGCATTTTTGATTTCTATGAGTTGAAAAGCCAGTCAACTTATCTAGTTCACCAGTCTATTGGAAGAGTGTGTCTGAGGTTTTAAGTAGTAAATCAAGTCATATGAACTGATCATTGAACTCTGAAAACCCTCCAATAATTTCTGATAACATTTAGAATAAAAATATTTTAATATCTTATGGAATCTTGTCAGATCTAGCTTTAGACTTCCTCTCTGATACCATCTTGCATCACCTTCCCACTCAGTTCCAGTCAGAGAATTTCTTTCAGCTCTTTGAACATGATACTGTCTCTCCCTTCTCAAGTCCTTTCTAAGTGCTATTTTCTTCTGCTTGGAGCCGTTCTCTTTTTCACCCTCCATTCTAGTCATCTTTTAGTTCTCTGCTTATTTGTAACCTTATCCAGGAATTTTTCCTTGGCCTTTTGGACCAATAAGGGACCCTGGCTTCTGTTATTTTCTCCACCACTTCTTCTGCTTTTGTAAGACACATCACCTTATTCAGGTTATGTCTAACCTACTGTACTCCATGGAGATAATAACCATGTCTTTCCTTCACCACCATTCTCCAGTGTCTAATACAATGCTTGATGGAGAAGAGGTGTTCAAAAATATTTGCTGAAATTACTTTGAATCAGTCACAGAAGAATTGTGTAAATCTGGGGGCATGGAGAGTTTCTAAACCTTTTGGTATAAGAGCAGGACCTTGGACATTGGTGAAATTACCAAAGTAATGTGGCCTAAAACTCCCAGCAGGCTGGCAGTTCTCCCCATTCTTGTTGATTGTGCACATTCCCTTGTCTCAAGCTTCCTAAAATTTATTTTATCATGTCACTCATTCAAGAGCCTACTGTGTTCCTATCCTTTCTTATTTAGTCTAAACTCCACATTTTGGCATTCGATTCTATCTATAATCTTAAATTTTACCTATACAAATCTGTCTGCTACTACTAATTCCCAATACATTCAAAACAATATCAATTATATCATTCTCTTGTCTTGTTTTTGCACATTATATTCTGTTCTTCAACTCATGTCATGCCTCATAGTAAGGATTCTGGATTCTGTGAAGATAGATACTTTTCTGCCTTCTTTCATTCTCAATCCTATCTCTTTCACGGGACCAGCATAGATGCTAAGTACAGAGATAATACGGTATAGTACTTAATAACATTTTCTCTGTAATTTGCCAGATGTGTATAACCTTGTAAAATTAGATTTCTGTGCCTCAATTTCCTTATTTGCAGAATTGAGATAATAATAGATTCTAATGTCTTTGAATTCACCTCATGAGTTAATATATAAATACATAGAATAGGGCTTGGTTTATAGTAGCACGTAAGTATGTTTAAGTTATGCTTAACTCCCCTGTGAAAACTCCCAAGTCCATTCATTTATTCTGTCTCCCAGTTTGTATGGTGAGCTTTTTTTTGTGCCAGACCCTTCACTAAGCATTGACTATAAAGCACTGTCTCTTACCTCAGGAAACTAAAAGAAATAAGATATAAAAAGAACCATATGGAAGTTTTATACTGAAAAAAGTAACATTTTAAGTAAAATTTAAAAAAAAATCACTAGGCAACTGAAGAGTAGGTTACGTATTACAGAATAAAAGACCAGTAACCATGAAGACATAGTGATGGAAACTAAGTGGAAGCATAGAGAGAAAAATACTGAGAAGAAAAGAAGAGCAATCTCAGTGGCCTGGGGGGCAGTATTAAGCTACTTAACCTAAATGTAATTGAAATAAAAAGGAGAGAAATGTGTACAGAAAAACAATTTTTGAAAAATTCTCACAAATTTTTCATATTTGAGGAAAACTGTAAACCTACACATCCAAGAACATCAACAAAACCAAAAAAAAAAAAAAAAAAACCTCAAACAGGACAAAAAAAAAACCGTGCACGTTAAAATCCAATTGCTGTACACTCAGTGAGAAAGAAATCTGAAAAGAAGCCAGAATAAAGAGAGTTACATAGAGAAAAAAATTAGAAAAAAGCCAGCATCTTTATCAGAAATTAAAGAGGCATAAAAATGTTACAGCACAATTAAATTACCAAAGGACAAATATTAAGGTAAAATTAAAATGCTACATCCAACAAAAATACCTTTCAAAATTGAAGTGAAATATGATTTCAGGAAAAAAACAAATGCTTAGAGAATTCATCAAAGGTAGATATTTAATTACAATAACAAGGAATTTTTTCAGGTTCTAAGAAATTGATAGAACTTTGGTTTCACTAGTTTGGTTACTGACATGTAAACAACTTAGAAGTTGTCATACCCATCCTTTCAAGAAAAAGATGAGCAAACAGAAAATTAAAATTACTTGGATTCAGCAAAGAATTGGACTTGCAAGAGCAAATCACCACTCTGAAATCTGAAGACCCAGGCAAATGGCAAATACAAAAAAATCTCAATTGAGATCAGCTTACCTGAAGCAGAAGCCTCTAGAGCCATAAACTGATAGAAACAGTAAGTGGCAATTTTGATGAGTTACAGGAGGCTGAGTATGGACTAGTATGAGAATAAGAAAATCTTGGGGACCACAGTCTTAGGGAATCTCTCTACTTTCATTGGCTTTACTTCCAAATACCTAACCAGTCTATCACAGTAAAAATCTGAGAAAGAACTTCCCACAGCTGTGGCAGGGGGAGGTAAATATTAATCATAATGAAATATTCCCAGAGCACTCACTATAAAAAGTCCTACACTCCAAGGGAAAAAAAAACTTTATTGGAGCCTTATCCACATGGAGGGAAGAAAATTCCAGCTACCTTAGCCTTTTTAATCTTACTGTCTCACCTAATGGGGGAGAAAAAAAAGCTGTACCACTGGAGAACCACCTGTGAAGGTCATAGGCAAGAAATAGACCCATCAAAAGACTGAAATTTAATCATAATTATGTAGAATACTTCCACTCTGCCACATTTTACCACCACACCAACTGGGTCCCAGTATAAAAATAGTAGATTATAACCAAAGGATATTCTTTAAAATGTCCCTCATTTGGGATTTATCTGATGTTTTTCTAATGATTAAGCCAGGGTTGTGTGTTACAGAAAGATGACCAAAGAGGTAAAGTGCCATTTTCATTACAGTTGGCCCACCATATCCACAGGTCCTACATCTGTGGATTCAGCCACCTACAGATTGAGAATATTTGGAGAAAAAAATTCCTGAAAGCAAAACTTGAATTTGCCCCATGACAGCAACTAGTTACTTAGCATTTATATTGTATTTACAACTATTTACATGGCATTTACATTGCGTTGGTCAATCTAGAGATGACTTAATATGCTGTAAAATATGCATAGATTATATGCAAATATGCCATTTTAGGTAAGGGACTTGAGCATCCTCAGATTTTGGAAGCTGTGGGCGGGGGTAGGCTGAGGGGGTGGTAGTCCTGGAACCAATCCCTTGCAGGTACCCAGGGATAACTGTACATCATATCAAGGGTTATCAACATGATTTATCACTGTTGATACAAACCTTGATCTCCTAGCTGAGGCTGTTTGTCAGGTCTCTCCACTGCAAAACTACTCTTTTTCCTTCCTGTCCATTCTAGACTACTTTGAAAGAAGCCACTATGCTTCTTCTACCCTACACTTATGGAGTGGTAAGTTATGCTTCACCTTCTTGAAGGCAGACTATCTGCATAAATTATTTGGTTTTCCTCTACATGGAAAATTTGTCTCTTTTCTGCCATATATTTATTTGTTCAAAAATTCACGTATACCAGTGTGGACTCGTGGATATTTATTTTATACTTTGAGCTATAATACACTAACATTATTTATTTTGTTTCTCAAGTTGTTTGAGCTGTGCACAACTTGTTTCAGTCGACTCTGTGTCCCTTTAACATATCCCCATTATTGTATATGTGTGTTTGTTATTTTTTTTCAATTTCTTTTTTCTTTTCTTTCCTTCTTAAAAAATAATTTTTAAAGAGATAAGCACAGAATCCTCTGCAGCATGGAGCAGGGGCACCAAATTCAAATCAGAAGAAGGGTCGAGAATTGAATTGTTAAGAAAAGACTTGTTACAAAGAATTGTGGAAGAAAAAAACTACACAAAGTAGTTCTTTGTGAATGTGGCCTATAGTGAGGAGAAAAGAGAGGAAAGAGATAAACTTGGAGAGATTGGAATGTACATAAATGATCATAAATGTTATCATAAACTTATCATGACTGGATCTTTGACCCATTAGTCTTACTTGTCAGTTGGAGCGTTTTGAGAGAAATCTATTAGCAACTTACTGCTATCAAGTTATGATGGAAGACATGCCCTTGGCTCTGATACAGTATTCATCTTTTTCTCTTTTTCCTCAAATATTAATTAACTTCCTAATATGTGTTAAGTCACATAGTAGATGATAGATAAGCAATAAATAAGGTCTGGTCCCTGTTTTCAAGGAATTCACATTTTACTGGGGTGCACAGCCAAGCAAACAGGCAATTATAATCAAGAGTGAGAAGAACTGAGGCAGAGGCAAGTGCAAGACGCAGAGGTAGAGAACCCAGCTGTATATGTGCATTATTGTAAAGGCTGGAGAGGGCATGGTTCAGAAGCAGCTTTACAGAGGTTCCAACAATGTAGAGACCTGATAAAAGCCAGGTGAAGGGATCAGGGAGAGTAAGGGAAATCCAAGCTCTGAAAAAATACATGTGGGCTGGCCCATCTTCATGTCTCTCTCTGCTACATACTGATCTGGTTTAATGTCTGAGCTACTCATTTGGGATTGGGTCATAATTTTTCTCATACAGCCTTATTTTGTTTAGGATGACAATGTTAATTTTGTCTTCCTAGTGAATGTACAAACCCCTTGCAATCAGAGAAAATGCCCTGCAGTTTTTCCTGTTACAATAGTGAGCAGCATTGAATAGGAAAAAAAATTATTGCATTAATTTACTGAATTAATTGGTCAATATTTCCTCTTTTGTTTAGTCAAGGATAGGTTATTTTCTAAAGCAAGTACACTTCCCCCTCTCCTTCCACCTCTCCCACTTCCTCTCTCTCCCCTTTCCTTCCCTGTCTTCCTTTCTCCTTTCTCTCTCTCCCCGCCACACATGCACACACACACACATCCCAAAAAGAGGTGGTTTAAACTTTTCAGTCTCTTAGATTTCTTTAATCTTTTTTTTGTTTGCACTCTTCTAAAACAATTGCATAACACCTACATTCTTTTCCAAATACAGAATCCTAAACAAAATGGTTACAGGGTCCATAGTAAGGATTTAGTCAATGCCAAGTATAGACAGAATATTACTTACTGGGTTTCATATACTGCTTACTGCTATCATTATGTTCCATCATCATATTCTTAAATTCTGTAAATGATACATTCCATACTCTTTTTATTGGTTTTTTATTGAAGTACAGTTGATGTACACCTATAACATATAATATTGTACAACACAGTGATTCATAATTTTTAAGGTTATACTCCATTTATAGTTATTACAAAATATTGACTATATTCACTGTATTGTACAATATATTCTTATAGTTTATTTATTTAATACATAATGGTTAGTACCTCTTAATTCCATTTGCTTATCTTGCCTCTCTGCCTTCCCTCTCTCCCCTGATAACCACTGGTCTGTTTTCTATATCTGTGGGTATATATCTTTCATGTTATATTCATTAGTTTATTTCTTTAGATTCCATGTATATGTGATATCATACAGTGTATGTCTTTCTCTGACTTACTTCACTTAGCATAATACCCATCAAGTCCATCTGTGTTGTTCCAAATGGCAAAATTTTGTGTTTTTTTTTTTATGGCTGAGTAGTATTCAATTGTGTATATATACCACATCTTTATCCATTCATCTATTGGACACTTAGGTTGCTTCCATATTTTGGCAATTATAAATAATGCTGCTATAAACATGGGGCGCATATATCTTTTCAAATTAGTGTTTTTGTTTTTTCAGATATATACCAGAGTGGAATTGCTGGATCATATGGTAGTTCTATTTTTACATTTTTGAAAAACCTCCACACTGTTTTCCACAGTGGCTGCATCAATTTACATTCCCACCAACACTGTATAAGGGTTCCCTTTTCTCCATATTCTTGGCAACATTTGTTATCTGACTTCTTTCCAGTGATAGTTATTTTGACAGATCTGAGTTGATGTCTCGTTTTGATTTGCATTTCCCTGATGATTAGCCATGTTGAGCATCTTTCTATTTGCCCATTAGCTATCTGAATTTTTCTCTTCGGAAAAGTGTCCATTCCATTTTTCTGCCCCTGTATTAATTGGATTGTTAACTTTTTGGCATTGAGTTGTGTGAGCTGTTTATACATGCTGGATATTAACTGCTTATCGGTCATATTTGCAAGTATTTTCTCCCACACAGTAGGTGGTCTTTCAACTTGTAGATCATTTCCCTTGCTGTGCAAAGTTTTTAAGTTTAATTAAGTCCCATTTGTTTATTTTTACATTTATTTCCTTTGCTTCAGGAGACAGATCCAAAACAATACCACTACAACTTATGTCCAAGAGTGTTCTGCCTATGTTTTCTTTGGGAGATTTATGGTTTCTGGTGTTATCTTTAGGTCTTTAATCCATTTTGAGCTTACTTTTGTATATGGTGTTAGAGAATGTTCTAATTCTATTCTTTTACGTGTAGCTGTCCAGCTTTCCCAGAATCACTTATTGAAGAGATTTTCTTTTTCTCCACTGTATATTCTTTCTTCCTCTGTCATAGATTACTTGAGCATAGGTCCATGGCTTTATTTCTGGGCTCTCGTTGTGTTCCATTGATATGTGTGTTTCTGTGCCAGTACTGTACTGTTTTGATTACTCTAGTTTTGTAGCACAGTCTGAAGTCAGGGAGTGTGATTCCTCCTACTCTGTTCTTTCTCTATATTGTTTTGGCTACTCAGGATCTTTTGTGTTTCCATAATTTGAAATTATTTGTTCCAGTTCTGTGAAAATGACTTTGGTATTTTGATAAGGATTGCACTGAATCTGTAGATTGTCTTGGGTGATATGTTCATTTTAACAATATTGATTCTTCCAATCCAAAAACACCATATATCCTTCCATTGGTTTGTGTCATCTTCAGTTATTTTCATCAGCATCTTACAGTTTTCTGAGTATGGGTCTTTTACCTCCTTAGGTGGGTTTACTCCTAGGTATGTCGTTATTTTTGATACGATGGCAAATAGGATTATTTTATTTCTCTTTATGATAGTTCATTGTTAGTGTATAGAAATGCAACAGATTTCTGTATATTAATTTTGTATCCTGCAACTTTACCAAATTCAATGATGAGCTCTAGTATTTTTTTGGTGGCATCTTTAGGATTTTCTATGAAGAGTATCACGTCATCTGCAAACAGTGACAGGTCTATTTCTTCCTTTCCAATGTGGATTACTTTAATTTCTTTTCTGATTGTTATGGCTAAGACTCCTAATACTATGCTGAGTAAAAGTGACAAGAGTGGGCATCCTTGTCTTGTTCTTGACCTTAGAGGAAATATTTTCAGCTTTTCACCATTGAGTATGATGTTAGCTGTTGGTTTGTCATAAATGGCCTTTATTATGTTGAGGTATATTCCCTCTATGCTCACTTTCTGGAGAGTTTTTATTATTAATGCATGTTTAATTTTGTCAAAAGTTTTTCTGCATCTATTGAGGTAATCATAAAGTATTTATTCTTCAATTTGTTAATGAGCTGTATCACATTGATTGATTTTGTAGATACTGAAAATGCCTTGCATCCCTTGGATAATCCCATTTGATCATGGTGTATGATCCTTTTAATTATTGTTGGAGTCAGTTTGCTAACGTTTTGTTGAGGATTCTTGCAGCTATGTTCATGAGTGACATTGGCCTGCATTTTACTTTTTTTGTGATATCTTTGTCTGGTTTTGATGTCAGGGTGATGCTGGCCTCATAGAATAAGTTCAGAAGTATTCCTTCCTCTGCAATTTTTTGGAATAATTTCAGAAGGATGGGTGTTAACTCTTCTCTAAATATTTGGTAGAATTCACCTGTGAAGCCATTTGGTCCTGTACTTTCATTTATTGGGAGTTTTAAAATTACTTATTCAATTTCAGAACTGGTAATTGGTCTCTTCATAGTTTCTATTTCTTCCTGGTTCAATCTTGGGAAATTGTACTCTTCTAAGATGTGTCCATTTCTTCTAAGTTGTCCATTTTCTTGCTGTAGAGTTGCTCATAGTAGTCTCTTATGATCCCTTGTATTTCTATGGTGTTGGTTATAACTTCTCCTTTTTTGTTTCTGATTTTATTGATTTATTCCTCTTTTTTTTCCTTAATGAGTCTGGCTAAAAGTCTACCAGTGTGCATTTATCTTTTCAAAGAACCAGCTTTTAGTTTCACTGATCTTTTCTATTTTTTGGTCTCTGTTTCATTTATTTATGTTCTGATCTTTATTATTTCTTTCTTTATAATAAACTTTGGTTGTATTTGTTCTTTTTTCACTTCCCATAGGTGTAAGGCTAAGTTGTTTATTTGAGATTTTTCTTGTTTCCTTTCTTGTTACCCTGAGGTAAGGTTGTATTGGTATAAACTTCCCCCAGAGCTGCTTTTGCTGCATCCCATAGATTTTGAATCATTGTGTTTTCATTTTCATTTTATCCAGGTAGTTTTTGATTTCCTCTTTAATTTCTTCAGTGATTCATTGGTTGTTTAGTATCATATTGTTTAGCCTCCGCATTTTTGTGGATTTTTGCAGTTTTTTTTCTTGCAGTTGATTTCTAGTCTCAGTGTTGTGGTTGGTAAAGATGCTTGATATGAGTTCACTTTTCTTAAATTTACTGAGGCTTGTTTTGTGGCCAAGCATGTGATCTATACTGGAGAATATTACATGTGCACTTGAAAAGAATGTGTATTGTTCTGCTTTTGGATGGAATGTTCTGTAAATATCTATTAAGTTCATCTAGTATAATATCTCCTTTAAGGCTACTGTTTCCTTGTTGATTTTCTGTCCGGATGATCTGTCCATTGAATGAGGTGGGGTGTTTAAGTCCCCTACTATTATTCTGTTACTGTTGATTTTTCCCTTTATGTCCCTTAATATTTGCTATATGTGTTTAGGTCCTCCTATGTTGGATGCATATATATTTACAATTGTTATAACTTCTTGGATTGATCCCTTGATCAACATAGTGACCTTCTTTGTCTTTTGTAACAGTCTTTATTTCAAAGTCTATTTTGTCTGATATAAGTACTTCTACCCTGGCTTTCTTTTGATTTCCATTTCCACGGAATATCTTTTTCCACCCTGTCACTAAGTCTTTGTGTGTCTTTAAATGAAGTGAGTCTCTTGTAGGCAGCATATATAGGGATTTTTTTTAAAGTATCCGTTCAGCCACTCTATCTTTTTGGAGCATTTAGTCCACTTACATATTTCTAAGTAATTATTGATACATATGCATATTGCCATTTTGTTTGTTTTTTGGGGGGTTATTTATGTAAGCCTTTTTCATTCCTTTCTTTCTCATTTGTTCTCTTCTCTTGTGATTTGTTAACTATCTTTAGTGTTATGTTTGGATTCCTTTGTCATCTTGTGTATATCTAGTATAGATTTTTGGTTTGTGGTTACCATAAGGTTTATACATAGGAATGTATCTATCAATCTACACATACATATGCATACAATGTGTGCATAATTAAGTTGCTGACTTCTTATTTCAAATGCATTTTAACAACCCTAGATTTATACTCTCCTCCCTTCATAATTGTTTTTTACCTTATATTTTACATAAACTTGTTTTGTATATCCCTTAACCACTTATTGTGGATATAGATGATTTTTACTACTTTTGTCTTTTAACCTTTCTTCCAGCTTTGTGTGTGAGATGATTTCTTACCCTTTGCAGTGTGTTTGCCTTTACTAATAAACTTTTATTTAATAATTTTCATGAGTCTACTTTTGGCCTTTTTTTCACTTAGAGAAGTTCTTTTAACATTTCTTGTAAAGCTGATTTGATGGTACTGAACTCTTTTATCTTTTGCCTGTCTATGAAGGCTTTGATCTCTCCATCAAATATGAATGAGAACCTTGCTAGGTAGAGTACTCTTGGTTGTAGGTTTTTCCCTATCATCACTATAAATATATCATGCCACTCCCTTCTGGCCTGCAGAGTTTCTGCTGAAAAGTCAGCTGATAGCCTTATGGGAGTTACTTTGTATTTTATTTGTTGCTTTTCCATTTCTACTTTTAATATTCTCTCTTAATCTTTATTTTTTTTTTTTTTTATCATTTTAATTACCATGTGTCTTGATGTGTTCCTCTTTGGGTTAATCCTATATGGGATTCTCTGTGCTTCCTGAACTTGGGTGTCTTGTTTCCTTTCCCATGTTAGGGAAGTTTTCAGCTATTATGTCTTCAAATATGTTCTCTGCCCCTTTTTTTTTCTCTCTTCTACTTCTGGAACTCCCATAATGCAAGTATTAGTGCATTTGATGTTGTCCCAAAGGTCTTTTACACTGTCTTCATTTCTCTTTATTTTTTTTTTCTTTTTTCTGTTTGGTGTCAGTTATTTCCACTAGTCTGTCTTACAGCTCACTGATCTGTTTCTCTGTATCATTTAGTCTGCTGTTAATTCCTTCTAGTGTATTTTTAATTTTAATTATTATATTCACCTCTGGTTGCATTTTTGTGTGTGTTTTCTAACTCTTTGTTAAAACTTCTACCTTCTTGCTCTGTGCATCATTTTTCTTCTGAGTTCTTTTATCATCTTTATGATAACTACCCTAAACCCTTTCTCAGTTACATTGCTTGTCTCCATTTCACTTAGTTCTTTTTCTAGGGTTTTCTCTTTTCCTTCAGCTGGAATGTGCTCCTCTGTTGCCTCATTTTGCCTAAGTTGCTATTTGTATTAGGTGTATCTGGTAGGTTAGCTAATGTTTCTCAATCTTAGAGAAGCGGCCCTCTGTAGGAGACGTATGCATCCCAGCAGTGCACTCCCCTCTCATCATCCAAACTATATGCTATAGGGGTTCCCCCTATAAGGGCTCTGTGTGTTCTTCTGTTTTGGCAGGTTGACTCTGTAGGCAGTCTGGTAGGCTTGGTTGTCCTCCAGTGAGGTTGGTTGCCTGGTCGTGTCTTGAGTGGAGGCTGCCAGCTGCCGGCTGCTGGTTGGTGGGGTCAGGTCATGAGATGGCTGACTGCAGAACCTCAGGGGGCCCAGGGGCTAGTGTTGGCTCACTGGTGGGTTGAGTCAGGGTCCAGGAGACTCTGGGGCTGTTGCCACCCACTAGTGGGTGAAGCCAGGTCCTGGGTTTGTGTTGGCCTACTGGAAGGCATAGCTGGATTCAGAGTCTGGTTACAGGGCCCAGGGTTCCCAGACTTGATGTCAGATCTCTGGTTCAGGGGGCACAATTCCTAACACAGTTGGATACAGCAACCAGGGTGTCCTGAAGCTTCTGTTAGGCTGCTAATGGGCAGGGCCAGGGCCCATCTGGTCCCAGGGCATGCTCTGGCCTGCTGGTGGGCAGGTTGCAGGATTGTGGTTTTCCTGGATCTGGTATCTATCCCCTGGTGGTTCAAACTGGTACATAGGTCAGAGCTGACTTCCTGAATGGGAGGGTCAGGGCTCAGGTGATTCTGGGGCTAGTGCTTCCCCACTGGTAGGTGGAGCTGGATTCTGGGCCAGGGCAGGGCTGGGTCCTGAGGCTAATAAGCTAGAGGGAGGATTCCACGATGGTGCTTGCCAGCACTGGTGTCCATGTGGCAGAAGGAGCTCCCAAGAATAGTTGCTGCCAGTGTCTGTCCCCAGGTGAGCTGCAGTTGCTTCCTGACTTTCTGAGGGACTCTCCAGTGTCAGCAGGTAGGTCTGACACAGGCTCCTATCAACTTACTGCTTCTGCCCTAGGTCCTGGACCATGCAAAATTTTGCGTTTGCCCTCTAAGAGTGAAGTCTCTATTTCCCCCAGTCCCTTGGGACTCTTGAAAGTAAGCCCTGCTGGCCTTCCAAGATAACCATTCTGTGGACTTATCTTTCTAGTGAAGGACCCCTGTGCTGAGGAGCCTGACATAGGGCTCAGATCTCTCAGTCCTTTGGGAGTAATGTAATTATTCTCTAGTTTGTGGGTTGCCCAACTCCTGTGTATGGAACTTGGCTATATTGTGAGTCCACCTCTCCTATCCATCTCATTGTGATTCTTTCTTTATGTCTTTAATTGTAGAAGATGTTTTCTGGTAGGATCTGGTCTTTTTCACTGATGGTGGTTCTGCAAATCGTTGTGATTTTCATGTGCCCATAAGAGGAGATGAGCTCAGTGTCTTTCTACTCTGCCATCTTGGCTGATCTTCCCATACATTTCATATTCAAGTCATTTTCTTTCTAATGTTTATTTTGTCTCTTTTTAATGCTAATATGTAAAAATTCTGATTAATGCCTAGCACATAGTGTATAGTATATCATGATAGCCATTATTATTATTCTCAACATCATCTTTCTCTCAAGCCATTTTCTAATATAATTTTTACTTCTATTTAATTGTGTTTTTGTTACAGCATTTGATGACCTTAAACTTTCCTTTAACAACCTTCTTGTATTTAATGAATCAGTTTGAAATGTTACCTTGAATGTGTAAGTCATCCCAGTAATGGAACCAGAGAGCTGGAAGAGAGTTTCAACATTTACAGATAGGGAAACAAACATAGAAAAGTTTAATTTTCTTAAAGCCACACACCTTTTTAGTACTGTCAAAGAGCCTTAAGCCAAAGAAATAAAGTACTAAATATTAGTAACGTGTTTTGGAGGGCAGCAAAATCTTACCAGAATCTCTGAAACACAATAATTACCTACTCTAATGACTGGACTTAGAGAAAAATATGGGAAAGATTAAGTAATATGGAAACATTAAAATGGTGTTTGCAGCCATATAATGATTCTTTCTTCCCTTTCTGTAAGTAATATCAATTTGATATAGAGGGAAATAAAATGTACCTGATGTTATTTGTTCCTTGTGAAGCCCTATTGCTCATTATTCAGCATTTTGTGCCCCTGTAGGCATATTCAAATTGATAGCATAATGACTTTTTCCACTATTATCCCAAGTACTGAAGTTAAGCTAACAGGTCTACAATTTTCCAGGATCATCCTTTTAGTAAAATTGGGCATTGTACCCTATTTCCGACTGCTGGAACTTCTGTTGTGAGCAACTTCCTCAAAATAGCTACAAAGAGCTTTGCAATAACATGCACCATTGCCTTTAGAATCCTTCGTCGCTGATCATTAGGGCCTGCTGATTTAAATGGCATCCAGAGTTTTCAAGTTATCTCCAATTACTTCCATCCTTAACTTATTTTGTCTCAGAGCAGTGTCTCATAGGCAGTTATCTAACTACTTAAGATATAAGAGAAAGAAAAAAAAATAAACCTAAAAGCATTTCTAAGGAACTGATTACAATTTAATTTTTGAAACCCATTGTATTTTCAGATTTCTTCATTTTCTTGTCTCAAAAAATTCATTTCTATAAGGAGTTCTTTTTTATTAACTGAAATTATTGCTCCAGAACCCAAAGAGAAAGGAATAATATATATTCTCTTAAGTGAATGGCCTTCAGATAGGTTATTAATTCCATCCTTCTTCCATTTGGCATAAGTAAATTGTTATATGACTCATCTGATACAATGAATGTAGTTCTGGGTAACAGAATATTGGTTAAAACAAAAACAAAAAAAAAACCACTGCTTTCCGACTATGCAACAAATCACTTTAGCTCCAAGGATACAAAATGTCTCTTTAGCGGTTGCGGGAAATTTCTTGATGTTATACTAACAATGGGTGAGCTTTCCTACTGCTCTTTGAATCCAATTATATCTTAAGTGATCAGTTTTAATTGTGTCTTCCAATTTTCAAAATGTTTCCATTATGATCACATAGGAAATAAAATCATTCTCTATTTTGTAATCAGATCTGACTATCTATGAAACTTCAAGGCATCTAAATAACACTTATTATCCTCACCACCAAAAGAAAAAATTTCAATTGTAACTCCAACCAGGGAATATTTGGATGAGATAATTAAATGTTATAAAGTTAGCAATGAAATTGACAATGAGCAATAAAATGGATTTTTAATTATTTCTAGCAAAAAGATATAGTAAGTACCACACCATAAGCTAGTATAAGTGCATAACTCTGCAGGATTATTTAAGATTTTTTTCTGACTATGCAAAAGCCTTGGCTATGAAAATATAAATTAAAATTAGAAATATTTGGATTATATCTACACAGTAATCAGTAATATGGTAGTAAAATTTTCTGTAAAAGATGGCACACCAAATTAAATTACAAAGAGTTCATAATAAACAAAAATATTCCATCTTAATATTCTGACCTGGATCATTAATTTGGTATATAACTGTAAGGGAAAGCTCTGCAAGTTCAGGTTGACAGACTGCGCAAACTCTTCCTTGGAATGGCCAATGGAAAGGAAGAAATGATTTAGCAATTTGAAGGTGGTGCAACTTAGCCTTCTAATATGGTGAGTCACAGTCCGTGTCTTAGTCAGTTCAGGCTGCTATAATAAAGTAGCACAGACTAGGTGGCTTATAAATAACAAATATATTTCTCACAATTCTGGAGGCCCTGAAGTCTGAGATCAGAGTGCCAGCATGGTTGAGTTCAGGTGAGAATACTCTTCTGGGTTGCAGACTGACTTGTACCCTCACATGGTGAAAAGAGAGCTGGCTACCTTTGTGGGATTTTCTTACAAGGGCACTAATCCCATTCATGAGGGCTTCACTCTCATTAGTTAATTACCTCCACAAAGGTCCAAATACTATCACTTTGAGATAAAGGTTTCAACATATGAATTTGAGAGGTGGGAACACAATGTTCAGTGCATTGAAATCCACATTTTTAGGCTTTAATTTTATAATTACAAAGCCCATTGTAATTATTTCTCATCACTTTGACCAGGAAGATTTGCATGATGATCCAGAGCTGAAATAGTTCTTGTCTTTATGTTTATAACATGATTGTTAGTTTCTTCTACTATCTGAAATAGAATTTATTTTATTAATAATCCTTATTTGAATATGAACTACTAAAAGATAAATGGTAATTCAGTTAATTTTATTTTTAGTATAAACAGCTTCAGGGTTTAATATATGTCTTAATATTTCATTCAAAAAACTAAAATGCCATTACATGTAAAATATTTTTTAACATTTTTTATTGATTTATAATCATTTTACAATGTTGTGTCAAGTTCCAGTGTTCAGCATAATTTTTCAGTCATACATGGACATACACACACTCATTGTCACATTTTTTTCTCTGTGAGCTACCATAACATTTTGTGTATATTTCCCTGTGCTATACAATATAATCTTGTTTATCTATTCTACAATTTTGAAAATACAGGACAGAAATAGACTCATAGACAGAGAATACAGACTTGTGGTTGCCAGGGGGGTGGAGGGTGGGAAGGGATAGACTGGGATTTCATGTATAATATTTTAATTGAAATCAATACACTTTCCATTATTCATGATTTCTTGAACACTGTACCATCTCACCCACTCAACTATTAACCAATTATAAATTTGAAAATGTATTTTAATTATTATAAACTGCCTGAAAATGTAATAAAATTACTATGTTATATCACTAGAATTATGAATAATATCCTCTAGATAAACAAATGAAGGGAATTGCCTCACTTTGGTATTTTTATTAGATTTCTCTTGGGATATATAGAATGATTGTCCTATGGCTTCTAAAATAGTGAAGAAGTAAACCTCAAAATATTTCATGTGTAGCAGAAGAACAGAGTGTAGTGGCATTATATATGTAATTGATGTATATTACATGGTATATAACATACATATAACTGATATATATATACATGTCAGTTATATGAATGTACAGAGAGCTATAATTCAACTAATTTGTAAAAGGGGATAATAACTCTTTTATTTGTGGTCATCTCACAAATAATGATTAATGTGAAATATCTTAAACTCCAGGTAAGTTTCCTATGGCTCAAATTTGTGTTTAGTTCCTTTTCCTAAGAACTTTTCCTTAGGAAGTATATTCCAAGAAATATCAAGGGTTACAAAATCCAAAAAAATGGAAAAGTTCTGGAAACTAGAGTCCTACATAAGCCAGTTTGGGAAAAGCTGTTATAAGGAAATGATAGACTTGATGTTAAAGTTTAATGAGACCTCTGAGACCATTAAGACTAATACATATATTTTACAGATAAGGAGATAGTCCCATGAGAGATAACATCTCTCTCCAGCACAGAGGCACATAGTGGCTACATAAATATTGTCAGACGAATGAATGGGTGAATAAACAATAAGGCAAGGGTTAGAACTCACGGTTCATGTTGCTCTGTCTATTGAACTTTTCAAAGGACTTACCTTATTTTCTCCTAAGGACAGTGTAATCTGCTCACTAGGGTCTTCTATAAAAGGAGTTATTAGCTATGTAGCCTTGGGCACATATTCTTTTTTGAGAATCAGGATAATACCTCTCTCACAGGGTTATTCATCAGTATTATTTGAGATGTCATGCATGAGGAAATGCTTACTACACAGTGCACATGAGGATTTGGTAAATGTTAGTATATCTTCATTTCCTTGGTAATAGTCTCTACAAAAATGATAGTGTGTGATAGCATCCCATTTGGTAAAAATACTTTATATATCATTAAGATTATAACATAGCATAAAGAGCATAAATTGTAAGTATACAGCTTGCTGAATTTTAACAAGCTGAACAAACCTGGGTAATCAATACCTAGGTTAATAAGCAGAACCCCAGAAGACATCCCCATGCCCCCTTCCAGTGACTACTTCTCAGAGTTATTTTATATCAATAAAATCATGTAGTAAATACTATTCTGTGTTTGACTTTTTTCCCCTCAACATTGTTTATGAGATACATCCACATTTTATGTAGTTGTAGAGCATTCTTTGTTTTCTAATGTTTGTAACAATTTATACTCCTACCAGCAGTGCGTGAAAGTTTCAACTTTATATTGAAGCTAAAATTATAGCCTTGGATTTAAAATAGAGTAACAAAATACAAAGCACATGAATTAAAGGTGGCAGCTATTAAGGAGAGAACACTGAAATGACTGGTTTCTTGGGTTCTAGCATAGGATATTCCAGCAACACTCTAGGTGATCTTGGAAAAAACTTAGAGCACAAATTTAACATCTGTGATTCAGGCATTGGATATGACTCTTCTTTTTAGAAAAATGAATAACTCATATATAACTCATATGTATGTATATATATATATATATAAAATTACATACATGTATATAATTTTAAGGTTGGAAGTCACAGAGCCCCTAATGCATAATGGGGGTGATGATTGAAACTCATCATATTTTGGCTAAGAATATCTGAACTAAGGGACAAAATAGCCAAGTAGAAAGATCCTGGGCTCACCTCCTCCTATGCACATGCCAAAATTACAACTACATACAGAGAAATTAATTTTGATAATGAATGACCTGAAGACTAGCAAAAAAGATTTTTCACAACTAAAGATAAAGAGGAAAAGCCACACTGAGATGGATAGGAGGGGTAAAAACGTGGTCTGGCCAGGACATCTCTCCTGGAAAGAAGAGAGAGAAAGGGACAGAAAACCTATTTGAAGAAATACTGGCTGAAAGCTTTCTTAACCTGGTACAGGAAACAGATATCTAAATCCAGGAAGTGCAGAGAGTCCCAAACAAGATGAACCCAAAGAGACCTACACCTAGACACATTATAATTAAAATGTCAAAAGTTAAAGATAGAGAATCTTAAAAGCAGCAAGAGAAAAACAACTATTAACATACAGAGGAGCACTCGTAAGACCATCATCTGACTTTTCAGCAGAAACTTTATAGGACAGAAGCAAGTAGCATGACATGTTCAAAGTACTGAAAGGAAAAAAAAACTTATAACAAAGAGTAGTTATCATTCAGAATTGAAGGAGAGATAAACAGTTCTATAGGTAAGCAAAAGCTAAAGGAGCTTATTTATCACCATTAAACTGACTTCACAAGAAATGTTAAAGGGACCTCTTTAAACAGAAAAGGTATAAGTAGAAATATTAAAAATTATGAAAGAAAAAAAATCTCATCAGTAAAGTAAAAAATGTAGTATAGGTGGTGGATTATCCAACTATAGAGCTAGTATGAACATTAACAGGCAAAACTAGTAAACTTATATATAGCTACAGTAATTAGTTAAGGGATGCATGAAATAAAAAGATGTAAAAAATGACATCAAAAGCATAAAATATTGTGGGGGGAGTGAAAATGTACTGCTTTTGGAATGCTCTCAGATGTAGATAACCATATAACTTGCAACTTAAAATAGACTGCTATTTACTCAGATTGTTATGTAAGAATCTCATGGTAACCACAAAAAAAAAGCTATAATGGATACACATAACATAAAGAGATAAGGAATACAAACATAATAGTAAAGAAAGTCACCATAAGAGATTACTATGAAAAAGTATACACCATCAAATTGGACAGCTTAGACAAAATGGATAAATTTGTAGAAATATACAATCTTCCAAGACTGAATCAGGAAGAAATAGAAAATCTGATCAGGTTAATTACTGGTGATAAGATTGAATCAGTAATCAAAAAGCCCCCAACAAACAAAAGTCTAGGACCAGATGGCTTCATGAGTAAATTCTAGCAAACATTTAAAAAAGACTTAATACTTGTTCTTCTCAAACTATTCAAAAAAATTGAAGAGGAAGAAATTCTTTCAAAATCATTCTATAAGTGCAGTTTTACCTGATGTCAAAACCAGACAAAGATACTACAAAAAAAAAGAGAAAATTACAGGCCAATATCTCTGATGAATATAAATGCAAAAATTCTCAACAAAATGTTAGCAAACTCAATTCAATAATACATTAAAAGGGTCATACACCATGATAAAGTGGGATTTATTCCTGGGGTACAAGGATGGTTTAAAATTTGTAATGTGATACACCACATAACAAACTGGAGAATGAAAACCATATGATCATCTCAATAGATGTAGAATAAGCTTTAGACAAAATTCAACATCCACTTATGATAAAAACTGTCAGCAAAGTGGGCAGAGAGGGAACATAACCTCAACACAGTGAAGGCCATGTATCACAAATCCACAGCTAACATTATGCTCAAAGCCAAAAATCTGAAAGCATTCCCCTTTAAGATCAGAATCACGACGAGGATGTCCACTCTTGCCACTTTTATTCAACATTGTTTTGGAAGTCCTAGCCACAGCAATTAGATGATAAAAAGAAATTAAAGACATCCATATTGGAAAGGAAGAAGTAAAACTCAGTATTTGCGGATGACAGGATACTATATACAGAAAACTCTATAGACTAGCAAAAAAAAAAAAAAACCTATATTAAATTCAGAAAGATTGCAGGATACAAAATTAGTATAAATAAATCTGTAGCATTTTGTACACTAATAACAATTAGAAAGAGAAATTAAGAAAAAAAATGTCACATACCATGGCATCAAAAAGAATAAATACCTAGGAATAAATTTGAGGTGAAAGACCTGTACTCTGAAAATAACAAGACATTGGTGAAAGAAATTGACGATGACACAAATCAATGTAAAGATATACGAATATCACAATTAAAAAATGAGCAGAGGACCTGTATAGGTATTTCTCCAAAGAGGACATACAGATGGCCAACAGACATGAAAAGATGCTCAAAATCACTAATTATCAGGGAAAAGCAGGTAAAAACCACAGTGAATAACCACCTCACACTTGTCAGAACTGCTGTCATCAAAAAGACAACAAATAACAAATGTTGGTGAGGATTTGAAGAAAAGGGACCTCTTGTACACTGTTGGTGGGAATGTAAATTGGTGCCTTCACTATGGAAAATGTTTTGATGAACCTTCACAGTATAGAGGTTAATTTAAAAAATTAAAAATGAAAGTACTATGATCCAGCAATTCCACTTCTGGGTATTTACATGAAGAAAACAAAACAGTAATTTGAAAAGATATATATGCATCCCTATGTTCATTGCAACATGATTTACAATAGCCAAGAACAAGGAAGCAACCTATTCATTGATATTTGGATAAAGAAGATGGGTATTATGCTAAGTGAAATAAGTCAGACAGAGAAAGACAAAAAAGTAAGATCTCACTTATATATGGAATCTAAAAATAAAACAAATGAAACAGACATAAAGAGAGCAAACTAGTGGTTTCCAGAGAGGAGGGGAGTGGAGGGTTGGGTGAAATAGGTGAAGGGAATTAAGAGATACAAACTTCCAGTTATAAAATAAATAAGTCATGGGATATAATATACAGCATATGGAACATAATCAATAATACTGTAGTAATTCTGTATAGTGAAAGATAGTTACTAGACTTGTCATGGTGATTATTTCGTAATATATTTAGTTGTCCTACCACTGTGTTGTACAGCTTAAACTAATATAATATTGGAAGTCAACTATACTTCAATAATAATAAAAAATGAATAAAAATACCTGAATAATATATTTGAAGTCTCTTCCAGTGGCAACAACAATAACAGGTATTTAAAGCCAATATGTCAACTATTATTTAAGGTTATATTTCAAACATATATCTGCTATAAATTATTTCCAAGGTAAATTGTAACTAATGGTGCCAACAGAGATAAGTATTCCAAATTTGCCATCATTAAAAAAGAATCTACTTAAATCATACTAAAGAGATGTTTGTGAAATCACTAAAAACCAATGGATAAAAACCTGAAACAGATACTACTGTACTATTGTTACTGGATATCAATTTATGCTATCACGTCAGTAAGTTTTGAGGGCATGGAAATAACCAGGCTTTTAAAAACTTTTAATATTGTTTTTTTGAAGGACAAATTTGATATTGTTTCAAAAGAAGGAAATTTTAATATTCTTTAAGTGAATGTTACTGGGTATGTCTAGAGAAGTCCCTTATAATATATTCAATAGAAAAGTTTTTTCTAATTACAGTATTGTCCTTTGTTTATTATATACTTTATTATGCAAATATTACTTTTATGAAATCATCTCTAAGTTTTTCAATCTAATGTAAGTGGGATAATTTGAAAAGCAATCAGAGGTCTTATTGCACAAAATCTTCCAATACAGTCCTTATATTATTGTCAGCATTTGTCACTCTTTAAGGACTTTACTTGCACATCAAGAGGATGAAAACATTAAAGGCAATATGTTAGCTAACCATCACATGAGCCAGGATTCATTTGTCTGGTCACCTCATTATCATCCATCCTAATGTTGGCAGACAACAGATCTATAGAGGAAAGGGATGATGAATGGAAAAATACCAAAGGGGATAAAGTTTGGGATCATAAAATATGAAACTCATCTAGAAGGTTACTGTTGATATGGGTTGATTATCTACAGAGGAAACAAGTAGGGTAGGGTACAGAGAATCCTGAAAAGAGATGTGATTTCCAAATTGCTGAGTGGAATAAACTCATTTTAAACAAACACCCAAAAGGAGAACTATATCCTGCTTTTCCAGAACAGTAAGAGTATTCTGAATCATTATTTCTAGAGTTCAGAAATTGTGTATTGCAAGTATCCCCTTGCCCTGTAGTGTTTAATAATATAATAGATAACTCTAGGTAGGTGTTGTCTTACCTGGGAGCAGGTGGCTGGACTATTTGAACTCAACCAATACCCTTCCAGCAGCAGGACTCTAATATATTTTGCTCCTGGGACACAGAATAAACATTGTGCACCTGGAAATGACAGCAAAACGGCTAAGACTGCCAATACTTGCTTTCAAAATAGAAATCTGTAAAGAATAATGACTCAGACTCCCATCATCTTCAAAGAATCAACCCTGGAAGTCAGTAGGAGCCAAAAAATAGTTTTATATAAGTTTATGAAAAAAAACCTCATCATTTATTTACAACCAAGGGAATTTACAAAGCATTAAATTGTCATGTTTTCTCTCATATAGCTTTTTAATAAAATATGCATTTATTTATTTTATTGAAGTATAGTCAGTTTATAATGTGTCAATTTTTGGTGTACAGCATAATTGTTCATACATATACATATATTTATTCATTTTCATATTCTTTTGTATTATATAGCTTTTGATGATGAAGACACACTGTGAAATTTTCAAAAGTGGATAACTTGCTATAGATTTTTAAACACTTAAAAATACAAGCTTAACTAAATAGGTAAATGGGCAAGTGGAATAAATATTAAATATAATTAAATAAAAATCTGAGATTGAACATTTGATGTCTAAAGGATTAATAATCATTCTATTTTGGCACAATATGTAGTATATGTGTATCTGAGGATTATAAATATGATACATATATGTACTATACATATAGGAACAAAGACTTAATTTGGCCTCAAACTGAATCTCCAATCTTAAACATTACTATATCTGTTCTTACTATACCTCTTGTTCCAGCCAAACTGGTCAATAACTATATTTTAGAACACGTACTATCTTCTGATCTATGCTTTTGTTCACATTTTGTTCTCAGTGTAAGATGCTTTCCCTCTAGGATTCCCCCATACAGATACTAATCTGTCTTATTTCCTGCTGGTTTACATATTAGTTTCTTCTAAATATTTCTTTCCATTTCAGTAAACATTTATTGAGAACCTACTTTGTATTGGGTAATTTCTAAAGTTCTAGAGATACATTGAAAAAAAAAAGTGTTTTTTTTTTTTTTTTACCATGATGGAAACTACAGTTTAGTGAGAAAGACAGACTAGAAAAACATGAAAATAAAATTAGAAACACGTTCTAAGAAGGGAAAAAACTAGGTGCAATAGGAGAGAGCAATTTTGTGAGATACTTTAGATGACCAGGAGAAGCCCCTGAAATATGAATAGGCAGTAACCAAGTGAAATGTAAAGGGAAGATTAGGTAGATGTAGTTGTATGTGCAAACTTCCCAAAGTGGGAATGTGCTACATGAATTTGGACAAAAGCAATAGAAAGGCCACTGTGACTAGAGTATAGTGAGGAGAAAAGTGGCACAAGATGAGGTTTGACAGATGGACAACCATTGTCATAAAAAATCTTATATGTCATGGTAAGTGTTTTACTGACCAGAGTAATAATATCAAGAGATGTGTCAGATATTGTTGTAGGTGTTTTACTTGTATCATCACTTTGAATCCCCATGAAGACCTTGTGAGATAGGTACTATCAATACTCTCACTTTAAAGATAAAAAAAGTGAGGGACACTGAGTTTGACTTGCTCATAGTTACTAGTAAGTAGTAGAGACAGGATTCAAACTCAAGTGGTCTGGCCCTAGGACCAGAGCTCTTTATCTCTCAGTAAGCATGATAGCAAGCAACAGGATTTTAAACAGGAGGCTTATGTATTGAGATATACAGGGGTTTTTTTTTTTGTTGTTGTTGTCTTTTGTTTTTTAGCAGAGGCACTGGGAATTGAGCCCAGGACCTCGTACATGCTAAGCATGCGCTCTACCACTGAGCTATACCCATTCTCCCCACCCATCCCACTGAGATTTACAGGTTTTAAAAATAATTCTGGTGGAATTGGGAAGAACTACTTGAAAGTGAGCAAAAGGGGAAGGGGGGAAAATATTAGGAGGCTATCAATTACAACAGTCTAAGTGAGAAAGGGCAGTGCCTTAGCTCCTGGTAGAAAGAAAAATGAATAGATAAAAATATTTTTTCAATATGTAGTTAAATGGGTGGGATTTGGTAATGTACTGGATATGGGGAGGAGAGAGTGCAGTCAATGTGATGTATCTGAGATATGGTCCTTTTGCAGACATCACAATATCCTTAGTTTGCTTGCAGTTATAATTAAACTCAGTTGGTCATTCTTTACACGGTAACTGTGAAGCAGACTTTTTTTCCCCTGGACAATGGATGTTTTTAGTAATTTATTTCCCCCAATGTCTGTGGTGTAAAACCTAATGTAGCAAATTTAATTTATCAGGATTTCATTCTTTACACCAATAATATTAAATATAAAACAATACAAGAACCCTTCCTCATCTCCAATGTCATTAGTAACCTTAGATCATTAGAATCATAAGGCTTAACACCTGAAGAACATCAATTGCCTCATCCTGATCTTTAAGAGTTTCACACTGGATACTTGGTAACTGTTATGCATTGTGGAATTATCTGCTATCCTTTGACCACTACGAATGTTAAATAGGATTTTGTATTTTGTGGCAAAAAGCTCACCACATTTACCATGTAATTTCCAGAGTAAGAGTCAGTGGTCTGTATTTCCCTGTGCTATACAGTATAATCTTGTTTACCTATTCTACAATATACACAAAACGTTATGGTAGCTCACAGAGAAAAAAATGTGACAATGAGTGTGTATATGTCCATATATGACTGAAAAATTGTGCTGAACACTGGAATTTGACACAACATTGTAAAACGATTATAAATCAATAAAAAATGTTAAAAAAAAGAGTCAGTGGTCAATAGATGGGGTAGAGTAAGACATTATCCTTTCCAACTTGATTCTAGATATTGAATGTAAAAAGTCACCATATACATGTGGAGATGTCACATGTTCTCTACACTCCTGGGTCTCTATAGGATCACATATTAGTGATTATCAGTTAATATGTAGGAGAGCAGTGGTCTGTCACTTGATTTCTCAGCATCCTTTTATAGAACAATATTATATGATATAATAGAATTATGCTTTTTTGTACTGTTTACAGTATCAGAGTTTGCTTTAGTTTCTCCTTTGATCCTCTGCTCATTCAAAATCTGGCTCTGTTTTTTGTTGATGGGAGAATGGGCAAAATAGGTGAAGGGAATTAAGAGATACGAACTTACAGTTATAAATAGCTGAAGGGATGTAATATATAGCATAAAAACATGGTCAATACTACTGTAATAACTTTTTATAGTAACAGATGATGATCATTTCATAATGTATTATAAAGATCATTTTGTAATGTATTTAAATGTGGGATCACTATATTGTATACCTGAAATTAACATAATATTTTGTGTTAACTATATTTCAATTAGAAAAAAATCTGACTCAGTATCGTGCCCTTGTAATCTGTGGCATTTTATGCTCCTTGGTTTTCCGAAAGCTTATATACGTATATGTATGCATATAGATGGATATGAATGCTGAGAAATGTTTTAGTTCATCTGAAAAATCACTATTGTTTTAAAATTTTAGTATAACTTTCTCTGAAGATCAGGATTTTGATCACTACAGTAAATATCTGTCACTGGCTTTGAGGGAGTTTGAGCTATATACAGTGTAAGACAGATGGAAGCCTCTCTATTGAACTGTCACTATTTTCAGGAACTGAAATTCTCCCTGAATGTGTGCCATATTTATAAAATGTTATTGAGAGTGAATAGTACAAATGGATAAGCAATATGTGTGAAAAGTAACTTATTCATCCATCTGCCTATTGCATTCACATCTTGAGGAGGTTATTTTACCTAATAGGAAATTAATTCATTTTTACTTATATAATCAGGCCTCTCCAGTGCCTATCGGATAAAATTCAACCTCTTCAACATGATGGTCAATGTCCAGACACAAGGTGGGACTCCTACTTCTCCAGCCTTAACTTCCACTTTTCCTGTATATGAAACCTCTTCTTCAATTAAGCCAGGCTCTTGTTGACCCCTGATATTAAATATATATATACACACACATAATAAATATATACATAAATATAACTTACTATATGCCTAGAATATTTTCTTTTTGTTCATAATACTGGCCAGACTTATAAAGCCAATAAATATTTATTCAATTATTCACTCACTGAGTAACTGAAAACTACCTGCTATGTATATGATTATGAATGAGATACCCAGATAAATAAATTATAAGATTTTAAAAATAAAATTCTTGTTAATTTTTTTCTGACATGTTAGAAATAGTATTCAGGGACTAAAAAATTAATATTGTGGGTTTTTCCTCTTTTCTTAGATGATTTCACATTTAAAGAATTTTTGAAAAGATAGACTCCTAATGTGTGTACTGTGACCCCAGAGTAATTCTATTTTGGGGAAGAAACTATGATTAGCATACATCCAGAGGTGGCTGAGTTAGGAACTAGTTAAAAGACCTCAAACTGATGTTTATTTTGAGAATAGCATGGAATCCAAAAGCACAATGGTCAAGAACAGAAATTCTCAATCATTCCTATTAATTTCTGAAGTATCTGAGTAATGTCTTACCAAAAACCTGACATCTACCAGTGGCACTACCAACTGTGAACAGTGAAGCCAAATACATGAAAATAGTTATTCCATATTGAATATATCATAGATTACTCATTCTTTACTTATATTACTCATAATAACCTCTAAAGGCATGGCTTCATATTGTGTGGCCTGTTTTTTTTTCAAATAAATCTTTTATTTTGAGTTCACTGTAGATTTGTGTGAAATTGTAAAAAATAATATAGATTCCATGTACCTTTATCCAGTTTCTCCAATCATAACATCTCACAAAACTATAGGATAATAACAAAGATATTGACATTTGTATAATCCACCTATCTTATTCAGCTTTCCTCAGTTTTACTTGTACTCATTTGTGTGTATATATTTGTGTTCGGTTGTATGCAATTTTTTCACATATATTACTTCCTTAATTCACGTATAGTGATTGTGATATTTATACATGTTGTTGCAAGTTCATTATTTTTCATTGCTATACAATGTCCAGATATAAATATCTATAATTTATCTATTTTACTATTGATGAGATATCATACTTATTTGAAGTTTTATTCTATTACCAAGAATATGGTTATAGATATTTCTTATCCATTTCTTTTGGTGCACATGTGTGTTTCCATTGGGTATATACCTAGGAACCAATTTGCTACTCATAAGATACATGTTCAGCTTTAGTAGGCACTGCCAAGAGTAGTGTATAGGATTCTTATAGCTGTCTATACTATGACAGTTGGTAATGTCAGTATTGAAAATGAGAGCCATTTTGGATGCTATGTACCATTACCTCACTGTAATTTTAATTTGCATTTGCCTTAGGACTAATGAGATTAAACATCTTTGTATACATTTATTGGACATTTGGATATTCTCTTTTATGAGTATTGTCCTTCCTTTTCTTATTGGTTAGTGGGAATCCTTTATGCATGATTTTATAGAATGTTTTAAGTCTTTCTTGTCTTCAGTTTTGAGAAACTATGAAGTATCTTGTGTTTTTTTTTTCCTACTTAAAATCAACTTCCAATTACTATTATTTAGTATAATAACTTACAGTGTGAAAGTGAATGTAATGTATTCAATTACTTTTTAAAAATGAATATTAGTAGAAAACAAACTTTAAAACAAAACATGGACTCTCTGGTTTTATATGCATGTAATTGTCACCTGGGCACCTTTTTCAAAATATTCTGGAAAAGGAAATGACAAGTGAATTTTTCCTTTATATTGATCCTATTGAGTTATATTCTGTTCACTAAAAGTTTGTGATAATAAATTTAACTTAATTGGTTTATCAGTTTCACAACATGCCTGTGTATATAACATTAAATTATAAAGAAATGTCATTCTTTTTAGAATCATCCAATTACATACAGTTTTATTTAATTCAACATTCTTTATATCAATCAGGTAGTATTGTATGATCTCCTTTAGATCTTGAAAGTCATAAATCTAACTTAGAATCTGCTATATAGACATTTGTTTAAGTCAGAGGCCCAATTCTACATTTAGGTAAAATGAAGCCCTAGAACATTTCATTACCTACAGTGAATATTGTTAAACAGACCTGTGAGGAAGTATTCTGTGTCACTCTATGTATGTTACTTTTCTTACTCAGATGACCCATTTTGTTTGCACTCATCTGTGTCCATGCGCATGTATGTTTAGCTCTAGACAATTTTATCTCGTGTAGATCTGTATATCCACTACCATAGTCAAGACATAGAACAGTTCTGACATCACAAGGATCCTTTGTGTTGTCCTTTTATAACCATGCCAACCTTCCTATGGCCACCCATGCCTAATCCCTGGTAATCAATTTTCTGTCTCCGTAATTTTGATATTTCAAGACTGTTATATAAATGGAATCATGTAGTATGTAGCTTTTTGAGTTTTTTTTCACTCAGCATAATATCCTTCAAGTTGATTCAAGTTGTGTTCATCAATAGTTTATCCCTTTGATTTATAAGTAGTATTCCTTAGTAAGAATGAACCACAGTTTATCCATTCTCCTACTGAAAGATATCGAGGCTTCTTCCAGTTTGTGGCTATTGAAAATAAAACTTCAATGAATATTCACTTATATTCTTTTGTGTGAACTAAGTTTTCATTTCTTTGGGCTAAGAAACTACTGCCCAATCCAAGGTCATGATTTATTCCTATGTTTTTTCCCTCAGTGTTTTTTACTCTTACCTCTTACATTTAGGTCTATAATCTATTTTGAGTTAATATTTATATATAATATGGGGCAAATATCCAAATTCATGTCTTTGCATATAGATATACAATTGTCCTAGCACCATTTTTCAATGATTCTTTTGCCATTGAATTTTCTCGGCACCCTTGTCAAATACTATTGACCATAATATAAGGATTTACTTCTGGGCTCTAGGTTATGTACGTTTAATCTTTTGTCTGTTTCTGTGGTAGTGCTAAACTGACTTGATTATAGCTCTGTAGGAGGTTTTGAAATCAGAAATCTTAAAATTTCCAACCGTATTCTCTTTCAAGAACGTTTTGGCTGTTTTGGATCCTTTGAGTTTCCATATCAATTTTAGGATCATCTTGTCAATTTCTACAAAGAAGCCAGTTGGGATTCTAATGTGTATTCCATTGACTTTGTAGATGAATTGGGGGAGTATTGCCATCTTAACAAAATTAAATCTTGCAGTCCATAAACACTTGATATCTTTACATTTACTTAGATTCTCCTTAACTACTTCTAACATTTTTTGGTACTTTTCATTGTACAAGTCTTGTATTTCTTTTGTTAAACTTATTCCTAAGTATTTGTATTTTTGATACTATTTGAATGAATTATTTCCTTAATTTTTGATATTTCATTGCTAGTATATAGAAATACAACTAATTTTATATATTGGTTATATATATCCTTCCAACTTGCTGAAATTGTTTTTAGATATGGCTAGAACTTCAATCCAGTGTTGAACAGAAGTGGCAAGAACAGACATCCCTGTTTTGTTCCTGATATTACTGACAAAGTTTTGAGTCTTTTATAATTAAGTATGATGCTAATTGTAGATTTTCTGTAGTTGCCCTTTTATCAGGTTTAGAATGTTCCCTTCTGTTTATAGTTTCTGAGTGTTTTTTGGAGCATGCAAGGGTTTTGAATTTCAGATAAATAATCGGTTGTTAATTTTACTGAAGATGATTTGTGATGTCACTTTGCTCTTGCTGCTTTCAGGATTCTCTTTGTCTTTGTTTTTCAACAGTTTGATTATGATGTGTCTATTTGTGTGTCACTTTGAGTTTATCTTTCTTGGAGTTTATTGAGCTTCTTGAAATTATGTATAAATGTTATTAATCAAAGTTGGGATTTTGGGGGTCTTTATTTCTTGAAATAGTCTTTTTGCCTCTTCATTTCTTCTCCTAGGAATCTACTTATATGTATGTTGGTGGGCTTGATGATTTGCCACAGGTTTCTGAGTCTCTGTTTACTTTTCAACATTATTTTTCTTTCTGTTCCACAAGCTAGATAATCTTTATTAATGTATATTCAAGTTCGTTGCTAATTTATTCTGCCAGCTCAAGTCTAAAGTTGAGTCCCTCTTGTAAATTATTTTATTTCAGTTTTTATACTTAAAATTCTACAGTTTCTACTTTTAAAGTAATTTTATTATATGTATGATAAGGTTCTAGTAAACAATATATGAAAATCTCTTACAAATTATTAATAAAAAGACAAATAATACTAAAAGAGTAAATTTTAAAAGTTCTCATCACTCCAAAAAATTGGTAACTATGTAAGGTGATGAATGCATTAACTAATCTTATTATGGTAATCATTTTGAAATAAATACATTAATCAAATTATTACATCATATACATTCAATGTACACACTTTTATATAGTAATTATATCTCAACAAAATGAAGAAAAAAAGAAAAGAACTCGTTCATTTAATTTTACAAACTCAGCAATAATAACTGTACATGTATCTTTCCAAAAAAAAACATATTATCTCTGTGCACTTGTATATGTGTATAAATAATGTTTTGCCACATAGTTTTTATTATATATATTTTACTTACTGGAACTACACTGATGAATGCTTAGCATGATTACATATTTTTGTACTATAAGCAGTACTATATTTCAATATCTTTGTACATTCATCTTTGCATACTTTTGAAATTGTCCTTTCAATGGAATTATCCATTTATGATCAATTTTAGAAGTAGTATTGTTCAGCCAATGAATCTATATAATTTTCATACATACTGCCAAAATGTTCTACAGCAAGATCAAATCAATTTACACTCTAACCAGCACTGAATGACATTGTCTGCTTCCTCATCCTTTCACCAATATACTGGGTGAATGGTGATAACATATTCTGCATTAATTCACATTTATTGATTAGTAATGAAATCAAACAAGTTTATAGCTTTTAAAAATCTATATATTTTAACAAATTGTCTATACATGCGCTTTGTACATTTTCCTTCTGAGTGTTTTTCTCTCTTGGATTTGTAATATCATAATAGATTTTCACATATACAATATGGAACAGCTTTGCCATATGCAAATTTCCCAGATAGTAATTTGCATTTAAATTCTGCTTATTTTCATCTTTGGGTGTACAGCATATAGCTGCTTAACATGTTCATATAATGTAAGCTATTCATCTTTTTTTTTTTTCATTTCTACTTCCAATTTTATTAAGATATAATTGAGATACAGGACTGTATAAGTTTAAGGTGTACAGCATAATGATTTGACTTACTTAAATCATAAAGTGATCACCACAAGTTTAGTGAATATCACCATCTCATATAGATACAAAATTAAAGAAAAAGTTTTTTCCTTGTGATGGTAATTCATAGGATTTACTCTCAACTTTCACATAAAACATACACCAATGTTAGTTTTATATTAATCATATTGTACATAACATCCCTGGTACTGATTTATCTTATAATTGGAAGTTTATAATATTTGACTATTTTCATCTAGTTCCCTATTCCCCCCACCACCACCTCTGGTAACCACAAGTCTGATCTTTCTGTATGAGTCTGTTTGTTTTTGAAGTATAGTTGACGTACAACATTCTGTAAGTTTCTGGTACACAATATCAAAATTTGATACTTCTATACACTATGAAATTATCACAATAATAAGTCTAGACTATATTCCCCATGCTGTACATTTCATCCCTGTGACTCATTTATTTTGTACCTGGGAGTTTTTACCTCTTAATCTCCCTCACCTATTTCTCTCCCCACCCCTCATCCCTCTGGCAACAGTTTGTTCTCTGTACCTAGGACTTGTTTTGTTATGTTTGTATGTTTTCATTTTGTTATGTTTGTTCATTTGTTGTGTTTTTAAGACTCCACACATAAGTGAAATCATATAGTATTTGTCTTTCTCTGACTTATTTTACATAGCATAAAACCTTATAGATTCATCCATGTTGTCACATGGGCAAGATTTCATTCTCTCTCATGGCTGAGTAATATTCCATTGCGTATCTGTACCATATCTTTATCCATTCATCTACTGATGGGCATGTAGGTTGCTTCCATATCTTGGCTATTATGAAAAACACTGCAATGAACACAGGGGTGCATGTATCTTCAAATTGGTGGTTTTTGCTTTCTTCCAATAAAGACCCAAGTATAGAATTGCTGGATCATATGGTAGTTCTATTTTTAATTTCTTGAGGAATCTCCATGCTGTTTTCCATAATGGCTATATCAATTTACACTCCCCCTCAACAGTGCACAAGTGTTTCTTTTTCTCTGCATCCTCATCAATACTTGTTACTTGTTGTCTTTTTGATAATAACCATTCTGACAGATATGAGGTCATATCTCACTGTTGTTTTGATTTGCATTTCCCTGATGATTAGTGATGTTGAACATCTTTTCATGTGCTCTTTGGCCAACTGTGTGTCTTCTTTGGAAAAATGTCTATTCAGATCCTCTGCCCATTTTTAGTCAGATTGTTGGATTTTGGGAGGTTTTTGTTTGTTTGTTTGTTTGTTGATAGTTGTAGGAGTTCTTTGTATGTTTTGAATATTAACCCCTTTTCAGACATATCATTTGCAAATACCTTCTCCCATTCATTAGGTGGCATTTTTGTTTTGTTGATGGTTTTCCTTCCTGTGTAAATTAAAGGCTTATGGTTTGATATAGTCCCATTTGTTTATTTTTGCTTTTGTTGCCCATGTCTAAAGAGACATATCAAAAAACAAATACTGCTAAGATTGATGTCAAAGAGGGTACTGCCTATGTTTTCTTCTAGGGATTTTATGGTTTCATATCTTACATTTAAGTCTTTAATTCATTTTCATTATATTTTTGTATGTGGTATGAGAAAGAAATCCAGTTTGATTCTTTTGCCTGTAGCTTTCCAGTTTTCTTACCATAATTTATTGAAAAGGTTATCTTTTCCCCATTGTATATTCTGCCTCCTTTATCATAGATTAATTGACCATATAAGTGTGAGTTTATTTCTGCTCTTTTTATTCTATTCCAGTGATCTATGTGTCTTGTTTTTGTGCCAGTGCCAGACTGTTTTTATTACTGTAGTTTTGTAGTATAATCAGAACCAAGGAGCATGATATCTCCAGATTTGTTCTTTTTTCTCAAGATTACTTTGGCTTTTGGGGATCTTTTGTGTTTTCACACATATTTTAGAACTTTTTGTTCTAGTTCTGTAAAAAAAAAATGCCATTGGTTTTTTGATAGGGATTGCATTGAATCTGTAGATTCTCTTGGGTAGTATTAATTAATTCATTCTATCCATGAGCAGGGTATATCTTTCCATTTGTTTGTGTCATCTGCAAATTCTTTCATCAGTGTCCTATAGTTTTCCAAGTACAGGTCTTTTATCTCCTTAGTTAGGTTTATTCCTAGATATTTTATTCTTTTTCAATGCAATTGTAATTGGGATTGTTTCCTTAATTTCTCTTTTTGTCAGTTTGTTGTTAGAGAATCAAAATGCAACAGATTTCTCTGTTTATTAATTTTGTATTCTGTATATTTATTGAATTCATTTACTAGTTTTATGGGTTTTTGGTGGTGTCTTTAGGACTTTCTATATATATCATGTCATTTGCAAACAGTGGCAGTTTTACTTTTTCCTTTCCAACATGGATTCCTTCTATTTCTTCTTCTTGACTGATTGTGGTGGCTAGGACTTTCAATACTATGTTAAATAAAAGTGGTAAAAATGAGCATCCTTGTCTTGATCCTGATCTTAGTGGAAATGCTTTCAGTTTTTCACCACTGAGGATGATGTGAGCTATGGGCTTGTTTTTTATGCCCTTTATTATGTTGAGGTTTAGTTCTTCTATACTCACTTTGTTGAGAGTTTTTATCATAAATAGATGTTGAATTTTTGTCAAAAGCTTTTTCTGCATCTATTGAAATGATCATATGTTTTAATTGTTTTTAATGTTTTTTTCCTTTTATAGTATGTTTTGAAAGTCTGTCACTAATTTTTATTATTCCTAAAAATATTTCCTGACTCTTTTGTCATTTTTAGTTTCAAATGAACATAATTATTTTAAGTGTTTATGTCCTTTAGTAAAATTGTTGAGTCTTGCACATTATTTAATTAATTTTATCTCTAGGTACTTTCCTTTGTGCATTTATGTTTAATGTGAAGGAAATCTCTTTTTTTTTTAATTTTATAACTATTTCTGATGTAAAGAAAAGTTTTTGATTTTTCATATTTAATTTATATAAAGTACTTAAAGAAATTAATTTAAAAATCTCTTTTATTTGACTCTTGTGTTTTATATGTAGTCATTATCTGCAACTTACGGTAACTGATAGTTATAACTCTTATATATTTATTTATTTACTTAACTGTATTGCATTGATAAGAATCTCCAATGTATATTTTCATATAATAATCAAGGTGTTATTGTAGCCCATTATCTTTTTTTTTTCCTTCCCTTAAAGTGGAGAAACCATAGTATTTTTTAAACAAGATATTGTTTGTTTTATGTTTAGAATACATGTTTTTATCATGTCAGGAATTCTTCTTTTAGCTTCTAATTTGTTAAAAATTTAATTTTTTTTGACTAAGAGTGGATTTGGAATTTATCAAATAGGTTTTTAGTATCTTTTACTATTAATATGTGGCTTTTATTCTATGATCTAATGTAATTCATTATATTGAATTAGGCTTCCTAATATTTTTCCATTCTTTCAATTATTTTCTAAGGAGTCTTGAAGAGTTTTAAACGTGCCTTTCAAATTCATCATAAACTTTAAGGATTGCAAAAGGATAACCTTGACTTAAAAACATACTGTGTGGGGGAGGGTATAGCTCAAGTGATAAAGCGCATGCATGAGGTCCTGGGTTCAATCCCTAGTACCTCCATCAAAAAACTAAATAAATAAATAAATAAATAAATTACCTCCTCCCGCAAAAAAAATTTTTTTTAAAAAAACCTAATTACCTCCCAACCAAAAAAATAAACATGCTGTGGAACAGCAGATATGCAAATATGATTGCCTTTCTATTTTACAGAAATGCATAATCAGGATATTTGCTGGGTGAGGTTGATCTGTAAAAGGCAAGAGGAAAGCTGGAATATAATGCCATTTCCTTTACCTTTAAAGAAATGCTCTGTTAAAGTATTTTTACTCATTTAGATGTTGCTGTAAAAGTGGTCTTAGAAATTTGCATGCATAGTTTTATGTCTGTCTATGCCCATCTATGTGGATATTATATACACTATTATTTTTTGTCTCTTAAAACAAATTTTCTCTTATCCTCCAGCCTATCAGTGTTGCTATCCGACTGATTCCCAGTCTCACTGAAACTTTTTAAGCTTTCCTAGGTCACATGTCTCTATTTATCTTGTTGAATGGCTGTTTGTACTTCTTTTCCCTAGTATTAGAAAATAAGAGAAGCTAAAAATCAATAGAAGTGACTGTATTGAACACAATGAAGGTTTATGTGGGTATATGAGACTCTGTCACTTACCATAGACTCAATTCCTTTCAACTCTGTCCTGCTCTAGTCTGTCAATCAGATCCTCAGCCCTTAGCTCCTTTATTCTTTTGTAATAAGTTAATTGAGATAAAATAATTAAATAATTCAGTTAGCTTTCTAAGCCTTATCCAGGCACCATGATTATCTCCATTTTTAGTTTACTCAGTGAATTTCTTAAGTGTTCTTAAGAAAGTTTGCTTACAAGTTATTTTATAAGGAAACTGACTAAGCATCATGACATGTAATATATTATTAGAACATAAATTTGTTGCTTTTTTCACCCTAGATTTTTTGTAACTGTCGACTTTAATGATATTTTATGAACCCCACCTAGCAAAGTAAATGATTATTAGTGTGGCAAATCATTCAAAAGGACTAAGTTTCAATGTGATATTTATAATCATCTATGCGTTTTCTTAATTCAAAATAGTGCTTTCTGTTCATGTATTAAGAGCTCCAATTATAAATTATTAGTCACAAAATATAATTTAGAAATAGACCCAACATATGTTAATATACATCAATATCACATTTGTAAAGCAAAAAAATTGTAAAGACAACAGAAGAAAAAAATGCATTAATATATATTTTATGAGCTTTTAAATCTACCTGTATGTAATATATGCTATAATACTATAATCCAACCAAATAATTACTCAAACTTAAATTTTAGGCCTTTTTTTTTTCTATTTTTCTATGTTATGCATTTAGAACTTCAAGTACAACAGAAATAATAAATCACTATGTAGATAGCAATTAATGTTCTGTTCTCATGTTTTCCAAGACTGTTAAGCAATACTAGACTAAATTGAATCGTAATATTTTTGATACCTTCTTATATTGTAATTGATTTTGTTAACAAAGCATCAATAACATAATGTTTGTTTGGTTAATGGCAATGTGCATCAGAGTTGAAAAACATTCTTGTAGGGTGACCTTGCTTAAATCTGACTTTAGTTTGAAATAATTGAGAGCAACCTGGAAGCAGATTTATATGGTACTTTTGTCAGTAGTGGAGACAATTGTTTTGTTGCTGTTATTCTTAACATCTGCGGTGTAAAAAGAGTAATTTAAATTCAAACACACTCTTCTACATCTTATTTGTCTTGACAGAGATTAGTTCTGCATTTAATTACTTCATATCAAAGAACAATCATAGGAATTAAATCTGCAACATCAATATCAATTACTTTTTAAGAGTTAGCTAGAATACTAAATAAATGGAAGTCATTTATAATAGCATTTCCATTGGTTTTTCCAAAGAATGGACATAGAGCAATATGAATATAAATAAGCAAAGTATTTTTCACTCATTGTTCCTAATAATTCCATATTTCTTCTAGAAGTTTAGCTCTTTAGTGTTTTTCACATTGTTTTGTGATTCACTTGCATTAAAATCACTTAAGGTATCCATTAAGAGAAAGATTTCTGGGTTCTATCTCAGAGGGACTAAGTCAGAATCTCTAGGTGTGGGCCTGGGAATATGCACTTTCCATTTCCCAGAATGATTCTGAGACTCAGTAAAGTTATGAACCACTGTCTTAAGAGTAAGGATTTAGAAAATATCTTCTTGACACATCCACATCATTTATATGCTAATGGCTACAAAAGCTGTATCTGTGCTAGTCTCCTACAACATCTCTTCTGAGAACCACATCTTTATATACCCCTACTTATCTCATATAACTGAGACACAGTGTCACAAAGTGATCTCTTTATCTCTCCACCTGACTCACAACACAGAAACATACACCTCCTTCTCCCTTGACCTGTGCTCCTTCTTCTGAAGTCTAATGCCAACCAACTGTTACAGGGAAGAGTAGAATAGAAGTCACCTTGGTTTTTAGTCACCTGAAAAAAATGAATTTCTAACGGGAGACAGAGCGTGTTATGAACAGAGGGCTTTATTAGTGTAGTAAAAAGGTAGTAAAATATGGTACACCTCTGAGAATTGGAGGCAGGCCAATCAAGAGAGGAAAAATGGCACGTCTCCTTTGTTTTTCCTGTTCTTTTGTCCTGGCTTAGGGGTGTTTTCGTGATTGATTGATTTACAGCTCAGATTCTTTGAGAGCTCTGGTTACAGCTCAGATTCTTTGTGTGCTCGGGCTGACTGACAGCTCACATTCCTTGTGTTCAGGCATGCTCACCTTCTTCTACATATGTTTTTACCCATGATGCACACAGAGAAACCTATGGGAGGGGGCTAAAACTGTAATGTTAATTACATTATAATGAGCATTGGGTCAAGTTAAGCCAGGTCCTTCTCTCTATTGCACAGCTACAGTGTTAGATTTTAGCCAGCTTCTTTGCTGGCTCTCATTTAGAGAAAGTAAAAGTTTTTGGAGCCCCTTATCTTGAGTGCAGGCATACTGTTATGTTCTGGGCTGCTCCCTCCCCGTTTCTCTCCCCCTGCCCAGTGCTCATTTCTATCTAACTGCCTAACACAACCACCACAGCATTATGTCATCCACAATGACTTAATCACCAAGTCCTGTCAATTCTATCTTTTTAATATTTTAATCCATCCACTTCTCTCTTGTTGAATAATATCAACATCTTCATTGATTTCCCTACTTCTTCTTAGTTCCTCTCCAGAATTTTCTCCAAGCAACAGCAAAAGTAATCCTTCTAAAATACAAATATAGTCATGAAACTTCCCTGCTTAAATTCCCCCCCACACACATTGGTCCCCTGTAAGCGTAAAGATAAAAGTCCACATTTATTAAATTCTCATAACTGCTCATATTCTTCATGATATGATTACTGTCTTTCTATTTGTATCACCATTCCTCCTTCTCCCCATTGGCACATTTTGTTTTAGTTTTACAGAACTAACAATTTTCATTTTTAGGAATAAGTTATACTTTCTCTTTCCTCTATGGCACGTATCAAGTCATTATGAAAATTTCCAATTATTTATTTTTTCTCCTGTAAACTCAGTTTGTACACCTCTCTACCCCCAGTGTCAAGAACAGTTCCTAGTACATAGTATAAGCTCAAAAATTCTTCTGAATGAGTAGATAAATAATGAGTAACCCAATATATATGTCAGTAATATGTAATATAATAATAGCATTTAAACACACAGGCTCTGGAAACATTCAGTTAAACTCTGGCTTTGCTACTTAAGTGCCTCCAAAAATTTACATAAATTTCTCTGTATTAGGTCACTAATCTTTCAAGTAGTTATAATAATAGGATCTATCCCTTAAGATTTTCATGAAGATTAAATGAGAAAATACATATAAAGTTGTTAGAAAAGTGCCAAGCTCACAGAAGGTGTTCAATAAATGTCAACTACAATTTTTACTTCTTTCATGCTTCAAGAATTATTCCCCACCTCTAAGATAATTCATCATTTTATCCCTTTCAATTTTTTCCCTCTGCTCTCAGCCATCATCTTGTAAGAGTCATATTTGTTTTAGTTTAACTGTAATGGGTGTCTCTCCATACCCTCTATCACTTTAGAGGTTCTTCTCTGGATCTTCCCTTGCTGACACTGTTAGGTGTGATGAGCAGAATTTTAAACAATATTCTTGCTGAGTTGATACAGTCAAAAGAAAAATATGTTTAGTTTCTATAGAGTTTCCTGATAATATGCAATACTTTTCTTGTCTTGGTAACCATATCAACACTTTGGGGTAATATCTTCAGGGAACAGTGTATCAGAACATCAAGATTGTAATAATTTCTTGGAGGCATAATTGGTAGCTCTAAACCCACATCTCAAATCCTGTGCTTGAATAATCATTTTGCTGACAACAGAAAGACTTACTTGTTACTTATTTTAAAGAAAATTAATAAATGGTTCAACCTTGGGTCAGACTTATACCAAAACAGTATTATTTCTCACTTGGTCAGTTCATAGAAATATTTGTTAGGCCACGAAGTAAGTTTTAGAAGATGAGGAAATGGAAATCTTATATAAATTTGTATACAAAATTTGTAAGATTTTATAAGATTTGAATTCTTATTTTACTTTGGCTATTTCAGACTGTAGATTATCATTTCAGATAATTCCAAAAGAATGGTTTCCTAAGTAAATAATATACTTTTTAAAAAAAGTTTTGCAGCAATAATATGAATAAAAAGATTTAAGGAAAGTTTTTATTTTTCCAATAGAAATCAAATCATCAGCATTTTAGACATGGAAAAGATGTCAGAAGTTATCTATCCTAATTCACAGACATATGGAAACATCACCAAAAATTATATATGACTTAGCTGATATCACACAGCTGGACAAGTGTCAAGATAAAACTTACATGTGCTGACTCTCAATTTATTGTTTTTATTAAACAACAATACTAATCAAATTAGTTTATTATAATAGGAAATATTTATAATTAGAAAACAACAATGACAGAATTGACATGGAGGGGAGAATTATATAATATAATTATCCCTCCTGGTCATTTTAACTTATAATAAAAGAATTTTATAATGAGGTAGAAAAGTTTATATCTTAAGAACTTCAGTGGACACAAAACAATACCCATATACCTTGAAAAGTTGTACTTAAACTGATCTTTTACTGAGGAGGGCAAACATTTATGTGTAGGGGCAATAAATAAAATTAAATTTGAAATTTTAGAAGGAGGTTTGTTCTTTAAATAAATCTTATAAGATGCTGTAAATAACGATTATCTTAAAAAATGAGCAACCACAGTATAAATGTGTATCTATTAAAGCTGAGCATTTTCATTAGAATCAATGAGGATTCAAAAACAAGCAGTTTCCTAGACCCCCATCTTGGACCACATCTCAGAACTGCAAAATCTGAATCTATGGGGGCAGGGCCTGGGATTGCATTTTATGGTTACCACACATGCCCCCTACCACCTTTATTCTCTTGCAGTATAAAATTTGAAGGTTACTAAATTAGTTTAAGAAACACTTACATTCATATTTAAAAATTGAGTGAAGTGATGTCAGCATCATGGTGATATAAGATGTTCCTCCTTTTTATCCCCATTTTAAAACGATGAAATAGACATCCATCCATGAAGAAAAGCACCTTTGTGGGTGTTGTAGGATCTAGCACCATATGCCAAAGACCCTAGAGGAGTCTTGTTCACCTGTGCATCCAGTAATAGGCAGACCACAGTATTGACTGCAGAACCAGCAAAGCCAGTGAACCTACCCAGACTTCTCTCATCATGGTTAGGAAAATATCAGAGAGTGCTGACCTGGGCAGATACCCATACAGGAGAAATAATTTGCAGAAGTCCTGCCTTCCCAATGAGAGATTCCAGCATGTGATTGGAACTAGTATGTATATGAATTCGGTCACAGAGGAGACAGCAGTAAGAGAAACTTTCCCAACACCTGTACCCAAGGAAACATTGCATACTGCCAGTTTATCCAGAAGCAGTGACTTCTCTCACAGGGAAAAGGATAACAATGAGTTGTACAGGTTATGGCTGGAAAAACCCATTTATCTCCAACAGTACCCAAAATACTAAGGTGGGACCTCCATGACTAGGAGGAGGGGTGAGTTTGGAAAAAGGCAGGTAAGAATTTCAAAGGGCATTAAAGGGATTGCATTCAGCATGAAGTCCACCAAGGAGCCTCTGGGAGTACTACATCCATGAATCTCCCTACTAGGTCCACAGGCACCTATGAAGCTCTGAGCACTAAACGTACACTCCCCAACTTATTAACTGGCTCTTTGTGCATGCTCTGTGTACAATGGTGAGAGAGTGCTCCAGTAGATAGTGAGCACATTCAGAGATCAGGTATGGTCTGATCAGGTATGGGGCAAGGGAGAAACCACAAGCTTGAGCTATAGTGAAAGCTTCTGGAAAACAAAAGGGAAGTTTCTACTAGCCAACCCAGTGAGTTATAAGAATCAGAGGAGGACATAAAAGCTTAACAATTCTGTTACAAAAGGGAACAAGAAAAGTGGAACAGGTGTACCCATACAAAGTTGGGGAAAACTCCAGATAGTAATGACATCATTGAAAAGAATACATCACCTGCAGGCAATTAGGAAAGATTTCTGCTACTTCAAATGTGAAAGCATTTATGCAAATCTTAAAGGAACATGAAAAAAATCAAGGAAGCATACCATCACAAGAAGAAATAACTATTCTCCGATAACTGAGTTAAAAGGCATGGAATTTTGTGATTTAGGTAACTGGTAAAGAATTCAAAATAGTTGTGTTGAAGAAATTTAATGAGGTACAAGAAATAAACAATTCAAAGGAACCTCAAAAAACATGAAAAAATGAAATTTTAACAAAGAAATAGAAATCATAAAAAAAAGAACCAAACAAAAATTCTGGAGCTGAACAACTCAATGAATAAAATGGAAAATGCGATAGAGAGTGTTTGTAGTAGAGTAGAGGAAATGGAAGATGGAATAAGAGTTAGAGGATAGGAATTTTGAAATAGCCCAGTTAGAGGAGAAAATTTTTTAAATGAAAAAGAGGGGAGAAAGCCTACGTGATCTATGGAAATTTATCAAAGAACAAATATTAGAATAATTGGGATTGTAGAAGAGAGAAGAAAGGAATAGAAAATTTAAAGAAATAATAGCTGAGAACTTCTTAAACCTGTGGAGAGAATTGGACATCCAAATTCATGAGACTAATAGATCACCCCATTATCTCAATGCAAAAATAACTTCTCCATTACACAGTATAATTAAATTGTCAAAAATTAATGACAAAGAAAGAATTCTAAAAGCAGCCAGGGGAAATAAGATTGAAGCCCAAAAGAAGTACCCAATAGGCTATCAGCAGTTTTCTCAGTAGAAATTATACAGGCTAGGAGAGAGTGGAATAAATATTCAAAGTGTTGAAGGAAAAAAATTGTAGCCAAACACACTCTGTCCAGCAAAGTTATCTTTCATATATGAAGGGGAAATAAAGACTTTCTTAGACAAGCAAAAGCTGAGGGAGTTCATTACCACTAGAACTGCCTTGCAAGAGATGATGAATGGAATTATTCAAGGTGAAATTAAAAGATGCTAGGCAGTGGCATGAAAACATCCAAAAGTATATAACACACTGGTAAAGGTAAATGTACAGCCAGAATTAGAAAACTCAAAGTCTGTAATAGGATAGTTTGTTAACCACTTAATCATACTATAAAGGTCAAAGGGAAAGAGTGTTACAAATAAATATAGCTACTATAATATGTTAATAAATACACAATATAAAAAGTAAATAATGGCATCAAAATATAAATGAGAGGAGTAAAAGTTTGAAACCACTGTAGATGATTTTATTTAAGTTGATATCAGCTTAAAATGGACTGTTTTATCTATGAGATATCTTATGTAAGCCTCATGGTGATCATAAAGCAAAAAAAAAAAAAAAAAAAAAAAAAAAACTGGAGCAAATGCACAAAAGATGAAGAAAGGGAAAACAGAGCACATACCACTATGGGAAATCACCAATTTACAAAGGTAGGCAGAAACAGAACAAAAAAGAAAAAATAGAAATACAAAGCAACCAAAAAACAATCAGATGGTATTAGTAAGTCCTCATATATCAATAATAATTCTAAGTGTAAAGTGGTTAAATTCACCAATCAAAAGGGATAGAGTGGCTGAGTGGATTAAAAAAAAAAAAAGACCCAACTGTATGCTGCCTGTGAGAGATGCAATTTAGTTTTAAGGACATATGTAGGCACAAAATGAAGGGATGGAAGATATTTTACATCAGTAGAAACAAATGGAAGTGAGGATAGATATGCTTCTATCAGACAAAATAGACTTTAAGCCAAAAATGGTAACAAGAGACAAAGAAGGTCATTATAGAATGATGGAAGAGTCCATTCATCAAGAAGATATAATAATCATAAATGTATATGCACTCAAAATTGGAGGGCCTAAATGTATTAAACAAATACTAACAGATCTGAAGGGAGAAATAGATGACAATACAGTAATAGCAGGGGACTTTAATACCCTACTTTGAGCAATGGTAGATCATCCAGACGGAAAATCAACAAAGAAGCAAGGGACTTGAACCATACGTTAGAACAAGTGGACCTAACAGATATTTATAGAATGCCCATCCAACAGAAGCACATGATCCTCTCAAATGCATATGGATTAACCACATAATAGGACACAGAACAAGTCTTAGCAAATTTAAGATATTGAAATAATACCAAGTATCTTTTCTGACCACGATGATATGAAGCTAGGAATCAACAAGAGGAAAGCTATAAAATCTACAAATATGTGGATATTAAACAACACACTCCTAAACAACCAGTGGGTTAAAGAAGTCAAAAGTTAGACCAAAAAATTATCAAAACAAATGAAATGAAACACAACATACCCTATGTGATACTGCAAAAGCAGTTCTAAGAGGGAAATTTATAGTGATTAATACATATGTTAAAAAATAGATCTTAAATTAACAACCAAACTTTACACCCAAGGAATTAGAAAAAGGAGAACTGAGTCCAAAGTTAGTAGAAGGAAGAAAATAACAAAGATCAGAGCAAATGAAATAGAGACCAGAGAAACAATAGAACAAATCAATGAAACTGGTTTTTCAAAGAGCTAGTTTTTCAAAAAGACAAACAAAATTGACAAACTTTAAGCTAGACTAAGAGAGAAGACTCAAATAGAATCAGATATGAGACTGATACTACAGAACTGATACTACAGAAATACATAGGATCATAAGAGACTACTGTGACTTATTATATGCCAACAAATTGGATAACCTAGAAGAGATGCATAAATTCCTAGAAATATACAACCTACCAAGACTGAATCAGGAAGAAATAAAAAATTTGAAAGACCAAAAATGAGTAAGGAAATTGAATCAGTAATCAAAAACTTCCCAATGCAGAAAAGCCTAGGACCAGATGGCGTCACTTGTGAATTCTATCAAATATTCAAAGAACAATTAATGTCAGTCCTTCTCAAACCCTTCCAAAAATTTAAAGGGAGAGAACACTCTCAAACACAATTTATGAGGAACAAAGTTGGAACTAGAAGATAAATAATTCCGGGAAAACCACTGTACAGCATAGTGTATTAATCAACAGTACTGTACTCTAAACTTTGAAGTTGCTAAGATCTTAATTGTTTCCACCACAAAAAATGATAATTATATGATATGATAGTAGTGTTAGCTTACACGACAGTGGTAATCATAGGTATGATATATAAGTGTATCAAATCAGTGTGTTATACACCTTAAACTTATACAGTGTTCCTGTTTATGTTCACTTATATTTTGGGTGACTTTCTTAGACTAACTCTTCAAAGTCTGTATTTTTGCATGTGTGGCTAGTGAAATCTCTGTTAACTTCATGGTTATCTAATAATTGGACAGACATGTCCTTAAATGGTTTGAAACAATAACTATCTGACCATTTGCTATGTGGCTCCCTGTATGCAAGTGTTGGGGCATCTTTTAGATTCCCAGGCATGCACCTTACTCCTCTCTCTTAGCCTTCACTTAATTGCTTGTGAAGAGCTTCAACATAGCCAGAGGTGAGAGATTAGGGCCTTTTCATGTTTTCCTTGGGTTTGTGCACAGCCCAACATATGTGCATGATCTTCTAGAGTCCCAAAAATATTTTGGACTTTTTCAAAGCCCCCAGTGGTCATTTCACTACCCGTGTTTTCTTTTAATTTTTTTCACATGCTCTTATTTGACGTAGTTATTATCACCATTTAAGGCAGCTGTGATGTGAAATAATTGTCTTTGATATTTTTTAACGCATGCTCTCAGGGAAAGGGCTGTTTGCACTGAGAAAACTTTGAGTCAGGTAAGATAAATATGACTTCTATAAAAGGGAGTCCCAGTGAGCTGACACACAGGTAATAGTGACATTGTACTCTAGGAATGGGGCCTATCTGGGAGGTCCAAACCCAGTATTCTCTTTTTAGTGGATTCTAGGTTGCTGATTTTCACATATACAATAATTTCAAGGCTGTTAGTTTTCAAAGCTACTATAGAACTGGGGAAGATGGAAAAAGGCATTTTAAAATGCCACAAAATTCACCATTTTTATCAAGATCCAGCCATTTTTCTTGTAGAAACACACCTTGGATGGATGGAAACCTGTAGTTTTCATAATTCTTGATTTTTTTTTTTCATTCTATATGGCTTATTTCATCTTTTTTTTCAATTAAAGTACAGTCAGTTGTAATGTGTCAATTTCTGGTGTGCAGCACAATGTCCCAGTCATGCATATACATACAAATATTTTCATATTCTTTTTAATTAAAGGTTATTACAAGATACTGGATATAGTTCCCTGTGCTATACAAAAGAAACTTTTTTTAAAACTATTTTTAAACATAGTGGTTAACATTTTGTAGACTCCACATACAAGTGATATTATATGGTATTTTTCTTTCTCTTTCTGGCTTACTTAGAATGACAATCTCTAGGTCCATCCATGTTGCTGCAAATGGCATTAGTTTATTCTTTTTTACGGCAGAGTAGTATTCCATTGTATAAATATACCACTACTTCTTTATCCAGTCATCTGTCGACGGACCTTTAGGTTGTTTCCATGTCTTGGCTATTGTATAAAATGCTTTATGAACATTGGGGTGCATGTATCTTTTTGAATTAGAGTTCCCTCTGGTTAGATGCCCAGGAGTGGGATTGCTGGATCATATGATAAGTCTATTTTTAGTTTTTTGAGGACTCTCCTTACTGTTTTCCATAATGGCTGCACTAAACTACATTCCCACCAACAGTGTAGGAGGGTTCCCTTTTCTCCACACCCTCTCCAACATTTATTGTTTGTGGACTTTTTAATGATGGATATTCTGAACAGTTTGCGGTGATACCTCATTGTAGTTTTGATTTGCATTTCTCTGATAATTAGCGATGTTGAGCATTTTTTCATGTGCCTATTGGTCATTTGTATGTCTTCATTGGAGAATTGCTTGTTTAGTTCTTCTGCCCATTTCTAGATTGTGTTGTTAGGGGTTTTTTTTGTTGTTGTTGTTGTTATTAAGTAGTATGAGCTGTTTATGTATTCTGGAAATAAAATTTTTATCAGTCTGCAAATATTTTCTCCCATTCTGTAAGTTGTAATTTTGTTTTGTTTATGGTTTCCTTTGCTGTGCAAAAGCTTGTAAGTTTAATTAGGTCCCATTTGTTAATTTTTGCTTTTATTTCTATCACCTAGGTAGAGTGCCCTAGTAGAACATTGCTAAGATTTATGTCAGATAATGTTTTGCCTATGTTTTCTTCTAGGAGGTTTACTGTGTCTTGTCTTATATTTAAGTCTTTAAGCCATTTTGAATTTCTTTTTGTGTATGGTGTGAGGGAGTATTCTAACTTCATTGATTTACATGCTGCTGTCCAGTTTTCCCGACACCACTTGTTGAAGAAATTGTCTTCTCCATTGTATATTGTATATTCTTGCCTCCTTTGTCAAAGATTAATTGACCATAGGTCTGTGGATTTATTTCTGGTCTCTATTCTGTTCCATTAATCCGTATGTCTGTTTTTATGCCAATACTATGCTATTTTGATTACTGTAGCTTTGTGGTATTGTCTGAAGCCTGGGAAGGTTATTCCTCCGGCTTCATTCTTTTTCTGTAATATTGCTTTGGCAATTCTGGGTCTTTTGTGATTCCACATAAATTTTAGGATTATTTGTCCTAGTTCTGTGAAAAATGTTCTGGGTAATTTGATAGGGATTACATTAAACTTGCAAATTGCCTTGGGCAGTATGGCCATTTTAAAATTGTTGATTATTCCAATCCAAGAGCATGGGGTGTCTTTCCATTTCTTTAAATCATTTTTAATTTCCTTAATCAATGTTTTGTAGTTCTCCATGTATAAATATTTCACCTCCTTGGTCAGATTTATTCCTAAGTATTTTATTGTTTTGGATGTGATTTTAAAAGGGATTGTTTCTTTACTTTCTTTTCCTGCTATTTCATTGTTACTGTAAAGAAAGGCAATTGATTTCTGTATGTTAATCTTGTATCCTGCTACCTTGCTGAATTCTTTTATCAGCTCTAGTATTTTTTTGTGTGGAACTTTTAGGGTTTTCTATATATAATATCATGTCATCCACATATAGTGACAGAATTCTTGATTTTGACAATTATTACCTGTGTCTTCATTGCTTTTATGGATGAGCAGTTTCTCAGAAGTCCCTATTTCCCCATCCTGGGGATGGGGCATGCTTGGTTATTTTTTGGTGAGCCCATTTGGTGAAATTTTAATTTCTCTGATAACTTTCAGTTCTAAAAGTCATATTTTATCTTTTTAATATTTTTCTTACATTTCTCTTCTGAGACTTTCTTTCTACCCCTTTCAATACTACTTCCCTTTACTTTACAAGGCATGGTTATAATAGGTACTATAAAGTGTTTCTTGGATAATTACAACATGTGGGTCATCTCAGGGTTAATGTCTGTTGATTGTTTTCCCTTGAGAATTTGACAGAAATTCCTGGTCTTTGTATATTGAACAACTTTTAATTGTCTCTTGGGCATTTTAATATTACAAGATTGTAGGTCAATAGGATTTTTTTAAAGTGTCGCTTGAGCCAGTTAGGTTTCGGCTACATGTTTCAACTTGCCTTATTTGGCTGTGGTTCTAATGTAAGTTCAGTTTCCAAAGCTTTAGCAGCATTATTTGGATCTGCCCACTGTGCACCACCCAGGACCAGTCTGAGACTTTTGGTATGCTCTACAGGGTCATATTTGATGCATATACAATTTAGATATGAGTCCAGAATTCATTGGCAACTTTATGGGATCCCATTTTCAAGTTCCCTTTTCTTCCTGATCTCCCTCATATTCTCCATCTCACAAAGTCCTGTTACTTATTTATCTCACTAGAAAGCCAGAGTGTTTTTCTCTCTGCTTTATCACAAACTTTTCTATCTGGCTCTGTTTCTAGGGCCACATGGCAGGAGGGTAGAGAAAGAGAGACAAAATAAGAAACAGGGTTTTCCCACACAATCTTTGGGCCATAGTTCTGATAATAGAGAAGGATTTTCCGTCCTCAGAGCTTCAGGTGCCTTCTTGCCTATTGCTGCGCCACTGTTATAGGGCTGTAGCACCAGGAATGGGGCTTGCTTGCAGGCCAGACCAGAAAAGGAAAAATATAGAAGCTATTTGCCACTCTTTCTGTCCCTTAGGCATCCTCCTTCCCCTGAGTCAGACCAGAAAGAGAGGACTTCCCTTTAACTTCCACCTGTACTTGGTGCAATTCTGGGAATAGGCTGTATTGGAGTCTAAGGACCTACAGAATTTTTAAAAAACTCACAACTCAGTGCCAGATTGCTCATTCTTCCAGTTCTGATTTCCCTAGTTCCTTCTTGCTACCACTTACTTTTCAGATGCCCCAGATGGCCGCTCCATTTAATCTGTCCAGGAATTTTAGTTGCTTTTCAGTAGGGGGAGCCAGTGTGAAGTCTGTTCACTCCATCTTAACAGGAAGTGACACTCTTATGTTTTAAACACTGGAAATCATATTATTCCCATTTCTATTATTAGATATTAATATTATGCTTTTAATTCTTTTAAGCTTATCATAGAAAAAATTGTGATGAACTTACAATGACCGTATAAATAGTCTTGATAACAAACAAATTAAGAAATAAAAATCTCCAAAACAGAAAATCCTTTCCATAAAGGAGGATTGAAAGCTTATTTTCAGGAACATTTGTATTCAGAGGTTAAAATATGGAATAAGTTCTTCTACTCTCTGTTTTATGTTATCAGTAAGCCTACCCACAATACACCTCTCCTTTGAAATTCAGAGTAATTACTAAGAACAGTGAGTTTTGTTGTGATTTGAAAAACTGGTCAAATAAGGCTTATCCTTAAATCTCCCAAGTAATCTCAGACATTCAAGACACATATGAAGAAATCCCCAGTGTAGCTTCTGGTAGCTGTAATACCAATAATGTGAGCTTTATACACAAGATCACTAGTTAAAACCTAAATTTCTCATTTGTGTAACACTATAAATAAGCATTATAGTCTTGGGGAAAATTCTAGGAAGCTTTCACACCCCTCAGTAGAGACAAAGTGAGACAAAGTAAGCCAAATGCAAATGATGCTCAAAGACACTGACTTTATGCAAGTTCACTTTGAATTACTATCTAGATCAGTTCTTATCTGTTTGAGGGTCAGGGGCCTTTTTGAAAATCATAAGAAACCGAGGTCCACCTCCCCAGAAAAGTGTGTGTGTATAATATTGTACATACATTTTTTGCAGTTTCACATACTCCTAAAGCCTGGATTAAGAACCCTTGGCCTAGAAATAAGTGATGAGTAATTTTGTATTTTCAGCCCCTCTCTCTTGAGTTCCAGATTTTTATTTTCAATTATCTATGGGAAAACTCTGCCTATGTATACTGGAGTCACCTCAAACTGAACTGTCATACCAAGCTTGCCACTTTACATCACCATTTTTCTTTTCTCAATTAATGTATTCACCCTCCACCTAGTCACCAAAACTAAAACCTAGGAGTCATCTCAGAACCTCCTCTCTTACATCTCACAGCCAAAGCTCACGCAGTGCATTGTACTTTCTGAGTGCAGCTTCAATCTGTTCCCTCACAGATTGCTGAGACCTCACGGAAGCCTTCATTACATTCTACCTGATCTCATATAGAGGGCTCTTAAGTTGGCTTTCTGCCTCAATTCTTCCATGGTCATAATATCCTTCACACTATTGCCAATTATATTTCTAAAACATGAATTTGAATATTGCATTCCCCTTCTGCTGCCTAAAGCAGTGATTTCTAGAAATAAAATAAAATATAAATCAGCAGACTCCTGTTTGTTTCTCGAGTGAGATATCTTCTGGAAGTGCAATATATCAAACAGAAAAATGGGATAAACTTTGTACAAAATATTATTTCCCAAACTTGCCACGTTATGACTCTCCCTATGTGTGGAGAGCCTGTTTAACGCTTATCAGAGATACACTTCAGTCTTACCTAGGCATAATTTCTATGGGCGGAACATAGGAATCCATATTGTTTGTAAGTACCAAGTGATTTTCATAAATAGGCAAGTTTGCAAAACACTGATTGAGTTAGGCATCAAATCTAAGTGATTTAGTGGGGAGAGTATAGCTCAAGTGGTAGAGTACATGTTTAGTATGCATGAGACCCTGGGTTCAATCCCTAGTACTCTCCATAAATAAATAAACCTAATTACCTAAGTGATTTAAAATGACACAAAATGGGACATCACAATTTGACCCCAATTTATTTTTCTAACCTTCTTTCTTTCATGCAGCATTTGCTCCAATCACATCACACTATTCACAATTCTTTGAATTTGCCACAACCCTTTTGGTCAGTGCATATCCAGTTTCCTATTTCCAGAATGTGTTTCCTCATCTTACCCACCTGTTGCCTGTCTTCCTGTCCTTGAAGAACCAAAGCAAAGGTCAGCTTCTCTGTGAAACAGTCCCTGATTCTTTCTTTATAGAACTTAGCACATTTTATATATCACAGCTTCTACCATCAGTTTGATGACAAGTACTATGTCTGATCTCTATTTGTGTCTTTAACACATGGCACAATATCTAATACATAATAACCACTCAGTAAACATGTTTTTAATATTGAATTCATAAGTTCATAAATCAATAAATGAATCAATTCATGAATAAGTGAACAACCTAGGATAGCAAATATCATACTTAGAAAAGGGAATATGATTATTTGCCAAAAGTAAAACATTGGATTTATATAATTTTGACCACAATTTACTTTAAAATACTTCGATATAAATCATGTAATGAAAATATGGGTGTGGATCAACATTAATGTATAAACCAGATGCAGTTAGTTAAGATCTGGAGTACTCCTTTAAGGGATCCACATTCTTGGGGATAGTTTCATTCCAAGGATATGTTTCAAGTTTTTCAAGTATTTCTATGTAAATGTACAATGTAGGGTTCTTTAATTAGCATAAGAAATAAGTTTTTATTGATGATATTCGAATAGTTCAAAATTTTAGCTGGCCAGAAAGTTGTACAGGAACCTCCACCCTTGTGTACAAGGATCTGGAAGTCTCAGCCAACTAACAACTTCAAAGAAACTCACTAACCTAAGACACTGGACCACCAGCCAATCCTCTATCTCCAGCCTCCATACTTAATATGGGAATCTGTTGTCTGATGCAATTAGAAGATTTGCTGATTCTGCCATCAGAACATTGGTGCATCTATCTTTTTTTTTTTAAATGAAGTATAGTCAGTTTACAATGTTGTGTCAACTTCTGGTGTACAGCATAATGTTCAGTCATACATATACGTACATGTATTCATTTTCATACTCTTTGTCATTATAGATTACTACAAGATAAAGTGAAACCTCCATCACTCATGCAAAAGCATTGTCTAAGTAAGGAGGTAAATGATGAAGACTTCAAATAATACAGAAGAACCAATTGTATGACTTTTTTTTTTTTTTTTTTTGCCTGATAGTGTGTGGCAGGATTCAGCCTGGTACTAGCTTTCATTGTAATGTACCATCTGGTAGTGAGGGCATCAGCAGACTACATATAACTCGTACCTATATGTTCCCTACAACTTTTATTTTGAAAAATATTGAACCTATGCAAAAGTTGCAGGAATAATACAATGAATTACCACATACCCTTCACCTAGATTTACTAATTATTAACATAAGATGATTTCACATTTGTGCACGCTCTTTTTCTCTCTCTCTTTCTGTATGTGTGTGTTCCCAAACCACCAAATGTATTTCATGCTTACTTTGAGATTATGTTGTCTGTTTTGTAACAATGCACTCCTAAATTCTTCAACATGTAACCTCTCAGAACAAGGACATGCATAAACACAGTATAATAATCACACTCAAAAACTTTAACATTAATATAATACTATTGTCTAATATACAAGCCATACCTACGTTTCCTCAATTGTCCCTTATAGATGTTTACTTCTGGATTCAGAATCCAATCAAAGAAGTTTTGACATGCCTCTTTAGCTTTTTCAAATCTAGAATAATTCCCTAGCCATTTTCTCTTTTAATTTGTTTTTCATGAAACTGACATTTTTGAGGAGTCCAGACCAGTTGTTTTGTATATTGTTTATCAATTGGGACTAGTCTGATTGTTCCTTCATGATCAGATTTAGTATGAACATTTTTGACAGAAATACCACATAGAAGATGTTTCATCCTCCTTAGTACATCACATCAGGAAGTAATTATGTCCATTATTGGTAATGATAAGTTTGATTACTTGGTTAACATGGTGTCCAACAGATTTCTCTTATAGACGTAGTGTTCTCCTTTGTAATTATTACGTAATCTGTCAGGTAATACTTGTAGACTGTGTGAAAGTTTTGTTCTTCAAGCCTTTGTCCATTGATAACTTGATATTCTTGACTGAAACAATTATTACTGTGCTTTTTGTAAAATGTTGGTTTTCCAATTCTGTGTTTTTACATTAGAATTTTCTATAAAGAACTTCCCCCTACTCCCCTTTCATAATGCCACTATATATTCATGAGTTGTTTATTCAATGTATTTCAACCCATTGCTATTATTATTATTGTTGTTGTTGTTGTTATTATTAAAGTATAGTTGACTTATAATGTGTTAGTTTCTGGTGTACAGAATAGTGATTCAGTCACATATATATCTGTGTGTGTGTGTGTGTGTGTGTGTATATATATATATATATATATATATATATATATTCTTTTTCATTATAGTTATTACAAGGTATCGAATATAGTTCCCTGTGCTGTACCATAGGACCTTGTTGTTTATCCATTTTATGTATGGTAGTTTGTATCTGTTAATCCAAAGCTCCTAATTTATCCCTCCCCTTCTTTTCCCTTTTGGTAACCATAAGCTTCTTTTCTATGTCTGTGAGTCTGTTTCTATTTTGTAAATAAGTTCATTTGTATCCTTCTTTTAGATTTCACATATTCATGTGATATTTGTTTTTCTCTGACTTACTTCACTTAGTATGATAACCTCTAGGTCCATCCATGTTGCTGCAAATGGCATTATTTTATTCATTTTTATGACTAAGTAGTATTCCATTGTATATGTACACCACAACTTCTTTATCCAGTCATCTGTTGATGGACATTTAGGCTGTTTCCATGTCTTGGCTATTGTAAATAGTGCTGCTATGAACAATGGGGTGCATGTATATTTTTGAATTAAGGTTCTCTGTGGATATATGCCTGGGAGTGGTATTGCTGGATCATATGGTAAGTCTGTTTTTTGTCTTTTGAGGAATCTCCATACTGTTTCCCACAGTGGCTGCACCAAACTGCATTCCCACCAGCAGTGTAGGAGGGTTCCCTTTTCTCCACATCCCCTCCAGCATTTATGATTTGTGGACTTCTGAATGATGGCCATTCTGACTGGTGTGAGTTGATACCTCATTGTAGTTTTGATTTGCATTTTTCTGATAAATAGCGATAGTGAGCATCTTTTTGTGTGCCTATTGGCCATTTGTATGTCTTCATTGGAGAAATGTCTGTTTAGGTCTTCTGCCCATTTTTGGATTGGTTTTGTTGCTGTTATTGAGTCGTATAAGCTGTTTATATATTCTGGAAGTTAAGCCCTTGCCAGTCACGTTATTTGCAATTATTTTCTCCTGGCACATAAGTTGTATTTTGTTTATGGTTTCCTTTGCTGCACAAAAGCTTATTAGTTTAATTAGGTCCCATTTGTTTATTTTGGCTTTTATTTCTGTTGTTTTGGTAGACTGACTACAAAAACATTGCTATGATTTATGTCAGGGAATGTTTTGCCTATATTCTCTTCTAGAAGATTTATGGTGTCCTGTTTTATGTTTAAGTCTTTAAGCCATTTTGAGTGTCTTTTTGTGTATGGTGTGAGGGAGTGTTCTAACTTCATTGATTTACATGCGGCATAACTTTGTAGTATTGTCTGAAGTCTGGGAGGGTTATTCCTCCAGCTTCGTCCTTTTTCTTCAGTATTGCTTTCACAATTCTGGGTCTTTTGTGATTCCATATAAATTTTAGGATTATTTGTTCTAGTTCTGTGAAAAATGTCCTGGGTAATGTGATAGGTATCACATTAAATCTGTAGATTTCTTTGGGTAGTATGGCCTTTTAACAATATTAATTCTTCCAGTCCAAGAGCATGGGATATTGTTCCATTTCTTTAAATCATTTTTAATTTCTTTTATTAATGTTTTATAGTTCTCAGTGTGTAAGTCTTTCACCTCCTTGGTCGGGTTTATTCCTATTATTATTATTTTAATGGTAAAATTGTTTCAAAAATGATCCAGTGGATTCCTCTTCATATTGGTCCTCATTTCATTTTGATATCTCTCCTTTTGTAGTTCAAAAAGATACTACTAGCTCACCTTATACTTTCCCTCCCCAGACCTGAAATCAGTTATTTCTCCAAGGAGTCATGTTTCTTTTTAGTAACATTTTAATAACATATAGTAACATTTAGAAACCAAGATACGAGCAATAGGTGTTCTTATTGCTCCTGGGATATCATTGCTTCTAGGACCTTATATTGGGCAAGACTTTTAATTCATGAGTTCATACTCTAGTTATAATCCAATATCAGAGGGTTCTTCTACATTGCCATTCCATATTTGTATTTTTTTCCACCTTTAGAGGCCTGTTTCCACCAAAATATTAACATATTCAGTCATTTGCTCAATTTTATAGTTTGCACAAAATAGTTTTATGATTACTACTGCATACCACTGCCAACAAAAAACCTAAGTAAAGTTCTTGATGTCTTTGCAGTTTTTGATTCCTTAGAATATATTCCAGTGAGGATGTATAGTCAGAGTAATATAGTCAAATGTTACTTGGTTTAATTCTGTGTGTGGTTTTGTAATTAATTTGATTAATAATTACATCCATTTACTTATCTTTGATTTTAACTTTTTTCTACTCTTGCTAATTAAATTTCATTTTTTGAATATGTAAATTATTCACATGACTTGAAAACCAAAACTACATGTTAACAAGATACTCGAAGAAGTCTCATTCTCTTCTCTATTGCTCTTACACTGTCACTACCCATATGCTGAGGGTGCCAATTTAATTCGTTTCTGGTTTGTCTTTCCTGTGTCTCTTTTTGTGAGAAATATGACAGACACTTCATATTCTCCCTTCTTTCTTACACAAAATATAATGCACACTACACAGTCTTTTGTAACTTGTTTCTTTCACTTAATGACATATTCTGGAAAGTACTCAATTGATATTTTCTTTTTTTTTTTTTTGTAGCTTAGATGTAGCATATTTTATTCAATTAATCTTCCAAATGTGGGCATTTAGGTTGTTTCCAATATGTTATGATTATAAATAATGCCACAGTGAATAAAATTGTGCATATGTCTTTTCCCCCAAATCAATGGAGAAATGCCTAGAAGTGGGTTGTTGATTCAAAGGGCAAATATATAGTTACTTCTGTTAGCTATTGCTGAATTTACCATCATAGGATTTGCACCATTTTGCATTCCCATTGGCAGTATGAGAGTGAACATTTCCCATGACCTTGTCAACAAGCTTACTGTCAAGCTTTTGAATTTTTGCCAAACAACTAAGAGGTGCAAAATGTTATTCAGTAGAGCTTTGGTTTGCATTTTTTTTTTTTATCAGTGGAGTTTACCATATTTTTGTAAGTCTAAGGCTAACTGTTACATCTTTTGAATGAACTGTCTGTTCATGCCTTTTGTCCATTTCCTCTTAATTGAGTTTTTGGTGGTTTTCTCAATTTTTATGTCGTGATATTGGCCCTTTATCTTATATCTCACCTTTCCTTTGTTGTCCAATGCAATAAAATATCAAAAGTATTATTATGAATTGCCTAATTTGCTTAGGCTGATACACAGCAAGTTAATTTACTGATTCTAGCACACTGTGACTTGAGTCTTCTGACTCAAACAAGAGGTGGAGAATTCAAGTGGACTTATGAAGATAACCATAATTTAAGTCCTCAGTTGCTTATCTCTCTTGTGGACAGATGTTTCTCACAGCATAGAAGCTTTTCAATTTTAGGAAGGTAATAGGTGCATATGATGTATATTATGTCACATCACTCATTAGATATGGGATAGCACCACATAATCAAATACATAAATATTTCTGAAATAAGACTTAGGAATATTTATACTAGATGGAATAAATAAAAAACATAAATAGACTCACATCAGCTCAGGTCAGGTTTTGTGGTCAGATTAGTTTAGGTAGATTAAGTTTTGCCACCAATGCTTTGTGAATAAAACTTGCAGTTTCCAGAGCTTTTATTGATTTTGAAATTGTGTATAACAGATTGCAGACCTATAACTAGTTGAGCCAATCATTTTTGTGTATTGTTTATTTGAGAAAGTTGTATATTATTAAATAAAGCTTTAAGAGTATCATTAAAAATTTAAGTAAAATGTCTTTTTAAAAAAATTATAAAGACAGATTATTTATACTAGGCTGACAATATTAAATAACTTCCTTAAACTTTACAATCCTACCTAATCAATATGAATGTGGAATTAGGTTCATTGCTTAGAAATCTGAAATTGCATAAAGTATTTTTTTTCTTATTCGGGCCACCTTTAATGTGAGTTTTTAAAAAGATATATAAATAACTTTCTTCCCTTTCCTCCCAAATTGTATATTTATTTGGTTATTTGCCTATTATTTTTGTCCCTTAACAGTTATTTCATTCACAACTGTATCTCCAGTAATACAAAGGGTAGTGTTACTTTACCTCTTTGCCGCAATTCAGATTTTTCTAGAAATAAACTCATGAATCTAAAGAGAGTGAATACATACTTCCCTTGCAATAAGTTAGCTTTGCTTGAACAGGTGGAAGTTATTTATCTCAAGATGTCATTACTTCATGTCCTCCCCCCCCCCGCTAAAACTACATCATTACAGAAAAATTAAAACACCAACTTCTCTCATATTTTGATTCTGTCTTAAATATGCTGAACTGCCTTTGCCTAATAATATACTTTTTCCCCCTTTTAAAATATTTGCTTTATTTTTCAGATTATGAAACATGTTTATGACAGATCATTCAGAAAAAATTGAAGACTATTTGGAAAGTAAGGAAAAATAGGAAGAAAAGAAAATAATCCACAGGTTCACTCCTCAACAGCAATTCATAATGTTTTAGTATATTTTCCTCTAGTCATTCTTCTAAGCATAGTATTTTTAAATATACCATATAAACATCTAAAATCTTGTTTTCTAACCATTTACACTATAAATATGTTCTGTATTATTATAAAATTTTAATGAACATAGTTTAAAATAAAGACATAATATTCCATCACATGGAAACATCAAAAATTTCTTAATTTTCCCCAATTATCAGACATTTTAGTTGTCTCTGATATTCATATATTATAATGCTGTAAGGAACAGACTATAAATATTTTTTTCTGTTCTTGGCATTGTTGGCTTAAATAGTCTCCCAGGTATGAAATTACTGGGTCAAATAGTAGGACTATACATAGGCAAGTTAGACATTCTTACGAAATCTTTCCATAAAGCTAGGGAATCTGATAGATACCTAGCCTGATGAAGTCATTTTAAATCCCAACAAGTATCTTATAAAGTGAGCCTAGAAATATATCCAAGAGGAACTCCATTACCCACTTGCAATATATGGCTTTTGTTCTGAACTACTAATTATACCTTTTGATTTTGAAATTGAGGTAGTTCTAGTGAAGCAACGGACGAATATGAACACTTGTCTTTAAGAATATACTAACAAATTGCCAAAGAGATGTCTTCATCATATTTGCATGTAGTAGTTTCAACTTACTCCTTATTTCACTGATACAGTCATTGCATGGTGTCTCAAAACAGCTATATTTCACTTTTTACTGACTTAATTCTCAAATTACTTGAATTCTCTGTAGGGGTTCTGAAAATACAGCGGCATTTTGGCTTATTGTTGCACATTTGCCATCTAGTGGCTAAAATGGGAAATTGCAGACTTACACCCTCAGATGGGAGTAGAGGACAAGATGAGCCTGCTTTTCCACAAGAAATCCCAGTGAAGGCACAAACTGTCAATAATACTTACTAGGGGTGGGTACGATTGCTTTATAGGGTATACACATCTTCAGTTAGAAGAAGATCCCACTCTACAAGGAGGTAAGGCTCAGAGAATAGCATACAGAGCTTTTCCCCAGCAAATGCTATCTCAACATCTCTATCCCCAAGCACACACTCTTCTCAGTGAAATTAGGTTTCAAGGGATATTAAAGGCAGCTTTGAAGTGTAAAACAAATCATCAAGGGCACCATGGTGTTCTGTATGGAAGGAAGGAAGGGCACATCACTTGCTTTGCTTTGGCTACTGCATATTTACTCGATGACTGTTTTAAGATGAGCCCAGATCTTTTATTTACCCTCTTATAAAGCTTCCTCCTTTCTCTCTCTTTGTAGTCTATTTATGTTCATTTCTAGTCAGGTAGAATGTGTGGCTAAAAAAGAACATTTGCCCAGATTTACTCTTCCTCAGAATTACATAATGTATCTGGTGACTTTCTGCTCTTCAGCATTTTCCCAATTATCCCAACCTAACGGAATGACATACTACTGAGAACATGGGCCATGCAAATTTTATGACATTCTCTCTCTAAAGATATCCAAATGCTCAGATTTGGAGGGTAAATATAGTAATTAAAGATAAGGAGGTAGATGAAGTAAATGAAGTAAATAAAGGGATGGAGTATGTGGGTGGAGGGGCATTCTTTCAAAAATAAGTTGTGAAAAATGCTAACAGCTGAACTGATGTCCACATTTGTCAGGAATTTTCTCTCCCTTCAGGCATTCAGGATTTGGGAAAGATGAAGAAAATATTAAAAGGGGGTGATGTTAGAAGTACTGAAATATTTCAATAACAGCAGATTTATTAAGCAATATTGAGCTTGAACCATTTTGGGGTAACCAGATAAGCATGCCCTTTACATAAATTTATGAACAATGAAAAAAAAAAACCACTAAGGTGGGCAAATGTGGAAGTCCTCACATGCCTACCTCAAAATCTTTTGATATATGTATTCCAAAATCATTCAGTCATGCATTTATTTATTCGACAAGCAACTACTAAGTGTACTTCAAAATGAAAACCAAAACATATACCTTTGACTCAGCAAACCCATTGTTTAGAAGTTACTCCTTCATTATACTCACAAAAGTATGATAAGATATGATTGTCAGTATGTTCACTGAACATTGTTTGAAATACCAAAAAAAAACTGTAAATGAGTCATCAAGATGGTGGTTAGACTAATTAAACAAATTAAAGATAAAATAAAATTCATCAGTACAATGGAATAGTATGCCTCCATTAAAAAGAATGGAGCAGAGTTCTGTATGCTGGTATAGAAAGCTCTTTACATGGTAAAAAGTGAAAGCAAGGCAATTAATACAATAATGTTTTATACATAAGAAGTATATACACAAATCCAAATATAACCATATGGTGTCAGGCATTCATTATGACAATTTCCCACTGCTGGAATTTACTTAAAAGTCCAAGAACTAAAACCAAAACAAAGCCCTATTGAATACGATTGTAAAATTCTTCAAAGCCATTAAAGCCTAGTATACAAAAGCCTGGTCTGTGGTGTGTTTACCCCATCTGTACCATGTTTGAAAATGGAGCAATAAAAAGAAATACCAGGTATAAATTATTACTTTTTTGAATGAAGCATATTTCAAGTTAATCATTCTGGAAGCATGGTAGCATTTCGATGTGATGAACTAGATCTGTTTTTAGCACTCAAAATGAGGCCCAAATTCAGCTGCTGGAGTTTGCAGCCAACATCCTCTTATCAGACTCTTGAACTTCTTCACTTGAGTGCCTGATTCCATTATGTTGCTTATGCTCACTACAGTTTATATTCATTGAAGGAAATTGAGTGCATAACACTTACTGACTGCTCATTTAGTTATATGCATATGCTAAATACTTGATCTTCACAACTATCCTATGAGGTAGGTACTAGTATGATTCTCACTTTACAAATGAGAAAACATTTTGATGCCCTCCTAGTGGTGACTTCTCCGAGCTTTACAACCATGACCTGGACTCACTTGCCTCTTTCTTCTATTATTTAAATGTCCCTGCCTGTCCTATGCATCATTCCTTCAGGAGCATGTAGATTTTTTCAAAGGTGATAATCTGTATAGTTATTTATGCTTGATTGGAGGCTAACATGTTACCTTCTTTGAGAATATTTACTTAACAGAAGGTTTTGCAGACATAGCGTATATTCAGTTACTTATTAATTGATCAATTTACATGATAGGTACTAGAGATGTCCATTCTCCTGGAGCCTACAGTTTTGTGGAGCATATAGACATTAATCAAATAATCCACAGAAGCATATAACATTTTTATTGAAATGTGTCAGTTTCCGGCATACAGCATCATGTTCCAGTCATACATATACATACACATATTCGGTTTCATATTCTTTTTTATTATAGGCTATTACAAGATGTTGAATATAGTTCCCTGTACTATACAGTAGGTCCTTGCTGTTTTTCTATTTTATATATAGTAGTTAGTATCTGCCAATCTCAAACTCCCAAGAAGTGTGTAACTTTAAAGTCTGATTTTATTTATAAAATAAAAGGTTGATCAGTGCCAGTCTGGCAGATTAGATAGGGCTTTCCTGAAGAAGTAAAGTTTATCTCAATATATGAAGGACAAGGAGGAGTTAACTAAGCAAATTGGGGGAGGAGATATTTCTGTCTTGAGAACAGCAAAGGAAAAGACTCAGGGGTGGCTGGGAGTCTAGTGATCCAAGAAGAAAGAAGGCCTGAATGGCTAACATGTTGATCAAGGAGACCAGAAATGTAGGCAGAGACCAAAAGCCGTATGTAACCTGGGAGAAATAAACAGAAAATCAAGCAATTAAATAGATAATTAAAAACCACGGTGTTAAGTACCATAAATGAGGTAAATAATAAGGGAATATGTAAGGGAAAACTCTAAAACATGCTTTGAGATTCAGGAGAAACTTCCCAGAAGTGGGAGCTGTGAACAATGACTAGACATTAGCTGGAAGAAGAAGTGTGGTTGGTGGTTTATAGTGTCCAGGCCAGAGGAACCACAAAGGCCTGGATGTGAGAGAGCATGGGAAGTCTAAGGAACTGAGGGTGGCCTTATTATAATGAAGATTTGGAATGTTGACTTTGGCTGACAGTGGGGGAAGATGATGGGGACAGTAGTGGATGTAGAGAAAATGCTACTGGAGTCATTCTGGCTGAAACAAGATGAACAAAGGCAGTGGGAGCAGGGGAAGCAAATAAGGGACAGATTATATAGATAAGAAACAGGAAAAATGACTGCTTGGTGAATCATTGTGGAGGAAGGGTATGAAGACAAAAAAAGCCAGGTTACTTCTTACTGGGGTCACTGGGTACCTTAAAATGCCATTCATTGTGTTATAATGAACAAGGAACAAAATAAGGAGTAAGAGTCGAAGGAATTTAATTTGGGGCATGTTAAGTGTTATGCATCTACAGAGCACTCATGAACATGTCTGCTTGAGAGATGTGTACTTGCCTCTGTAACTGAGAATAGATATGTAGGCTGAAGTTAAAGGTTAGGACATCATCAGTATATTGACGGTGTGGAAATGAAGAGTATGCAGAAAAAAGAGGGTTTAGAATGCACTTGCGAAAACAATAGCATTTAAGGGAAGGGAAGAAAATGAGGAGCCCATGAAAATGATGAAGCAACCAGAGGACGAAAAACTAGGAGAACGTGATCTCTTTAGATCATATAATCTAAAGAAGGCATTGTAAGGACAGAATGATCAACACTGACAGATACAACAGAGAAGTCAAAAGAGGTAAATGTAGAGAAGTATCCACTAGGTACACGACAAAGAATTTCTAGGTAACCTTTGTGTAGGCAATTTTTTCATGGAATTAGCTGAAGCCAGGGTTAGTGGGATTAAGAATAAGTAGGAGGCAATTTAGTTAAGACGTTGAGAATAGATAACCCAGTCATAAAGTTAGGTTGTAAAAATTATGAGACTGTGGAGTGAGTGAAATTTCTTCCTTTCTCTCTCCCTGCCTCCCTCCCTTCCTTCTTTCCTTCTTTTTCTGCCAGTTCCTTTCTCTTTCTCTCTTCCTTCCTTTCTTTTTCTTGCTTTCTTGACCTTCTTTTCCTTTTTTTTCCCCTGAATGAGGGAATGAATTGGAGGCAGATTATAGGTGAAAAGATTATTGTTACAAAGGATACAGGATATTGCTTTGATTCTAAAAAGTGAGGAGGAGGAAGACATACTAATAATATTCTAGAACTCATGGTAATACCGTAGTGGAATATCTTTCTTATATTTTTTGTAAATTTTCTTAATCTAATCAAAGAGCGGGGAGGGGTGATGGTCATAGGTGGTGAAGCAGAGATTCCAGGATAATGGAGAATAGCCACTGTGGAGAATGGGAGAGAGAGGATGAGGGAAATAGAAGTGTTTGGTAGCATTTATGGCCCAATTTAGTTTGGAGACTGTAAACCTGTATTGGAAGCAGGTGGTATGGTTGTGTGAGTTTTATCTCATATTTAGCAATCAGAAGATACTACAGAGAATATTAAGTTAGACCTGGGTATGGAGATAGCAAATGATCATGAAGTTATTCATAGAAGTACCCTAGTGAGAAACATTCACATTGTAATCTAAGTAGCACAGCCTGTGAACAACCTACAAAGACACACATGGTGGTCCTGGCAAGACTGGCTTCTTGCCAGATGAATGCAGTGAAAGGATAAAGAGAAAGGGGGCGGAGACTATTGTAAAGATAGTAGAATGACAGTCCATGGAAACTACGCTAGACAGGGAATGAAGTAATGTCAGGAGGGGGAAAGACAAGGGCTAAAGCATACTGGCTGTGCCTGTAAGTTGAAGAACAAGTGTAATGAACATTCCCATGGCATGTCTTGTGCACCTCAGGAGAGCAATTCCAATATTCCTTCCAAAGGTCCTAACACTATCCCTGGACCTTATTCATTTTGTGGAATCACAGCAGGAAATGTATGGCATGGCATCAAGTCTCAAGAAATTCTCTAGATACCAAGTATGCTTGCAACACGATGAAAACATTAAAGGTACAGCATCTGAAGAGGAGAATCAAAAAGCAAACAAACTTAAAATGTTTCTTAGCCTCAGAGTTTTAGAATAGAACATCTACATAAATGAGAAAAAGAAACCTGAACTGTCCTTCAGTTCTATTATTTCCAAATGCTGAATTCCTGTATTTTCAGAGTTGCAATAATGTGGCAAATGCTTCATTTGTCAAACATACCTCCCAGATAAAATCTGAACTCCAAGAGGTACATGTTGAATTAAACAATTAAAATAAGTAAAAACAAAAATAAACTGCATTGATTTTTTGGGAGACAAATATAAAATTATTAGTCAAAATATATGATTAAGTCATCTTTACCAGCTAAATTGGGGGCAATTATTGCTCTGCTGAGATTTATGAATTAATTAATTTTCATAATTTAAATTCTCAGTATGATGGTGAAGAGCTATAATAGATCTTGGAAACATATAATTTAGCATATCATTTTTTAAAATTTGTGGTCTAAAACGTTTTGGATATGTGCCTAAGTAATTATTTTTCTGTTTCATTTCATCTGTTCTGCTGTGTGCAATTAGACCATCAACCAAGGATTTCAGTCTATTCCTTTAGGTTTAATGGTTCTGGAGTGTCTCAGATCAGATTCTGACCCTCTTATTTTTATCCAAGCCATATAAATTATATCTATGTATTCTCTTCCCTATTAATCCTAATTTAGAGCCACAGCAAAATAATAACTAAAGGGTAAGCAGTTTGGCATAAATCTTTAATTGAAGTCACACGGACCAGAAAAGTCAAGTTGTAATTTCTCTAAAAGAGAAATCGAGTTATTTTGGTGTCTATGTATTTGTGTGTGTGTCGAACAAAGACCAAAGGTAAAATTTATATTCCTACCTTCAGTCTCTCTCAGAATCTTAACAAAGTCTTGAAAAAGAAAATGGGAAGCTGTTTTGAAAGAGGTAAAATATTATCATTGGATCTGCTACTGAAGGGCCAGTAAGAAACCTCAAATAAACATTTTGTGTGTGTAAAATGTTTGCGCTCAATCCTATTTGACAACATTCCTCAATGTGCGTTAGAATAATTTGAATGTGTAAACAATAGTTTCCTGGAACATAATAATTTAATCTGCCTCACCTGTGCCAAATGAATCAAGATATCTGGTTGGTGGGGATAGAAGATCATCATTTAACAACTTCAGAAGATGAGTTTTATATACGTTATTTGCCAATTTGTGTATGTATTAGTTTAGAGGGGACTGGAAAACAAATATAACCTTGAGTTTCTCATCTTGGCAGATGCCTACTTCTACAACTTTCCGACATTTTTATTGTATACAATTAACTTTTCAAGCTGTACTTTTTTCTTAAATGGGGTTTCAAAGAAGCATATAAATGTACAGGTCATTGACCGTATACTAAAATTGAAGAAAAACCATATATGACAAAGACCTTTCATCCTTCTCTGTGATGCTAGACTCTTTCCTTCTCGGATTTACATTTTTACCCACATAGAAATGTATCTATATGACTGCTTTATATACACCTATACGCACACAGACACACATACATTTCATTAACTTCAGTGTCCTCTGAGTTTAATCTTTAGTTCAGAGGATGTACAACCGCAGTTCTTCTAATTTGGAGACATAAACTAGCAGAAGGCAACTGTACTGGAAATCCTACTTGATTAAACAAATTTCTTGTTGCTCATCTTTGTCTTGTTTACATTTTTGTCCATATGTTTGTATGGCATTGTGCCGACTCAAAGTCTGCCAGTTTTACAGATGCACTTACTGTTCAGAAAAGATGGATCCAGATGGGTTATCTGGATAATGGCATGAATATTACCTTGGAAGAATGCCACCTCTCTGTGATAGACTCACACTAGTAGCCTGTGTTTTCTTAATTAGACCTGTGGTGTGTCAATGGCTACATATATAATCTTTCATCATTGGAAGGAATTGGCCATGGATTTCATGATCTCTTCAACACACCTTTGTCTGGAACGCTAAAAAGTGCATGGAAAAATTGTGAAGAAAGAATTTCTATGTAAGAAAATATTACTAACTGAGGGAAAGATACATAGTAATTTGCAACAAGTCAAACAATCAACGTAGATGATTGTAATAGTAGCTAGCACATGGTCTCCATACTCATAATACATTCTTCAAGGGCTTTCCATTTGGAAGAGGAACAAGGGAGGAATGACCATAGATGGACTCTGTATTTATACAATTTGTATGAATCTGAAATGGAGTTCAGCAAGAGCAGAAAATGAAGTTAAGTCTGTTTCACGGTGAAGGTAGAAATACAGTGGTGCTGCCAACCTTGCAGGCAACACTGTTGAATCCAACATTTTCCTTAAAGACATTGTATCAAACCATTGAAAGTATTGGATAGGTTGTTTTCTAATCTCTCCTAGATCTAGTAACTGTTCATGACTATACTGAGAGAGAAATGTCTTTATTTATTCTAAGGAGTTAGTTTGGTCAGTCTCTACTTTGGCAAATAAATGTATCAAATTGCTTTGAGCTTTTCTTATCAAATACAGGACTGAATTAAACCATGTTTATGCACATCCAAGTCAGCTTGAAAACTACAGCAGTAGACTTTAGTCAAGTTACTCAGTACTGAGGAACAAATGGTTAGTAACTGGTCATACACTGTTTACTTGATTTAATTTATTTTTCTATACCTGCCCTAACCCAGCTTTTTAATATAGATGATTAAATTAGCTCTAACATGTATAATACCGTCTATGAATATCTTATTGAAATAAAATGTTATGTGTACATACTTGTATAAATTAAAGAGCTTACTTAATTCTCTATCATTTTGACTTATTAATGACTGTAAAAATTATATTTATTAATAAATATTATAGCATTCATACCTGGACACATCCTCTATTTTGGACAGGATGGTAGCTGTTTCTCCTGTTTCTTTGAAAAATCTTTTTTTAAAATGTTCCTCATCTCCAAGCTAAAGACAAAACTGTCACACCATTGTTCATAATATAATGTGCCTGTGTATACTGTCATTTACATAAAATTTTATTAGATAATCCATATATTTAACCTCTTATTTGTGCAAAGAACTATTATGACAAAAATAACAGTTAATCATTAAGTGGTCATGAAGTTATATATATATGTATATATATATATATATATATATATATAACATGCTTTATATTTATTTTCTTATTTATAATCATAGTTTCATAGAGAAAGTGAAATGTAGAGTAGAGAATTGTTAAGCATAGAAAGGGAAAAGAGAATATCATTTTGATTACACAAATATATTTGCCTTAAAATTTTAAGAAACAGTTAAATTTGTGGCTTGCTTGTTTATACATTTATTTTAAATTGATATGCAGGCCTATAACATAAATTTAATGAACTCTTGTTCTTCATATAATAATTGGGAGAACAATAAAGTGAAAATGATCCAACTGCTGGAAACAATGACTCCTTCAGTGACTTAAAAGAGTAAAATTTAGTTGCAACTATGAGATAAAAACAAAGCCATGACCAAGTCTCTCTGAACCTTTCATTTTGCTGTAGAATTATGTTTGGGGAAAAATGTTTTAAAACTCTCCTAATACAAGATTAGTGATTCTCAACTATGGCTGCATGTAAAAAGCTAATCTGGTGGACTTTTCAAACAATAAGGTACCAGGGCCCCATCAACAGATATTCTAATGCACAGCCAGAGTTGAGAACCAGTGGTCTAGATTTTATCCTAACCAAAAATATTCTATGCTTGTCAAATGACTTTAGAATTTTTAGTAAAAGTTATGTATATGTGACATTCAATAGAAGATGTTTATGGAATAGTTTCCTCAAACATGATAAAATCACTCATTTAGATCAACTAAATGGCAAAGGTAGTAACTGGTAGAGTTTCTTAGGAACATATCCTTTTCAGTTTCCTATTTTACTAATTTATGGAATACCTTTTTTGCTGCTTCCCACCTATATTTGTACAAAAGTAAAATGCAATTGTATATTCAAATTGAGAGGCAAGGGTAAATTAGTGGAGTAGGTAGCTTAGATTCTCTCTTGTGTTGGTATATATTGTTCAATTGATTGGTGGATAAAAATATGCATCAATTTCTATAAGATTTTTATTCTGAGAAATTGTATCCTGGAAAATTATTTTGTACAAAAACATTAGTCCTCTCTCTCTCTTTTCCCCCTGTGTAAACAACATGATTGCCTCTATAAGGCAAAATAAACAGATAGAGTTGTCAGCAGCATCAATTCAAATATAGCCTTATTATTCACTAATGCTCAACCACCTACTTAGAGGTTAGGGTAGTGAGGCTACAAAATAAATAAATTTAGGCTTGCAATACAGCCAGATGTTTCCTAATATGTTGTACACACATTCTTGATGTAGTTCTTCTAAACAGACCACTTTAGGAGTAAAAATTTTCCCTTAGCACGTGTTAATTCTCTAGGCGCTCCTCACAATACTTACTGGAATGGAAGGAGATGCCTGACACTGGCTCAGTCCATTCTATCTCAGAGATAGTATATCTAATTGACAGTGGACTCATTGCCAAGCATTTGGATACTTTTCTGTCAAGCTGATCTACTTGACAATATTGCTAATATTCATTCAGTTTTCAATCAATGTTATTGATTGCCTTCTATGAGTAAGACATAGTTGATGTTATAAATTATGATCGAACCTTTAAACACACAGATTTTAGAATCAGGAAGGTGCAGGTTAAATTCTTAGTTCTTCTATTTACTTGCTATGTGTTCTTGACCAATTTGCTTAAATTATTTGACTTCGTTTCTTCATCTCTAACACTGAGATTAAAAATAACCACTTAACTAGGTTTCTGAAAAGATTTGGACAGAAAATGTATGTGACTACACATAGCAGAGTTTCTAACACAAAGCAGACATCCAATGAATGTCAAGTTCATTTTTCTCTTGAGAAGTTATCCAGTTTTATGTTAGACAAATTTTATTCAACAATTTGATTTGTTAAACTAAGTTAAAAAAAATTTAACAGTATCCTCTACTCACCAGTAATTGCATATAAATAAGTATTGTGACCAATTCCAAATAGGACATGAACGAATAATTTATTTAGTATAATATGAAAATACTTAAATGAGAAGAAAACACACTAGGAAAAAGTGAACATGAACAAGCAATTCAAAGAGGAAAAACATTTAGGGATAATAATCATGAAATTAAACAGCCTAACCAAGAATTAAAGATATTATTGGTAAGGATGTTAGAAAAAACCTATGTATATATTTTGGAAGAAGTATAAACTGATGAAATTGAATTTCAGTTAAAAGGGATATTTGGCAACATCTGTCACATTGTAAAATGCCTATACCCTTTGACTCAGGAAATTCATTTCCAGAAGTATATTTTATATATTCACAATATAAAAACATATATATGCAAGGATATCCTTTGCAGAAGTGTTTGCAAGAACAAACATTAGAAGCAACTACATGTCTAACAATAGAGGGTTAATTATATAAGATAAAAAATTACTTACTTATAAGTTAGGGATAAATCCAAATCATGTTATATCAATTTAAAAATATTACTAAACTTATCTTTTTGGAGTATAAATTTTGGCCCTTTAAGAGGTACAATCTAAAATGATCATATATTATGCAAATATTTCTATAATAAATGTAATAAAGATATTATACATTTTAAATTAGAATTAGGCATAAGAAAATATTTTTCTCGAGAGTAAAATAATTATATTTAGTGAAAAATACTCTGCCATGATTTTAATATTGTAATTAATTTACCCCAACTTAATAACAGAATGTAGCATCCAATGCTTTTATAAAAAAATAAAATTTTAAAAAGTCTGACATGCTAATTAACATTATTTTGGTACTTTTACAGGGTAAGCATCAAATAATTCTTACAGATCGCATCTCTATTTTTGAAATTTAGAGACATATTCATCAAAATGCTTATATTCTTATAATCTGCTTTATTTACTTAAAGCCAAGTCACATCACCAAAATTTAAATGAAATAAGATTACATTGGGGATATTAGAACACTGGAATTTCAGCTCATCCTATATCAAAGGGTTGGAAAGGTTAACACAAATGCAAGACAATTGAATATTTAGTTCCTTGTGTTTTATTTCACAGTATGTGTTCATCTCTGTTGGATTTGGATAGTAGGGTAGCAGGGAGGGTTAGTTTTGTCTTCTAAAACATGATACTGACCTAGAAGTCATTATGTAAATGTCAAAAGCTAAAAATGTGATCATACAAAATTAATTGTTTCTCACATCCACAGTCCTAAACAGAAAACAGTCCTAGGATAGCTTTCAATTTGATTTCCTATAAATGTTTTCCCACTGTACTTGGTATCTGAAACAACTCAGGTGATAATGGAGGGAAAAAAATGGTAGTAAGTGTAGTTTTTAGCCCAGTTCTGTTTTTTTCTTTTCTTTTCTTTTCTTTTTTTAAGTAATTGCTTTATGACTGGGATTTTAGAAAGAGATGTTTAATGAGGTTTTCCAGGAAGTATCACTGTTTGTTTTGGGTCAAAATCGCCCCCCTCCCAAAGCTGGAGGTTGGATTTCAAACAAATTTTGCAATGTTTATCTTTAATGTTCTCAATGGTGTTCCTATGTCTTCTGTCCATCTCTACCCACATCTAGTGTCTTGCCTCCTCTGCCAGTGTCTGATCTTGTCACTCTGTCCTATCTTAGTTGTCACTGAGAAGCAGCATTTTTCTTAAAAAAACAAACAAACAAACAAAAAGTCCTTCATAATAACTAAAGTGCAGAGGACTTGATGCATTTTGCTTTCTAGCATAAAAGAGGGATACAAAGGAGAATGCAAAGTGTAACTCAAAAGTTATAACTACTGAAAGGATCATTTATAATTTCATTGACTGTGGGTAGAATATTTTTTGTGCCCACCAGTTCAACCACAGAAGTAATTAAATTCCTTTATGCATACATGCAGTCCTTGGGCTATTACATGCAAGTTTAGTTGTATTTTCTTTTTCAAAATTTATTTTGATGTTCTTGGCTGTTTTAATTTCTATATAGAACTTAGTTTAACAATTTCTACAAAAATTCCTTCTAGAATTAGGATTTAGGATTGTGTAGAATGTATGGATGATATGGGAAGTGTTAATGTCTTACCAATATTGAGATCTTTGGTCCATGAACAAGGTATATAATTCAATTTATTATTATCTCATGTAATTTCTACTTCTATGTAATATTTTGCCATTTTCAGCATAGAAGCTTTACATACATTTTAAAATTGATTCTGAATTTTTTAATCATTTAAAATGATATTAACTGTTCACATTTAATTTCACATTGGTTTATTAAACTTATATCCTTCTTCATTGCCTCACTTCTTAGTTCTTGCCATGGTTGTAGATGTATGGGATAATCTGTACATCAGTTGAGACAGTTTTACTTCTTCCTTTCTTCCTTCTTTCCTCTAGTGGTTTTTAATCCATTTCCTTTTGTCGCTTTTGACTAATGGCTGGTGCCTCCAGGACAAGCTAGACAGCAGTTGTGTGAGTGCCCATTCTTGCCTTGTTCCCAGTCTGCAGGGGAAAATGTTCATACTTGTACCCTTAAGTACAATATTAGGTTTTCTATAGATGTTCTTTATCAAATCAAGGGTAATTTTTGGAAAGTTTTTTTTGGGGGGGTGTTGGATTTTTGTCAAATGCTTTTTCTTAATCCACTGAAATTATCATATGGCTTTCCCCCTTTAATCCAATGATATGCTGATTTGCACTGATTGATTTTCCTTATGAAACATTTCTGGATAAAACATACTCAGCTACACTGTATTTTTTTTTAATGTATTGGTATGTTTGGCTTGCTTTAATCTATACTGAAAACCTCTGCTTTACCTTTCTTTTCACTTTCTGTCTTCTTTTGCGTTAAATTGAATGTTGTTAGCCTGTAGACTGGTCAGGAAGTCATTGAAATAATTCAGGCAAGAGGTGAAAGCGGCTAGGATCCGTTGGAACTGGAGAAAGGTATCAGACTCTAAATATACTTTTGACGTAGAATTAACAATTCTTACATATGGATTATACATATGTTCGGGAGATAATACCTGAAAAGTGCATAGCACCTGCCTGGAACATAATAGGTGCTCAAGAGATGTCAGTTTCCTCTCTTCCATATTCCTAATATACACCCTCAACTCGCGTTAGACTAGTCTCCTAAGTGTTCCCTCAAATACACTATGTTCACTCCTGTCTATTTGCCTTTGCTCATGTTCAATTTCTACCTCTTCCATTAACTTGTTTATCCTAAACAATCATTAATAAACAAATAAGTAAATTTTAAATACGCACTTAAAAATAACAATGTCAACCCCATAATATTCTAAGAGGAGCTTTCCTAACAAAAAGAGTCTCAATATGTGTAAGAAGTTAGAGGCTAAGATGGAAAAAAAAGTCCATTAAATCTAAGATTGTGCATTGACTATGGTGGGAGGGGGTGGTGAGCAAAGCACACAGCACTGTTTCTAAGAGAGGAAAATAAATCTCATGTTTAAAAGACTAGATAACCTTGGACTCTGAGTATCAACCCATTAACTCCAGGGAAATCTCTCTCCTCATTCCTGAAACACAGACGATAAGGGAACAGCAGATGACACAACACCCCGTACCTTCCCTGCAAGTGTGAATTCTTCTCAGTGACCATTGTAGCTGTTCCTATGGAAGGCAGTGATCAAAGGAGAGTCTCCCAGAGAGCTGAAACAGGGGACATGGAAAGCCTTTTAAGTTACAAGTGCAATATTGTTTGATAAATTGTTTCCATTTGTCAGAATATCCCTTTGTATTCCTATCCAGTGGGATGTGCTATATGCTATGAATCAATAATTTGTTTCCTATTCTCCCCTTTTCTGAATGGGAATTTTTATTATCCCAGTCTTCCTCACCATTGTATACTGTGTGCATTGGGAATGGATACATGATCATTTTTAGGATATGTCACACTATGAAGTAGCTACCTCTGGGCTTGACAGCAAGAACCGTACATAATTCAGAGGTCCTGGACTTCATTTAATTTTAATAATTGGATGAGATATTGAATAGTTTCCCTTGGATGGAGGATGTGTGTTTCATGCACATTCTAAGTTAAGTTTTATAAAAAGGAGAGAATGCATTCACATCTGATAGCCAAAAGGAGATTTCTTAGTGGATAATGTGGTTGCCTTCCAAATGCTCATTTCCTGTCCTCACTGGTTTGGCAGCTATGTAGCTTCTCTGATTGGCCTAACCCCAAAGGATAACTACCTTTTTTTGTTCCCCAAAGCTGCTCCAGTTGGAATTAATTTAAAACTTCCATTTAATGTGTTTGGGAAAGAAAGTTCTCTGTGCCCTAGATGTAAGCACACAAGCATATAGTTCTGTTCACTACTGGTAGTTACCATGTAACTCCATGCATTTGAAGATAGTTTTTATATCCTTCCTATCTTTTCTCTCAACTCAGATGATTTATCTCCTTTAATATCCAGAAAACTCTTCCTGGGACAAACTAGTTTGTGTTCTTTTTCAAGTGCACGATACTCTGTATATAGTCTTATTAGCGCAACGTGTAAAACTATCAAGGGAGAAAATGGTCTCTGATGGAAAGAGATTGGGTTAGGATCTCAAATCGCACAGTGACTGTAGACATCATGCCACACATTTTTGGAGCATTTGCAGCACAGTGTGGATACTTTTGGCAAATATACTTTATTTCTACCCATGGCTTTGTTCTGAAAGCTCTATTCGGTAATAATCTTGATCAACTTGCCTGGACTACATGTGAGCTCAAAAGTTTCCTTTTCCCCTCTAGTTAAGGACCTGGATGAGAGGCATTCTTAAAACAGCTCCTTGATCCTTCCCCCCACAGCCCTTTCTCTTGTCTTGACACAGTGTCAGAATAATGACAGCAAGACGAGTCATGGAGAAGAGTGTGAGCTCATTTTCTTAATTACTTAAACCTTTTATTTCCTCTGGAGCAAACATGCTTCCTGCTCTACCAGCAAAGACAGTGGAAGTGCTTCTCAGATAAGAGGCAGATTCAAGTCCATCTTATTCCACCAGATCCAGGAACCACGCTTTACGGGCAAACAGCATCAGGAAAGAACAGTCAAGATATAGGCAGCTTCTCTTTCATTCACTCTCTTTCTAAAATCTGCTTTCTCTACTTTACTTGAATAATGTCATTGTTTTTTTAGCCCCCAGTTTACATACGTTACAAATTCAATGCCTGGTGCTCACAGATCTTCACTCTCTAGTTACAAATTCCAAAACAGAGACTATATTTGGGCCAGACAAGACCTGGGATAGCTCCTCCTGGCTGAGATGCCAGTTCTTATGGGACCATGTTTCCGTTATAGAGGCCACTCCTTGTGGATGAGGAAGAGTTATCAAAAGATTAAACAGTGAGTTATTGTAACTATGTAACTCTGATTATAATCAGTTGTCAGAGCAGCTTCTTTTTGCAAAAAAAAAAAAAATAATGAAGGTAGTGAGAAGAATGAGGATCTGCACATATTAGAATATCTTACTAAAATAAAAATCACAACAATGTCATTATTAGTCTTGATTTTGATTTGTTTATCAAAGTAGCCCTGAGGGAGAATGAGTTCTCTTGAGAATGGAATGTAGATCCAGAAAATGTTGATAGGAAGTAAGGAGAAAGTAAGTATCCAGATCATATGCTATTACCAATAAAGGTTTTTGTTAGGTGGGTTCTGATCTCATCTACTCTCATGCCTTCACATCACTGACACACCTATGACTTCTACAATTTCTAACAAAGTTCTCTAACGAGATGATTTGCTTTTGTGTCTATAAACACCAATCTGCTACAGCTGTTTGACAGGAGGGACCATAAGTTATTTACTTCTTTCCTGCCAGCATCTAACTCTCTGCCTGGATTATAGTAAATAATTAGTTGCTGAATGAATGAGTCAGTTGAAAGCTTGGTTAGCTTGGAAGGCAATCTGAGGACACAGTGAAAGGGAAGAAAAAAAAAAAACAGAAAAAGATAAGGATAAGGGAGAGTTTTGAAGTGCTGGGAAAACAGCAATTTTGCTTAATATGTGGCCAAAGATTGACCTTGGGAGGAAGAGGAACAGAACTGGATTGAAAAGGTGTGTGGCTTTCCAGAAACTATCTTTAGGTAAATGGATCCAAAAACCAAGGTTCTGATACCATATCCTTCCGGCATATGCCATCACCTTAGATTTTCAAAGTTAGCCTTTAGTGTCTTATTTTCATTCAGGCACTCTGCCTTGATTTTGGGTGTTTCCTTTCCAGCCAAAGGTGGAAATGTTGAGTTTGACTGCATATGCTCAAATGTTAGTCTATTCCAAAAAAAAACCCAAAACACACAACCTTATAAACAAAGTTCATATTTAGCCTTCTTTGATTTACATTTTATTTAATAATACTGGTTTTTTTTAAGGGAGCATAGATTATTTAGCAACCCATTATACAAGTGACATTCACGGTAAAATAAGATTTCCATGAAACCTGTTTGCAATCACTGCTTTACCTAATTTCAGCTTTCCTTTTTTTCTTTCAAATTTTAACTTATTCTTAAATACATACATACATTTGAGTATGAACATTCAAAGATTGCAGATCAAACTGAGGTCCTCTTTGGCCACTTGGATTTGGTCACTACTGTAAAGATAACTTTGTCACCTATGCTGTGAATATTCATAGCTCTCCAGGGCTTACTCTGTCTGCTCTGGATGAGGGTCCCTCACAAACAGGCCCAGCTCTCTCAAAAATTCACAACCTTCTCCCCCTGCAATCTGCCTTCAGAAACTTGTGTAGCACAGATTTATTATACTAGTCTGATCCTGCTATGCGCGTTGCTACCTCTGCCTGTCCCATTCTTTCCCCCTGTCATTGCCTTCCTCCTCTTCTCCATCTAGTGTACTCCATGTCTTTCCTTGCTGTGATCAAAAGTCACCCCATTTCGGAAGTCCTTCCTGTGTCTGCAAATGGTTTTGTATAATGAAAACATCTTAAAGAGATTAAGCCCATAGATTTGGAGCCAGAATTCGTGGGTGTGAGTCTCAGTTTTGTCTCTTATAAGCCATTTTAGACCTTGGACCAGCTATCTAAACTCCTTGATTCTCAGTTCCCTGATTTGTAAAATAAGAACAATATTAACACCTGTTTCATAATGCTGCTAGTAGGATTAAATGAACTAATACATGTGAAACACTGAGACCATGCCTGGAAGACAGTGAGCACTTGACAAATGTTACCTATGATGAATACTGTACCATCTTTAATTAGAGTACTTTGCATATTTAATTATAACTTTGCCGTGTCTGCCCACCTTCTCTAATCCTCAAGGACTGCATTCATGTCATTGTTTACTTCCTTTTACTCCTATTTCACTCTGCCCCTACCCCAAACTCCAAATCATACGCACTAAGCACAAAGCCTGCTACTTAGTGGGCACTCCACAAAGAAGAAAGCATGGGATGGTGTCAAGTTCCTTAGTAACAGAAAATTTTAATCTAGGGTATAAAACGGCATGCTTTCAGCGGATTCTTTACTTTAGTCCTCAACCTCCAGGCCCTCCTGCTTTCTCCTTCCCTTGAGGTCAGATTAAAAAGAGAGGCTTTGGCTTTTTTTTTATTACATCTGGTGAATTTATTATTTAGTAGATTATTTAAATTGAAGTATAATCAGCTTACAATGTGTCAATTTCTGGCGTACAACATAATGTTTCAGTCATATATATACATATACATATATATTCATTTTCACATTCTTTTTCATTATAGTTTAACACAAGATATTGAATATAGTTCCCTGTGCTATACAGAAGAAACTTGTTGTTCATTTTATATATAGTAGTTAATATTTGCAAATCTCATACTCCCAATTTGTCCCTTCCCACCCCCTTTCCCCCCAGTAACCGTAAATTTGTTTACTATGTCTGTGAGTCTGTTTCTGTTCTGTAGGTTAGGTCATTAGTGTCTTCTTTTTTCTTTATTTAGATTCCAAATAAGAGTGATATCATATGGTATATTTCTTTCTTTTTCTGGCTGACTTCACTTAGAATGATGATCTCCAGGCCTATCCATGTTGCTTTAAATGGCATTATTTTATTATTTTTTATGGCTGAGTAGTATTCCATTGTATACATATACCACAGCTTCTTTATCCAGTCATCTGTCAATGGACATTTAGGTTATTTCCATGTCTAGGCTATTGTAAATAGTGCTGCTATGAAAACTGGGGTGCATGTATCATTTTGAATTAGAGTTCTGAGAGGCTGTGGCTTTCTATTTGGCCTTGAGATGCAGCAAATGGTATTAATTGCACATCACACCTCAGGAAGAGGTTTCTTTGACTCCCTACCTCTACATGTCTTCATTCCATGTGTCTCATTTTCTGATTCCCCATAACTCCACCTTATGGATCACGTTTTATCATAGAAAGATTTCTTAGAGAAGCAGTCTTCTAGGCAATTTTGATGGAGTGCTTCAGGTCTCTGGCCCCAGTTAATCCGAATTTAAAGGTCTATGCTTTCATTCTTTCCCTTGCTAAAATTTTGAAAACAATTTGAATCAAACAAAACAGCCTTTCTGCTGGATTTCACCCTGCTTGCTTCACAGCTAACTTAAATCAAGCCTTGTAGCTTTCAACCCAAGGGAATGGCATTATAAAAATTTATCTTATTGATGCATTTCAGTTGGGTGAATTCTGCTCTCCAAGAATTTTAAAAAGTAAAAATGCACCTGGCAAATATACAATTAAGGTAAAAAGATGGATTTAATTAAATGCTACTATTAAGTGATATAAATAAACAGATTCATAACCTACATTACTTTTTGGTTCATTAGAAAAAGGAGCACATTATCCTAGCTTTGGGTGAAATGATTGGAAAAGTTCTTCTGGGAGTGTACTGGGATATTTATGGGGAATGTTCAGAGAAATGGACCTGGTTAATATTTAATGAAATGCATGTTACTATAATGTTGCTATAAAATTAGCATAGCTTATGAAAATGTTTTAGAATGAATCATCTTTTATAATGGCTAGTAATTCAAAGAGTATACTTTATTAAAAGAGCTCAGCAATGTTTTAAATTATATACCCATCCCAAATCCAGCACATTGCTATTGCTCTTTTACTTTCTACTCCAGTATTTATCTACTGTAGTATTTCTACTCATTATAAACATTTTTGAAGAGAATTTTGGAAGAATCAATAAAGCGCTTAGCAAAGTAAGAAGCAGAAACATTATTTAGTATCAGAGCAAACCCCTGGCAGTTTTGAGTGTTACTAGCTGTTCTTAATTACATGTTTTGGGGACCACACATATTGACCTTTCTCAACTCTCCTGACTTCTAGGAGAATGAAATGTTTACCTTAGAAACTATTGAAACTATCTTAGGACTCCAGGATGTTCAAGAAAGTAACTGTGCAAAACTTTTTAGCTGATAAAAACAAAAGAGCATTGTACTGGGCTGGGAGTCAGGTCTGAATTTTAGCCACTAAATAATGAGGGTCATGTAAATGAGGATAATAAAATCTTTTATGATTCTCACAGGATTGCTTTCTCTCAAGTGAGAAGATATATGTATAAAAATAGTGAAAAATAGGTAGTTTATGAAGTATTACTTTTATACTAATCATTTCAAGTCACATCATTACTACTCTTTTTTAAAAAAGATTATAGGGTTGGCATGTATCCAATAGTGCTATAAATGGGCTCCTATAGAAAATTTTTATAAGTAGGGATTTATTTTAAGAGCTGAGGTACATTGACCTAAGCTAATTTTGGCTCTTAGCACATGACAGGTTCTTTTTGTAAGTACTGGTGATGTCTCATACTTACAAGTAGTTTGGGCCTTTATATCTCTTCTGCAAATTTATTGGAATCACCACTCTGCTCTAGGCTCTCCAACTGCTGCCTTATGTGAAAGACTCACTTGAATGCAGACACAAAGATATTTTGACCACAGGATGTAAGAACAATGGGACTCTAGACCTTGGGCACTGCACAAATAATCCTACACTGCTTTGTTTGTTATATTTGTATACTTTGTTCATGCAAGGGCAATGGGACTTGTACAAATCTACATGATCTGTTTCCTATTTTGAATGCTGCATTTTACCACTTGAAAAATATTTATAATATCCCTTATGTTTAATAAATTCTTTCAGTTATGATATTTGAAATACCAAGTATCAAGTGCTGACTTCTAATTAGGATACCCTGAAGGTGTAGAATAGTTTTGCACATTTGAACATTACGTAGCTTATTCTAATGTATTTAATGTAAATTCAACCACAAAACTATATGAGTATCATTTTGCCATTATATGAAATAAGGCTGTATTTCACTCTAAGTACTATTATCAAGGTCTCATACATATTTTTCTTTAAAAGTACCTTAAATAATACTTAATATCTATATGAGATGATGGATATTAACTAAACTTACTGTGGTAATCATTTCATGATATATGTAAGTCAAATCATGAAGCTGTACACCCTAAGCTTACAGAGTGCTGTATATCAGCTTTATCTCAATAAGACTGGGGAAAAAGAATACTTATGACATTTTAAGATCCAAGTATTGTTCATTTTAATAAATATTTGTTGAGTACTTACTATGTGCCAGGCACTATGCTAGGTCCTGAGGTGATAAAAACTAGGCACAATTTAAACTCTTACAGCCTAATGAAGCAGGTATTGAACAAACAAGTATTAAAACTTCAGTGTGTTATTTGCTATGAAAAATAAAATAGAATGCTATGAGATCCTTTAAAATACAATGACATTATTTAGAAAAAGCCAATTGGAAGAGGTAGAAATAATTCATCTTATCAACTAGGATTGCAAATACTAAGTTATCATAGCTAATTTCTTTCCCTTTTTAAGTTTTTACATTAAAGATGAAGAAAAAGAGCAGAAACACTTCTGAGAAAATCACTTTATGTACCATTGGATTGTTTGGTTGACTGAAACTATAAAGCAGTTTAACAACTGAATGTCATAGGAATTAAAGGCACTTCTATTGAGCCAATAATTCAACATATTACTACTGTTCCCCTGAGGAAATCAACTTGCTACACGGACAATTCAAGATGCAGTAATATTCTTCTGTAGCTACTGAGGAAAACAACCACAATGAAGAGAAAACTGTAGGGTTTTAAATTATTTTCTTCTGATTTTTTTCACTGTAGTCTATTGTACATTTAAGGAGAAAACATCAATAGGCTTCAATTATAATATGGGGAGTAATTTTAAAGGCAATTTCTGATTGTGTGGAGTAAATCCCGATTATGCTGAAACTTGATTCATTTATCCATTTCATTTTTTAAATAATTGATTTGAATTTCCTTTTGCCATTACTCAGTGCATTATACATTTTATGCTTTTCACTGTAGTCTTAGAACTCTGTTAATCTTATATGTATCTTTATAGGGTTTACATATTACATGCTCTATTTAAATATACAGCATTTTAATGTTTCTAGTCATTAGAATACAGTATAATATTGTTTACTAATAGGAAGTTGTTAAGGGATATCTATTTATTTTAACTTTCCATAAGATAGAACATTAAATGAATAATACAATTCTCAATAAAATAAGCTATATTCAAGTTATTCTTAAGGTCTTTAATTAAATTACTAGAATGCCTTTTCATAACTTCATTTGACCTTCAAAAATTCTAGCAAACAATATTGAAATCAGCAAAATGCATATAAAGGAAAAGCTAGCAATTATATTTTGATTGATTCTGAACCTCTTCTTAACATTTATTTTATCAACCATTATTTTAAAGTCTGATTAGAGCAAGAATGCATTGAAAATTGTCATAGAAATTGAAATATTTGAGATACCAACCCAGATATACATGAACACATACACATAAACAGCACACACATACATACACACACAAACTCAAGGATAAGATTGGTATCATTCCATGGGATCTAAGAAAACACTACTGCAATATTGACATCAGCAATCTCAATATGTCTGTATTTTGACAGGTGTGATCATTCAGCAATCTCAGTGGCTCAGAGAACCTGCATAATTCATTTCTCTTTTTGATTCCTTGCTTTACTTAATAATATGTGTTGAGTGTAAGATGCTGCTGCAGAGTAGGTTCTTGTCTTATCACAGAAGGGATTCAGAGAAGAGACATGGAGGTCAAAAAAATAAAGTGAGGATTTATTAAGTGACAGTACGCTCTCAAGGGGAGGGTGGGCAGGCTCAGGTGAGCAGCTATGCTGAGTTTCTTTGGCAAGTTGGTTACACTTGGTGAGAAAATGAATGGGCTGAATATTCTTTGGAGACGGAAGTTTGGGGTCATGTTCTGTGATTTTCATCCCATCTCCACCTTCCCGAAGGTAGGAGGAATTTTGTCCTTATTTAGTGTTGATTGGAAGTGTCATGGTGTTGGTGCCTGATGGGTACTTCTAATCTGCAAGGCTAATTTTATTGTAGTGAGGGCATAATGAGAAAAAGGTTACATTCAGACACTGGAGATTCCAGCCTTTTCTCACATTTCTTTGTCTGCCTCTAGTATCCTTGTCACCCCAAAATGTGATCTCTTATCAGTCTGGAGGTTCCTGCTTTTCTCTGCCCAAGGACCCCTGTTGATCACAAGATGTATGGTTTCCTGCCATTTGGCTCATGCCCCACTTTCTCTGTTCACATCTAGCTATCTGCCTGCTCTAACACTACCATGTGCCAGACACTGTTCCAGGTGTTGGGGTTAAAAACAGAGCAGGCACAGCCTTTTCTTTCCTTGTGGTGCTTATATTCTAGTAAATTTTTTGATTCTACAGAACCAAAAATAGATACATGCATACATAGATACATAGATGAAGGATGATAGATGACAGATACCAAGATATGGACACAGATATAGTATTTTTTCCTGTAAGCACAGAATTGGTGATAAAAATCACTGAGCTGGAAACAAAAAGCTGCTAATAACTACCTTCATATTCTAAAGAAAATGCCTTCTTTGCTCATCAATTTGGGACCAGAATTCTTCTTGTGGGACTTTCTAAGAGGCTGTTAAGCCATTTCTAATCCCCTTCTCAATCTACATGAAAGGATTAGATGTGAAAAAAATTGGTCAGGACCTTCTGCAGGGTATTAGTGAGAGAATCAGCACCTTTTTTCTATCTTGGGCTTCTCTCCAGCAAGCAGGGGGTGGGGGATTCCAAAAAGATATTTGAAGACTGGAATGCTTTTCAAGAAAAAAAAAAAAAGACAACCTAAAAGAAACCAGCATCATGTTCCATGGCTTAGATGCTTGACGAGATGAGAAGAGCAGGCCCACCTGGTGTTCTCATTAGAAAGAAGCAAGAAGAGATATTTCTTGAAATTGCTTTACAGTTGTTTCTTGAAGTTTGGGAGCCCACAGAAGAGAGACACAGTGTCCATTTCTGGTTCTGAGATTTTTGAAGACAAGAGACCTGCTAAGGTAGTGTGTGCCGCAATGTGTGAAGAAACCATGGTGTAATGGAAGTGAGGACCTCAGTAGTTCCTGTAGTTCCTCACAAAATCTTATAAAGATTAGGGGTGACCCTACTGGCTCTAAGCACAAAGCAAAGTCCAATCGAGGTAAGGAATTCGGGTCTGATGTTGCGGCTGAAGTGAAATTTGGCTGCATTTCTCTGAGGGTGGTCTTCAGATACAGACGATACAGGGAGAGCAGAAAAAGTCTGCTTGCATGGCATGATTCTTTCAGGTGCACTAAAAAGAATCGCTCATCCCTTAAAAAATCCATTCTGCTTATTCATGTTTAAAGGCCCCTTTCCATTCAATCAACAGATACTTACTGAATACTTAACTATGTTCCAGGTGCTATTCTAGGTGCTGGGGCTATAACAGTGAACAAAACAGATACAGGTGGAGAGAGATAAATTGAGTCCACAAATGCTGCTAACACAGGGGTTGCAGGTGGTACTGACCACAAGCTTTGGCACAAAGCAGGAGCCTGATATATGTTACAATAAATGAGTAAGTGAGGGTAAATTTGGTGACCTCGATGATCATTTTCTCTTATTGCTTCTGGTAGTGTCTTCTATTTATATATCTTTTAACTTACTAATTTTGATGTTTAAAACTTTTAATTACCAACTATATGCTGGATAATGCTAAAGTTTGTGACACTCTTGCATATGCTATCTAATTTAATCTCCATAGCAGCACTATGATGTAGACTATCTCAATATGTTTTACCCAATTAACAAGAGCTGGATTTGAAGGCCAGGTGTTTTGCTCCAAAACCCATACTGGTTTGTTTTGTTAGATCACACTGTCTTTCCAATTTTATTGGAATTATACTACAAAGTGTTAGAGCATCATCTATTTAATATTCATAGTGAAACCTTAATTTGTATATCACTTAACAGTCATAGTTTTCAAACTCATATATATATGTAATATCAAATTCCTTGGCATAGAAATATATACGTATTCTTATGTACTCTTATTTATACTCTGTATAGGTAGGGAATAGCCTCTTTTCACTGTTTTATAGATCAAGAAACTGAAACTTATAAAAGATAAATGATATAACTAGTAAGTGGCAAGTCTTCTGATGCTTTCAATATACCATGGTGTAGTATACTCCTTTAATATACCACAGTGCTTCAATGGTCTTTAGAAGATGCTTTTCCTCCCTATTTTCCTTCAAATTCCATTTTAAAATTTAACTCTTCTAGAAAGTATTTCCTCATAATACCACTTCACCTCAAACCATGTACATTCTCCAAGTACCTTCCATACTTCTGTGTTACACATAGTAACAATGGATAATATTTATTAAGAGCCTACTAACTACACAGTAGACTATTATTCAGCCATAAAAAATGAGGAAATCCTACCATTTGTCACAACATGGATGGACCATGAAGTCACTACTCTAAGTGAAATAAATCAGAGAAAGACAAATACCATACAATCTCAATTATATGTGGAATCTAAACCAAAACAAGACAAAAACAAAAACAAAAACAAAAAAAGAAACCTAACTCATAAAGAGATCAAATTTGTTGTGATGGGGTGGGGGATGGGTGAAATTGGTGAAGGTGGTCAAAAGGTACAAACTTTAGTTATAAAATAAATAAGTCATGGGGATGTAATATATAGCATGGTGACTACAGTTAGTAATACTGTATTATATATTTGAAAGTTGCTAGGAGTATAGATCTTAAAATTTATCATCAATAGGAAAAAACATAATTATTGTGGTGATATTAACTAGATTTGTAATTGTTTTGCAATATATACATATATTAAATCATTATATTGTACACCTGAAACTAATACAGTGTTACGTGTCAATTAAAAAAAGAAAAAATCTAAGCACCTGAGGGCCTTGTTACAACACAGATCAGTGGGGCCCTACTCCCAGAATTTTTGATTCAATTGGTATAAGATGGGGCCCCAGAATTTGTATTTTGATCAAGTTCTTAGTTGCTGTTACTATTCTTAGATGTGGCCATTCCAGGGACCACACTCTGAGAAACACTGCTTGCTCTACAGAATTACTCCGCTCCATGAATAGTTGGAAAATCTTTCTAAAAGCATTCAATTACTTACATTTCTTTTCTTACGGGTTATTAGAAAAGAGAAAAATGCCCCCATATCATGATCATCTCCTAGCTATTTTGATTAGAGGTCTCAGGTCTCTACATCATTAGTAAATACTAATAATGATCAAATTTTAATAAACAGTATTTTTGAAGGCTTCTATTATCCATTATGCAGTAATCTCATTTTATTATATTATAGTCTATCAAATAGGTAATATTACTATCCCTGTTTTACAGCTATGAAAACAAAATCACACAACAGGAAGAAATAGAGCCAAGATTCACACACAGGTCTGCTTGATACCAGATAATGAGGTTTTAATTTCTCCCTACCATTTCCTTTGAGATAATAAATTTGTAGAGACCAGAGATGTATTATTCAGTGTTTGATGTATTATTTTGATGTATTCAATCAAAGAGAGATAATTAATCAAATATAGGCATAACTCAGAGATACTGCAGGTTCAATTACAGGCCACCACAATAAAGCAAATATTGCAGTGAAGTGAGTCACACAAATTTTTTGGCTTCTCAATGCATATAAAAGTTATGTTTATATTGTAGTATATTTAGTGTGCAATAGCCTTATATATAAAAAATGTACACACCTTAATTTAAAAATACTTTATTGTTAAAAAATGCTAAGCATCACTTGAGCCTTCAGGGAGTCATAATCCTTTTGCAATAGTAACACATCACTGATTGCAGATCACCCTAACAAATAAAATAATAATGAAAAATTTGAAATACTGCAAGAATTACCAAAATGTGACAGAGGCATGAAGAGAGAAAATGCTGTTATAAAAATGGCACTGATAGACTTGCTCAATGCAGAGTTTCCACAAACCTCCGATTTGTAAAAAAAAAAAAAAAAAAAAAAAAAAAAAAAAAAAAAAATTGCAGTATCTGTGACGCATAATAAAGTGAAACGCACACACACAAAACAACTATGCCTGTAATACATCTTCTGAAGATTTTTTAAAGAAGCCTACTATGTGCCAGATATTGTTCTAGGTACTCTGCATGTACTGATTCTTTTAGAGCTCACAGCAACCTCTTATGGTAAATTCCACTGCAATTCCCATCTTATAGATGAGGACACTTGAGGCACAGAGAGGTTATGTGTCTTGTCCAATCTTCAAGAACTAGTAAGTAGAAAAGATGGGCTATTAATGCAGGCAGTCTGGTTTCAGAGACCCTGTGCTCCTACTCAGCTCATTCTACACTCTCTGTGAATTGTTTTACCTTGCTTTTGATTAGATATTGTTCATTAGGGGTTGTTTAATCTTTTTTTCACATCACACTCTTAATAGGCAGGCTGCAACTCAATTCTTTTGTACCACTGTATAAGTAAGGTTCAATGTAGCATCCTACATCTGAAGGGAGTTTAGAAAATAATTTGAAAGAAAATAGTAGCTCCTTGAATACAGACACACAAGTTAGCAGTCTTTCCCAGAGCAAATAAATAAGCTCCCTTCTTTCTTTTTCTTTGAACCTGTCATGGCAGGAAATATTTGACATTAATGTGAAAAAATATCATGGCTTCTTTGGATATTACATTTGTTTTTCTTGACTGGGTGTTGAACCTGTTTTCTAGGAATGAGAATGGTTTTGAGCTGATCAGCTATAAACTTTCCACCCAGTGCCCCTGGTCTTCAAAAACATTGATTTGCAAGTTAGTTCCAGAGGGGAGGGTGACATTCTGTGACCAGAGATAAGAAGAATACAAAGGTGTTCACACAAAAGTTAAGCCCAAGAAGAGTTAAGTCTGTACTTCTAGTCATTCTCCATGTTATGCATCCATGTTACTCCATGTTCCATATACATATACATATCTCCTAAGCAAACAGATGATTCTTCCATTCCTCTGACTTAAAACATTTGATGGGTCCCATATGCCTGTGACATTGTATTCCAAATCTGGCTTAAAAAAAAAAACAAAACTCGAAAAAAAGTAATTTCCAAGGCCAGGGAACTTGTGTATTTAACAAGCTCCCTGATAAGATTCATTCAAAGTTGAAACTTTGAAATTCATTCCAAGTTGAAAAGCACTGGCCTATTAGAATTGAGGATAGTCTCTTCAGCTTTGTTCTATTCTGGCATTTCCAGCCTTATCTTCCGGTAAATCTATATTTCAGTCTTCTTCGTATTCCCCAAAACCCGTAGTACATGCTTTGCACAGAGCAGGGATTCAGTATGTTTATAAACTGACCTTGGTATTTGAGTGTTCTCGTCCACTAAACAAAGTAGCCAGCAAGTTGGTGTGGGAAATAATATTGGTCCGTGTCCTCTGCTTACTCTGCTACTTCTTTTTTTCCTTGGCAAACCTGGCGCTGCCTGAAAAATGAAATATCAAGGTGACATTCAGTTTTTACTTGGTCATTTAACTTCAGAGAATGGTCACAGCAGAGTGGAGATACAGAAGGTGAAAAATCCCTCACATTGAGAATCTCGCCCAAGGCACAGCAAAAGTCATCATCCAGTCACCTCCTCCATCATTTCACATTAATGACTACAGTTTTAGGTTTTAAAATACTGATTCTCTGCTGTTTCAAGAAGTCTTCAATTTATCCACATTCCCAATTTCATCTTCAATTCAAAAAGAAAGATGTAGCGCCAGCTACTACTTTGTCTCCCTTCAGTCTAGACTGCCAACATTCCTAACTCACACCAAGTGGTTCCATTATTCTTATTCACCTGTCTGTCTATTGAGGTCTTATTGCCCCTTGTTCCCTTGAAAATAATGTCATCATCTATAAGATCACTTGGCTGTATGCTGCTCTCTGTGTACTGTGAAAATTCGTTCTGGTGGAAATAGGAATTTTGTCAATATGAAAAAAATAACCCAACATTTTCTTTAGCCATTTGATGAGTTAAGCTGACATTATAAGAATATTAATTAGTTGAACCAATGAATGCACTTGTATGTGTATGTGTATGTGCATTTGTGTATTCAGTGCACTTGAGTGTTTGCATGTGCACGTGAAGAGACCGGGGGGCACTGAAAGCCAGCCTGTGCTCCACATGTACTTTGCTATAGTGGTGGATATGCCAGGTAAAAAGGGGTACCGTTTTCTCTTGCCTAAAGGTTACATCTGATCACCAAACCGTGTGCTTGAGGGACCACATTTTTTTCTGATTCAACCATTAATAGAAGGTGGCTTTTTCTAATTTTCACAGAAACCAATATAAACTAGCATACACATGCATGTTCTTGTGTATGTGGGGGGGGGGGCAAGGGGAAGGAAGACGGAGAGAGAGGGAGAGAGAAATCATAAAACCATGCATTTGTAGGCTTAGAAGGTTAGGCTTGAGATGCCTGTTGGACATCCCAGTGAAAGTGTCAGGTTGGCAGTTGCACATATGAGTGTGCATTTCAGGAGAAACGTTTGGGCTGCAGATTAAAATTTAAGAATCATCAGAAATTAAGCAGCAATTAAAGCATTAGATTAATTCTATCACCCAGAGAGTAAATGGAAATAAGTCTAAACAAGGATTGAGTCCTGGGACACTACTATACTACCGGCAAGGGAAGAAAAGAAGTAATAAAAAGTAGGAATGTGTGAAGTTTTAGAGGCCAAGCCAAATAACTGTTTTAAGAAGAGAATGATCAATTGCATCAATTGTTGAGGATGGGTAAGTAAGATGCACGTGGAGAATTGGATTTAGCAACGTGGAGATACTAGCAATCTAGACAAGAGAAGACTCAGGGCAATATTAAGTGTGAAAATCTGACTGGAATGGGTTTAAGATCATAGGAAAAGAAGAATTTGCAATACATCTTTAGAGTTTTGCTCAAAAGAGCAGGAAAAAATAAATAGTAGCTCAAGGAAATGTATGGGATCAAAGGAGGTTCACTTTAACCTGTAAAAAATAACAAACATATAGAAAACTACATAAAGCATAAATATAGCTTAATAAATAATGATACAGGGAACAGCTGGGTTGCCACAACCTAAATCAAGATCCAGAATGTTGCAATACCCTAGACGCTGTGTGTATGACCATACTGATCAAAAAGCTTTCCCTCCCCTTTAGAGCTAAGCACCATTTTGATTTTCTCAATCATTTCCTTGATGTTCTTTATACTTTTGTCCCATAACTATCTATCCCTAAACACCAATTGTTTAGTTTGGTTAGATTTTGACATTTAGATAAATGTAATTACACTCTATGTATTTGTGTCTGTCTTCTCTCACTAATATTGTTTTTCAGATTAATTCATATTGCAGTTTTTTAGCTGTACTTGCTTTAGTTTTACTGCTGTGTATCATAATTTATGTATCCATTCTCTGTTGATAGATATTTGGGCTTTTCCAGTTGATGCCCTGCACCAAGGTCCTGTGGCCAACATCAGATTTTAGTTGCTACTATGGTCAGCAGTGCCCCTCCCTATATGCTAGATTGGAAGCAACCCAACTCGATTAGTAGCCACAGCCATTCTGTATTTTTTCTTTTCTTTACTTCAGGTCTTTCCCCAAAGCCTCAGCTGATTGCTTGGCTAGCTAGCAGGGCAGCCCACAAGAGCATAGAAGCTGATTTTCCCAGGGTCCCTTCTCAACTAGTGAGGTACAGCTGTCTTCTGGAGGGATAAATTTGAGGTAAATTCTATGCACTTCCTCATAGCACAAACGAACCACAGTTGCTCAGAATACTACTCAGTTTAGAATGCAAACAACTGATTTTCCATTTTTCCTGCCTCATTCTTCCTGCTTCGTCAGTTGTATTTCCTGAGATCACCTCTCATATAAACTACCTGAACTCAAATCTTTGTTTCAGACTCTGTCCTAAGATAAACTAAAATAAAAATCTTTCATAAATAATGCAACTATGAACATTCTTATACATACCTCTTGGGGCACATGTGTGTAAATTGCACTAAAGGAGGACTCAGAAAACATTTTCCGTAGAGGTCTAGGAAATAAATATTTTAGGTAGCCACATGTGATCTCTGTCACATAATTCTTTTTTGTTGTTGTTTGGTTTTGTTTTCACAGGCATTTTAAATGTAAAACCATTCTTATCTCATGGGGCAGATTTGCCCTAAGGAGTATAGTCTGCCAACCACTGCTCTAGGATATATTGTTGTGTATGAAATCACTAGGTCAAAGCATATATACGGATTCAGCTTTTTAGTATACTGTCAGACATTTTCCCAAAGTGGCTGTTCAAGCTCAGCAGTAGTGCATAAGAGATGTAGTTATTCCACAAACTTGCCTACATTTTGTATTTGACAGAATATTTAATTTTGCCCATTTTCTTAGGAGTGTAATGGTATTACAGTGTGGCTTTATTTTGCATTTCCTTAATAACTAATCAGGTTGAGAAATTTTTCATATGCTTAATGGCTAATTGTTTTTCTGTTCAACTAGTACCAGTTCAGGTAATTTTCTGGTTTTCTTTTGGAGTACCTGTTTTTTTTTTGTTTTTTTTTTTTCTTGTTGGTTTATAGGAGTTCTTTATATATTCTGGATATGAATTCTTTTATTCATTTGTGCAATAAATATCATCTCTCTATTACTTGCACTTTAACTTTATTAATGATTTCTTTTGATAAAAATTCCTATTTTTATTGAGGCAAGGTTTATTAATCATTTCTTTTATGGTTAGTGAATTTTGTATTCAATTTAAGAAACTGTTTATCTCAAGGTCATAAAGATACTCTTCTAGGTTAATTTCTAGAGCTTTACTTTTTTCTATCATATTAAATTCTAAAATCTAATAGGAGTCATTTATTTTTGTGTAATGTGAGATAGAGTTCCAATTTCATTTTATTTCCATTTGGGTATCAATTATCCTAGCAATATTTGTTTAAAAGATTATTCTTGCCCCACTCCTGAGCTATGGCAGCTGTGTTATAACTTGTCTCTGTGTGTGGGTTTAAATCTGTGCCCTACTCTGTTGCATTTGTCTTTTTGAAGATCCTGCACAGATATAACACTGTGTATAAAAAATGTTAAATCAATCTGTCAGTTGCCACCAACACAAAGAAAACTAGAATTCTGATGATGATTCCACTGGATCTATGAATTATTGGAGAAATGGTAAATTTATAATATTGAGCATTCTAATAGATAGATATGGTATATTTCTTTATTTAGGGCTTTTTAAATGTCTTTCAATAATTTTTATTGATTTTCCTGTAGATTTATTTCTTGATTTTGATATTCTTATTGCCATTGTGGGTCTTATCCTTTGTACTTTAATTTTGAAATGAATTTTTGAATAACATTAGGAGATGTAAAAATAAAATTGATATGTATGTATTGTCATTTTGTTCAGACTTTCCTAAATTCATATTCTTTTCTATTGTGATAAAATACACATAATATAAAATTCACCATTTTAACATTTTTTAAAGTGTACAATTTAGTGATTTTTAGTATATTAACAAAGTTGTACAATCATCAAACTATCTAGGTCCAGAACATTATCATTATCCCCAAAGGAAGTTCTGTACCTATTAGACTTCCCCATCCCACACTCCCTGAACCACTAATCTGCTTTCAGACTCTAATTTGCCACTTCTGGAAATTTATAAATGGAATCATACACAATGTAGCCTTTCATGTATGGCTTTGTTCACTTAGCATAATATTTTAAAGGCTCATCCATGTTATAGCATGAATCATTACTCCATTTCTTTTTATGGCCGAATAATATTCAGTGTGGATACACCACATTGTATTTATCCATTCATCAATTGATTGACATTAGCATGGTTTCCACTTTTTGAATATTATACATAATGCTGCTATGAACAATCATATAGAAGTTTTTCATGGATATATATTTTAATATTTTATGGGCATATACCAAAAACTTTAATTACTGGATCATATGGTAACTCTAAATTTTTGAAGAACTTCAAACTCTTTTCCAAAGTATCTGCATCATTTTAGATTTCTACCAGCAATGTATGAGGGCTCCAACTTCTCCACATCCTTGTCAATATTGGTTATTGTCCAACTTTTTGATTATAGCCATCCTGGTGTGTGTGAAGTGATAATCTAGTTATGGGTTTCCTTTATATTTCTTTCATGACTAATGATATTGTGCATCTTTGCATATTCTTTGATGGTCATTTGTATATACTCTTTTTGTTCCAATTACATTTTTTATTGAAGTATAGTTGATTAAAAATGTTGTTTTAATTCCAAGTGTACAGCAAGTGATTCAGTTATACATACATATATATATATATACATATATATATGTACATATATATATGTACATATATATGTTTATAAGTTCTTTTTCAGATTCTTTTCCAATATAGGTTATTACAAGATATTGAATATAGTTCCTTGTGCTATACAGTAGGTACTTATTGTTTATCTATTTTATATACAGTAATGTGTATCTGTTAATCCCAAACACATAATTTATCCCTCCCCAACCTTCCCCTTTGGTCACTGTAAGTTTGTTTTCTATGTCTGTGAGTCTGTTTCCATATTGTAAAAAAGTTCATTGTATTATTTTTAAGATTCTACATGTAAATGATATCATATGATACTTGTCTTTGTCTGACTTATATCACTTAGCATGATTATCTCCAGTTCTATCCATGTTGCTGCCAGTGGCCTTATTTCATTACTTATGGCTGAGAAATATTCCATTTTATATGTGTGTGTGTATGTGTGTGTGTGTATATATATATATATATATATATATATATATATATATATATATATATATATTATATGTATAAAAATGTGTATATGTATACAACACGTGTATACACATACATACATACCACATCTTCTTTATCCATTCATCCATTGACAGGCATTTAGGTTGCTTCCATGTCTTGGCTATTGTAAATAGCACTGCTATGAACACTGATGTGCATGTATCTTTTCAAATGAGAGTTCCCTCTGGATATATGCCCAGGAGGGGGATTGATGTATCATATAGTAAGTCTATTTTTAGTTTTCTAAGGAACCTCTATACTGTTCTCCATAATGGCTGCACCAGTTTACATTCCCACTAACAGTGTAGGAGGGTTTCCTTTTCTCCACACCCTTTCCATAATTTATTATTTGTATGCTTTTTGATGATGGCTGTTTTGACTGGTGTGAGGTGATAACTCATTGTGGTTTTCATTTGCACTTATCTAATAATTAGCAATGTTGAGGATCTTTTCATATGCTTGTTGGCCATAAGTATGTCTTCTTTGGAGAAATATCTATTTAGGTCTTCTGCCCCTTTTTTGATTGGGTTATTTGTTTTAATATTGAGCTGTATGAGTTGTTTGTACAGTTTGGAAATAAATGCCTTTTCAGTCACACCATTTGCAAATATTTTCTTCCAATATGTAGGTTTTCTTTTTGTTTATAGTTTCCTTTGCTGTGTGAAAGCTTTTAAGTTTATTTAGGTCCCATTTTAAAAATTTTGTTTTTATTTCCTTTACTCTAGGAGACAGATCCAAAAAAAATATTGCTACAATTTATGTCAGAGTGTCCTGCCTTTATTTTGCTCTAGGAGTTTTATAGTACCCAGTCTTACATTTAGGTCTTTATACCATTTTGAATTTATTTTTGTATATGGTGTTAGAGGTTGTTCTAATTTCATTCATTTACATACAGGTGTCCAGTTTTCCCAGCACCACTTACTGAAGAGACTATCTTTTCTGCATTGTATATTATTATTTCCTTTGTTGTAGATTAATTGACCATAAGTGTGTGGGTTAATTTCTGGAATTTCTGTCCTGTTCTATTGATCTATATGTCTGTTTTTATGCCAGTACTGTACTGTTTTGATTACTGTAGCTTTGTAGTATAGTCTGAAGTCAAGGAACCTGATTCCTCTAGCTCTGTTTTTCTTTCTCAAGATTGTTTTGGCTATTGGGGTCTTCTGTGTTTCCATAAATATTTAAAATTTTTTGTTCTAGTTCTGTGAAAAATGCCATTGGTAAATTGATAGACCTTGTATTGCATATGTAGATTTCCTTGTGTCATATTGTCATTATAACAATATTGATCCCGCCAATTCAAGAACAGGGTATATATTTCCATTTTGTTTATGTCCCCTTCAATTTCTTTCATCAGCATCTTACAGTTTTTGGAGTACCTGCCTTTTGTCTCCTTAGGTAGATTTATTCCTAGGTATTTTATTCTTTTTGATGTGATGGTAAATGGGATTGTTTTCTTAATTTCTCTGATATTTTGTTGTTGATGTATAGAAATGCAGCATCCCTTCACTTCCAGTCTATGCATATCTCTTGATCTGAAGTGAGTCTCTTGTGGGCAGCATATATACAGGTCTTGCTTTTGTATCGATTCAGCCAGTCTCTCTCTTTTGGTTGGAGAATTTAGTCCTTTTACACTTAAGGTAACTATTGAAATGTATGTAATTAATTCATTTTATTAATTGTTTTGGATTTGATTTTGTGCCTCTTTTTTCCCCTTTCTTCTTTTGTTGTTTTCTCTTGTGATCTGATGACTATCTTTTGGGTTATGTCTGGATTCCTTCTTCTTTTTTGTGTGTATATCTCTATTATAGATATTACATATGATTTGCAGTTAGTATGAGGTTTTTGTATAGCAGTTTATGTATAAATGTGATTGTTTTAAGCTGCTAACCTCTTAATTTCAAATGCATTTTAGATACCCTATATTTGTACTCTCCTCTCCTCATGATTACTGTTTTTGATAACATATTTTATATGTAGTCATTTTGTGTATCCCTTAACTGCTTATTGTGGATACATACGATTTTACTATTTTATCTTTTAACTTCCTTACAGTTTGTATGTGGATGATTTCCTGCCCTTACTGTATGCTTGCCTTTACCCATGAGCTTTCTCATTTTGTAATTTTTTTTGTTTTTAATCGTGACCTTTTCTTTTTTACTTAGAGAATTTCCTTTAACATTTGTTGTAAATTTGTTTGGTGGTGCTGAATTCTTTGAACTTTTGCTTGTCTGTAAAGCTTTTGATTTCTCCATCAAATCTGAATGAGGGCCTTGCTGGGTAGAGTATCTTTGGTTGTAGAGTTTTCCCTTTTATTACTTAAGTATATTGTGCCACTCCATTCTGGCCTGCAGAGTCTCTGTTGAGAAATCAGCTGATAGCCTTATGGGAATTCTCTTGTATGTTATTTGTTGCTTCTTCCTTGTTGCTTTTAGTATTGTCACTTTATCTTTAACTTTGTCATTTTGATTACAATCTGTTTTGATGTGATCCTCTTTGGGTTAATCCTGTATGGGTCTCTGTGCTTCCTGGACTTGGGTGCTTGTTTCCTTTCCCAGGTTAGGGAATTTTTCAGCTACCATCTCATCAAGTATTTCCTCAGGCTCACTCGCTCTCTCTTCTCCTTCTGGGATCCCTATAATGCAATTATTAGTGCATCCAATATTGTCCCACAGGTCTCTTAAACTGTCCTCATTTATTTTCATTCTTTTTTTCATTTTCTTTTTGTTCAGCAGCAGTGATTTCCAATACTCTTGGCTTCCACCTCACTGATCTTTTCTGCTTCATTTAGTCTACTATTGATTCCTTTTAGTGTATTTTTCACTTCAGTTATTGTATTCTTCAACTCTGGTTGTTCTTTTATTTTTGCTTGTTTAAAAACTTGTAACTTCTCACTCTGTGTATCCATTCTCCTCCCAAGTTCTTTGATCATCTTTAAAATCATTATTCTGAAGTCTTTCTCAGGTAGATTGTCTATCTCCATTTCAGTTAATTCTTCTTCCAGGATTTTGTCTTGTCCCTTTGTCTGGAACATATTCCCTGCCACCTTATTTTGTCTTTGTTGCTGTTTGTATTTTCATGTATGTGGTAGATTAGTTACATTTCTCAGCCTTGGAGAAGTGGCCCTCTGTAGGAGACATCCTATCCACCCTAGCAGTGCACTCTCCTCTCATTACCCAAGTTATATGCTCTAAGGGTTCCCCCTAAGAGGGCTGTGTGGGTCCTTCTCTTGTGGTGGGCTGACTTTGTGGGTGGTCTGGTTGTCTGCCAAGGCTGACCTGTGCAGATGTTGCGGGCTGCTTTTTAGCAGGGTCTGATCACACATTGGCTGGTTGCGGAACCCTAGGGGGCTCCACTGATAGTGTTGGCTCACTGATGAGCAGAATCAGGGTTCTGAAGACTCTGATGCTGTTTTCCACCCACTGCCCATTGAAGCCAGATCCTGGGGTTAGTGCTGGACTACCAGGCAGAGGTGGTTTCTGGAGTCTGGCTGCAGGGCCCAGGGGATCCCAGAGCTTGTTTCAGATAGTTGGGGGAGTGGGAATAGATTTCTGACACACCTGGATATCGGGCTCTGGGGCATGCCAAAGGTTGCAATGGCCTGCTAGTGGGAAGGACCATCGCCCAGCTTGTCCCAGGGTAGGGTCTGGCTTATGTTGTGGGATCATAGCTTTCTTGCTTCTGATGTCTGCTCCCTGGTGGGTAAGGCTGGTCTAGAGACTTGTTCAGTCTTCCTGGTGGGAGGGGTCAGTACCTGCCCACTGGTGGATGGAGCTGGGTCTTGGCCCTCAAGTGGGCAGGGGCATGTCTAGAGACTCATGTGGGCTCAGGAAGTCTTTAGGCAGCCTGTCTGCTGATGGATGGGGCTGTGTCCCTGGCCAGTTAGTTGTTTGGCCTGAGGTATCCCAGCACTGGAGCCTACAGGCTGTTGAATGGGGTCAGGTCTTGGAGCTAATGATCCAATATGTCAGCTGCCAGTGGTTTTCATGTGATTGAATGTTCCCCAATATGTCTGACATATCCCCTGGGTGAGCCACAGCTTCCCCCATCCCCCAACTCTCCAGGAGACCCTCCAAGACCAGCAGGTAGGTCTGGTCCAGGTTTCTGTGAAATTACTTCTTTTGCTCTGGGTCCCAGTGCGCATGAGATTTTGTCTGCATCCTTTAAGAGTGAAGTCTCTATTTCCCTCAGTCTGGTGGGGCTCCTGAAATAAATTCCTGCTGACCTTCAAAGTCAAATGCTGTGGGTGCTCCTCTTTCTGGTGCTGACCCCTAGGCTGGGGAACCTGATGTGGGCCTCAGAACTCTCACTCCTGTGAGAGAACATCAGCAATATAATTCTCCAGTTTGTGGGTTGCCCACTAAGGGGGTATGGAATTTGATTATATCATGAGTGTGCCTCTCCTACCTGTCTTGTGATTCCTTGTTTTGTCTTTAGCTATAGAGGATATTTTCTGGTCAGTTCCAGTCTTTTTCATCAATGGTTATTATGCAGATTGTTGTGATTTTGGAATGCTCATGAGAGGAGGTGAGCCCAGGGTCTGCCTGCTATCTTGGCCTCTCTCTGTATATATTCTTTGGAGAAATGGCTATTCAAGTCATTTGCCCATTGAAATTTTTTCTTCTTGTTTTATTGTGATATAATTGACATACACACTACGTAAGTTTAAGGTGTACAATATAATGCTTTGACTTACATACATCATGAAATGATTACCAGTGCATTTAGTGATCATCCATCATCTCACATAGATACATTAAAGAAATAGAAAAAAAATTTTCCTTGTGGTAAGAACTCCTAGGATTTATTCTCCTAACAACTTTCATATACGATGTATAGCAGTGTTAATTATCTTCATCATGTTGTACATTATTTCTGTACTTATTTGTCTCTTAACTGGAAGTTTGTGCCTTTTGACTGCTTTCATCCAATTCCCCCTCTTTCCACTCCCGGCCTCTGGTAACCACAAATATGATTTCTTTATTCTATGAGTTTATATGTTTGTTTACTTAGTTCTTGAAGTATAATTGATAAACAGCACTATTTAGTTAATAGTCCACAACACAGTAATTCAGTATTTCTATACATTTCAAAATGATCACTATGATAATAAGTCTAATTGTCATCTCTCACCATACAAAGATATTACATAGTTATTGGCTGTATTCCCTACAGTGTACATTTCATACGCGTGACTCACTCATTTTTTAACTAAAAGTTTGAACTTCTTGATCTCTCTCCCCTTTTTCTCTCCTCTATCACTCCCATCCCCTCTGTCAAACAACTGTTTTCTGCATTGGTGACTATTTCTAGAGAAAGATAAATACTGTATGATTTCACTTATATATGGAATCTAAAAAACAAAACAAATGAACAAACATAACTAAACAGAAACACTATCACAGATACAGAGAACAAATAGTTGGTTGCCCATTTTTTCATTGGGTTGTTTGACTTTTTATTGTTGAGTTTTAAGAGTTCTTTATATATCCTGGATACTCTTATCTGATACATGATTTGCAACTATTTTCTCTCCTTTTGTGCATTCTGTTTTTGGGACTGTCTTGATATTGTTATTTGAAGCACAGAAGTTTCTTATTTAGATGAAGTCTTACTTACCTATTTGTTCTTATTGTTCCTTGTGCTTTTGGCATCAACCTAGGAAACCATTTGCTAAGTTCAAGTCATGAAAGTTTACCCCTATGATTGCTTCTAAGAGTTTTATAGTTTTGGCTCTTACACATAGGTCTTTGATTTACTTTTTGTATATTGTGTGAGGTAGGGTTCCACCTTCATTCAGTTGTATGTGGATATCCAATTGTTCCAGCAACATCTGTTGAAGAGACTATTCTTTTCCCCGTTGAATTACCTTAGCACCCTTGTCAAAACCAATTGCCATAGATGTGTGCTTCATTTCTGGACTCTCATTTTATTCTATTGAACTGTAAGTCCATTCTTATGCCAGTACTCCACAGTCTTGATTAGTGTAACTTTGTAGTAAGTTGTGAAGTTGAGGAATGTGACTTCTCCCTTTGGTTTTTTTGTTTTGTTTTGTTTTGTTTTTTTTTCCCCAAGAGTGTTTGGGCTATTGAGGGCCTTTTGCATTTCCAGATGAATTTTAGGAGCAGCTCATCAATTTCTCCTAAAAAGCTGTCTGGGATTTTTATAATGATTGCAATGAGCCTGTACATCAATTTGGGGTATAATTTGTCCTTAACAATATTAAATCTTCCAACCCCTGAACATGAAATGTCTTCCCATTTATTTAGGCTTTAAAATTTTTCTTTTCAATGGTGTTTTTTAGATTTTAGTATTTAAGTCCTCCATTTATTTTGTTAAATTTATTTCTAAGTATATATTATTCATTTTGATGCCATTGTAAATGTAATTGTTTCTTAATTTTCTTGCGTTGTATATTGCTGGTGTGTAGAAGTACAATTGAGTTTTATATATTAATAGTGTATCCTCCAAACCTGCTGAAATTTTTTATTACCTCGAGTAGTTTTCTTGTAGATTCCTGAAATATTCTATATGTAAGATATTGTTATCTATGATTATAATTTTACTTCTTTCCAATTTAGATGTTATTTCACTTTCTTGCCTAATTGCCTTTTCTAGAACATCCTGTACAGTACTGAATAGCAGAGGTAAGAGTGGACATTCTTATTCCTAAATTTTAGGGAGAAAGCATTTAGTTTTTCACTATTAACTATGGCATTAGCTGTGCATTATTCATAGGTCCCCTTTGTCAGGTTAAGAATATTCCTATTTGTTAATCTTTTTTTTTCCATAAAAGTAGATTTTGTCAAATGCTTTTTCTGAGTTTATTGAAATAATCATATGTATTACAATACAGTACAGCGATTGATTTTTGCATGTTGAAGTAATTTTGCATTCCTGGGATAAATATCAACTGGTCACATTGTATAATCATTTTTATATAATGCTGGATTTAGAAGAATTTTGGTGAGGACTTTTGTGTCTATATTCATGATTTATATTGGTCTGTAGTTTTACTTTCTTGTGATGTCTTTGTCAGGTCTTGTTATCAGGTAACTGGTCTCAGAATGAATTGGGATGTGTTCTATTATCTTCTATTTTTTGGAAGACTGAGAAGGATTGGTTTAAATTCTTCTTTAAGCTTTTTCAGAATTCACCAGTGAAGCTATCTAGTCTTGGATTTCTCTTTGTCAATTTTTGATTGCTAATTTAATCTCTTTACTTGTTATAAATCTATTTAGATTTTTATTTCTTAGTAAATTAGTTTCAGAAGTTTGTGTCCTTCTATGAATATATCCATTTCATCTCGGTTATCTAATTTTTTGATGTAGAGTCATTCATAGTATTCTGTAATAATCCCTTTCATTTTCATAAGGTTGGTAGTATTTTACCATCTTTCATTCTTGATGTTAGTAATTTGAGTCTTCTCTATTTTTTTTCTTGGTCAGTCTAGCTAAAAGTTGTCTATTTTGTTGATCTTTGCAAAGAAACAACTTTTAGTTTCACTGATTTTCTGTTTGTTATTCCCTATTTCATTTATTTATGCCCTAATCTGTACCATTTGTTTCCTTTTACTTGCTTTTGATTTTTTTTTTCTTTTCTCAGTTTATTAAGGTGCAAACTTTGGTGACTAATTTGAGATTTTTCTTCTTATTTAACATGGGCATTTACAGGTATAAATTTCCCTCCAAGTACTACTTTAACTTAGTCACATATAAGTTGTAGGATGTTGTGTTTTTGTTTTTATTCATCTCAAAGTATTTCTCATTTTCCTTGTTATTTCTTATTTGACTCATTGCTTATTTAAGTGTTCATTAATTTCCACACATTTATGAACTTCTCAAATTTCCTTCTGGAATTAATTTATAACTTTATTGCATTACTTAGACAAAATGCTTTGTATGATTTCAGTCCTTTTCATTATTTTGAGGCTTGTTTTATGGCCTAGCATACAGTCTGTCCTGGAGAATGTTCCATGTGCACTTGAGAAGAATATTTCTCCACTGTATTTGGATAGAGTGTTTCATAGATATTCTTTAGATCTAGTTGGTATATAGGCGTTGTTAAAATCTTCTGTTTCCTAGCTGACCATCAGTCTAGTTGTTCTATCCATTAAAAAAAAATGGGATAGTAAAGATTTATAGTTGTTCTGTCCATTACTGAAAGTGGGAATTGAAGACTCCAACTATAGTTTTTGAATTGTATATTTTCCCCTTTAATTCTGTACATTTTTGCTTCATGTATCTTGGGGCTCTGTTGTTAAGTGTTACATCTTCTTGATTTATTGACACTTTTATTATTACAAAATGTGTTTGTTTTTCTTTAATAACAATTTTTATCTTAAAGTTACTGGTTTTATGGCATATGTTTTTCCATCCTTTTACATTCAACCTATTGGTGTCTTTAAATCCAAACTGAGTCATATATAGACAGCATATAGTTAGATATGCAGACTGGATAAAAATAAATGATCTCTTCCTTCTAATCAGAGTTTTAGTCCACTTAAATTTAACATTATTAATGATAAGGTGGGATTTACCTCTGTGGCTTTGCTGTTTTCTATTTATCTTATATGGTTGCTTCATATATAATTTTATATGATTATATTTTATAGATATAAAATGACTATATATATACACATATTAATATAATATATAGTATATATTTTAAATATTGTGGCAACCCTGCAAATCAGATTCTCCCTCTTCCCCAGGGTTTGTTGTCATTGCTGCTGGTTGTTGTAGTTTAATGACCTTTCTGAATCAAATCTATAAATTCTGTATCCTTTTCATGTGTGGACACTGAATCCCTTTTCAGTTAGTTTAGTAGTTGGCTAATGTTCAGCAGAAATTTCCTTAATGTCTGAAGTGAATAAGCCTTTCAGTTTTTGCTGATGGGCTCTGTGTGCATACTGGGACATGCCTTGAATGCTCAGGCAGGAAGTTCACTAGTTTTCTTTATCATTCACTAATGGCTTTGTAGAGCTATTTTTAATTATTGTTTGCCAACTTGGTATGTGCCCTTCACTCTGCATATTTTCCTCACAATATCTTTATAAAGTAGGTAGTATTGCCCTCACTGTATAATGATAAAATTAGGTCTCAGCTACATCTTTTGAGTGGCTGATCCATGTTTATCCCCTTAACCAGAATCCTGTGTTAATTTGTCTTGAATAAAAAATCAACTAAACCATCCTTCTTTCATTTTGGATCAGGTGAAGCATTTTAATTCCCTTCTCACAGTGAGATGCCATCCATCTAAATATTATTTGTATGGATCCCTGAGGGGTGGAAAATTACTTTTGCAAAGTAACAAGACACTCAATTTCCTTCAAGTGCCATAGTATTCAGTCCCTTATGCTTTCTTATTATATTCACAATGCCTAGTAGTAACTACTCTCTTCTCAGTGGCTATAGATCCAACTTTCCTTTATTTTATCTTGGAGTATATTTTTGTTTCCTCTAAATTCACCAATTTCTCGTCTCTTGTATTCTCTTCCCTATAGGGGCATTGACCCCTGTGGATATGTATGAATGTGTGCCTTACAGTCTCCCTCCTGAAGACTGATCTTATCTGAATCTTGACTCATTAAAATGACTCTGACCCTCCATCCCATAAGGATATCTGTGTCACAGCTAAGATTTATAGTCATTTTTATGATTTGAAGGAAACTATGTAACATTATTGTGTTAATTTAGGTCCTCTGAGAAGCACACTCCAAGACGCAATTACCTGTAAAATAAAATGATTGGATTCTGTGAAGGACAAATGAGGAGGAAGCAGGAGTAGGCAGAAAGAGGGTTTAGCCTGCCACATTTATGAGATTGGAGAGACATAGGATTTGGTAGAAAAAGTCTCAGAGAGTAAGGCACTTGTAAGATTTTGGCCAGATTTATGGGAAGTCAACACACCAAATTGCCCATTAATAGAATTCCATGTCCCACAGGAATGGGCCTGAAATATAACTGTTGCCATGTCAGTCATTGACCATGAACAGTGCAGGAAAAGTGTGGTCCTGGCACTAACATGGTGATGAATCCAAATAAGCAGCAGCTGGGGCAATCACTCAACTATGCTCTCCACAGCAGGATTATCTATCTAGTGTGTAATGATTGTCAACAATCCTACATACTTAGATTTACATCTCATGTGGTCATTTGTCTCTGTAAAATATTAGAATTTATTAAACAGATTAAAGCAACAAGTAACTGCTAACAATAATCAGGAAAGAAACCTACAATTATTAAAATTTAAGTTGGGTTTATACAATTATAAAGTAAACTCTAATATAGTAAAAAAAAAAAAAAAAAAAAAAAAAAAAGTCACTTAACCTCCTCCATGCCTGTAAGGAAATAAAGTTACCGCTGACTTCTAATTTTGTTCTAAGGTAAAAAAAAAAAAAAAAGTTGGCATTCAAAAAAAAAGTAAATATAAATGTACAGATTCCATTATTTAGGAATTAGAGAAGAAAATACTCAGATTGTGTCCTGGGGAAAAATGGTTTCACTTTTTAGACTAACCAGACATTTCTTTGAAAGATAGCAGAAATAAAATAAAAAGACAACTCCCAGAGTGGGAGAAAATATTTGCAAATCATAGCTCTGATAAGGGACTTGTATCTATAATATATAAAGAATTCTTACAACTCAGTAATAAAAAAAAACAACCCAATTAAAAAATGTGAAGAAATCTGAATAGACATGTTTCTATAGAGTATTAATAATCAGTAACTTTTCATATACATTTTCATATACATACATAATCAGGAAAATGCAAATCAAAACCACGAGTGAGTTATCATTTCACACCCACTATAATAGCTACAATCAAAAACACTTATTATAATAAGTGTCAGTGAGATGTGGAGCAGTTGGAACACTTATACATTGCTGGTAATTGTATAAATTGGTATGATTTCTGTGGAAAATAGTCTGAAATTCAAATAATTAAATATAGAGCTAACCTATGATTCAGCAATTACACACTCCCAAGAGAAATGAAAACATGTTCACACAAAAATGTATAAAAAAAATGTTTAAAGCAGCATTATTCACAATAGCCAAAAGGCCAAACAAATCAAGTTTCAGTCAACTAATGAAAAATTAAATAAAATATGGCAAAATCCATTCAATGAAACATTATCAAGCCTTAACAAGGAATGAAATAATGATATATGTTATATGTAGATGAACCATGAAAACTATATATTAAGTGAAAGAAGCCAACCATAAAAGACCACGTATTTAAATATCCAGAATAAACAAGTTCTGTAGAGACAGAAAATAGATGAGCTATTGCCTAGGGATGTAGGGATATAGAAATGGAGAGTGATGTCTAAAGGGTATGGGGTTTTTTTGGGGGGTGATAAAAGTACTCTAAAATTGTGTTGATGGTTCTGCAACTCTATGAATATACTGAAAACCATCGAATTGCATATGTTAAATGAGTGAATTTAATGCTATGAATTTTATCCTCAGTAAAACATAATAAATGACAGTGACATTAACAAACTGATGTGATTACAGATGATCCTAAGTATAATCACTTACAAATATAATACAAAGATGTTAGTAACACACTTATTAATCTGCATAATAGGATCTGCTTTGTTTAATAGCTCTGAGGTGAGTCCAAATGATTAATGAGTGTAGTGTGTCCATATGGACATTTCAACTCTGAAATGCAATTACATGTAGAAAAGCCATTAGCAATTTTAAACAAGTTTCAGTGAGCTCAATGTTCAGTAATTATCTTAGAAAATCAATGTATGTTATCAAATTGAAAAGAATCCTTGGTTCTATGCAGAAAGTAGAATCTTTCAATAAAATGAAACATTAAATGGCATAACGGTAATTAATGGCTCCAATATTAGAGCATCTAAAAGTGCAATGTTTGAGTGAAAACATTTTATTTCCTGATAATAACATAGATACCAAAACTAAATTTAAAATATGTTTTTCTCAAAGTCAAGGTTGTATTTTCTATTTTTTCCTTTTAATATTCTATTTTTTGTATTCAGGAGTGGAAAAGCTTTCTTTTCTATAATGTGATATTGCTTTGATTCAGTTGATATTAATGCATGGACCAAAGAGAAATTCAAATGATTTTAAATCAAAGATTTTATGGTATATGGAGATTAAAACTAAAAACTTGTCGAATCAAGGTACCTATACAAGAAATTTTCACTTTCACTCCCTTTTTCTTTCCTTTATCCCTTCTTCTTTGACTGTCTGCTCTATTCCCCTTTGCCAGGCATCTATACTCTCTATGGTCTTCCTTTACTGTTCCTTTATAATTTTGCCTTTCACATGGCTTTAGTTAGCACATTCACAGCTTTAGCCTCCCTGTTAGTTAACCACTGTATTCTTATGACTTTACATAAATATCTCACTGGTGAATCTGAATAGATAAAGTCATATTTTATTTTTGTTTTTTAACCAGATTATATGTCATAGGTTGCTAGCAAGTTTTTGGACTGGCTACATTTTGATCGGTGCCCACCATGAATCTATCCAATCTGGTGTAAGTAATAAGAAGGTCAAACAATGTAAAACTATCTAAGCATTAGGTAGCTTCTTTAGAAAGGTATGTAGGTAGGACAAATAATATCTCTTGTCTGATTAGTACAATATTAAGTAAATGTTGTATTTCCTGTTTTATTGTAATAATATTTTAAGGGTGTTTCTTGATAATCTTGAAATCAGTCTCAAAATCAATCTCAATATATTTCATTATATCAGTGTATTAGTAACACAATCAAAAGGAGAAGCTCATAAAATATATATGGAGGACATGAAGTATATAAACTCTGTTGGTTAAAAGTTTGGAGATGTAATAGTCCAGGCTTAATATAATTTATTTTAGACCAAGTAAAGGTTATGAATTTTCCTATTTCCTCAAATCTGATATACCTTATTGGTATGTACTACTGTACTGCAGAAATATACCCTACAATATATACCCAAGTGGTTGAAGATATATGAACAAAAGCCTTTTAATGAAAAATATTCTATGATCTATTGTGTACAGTTAATACATAGACATTTTAGCTCTTCAAAAACTTTGAAAGATTATTTTGGTTGAATTTTTTTTCTAAATAAGAATGTCTTCTTATTGTAACAAGCTTCTCTTTATGTATAAAGACTTTTTATTTGGAGTACATCATTGGCTATTGATAAAAAAATAAGCTTTCAACCACTAATATGCTACATGACTCTAATTTAATGTCACCAATATAATCATATAATTCAAATCAGTGATCTATACATTTGTAAACTTATATGTACTATACATTAATTTTAACTCATTTTCATATCTTAGTTACTTTTGAAAACTGAAGTATCAAGGTCCTAAATTACAGCATCATATGAGAGACTTGTAAGAATCAGCTGAAACAAAAACACTTAGTAGAAATATGGGAATAGGATTCAGGATATTATTTCTAGTCCAGGATCTAACAAGTATTATCTGTGAAAAGACCATTCTTCTTTTACAAGTCTTGGTTATTTTAGCTGTCAGGTGATGAAATTCAACTAGGTCCTTAGAGGAATTGTAGGGTATGATAGATACTAGTGATACTCACAAGATGTCTGATTCTTCTGCCTTCAGGGCCCACAAGAGCACTTCTCTACTTTCTTAAAGCTAGTCATTTGCCCTGGCCAGTGAAATGTGGGTAGAAGTGACATGTGTAAGTTCGGGTTGAAGCATTTAACCTACTTTTGAGTTGAGCATGTGGTCAGTTCTCTGTGTTTTCCCTTCCTCTGATGCAGCTACCAGTAACATTAAAATTTTAAATAGTTTAAATAGGAGTCTCCATCACCCTGGACCCTTTAGTAGAAATGACATGGAGAAAAACCCTATTTGTGTTTGTGAATACAAAATAGACAAGTAGTGGGAACGAGAAATGCACCTTGTTCTTTTTAAGCCACTGAGAGTTGGTGGCTGTTTGCTCTTCATAGCATAACCCAGAACTGCCATAGCCAAAAACAAACAAACAAAAACTCCTATGATAAACAATATTAGCTTTGAAGCCCAGTAATGTTTAGAAGAAACAACTACTACGTGAGTGAGACTGGAAAGATGAGAATGTGTCCACAAACATTTTCCAAATAGGTTTTCTGTTATATATTGGAAGGTAGTATATATGCATTTGAAGGTAATTCATATACCTAATTAACTTGAAGCTTTAGAAAAGAAGAGATTGGAAAGTAGAATGTAAGTAGCAGGAGCTAGTTGCTTTTGGCAATGCTTGACAGAAAAATGAGCTCAGAATAAAAGAAGACAATTAGAGATGGGGACATTCCAAGGCTGTGAAAGCTAACTGCTTCCTGGAAAATAAACAAAAAGGAATAAAATTAAGAGAGACTATGAAAGACTAAATCCAAGTAAAACTGATTCTTGAAGCAGAGACTAATTAATGATAAACCTCCACACCTATTTTTAAACTCTCCAAATGGATATAGTTGCTTCAAAACAAAAGTTAAGAGTATTATGCACAGTAAATCCTTTACCTTAGAAGTAATGGCTCAGGGGAAAGAGTCTAAAAGAGTGACTCTCATTCCGAAGCTCCATAGGTTCAAGTAACTGGCCATTAATTTGAGATATAAAAATAGAAGCATTAAAGCCAACAAATAAAATATTTCTGCAAACTATGTTTTGAACAGAAATGTTAAGGTTTTCGGCACATGAGACTGACTTTAATAAAATAAGGAGACAAGTTTTGAGCCAGTTATATTTCCTATTGAAGCATGCCTCTATGACTATTAAGATTTAAAAGGAAACTTGAATTCCCAGCATGGAGAGTAAGTTGGTTGAAAAATCTGTTAAGTCTTTTAGTGCATATAACATGCTACTCAATTCATATGTGGGAAATTCTGTCATCAGTGACAATACAGAAAAATGGGTTGGAGGCCTTTCCTAGAGAGCAGGATCATCTCCGTTATGTCTTACTTTGGACAATGAAATGAGAATAATTCACTGGGGGGTAATCAAGTGGAAAATATGTAATTTTTTTCTTTTACAGATTCTTTTCCATTAATGTTATTACAAGATATTGAATATAGTTCCCTGTGCTATTTAGTAGGTCCTTGTTATTTATCTATTTTATATATAGTAGTGTGTATATGCTAATCCTAAACCCTTAATTTATCCCTCCCCCACCTCTTCTTCCCCCTTTGGTAACCATAAGTTTGTTTTCTATGTTTGTGACTCTATTTCTGTAAGTAAGTTGATTTGTATCATTTCTTTTTTAGATTCCACATATAAGTGATATCACATGATATTTGTCTTTCTCTATCTGACTAACTTCACTTAGTATGATAATTTCTGGGTCCATCCATGTTGCCACAGATGACACTGTTTCATTTTGAGGCTGAGTAATATTTTATTGTGTGTATATATACTACACCTACGTCATCCATTCATCTGTCAATGGACATTTACGTTGCTTCCATGTCTTGGCTATTGTAAATTGCACTGCTATGAACATTGAGGTGCATGTATCTTTTAGAACTAGAAATTTGTGCAGATTTATGCCCAGAAGTGGGGGTCGCTGGATCATATGGTAACTGTATTTTTAAGGAACCTCCATATTTTTCTCCATAGTGGCTGCACAAATTTACATTCCCACTAAAAGTATTGAAGGGTTCCTTTTTCTTCACACCCTCTCCATCATTTATGAATTGTATACTTTTTGATTATGGCCATTTTGGCTAGTGTGAGGTCATAACTCATTGTGGTTTTGATTTGCATTTCTCTAACAATTAGTGATGTTGAGCATCTTTTCATCTGCCTGTTGGCCAACTGTATATCTTCTTTGGAGAAATGTCTACTTAGGTCTTCTGCACATTTTTGATTGGGTTGTCTGTTTAATTGATATTGACCTGTATAAGCTGTTTTTATATTTTGGAAATTAATCCTTTATCTGTCACATGGTTTGCAAATATTTTCTCCCATTTTGTAGACTGTCTTTTCATCTTGTTTGTGGTTTTCTCTGCTGTGCAAAAGCTTTTAAATTTAATGAGGCTCATTGTTTATTTTTGTTTTTATTTACATTACTCTAGGAGATCCAAAATAAAATATTGCTGCAATTTATGCCAAAGAATGTCCTGCCTGTGTTTTCCTCCAGGAGTTTTATAGTATTCAGTCTTACTTTTAGGTCTTTAATCTATTTCTAGTTTATTTTTATATATGATGTTAGAGAATGTTCTAATTTCATTCTTATACATGTAGCTGTCCAGTTTTCCCAGCACCACTTATTGAGGTCTTTTCCCTATTGTATATTCCTGCCTCCTTTGTCATATATTAATGGATCATAAATGTATGGATTTATTTCTGGGCTTTCTATCCTGTTCCATTGGTCTATGTGTCTGTTTTTGTGCCAGTACCATGCTGTTTTGATTACCATAGCATTGTAGTATAGACTGAAGATAGACAGCATGATTTCTCCTGCTCTGTTCTTCTCTCTCAAGATTGTTATGGCTATTTGGGGTCTTTTCCATTTCCATACAAATTTAAAACATTTTTGTTCTAGTTCTATGAAAAAAATGCCATTTGTAATTTGATAGGGATTGCACTGAATCTGTATATTGCCTTGAGTAGTATGGTCATTTTAACAATATTGATTCTTTCAATCCAAGAATACAGTATTTCTTTCCATCTGCATGTGTTATCTTCAGTTTCTTTCATCAGCATCTTATAGTCTTCAGGGTACAGGTCTTTGGCCTCCTTAAGTAGGTCTATTCCTTGATATTTTATTGTTTTTGATGCAATGGAAATGGGATTGTTTCCTTAATTTCTCTTTCTGATATTCTGTTGTTACTGTATAAAAATGCAAATGATTTCTGTATATTAATTTTTTATCCTGCAGCTCTATCAGATTCATTCATGAGCTCTAGTAGTTTTCTGCTGGCATCTTTAGGATTTTCTATATGTAGTATCATGTCATCTGCAGAGTGACAGTTTTATTTCTTCTTTTCCAATTTGGATTCCTTTTATTTGTTTTTCTTCTCTGTTTGCTGTGGCTAGGACTTCCAAAACTATGTTGAATAAAAGTGGCAAGAGTGGGCATCCTTGTCTTGTTCCTATCTTAGAGGGAATGCATTCAGTTTTTCACCATTGATTAAAATGTTAGATGTGGGTTTGTCATATATGGCCTTTGTTATGTTGAGGTATGTTACCTCTATACCAACTTTCTGGAGAGGTTTTAATCATAAATGAATGTTCAATTTTATCAAAAGCTTTATCTGCATCTATTGAAATGATCATACAGTTTTTATTCTTTAATTTGTTAGTGTGGTATGTCACATTGATTGATTTGTGGATACTGAAAAATTCTTGCATCACTGGAATAACTCCTACTTGATCATGGCGAATGGCCCTTTTAATGTTTTGTTGGAGTAGGTTTCCTGGTATTTTGTTGAGGATTTTTGCATGTATATTTGTAAATGATATTGGCCTATAATTTTCTTTTTTGTGATATCTTTGGTTTTGGTGTCAGGTTAAGTAAGTTCAGAAGTGTTCCTTCCTCTGCAATTTTTTGGAATAGTTTCAGAGGGATAGGTGTTAATTATTCTCTAAATGATGCTTGGTAGAATTCATCTGTGAAGTCATCTGGTCCTGGACTTGTTTGTTGGGAGTTTTTAAATTACAGACTCAATTTCAATACTAGTAATCAGTCTATTTATATTTTCAATTTCTTTCTGGTACAGTGTTGGCAAGTTGTACTTTTCTAAGAAATTTTCCATTTCTTCTAGGTTGTCCTTTTTGTTGATGTATAGTTGCTCAGAGTAGCCTCTTATGGTCCTTTGCATTTCTGTGGTGTTGATTGTAACTCTCCTTTTTCATTTCTGATTTTATTGATTTGAGCTCTCTCCCTTTTCTTGATGAAGTTGGCTAAAGGTTTATCAATTTTATTTATCGATTTAAAGAAACAGCTTTTAGTTTCATTGATCTCTTCTGTTTTTTTAGTATCTATTTCATTTATTTCTGCTCTAATGTTTGATTTCCTTCCTTCTACTAAGTTTGTATTTTATTTGTTCTTCTTTTTCCAGTTCCTTTAGGTGAATGACTAAGTTGTTTATTTCATATTTTTTCTTGTTTCCTGAGTTAAGCTTATATCACTATAAACTTCTCTCTTAAAACTGCTTTTGCTGCATACCATAGGTTTGGGATCATGTTTTCATTTCTGCTATACAAAAATCTCATGGTAACCACAAAACAAATATCTGTAATAGATATACACAAAAGAAAAAGGAATCCACGTATAACACTAAAGATGGGCATGAAATCACAAGAGAAGAGAACAAAAGAAAAACAAAAGGGAAATAGACTTACAAATTTATGTAAGACAATTAACAAAATGGCAATAGGAATATACATATCTATAATTACCATAAATGTAAACAGCCTAACTGCCCCAACTAAAAGGTACAGAGTGGCTGAATGGATACAAAAACAGGACCCATATATATGCTTCCTGCAAGAGACTCACTTCAGATCTAGAGAAACACAGAGACTGAAAGTGAGGGGATGGAAAAAAGGTATTTCACACAAATCAAAATCAACAGAAAGTTAGATTTGCAATACTTCTATCAGACAAAAATCGACTTTAAATTAAACACTGTTACAAGAGCCAAAAAAGGACACTACATAATGATCATGGGATTAACAAAGAAGATATAACAATTATAAATATATATGCACCCAGCATAGGACCACCTCAATATACGAGGCAAATGTTAACAGACAAAAGAGAATTTGACAGTAACACAGTAATAGTGGGGGACTTTAACACCTCACTTACATCAATGGACAGATCATCCAGAGAATCAATAAGGAAAACCAGGTCTTAAATGACACATTAGACCAGATAAGTCTTAATGATATTTATAGAACATTCTATCCAAAAGCAGCAGAATACATATTCTTTTCAAATGCACACAGAACATTCTTCAGGACAGATCACATGCTGGGCCACAATGAAAGCCTTGGTAAATTTAATAAAACTGAAATTATATCAAACATCTTTTCTGATCACAATGCTAAAAGGCTAGAAATACACTAGAAGAAGAAAAAAACTGCAAGAAACACAAACCGGTCGAGACTAAACAATATGCTAGTAAATAACGAATGGATCACTAAAGATATCAAAGAGGAAATAAAAAAAAAATACCTGGAGGCAAATGAAAATAAAAACACGATAATCCATATTTTAAAAAATTGGATTGAAAGTGATCTTGAATTGCTAGTGCCATAGGCATGCAGCAGAAGCAAATGTAAATCCTTTCTGGTGGAAGATTGTTTCTTTTAAATGAGTTCACAAAAACAATGGCCAGAGAAAAGTTAAAAACATAATTAGGCACAAAAGAAGAGAAGGTTTTGCTGAACAAAAATCAGCAGAAATACCAAATAATAGAAACAGACCAAAATGAGTTCTGGAGACAAACTAAAATCTATCTAAGAGAACTGATACTGGAGGAGGTTTCTGTTTTTGTTTTTGTTTTTTGGTATCAACAATTCATCAATTTTAATTTTTTTTTAGCCAGCTACTGAGAAATTTGGCAAATAGCTAGTAAAAGGAAACGATGCTTTCTTTATACTATTTTAATACATTGAATCATTGTCTATGTTACATCTATGCAGCTTTCTCTGTCCTATTCTTGTATTCCCAGGGGCAAGAAATGTACCCACTGCACCAAATTGAATGATGTACACTAGGAATGCTGCTCCCTCTACTACACTTATTGAAACATTGTCAAGCATCCTGTCTCTAAAAGAGATTGGCTTTTTGTAGCTTCCAATGTCTGACCAAATAGCTTAAGTTTCTGATGGGCCAATAAGATCAATCATTTATTTTTAGTAGGCAATCAAAACCAAAAATTTATATACCTCAAACAAGTACAGCTAATTGAAGTTAAGATACTAATGGAAGTTTGAACATAAATAAGACTGTCTGAAAGAAACAACACACCTGTTTGACAAGAGAAAAATAATATTGTCTAAAGTCACATAACATAAAGACTGTATTGTTATAAAGTGGTCCATACTACCTTTAAATTTATTAAAGGCAAGAGAAAAGTGAAGAGAGGTAAATACAGTGCTCAAAAGATGCTGATATTGGAAGCTTGGCATGGAGTAGTGTCTGGCATGTGTCAGCCAAAGCCTTAGCTACTCACCAAGGGAGGGAAGTCCAAGCAGGTGAGTCCAAGTTCGAGGGCATCAGTCTAAGTCAGAGTAATGCTGTCCCAGACTGAAGGAGATATTTTGCAAGCATGAGGCATATCATTGCATTTTTTTTGTATTCTATGTATTACGTCTCTCAGTTGGCACAGCAAAAGCTCTTACCTTTTAAGTTATCCTTTATTGAGCCAGAAAAATGAAAGGCCAGTCAAATTTTTGAGGAGGAATAAAGAGGAAAGCAAATAACTTGCACATGTAGTTCCCTTGCTTCTCTGATAACAGGCATTCTTTCAGTCCTAGTTAACAACTTCAGAAACTTTTAAATCTGTAAAAAGTATGCAGTTACCAAGTACTGTCCCTCTTTCTCTGATACATGTTGTTTTCCTAGATCCCTTCAATATCCTTGGTATCTTGAAGACTTTACCTACTTAAAGAGGACTTGGAATATAAAAATGAGAACTAATTGTTATGTCTTCAATTCCTAAATCATCTTAAACTGGCACTGAAAGTCTTGATAATTTGGTTCTCATCTATATTTTTAAAATACATCCTGAACTGTTTTTGGATCTTCTTCTCAAAGTGTACCTTTTCTTACTCTGTCCCTAAGAAGAGATCTAAGTTCCCTAAGTATGAAGTCCCATTGACTTCAGTGGTCATCCCTTTATGTTTTAACTGATCCTTTTGCTTCATACTTGGGATGATAAGTACCATGATCATTTTGGTATCACCTTACTGAACATATCACTTAAGTGCTTTAATTTTCCAGTTTCAGTGTACCTTACGGTTAATTTTTACCCTTGCAGCTCTCCTTCTTCCTTAAAATGGAGAGAACTTTTTACTTTTAACATAGATATTACTGTCGATGTGAGAGACAATAGAGTATAGTGCTAAAGTGTTTGGATTCTAGAATGAAACTTTCTAGGTTTAAAACTCAGCACCACCATTTATGAGCTGTGTGACCTCAAGCAATTTATTTTAATCAGTTTCTGGGCAGTTGAATTGTTTCTAGATTTTTTCTTATGAAAAAAATCTACTTTGAACATTTCATAAGATTTGGTTTCCCTTTATCTTGCTTATATACCTAATAGAATTTCAGGTCATATGGTAAGGGTATGTTTAAATTTTCAGAAACTGCCAAACTGTTTTCAAAAGTGGTTGCTCCATTTTATATTCTCACTATCAAGGTTTGCAGGTTCCAGTTTCCCTACATCATCACTAACAATTGGTTTTGTTTTTTTCAATTGAAATACAGTCGATTACAATGTGTCAGTCTCTGGTGTACAGCACAATGTGCCAGTCATGCATATACATACATATATTCATTTTCATATTTTTCCATTAAAGGTTATTATAAGATATTGAACATAGTTCCCTGTACTATAGAAAAGAAACATTTTAAAATCTATTTTTATATATAGTGGCTAACATTTGTAAATCTCAAACTCCCAAATTTATCCCTTCCCACCCCCTTTCCCCAGTAACCATAAGATTGTTTACTAAGTCTTCGAGTCTGTTTCTGTTTTGTAGATGAGTTCATAGTGTTGTTTTTTTTTTTTTAGATTCCACATATGAGTGATAGTATATGGTATTTTTATTTCTCTTTCTGGCTTACTTCACTTAGAATGATGATCTCTAGGTCCATGCATGTTGCTGCAAATGGCATTATTTTATTCTTTTTATGGCAGAGTAGTATTCCATTGTATAAATATATCACAATTTCTTTGGTTTTTTTATTATAGCTATTTTAGTGGGTTTGTAGTGATATATAATTGTGGTGTTGATTTGCATTTCCCGAGTAACTAAATATAGGTATCTTTTCATGTACTTATGTAGTAATTTGTATATCTTCTTTGGTGATGTTGATATGTCTATTTAAATAATTTGCCCATTTTAATTGTTTTTCTTATTATTCAGCTGTAAGAATATTTTACATATTCTATATGTAAGACAATTATTTGTTATCAGAGCTTAGTAAAAATTTTTTCTGTAAAAGGTCAGAGAGTAAATGTTTTTTGCTTTGCGGGCCACCTGGTTAGCATTGTAACATCTCAGCTCTGCCATAGTAGCATGAAAGCAGCCACAATACATAATCATAAGGGCATGACTATGTTCTAGTAAAACTTTAGTTATATAAAAATAAGCTGGCCCTTGGGCTGTAGTTTACTGACTCCTGAGTTACAGGATTCGGAAATGCATTCTCCAAGGTCCAATGGATTATCATTCCATTTTCTTAATGGTATCTATTGAAGTACAAAAGTTTTAAATCTAGATGATGTCCAATTTATCATTTTTTTCTTTTATGGATCATGCTTTTGGTGCCATATCTGAGAAATCTGTTCCTAATCAAAGGTCACAAATATTTTCTCATGTTTTCTTCTGGAAGTTTTATCATTTTAGTAATTAAATTTAAGTTTGTGATCTATTTTGAGTGATGTTTTGTGTAAACTGTGAGATAAGGTTATAAATTCATTATTATATAGATGGATATCCAATTGTTCCAGCACCAGTTGATGCAAAGACTCTTCTTCACCCATTGACTTGCTTTGCAATCTCTGTTGAAAATCAACTTGTCAGAAATGTGAGGGTACATTTTCTGACCCTATTCTGTTTTACTGACATGTAAGTCCATTCTTTCACCAACGTCACACTGTTTTGACTACAGTAGCTTTACAGGATATTTTGAAACCAGGCAGTATAAAGTAATCCATCTTAAAATTCTTATTTAAAAAAAAAAAAACTGTTTCAGTTATTCTAGGTCCTGTTGATTTTCTGTTGTCTGTTCTATTGATTTCCACTTAATATTTATTATTTCCTCCCTTTTTCTCACTTTGGGTATGATTTGTTTCCTCTTTTAGCTTCTTGTGATTGAAGCTTAGATAACTGAATATTTCTTCATTTATAATATAAATGTGCATATAACTTTCCCTCTTAATGCCTTAGGTGCATCTCACATGTTTTGCTATGTTTCATTTTTGTTTCCATTCAGTTTGAGATGTATTCTAGTTTCCCTTTAGATTTCTTTTTGACCTGATGTTTATTATAACTGTACTTGTTAATTTGTAAAATTTGAGGATTTTTCTAATTTCCTCTGCTGTTGTTTCTAATTCCATTGTAGTAAGAGAATGTGCTTTGTATGATTTCAACCTTTTAAAATTTATTGAGCCTTGTTTCATAGATTAGAATATGGTCTCTCATGGAGAATATTCTATGTACAATTGAAAAAAGTGTGTATTCTGCTGTCATTAGATGGAGTGTTCCATACATGTCCCTTAAGTCAAAATGGTTAACAGTGTTGTTTAAGTATTCTATGTCTAAAATAATTTATAAGAACAAGGCAAAGATGCTCACTTTCACCACTTCTAAATAACATTCTGCTGGAAGTTCTAGACAATTAGGCAAGAAAAAAAAAAGCATCCAAATTGGAAAGGAAGAAATAAAACTACTCTACTTGCAGATGAAATGATCTTATATATAGAAAATCCTAAAGAATCTGCAATAAAATATTGGAAGTAATAAACAAATTCAGCAAAATTCCAGGACATGAGACAAACATGCAAAAATCACTTGTGTTGTTACATAGAAGTGATAGACAATCTGAAAGGAAACTAAGAAAACAATTCCATTTATAAAACAATTCAAAATTTAAAATGTCTATATTTAAATTTAACCAAGGAAGTAAAATACATGTATACTTAAAACCACAAAAAAAAAAATCCTAACAATTTAAAGATCTAAATAAATGGGACGGCATCCCATGTTTATGGGTTGGAAAACTAAATGCTGTTATGAGGGAAGTACTCCTCAAAATAACTTACAGATTCAATGTAATCTCTATGAAATGCAAATGGTCTTTTTACAGAAATAGATAAGTTGATCATAACATTAATATCGAATTACAAGGGACTCTGAGTAGCTAAATTAATCTTGAAAAATAACAAAGTTGGAGGACTTAAACTGGCAATTAAACCAATGTGATAATGGTATAAGGATAGACCTATAGACCAGTGGAATAGAATGAGAATCCAAAATAGGAACATAAATCAATGGGAAATTAACTTTCAACAAGGGCACAGAGACCCTTCGATGGGAAAAGAATAGTTCCTTCGACAAATAGTGCTGGACCAAGTAGATAGCCACACTCAAAAGACTTTTGAACTCTACCTCACACTTTATACAAAAACTGAGTCAACAAGGATCAAATATTTAAATGTAAGACTTAAGACTATACAATTCGTGCTAGAAAACAGGAATAAATTTTCCTGACCTTGTATTTGACAGTGATTTCTTAGAAATGACAAAAAACCACAAGCAACAAAAGAAAAAAAATAGATGAATTGGACTTCATCAAAATTAAATCTTTTGTGCACCAAATTACACTATCAAGAGACTAAAAGAAATACAGAATGGGAGAAAATATTTGAAAATCATATATCTTATCAGAGTCTAATATCCAGAATACACATATATATACATCTATCTATCTACAACACATTAACAAAAGAACATCCAGTTTAAAGATGGGCCAAGGACATGAATAGACGTTTCTCCAAAGAAGACATACAAATGGATCAACATTATTAGTTGTTAGGGAAATGCAAATCAAAACCACAATGACATACCACTTCATGGGCACTGGGACAGATATAATAAAAAACACAGTGAAAGCAAATGTTGATGAGGATCTAGAGGAATTAGCTCTGTCCTATGTTGCTGGTAGGAATGTAAAATGGTGTAGCTACTATGAAAAAGTTTGGTGGTTTCTCAAAAACAAACAAAATTACCATGTGGCCCAGCAATTCAATTCCACTCCTAGATATGTACCCAACAGAATTGAAAGCAGATGCTTAAACTGATATTTGTACAAAAATGTTATATAGTGGCCTTATTCATAATAGCTAAAAGTTGGAAACTATCCAACTGTCCAACAATTTATGGATAAATAAAATGTAGTTTATTTATACAACAGAATATCATTTAGCCTTAAAAAGGAATGAACTTCTGATACATGCTACAACATGGATGAGTCATGAAAATATTTTCTTCTTGAGGGAAGTCAGGCAGAAAGGCTATATGTTAAATAAATCCATTTATATGAAACATCAAGTATAGGCAAATTCTTAAAAACAGAAAGCAGATTAGTAGTAGCTAGAAGCTGGGTAGAACGGGAAATGGCCAATGACTACTTAATGGGTAAGGGGTTTGCTTTTGGGGTGATGAAAATGTTCTGGAAGTAGAGAGTGATTATAGTTGCAAAACATTGTGAATTTACTAAATGCCATTGAATTATACACCTTAAATGGTTAAATTTTATGTGTATTTTGCAACAATATTGAAACTCAAAGCGTAAAAAAAGTAGATCTCAATTTGCTTGTGTTCTTTAAATATTTACTTCCAGAGCTCATAATTGTTATTAATGGTAAGGTTAGTCTTATATATAACACTTCCCTTATTGGAAATGAAATATGACCAACACCGTTGATACCTGTGTCAGTACTCTTCGTATGAGCCTAGACTTTAAGCGCTAATTCTTTCTTTTGTTGAGACATTTGTTGTCTTGGTAGATTCTTTGTTGGTTCTGGGTAGATTCCTCCATAGGGGAGCTCTTATGACAGTTTTGAGTTATGAATGATGTACTTCTTTATTGATTCCTTATGATTACTTTTCATCCAGATCCTAGTATCTGACATAATAACTATTTGGGGGATTACCAACAATGTTGGCAGTCTCCTTAAGCAGAATCCACTTCAGGACAACCCAGTTTTGCTTACTCCAAGAAGGCTCATAACCATTCCATGATAAATGTGTACCTTTGCACCATCATTGGTGGAAGTGAAGCTTACTCTGAACACTTTCCCCATGTCTCTCCCCTGCAGCTACTGGCTTACCAAGTCAAAACGTACATGCCTTTAGTCTTGTTTCAAAAGTGAATTTTTTGCTAGCCCTTCTATAACTTGGCAATAGGTACTTTCTGCTGGCAAGCCAATTTTTAAAATATCTTATGATCATTTTACAATATCTTAACATGTTCTGGTCTACCATCTTACTTAGGCATATGAGTCTATTTAACCCCTATTTTGTTGCTCTTAACTTTTAAGTCTGCTGAAACTCTGAGTATACAGGAAAAGTCATATATAACACCATGTTTTGTTAATAAAAATCTCCCCCTTGATGGTACTTTTCTCCCCAAATTTTGTTTTCTTTTTGTTAGGCATATCAATTTAGATTTTGCTCAGCTTCTCTTATCTTTCATTTTCACAGTAATCATTCTGTTTAGCAAACTAAGGAACTTCCTTAAGATCTACACTTCTCATCAGATCACAAAGTATTGTAAATAACAACTTTCCTTTATATATACATTTTTTTTACTCTGATAATTCTCCATTTTTTAAAATTAGAAAATAGCAGCTTCTGGACAGAGTATAACTAGAGGGCTGTTCCTTTGGAAGTATGTCCATTTTCTCTGCTGATTGGTAGTTTCTATTATATAAATACCTTATCTGACAAATAAACAATTGATATACTTATTATGTGCACTATGAAATACCTGTAGCTTTTTCACAACCTGTTGCCATTATAGGAGTAAAGTTTATTTGCAATATTCTAGAGTCTTTCTCTCTTTCCTAATATCATCTTCTACCAAATCACTTAAAAAGCTCCATAAACATTGCCGTCTTCTTTTTGATTTGGAGAAAGAATCAGCGTGAAAGCTGACAATGTGATTTACTTCATGCTGCACAGAAAATTCACTAATGGAGCCAACACAGAGTGCTCTGTTATTCCCAGTAATTGCCGTTATCCAAGCTAAATTATGTTACATTACCTGTGAAGTTTGAATAAAAAACAAACATTGTCTGGGGGGGTTTTGAAAATATTTTCTAACTCTAAAGAAAGGAAGAGGTTTTCTTTAATTCAATTTTGCTTATTTCTTTTGGACCAAGTTATCACAATCACCCTTACGATCTACTTTGGCCGTCTACTTCTTTATACCTCCTAAATAAACTCCTTAATTTAGTTAAAAAAAGAAAATTCAGCAAAATGACTAATGGAATATTGTATGATTATTTATACTATTATAATGTAATTAATGTAATAAATAGATAAATCTACATTAAAATTTCTATACAATACATTCTCACATTTAATAAAAGTGGTAAAGTTTACGGAGGGTGATAGCAAATCTGTCTTTCACGGCATAAACACTCGGGTCAAATATAAAAGAGGAAAAAAGCGGAAACAGATTCACAGGCTCAAGTGACTGAGTGCCTTAGGCATTTTGCTGATCTTTAAATACACTGTCAGTCAAGTAAACCTATAAACTGCATGACTAGAGTGTATAATAAGCTTTAGTTTTATTTGAAGATTTTCCTAGATTCCTTCTCCCACCTGTGAATTGCTGTATAGTGCACCTACAACGTGAAAGACAGAACAACACATTTCAGAGCATCATAGAGAATTGAATATTGTTTAACCTGGAGGGTTTGAGACCATCTTTTTAAATAGTTGCCATACTCCACTGCACATAAGTATTATCTGAGGACCTTTTTAGTATATACATGCTTATGCTCATCTTTGGTGTTAGAATTAATTTTGGTCAGGTTGGAGAGATGGGGTTAGGTGATAACATCACTGCTTTAGTAGAAACTTATTTTATTATTATTTTTATTGAAATATAGTTGTATTATATTAGTTTCAAGTGTACAACATAGTGATTCAATATTTTATAGATTATATACTCCATTTAAAGTTATAACAAAATAATACTGATATGTCCTTGTGCTATACAATTATCCTGTTGCTTATTTATGTTACACATAGTAGTTTGGATCTCTTGATCCCCTACTCCTATCTTGCCTCTCCTTCCTTCCCTCTCCCTACTGGTAACCACTAGTTTATTCTCTATATCTGTGAATCTGTTTTTGTTTTGTTATATATGTTCATTTGTTTTATTTTTTAGGTTCCATATATAAGTGAAATCATAGAGTGTTTGTCTTTCTATTTGACTTATATCACTAAGTATAATACCCTCTGGGTCCATCCACTTTGTTGTAAATGGCAGGATTTCATGCTTTATTATGTAGGAGTAATATTTCATTATATACATACATACATACATACATACATACACGTCTTCATCCATGTGTTGATGGACACCTAGGTTGTGTCTATATATTCGCCATTGTCAGTAATGCTTCTATGAACATTGGGTTATATGTATCTTTCTGAATTAGAGTTTTCATTTTCTTCAGATATGTACCCAGGAGTGGAGTTGCTGGATCATATGATAGTTCTATTTTTAATTTTTTTGAGGAAGCTCCATACTGTTTTCAATAGTGGCTTCACTAATTTACATTCCCATTACAGTGTAGGAGGCTTACCTTTTCTCCACATACTGGCCAACATTAGTTATTTGTAGACTTTTTGATGATAGCCATTATGACAAGTGTGAGATGACATCTCATTGTGGTTTTGAGTTGCATTTCTCTAATGGTTAGCAATGTTGAGCATCTTTTCTTGTGCCTGTTGTCCATCTGTATATCTTCTTTGGAAAAGTATCCATTCAGGTCTTCTGCCTTATTTTATAGTTTCAGGTCTTATATTTCAGTCTTTAATCCATTTTGAGTTTATTTTTTTATATGGTAAGAAAATGTTTCAATTTCATTCGTTTACATGAAGCTGCCTGGTTTTCCCAGCACCACTTATTGAAGAGACTGTCTTTTCCGCATTGCATATTCTTGCCTCCTTTGTCATAGATTAATTGACCATAAGTGCATGGGTTTATTTCTGGACAGTCTATCCTCCTGTTCCATTGATCTATGTGTCTGTCTTTGTGCCAGTACCATACTGTTTTGATTACTATAGCTTTGTAGTATAGTCTGAAGCCAGGCAGCATGATTCACCCAAATGTTCTTCTTTTCAAGATTGTTTTGGCTATTCGGGGTCTTGTGTGTTTCTATACAAATTGTAACATTTTTTGTTTCGGTTCTGTGAAAAAAAAGTCATTGATAATTCTATAGGGATTGCATTGAATCTATATATTGCCTTGGGTAGGATAGCCATTTTAACAATATTGATTCTTCCAACCCAAGAACATAGTATATCTTTCCATCTGTGTTATCTTCAGTTTCTTTCATCAGTGTCTTGTAGTTTTTGGAATACAGGTCATTTACCTTGTTACATAGGTTTATTCCTAGTTATTTTCTTTTTGATGTAATAGTAAATGGGATTGTTTCCTTAATTAATTTTTTCTGATATTTTGTTAGTGTATAGAAATGCAGCAGATCTCTGTATATTAATTTTGTATCCAGCAACTTACTGAATTCATTGATGAGCTCTTGTAGTTTTCCAATGGCATCTTTAGGATTTACTATGTATATTATCATTTCATCTACAAACAGTGATAGTTTTATTTCTTCTTTTCCAATTTGGATTCCTTTTATTTGTTTTTCTTCTCTGTTTGCTGTGGCTAGGACTTCCAAAACTATGTTGAATTAAAGTGGCAAGAGTGGGTGTCCTTGTCTTGTTTCTGATCTTGGAGGAAATGTTTTCAGCTATTCACCATTAAGTACCATGTTAGCTGTGGGTTTGTCATATATGGCCTTTATTATGTTGAAGTGTGTTCCCTCTTTGCCCACTTTCTGTAGAGTTTTTAATCATAAATGAATGTTGAATTTTATCAAACACTTTTTTAGCATCTATTGAGAGGATCATACAGTTTTTATTCTTCAATGTGTTAATGTGGTATATCACATTGATTGATTTGTGGATATTGAAATTTTCTTATGTCCTTGGACTAAATCCAACTTGATCATGATATATGAGCATTGTTGGAGCTGATTTGATAGTACTTTGTTGAGGATTTTTGTATCTATATTCATAAATAATATTGGCCTGTAATTTACTTTTTTGTGATATCTTTGTCGGGTTTTTTTCAGGGTGATGATGGCCTTAAAGAATGAGTTTGGAAGTGTTCCTTTGCAATTTTTTGGAATAGTTTCTGAAGGATATAGGTATTAACTCTTGTCTAAATGTTTGCTAGAATTCACCAGAGAAGCCATCTGGTCCTGGACTTTTGTTTGTTGGGAGTTTTAAAATTCTGATTCAATTTCAGTATTGGTAATTGGTCTGTTCATATTTTCTATGTCTTCCTAGTTCAGTCTGGAAGATTGTACCTTTCTAAGAATTTGTCCATTTCTTCTAGGTTGTCCATTTTATTGGTGTATAGTTGCTCATAGTAGCCTCTTATGATCCTTTTTATTTCTGTGGTGTTGACTGAAACTTCTCCTTTTACATTTCTGATTTTATTGATTTGGGCCCTCTTTTTTTTTTTTTTTTCTCAATGAGTCTGGCTAACGGTTTATCAATTTTATTTACCTATTTAAAGAAACAGCTTTTAGTTTCATTAATCTCTTCTACTGTTTTTTAAGTCTCTATTTCATTTATTTCTACTCTGATGTTTATGATTTCCTTCCTTCTACTAAATTTGTGTTTTATTTGTCCTTCTTTTTCCAGTTCCTTTAGGTGTAAGACTAAGTCATTTATCTGAGATTTTTTCTTGTTTCCTGAGCTAAGCTTGTATTTCTAAGAACTTCCTTCTTAGAACTGTTTTGCTTTGTCCCAGAGGTATCAGATTGTTGTGTATTTGTTTTCATCTGTCTCTAAGTATTTTTTTTTATTTCCTCTTTGATTTCTTCAGTGATCCATTGGTTGTTTAGTAACACATTCTTTTGCCTCCACATGTTTTTACTTTTGCAGGTTTTTTTTCTTGTAGTTTATTTCCAATCTCATACCATTGTGGTTAGAAAAGATGCTTGATATGATTTTTAATTTTCTTAAATTTACTGAAGCTTGTTTTGTGGGCCAGCACATGATATATTCTGGACAATGTTCCATGTACACTTGAGAAGAATGTGTATTTTGCTGCTTTTGGATGGAATGCTCTATAAATATCAATTAAATCCATCTGGTCTAATGTGTCATTTAAGACTTTTATTTTCTTACTGAATTTCTGTCTGATCTGTCCATTGATGTAACTGGGGTGTTACAGTCTCCCCACCATTACTGTGTTACTGTCAATTTGTCCTTTCATGTCTGTTAACAGTTGGCTTACATATTGAAGTGGTCCTATGTTGGGTGCATATATATTTACAATTGTTACATCTTCTTGTATTGATCCCTTGAACATTATGTAGTGTTCTTCTTTGTCTCTTATAATAGTCTTTCTTTTAGAGTCTATTTTGTCTGATAGAAGTATTGCTACTCCAGCTTTCTTTTGGTTTCCATCTGCATGGAGTACTTTTTTCCTTCCCCTCACTTGCAGCCTGTATGTGTCTCTAGCTCTGAAGTAGGTCTCTTGTAGATAGCATATATACGAGTCTTATTTTTGTATTCATTGAGACAGTGTATGTCTTTTGGTTGGAGCACTTAATCCATTTATATTTATAGTTATTATCAATACATATATTCTTATTGCCGTTTTGTTAATTGTTTTGAATGCATTTTTGTAGGTCTTTTTCCCCTTCTTTTTGTTCTCTTTTCTTATGATTTGATGACTATAGCATTATATTTGGGTTCTTCTTTCTTTTTGTGAGTATATCTATTACAGATTTTTGGTTAGCAGTTACCATGAAGTTTTGGTATAAAAGTCTATATATATATACATGATTAAGTTGCCAATCTCTTATTTTCAAATGCATTTTAGACACCCTGCATTCATACTCTCCTCCTCTCACGATTACTGGTTTTGATATCATATTTTACATCTAATTGTTCTGTGTATTCTTTTAACTCCTTATTGTGGATACAGATGATTTTACTACTTTTGTCTTTTAAGTTCCCTATTAGTTTGTGTGTGGATGATTTCCTACCTTTACTGTATGTTTGCCTTTACTGGTGAACTTTCTCATTTTTTAATTTTCTTGTTTCTGGTTGTGGTCTTTTCTTTTCTACCTAGAGAAGTTCCTTTAGCATTTGTTGTAAAGCTGGTTTGGTAGGGCTTAATTCTTTTAGCTCTTGCTTATCTGTAAAGCTTTTGATCTCTCCATCAAATCTGAATGAGAGCCTTGCTGGGTAGAGTATTCTTGGTTGTAGGTTTTTCCCTTTCATCACTTTAAATATATTGTGCCACTCCCTTCTGGCCTGCAGAATTTCTGCTGAAAATTCAGCTGATAGCCTTTTGGAGTTTCCTTGTATATTATTTGTTGCTTTTCTCTTGCTGCTTTTAATATTTTCTCCTCATCTTCAATTTGTATCAACTTGATTACTATGTGCCTTGGTGTGTTCCTCTTTAGGTTAAACCTGTTAGGGGCACTCTGTCTCTGTGCTTTCTGGGCATAGGTGACTGTCTCCTTTCCCAATTTAGGGAAGCTTTTAGCTGTTATCGCTCCAAAAATTTTCTCAGATCCTTTCTCTCTTTTTCTGGGACCCCTATAATGCAAATATTAGTGCACTTCATGTTGTCCCAGAGGTCTCTTAAACTGTTCTCATTTCTTTTCATGCTTTTTTCTGTTCTGTGGTAGTGATTTCCACTACTCTGTCTTCTAGCTCACTGATCTGTTCTTCTGCCTCATTTAGTCTATTCTTGGTTCCTTCTAGTGTATTGTTTATTTCAGTGATTGTATCCTTCAACCCTGCTTGGTTGTTCTTTATATTTTCTCTTTCCTAAAAACTTCACTCTGTGCATCTATTCTCCCCCTGAGTTCTCTCAGCATCTTCACAATAATTACTCTGAACTTCTTTTTTGGGTAGATTGCCTGGAATATATTTCTCTGCTGCCTCATTTTGTTTAAATTTCTAGTTGTATGTTTATGTAGGTTAGTTATATTTCTTAACCTTGGAGAGTGGCCCTCTGTATGAGATGTCCTATGTGTCCCAGCAGTGCACTCCTCTCTCATCACCCAAGGGCCAAGGTCCAGCTGGTCCCAGGGTAGAGTCTGGCCTGTGTTTGTGGACTCCTTCCACAGACTGGGGGATTGTTGTTTTCTTACTTCTGGTGTCTTTGCCCTGGTGAATGAGGCTGGAATAGAGGCTTGTGCAGGTTTCCTGGTGGGAGGGGTTGGTGCCTGCCCATTGCTAGATGGAGCTGGGTTATAGCCCTCTGGTGGGCAGGGCATGTCTGTAGACTGCTGTGGGCTCAGGAAGTCTGCTGATGGGTGTGGCTTTGTTCCCACCCAGTATGTTGTTTGGCCTGAGGCTTCCCAGCACTGGAGGCTACAGGCTGTTGGGTGGGGCTAGGTTTTGGTGCTAATGACCAAGCAAGATGTCAGCCTCCAGGAAACCTCATGTTGATGAGTACTCCCCAAATGTCCGCCACTGGCTTTTGTGTCCCCAGCATGAGTCACAGCCACACCTCATTTTCACAGGAGACTTTCCAAAACCAGCAGGCAGGTCTGGTCCAGGTTTCTAAGAAATCACTGCCTTTGCCCTTGGTCCCGGTGCACGTGATATTCTGTGTGCACTTCTTGAGTGAAGTCTCTGTTCCCACCAGTTCTGTGGAGGTCCTGCAATTAAGCCCCACTGGTATTCAAAACTAGATGCTCTGGGGGCTCCTCCTTCTGGTGCTGGACCATGGGGCTGGGGAGCCTGATGTGGGGCTCAGAACTCTCACTCTTGTGGGTCACCCACTCAGGAAGTGGAGGAGCTGATTTTATCATGAGCATGCCCTTCCTACCATTCCGCTGTGGTTTCCACTTTATGTTTCCATTTGAAGAAGGTCTTTTTTGGTAAGTTTCAGTCTTTTTTTTTTTTTAATTAATAGTTGTTTAGCAGTCAGTTGTGGTTTTGTAGTGATCATAAGAGGAGGTGAGCTGATGGTCCAACTACTCTACCATCTTGACTGGAACTCCCTAGATTTCTCTTGTTTTTTGATGTAGGCCTATATTGCTATAACCTTCCCTTTAGGGCTACTTTTGCTGCAGCCCATAGATTTTGGAAAGTTGTGTTTCCATTTCCATTTTTCTCGAGATATTTTTTGATTTCCTCTTTGATTTCTTCATTGATCCACTGGTTATTTAGTAGCATGTTGTTTAGTCTCCCCATGTTTGTGCTTTCACCCAAACTCCTTATTTTAGATATGATGAAACAGACCTAAGGAGGGGGAGTCTATATACCAAAGGTTACACCGGTGAGTAGCGGTAGTAATGTTACACTCCTGATTACAATTCTTGGGCCTCTGTTTCCCAATTATTTTATATGATGTTCTTTTTTTGAAGTATTTTACAAAGCAAAACTATCATCTAAAAATTGGTATTTCTAAATAAATTAAAAACTAAAAATGAATTAATCCATGTGAATATAATTTCTAAGGAAAAATTATTTTGATATTGAAAAATATTTATTTCCCTTGAAAATATCATACTCTGTTTAGGCTATTTTCTTGCCACAAGCTTTACTATTCTAGATGATGTGGAAGGTTACTTCAAAGATAAATCCTGGTACTACAAATTTCTCTCTTTCTCTCTCTCTCCTTCTTCTGACAAAATTATAGAGTATAACTTAATTATACTTCTCAGTTTATGATACATACTTATCACTAGCCTAGTCAAAGCTTTGTTCATCTTATTTGTTTGTACATTTTCCTATTATCATCTTGACTCATAATCCCTACTGTCATGCATAAGGAACCACTGGTTAAACTATATCTTTTAATTTTGTACATGGCGTCTAGAAATCTTTAATTTCTAATTAATCAACTTTATACTTTGTTGCCTATAGTTTATACTTTCGATGTTGTATTTAAGACTTCACCTGCTCCTATGTCACAAAGATAGTCTTTAAGATATTTTCCCATTAAATACATAGTTAAATTTGATATTAAGATCTTTGTTATTAAGATCTTTAATAGATGTAACTTTATATTAGGTGTTAAGCAGAGATTTAGGGGTTTTTTTTTTTCAGATTAGTGAGCCAGTTTTCCCAAAAATCATCATTTAAAAATCTATAATTTCTCCATTTATTTATAGTGTTCTCTTCATCTTTTTTTGTTTGTTTTTTTGTGTGTGTTCTCTTTATCTTAAATTGAGTTTACACACAAATCACATCACATCATTCTGCCTCTGACTGCTCAATTCATCTTCACTGTCATTTTTTAAAAAATCTTTGGTCAATGTCATACAGATTTTTTTTATGACTAAGGGTTTAAAATATATATTGATATGGGTAAAGCATGTCTTCCTTCATTAGTCTTAATTTTTAAGACTTAAATAAAAAATCTTTATTCTTCTATATAAATTTTATCACAAGTTTTTCATGTTCCTCAAAAAATTACAACTCAAATTTTGAAAGATATTTCCTTGAATTTGTAGATCAATTTGCAAATATTATGGTCATTAGAATATGAAGTCATCCCATCCAAGACCATGGAATACCTTTTTTAAAAATTTAGGTCATTTTCCATGTCCTTTCTTATTTGAAGTTTTCATCAGAGGTCTTTATATTCTTATTTAATTCCTTGCTAATTTACTCTTTTTGTTGCTATTTTAAATAATATCCTATTTAAATTATATCATTTATTTATTTATGGTATACAAATGTTATATATTTTGTAGTTTGCTCTTAAAATTGGCAACCTTTTAAAAATTATCTTATTAGTTCTAACAATTCCTCATTAATTATGTGTTACTTCCTGATTTATTTCCAATGTGCAAGAACTGCTTTTCTCAAAGGAGATGGATGTGTTCATCACCCATCAAACTCTCATTCCTAGAGAATTATATTTGTAAAGATTTTATTTGCTAATTCCTCAAATATATTTGTTGAGCATTTTTATTAATTTTTTATTGAAGTATAGTTGATCTACAATGTGATGTTAGTTTCAGGTATACAGCAAAGTAATTCAGAGATTATACATATATATATATATTCTTTTCCATTATATGTTATTACACAATATTGAATATAGTTCCCTGTTCTATACAGTAGGTCTTTGTTGTTAGTACCTACTTTATATATATTTGTGTGTATCTCTTCATCCCAAACTCATTTATCTCTCCCTCTTTTGCCTTTGGTAACCGTAAGATGTTTTCTATGTCTGAGTATGTTTCTGTTTTATAAGTAAGTTCATTTGTATCATTGTTTTAGATTCCACAAATTAGTGATATCATACTTGTCTTTGTCTGCCTTTTTTAGTATGATAATCTCTAGGTCCATCCATGTTGCTGCAAATGGCATTATTTCATTCCTTTTTATGGCTGAGTAATAGTCCAGTGTATGTGTGTGTGTATCTCCTTTATTCATCCATCTATTGATGGACACTTAGGTTTTTTCCATGTCTTGGCTATTGTAAATAGTGCTGCTATGAACATTGGAGTGCAATGTATCTTTTTGAGTTACTTCTCATCTTTTCCGGATGCCCAGGAGTGGAATGGCTGGATCTTATGGTAACTCTATTTTTAGTTTTTAAAGAAACTTCCATACTGTTCTCCCTAGAGGCTGCACTCATTTAAATTCCCAGTATGCCAGTTGGGGAGTTAGAGAATCAGGCAAGCAACTACATTAAAGTCAGTTTTACAGTCATAAAGGAAGTAACAGTGCTATAAGAGCATATTGTAAGGGCAAGTAACCTGGCTTAAGTAATCTGGGAAAGATTCTTGAAGGAAGTGTTTCCCCTAATATGTGAAGGATGCATAATTATTATTCAACCGCAGATGAAGGAAGAGAGTAGTGCATGCAATATAAACTTCCTAGGGCAATATAATTTCCATGGGATTCATAGTAATGGAAACAATTTTATTATAACAGTAATGCAGGCTGTGAATATTTGCACAAGATGAAATTGATGTTAGGAAGGGGTCAGATCATAAAATGCTTAGCAAGGATTTTTATGGTGAGGACAATGGAGAGTTATTAAAGTGCTTTTGACAAAGAATTGGCATGATTAGACTTATAATTTAACATTGGAATTACTCCCATTTGGACGTAAAGTACATAATGTGGGCCTGTAGTAACTCCCCTTCCAGCACAATTTCTCAATTAAGAATGTAAGGATTATGGTGTTTTGCCTAAGTCCATATAACAGAATGATTAAACAATACAGAAATGTTACTACAGCACAAAACAAGATTAATGGATACAGAGTGTTTCCTGGGTTACTTAATTCAGTAGCATATGATTTTCATTGTTCTATATTAGCTACTCACAATTTTCTTGTTTCTAAATTTACAAGATGGGTGAAACTCACACAGTATTAGCCAAAGGCAGAGAGTTTCTCCTCAATGAATGACTATTGTATCAGGGAAGAAAATAATTTGAGAAGTTCCCTTGGAGACACTGCATTATATCTCATTGGCTACTGTTGGATCACATGCTCATTTACAGAATGACCAATCATGGAATGACTGATTATCTTAGACTAATGAAATTTCAACCACTGGGGCTAAGGAGGGAGGGAGGTCATCTTAGCACAAAAATCAGAATTCTATCAGCAATAAAGAAGTGAGTGTAGATTTGGGGTAAGTAATGAATAGTATCTGCTGTAGTGAACCGTAACCAAAAAGACCCCATGTAGTCTGAACCATGCCTGTTCTTTCATCCTCAGCTTCTCTCCAAACCTATCTATACTGGTATTCACTGTGTTCTAGCTTAGAGTCATTACACTTCCTGATTCCTTTGCTTAGGATATGGAGGAAAATGGTTGTGGGTAAGTAACCAACAATGTCTTCCCAGAGCCATTTTCATATCCTTTATTTCAAACAAGTTAACTGAGTTAGGAAGGAGAAAATAAACTGGCCCCCACCTTGACTTTCCCATTTCTAAGCACCTCACTCTAATAATCTTGCTCATGATCTCTCTCATGCTCACCTACTATTTTATTTGATAGTGTTTTGTGTATTTTAATGCCTTCTTATATAGTACCTTAGTTGATTCTTATGCAAGAACCATAAGGTAGGGAGAAGAGCCCAGAGAGGTCAAGTGACCTATCCAGAGTCACCCACATGATTCTTGGGTCAAAAATTACTTCACACAACTGACTCCTTAGGCATTGTTCTATAAATTCTTTCAATTTATCATTCACTGTTAACTGTGATCATACTCTCATTTCTTTCATGTGGGAAAAAACTGCACTAATAATAACAAGGTATGATTTGGGCCAAAGGGCTGAAAGAAACTATAGAAAAAGAGAATGAATTAAACTGAGAGGGAAATATAAGCCAAAATATGTCCAATTCTCAGTATTCTGGCAGCAGGAAATCTGAGCCCACAGTCCAGTTAAGCAAGCTATTTGCATAAACCTCAGCAGGAAACTCAAGAATGGCTCTGCATCTGCTCCAAAATATTGGCAAATGGAGCTCTTTTGAAACAGGCAAACTAGGGGGCACTGGAATTAGGCTTCAGAGGATCACTCATTGCCTAACCAGTTTGCAGGGTAAGGCTGGAAGCCCAGCTGGTCTGCATACTGTATAGCCTGTATTGTACCACATGGCTGTGGACTCTGACATTCAGATATCCATTACAACATCCATTTTCATTGCAGTTTCCCCTACTAAAAAGCACAAAGCAAACAGAAACAAAGAAATTCTCCTATTAACCAAAATCAGATACTAAAATGACCATTATCTTTTATCATGAAATATGCACTTTTATCTACCTGATTATTGCTTGAGGTACCACAATATGCTTAAAGGATCAGAACTAAGAAGTCATTTTAATTCAAATACATTATCTGAAACAAACTGATCGTCTTTGTTTAAATGTGTATGCTTAAATGTTTGTGCAGGTATTGTTTATTTTATAATTTCTATGTAGAAAATGATTTTTGCTTTTTATTTTTTCATCCAAATGAAAACATGTCTAATAGGACATTTATAGGGTTATAAGTGAATCTAATCAGAAAGATGAAATCAATATTATGAATCTTATGTTCAGCTTCTTATGCACTTACCAATGTACTACTTATTGTCTCCCTCAAGCCTCACACCCAATCCTACTTCCATCTTTACATTTGTTGTCTACATTATATTTATGTCAAAACATAGCTTACTAATATCCTTTGCCATTGGATCAAATGCTTTGAATTCTTTATTTCTGTTTTAGAGAATTCCTTTTTCTTCTAGAATTAATTATTTCAATGCCAATATTTAAGGGATGAAGTATTTAAAATGAAACTATTCAATGGAACAAAATAGTCTATAAATAGAACCCATGGTTGGGTTTAATATTGAGCAAGGTATTAAATTGACCTAAGTTACAGTTTACTCATCAGTAAAGTGAAGATAATAATACCTCTATAAAAGGTCTTAATGAATGAATACTTATGAAGCATAAGGGAAGACCCCAAACTCATCTTATAAGGCCAGCATTACCCTGATATGAAAACCAGACAAGGATACTACAAGAAAATTATAGGCCAATATCTCTAAAGAATTTAGATCAAAAAAATCCTCAACAAAATATTAGCAAACTGAATTCAACAATGCACTAAAAGGATGACACACCATGATCAAGTGGGATTTATTCCAAGGATGAAAGGATGGTTCAATACCTGCAAATCAGTCCATGTGATACACCACATTAACAAAGTAAAGACTAAAAATCATACGACAATCTCAACAGATGCAGAAAGAGCTTTTGATAAAATTCAACATCTATTTATGATAAAAACTGAACAAAGTGGGTGTAGGTGGAACATACTTCAACATAATAAAGGCTACATATGACAAACTCACAGCTAATATCATACACAAAAGTGAAAAGCTAAAAGGTTTTCCTCTAAGATCAGGAATAGAACAAAGATTCCACTCTCATCACTCCTGTTCAAAATAGTACTGGAATTATTAGGCAGGTCAGTTTGAGAAGAAAAAGAAATAAAAGGTATCCCAATCAGAATGGAAGAATTAAAACTATCTCTATTTGCACATGGCATATTATATATAGAAAACCGTAAGCCTCTACCAAAATGCTGTTTAAACAATTTCAGTCAAGTTGCAGGATAAAAAATTAGTATAAAAGTCAATTTCATTTTATATATTGAAAACAAATAATCAGAAAGAGAAATTAAGAAAACATTTCCATTTACAGTTGCACCAAAAAGAATAAAATACCTAGGAACAAATTTAACCAAGAAGGTGAAATATCCATAATCTAAAAATTATAAGACATTGATGAAAGAAATTGAAGATGCCACAAATAAATGGAAAGCTATTTCCTGCTCATAGATAGCTTGGAGGAATTAATATTATTAAACTGTCCATACTACCCAAAGCAAGCTACAGATTCATTGCAATCCCTATTAAAATTCCAATGGCAGATACTACCTGATATTTATAGAATAAACAACAAGGTCATGCTGTACAGTGCAGGAAACTATATTAGATATCTTGTAGTAACTTATGGTGAAAAAGATTATGAAAATGAATATATGTACATTCATGTATGACTGAAGCATTGTGCTGTACACCAGAAATTGATACAACATTGTAAACTGACTATACTTCAATAAAAAATATACATACGAAGAAAATTAAAATGAAATATAAAAAATTCCAATGGCAACTTTCACAGAAATAGATCAAACAATCCTAAAATTTGTATGGACCCACAAAAGACCCTAAATAGCCAAAGCAATCTTGAGTAAAGAATAGCAAAGCTGTAGGCATCACATGTCCTGATTTCAAACTATATTATAAAGCTGTACTCAAAGCAGTATAGTTTTGGCATAAAAACAGACACAAAGATCAGTGGAATAGAATGGAGAGCTCAGAAATAAACCCATGCATATATGGTCAATTAATTTACAACAAAGATGCCAAAAATGTGCAATAGGGAAAGGATATTCTCTTCAATAATTGATGCTGAGAAAGCTGGACAGCCACATAGAAAAGAATACATTGGACTCTTGTTTTACACCATACACAAAAATCAGCTCAACGTTGATTTGACTTAAACCATAAGGCCTGAATCCATAAAATTCCTAGGAAAAAACATACTGCATAAGCTCCTCGACATAGGTGTTAGGGATGATTTCCGGGATGTGACACCAAAAGGAAAGGCAACAAAAGCAAATATAAAGAGTAGGACTACATTAAATTGAAAAACTTTTGCACAACTAAGAAATCCATCAAAAAATGAAAAGGCAAACTTTGGAATGGGATAATATATTTTCAAATCATATATTTGCTAAGGGGTTAATATCCAAAATATTTAAAGAACTCATTCCACTCAATAAACAATAAAACAGTATAATTTATACAACTTACTAATAAATAAAAGAAAAAGATGGTATCTTAGAATAAGGAGCAGAGGCTATGAAAGGTAATTCAATAAAAGAAGCTAGAAATGACCAACAAATGACAAGGTGCTTTAGACTTTATTTAGTAATCGGGGCATCTGCTGAATCCTGAATTCTACTCACTCTACCATTGTCTTTCATGTAGCGATGACCACAAGGGAGGAAATGTGAGTTCTTTAATTATACTGAGCTAAATTGTACGCCCTCCAAAAGATATATTCATATCATAATTCCCAGAACCTTTGATTATTACCTTATTTGGGGAAAGAGTTAATTAATTTAAGGATCTTGAGAAGAGGACCTTATCCTAGATTATTGGGGCTGACCCTAAATGCAGTCAACTGTATACTTATAAGAGAGAGGTAAAGTTTTGACACATACACAGAAGAAAAGGCAATGTTAACAAGGAACCAGAGATTGGGACAATGCAACAAACAAGCCAAGAAATGCCAAGCAATGCTAGTCACCAGACGTGACAGGAGATATCTAACAGACTCTTTCCCAGAGCCCTACCAACACCATGATTTCAGATTTCTCATCTCAAGAACGGTGAGAGAATTGATTGTTGCTGCTTTAAGCCACCAAGTTTGTAGCAATTTATTATGACAGTCCCAGGAAAGTAATACATTTCATTTGGTTTATCTAATCTGGTCAAAGCAATACAAAGGATGGGCAGGTGCATAATGTTCCTTAAATACAATACAATTTATTTCTCTTTTCCTCAATACCACCCATCCAAAAACAATTATTTCTCCCTCATTTTGGAAAAAAATTAAAGATTGATAATATCCAATATTAGCAAAATGTGAGACAAAGATCTACCTCATACATTCCTCATCAGAGTATAAATTAGTACAGAGTATAAAAATTTTAAGGTTTTGGAGAGTGAATGTCAATGCCTATTGAATTTTAGAGTATGCACAGAAACTCCACTTCTAAGTCTATTTGTAATAATATTTGCATTCTTCACAATGAAGCCCTTATAAGAATATTCATTGTAGCATTATTTGATAAAGAGGAAAACATATTTACCTAAATGTCCAGTAAAAGGAAAATAGGTAAATCAAATATGGTTTAGAATACTATGTGCTGGTTTAAAAAGAACATAGTAGATGTATATAACTGACATGAAATGATCTGTAAAATATATTTTATATTAAAAAGCAAATCAGAGCATATTAGGTATAGTCTGATAAATATATTCATAAAAGGAAATATTTTGAATCTATCTGCAATACCAATATTCCCACCCTGGTCCAATCTACCATCTTCTCTCACCTGTACTATTGCATTGTCTCCTATTGCTCCCTGCGTTCACTCTTGCCCCTCCTTCAGTACATGGTCTACACGTAGCTTAAAGAATGTTTGCAACATGTAAAACTACATGTCACCCCCATTTAAGACCTTTCCATGGACTCCCTTTTCTCGTGGTGAAATAAAGAAATAAACCAACTTTCTTTACCATGGCCCTAAAAACCCTGTATGATCTGGTTCTTGCCTGTCTCTGAAACCTTGTTTCATAACATACTTTCCTACAGAATAGGGTCTCCCCTCTAATCATGGGTCTTTCCTAATTCTAGGCCTTTATACTTGCTGGTCATTCTGCCTAGAATAAGCTTTCCCTAATGTCTGGCTCATTCTCATCACTAAAGTCTTAGCTCAGTTTCCCCTATTCAGAGAGGCTAATTTAGACTGTATGAGGCAGTGATGAACACACTCCTCAGATCTCCAGCTTCAGTGAAATTCATCTGTTTTTCTCCATATTCCACCACTGTGACATCATCAACACATTGGCACCAAGGTCACGCTTCCCATGTGCTACTCCCACCCAATGCCTGGATGTAACAAGGATGCCAACTCAGGCTCCTTCCTAGGAATTACAGTACTCCTCTGGCAGGCAACTTTGACTTGAAGACATCCCATCAGTCAAAACATTAGTAGAATTTCAGTCCTACATCTTTCTCTCCTTCCCCCTCTTCCTCACAGAACTCAGAGCTGCATTGACATCACCATCAGGGGTCTCTGAGCCTGCTCTGACTCTACATTTTCTCTCACAGATCTTTTCCCAATAAACTTCTTACACCTCTCAACTCATGTTGGTGTCTGTTTGTCAGAGGACTAAGCCTAACACATCATATCTAAAGTGGCCTCCTCTAGTCAGTATCTCATTCCCCTGTTTATTTCCTTCAAAGTAATAATGTATCCTGTAATTCTTACTTGTGTATTCATCCATCGCTGTCCTCCCCATTCCACTGTAAACTCCATAAAGACTTTATTTTTCTTACTTATCCTGTGTCCCCAGCATAGGGTGTGGCACTAATCAGATATTCAATAGGTAACTGTTGAGTTAAATCTATTCATGAATTATTGAGTGAAAAAAGTATATAGACTAAGGTTTTAATAGTTGCTACTGTAGTGAGGAGCGTAAACAGGCTACAGTATTAAAAGAGAAATTTCAAGTTTTACTCTGTATACTTAAATTTTTAGCAAATGTGCATTTCTTATATAATTTGAAACTTTGATGAAATTAAAATAAAATAGTAAAATAGGTAAAAATGTTAATAACACATCAAAACAATTCAAACTGAATTACAAGTATAAACCAAAATAACTCATTTTTTCACTCAAATTTCTGATAGTTGAATGAAATGTAATGAAATTTTAAAACATTATAAACATCTATAAAATCCCTTTAGCTAATGACAGTAAAATAACCTGCATTCTTGCTTCACAAATCCACAATCAAAAGAGAGAAGAGGTAATGAATAGAATATGTGAGGCAAGGAAGAGAAATGTTTTCAGGGTCCCTGTGTGACAAGATACAAAATAGCACCTAGACTTCTCTAATCCTCATTTATGGTCCTATGATGACTGGAGTAAAGCTTCCCCCCAAAATTAATGATAGATCTTAAGAAAGGCAAGTCGTCAGGTGAACACAAGGACATTATTCTAAATGTGCAGCTACACAGCATTAAATGAGGTTATACAACTTCAGCAAAAGAACAGACTAGGTAGGAAAAGGGTGTCTGTCTAACCAAATCAATTCTATTGAATTCCTACTATGTGTCAAGTGTTGAGCTAGAAAATTTGGATAATGAGGAAAGAAAGCCAGAGCCCTTAAACTTACAGAACTTACTTTAATGGAGAAGTTTGGTATAAATGAAAACACATAAATATCTAATAATAAATACAGTAAGTGTCACCGGGTGTAATAAGTGCAGTAGCCGGATGCACCGAGGGCAGTGATAGTAGATAGGAAAAACGCCACTTGCATTCATTGTGGAGAGAGACTGGAGAGTAAAGTGGTGGGAGTCAAAGCTAGAGAAAGAGGCCAAGGCCGGATATGAAGGGGACTTGGATAACATTCTAAGTAATTTGGAATTTTTCTTAGGTCTCCTAATGTTTGATTGGGCTTCCTAGTCAGTTAAAAAATAATTGAACATGGACATTCAATGAATGTATATTCTCATGTACTTATGGATTTTAACAATGAATATGTTATATACATTATAAAGCGTGTTAAATAAAATTGCTAAGATGGGGTAAAATTAATATAAAAAGAAACTATGTTCCCTAAAATAGCATAAACAGTCTTGTTCACCACTTTGGATAATGGGTATTAAGAAGGAGAGTAATCAGATTTTTGTCTTAAAGATTACTGATGGCAGTGTGGATAGAAGATTGCAACTACTAATATAGGAACTTGAGGACCAACTTTGATTCTATTGCACTTGTGATGATGAGTGATTAGAATAACATGATTTTTAAGGAAATAAAATATTGGGGGTAGATTTCAGAGATATTTACTAGTAGAATAGATATGAGTATTTTATTATTGATATGCTTCCATCTACTCATTTTTCTCTTGCATAAAATAATATAGTACAGTGGTTAGTGCATAAACTACTTCTATTCAAATCCTACCTTTCCTACTTAAAAATTCTTTGACCCTGAGAATTTTGCTTAACTTCTCTTTGCTTCAGTTTTCTTATCTATACAATAAATATTAATAGCACCTGCTTGGTACGGTGTTTTGTTTTGTTTTGAAGTTCAAATTAGTACATATAAATCCCTTAGGAAGAATGTCTGGCAAATCTCAAGTGCTCAGTAAATGTTAGCCAGCTCTCTAGACCTGTTGCTATTTGCTGATCAGGACTCCTGGATCTTTCGTCTAAATCTTATCTTTTCCTTCTTTATTTCCATCTCTTTATGTTTTGTTCTACATTATATTTTCCACTTAATCTTCTAGATAATTAAATATTTCAGCAGTGATTCTTTATTAAATTTCAACAATCAAGAAAGAATAAGGGTTTTAAAAATATTTTCATAAAGTCTATTTTGTATAGTTCTAACTGTATTATCATTGAGAATCCTCCTCCACTTCCTCCTCCTCCTTCTATCTTTTGTAAATGGGATACAATTGTTCTCCATACTTAGATTGAATTTTATCCTTCATGTCACTCAGTTATTTTAACTGAGTTATTTTTTGCCATCTCCTCATGATTTTGGACTTTCATAAAGTCATACATTACAGTTCCTTGATATGCAGTAAAGCCAAGGAATGATGGAAGTATCTGCTGATTTTCCCCCTCTACTAAAATGCACAGAGAATGCCTCTTTGCTCTCAAGTCTACCCATTTCTCTGACAACTGCAGGGACTGTAAACAGTTCAGATCACCATTGCATCAACTTTTCAGGACCACTGATGTTCAGCAGAACCTGCAAGCATTATGGGGACCTTATGAAGCAAGGCAGCAGATGTTCCTCTTTCTGATGGATTTCTGCCAAATGGGCTTCCTCAGATAGCTATGGCATCTAGTCTTTCCTTTATTCAATAAGATGTAAGCCTTTGATTCTGCTGCGGGGGTCCCTTGACTCTTGTACAATATGAAGGAAAATGAAGTGTCATTCTTGGAGAATGAAGTTCTCTTCTGCAAGAGATCTTAAAAGACTTAAAAACATTTTCTAGTCTATGTCAACATGTCTGCCCTGATTGTTATGTTACTACAGAGAAGAAATTGGGAGACTTCAAGCCACTAGGTACTTAGAATCCACCATTCAAGACAAATACACACACTTTGTACTTCATACACTTGTATATGTTAAAATTATATATTTTCAAAAGCAGTATGTATTATTAAAGAATGTAAATGATATATTTTTAAATGCGTTAAAGGCTATGTGGGAAAATGAGGACAGTTACTAGAGATTACCTTTTTAGAAATATGGCAGCCAAGAAAGGAAAGAAAATAGGTTTAAAAAGAAAAAAAAATTTAAGAGATGCTTTGCCTGCTATGTTATTTCTTTTAAAAGATGGAATAGCCTTGAGCATGTATACATATTAAGGTGCAAGGACTGTGAACAGAAAGATGTTGAACAGAAGAGAGATGATAATATAGATCTTTCTAACCTAATCAGGATGCTTGAATTATAACTATAGTCTAACAACTGGCTGTTGGACATGTTTTTGTTTCATCTTTTTTTTTTTTTTTTTGGTTGAAGGTTCTCTTTAAATTCCCAAGTCTTAGAAATTAACTACAAGAAAAAAAAATGTAAAAAACCAAACATGTGGAGGCTAAACAACCAATGGATCCCTGAGGAAATGAAAGAGGAAATCAAAAAATACCTGGAGACAAAAACAAAAACACAATGATCAAAAACCTATGGGACATAGCAAAAGTAATTCTAAGAGGCAAGTTTATAATGATACAAACGTACCTCAGGAAACAAGAAAAATCTCAAACAATCTAACTTTACACTAAAGGAACTAAAAAGGAAGAACAAACAAAACTGAAAGTTAGTAGAAGGAAAGAAATCATAACGATCAGATAGGAAATAGAGACTAAAAAAACAACAGAAAAGATCAATGAAACAAAACCTGGTTCTTTGAAAAGATAAATAAAATTGATAAACCTTTAGCCAGACTCACCAAGAAAAAAAGGGAGAGGGCCCAAATCAATAAAATCAGAAATGAAAAAGGAAAAGTTACAATCAACACCACAAAAGATCATAAGAGACTACTACAACTATATGCCAATAAAATGGACAACCTAGAAGAAATTGACAAATTCTTAGAAAGGTGTAATCTCCCAAGACTAAACCAGGAAGAAATAGAAAATATGAACGGACCAGTTACCAGTGCTGAAATTGAATCAGAACTTAAAAACTCCCAACAAACCAAAGTACAGGACCAGATGGCTTTACAGATGAATTCTACCAAACATTTAGAGAAGAGGTAACACCTATTCCTCAGAAACTATTCCAAAAAATTTCAGAGGAAGGAACACTTTGGAACTCATTCTATGAGGCCACCATCACCCTGATGCCAAAACCAGAAAAGATACCACAAAAAAAGATAATTACAGTCCAATATCATTCATGAACATAAATGTTCTAGCAAAATACTAGCAAAACAACTCCAATAATACATTAAAAGGTTTATACATAATGATCAAGTCGGATTTATCACAGGGATGCAAGAATCTTTCAATATCTGCAAATCAGTGTGATATACCATATTAATAAATTGAAGAATAAAAACCACATGATCATCTCAGTAGATGCAGAAAAAGCTTTTGATAAAATTCAACATCCATTTATAATAAAAACTCTCCAGAAAGTGGGAACATACCTCAACATATTAAAGGCCATACATGACAAATGCACAGCTAACATCATACTCAAAAGTGAAAAGCTGAAAGCATTTATTCTAAGATCAGGAACAAGACAAGGATGCCCACTCTCACTACTTTTATTCAATATAGTTTTGGAAGTCCTAGCCACAACAATCAGAGAAGAAAAAGAAATAAAATGGCTCCAAATTGGAAAAGATGAAGTAAATCTGTCACTGTTTGCAGATGACATGATACTATACATAGAAAATCCTAAAGACACTACTAGAAAATGACCAGAGCTCATCACTGAATTCAGCAAAGTTGTAGGATAAAAAATTAGGATACAGAAATCTGTTTTCTATACACCATAATGAAATATCAGATAAATTAAGAAAACAATCCAATTTATCATTGCATCAAAAAGAATAAAATACCTAGGGATGAACCTACCTAAGGAGGCAAAAAACCTATACTCCAAAAAATATGATGCTGACAAAAGAAAATGGAAAGGATTAAAAACAGATGTAAAGATATACCATGTTCTTGGAGTGGAAGCATCAATATTGTTAAAATGACAATACTACCCAAGGAAATTTAGTTACAATGCAATCCCTATCAAATTACCTATGGCATTTTTCACAGAATTAGAACAAAAAATTTTAAATTTGTATGGAAACACAAAAGACACCAAATAGCCAAAACAATCTTGAGAAAGAACAGAGATGGGGGAATTATGCTGCCCGACTTCAGACCATACTACAAAGCTACAGTAATCAAAATAGTATGGTACTGGCACAAAAACAGACACATAGATCAATGGAATAGGATAGAAAGCCCAGAAATAAACCTATATATACTTATGATCAATTAATCTACACAAAGGAGGCAGGAATATATAATGGAGAAAAGACAGTCTCTTCAATAATTGGTGCTGGGAAAACTGGACAGCTACATATAAAAGAATGAAATTAGAACATTCTCTAACACCATATAGTTAAAAAAACTCAAAATGAATTAAAGACCTAAATGTAAGGCTGGATACTATAAAACTTCTAGAGAAAAACATAGGCAGAACACTCTTCAACATAAATCATGGCAATAATTTTTTGAATCCATCTCCTAGAGTAAAGGAAGTAAAAACAGAAATAAACAAATGGGGCCTAATTAAACTTAGAAGCTTTTGCATAGCAAAGTAAACCATAAACAAAATGAAAAGACGACTTACATATGGATTGGGAAAAATATTTGCAAATGATACTATGGACAAGGGACTGATTTCCATCATATACAAACAGCTCATACAGCTTAATATCAAAAAAACCCAATCAAAAAATGGGCAGAAGACATAAATAGACATTCTCCAAAAAAGACATACAGATGGCCAGCAGGCACATGAAAAGATGCTCAACATCACTAATTATTAGAGAAATGCAAATCAAAACTACCCTGAGGTATCACTTCACACTAGTCAGAATGGCCATCATCAAAAAGCCTATAAATAATAAATACTGGAGAAATTGTGGAAAAAAGAGAACCTGCCCTGTTACTGGGAATGTAAATTGGTGCAGCAACTATGGAGAACAGTTTGTAGGTTCCTTAAAAAACTAAAAACAGAGTTACCATATGACCCAGCAACCCTATTCCTGGGCATATATCCAGAGAAAATGCTAGCTAGAAAATACACGTGCACCCCAATGTTGAAAGCAGCATTATTTACAATAGCCAAGTCATAGAAACAATATGTGTCCATGGACAGATGAATGGATAAAGAATATGAGGTGTATGTATATATATATAGTGGAATATTACTCAGCCATAAAAAAGATTGAAATCATGTCATTTGCAGCAACATGGATGGATTTAGAGATTATCATATTAAGTGAACTAAGTCAAAGACCAATATCATATAATATCATTTATATGTGGAATCTAAAACAAGATACAAATGAACTTATTTACAAATCAGAAATAGACTCACAGACATAGAAAACAAACTTATGGTTACTAAAGGGGAAAGGGTTGAGGGAGGGATAAAACAGGAGTCTGGGATTAACATACATACACTACTATATATAAAATGGACAAACAACAAAGATCTATTGTATAGCACACGGAACTATATTTAGTATGTTGTTATAAACTATAATGGAAAAGAGTCTGAAAAAGAATGCTATATATATAACTGAATCTATTTGCTATACACCTGAGACTAACAACATTGTAAATCAACTATACTTCAATTAAAGAAAAAAACAAAAACAAAATTCCCAAATCAACCTTGATTCCGTAGTAAATGTATTCTAGTTAGAAGTTTCCAACATATCTGAATGATAATAGGTATGTGGAAAATGAGATTTGTGTTCAAATTAATATTTTGAACAAATTTTATAAGGCTTTTTTTTTTTTCAGTAGAACTTTTTGCTTTGATACATTCAATGAAAAAACTACTCTCAGTCCTTCATGAAGTTGTTTGATGGAGTTCTGTAAATCTGCCAAACTTGATCATCTTAGGAAGTTATCATCAGGTTACACACAGGGAAAACGTTCAAATCACTAAGTTCTTGTCAGTTTTTTGTATCAATCAGCTAGAAATAACAAAATCTCAGTGGTATATAATAATAAACCTTATTTCTTTCACATTTGCATATCAGCTTATTTAGGCTGGCTCAATGGTTGCAACAGGGTAGATCATTTTCCATATCTTTCTCATCTTCCTTGGGAACAAGTGACCTAATTGGAGTATAGTTTTCCCATGGCAATAACATACACTAAGGAGGGCATAACCAATTTTATGAACACTATTCAAGCACCTGTTTTGTATTCTATTCACTCACATCCCATTGGCCAAAACAAGTCATATGACCAACTCCATAGTTAAGAGGCTGAGAAGTATATGCACCTTTTTGTGGAGGAACTGCAAAGTTACATAGAAGAGGGTGAGGCTACAAGGTGTGAGGAAGAATTGAGGCTAGTAATTCAACCTACTAGCGTTCTTTAAATGACCATTTTGAATGATGCTTCATGAAAGCATCAGGACACCTCAGTTTGCTGCATTTCTAATGTAGGTTCTATTGACATTTTACATGATACAATCTTTCCTGTTATCAGGTTGTATCATTGTTGTCTTTCACCTACTTAATACCAGTAAGCATCTGGACAAACTTTTCCAAATATTCTCTAGGGCATCAATAACATCCCTAGTTGAGAAACAGATGTGGAATCTACTTTTTAGTAATTGTATGACCTTTGACACAAAATTCATCATCTCAGTTTTCTCAGTCATAAGGAAGAGGTTAGAATTAACAAACTCTTAAGTTCTGTTTCAGTGTTAACATTTGATGAGTTGAAATACTGAATGAGAAAATAAATAGAAAATAGAGGCAACTAGAATGAATGTGTCTGAAAGCCAGTATATATGGTCCAGACCATCTCTTCTAACTCCAAATCATCCTGGGAGTGTACGGTTCCCTTCTCATACTTTAGGATGACAGTAACAAGCTAAAGAATGTTAGAGGAAAGCAATTAGAATGGTGGTTGAGGCCTGACAAACATGTCACATTAAAAACTTTTGATCCAACTGGGCTGATTTAGTCAGGAAATAAAGAATGAACTTGGCTAGAAAGAGTTGGAGCATGAGGATGAGAGCTCAATAACTGTTTCATTTGTTCATTAAACATATCATTATTGAGTACCAGGTACGTGCTAGATGTGATGTTGGGCCTTTTGAAATTTATCAAGTAAAATTGACAATATGTATTCTCAAGGGGGCAGAGCTAGAGGCATTGAGTGAAATGATAGGTAAATAACTTTTGACTTAACATAAGAAAAAAGGACATAATTATTAGGTAGTCTGAAAAAGAATGGGTGAATCAGGAGTCATGAGGTTCCCATTATTGGAGGTATTCAGCTATTTGGAGATTAAGAAATTAATCTCATTCATCTTTGAATCCCTGGTAACTTAGCATATGCTGGGCACAGGGTAGGTGTTAGGAGTTTGCTGAATAAACAAATACATCAAATGGATGGCAGAAATTATTATTTCTAAACTTACCCAACTCAAAGATTTAGTGACTTTAAGAAAACATGGAATCCCATAAAGTCACAGTTTCTGTCCTTTTCTCACCTCATAAAGTTTCCCTCATAAAGTATGTTAAGAGGAAGTATATCTTCAAAATAAGTCTGAGGACAATATGGAATTAAAAACAAACTTATCCATGGGTACCCATATGAGTGTATATATGGTGATGTCTGGGTTGGGGCTGACACTATTCACATAATTCACCATTGCCCTTTGCATAGCACAATTCCCTTTTGCATAGTATTTAGGAAGCACTAAGATAAGTTTTCTAGGGAAGGAATCCTAATTCTCTATTTTCTTCATTACTTTTGAATTAATACAGCAGACTGTATCTCACCATTACCTTCCTTCAAACAAACAAAACAAAAATATCAGAAGAAAACGAGTCAATTACAGGCTACAGTTAAGATTTTAGTTAATCGATATTTTTTCTTGCTAAAAATATAGGAAAAAGACGTTCTTATTGATTGGAAGTGAACAGTTGCCAGATATAAGCAAATGAGTAGGAACACATTTTTTAAACATTTTTTCATTGAGTTATAGTCATTTTACAATGTTGCATCAAACTCCAATGTAGAGCACAATTTTTCAGTTATACATGAACATACCAATATTCATTGTCACATTTTTTTTCACTGTGAGCTATCACAACATCTTGTATATATTTCCCTGTGCTATACCGTATAATCTTGTTTATCTATTCTGCATATGCCTGTCAGTATCTACAAATTTTGAAATCCCAGTCTGTCCCTTCCCACCCCCAGCTCCCTTGGCCACCACAAGTTTGTATTCTATGTCTATGAGTCTGTTTCTGTTTTGTATTTATGTTCATTTGAACACATTTGAATCACCCACATCTCCCCAAAGAAAATCTCAGAATGGCCCTTCTTGATACCACTTGATCATTGAAATATATCTTGTATTTCCACAACATATTGATTTTAGTGCCAAAACAAGAAATGAAGTCTAAAAATAATCTCTTGTCAAATTATCTGTTGCCATTTGAAGTTAGGGCTCAGTCAGAATTATACTGAAATTAAAAGATAAGTCCTGGGTTTTAAGTCATCTCAATTTATGCCATTTATTAAGCACTTACCACACTAGAAATGTGCACATGCTGTAGGCAATGAAAAAGTGGATGACATTTATTTCTTATTTCTAGCTATGTTAAAATAACAGAGTCTGAATTTGTTCTCCCACTGAAAATTACTAGAAAACTGGACCAAATATGTGAAATAACTATTTTCACACATTGGACAACAGGCAGCACAAGGAAAGTAAATGAGATCAGCCCTATGATCACATTGATGTTCTGCCTGAAGGTGCGTTCCACACCACAAAGCAGCAGGGGGACCCCATGCAGAACACGGTGCTTTCCCTGAATTGTAGAGTCAGAGATTAGAGAAGCTGGAACATATAGGGTAGGGTTCTGAGAAGAGAGAGCTAACCAGAAAAAGAAGTGCAGAATTTTACTTGATGAAAATATCCTTTAAACATGAAGGCAACATCAAAATACCCAAATAAATGACAAACAAGAGACTATTTCATCAGCAGGCCTACACTAAAAGAAATGCTGAAAGAATCTTTTCAGGCAGAAGAAAAATGATACTTGATAGGAAATCAAGTCTAGAGGAAGGAATAATGACAGCCAAAAAAGTAATATGCAGGTAAATAGACTTTTTTTTGGCTTTTCTAAATTTATGTAAAAAAAAAAACCCTATTGACTACTTAAAGCAAATATAATAAGATATGCTGGGCTTAGACATCCACAGAAAAGATATATAACAGCAATGACAATAAACACAAGAGGACTTAAATGTATAATGTTGTAAGGTGCTTAGACTTATGTAAAGTGGCATAATATTAACTCAAGGAAGAGAGTAAGTAAAGGATATATAATGTAGTTAGTAAAGTAAGTGCTAATCTACAATGTATCAATTAAAAAAGCAGAATGAGGACATCTGAACATCAACAGTAACACTGGCAAAAATTGTCAGAATCAACATTTTCAGGACGCTGAAAATTAACTAAAGGTTTGCAGCAATCCAGGGAGCAATTATGCTAAAAAAAAGAAAAAAAGCTGAAATCTCAGTAAGATCACTGAGGTCTATGGCTTTTTAACTTGCTCAATTCCTATTCCCCTCTCCCACCTTCACTGAGGTCCACAGTAAGTTTGAAAACCAACAACCCACAATCATGGTGAAAAGCAGAAGTCAGTTAGTGGAAGGGACAGAACAGAAGCTGTCAAATCCTTATTCATACCAGAAAATTGTCATTATTTAGCTTGTCAGGTGGTTCCCTAAAAGACTCCACTTGCAAGCCTGTCTTTATTTAACCTGATCTGAAAAAAAAACCCTTTCCCTGGGGTGTTTGTCAAAAACATTTAGAGGAGAGTGTTGGCCAAGATGATGGGGTAGAGAGACTCACAGCTCATCCTCTCCACAAATACACCAAGAATTACATTCATAAACCCATTGAATTGCACAGAACACATACTGAACTCTGGCAGAGTGTCTTTTGCTTCAAAATACAGGATTCTCACAAAATCTGGTAAGAGAAAAAGGAAATTGGTATAGGACTGGTCCTGCAGGGAGGGAGTGGCAAAGGAAGAAAGACACCCTCACACTGGAACACACCTGTCTCTAGCTGGGAGGTCAGTGGGGACAGAAGTTGAACTTCTGAGGCTTAGAGGAGAAAGTGGCAGCCATCTGGCAGACAGTACTAAGAGAAACTGGTATGGATTATACACCATGGTCAGGTCGGGTTCATCCCAGGGACACAAGAATGGTTCAACATATGTAAATCAATCAATGTGATACACCACATCAACAAGAGGAGAAAAATCACATGATTATCTTAATTGATGCAGAAAAAGCATTCAAAAAAATTCAACATCCATTTATGATAAAAACACTAACCAAAGTGGGTATAGAGGGAACATATCTCAACATAATAAAAGCTATTTATGACAAACCTACAGCCAGCATAATACTCAATGGTCAAAAGTTGAAATCCTTCCTGCTAAAATCTGGAAAAAGACAAGGGTGCCCACTCTCACCACTTCTATTCAATACAGTATTGGAAGTCCTAGACATAGCAGTTAGACAAGAAAAATAAATAAAAGGGATCCAAATTGGAAGAGAAGAGGTAAATTTGTCATTATATGTGGATGACATGATACTATATATAGAAAACCCTAAAGACTCCACACAAAAATTATTAGAGCTAATAAAAGAATTCAGCAAGGTAGCAGAATACAAGATAAACATATAGAAATCAGTGCCAATTCTGTACTATAACAATGAAACATCAGAGAATGAAAGTAAAGAAACAATCCCTTTTAAAATTGCATGCAAAAAAAAAAAAAATACTTAGGAATAAATCTGACCAAGGAAGTGGAAGACTTATCCACAGAGTACTAAAAAGATTGACTAAGGAAATCAAAGATGACTGAAAGTAATGGAAAGATATCCCATGTTATTGGATTGGAAGAATTAATATTGTTAAAATGGCCATATTTCCCAAAGCAATCTATAGATTTATTTCAATCCCTATCAAATTACCCAGGACATTTTTCACATAACTAGAACAAATACTCCTAAAATTTATGTGGAATCACAAAAGACCCAGAATTGCCAAAGCATTACTGAAGAAAAAGAATGAAGCTGGAGGAATAACCCTCCCAGACTTCAGACACTACTACAGAGCTACAGTAATCAAAACAACATGGTATTGGTACAAAAACAGACATATGGATCAATGGAACAGAATAGAGAGCCCAGAAATAAACCCACAGACTTTTGGTCAATTAAACTTTGACAAAGGAGGCAAGAACATACAATGGAGTAAAGACAGTCTCTTAAGCAAATGGTGTTGGGAAAACTGGACAGCTGTATGTAAATCAATGAAGTTAGAATACTCCCTAACACCATACACAAAAATAAACTCAAAATGGCTTAATGACTTAAACATAAGACAAGACACTAAACCTCATAAAGAAACCATAGGCAAAACATTATCTGACATATATCTCAGCAATGTTCCCCTAGGGCAGTCTACCCAGGCAATAGAAATAAAAGCAAAAATAAACAAATGGGACCTAATTAAACTTATAAGCTTCTGCACAGCAGAGGAAATCACAAAAAGACAAACTACAGAATGGGAGAAAATATTTGCAAAAGATGAAACTGACAAGGTCTTAATTTCCAGAATATATAAATAGCTCATACAACTTAATAATAAAACAAAACTAAGAATCCAATCAAAAATGGGCAGAGGACCAAAACAAGCAATGGTCCAATGAAGACATACAAATGGCCAATGGGCACATGAAAAAATGCTCAATATCGCTAATTATCAGAGAAATGCAAATCAAAACTACCATTATGTATCATGTTACACCAATCAAAATGGCCATCATTAAAAATCCACAAACAATAAATGCTGGAGAGGATGTGGAGAAAAGGGAACCCTCCTATGCTGTTGGTGGGAATGTAATTTGGTGAAGCTGTTATGGAAAACGGTAGAGAGATTCCTCAAAAAACTAAAAATTGACTTATCGCATGATCCAGCAATCCCAATCCTGGGCATATATCCAGAGGGAACCTGAATTCAAAAAGATACATGCACCCCAATGTTCATAGCAGCACTATTTACAATAGCCAAGACATGAAAACAACATCAACAGATGACTGGATAAAGAACTTGTGGTATATTTATTTAATGGAATACTACTCAGCCATAAAAATAATGAAATAATGCCATTTGCAGCAAGATAGATGTACCTGGAGATTGCCATTCTAAGAGAAGTAAGCCAGGAAAAGAAAGAAAAATACCATATATCACTTATATGTGGAATCTAAGGGGAAAAAAAAGACAAACGAACTTACTTACAAAACAGAAAATAGACTCACAGACATAGAAAATGAACTTATGGTTACAGGGGTGGGGGAAAGGGGTGGGAAGGGATAAATTGGGAGTTTGAGATTTACAGATACTAATATATATAAAATAGATAAATAACAAGTTCATACTGTATAGCACAGAGAACTATATTCAATATCTTACAGTAACTTATGGTGAAAAAGAATATGAAAACAAGTATATGTATGTTCACGTATGACTGAAGCCTGATGCTGTACAGCAGAAATTGACACAGCATTGTAGACTGACTATACTTCACTTAAATATATATACACACACATACACATACACACATATACATATATATACACACTTGAAAAAACATTTTGAGGAAGTTGTTTAAAATCACAGCTGCTTAGGGCGGTGCCTATCTGTTGGGGCAAAAGAGGGCAGCCAAAAAATTGAAAGAAAAGCCTGGTAAATGAGATGTCCACAGCGTCTTTGCAAAGCTCTGATATATTACTGGGAATCTAGAATTTGATGTGAATGCATAAGATTGTATGCATGCCCAGAGCAGGACACATGCTCAAGAAAGGCCTGAGAAGACCCTAAACAATCATTACAATCCTAGCTGCAAATCTTTGCTAAAATTAGCAATCCTAGTAAGGTAATGGAGCTGTTTTGGAGCAAAGGTTTCTGTATTAATGACACTGACTTGGTACTAACTTTAGATAGATTGTTATGTTATTAATTTTAACACCCTGGACCAGCACTAACAAAATGACCCTCAAAAGTATATTAAAGAAATGGCAAGAGAGTGAAAATTGTAGTCTAGAAAATATCTATTTGAAACAAAAACCATGTATTAAATGATTCCATTTATAGGAAATATCCAGAAGAGGCAAATCTATAGAGGCAAAGTAGCTAGTTGTACCTGGGGCTGAAGGGATTGGGTAGATGAAGAGTGACTTCTAATGTGTTTGGGATTTCTTTTGGAAATAATGGAAATTTCTGAAAGTAGGCAGTGGCTATATTTATGCAGCTTTGTAAATCTACTAAAAGCACTGAGTTGTATACTTTTAAAAGGTTAATTTCATGGCTTTTAAATTATATTTCAATTTTAAACTACACTATAAAAATCTACAATACTAAATAATAGCCAATAAATAGAACAAATGGACTTCTAAATACTCTACCCCCCCCCCCAAAAAAAAGACAGGAAAATAGAAAAGAGGTACTAAGAACAGATGAGAGAAATAGAAAACAAATCCTAAGATGGTAGACCAGACCCAATAATGTCAGTAATTATAATAAAAGTAAATGAATAAATTCTGTTAATTAATAGGTAGAGATTGTCATAAAAGATATAAAAGATTACATATAAAGTCAAAGAGGTTGAAAGAAAAAGAATGGAAACAATACTCATTATAATGTTAGGATGAGTATATCATTATTAAGATAGACCATATACTGGGTCATAATACAAGTTATTTCTTTGACTATCAGAGGATTAAAATAACAGTGTATTTCCATCTTTTGATGCTAAAAATATGTTATTAACTTCAAACCAAAGTGAGTTAAAGGAAAGATATACTAATGATAAGAGTGGAAATCAGCAAGTAATAAATAAAACAATAGAGAAAACCGACAAAGCAAAACATTGGTTCCTTGCAATGGCTATTAAGATTTGTAAATAGCTAGCAGGAATGATCAAGAAAATAAATGAGATAAAGTGCAAATTAGCCATATTAGAAATGAAAGAGGAGTCATCATTTTAGATCCTAGAGACATTAAAAAATAATGATAGGGTATTATGAACAACTTTATGCAAATCCTTTGAGAACACTGACAAAATGGATAATTTCCTTAAAGACATAACTTATCAATCCTCCTAAGAGTAGCTAACAATCTAAATTTGTAATTAATATTTTCTCTCGAAGAAAATACCCAGAAGGATCACTCCACAGCCTTTTTAATCAGGCAACTAGAATACAGATACCAAAATCTGAGGAAGACATTACAAGGAAAGATTACAGACCAATATGACTCACGAATATAGATATTAAAAAATATTTAAAATAGTAACAAGTCAAATTCAGCAATATATAAAAGTAATAGTTCATTCTGTCCAGTTGGGTTTCATTTCATGAATGCAAGTTTGGCCCAGCATTTGAAAGCCAGTTAATACAACTGAACACATTAACAAAATAAAAGAGCAAAATCACATGATTCTCTCAATACATACAGAAAATACAGGACAAATATTAATGCCCATTAGTGATTTGAAAAAAATGAAACTTTCATCAAAGTAGAAATGGAAGGAAATTTCTTCAAAATGATAATGTGCATCTTTGGTAAACCAAAAATAACCCTAAATCTAATGCTGAAACATTTATTATTTTCCTCCTAAAACTGGGAACAATGCAAGGGTATTTAACCTCACCACTTTTAATCAACACTGTACTGAAAATTCCAGCCACATAAATAAATTAGAAAGGAAGAAGCAAATGTGTGTTTGTTTTCATGGCATAATTGACTATATAGACTATCCTAAGGAATCAGCCAAAAATTTTTTCCCATTATTATTTATAGATTAACAAATGCTTAGCATACAAGGTGAATTTTAAAAAATTTAATTGCATTTATATATATTACCAACAGACAATGTTAATATAAATGTAAAAATGAAAACTTAACAATTGCATAAAGCAAAGTAAAACATTTGACAATAATATGCAAAATAATTTTTTTAAAACATCACAGAGATAAAGAACAAATTGATAGAAGCCTTTCTGTTATTTTTTTTTGATTAAAAATCAGGTAATCAAAAATGCCTTTAGATTTGAAGAGAGCTAATCTCTCTTAAGCAAAGCTCTTCCCTTTTATTACATCAAGATTTGAGAGTCCGGAAATTTGGGGTCCTATACACAGTGCATAAAGCCAAAATTCTGATTTCCTTTCAAATAAAGTGCTTGATTTTCAACTATCTGCATGTGTGTGATTAAGCAACATCGCTGGAAATGCTGCTGTACGAAACAAACTACTTACTGAAATGCAAACCAATTCTCTGAAATGCTGGCATTTTCCAAGGAATACTACTTCTCAGTATTTTGAGTCTCCTATTTTGAATAAATATCTGGTAACAAAACAATGTTCACATATGCCCCTGGAAATGTGGCATGTATTTGGAATGCTTATTGGCTCTCTAGCAACTTAACATTTTATCACTGAAGTGCCAGTTTTTTAAAAATTTATTGAAGTATAGTCAGTTATATTGTGTCAATTTCTGCTGCGCAGCATAATTTTTCAGTTGTACATATATTTGTTTTCATATTCTTTTTATCATAGGCTAACACAAGACATTGAATATAGCTCCCTGTGCTATACAGAAGAAATTTGTTTTTTTATCTATTTTATATTTCATAGTTAGTATTTGCACATCTCAAACTCCCAATTTATCTCTTCCTACTCCCTTACCCCCTGGTAACCATAAATTTGTTCACTATATCTATGAGTCTGTTTCTGTTTTGTAGATAAGTTCATTAGTGTCTTTTTTCTTTTCTTTTCGATTCCACACGTAACTGATAGCATATGGTATTTTTATTTCTCTTTCTGGCTTACTTCACTTAGAATGACAATCTCCAGGTCCATCCATGTTGCTACAAATGGAATTATTTCATTATTTTTTATTGCTGATTAGTAAGTACTCCACTGTATAAGTATACCTCAGCTTCTTTATCCAGTCATCAGTTGATGGACATTTAGGTTATTTCCATGTCTTGGCTATTGTATTATAGTGCTGCTATGAACACTGGGGAGCATGTGTCTTTTTTAGTTACAGTTTTCTCTGGATATATGCCCAGGAGTGGGATTGCTGGATCGTATGGCAAGTCTATTTTTAGTTTTTTGAGAAATCTCCATACTGTTTTCCATAATGGCTGCACCAAACCACATTCCCACCAACAGTGTAGGAGGGTTCCCTTTTCTACACACCCTCTCCAGCATTTATCGTTCATGGACTTCTGAATGATAGCCATTCTGACTGGTGTGAGGTGATACCTCATTGTAGTTTTGATTTGGATTTCTCTGATAATTAGTGACATGGAGCATTTCTTCATGTGCCTATTGGTCATTTGTATGCCTTCATTGGAGAATTGCTTATTTAGGTCCTCTGCCCATGTTTGGATTGAGTTCTTTGTTTTTTTGTCATTAAGTTGTATGAGTTTACATATTCTGGAAATTAAACCTTTGTCAGCCGCATCATTTGCAAATATTTTCTCCCATTCCGTAGGTTGTCATTTTGTTTTGCTTATGGTTTCCTTTGCTGTGCAAAAGCTTTTAAGTTTAATTAGGTCCCATTTGTTTATTTTTGTTTTTATTTCTATTACTTGGGTAGATTGCCCTAAGAGAACATTGCTAAGATTTATGTCAGAGAATGTTTTTAAAGTGCCAAATTATTAATGTTGTACTGTTTCATATTTAGATCATAGTAACAGGATACAAGCCTAATAAAAAGACAATTATCTCTCTACTTAGCCAGAACATATTTTCTTCCAGACGAAATTACCCTCCAAATGATTTTACATGTAGAAAGTTTGCATTTATCATTTATATTCTTCATTTAGCAGAAGGTTTTCCTGGTATTCCTGGGCCATTCAGGAATCTTATTACCACATTAAATTCTATCACTGAAAACTGCTGAAGAAAATGGTGTCTTTCAGTTTTCCGCAGACAAGAATTTGAACTGATACCTTAGTAGTCAATGTCATTTTTAAGAAATGAATTGTGAAGGGGATTTCATATTACATTACTTTTTCTTAGAGTGTGAAAAATGGATTATTACTGCAAACAAAAAGACTATCCAAAGGCTGAGAAACTGGAGCTGCCACTTTTAACTTATGCTTAAGCAAATGGATGACGCAGTCTCAGTCTGGACTTGGAGGCCTCATGTTCACTTTTTTCCCATGCTCCGAGCATCAAGGGTTATGAGGCAAACCCTTGATGTGACAGTGGAATTCTTTTATTGTGCTCATATCAAGAAATCAACAGCCCAGTTCCTGCCATCTAAGCTATTATATCCAACTTTGCCTGTATAAAATTACGTCCTGACCCTAACATATCAGCCCAAGTACTAGTGAGTCCTCCCATGAAGTGGAGTTTTTCTGTGCCTTATTAAAGTACTTACCACTGATTGTCTCACTACACAAACATTTAATTATGTCTATTTTATCTAAATACATAAACCAGTAATAGAGAAAACAAAGCATTTGACTGTTTCCTGATCAGAATCTTTTAGAACCCTTTGAGGGCAGGGAATGTATATTATGCAGCTTTGCATTCTCACTGTTTAAGATAGTGTCTGATAAATGAGTGTTTGAGAAATTCTTACTTAATAACTAAATGTATAAATGAAGTTAAACACCTCCACTCTAAGAATATTAAGTATCATCATAACATGTGTCATTGATTTTCTTCCAAGTTTCATATGCATGTATGAATGTATGTGTGATTTTATAGAAAAAATTGTAGTTTCAAACCTATTCAATATTACAGTTTTTCTGTTCAAGGTCAGTGGGGTGAAAATAGAACTAATCTTTTCTGTAAGTCTTATGTCTCTATCTCTGGGAAAGCAATAGTTGTTTCTCCTGAAATCAAGGATGCAGTGGGAGAATCATTTCCCACTCATTTCCACACATCCAAAACATAAAGTCTACTGCTATTGCTTTATAATTTCCTAAGGCCTTTTCCCTGTCACTACATCTGCAGACCCTGTTCATGCTCTGGTTACCAAACTACTTTGTTACAACATTCATTCTGACTTTATTTGCCCTTGTGCCCATTCTACAGCATAATGAAATGACCGGCACTAAAACCAGTTTCTTTTTCCTCCTCATCATACTGCTGTTCATGTTCTTATGATGGTTTCCTATTGTACTGTAGGTAATTGAGATATTTACTTTCTACACTCACTTTAAGCAAAATATACTACAAGGCATGATATGATGTGTATTGACATGTGTGTATTTGTGTAGATAGAAAAGAACGGGGTCTTCAAACGAGAAAATTATGATGTATAGGGGAAAAAATACACACACACACACATATACATAAATGCAGTGTAAGGCACATTTATAAATCAGTCATCTAAAATTCCTTTGTATGTTCATAAAATGGAATCCAAATATATTTAGATACATATAAAAGCATATGTGCATATGAATGTATATATATATATAAATGTATGAATCAATGGAATCCAAATTGTGTGTGTGTATGTGTATATGTTATACTAACCAGAACTAGTTAGAACTTTAGAACTAACTAGAAATATTAATCAATTTTGATGATAAACTGACTTTATCATCTGTAAATGGTACTTCCCTCCTTTTCTTCTCATGTTCTTTCTTGGTGCCAATCTTAAATGCAAAATAGTCTATCATATATTAAGTTTTGAATTTGGTTTATCCTTCAGTAGATTATAAGCATCTGAAAACTTCCTGATTCCCCTTTATATCTCCCTGAAGCCTCAAATTCAGAACCTTGCTCAATAAATATTTGATTTAAAACAGATCAGCGAGTGCTAATTAATAGAGCCTACATAAGGCCTATTGCTGAGGGATCACAAATAATGATCTGATCAGCATTGATTAATATCAATTATTGAAGTTGTTTGGTAGATGTAAGTTTAATCTAATTTTACTATTTTAAATTTGTGAAGTTCTTAGCCTAAGTTCTCCCTTCTTCCCAATATATATAATCTCTTACAGTCTTTTAAGTTGACACTTATCAGGAACAATTTTATTTTTATAGTTTTTTTTTTTTTTTATTTTCTCATGTCAAGCCTGGACTAATTTTCCACTGTCCATATCACTTGCTGTTTTCTTCATTTAAAGATTTTATGCTTTGCTTCATTTTCTCTAACAGAAAGAATCACCAGAAATTCCTGATTGTCCTCTTCAAAAATGTACAAAAAATAAATAAATAAATAAACCAGCCATCTGGATCGTGGTTGAAAAATGTAGTATATACAATAAAATCAAAATTATTTGTAAATCAAGTGAACACATTTGCCAAATCAATATTTGCACATATGAGATAGGAAACATTCATTTAAAGAAGAATAACAGAATAAGATTAAATTTTTATCTTGAGTATCAGGTAAATTGATATGAGGAGTGGTAGCATATAGTAATATACAAAAGCATGATTTGTAACCGTAACACCTCACCTGAATTAGTTTTGGTTCTGCTCTTTCTGGTAACATGAATTGATAAAATTATTTATTTTATCTGGTCTTCATTGTCTTCATATCAAAAATGGGACCATAATTATTTTATCCTCACAAAATTTTTCTGAGGAATAAATGAGATAATGAATGAAAAAAATTTGTAGTTGTGAAGAGTCAAACATAAGCAATGAATTATTTTTTTCTTGGAAAATTCCAATGTACAGTATTTGCATTCATGGAGAATAGCATCTTTCAAAAGTTCCTCTGGACTCCTTGGTGCTCTTCTAATGAGGTGTTTGATCAAAGGTGGCAACATGCTGCAGGAAAGGCAGCTGGTAACAACACCTGAGTAATGTTCTGTCCCCTCTAGATACATCTTTCTCCGTCAGTGGGCTGCAGTTTACAGCCTGTGTGTCTCAGAAGGCATGATTAAATAGATGCTTTGCTTTATACTGGGATTTTAGTTGGGCTTTAGTTGACAAAAGAATTAGGCTTCTAGATCTTACCTGTTTTGGGGAGAGGAACATTCCCCCATAGTCCCATTTTCCTAAACATCATTTACATTCAAGCTAACTGTGATATTTTGACAAGAAAAAAATACTATTCTGCAACTACAAGAGGATTTTAGTGCCTGAGATTTAAAAACAGAGGATGATAATATGGAAAAGTTTAATATGTTACCTCTCACTGTCCTAAATTGTTAAAGCATATAGTGTCTACCAAATAATGTAACATTTTATTATAAAGTTTGTATGATTTTCTAGTTGTTTTATAAGTTTAGGGTAGTCATGACTATCAGAAAGGGGACTCAAGTGACAAGCTGTGCTAATTGAGAAAGACCTATTCTGTTTTCAATTTCATCATATATAGAATGTGGGAGTTGGTACAGAATAAGATGCAGACAGTATTCTATGGAGGTGTTTTCTTTGGCCAGCATAGTGTTAGATATTTTAAAATAACTTTAGGTGGAATATAACTCACCATGTCTATAAGGCTCCAGCATTCCTTATTGTCTTTTATCCATCCATTTCACACATTTATAATACCTATCTTATCCTTAGAGATGTTACACTTTTGAATTTCTAGACTAGATCATATTTTAATTTCTTTCCACTACAAACATTCTATGAGAGTGATAAAGTAGAACCTAACCTAGATCTAGAATTGCAGATAATTTTAACAGGGACTTCTGATATTGTTAATATGGTCATCAAAGTTAATATGGAAAATATAACCTACAAATAGTTTTAAAATTCTGGATAAAATGTAATTTTAAAACTATGCAGCGGAGTTTATAAGAAGTAAGAATAAAATGACATATGCAAAGGAAAAGAAGGAGGAGAAAGAGGAGGAGAAAAAGGAGAAGGGGGAGAAGAAGAAAAGGAGGATGAAGAAGAGCAGAGGAAGGAGGGTAGAAAAAGATAGGAGGAAAAGAATGGAAAGCTAAAGATGTAAGAAATTTAGTTAACACTACTCAAGCTCTGTCCAGGAAAAGATAACAGATGGGAAAAAATAGTTGCTTATTGGGTATAGAAATTATGTAGAGAAAGGCTTCAAGGCCTTGGGAACAGGTAGTCAGGGAGTTGGAACTGACATCCCTGCATAAAGATGAGACCCTCAAAGTCCACAATTTAAGTAAAATGGGAAGCCCAATAATAAAACCCATCTACTGGCCACAAGATGCAACAAGTGATTTTTTACTGGTCTTGATTAAGGAAAGTAAAAGTTTTCCATTAGAATTTAGAAATTTTACCTACGGAGGCAAAAAACGTGTACTCTGAAAACTATAAGACACTGATTAAAGAAACTGAAGATGACATGAACAGATAGAAGACATACCATGTTCTTCAACTGGAAGAATTAATATTGTTAAAATGACAATACTACCCAAGGCAATCTACAGATACAACACAATCCCTATCAAATTTTTTTTTTTACAGAACTAGAACAAAAAAAGTTTTTAAATTTGTGGGGAAACACAAAATATCCAAAAGAATCAAAACAATCTTGAGAAAGAAGAAGGGAGCTGTAGTAATCAGTCTCCCTGACTTCAGACCATACCGCAAAGCTACAATAATCAAAACAGTATGGTACTGGCACAAAAACAGACACATAGCTCAATGGAATAGGATAGAAAGCCCAGAAATAAACCTATACACTTATGATCAATTAATCTACACAAAGGAGGCAGGACTATATAATGGAGAAAAGACTGTCTCTTCAATAACTGGTGCTGGGAAAACTGGACAGCTACATGAAAAGAATGAAATTAGAACATTCTCTAACACCATACACAAAAATAAACTCAAAATGGATTACGGACCTAAATGTAAGGCCAAATACTCTAAAACTGCTAGAGGAAAACATAGGCAGACATACTCATAGAATTATAAAACTTTTCTCCTCCCCCAACACCTTACCACCGTATTACTAAAGGCTTATTTATAGCAATTCCTTTTACCCACTACATCATAGCTGGCTATCAAGAAAAAATTACAAGATATACTAAAAAGCAAAAAAAGAAAAAAGAAACACAACAATAGTTTAAAGAGAAAGCAAACATCAGAACCAGACTTAGATATAGCAGAGCTGTTGGAATTAGACTGGGAACTTAAAATAACTATGATTAAGATGCTTAGGGCTCTAAAAATAAACTATACAGTATGTGAGAACAGATGGGCAATGTAAGCAGACAGAAATTCTAAGAAATAACCAAAAAGAAATGCTAGAGATCTAAAACACTAACAGAAATAAAGAATGCTTTTGATGGGCTTATTAGTAGCCTGGACACAGCTGAGGAAAGAATCTCTGAGCTTGAGGATATCTAAGTAGAAACCAATAAAACTGAAAAGCAAAGAGATAAAAACCTGAAAAATGGACCAATAAGAACAGCATATCAAAGAACTATGGGTCAACTATAAAAGATGTAACATATGCATAATGGGAATTCTGGAACAAGAAAAAGAGAAAGGAACAGAAGAAATATTAAATAATGAATGAATTCCCCCAAAATTAGTGTTAGACACCAAACCACAGATCCAGGCAGTTCAGAGACTATCTAGCAGGATAAATGCAAAAACAAACAAACAAACCAAACCAAAACAAAACCTTTACCCAGACATAACATTTTCTAGCTCTAGAAATGAAGACTCTAGAGTGCAGTATAGTGCAATAAAGACAGGAACTCCATGAGCACTATTTAAGTGTTAAGAACACAATGAAAGCATCTAATATACCTCTTATAGATCTTGAAGAAGAGAATAGAGTGACTGACGTCTAGGCAATATTCAAAGAGATGACAGAAAACTTTCCATAATGGTGAAAAATACATGCACTCTCATATTCAAGTCAGAAAAATTACATCCTTAAATGCATCATAGTGAATTTGTAGAACAGCAAAGAGAAAGAAATGTTTCTAAAATCAAGAGTTAAAAAAGAGACAAATTTTGTACAAAGGACTGAAAAGTCACCTGAAAATAGGCTCGTTCAAATGTGTATTCCAAAATGTCTATGATATTCCCAAGGTTTTGGGGGGAAATGAAGAACTACTATGATTCATGTGACTATCTAAGGTACATTAGTTTTGAAGTTCTGATTTTTTTAGTAGGAAAGAAAGCTATAGTTCTACATGATGGTTTGATAAGTGAGAATAGCCAACAGTCCTTTTTGTATATACTGTAAGTTCATTTTAAGCTACAGAATAAAGCCATCTGTAATGAATTCTCAAACCACAAGGTAGAACTTTCATTTTCCTTCCCACTCAAAACATATCACAACGCTCATTAGTGAGAATGCCATTATCCTAGATACAATCTTGACCTGTTCTAAACTATGAAATTAAAATAAGCCATCACTGTATTAATTATATGAGCAATAGCAAATTACACATCAATATGATTTGACACCACTTTTGAAAATCATTTGCATAAAAACACATCCAGCCTTGGCAGAGACCCCTAAATAGTTCAGATACCTCTATTGAAGGCTGGGCATACAGTTGTTTTTAAAATGTGTTTATTTCATTACATGATAGGGACTGGTAGAGACTAAGAGGATAAATAGCATATTTTTGAAATTGAGAAATCTAACCTAGGTTAGAACATTTTCTTAATCGATTTATTTTTCCTTGTCCTTTACAACTAAAAAGGCTTATAGTTCTGAATTAGACAATACTGATCACTGAAGTACTTCTATTCAGCAGCTTTATTTATAGGAGTTAAATGCCAAACACTCTTCATCAATGTCCACATGAGGCTCAGCTCTCTTAAGTTACAAATGTAGTCTTAATTCTTGAGACTTTCACATTATTGATCAAAGATAAAAAGAGAGGTGTGCTTTTTGTTTGTTTGCTCCTTAAATCACACCACACATAACTCTAAATATTAAAAAAACTTTAAACATATTTAACTTTGATATCCTTTCAATGTTCTGGGCTTTCTTACATAGAAATCCAAATGATTTTAAAAGTCTAACTACAATGTACTGGCTGCATATGGATAATGAGGGGAGGTTAGAGAAAATACAAACAAAAAAGCAGTCATTTATTATACACAAAAATACATCCAGAAAGTGCATAAGTGTAGACCATGTATACAAATATGCCATGAAATAAACCTTATTGATAGCATAATTCAGATTTTCTGTGTTTTTATAATATTTAGTGTGATTTTTTTTCATTTATTGTTATTTCCAAATGTCCCTGAATTTACCTTGGTCCAGAGTTTGGGATGTCTCTAAGCTTTCTAAAGTAATTTCTTAATGTCTTCACCAGTGTTCCTTTTAACATTAGAAGTCCATGGTAGCAGAACTTCAATATGGTCTTGTACTAACATAAAGTCCCCCTCTACAGACCCCAAAAGAACAAACACAGAGATACTGACCAACTCTGCTCCTGGCACATATTACAGATACAAAGAGAAAAAGTTACCTTTAACTTTACATAACGTGGTCAGATCTGATCAAGTTAATTACTAGATTAGGATTTAACAGTCCAGAATCTGCTTCTTGGTTCTGCCACTGATTTTCTGTTAGTATTTGGAAGAATCACTTAATTTCTATATTAGAAGGTATGACAACAACAGTGGCTAAGGGGTCAAGATTATTGGAAGATTACCATTCATATTTTATATGGTGGGCTAGTTTTCATATAAAAATATGGATGGATGGATGGATAGAAACTTTATATATATGTATACACACACACACACGTATATATTTCATTGAGTACCCAGCATTGATACCTTCTCATAAAACTTTCTGGTGTTCCTGAAATTCTCACTTGCTCAGTATTTTATTTAGTTTTATGAAACACATTAGCTTTGAGACCCAGAACAAAACAGCAATGGAGCTACATCTATCAAAAATATTGAGTGCTGCATCTGACTTCAATTTTTATCAAAATGAGTGTGATTTCTTAAGCAGTAACAGAAAAGGTTTTTGTTAAATATCAGAGTATCTGTGTGGATATCTCAATTTCTCTTTGTAGTTCGATACATTTCTGTGTTACATATTTTTCATTTCTGATAAGTACATCAATATTCTAAATAGTATTTTTACACCTTTGTAGTAGACTGCTTAATGTATAATAAAAATCCTTTAGCAAATATTCTGTTTGCTATTACTTTAACTGTACCATTTTAGTTGGTTGTTTTGTCTGGCATAAATGTTTCTTTTTTTAACATTTTTTATTGATTTATAATCATTTTACAATGTTGTGTCAAATTCCAGTGTTCAGCACAATTTTTCAGTCATTCATGGACATATACACACTCATTGTGGCATAAATGTTTCTTTCTTTACATTTGGCCTTTGTGATTCCTTACACTTTAAGAGTTCTGATTCTGGTGTTAAGAAATAAGAGCCTAATTAACTGGTCCCCCTGCACACAACAGCTATACATTCTAAGTACATGAAAAATAACTACTTGAGTGTTTTGCAGCCTGAAAAAAATGAAGCTAGATTTTTCTGGGGAGGGGGTAGAAACATGTAGTAAGTGATCTAAATGTAATGAACACCCTAATTTTTTTGCAGCTTCATCCTGAGGGCAGCCAAAATCATTATGGTTGCTACTTTAAGGTAAAAGCCATTTGGGGGGGGGTGCAGAATAGTTAATGAAGGAACATGAGACAAAAGGACTATAAGAGAGTCAGTAACCTAAGAAAGGAGAGAAACAGAGAAAAAATAATTCTGTGTTTAAATTTAGCCTGAGTCTCTGGTTGTCATCTGACTCCTGCATGGATGGGGAAAGCTGAAATCAGCTTGTAGTCAAGGCCTAAGAAACTGAACTGAGTTCTGGGTTAATGCTGATGTGACAGTTTTCAGACTGAGTCTAACCAAAAGCTAATTTTCGCTAAAGCCAAAACATCAGTATTCTTGGAGTAATATAACAAAACCAAGAATCTCCAAAACATAATGTTCAAAATGTCAAGAGTATAAATCCAAGTTATTTGACATATGAAGCCAGGATAATGTGACTGTCTCAAAGGGAGATGCAACCAACAGATGCTAATCCTGAGATTACATAGCTATTGGAGTTATCAGACTAGGACTTTAAAGCATTCCTTATACCTATTCTCAGTGTATTGAAATAAACTGTATTGTAATTAATGAAAAGATGGGAAATCACAGCAGAGATATGCCAACAATATAAAAGAAACAAATGCAAATTTTTAAACTAAAAATTGTATCAGAAATTAAAATTTTACTGGATGGGCTTAGTACTAGAATGGAGATGACAAAAGAATTAGTAAACTTTCACATAGATTAATAAAATAATCTTACGCAAAGATATGCAACTTAAAAGCCAATTGACAAATGGAATTCTAAAAATTCTTAACTAATCCAAAAAATAACAAGGGGAATATATGAATAAAAAAGAGAACAAACCAACCTAAAACAAATAATAAAATATTAGGCCTGAACCAAACTATATAAATAATTATACTGTATGTGAATGGTTTAAATACTCCATATGTTGTTCATAAAAACTCATTTTAAATATAAAGACAAATTGGTTGAGAGTAAATGGATAGAAAAATATATCATACAGACATGAAGCAGAAGAAGGTTGGAACAGCTATGATGTCAAATAAAATAAATACAAAGAATATCACTGGAGGGATATTTCAAACTGATAAAAATTCAATTTTCTAGTAATTCACAACAAACATAAATGTGTATATACTAATAACAGATTTTCAGTGCACACATATGTACATGATTGACAGAACTGAAGGGACAATTTGACATTTTCACAGTAAAAGTGAGAGATACTAACATACTTCTATCATCAACTAACAGAACTTAGACAAAAATTCAGTAAAGACTTAGAGACTATGAATTATTTCTGGTAACTACTCTGAGCTAAATAATATTGTTAGAATGCCACACCAACAACTGCAAAATACATTCTCCTTAAAATGAATATAGTATATTCATGTAGACCATTTGCAGTCTCGCTGCATGTCTCAATAAATATAAAATGATCAAAGTCTTATAGAACTATTTATCTGATCATAGTAAAACTAAATTAAAAACCAATAAGATATCTAGGATAATCCATGATGTTTTCTTTCAAACTTTCTATTTTGAAATAATTATAAGTTTACAGGAAATTGCTAAGAAATTTACAAGATATTATGTACACACTTCACTTAGCCTCCCCCAATGTTCACATCTTACATAACTATGGTGTAATATCAAACCAGAAAACTGGCTTTGATGCAATCTATAGAGTTGATTTCAATTCCTCCAGGTATACATGCTCTCATTTGTGTGTGTGTGTGTGTGTGTGTGTGTGTGTGTGCGCGCGCGCGCGCGCGTGGGTGTGTGTAGTTTTAAGTCCTATGCCATTTTTTCACATGTGTAGTTTTAGGTAACTACCACAAGTCTCCATGATATTAAATTTTTAAAGCCACATACAGTCCACCCTGCCATCCTGAATCCATGGCAACTAGTATTCTCCATCTCTATAATTTTATTTCAAGAATGTAATATGAATAGAATTACATAGTATATAACATTTTGCAATCAACTTTTAAAATCAGCATATTATCTCTGAAGTTCATTCAAGTTATTGCAGGCATTAATAATTCATTCCTTTGATTTCTGAGTGGCATTCCATGGTATAGATATACCACAGTTTATTGATACATTCATAGTTGAACATCTGGGCTGTTTTCCATTTTTTGGCTAATATGAATAAAGCTGCTGTAAACATTCATGTACTAGTTTTTTTTTTTTTTTTTTGCATGAACATGTTACTATCCCTCTGGGATAAAAGCCCAAGTGTATAATTGCTATATCATATAGTAACTGCAATTTTAATTTTGAAATAAACTGCTAAACTGTTTTCAAGAGTGATTTAACATTTTGCATACATGTCAGCAATGTATGAGTGATCCACGGTTTCTCTACATCCTCACCAGTCATTGGTGGTATCACTTTTTTGTTTTAGTTGTTCTTATAGGGGTGAGCGATAAGCCATTATAATTTTAATTCGCACTTTCCTAGTGCTTAATGATGTTGAACATCTTTTCAGGTGTTTAGTTACCATCTGTATGTCCTTTTCATTACAATTTCTGTTTATGTCTTTTTCCAAACTTCTAATTGAATAGATTTTTTTTATCACTGTTGAGTTGAGAGTTTGTTATATATTCTAGCTACTTCATCAGATGTGTGGTTTATGTATACAGTCTTTTAGTCTGTAATTTCTCTTTTCATCATCTGAACAAAATCTTTCAAAGAGAATAAGTTTTTAATTTTGATGAGGTCCAATTTATCAGTTTTTCCTTTTATGGATCATGCTTTTAGTGTCAAATAAAAAACTTATCACTTAGTTCTAGGTTCTGAAGATTTTCTTCATTTTTCTGAAAGTTTTATAGTTTTACACTTTGCATTTAAGTCTGTGCTGCATTTTAGTTAATTATGACATAGGATGGTAGGTTAATTTTTTTGTATAAACATCCATCATCTTTAGTACCATATGCCCTCCACAGAATTACAGTTTCACCTCTGTCAGAAATCAACTGGGCATATATCTATGAGCCTATTTCTAGGTTTTCTATTTTCTTCAATTGATCTATGTATCTATCTATCCTCTAAAACTATGCAGTCTTGATTACTGGCTGTAAGTTTTGACACTAGAAAAAATGATTCCTTCTGCATTATATTATTTTCAAAATTTGTTTTGGCTATTGTAAGTCTTTACCCTTCTTATATAAATTTTAGAATATGCTTATTTTTTTTTTGTCTAACTGAAAAATTGTGCTCTACACTGGAATTTGACACAACATTGTAAAATGACTATAACTCAATAAAAATGTAAAAAAAACTCATAAAAATGGAATTTGAATTTCATTTTGATTAAAATTTTAGCCTTACATTTTTTTAAAATTATGCTATACTGCTTTGTAATTATTGTCTGACTCATCACAGAAGTGAACAGAATATGCTACTAGAGATATAAGTGGATGGCCCAAAATGCATACAGCTATACATGTTAAAGACGATTGCATATTCATATAAGTAACTGTTAGATATTTATGTTTGGCATGTTATTTTATATTAGAAACATATTATGTTCCATTAATTTTAGTATTATAAATAAAACATTTGAATAAAGTTTAACAAAATAATTCCAAAAATAAAAACCGCTAGGATTTTGATGAGAATTTCCTTAAATCTACAGAACAGTTTGAAGACAATTGACATCTTTACTATGCTGAGTATTCCAAACCAAGAACATGGTCTCTCCAATTATTCAGATTTTTCTTTTATAACAATATTTTGTAGGTCTCACCACAGAGATCCTGTGCATGCTTTCTTAGATATATAAGTAGGTATTTAGTTTTTTGGAGCAATTTTGAATGATGTAGTTTGGTTTCTACTTGTTCATTGTTAGCACATGGAAATATGATTGATTATTTGCGTTGATCTCACAGCTCTCAATCTTGCTGAACTCACTTATTAGTTCTAAACATTTATTTTATTAATTTATTTGTATAAGCTGCTAAGGACTTTATATGTAGACCCTTATGTAGTTTTCAAATAGGGAATTTAATTATTTCTATTCCAATATTTATGCCTATTATTTCTTTTCCTTGCCTTATTGCAGTGGCTAGAACTTCCAATACTATGTTAAATAAGAGTGGTGAAAGTGGACATCCTTGCATGCAAACTCATACCCAAACTTAGAAGAAAAGCATTAAATCTTTCACAATTAAGTATGATGCTGACTATAGATTTTTATACATTTTTAAAAAGAGTTTGAGGAAATTCCCTCTATTCCTACTTTGCTGAGAGGTTTTATTATGAATGGATGTTGGAATTGTCAATTTTCTTTATCAATTGATGTTGTCATATGATGTTGACATGCTAGATTACATTTACTTATTTTGAGCCAGGTTTGCATATCTGGAACAAATCCTACTTGGTCATCATATATTATTCTTTTAATACATTTCTGGATTTCATTTGCTAATGTTTTATTGAGGACTTTTGCATCTAAGTTCAACAATTACATTGGTCTATAGTTTTCCTTTTTTAAAAAACTGGTTTTGTGTGGTTTAGATATGATGATATTTCTAGCCTCTAAAAAGAGTCAAGAAATGTTTCTTTCTCTTCTATTTTCTCGAAGAGATTGTGTAAAATCAACATTAGGTGTTTTTTTTAATGTTTAATAGAATTAATAGAATTCTCCAGTGAATTCACAAAGGTCTAGAGATTTCTTTTGGGTAAGTTTTTAACTAAAAGTTCAACTTTTAATGCTTATCGGACAATTACTTTTGTCAATTTCATCTTGGTGGTGACTTAAGAGTATGGTTTTTGATGAATTGATCCATTTCTTATACTTTATTGGGTTTATAGACATAAAGTTGTTTATAGTACTCTCTTATGGTCTGAATGTGTCCCCTAAGATTCGTATGTTGAATCTTAACATAACACCCAAAGGTGATCATATTAGGAGGTGGAGCCTTTGGAAGGTGATTAAGTCATGAGGGCAAAGCTTTCATTACTAGGATTAGTGCTCTTACAAAAGAGGTTCCAGAAAGATCCCTTGCCCCTTTCACAATTGAGAATACAAGAGGTCTGAGACCTGGATGAGGACTTTTACCCAACTATGCTGGCACCCTGTTCTTGGACTTCCAGACTTCAGAGCTGTGAAAAATAAAATGCTGTTAATTATAAGCTATCCAGCCTATGGCATTTTTTGTAGCAACCCAAATGGACTAAAACACCTTACTATCTTTTTAATTGTTGCAATATCTCTAATGAAATTCCCTGTTTTATTCTTGTCATTAATGATTTGTGTCTTTACTTTTTTTTATCTTTGTGTGACTTGCTAGAACTTTATCAATGGCATTAATTATTTTCAGGAACCATCCTTTGGTTTTATTGATTTTCTGTATTGATTTCCTATTTTTACTGTCATTTATTTCTGCTTTTATCTTTATTATCTTCTCTCTTCTGCTTATATTTGGTTTATTTTTCTCTTCTAGATTTTTGAACCTGGATTTTTTGATTTGAGACTTCTCTTTATTTCTAATGTAAGTACTACTGCTATAAATTTCCTTTTTGGTATTCAGATGCAACTCATATTTTACATTGATTCTCACTTGCATTTAGTTCTATATACTTATTATTTTTGAGAGTTTACTTTTGACCCATGGATTATTTTCAGATAGGTTTAATCTCTAAGAATTTGAAGATTTTATTATTGTCTTTCTGTTATTGATTTCTAGTCTAATTTCACTTTGGCCATACAACATGCTCTGTATTATTTCAATTCTCTTAAATTTACTGAGTGAGGTATATGGTCCAGGATATGATACATTTTGGTGAATATTCCATGGTTGCTTGAAAAAGTATGCAAACTGCTATCATTGGGTGGAGTGTCCTATATATGTCAATTAGAGTCTATTCATTGATAATTGAGAATATTGAGTGGTTCTATATCCTTGCTGATTTTCTGTCTAGTCTTTCTAACAATTATGGAGAAAGGGTGTCTAAGTCTCCAACTATAATTGTGGATTTGACTAGTTCTCATTTCAGTTTTGTCAGTTTTGCTTTATGTATTTTGAAACTCTGGTGTTTGGTACATACACATCAGGTATTATTATGTAGTTTGGTGGATTATGTAATATCCTTTTTTGTCCTTAGTAATTTTCTTCACTATGAGGGTCTATTATTAATGTTTCTATGATACATCTTTTTCCATGCTTTTACTTACTACCTGCCCACGTCATATTTGAAATTAGTTTCCTGAAGACAATATACTGTTGAGTCACGTTTTCTTCTCCTCTCTATCAGTTATCCATAATTGGGGAATTTAGATCATCTACATTTGAAATAATTACTGATATGTTAAGATTTAATAATGCCGTTTTTACTATTTGTTTTGTGTTTGTTCCCTCTATTTCTCAGTCCTCTCTTTTATTGGCTTCTTGTGGGTTACTTGAACGCCTTGTAGAATTTTGCCTTGTTTCCATTTTGCAGTTTTGGACATTACAGTTTTCTTAATTGTTGCTCTAGGTATCGCAATATACAAGTAACAACTTATCACACTCTATCAGTATTGATACTTTACTTTGGGTGAAGAATAGAAAGCTTACCATTATGTCCTTTTACTCTCTACCTTAATTTTTTACGACTAGTTTTTACATTGTCTCCTGCAAGACTGAAGCATAGATTTTCCTAAGAGGTAACACTGGTAACAGGCTCAATAAACCATGATGCATATGTAGCAAGGTGTTATTTCTTGATTTTAATCTGGGGCAAGAGACACTGCAGGCAGGCAATCTCTGATGAAATCTGCCTTGTCCCTTCTCCACCTTCAGTGACTTTGGAATGAATTTACTTTTATTTTAGTTTTCATTAAAATTATTTTCCTTCTAGGTTTATTGAGATATAATTGATATGTAGCACTGTAAATGTTTAAGGTATACAGCCTAATGATTTGAGTTACAAATGTCATGAAATGATTACCACAATAAATTTAGTGAACTTCCATCATCTCATATAGATACAAAATTAAAGAGAAAGAAAAAATATTCCTTGTGATAAGAACTCTTAGGATTTACTCTCTTAACGACTTTCATATATAACACACAACAATGTTAATTGTATTTATCCTGTTATATATTATATCCCTGTACTTATTTATTTACCTTATGACAGGAAGTTGGTACATTTTGACTGCCTTCATCCAATTCTCTCTCCACCCACCCTCTGCCTCTGGTAGCCACAAACCTCATCTCTTTTTTTTTTTTTATGAGTTTGTTCATTTATTTGTTTTAAATATAATTGATCTACAACATTATGTCAGTGCCTGGTGCACAACATAGTGATTCTACATTTCTATACATAACATTGAAATTTTTTTTAAGGTTTTTTTTTTTTTTTTTTGTCTTTAGTTTTGGGAAGTTTAACTATGAGGTGTTATGGTGAGAACTACTTTGGATTGGATCTATCCTTTTTGAGTATTAGTCTGCTTCTTAAATCTGTAGGTTTGTTTCTTTCCCCAAATTTGGTGACTTTTCAACTGTTGTTTCTTCAAATACATTTCCTGCTTCTTCAAATTTCTGATTCTTCAAATCTCCGATTCTTCAAATCTCCTTTTCTTGTCTTAATGAGACTAATCCTCGATTTTTGGTTACTGCCCCCACAAGTTCCTGAGGATATGTTCATTAATTTTTCCACACTATTTTCTCTGTGTTGTTCAGACTGAGTAAACTCTATTATTCTGTCTTTAAGTTTACTGATTGTAACTTCTGTCATCATTACTCTACCATTGAGCTCATATACTGAGTTTTTATTTTAGTGATCATATTTTTAATTCTACAATTTTTATTCAGTACTTTCTAATAATTTCCACTTCTTTGCTGAGGGTTTCTATTTTTTAAACTGAATTTCAACAGAACTCATAATTGTTGAAAATTTTTTATTATGGATGTTTTAAAATCCTTTTCTGATAATTTCAATACCTGGTTGGTTGGCTCTCTTTTCTCATTCAAGTCATGTTTGTCATGGTTCTTGGCATGACAAGTAATTTTACATTATATCTGGGCATTTTGGTTATTATGTTAAGAGACACTTGATCCTACTTACACATCTATTTCAGCATGCTGTCACCCTGTTTAGGTTTAGCACATAGGTCATGGTCTACTTTTGAAGTCTGTAGTTCCAAAGAAACTTTAGTTCTAATAGCACTTACAGTGTTACTCTGGCCTGCTTTGTTATTCTGGTACTCCCCACTCCAACTCACAGCATCCCCCTAGGCTGCTGTATGATGCTATTTAGTGGGAAAACATTTCTTTTCTTTTCTTTTTCTTCTCTGCTTATTTCTTCTGCTTTTTGGGGTTGCAGGCCTCTCCAGTCCCTACTGTTTGATAAATGAGAGCTAAAAAGAAAACTAAGGGATCTGTCTCACCATAGTGTCTCTCCACATTCTGCAAAGTCACCAGCTTATCTGACTCCTTTCCAACTTTAAGAATTCTTTTATGATTGACTACTGAATTACTTCTAGATATTTAATTGTATTTAGAAGGGAGGAGCTGAAAAGAGTGAGTCTATGTCATCTCAAGAAAAGGAGTTTGAGTGTGTCTCCTGTAAATATCATTAATTTGAATTTAAAATAAAAGTTAAATCTGTTCTGAGAATGTCTATTATTTACCAAGCCATGTTAATTTTCCTAAGAAATTTGAAAATATTCATTCCATTATATTCTTGCTTCCCTGTGTTTTACACATCCCACTGTTACTTCTGTTGAGAAATCTGTTGTCAGCTTAATTAATTTCATAGGAAATTTGTCTTCACTATGTGGATGAATTCATGACTTTCTTTTTGTCTGTAATATTTTTATATTAATCATGAGGTGATAAGATGTGAAAATGCTTCACAGTTTGGTTTCAGAGAATGTTTCCACAGAGCCATTTTTATTTGTTTTCACCAGTTACTTCAGTAGTATCACAGACTGCGGATACATTTTAATGTCAATTTCTCATCATGGGAGTCTCTGTCTCATATAAATACTATAACATTAAGCATTAAACTTACATGTAAGGTCAAATAGTCAGAAATAGTTTTCTCTTCTTTCATCTACAGCTCAGGCAAAGAAAGACAAATTTCATTTTCTCTCTGTGCTGATAGAAATATTTCTATCTGCTCTCTGACTTTACAGACAATACAGTCCTTATATGCCAACTTTATTTACAAATCTCATTTCTAACTTTCTACTTCTCTAAGACTTCCTCTCAGGGCAGAGAGAGAGGACAATTAACTCAATCCCAAGATTACTGAAGTTGGCATTCCTTCCTCCCACACAGGGCAATTGTAACATTATTTCATTCACTTGATGCTCAAATTTTAACTGTCATGTTTTAAAAGTATTTTTTTGTCTTAAAAACACACAAACAAATGGGAAGATATACCACGTTCGTGGATTGGCTGAATTGATGTTATTCAAATGACCATACTACTCATGACAATCTACAGATTCAAAGCAATCCCTATTAAAATATCCATGGAATTTTTCACAGAACTAGAACAAACAATCCTAAAATTTGTATTGAAACACAAAAGATCCCACGTAGCCAAAACAATTTTGAGAAAGAACAATGCCATAGCTACCATGCTCCCTGTCTTTAAACTATACTACAAACATACAGTAATCTAAAGAATTTGATACTGGCACAAAAACAGACACATAGTCAACAGTCAGAATAGAGAGAGCAGAAATAAACCAACACACCTATAGTCAATTAATCTAAGACAAATAAAGCAAGAATATACAATGGGGAAAAGACAGCCTCTTCAATAAATGGTGTTGGGAAAACTGGACAGCTCCATGCAAAAAAATCAAACTGAAGTTCTTTCTCATATCAAGCATAAAAATAACTTCAAAATGGATTGAAGACTTAAATGTAAGACCTGAAACCATAAAAATTCCAGAAGAAAGCAAAGGCAGTATACTCTTTAACACTAGTCTTAGTAATTTTTCTTTGGATATGTCTCCTGAGGCAGAGGAAACAAAAGCAAAAATAAACAAATGGGACTACATCAAACTGAAAAGCTTTTTCACAGTGAAGGAAACTATCAACAAGACAAAAAGACCACTTAATGAATGGGAGAAAATATTTTCAAATGATATATCTAATAAGGGGTTAGTATCCAAAACATACAAAGAACTCATGCAAGTCAATATCAAAAAAACCCCAAACAACCATATTATAAAATGGGCAAAGGACCTGAGTAGACATTCTTCCAAAGAAGACTTATAGATGGCCAACAGGCACATGAAAAGAGGCTCAACATCATTAATCATCAGGGAAACGCAAATGAAACCTACGGTGAGATATTACCTCACACTTATTAGAATGGCTATTATGAAAAAGACAGCAAATAACAGGTGTTGATCATGTGGAGAAAGGGGAACCCTCGTGCACTGTTGGTGGGAATGCAAATTAGTGAAGCCACTATGGAAAATAGCATGGAGTTTCCTCACAAAAATTAAAAATGGAACTACCATTTGATCCAACAATTCCACTCCTGGGTATTTATCTGATGAAAATAAAAACATTAATTAGAAAAGATACATCCACCTAATATGTTCACTGCAGCATTATTTAGTGAAGATATGTAAACAACTCAAATATCCATTGATAATTAAATAGATAAAGAAGTTGTGGTATGTATCTATGCAATGGAGTATTAGCCATAAAAAAGGATAAAATCTTGTTATGTGCAACCACATGGATGGGCCTAGACAGTATTATGCTAAATGAGGTAAGTTATAGAAAGACAAATGTTATATGATTTCACTTATATGTGGAGTCTGAAAAACAAAACAAACATACATAACAAACAGAGTCATAGATACAAAGAAGAAAACTATCGTTGCCATAGGGGAAACGGTGGGGAGAAAAGAAATAGGTGAGGGTGATTAAGAGGTAAAGACTTCCAGCTGCAAAATAAATGAGTCATAGGTGTGGGGTATAGTCAATAATTGTGTAATATCTTTGTATGGTGACAGATGGTAACTAGATTTATTGTGGTGATCATTTTCAAATATATAGAAATATTGAATCATAATGTTGTCCAACAGCAGCTAACATACTGTTTTAGGTCAATTATACTTAGAACAAATAAACCAACAAACAATCTCATAGAAAAAGAGATCAGATTTGTGGTTGCTAGATATGGGGGTGACAAGTGGGGGACGGGGAATAGATGAAGGCAGTCAAAATGTACAAACTTCCAGTTATAAGATAAGTACTAGGGATGTAATGTACAACATGATAGATGTATTAACACTGCTGTGTGTATGTGCAAGTTGATAAGAAAGTAAATCCTAAGAGTTATCATCACAAGGAAAAAAATACACTTTTTCTGTTTCTTTAATTTTGCATCTACATGATGGATGTTTATTAAACTTATTGTGATAGTCATTTTATGATGTAAGTCAAATCATTACACTATATACCCTCAAACTTATACAGTGCTGTATGTTAATTATATCTCAATAAAACTGGAAGAAAATGAAAATATATTAAAAAGAAAATATTAAAAGAAAGTCACTGAAAAAATCTTGTTTGATTTGAGAGAATTTTAAAGCTATCTTAGTTTTATGTATTGCCAGTACTAGAAATCCAAGGAATTTAACATCATATTTTCCATGAGATTACATATCTATTTATTGAAACTTGATCCCTCTCTCATTATGTGATTTCCTTTTTAATATAACCAAATATATTAAATATATTATCTGTAGCCAAACCCACTCAGACACACATCCTCTTACTTTGATTTAAATGGTTAAAATGTTTTTTTCTGAAGTTTGGATCATTTTAAAAGGGGAAAGAACTCTATAGATTGGGCAAAGTAGGAATAATGACATAAGTAGCCCTCTTAATTTGGTGAGACTGATTAACCAAACCTTAAAATATTCCAGCAAGATTTGAAAATGCTCTTTCAGACAGAGTAGTAATAAAGAAAAATATTACTAGAGGAATCTTAGTGTCTAATGAGTATATAAATAAGGTATGTTGGCTTTTTAAGAAACATTGTTTATAGTACTTGTTCACTTAATTATTTTTAAAAATATGACTCTTTTGGTTTCAAGATGACAGTGTTTTGTCAGTATACTCCATTCTTTTCTTGGAAGTCACCCTAAAGCAACAAGGAAACATGAGAAAGATAGATGTAAATTCTGATTTTGTTTGATCTATATTCAGATAAAACCTTGAAACAAAAAATGGAATGGGTTCTAAACAATGAAATCAAGCATGGTTGTAGAAAGAAACTGAAAGGAGAAACATATGATCATAAATCTTATAAACTCAGAAAATTTCATGTCCTAATATGAGGTGGGCACTTTGAAGTGTGAAATGAGAGCTCCCCAATTTCAACAGCAAGATAATTATGCATATACCAGTAGTGTGAGTTTCTCTGGATCTGGTTTGCTTCTGCAAAATGGAAGAGGTAATAGTGGGACAAGGAAGTACACAGACAATTCATATTTCCAGGAAGCAATCTGTATTTGTGGTATTGTGATTGGTAATGTGATCTCCTTACATCTGTCTATTTCCTTTGGCTAGGGGAAAAAAGGTTAACAGAATGCTCACACAAAATCCTCAGGCACAAAAAAAAACTACTTGTAGCTTAGAGCCTTATCCCTTTCAAGACAACAACTTCCTGCAAATAGCTTGTCTAGGAAAAAAAAAAAACACCTCATTCAAAGATGTTTCTTAATCACAACAAAAACAGAAGAAATATAACAGACAGGGACAGAAAAGTTATTTGGCAAGTTAAAGACATAACAACAATATTGCAGCAAAACAAATGAAAATTGTAGCAAAACATTTTACCATGAATTAAAAAAAAATCAAAGCCATATCCTCTCAAGAAGAGCATAAAGAAAAGATGCAAGAACTATTGTAATTATAGAGGGAGATAATGGAAGAAGATATGATGTTCCACACTTCAGAAAAAAGAACACAGAAATGAATGCAAAATTAGAACTAGCACAAGGAAAAGTAGGTACTACAATCAACCCAGTGAATTATAAATAGAGCAGGAAAAAAGCAGAATTTGAAAAGTGCTATAATAAAGAGAAAATGGCACAGAAGAAAGAAAAATTCCAACATACACACAATTGGAGTCTCTGAATAAGAAAATAGAAGTAATCAACTAGAATGAATATGTTACAGTTATAAATCAAGAAATAAAGATATGGCTAGACTCCACATATTGAAAGTATAATTGTAAGCAGTTATGTATAAATAGATAACAGATGGAAGTCCTATAGTGGCTTCAGGTAATCTGATAAATCACTCTTTCAAAACTATGAGCATCTGAGATTGGTGATAGTGGCTTTCTTTGAGATTACTCAGGTTTATTTTGGCTTCCAGATAAATTCCTATTAATCATTTTCTTTAATGCTGCAGGGAACTTAGATAGATATGGGTTTTCCTTTAATCCTAGCATTTCTTAATTTTATCTAACTCCAGCAGAAGTTTCCCTGATCTTCACTTACCCAGCTCTGACAGCCTTTGTGAACCTCTTAAGTCCTTATATTAAAATCTTTCCTGCAAAATTCCTAGAGAAGCTTCTGTTTTACTGACCATTCTTGACTGATATGCTCATGGAAAACATTATTTAAAATAGAGAATTATAATGATTACATATAACATTAATTAAAAAATGTATTTTATTACATAGTTTATAAACAAATAATATTCTTCTATATTAATATATGAAAGCAGACCTTCCAAAATATCAGAGGAAACACACACAGAATAATTCATATAATTAAGGATTTCAAGAAGGTATAAAGACAGAAAATGTAACAAAATTTCAATAAAAGTAAACAGCACAACTAGTAAGGTGGAGTTACTGGTATGTATCCTATTCTATACCATAAAATACAGTATACATTTTGTATTAAGGGGCCTCTGAAATATTCTCCCCAAAAATGACTATATATTTTGCTAAAAGAAAATCATTGTTTTTCAAAATATAAAAAAAGTCAAACAATGTGAATATCCATTAATCACAATTCAGTAACAGTAGAAGGTAATAACAAAACCAGGAAACAAAAAATGTGCTTTAGACACTTTTAAACAATGCAAAGAAGAAATGAAACCTTATGTTAGAATATATAACAAATGATGATAACAGAAATACTACATATCAGAACACATGTGGTGTTTCTAGAGCAGTGCCCAAATTAAATTCCAGTCTTAGAAAGATATACTAACAAAAAAATTTAAACTTAAAAATAAGAATCATCAAGCCCAAAAAAAAAAAAGTTTAAGGAAAAAAGACAAATAGAAAGTAAACCAAAGGAGATCAGAAGAATTAAAAAGGTAAAAAATTTTTAAACAGTTGGTTCTTTGAATAATAATAAAATTGAGAAGTGATTTGTAACCTGGTCAAAATAAAACATTGGGAGTGTTTTAAAATGAAGAATGATGAAGTAAGCATAGATGGAAACACCTTAAAGAATAATGAGACTACTCTATTCAATTCTGTGCAAATAAATTTGAAAACCACAATGAAATGGATAATACTTTATAAAAATATACCAAAACTCACTCAAGAAGACATATCAAAATCTATCCTAAAACAAGCATTAGGGCTCAATAATTTCACAGTATTTCTACTTCTTGGATTTTATCTTGCAGAAAAATTATTTATAGGAGAAATAATGTATGTACAAGGTTATTTACTAAAGAAATATTTATAATAGCAAAAACTTTGAAAAACCTATCATCTATAGAGAACTAATTAAAATGAATTATGATACAGCAATATACTGGAATAGAATCCAGCTGAAGAAACAGACAAACCATAACAAACATATGGAAGTTTTCTGTTTTATAATGGAAGAATCTCCAAGATGTACTATATAGTAGTGAAAAAATTAGGTGCATAAATGTGTGTATAATACATTAACAATACCTAAAAAAGATAACTATATTTGATTTTATGTGTATGTGTTGTTATGCATTTACACATAGAAACATGCATACATTTTCTGGAAGCATAATAAGAAACTAACAACATAGTTTGATTCTGTGCAATAGAACTGGGTGCTTAGGGCAAAGGAGTAAAAAGAGTTTTCACTTCATACCCTTTTGTACGTTTTGAATTTTTAAGCATGAGAAAGTATTACATATTTAAAATAAGTATAATTCACCTGTTAAAAATCATAAAGGCAAAGCAGCAACAACAAAAAATTCTTTATCAAGAGAGAAGCTGAAGATTAAGCATTGATTTAAGAACCTGAGCTTTAAATCCTGGTCTTTACCTCCCGCAGTATATCCAAAACAAAACTGCAAAAGTCTGATATTTTTCTTTTATACTGAGTCACCTTGTCATTCAGTTTCAAAGTGAAATGAAAAGGTTAATATGGTGGAGAAAAAATATAATTTAAAAATTCAAGTTAAACCTTGTTAAATGATTGAAAGCTATGAGAAATAAAACCAAATTTCAAGATTTAACTCATAAAATATATATAGATTAGGGCTACAAAAAAAAAAAAAAAAGCTTTGCTATGGACACACCAATCTGTAGCACATACCAAGGAGTAATTGAATCTTAATTCAGGTTTAATAACTCTTAACAGTTTGGGAACTTTCAGCTACAGTTCTTGTGTACTACAGAAATAAAAGAATTCTAATAGAACTTTCCAACTCAATTATAGTCAGCTTTCAGAAAACAGGAAAGAACTTAAACAAATCTTAACCTTCCTTGATATTTCCTTGATATTTCATTAACATATCATTGAGAAAAGTCATTTCTTGGAATCTAATTTTTTTTTTCAGAAAGATAATGGAATTTGCACCCTAAGTTGCTCTGTTTGGTGGTATGTAATTTGGGTGTCATTGAACCATTGGAAAGATAATTCTTTTAATGTTCACTAAGTCTGGTTTTTTTTGTTGTTGTCTAATTACCAGGATTGTAAACAGTTAGCTCTGTGACATTGGATGACTCATAATATTTTGATGTCCAAGTCTGAATCTTTCCAAATTGGGTTGATAAAATCAATGGCTTAAAGCTATCTATTTGTAATGTTTTTAACAAAATAATATTTAAGTAATGGATAGTCTTGGATTCTAAAACATTCCCTTAGGCTCCAACAATACAAGTTAAAGTTACTTAACCTGTTGCAAAGAAGGTAAAAGTGCAAGAAGAGTTCTAGTCTATCAGGAATCATCTGAGCTACATCCAAGGACAGGAGCTACTTTAACTGTATTTTATAAACGGATTGGTATGTTATGACCGTCATATCTATCACATGAACCATTAATAATTTAGTGCTAGTTGCCTAATGAGTGATTAAGGACCAATTATTTTAGATTGGTCAATGTATTTGCTATGTATTGCCTTTGTGAATCTTTTTTAATTTTTGCATTCCCTTTATCTTTATTAATTACTCTATTTAGTAAGCAAAACCCAAAATTCTTACCCAGAATAAGCACTTTCTAAAAAACTCCTTGTGGTCTTCAGTGTCTTTCATGTACACTAGAAGCTGTCTCACCTGACAGTCTTTGGGAAAACTTTTCATCTTTAATCAGCAGGCTTAAATCCCTGCCATGCTATGTTTTGTTTTGTTTTTTTGTTTTAAAAGTTTTAATGATGTATAATTGATATATAATAAGCTTTACATATGTAAAGTGTACAATTTGATAAATTTTGACATATCATATATACCCATGAACCATCACCACAATCAAGATAATGAACATATCACCCATAATTCCCAACAGTTTTCTTGTGCCCCTTTTGCCTTTTCTTGTACCCTCCTCCCCAAGCAACCACTGATTTACTTTTTGTCAATGCAGATTAATTTACATTTACTAGAACTTTATATAAGTGGAATCATAAGTATATATTACTTTTGTCTGCTTTCTTTCACTAAGCATAATCACTTGAGATACATTTATGTTGTTGGGTTATAAGTAGTTTATTCCTTTTTAGAGCTAAGTAGTATTACCTTGCATGAATACACCACAATTTCTTTATTCATTCTCCTGTAGACAGACAGTGGGTTGGTTCTAGATTTTTTGGTTATTATGTATAAAGCTGCTATGAACAGTCATGGTCAAGTCTTTGTATGGGCATAAACTTCCTTCCTCTTGTGTAACTGTCTAGGAACAGAATGCTGAATCATGTAGTAGGTGGGTATGTTTAGCTTTTATTTTTAATTGAGGTATAATTGACATGGAACATGATATTAGTTTCAGATGTACAACATAATGATACAATATTAGTATATGCTGTAAAATGATCACCCTAATAAGTCTAGTCAACGTCTGCCACCATATATATTTACTAATTTTTATGAGAACTTTTAAGATCTACTCTCTTAGCAACTTTCAAATATGCAGTCGAGTATTAGTAACTGTAGTCGCCATGCTATACATTACATCCCCATCACTTATTCATTTTATAATCAGAAGTTTGTACCTTTTGAACCACTTTTCCCATTTTGCTCCCCACCACAACCTCCTGCCTGTAGCACCATCAATACGTTCTTTGTATCTATAAAGTATTTTAAACTGATTTTTATTGAAGTAAAATACACATAACATTTATCATTCTAACTATTTTAAGTATATAATTCTGTGGTATTATATACATTCACATTTTGTGGGATCATCACCACTATCCATCTTTAGAATTTTTCATCTTGCAAAACTGAACCCACTAAACACTAACTCTCCATTCCCCTCTCCTCCAGACCCTGGCAACTACCACTCTACTTTCTGTCTCTTTGAATTTGACTACTCTAGGCATCTCATGTACATGGAAGCACACACTATTTGGGCTTTTGAGACTGGCTTATCTCACTAAGCGAAGTACCTTCAAGGTTCATTCATGTTAGAGCATGTGTCAATTTCCTTTTTTTTTTAAAGAAGAATAATATTCCATTGTATGTATATACCACTTTTTAAAATTCATTCATCCATTGATGGGCATTTGGGTAGCTTCCACTTTTTGGCTGTTGTGAACAATGGTGCTATGAACATGGTCATACAACTATTTGTTCGAGCCCCTGATTGCACTTCTTTTGGGTGAAATTGATTGACCATATGGTAAGTTAATGTTTAATTTTTTTAGGAATTGTCATAATATTTTTCACACTGGTTGCACCATTGTATACTCCCACTAGAAATGCACAAGTTTTCACATTTCTCCATATCCTCATGCTTTTTAAAAAAAATAATAGTCACCCTAATGGGTGTGAATGTATAACCTTAGTGACTGTTGATTAAATGAAACTTTAATGAATGAAAATTTAATTACATTATGTTCAGAATTGTTTAAGAGCTTTTAAGGTGTAGAACCCTTTGTTCAAACAAACTATTACATAAAAGCTGACTTTGTAAAAGAGGTAACAGCATGGCCATTCTGTTTGAAGTGAGGGTTGGGGCTGCAGAACTCTGTCAATTTTCCAGGCTCCCAACCCTGTTCTCTCTGTGGCATCCTAAAGGGACACCTGAAAGCAGTCCACAGCGTCATATGGCTCAAAATATCACCACTTCATACTTGTAAGCGTTCAGACTTGTAACTTCTGCTTTACTAACTAGTATAGCCACCATTTCATTCAGTAAAGTTAGTTTCAAAAGTTAAAGCAAAGAATTAAAAACTCAGAGCTAGATTTAGAGCTGTTAAATATCCTGTGTAATCCTACAAGTGCCCTCATGGTTCCTTGGTATCTCAAAGTACTTGGCAAATCCATATTATCCCTTAATCCTTTCAAATTGACTTGAAATGCCCTGACATCACTTAAAAACTAATTTCAAGCTGATGAACCTTTTACTGTCCTTGTATTTTAAATCTGAATAGGCTGGAATCTAAATTGTGTGAACATCCAGTCATCCTTATATACATGATTTTCCAACAAATATACTCTATGGGAGCTACTACTTAGTGGGTCCCCAATACTCCATTACTCTCAGTGCAATCCAAATTCATAAATGCTTTTTTAATATGCATGCATTAAAAAGTTTCTGAGTTAATCAGATAAAGATGCCGCACAGTTGACAGCATCGACTATGGAACTGGACTGCCTGAATTAGATCCTGTTTCTACTACGTACAAAAGCTTTGCCACTTTGGGTAAATCCAGTAACTGCTCTGGGCCTTAACTTTCTGATTTGTTAAACAGGGATAATGACATTAGAACTTACTTCACAGAATTGCTATGAGGATTAACTGTACTAATATTTGTAAAGAAATTAGAACAATGCTTGGCATATGCAAATACCCTGAATGAAATTAGATGAAATCTTCCTTTTTTGACAAAGGTTATGTTACAGCTAATTGAGCAGAAAGTACAGGATGGATTTTATTTTTAATTGGTGCCATCATTTTGTTACCTTCTAGATCCTACTTCTTATTCAATTTTACATTTTTCTTTGTCCTACAACCAAATGCAGCACTAAACCAAAAAAAGGGATGGGGGGTTCTATTTTATCTCAGATCTATACTTACCATGGTGGCCCTGCTGTCATCATCGTCATTCTGATCATCAGACTGTCTTCATTCTTAAGATATTTACTCAGAAGTCTGATGACAGTTCTAAGCTTGCTCTTCTCCGCCCCTTACTCTGTAAAAGGACAGGCCAGCCAGGCACTTTGTGTGCCCTACTGCTGCTCAAAGCAACTGCTTCACCACTCAAAGAGGCAATATTTAAAAAAGAATAACCTACCTAATTAAAAAGTTTAAAAAAGCTAGTCTCAGTGAATAGAAACTTTGTTCTTACACTATTTCAGACTTCTCAATGCACACAGGAGTCAAACAAATGTCACACCTACACCTATTTGTAACCAACTAGACAAGCAGACTCAATAAGCAGAAGTTAAACAGCTCTACAGCTTCTTTTGAAGAAGAAACATGACTTTTTCTGATTGTCAAAAGTAGAAAACAAAGAATCCCAGGAGACACTATGAGGACAGGCCGTCCGCTGCTAGAATCATTCTAACCATCAGTGATTTCATTATTAGAAATTATTCTCTCTTCCTGTCTCAGGACATTGGATACACACGTGGCTTTAAATTATCAAGTGCACATCTAGAATGACTTGTTTTAAGTAGGCCTCCCTGAGTTGACCGGCCACTAATTAAAATAAATTATTCTGGACACAGTTTCTTGTAAGTGGAGGCTTTAGGAGCAAAGCAAAATAGTGAAAGATTCCATCTCAGGCTCACTCCAAAAGGCCAGCTGCTGCGAGGGCTGGGCGGTGAAGTTACAGCTGAGCGATGAAAACATGTTCCTAATGGACATGCTGATCAGTAGACAGAAAGTGAAGAAGGAAGATGCGCCTGAGTGTCTAGAAGTTTCCAACACTTAATTCAAATAGCCATATGGAAAAATTTGAGGCAAATTTGAAGAAAATTGGAAAAGTATATTGGGTTCAGACACTCACTTTAAAGATAAAATGAAACCTTAGAATTAAGAAATAACACTAATTAAAATCTATTCTAACTACTGAGTTAATCTCTTCTGCAATATTTCTGAAATTCTCACTTTCTCCTTGGTCACAACCCATGACAGGAAATTCACCAATTCTTACATTTTTAGGGCAATACATTCTATTTGGACCATCCTAACACTTACAAAATTCCACTCTCTATGGAACCAGTCTCCACTCATGTATCTGGACTGGCCTTGGTTGTGACTCTCATTAGTTTCATGTTGTCTAACTCCAAGACATCCATGGAATATTTTAAAATGTGATCTTACCCAGCTGGCCTCTACTAGGTCTTTTCTTGTGTCCTTGGAATCCTCCTTTCAGTTGCCTCTTTGTCATATGACATCACTCTGAGGGATTTTTATAAGCCGGACATTCCTCTCTCTGCTGAACCCCCGTTCCTCAATGTTCATTTAAGTGAGTTTTCTGAAGACAGTAATATTGATGCCAAAAAGAATGGTTTCTTCTTCTCTTCAGTTTAATACTTCTCAAGCCAAAGGTAGAATTCTCTGGTTTATCAGCTTTATCCATGTACTTAATTATTTTTTCCAGTTTTATCAGGTAGAATTATTACAGTTTGACTGCACATACACATTATAGTGCATGTAGACACATATATACAAAATACTGCACATTTTTTAAGTCTGTATATGTACGGATCATTGTTTTGAAGAACAGATTAGAGCTTTAGGTTTTAAACTTACATCATTACCAAAGGAATAAAGCCAGCCACAAAATAAGAATCAACAGGATGTGGTGATCCAGTCAAAAAGGACAGTCGGGTGTGGACTAGGGCGGCCTCTGCTTCCGCATATTCGCGGGGCGCACGTCTGGCGGTCAGCCTGCCCCTGGGAGGCAGACGCGGTGCTGTCAGGGTGCGGGGCCCGCGGCATCGGAGGCGGCGGTGGGGAGAGGGGTCTGCCTCTGTGATCCTGTGGGTTTGCTCCCATCTCCCCTGCGTCCTGTCCTGGGTGCGGCCTCTGCTTCCCCAGGTTCGCGGGACGCAGGTGACAGGTCAGTCTGCTCCTGGGAGGCGGGCGCGGTGCGGTCAGTGTGCGGGGACGGGGGCGACGACAGCGGGAAATGGGAGCAAATCCCCGCGCTCGCTCAGAGCAGCCCCAATCCCGCCAATGCTTCCGCAGCCCCCTGACGGCGCAGCGCCCGCCTTCCAGGAGCAGGATGACCTGTCACCTGAGTCCTGAGAACCTGGGTAGCACAGGACGAGCCCAGGGCAGGCTGCGGAGGAGTTAGAAGCAAATCCACAGGCTCGCATAGGCAGATCCCTAAACCCGCCGCTGCCGCCTCTGACCGCATGGCGCCCGCGTCCTGGGAGCAGGCTGACCTGGGGACGTGCCTGGGGCAGCAGAGGCCGCCCCCAGGCCCTGCCGCGGGGATGACGGGGAGAAATCGACCAGCTCACCAGGGGCAGCTCCCCTCTTCTCGCCGCTGCCCCAGGTTCGCAGGACACTTGTTTCCAGGTCAGTGGGCTCCCGGGAGGCAGGCGCGGTGTGTTCAGGGGGCGGCTGCGGGGAGGGGTGCTGCCCCAGGAGGAGCAGGTGGCCTTGCTCCCGTCTTCCCCCAGGCCTATCTTGGGAGCGGCCTCGCCTCTGCCTCGCAGGACCCACGTCTTCATGGTAGGCTGCTCCTGGGAGGAGGGCGCAGCGCGGTCAGGGGGCAGCGTCAGCGGCAGACAGGGACTTTAGGCGGACTGGGCTCTGGCCTAGGGTAACAGCTCTCCTTTCTAACCTTGCTTCCGTCAGTTGGTGGCTGTAGCCGCTTTTCCTTTAGAGGTTATGACCAGATACTGAACGTAGATTTCTATGCTATACAGAAACCACTATATGTAAATTCTGTTGTTACATACAGTGGCTAGCATTTGTAAATCTCAAACTCCCAAATTTATCCCTTCTCACCCGGTTTCCCTGGTAACCATAAGATTGTTTACTAAGTCTGCAAGTATGTTTCTGTTTTGTAGATGAGTTCATAGTGTCTTTTTTTTAGATTGCGCATATGAGTGATATCATATGGTATTTTTCTTCCTGTTTCTGACTCACTTCACTTCGAATAACAATCTCTAGATCAAACCATGTTGCTGCAAATGGCATTATTTTATCCTTTTTATGGCAGAGTAGTATTCCATTGTATAAATATACCACCTCTTCTTTATCCAGTCATCTGTTGATGGACATTTAGGCTGTTTCCATGTCTTGGCTATTGTAAATAGTGCTGCTATGAACATTGGGATGCAGGTGTGTTTTTGAATTCGGGTTCCTTGTGGATATCTGCCCAGGAGTGGGATTAGTGAGTCATATGGTAAGTCTATTCCTAGTCTTTTGAGGAATCTCCATACTGTTTTCCACAGTGGCTGCATCAAACTGCAACCCCACCAGCAGTGTAGGAGGGTTCCCTTTTCTCCGTAGCCTCTCCAGCATTTCTCATTTGTGGACTTCTGAATGATGGCCATACTGATTGGTGTGAGGTGATACCTTTTTGTACTTTTGGTTTGCATTTCTCTGATAATTAGTGATACTGAGCATTTTTTCATGTGCCTATTGGTCATTTGTATTTCTTCCTTGGAGAATTGCTTGTGAGTCTTCTGCCAAGTTTTGGATTTGGTTGTTTATTTTTTTCTTATTAAGTCATATGAGCTGTTTATATATTCCAGAGATCAAGCCCTTGTCAGTTTCATCTTTCACAAATATTTTCTCCCATTCCATAGGTTGTCATTTTGTTTTGCTTATGGTTTCCTTTGATGTGCAAAAGCTTGTTAGTTTAATTAGGTCCCATTTGTTTATTTTTGCTTTTATTTCTATTGCTTAGATGGACTGCCCGAGGAGAACATTGCTGAGATGTATATGAGATGGTTTTGCCTATGTTTTCTTCTAGGAGGTTAATTGTGTCTTGCCTAATGTTTAAGTCCTGAATTCATTTTCAGTTTATTTTTGTGTATGGTATAAGGGAGTGTTCTTCTAATTCCCACTCCTTCCCTTCGAGGCTCCTCCCTCCATGCTTTGTCCCTGGTGCTTTACATCTGCAGAGTGGAAAGTCACAGAGAAGGATTGGGTCACCCTGGGGCCAGCCTTCCACTGCGTCCACTGCCCATGTGCAGTTGACCTGCCGTGGCCCCTCTTGTGCCTCCATACCTTCCGCTGTAGATCAGGGCCAGAGGACTCTTGGGGGTCTCCTCAAAGGTGGGCTGAGGTGACATGTTAGGTGCACCTGAGACTCAGAAAGGTCCCGTCCAATGTTCATCTTTCTACTGAGCAGTGGAACCCCAAGTGAAGGGAGCCACACTCAACCCGTCCACACTTGTCAGCATCCCAGGGGAGGAAGCTCCAGGATGGGTGGCTCTGAGGTCCTTGACCTTCAGCTCTGACCCACCCCAATCCCAGCCCTGCCCTTTAACCACCAAGGGCATCCTGTAGTGCAGCCACAAGGAGCTGGAGCCGGGCATGGGCGGCAGCACAGCCAGCTCAGCCCTGCGGTCTCCTGCAGTCCTGAGATGTTCCAAGAGGGTTGTGATCAGCACTGGGCCAGAGGGTGAACTGCGTCTCCAGGAGACCATCAGGCCAGGACATCTGGCAGGACAGCGGGGCCCCCAGGGTCCATGTGGCCTCATGCCAAGGGCTCGGTTGATGACTTTGCTTCCAGGAAACTCCTGGGCCCCAGGCTTGGGAGCCTTTGTTGGAGCTGGGAGCCCCTGTGATCCACCGTGTGAACCGCAGGCAAGCCTTGTTCTGTCACCTTCCCTACCAGTGACCCAATTTTCATCACTCTAAACTGGGGCCCTTTACTGGCTACGTATGTGTGTCCATATGGGGACAGTTGGACAGCAGGTCCAAGATAAATTGGGGCAGTGGCTTAAAGCTCAGGGGTTGGAGTGGCATCGTTGTAAGGGGCTGTGCGTGATGACAGGTGATGGCACTGGGCCTGGAGACGACTGTGCGTGGCCAGGCCTCACGGGTGACTGGCTGTGTGATCCTGGGGAAGCTGCATGGCCTCCCTGGGCCTCAGTTTTCTCATTTGTAGAATGAAGATTCTGCCTTGAGGCACGGACGCCAGTGTGTTCTCTGAAGTGAAGGCATCTGTAGGCAGAGGTGGCCTGTGGGTATGAGGCCCACACCCCCAGAGCCGGGTCCCATGAAGACACAGGGGGACGATCCAGAAGGACTGAGATGGGACGAGAGTGAAACTGGGAAGTGAGGAGAGCCAGCTGTGCCCTGAGAATTAAAGCCCCACGTTCACATGCTGGGGATCTGACTGGAGGACGTGCAAGTCATTCTGAAGGGACAGATGGCCCCCCGGGAGGAGGAGGTGGCTGGATCCATTTATACATGTAAGGGAGGCACAGGTCTGTTTTTTTCAACAATATTGGACGAGCAGTGGGACCCGGTCCCTCCCATCACGCGTGCAGGTTGCTGGGGGCCCTCGTTCCGGGGGAGGGCTCTTCCTGACCCCCTCTACCCTCACTGTCACAGGCTCCTCCTGGGCGGGGGCTGGGGGCCGGGGGCCCTCTGGTTTGTGGGTCTGGGACACGTTGTGACAAGTACAGGCCTGGGTTGGGTTGGTGCTGCCTGCGCCATGTGTGAGGCCGTTTCTGGGTTCCGGGATAGCGAGTCCCACGCGCGTCAGGGCTTCCATCCTCCCCCGGGAGGGCCTTTCCTGGATCCAGGGTTCTGCTGAGCTTGACTTTACACGCCTGACTCCTCTCCCCTTCGGGGGAATCTCACACTTGGACAGGATCAGGGGTACCGTTGCTCAGGCCCCTAAAGCAACCCTAATCCCTCGGCAGACTGGGGCCGGGGTGGGCAGGGCGAAGGGCACTTAGTGTATTTGGGGGTGGGGGGACACAAAGGAGACAGCATCCTTCCTCCTCCCTCCGCCTGGCCACCCCAACCTGGTGGCGGGCGTGGGACCGCTGAGGCCCCGGGAGGCGGCTGAGGAGTCTTTATGCTTCGGCTTTGTAACCGGGCAGCTGTAAAAACCTATCAGCTGTGCAGCACCTTCTCCTTAAACCACGCTTGGCTGGATTTACAACCCGAGGCCCCTTCTCCAGGGCTGCTCACAGAAAAGGAACAAAGGGGCCCCCACCCCAGCTGGCCTGCCCATTCCCACCCTCTCAACAGAGGCGATATCCGTGCATTGCAGAGAACACGGAAAACCCAGGAAACGGACGAGAAGCCACCTTCAGTGTTTGCGTTGTAGATGGAATTCGTCACAGTGTGAAGGTGGGTTTAGCTGGGGAGCATGGAGTGTTCAGGAGAGGAAACATCCCGAAGAGGAGAACTTAGGACGGGGAGACCCCGGCGGGTTTGAGAGAATGTACGTTAGATGTGCAGGCATCTTTGTGCATTGGTTCACCCAGACAGCCCGCAGTTTACTGAGGACATACTGTGTGTCACGTGCTTCTCTGGGAGTGGGGAATATGGCCCTGGGTATGACAGACAAGGTCTGTGCCCCAAGGAGTCCCCAGAACAGACAAGATGACAAGGGGTCAGTCCTGGGACGGTGAGAAGCCTAGGGGCTGGACGGGCTGCCCAGTGTGGCTGGGGTGGTGGGAAGTCAGGGAAGGCTTCCTGGAAAAAGTGACATCATTCAGCATGTTATCTGTCAGTGCCTGCTTTGTGCAGAAATTGAGATTAGTGTTGGGGATATGGGAGAGACAGGACCCTGAACAATTCTAAGATCTAAGAGAGGAGCTGGAGTTGAGGGAGATGGAAAGTGGGTTCCAAGGGTCAGCAGAGATGAGTCAACATGAAGGGTAGGCAGGAGCAGGCCCAGTTCAAGGCCTCCTAACACCCTGCCCCGTGGAATGTGGAATTGTTATCTCCAATTGACACACAAGGTAATGGAGGCAGGGGCTTCACAGCTCCTAAGTGAGCAGGCTGGGATTCAAACCCAGGCCTGCAGATGCCCGTTCAGCCCTCGCTCAGGTCTGCCTGGATCTCCTTACACCCGGGGCTCCGGGATGGGTACCGTGTCCAGGATGACAGGTGGGTTTGTTGGCCAGCTCTGCCATCAGCCTTCCGTCTTTATTGGCTGGGATGCCGAAGGGCCAGAATCCCCCAGCCTGACCCACTATGCGAATCATCTGGCATTTTCCTTCAGGCACTTGCCCAGCTTTGAGAGTGCAGCTGAGCCATTGCTTGATCTTTCTCTGACCCAAATGAACTGGGTAGCCATTTGCCCAATAAAGTGAGAGATAAAGCCTTTGTTCAGATTTAAAATGGGAGTGTTGATGCAGGCATGGGAAAGCCATTGTTTCTGGAATAGAGCGGGGTACTAGTCCGAGGCACCTCCATCCTTATCTCGACAGCCTCTGCAGTTAGTGCTGGTACCACCCACTCCATCCTGTAGATAAGAAAGCTGAGGCTCAGAGAGGTCAGGCTTCTTGCCCAGGGTTGCACAGCCAGCAGGGAGGTGGAAACGGTATTCAGCCCCAGCTTTGCGTGATTCTAAAGCAAGTGCCGCGTCCACCACACCCTGCATCTCCTGGAGCTGATTTTGCTGCTGCAGGAAACTCCACCCCCCAGAGCCATCTCGATGAAAGAAAATGAAGGGGGATCCTGCAGAAACTCAGCTCAGAAGCTCTGCTGGCAGCCTCTGTGTGCAGGTTGGGATCAGCCTCTTTTCATTCCTCACTGGCCCTGGGGGCCCCATTCCCGCTATCAGGACCCGCCGTTTCTCTAGAAATTGTAGCCCCCCAGCATCTGATGTCTGCTGAAAGTGGAAGAGAAGATTCCGGTCTCTCAGAACAGGCCCTGTGGGAGACATCGCCCATTTTCCAGAACTCTCGGACAGGGGCTCAGGTGACCTGGAGCTCCAGGACTTAGAGATTCGCTTCCCTGCCGAATCTGTCGTCCTCCTGTCTGCGCTGTGCACCTCGCCCTGCCGTGCGCGGGGGCTGGATGTCCTGACGGGGGAGCCCCTCCCCGTGGAGGCCCGGGGTAGGGCAGTGGAGGGGCACGGGGCCGGCTGGGGGCAGGGGGCCGCAGGGTCGAACGCCCCCTGTCTGTACAGCTCTGTCGTCCGAGCACATTGCGGGGAGCGCTGGGCCCAGCCATGAGGCCGGCAGCCGCTGCGCGCTCGGGGCAGCAGTGGGAGCTGGACTCTGGAGTCAGACAGTGCACGTGCATCCACACGCCACTGCTCTCACACCTTGTGGCGTGGGGTGAGCTGCTTAATCTCTGTGTTTCCATTTCTTCTTCTGTAAAATGGAGACGATAAAACTGACTCAGGCCCGGGGGTTGTGTGAAGCTTCAATAAGTTAATTCACATAAAACACTTAGTGCTCGGGCCACAGCCAGTGGCAGCTCTGGTCATCGCCGTGGTCATGATCATAGTCACCGTATCCTCTCTGCAGCCCACCCAGGAGCTCCCATCATCTCAACGAGCCCGGGTCATCTCCCTGAGCCCGCGTCATCTCCCTGAGCCAACATCTCCCAAGCCAACATCATCTCCCCAAGTCTGAATCATCTCTCCAAGCCCACATCTTTCCACACTCACATTTTTCCAAGCCCACATCAGCTCTCCAAGTCCACGTCATCTCCCTGAACCTGTGTTGTGTCCCCTAGCCGGCATCACGTCCCAGAGCCCGTGTCGTGTCAGTCAGTCCACATCATGTCCACAAGTCCGAAAACTGTCTGCGAGCCCGCGTCATCTCCCCGAGCCTGTGTCATGTCCCCAAGCCCACATCTCCCCAAGCCCGCATCATGTCCCCAAGCCCGCATCATGTCCCCAAGCCCACATCTCCCAAAAGGCACATCATTTCCCCAAGCCTGCATCATATCCCAAGCCCGCATCATCTAGCCGAGCCCGCATCACGTTCCCAAGTCGGCGAAGTATCTGCGAACCTGCATCATTTACGGACACCCGTGTCATCTCCCGGAGCCGCATCATCTCCCCAAGCCCGCATTATCTCCCCAAGCAACCAACTCCGCAAGACACATAGTCTCCCCAAGCCCACATAATCTCCCCAAGCCCGCGTCATCTCCCGAACCCAATCATCTCCCCAAGCCCACGTCATCTCCGCAAGACCGCATCATCTCCCCAAGCCCGCATTATCTCCCCAAGCCCATGTCTCCCAAAAGGCACATTATCTCCCCAAGCCCGCATCATTTACACAGGCCCTCATCATCTCGCCAAGCCAACATGATCTCCCTAAGCTCACATCAACTCCCCTAGAGCACATAGTCTCCCCAAGCCTGCATTATTGCCCCAAGCAAACATCTCCCCAAGCCCACATAGTCTCCCCAAGCCCACATCGTCTCCCCAAGCCCGCAACGTTTCCGAAGCCCGCATCATCTAGCCGAGCCTGTGTCATGTCCCCAAGCCAGCGTAATATCTGAAAGCCCGCGTCATTTACACAGTCCCGCATCATCTCGCCAAGCCAACATGATCTCCCCAAGCTCACATCAACTCCCCTAGAGCACATAGTCTCCACAAGCCCGCATCATGTCCCCAAGCCCACATCATCTCCCCAAGCCCACATCTCCCAAAAGGCACATCATCTCCCCAAGCCTGCATCATTTCCCAAGCCCGCATCATCTAGCCGAGCCCGCATCATGTTCCCAAGTCGGCGTAGTATCTGCGAGCGTGCATCATTTACGCACGCCCATGTCATCTCCCGGAGCCACATCATCTCCCCAAGCCCGCATTCTCTCCCCAAGCAAACATCTCCCCAAGCCACATAGTCTCCCCAAGCCCATGTCATCTCCCGAAGCCCAATCATCTCCCCAAGTCCACATCATCTCCCCAAGCCCGCATCATCTCACTAAGCCCGCATCATCTCCCCAAGCCACGTCATCTCCCCAAGCCAACATCTCCCCAAGCCAACATCATCTCCTCAAGTCTGAATCATCTCTCCAAGCCCACATCTTTCCAAACCCACATCTTTCCAAGCCCACATCAGCTCTCCAAGTCCATGTCATCTCCCTAAACCTGTGTTGTGTCCCCCGGCCGGCGTCATGTCCCAGAGCCCGTGTCGTCTCAGTCAGCCCACATCATGTCCACAAGCCCAAAAACTTTCTGCGAGCCCGCATCATCTCCCTGAGCCTGTGTCATGTCCCCAAGCCCACATCTCCCCAAGCCCGCATCATGTCCCCAAGCCCACATCATCTCCCCAAGCCCGCATCGACTCCCCAAGCCCACATCATGTCCCCAAGACAAATCATCTCCCCAAGCCCGCATGATCTCCCAAGCCCACATCATCTCCCCAAGCCCACATCGACTCCCCAAGTCCACATCATCTCCCCAAGCCCAATCATCTCCTCAAGCCCGCATCATGTTTCCAGGCCCACATGTACCCAAGCCGACCTCATCACCCTAAGCCCGCATCATCTCCCCAAGCCCACATCATCTCCCCAAGTCCACATCATCTCCCCAAGCCCAATCATCTCCTCAAGCCCGCATCATCTTCCCAAGGCAAAATCTCCCAAAAGGCACATTATCTCCCCAAGCCCGCATCATTTCCCAAGCCGACATCATCTAGCCGTGCCTGTGTCATGTCCCCAAGCCGAGTAGTATCTGCAAGCCTGCATCATTTGCACAGACCCGCATCATCACGCCAAGCCAACATCATCTCCCCAAGCCCGCATCAACTCCCCAGGCCCACATGATCTCCTAAGCCCACGTCATCTCCCAAAGCCTGCATCATCTCCCTGAGCCCACAGCGTATCTGCACGACCGCTTCATCACCCCAAGCCCGAGTCATTTCCCACAGTCCAATCATCTCCCAAGCCTGCATCACTCCCCAAGCCGAAGTCATCTCCCTGAACCCGTGTCGTGAACCTGAGCCGGTGTCATGTCCTCCAGCCCACGTCATGTCAGCGAGCCCAAGTCATGTCTGCGAGTCTGAAAAATGTCTGCAAGCCAGCATCAACTCCCTAAGCACCCATCATCTCCTTGAGCCCACGTCATCTCCCCGAGCTGGTATCATGTCCTCGAGCCCGTGGCATATCCCCGAGCCGATGCCGTATCAGGGAGCCCACATCATCTCCACGAGCCGGGGTCATCTCCCTGAGCCCACGTCATCTCCCCGAGCCAATATATCCCCAAGCCAACATCATCTCCCCAAGTCTGAATCATCTCTCCAAGCCCACATCTTTCCAAACCCACATCTTCCCAAGCCCACATCAGCTCTCCAAGTCCACGTCATTTCCCTGAACCTGTCTTGTGTCCCCTAGCCGGCATCACGTCCCAGAGCCCGTGTCATGTCAGTGAGCCCACATCATGTCCACAAGCCCGAAAACTGTCTGCGAGCCCGCGTCATCTCCCCGAGCCTGTGTCATGTCCCCAAGCCCACATCTCCCCAAGCCCGCATCATGTCCCCAAGCCCGCATCATGTCCCCAAGCCCACATCATCTCCCCAAGCCCACATCTCCCAAAAGGCACATCATTTCCCCAAGCCTGCATCATATCCCAAGCCCGCATCATCTAGCCGAGCCCGCATCACGTTCCCAAGTCGGTGAAGTATCTGCGAACCTGCATCATTTACGGACACCCGTGTCATCTCCCGGAGCTGCATCATCTCCCCAAGCCCGCATTATCTCCCCAAGCAACCAACTCCGCAAGACACATAGTCTCCCCAAGCCCACATAATCTCCCCAAGCCCGCGTCATCTCCCGAACCCAATCATCTCCCCAAGCCCACATCATCTCCGCAAGACCGCATCATCTCCCCAAGCCCGCATCATCTAGCCGAGCCCGCATCATGTTCCCAAGTCAGCGTAGTATCTGTGAGCCTGCACCATTTACGCACGCCCATGTCACCTCCCGGAGCCGCATAATCTCCCCAAGCCTGCATTATCTCCCCAAGCAAACATCTCCCCAAGCCCACATATCCTCCCCAAGTCCGCATCATCTTCTCAAGCCCACATCATCTCCCTAAGCCCGCATTATCTCCCTAAGCTCAATCATCTTCTCAAGCCCAAATCTCCCAAAATGTACATTATCTCCCCAAGCCTGCATCATTTCCCAAGCCCGCATCATCTCCCCAAGCCAACATGATCTCCCCAAGCTCACATCATCTCCCCAAGCCCGCATGATCTCCCTCAGCCCACAGCATATCTGCAAGACCGCTTAATCACTGCAAGCCCGAGTCATCTCCCAAAGCCCCCAAGACTAAACATTTGATTATCTTATTCTGCTCACTACCCCTTTTTAAAAAAATGAAGTATAGTTGATTTACAATGTCATATTAATTTCTGGTGGACGGCACAGTGATTCAGTTACACATACACATATGAATATACACATTCCTTTTCATATCCTTTTTCATTTTAGGCTCTTATAAGCTGTTTAATGTAGCTCCCTGTGCTGTACAGTAGGACCTTGTTGTTTTACATACAGTCGTTTATATAATATCTATTTTACATGCAGTAGTTGACATCTGCTAATCTCAAACTCCCAGTTTATGTCCCCCTCTTTCCCCTGGTAACTTTAATTTTGTTTCCTATGTCTGTGAGTCTGTTTCTGTTTTATAAATAAGCTCATTTGTGTCATTTTTTTCTACATATAAGTGATATCATAAGGGATTTGTCTTTCTCTAACTGACTTCACTTGCTATGATAATCTCTAGGTCCACCCACATTGCTGCAAATGGCATTATTTTATTACTTTTTATGGCTGAGTAGTATTCCATCATGTATATATATACCACTTCTTCTTTATCCAGTCATCTGTCAATGAGCATTTAGGTTACTTCCAGCTCTTGGCTACTGTAAATAGTGCTTCTATGGACACTGGGGTGCATGTATCTTTTCAAATTAGAGTTTCCTCCTGATATATGCACAGGCATGGAATTGCTGCATCATATGGTAAGTCTATTAGTTTTTTAAGGAACCTCCATACTATTTTCCACAGTGGCTGCACCACACTGCATTTCCACCAGCCGTGCAGGAGGGTTCCCTGTTCTCCACACCCTCTCCAGCACTTACCATGTGTCTCCCAGTGCCTTTTTAATCCAACAAATGGACAGATACCTCCTTCCCCATCTTCTGTTCAGAATGTTCACATCTTTCTAAAGTTCGGCAAGTTTCTAATTTCAGGAGGTAAACGTATTTTTGTCTACTAGACGGAGCTAGAATCTTATTTCTGCAGCTTCCTGTGCACCCTATTCCTGGTGTCACAATTAAGAGGTACAGTGGCCTTTGTCTTATAATTCTGGGGACACTTTTCCAAAGCAGTCTTCATCTTAACATTCCCCACATAAAAAAATTTTTTTTAGTTAAAACAAACAAACAAAAACATTCCCTACAGATGACCAAGTAGGTAAACGGGAAAAATGAAAGAAGAGAACTTCCAAGTTCACCTACTGATCATGTTTCAGCATAACTACCATTACAAAATAATGCCATTTTCAGCAACATGGATGGACCTGGAGAATGTCATTCTAAGTGAAGTAAGCCAGAGAAAGAAAAATACCATATGGTATCACTTATATGTGAAACCTAAAAAAAAGACAAAGAAACTTATCTACAAAACAGGAACAGACTCACAGACACAGAAAACAAACTTCTGGTTATGGGGGTGGGGGTAGGAAGAGGGAGGGAAGGGATAAATGGGAGTTTGAGATTTGCAGATACTAACTACTATATATAAAATAGATAACAAGTTCATACTGTATAGCACAGGGAACTATATTCAATATCTTGTAGTAACTTACAGTGAAAAAGAATATGAAAATGAATATATGTATGTTCCTATATGACTGAACTATTGTGCTGGACACCAGAAACCTACACAACATTGTAAACTGAGTAGACTTCAATAAAATATATATATATATACATATATATATATATATATAAACAACTACCATTATTTGAGAGGAATCTCACAGCTGTGCTCAGAGCCTGGGGTGGGGGTGGGGGTGGTTCTGGGTGCAGGCAGCTCCTTCCCTCAGTTGTCCAAGATGGTTTAGGAGACTCTGTAGCCAGAGGTCAAGAACAACTCCTTTTCTTTACCAGGTCCTAAACTGATTGATTTGTCTTTTAAAATAGCTGTGAGTCTAAGATTGAGAACTTTATTGACATGTTGTTCAAAACCAGATTTGATGAAATCCTTTTATTTGACACTCAGAATATTTGGTAATAATCAGATATTACTCACATTGGTTTCACAGTCCCCTGCTAGTGAGGTTTTATTTGGTAGGGGGGAGTAATTTTGTTTGCTTATTTACTTTTCTATTATTTTGCATTCTATTTTATTGAAGTATAGTCAGTTTATAATGTGTCAGTTTCTGGTGTACAGCATGTTTCAGTCATACATATACATACATATATTTTTTCAGATTCTTTTTGATTATAGGTTATTACAAGCTACTGAATATAGTTCCCTGTGCTCTACAGTAGGACCTTGTTGTTTATCTATTTTATATATAGTAGCAGTATCTATAAATCTCGAACTCCCAGTTTATCCCTTCCCACCCCTTTTCCTCCTAGGTAACCAAAAGTTCGTTCTCTATGTCTGTGAGTCTGTCTGTTTTGTAAATAAGTTCATTTGTGTCTTTTTTTTTTTTGATTCCACATACAAGTGATATCATATGGGATTTTCTTTTTCTTTCTGACTTACTTCACTTAGAATGATGATCTTCAGGTCCCTCCATGTTGCTGTAAATGGCATTATTTTATTTACTTTTTTATGGCTGAGTAGTATTCCACTATATACGTATACCACTTCTTTATCCATTTATGTGTTAATAGATATTTAAGGTTGTTTATATGTTTTGGCTATTGTAAATAGTGCTGCTGTGAACATTGGGGTGCATGTGTCTTTTCAAATTAGAGTTTTCTCTGGATATATGCCCAGGAGTGGGATTATTTATTCATTTTTAATGGCAGTACTAGGGACTGAATCCAGGACCTTGTGCATGCTAAGCAGACACTCTACCACCGAGCTATACCCTCCCCTCTTTATTGACTTGAATTGTCTGAGAATTTAGAAAGTCGCAGCCCTGTCTCTTCTTTCTAGCAGTAGATTGAGAAGAGAGGCTGGTTGATGGCCAAGCCCACGGACATAGCCTGGTTACAGATCCCTGGGGGGTGAGGAAACTGCTTCTCATCTCATTCCTGAGAAAGGGATTACATTCAAAGAACAGTTTATCTCTTGTTCAGGGCACTGATGTGCTGCTTTTCTTTACGTGCTAATAAAAACATCACAAAGTAGAAAAGTGGAGGGTATAATTCAAGTGGTAGAGCGCATGCTTAGCATGCTGAGATCCTGGGTTCAATCCCCAGTACTGCCATTAAAAAACATAATAAATAAATGAATGAATAAGTAACCTAATTACCTTCCCGTACCAAAAACCAAACCAAAACAAACAGAACATTACAAAGTGGTCAACAGGATCACGAATAGAGCAAGTGAAAGATTAAAAAGAAATTTTTGGGGCGGAGGTAATTAAGTGTACTTATTTATTTATTTAATGGAGGTACAGGGGATCGAACCCAGGACGTCATACATGTTAAGCATGTGCTCTACCGCTGAGCTATACCCTCCCCCTGAGCAAGTTAAAGATTCTGAAGGACATGTCATTTCCTCATCCCTCTGCCCTCTGCCCTGTGGGATGCAAGCTGAGTACATTCTCTTTTAGAAGGGAGCGCACGGCCCCACACTTAATGTCCCGCTCTTCTAGTTGTGTTTATCAAACCCTTTTTCTTGTATATAGGAAGAATTGTCACCTGGGGAATGGACTCCGGCTAGTTCAAGGGCTTCCCGGTACAACAGCTGCTTAAAACCTTGGCTCCACAGAAGGGCAACAGCCACTGTGGACGGTGGTCTGCTACGAGACAAAAGCAAAGCAAAAAGAACAACATCAACTACCAACAACAACAAAAACACCCCTACCTCCCTGGTACTTTCATCCTCCTGGGCAGCTTTAGTCTGTGTAAATGTCCCTCTTTGGTGGACTTTTTCATTTATTAAAATATCTCCCCAGATGGGAGAAGGTACAGCTCTGTGGTAGAGCACGTGCTTAGCATGCATGAGGTTCTGGGTTCAATCCCCAGTACCTCTGTTAAAAATATTTTAAAAAATAGAAATAAATTAAATATTTCCCCACATTTCATTATCACCTTCATGGATCACATTTTAGGAGACTGGCAGGTGGGAAGATTTACTTTCCCTTTGCATCTATAAAGGATGTATTTTATTTAAAACAAAACTTTTCCTGAAACAAGAGGTGATTTTTCTTTTTAATGCAGTGGGTGTGCGTTCCACACTGTTCCCGTCATGTGCTGGGTAAACCAACCGCGCTGCTAAAACAGAAGGCGGGAGACTCACAGGATTTATGGTCTGCCTATTACACAGAAGCCTGTTACTCTGTTTAAGGGATTAAAAAAAGATACCTTGAGATTGGAGGATTGACTAAAAATGTCATTGTCGTTTGAATAGACTTCCTTTGTCGGAAGTTATTCAATTAATGTTGCATTTTAAATATGCACATACAAATATACACAGTATGGAAGGATAACATGACAAATAATATTCCCCTTTCTAACTAATCTTCGTAACATACTCTCAGACTTCTTTTTTCCTTTCCCATATCTGGGCATATAGATTTAACTCATTCCTTTCTATTAAACTTTCTATTAAGAAAAACAGACCAAAAGGAGGTAGAGAAATAGTGTAATGAACCCAGTCTATTGTTCAGCTTCAAAATAATCAGTAATCTTGTTTGTATTATATTACCTACATTGAGATTGTTTAGAGGTAAAGTCTAAACTTTAAAGGTAAAGATGTACCATTTCATTTGTAAATATTTCCTGCTCACCGTTGACCCTTGAACATCACCAGGATTAGGAGAACCGACCCACTACACAGTGGAAAATCCACTGATAACTTACAGTCACCCCTCCGTATACCGGGTTCCTCCCCACCTGCCACTCAGCATTTGTGGAGTCAGCCAACTCCCAAGCCTACTTACTACTGAAAATATCCACGCACAAGGGGACCTGTGCAGTCCAAACCCGTGTTGTTCAAGGGTCAGCTGTATTTAATTTTACTACTAGATCTTAACTTTTTACAGTAGTGTTAGATTTATAGAAAAAAGGAGCCAATAGTAGAGTTCCACACTGTATCTTTTCAGTTTTCCCTATCATTAACAGTCCTCTATAGAGTGTATTATACACACTGTTAATCATCGTTAAAATCAACAATAGTGACACATTACTATGAAACAGTCCCTACTTATTCCCATTTCCTTAATTATTATTATTATTTTTAACCAATTATCCCTTTTGTGTTGCAGGACCCCACATTGCCTGTCATCTCACCACCTCCTTAGGCTCCTCTTGGTTGTCACGTCTTCCCAGACTTGCATAGGTTTTGATCACCTTGACAGTTTTGAGGCGCACAGGCTGCCCCTCCTGGAAGTCGTGTAAGGTTTTCGCCAAGATTAGAGTGGGATTATATGTTTTGGGGAGGAAGATCAAAGAGGTCAAGGACCATTTTCATCACATGCAAATTTCCTCTCTCCAAACAAGTTGTTTCAGGTGTTGGAGCTTCCGTTTCCTGGAAAGAGGTCTTGAATGGTGGGTGCAGGCACTCAGTGAGCGCGGCTCAGGGTCCCACTGCCCGGCTCCGCGGGCTGCAGGTTCCCCCAAGGTGGGCAGGTGTGGTTCCTACAGCTGTGGCTGCGGGAGACCTCAGCCTGGAGAGAAGGGCCTTCTAGAAGACATGGAGGCTTCGAGGACGGTGGAGTCCTCCGAGGCCGCGTGGGTTCCATTCTTCAGCCGCCCGGCTTCCTCCCCTGACCCCCTTCCCAAATTCTCTCCGCTTGGCACCCGAGGAGCCATCGGATCTGCCCCAGCGCACATGGCTATGCAGCCGGCCAGAGACCCTCGCAAACTCAGCCTAGCGGGCCTACGGGTGTTCCAGGGCCCTCAGACGGCAGAGTCGGTGACGGACAGCAACCCTGTTCCGGAACCGCTGGTTCGGAAGGGCGGCGGGGCGGAGGGACGCGGCGGCTGCGGAGGGACGCGGCGGCTGCGGTGGGATGCGGGTCTGGGCGCGCGGAAGGGGCGGGGCCGGAGCCGGAGCCGGAGCCGTGAGCAGCCGCCCTCCCCAGCTCCCTCCCTCCCTCCTGCGCCCTGGCAGATGCTGCTCCCGGTGCCCCACCGGCGCCCGGGGCTTCGTCGTGCCCTAAGTCTGAGGCAGATTCCAGACGACAGTTACAACCCAGAGATCCTTTACGTGGAGCTGTGGATGCTTCCCGTGTTGTTCGGTGAGTGAGCCCGGAGCCAGCGCCCTTGGATGTCCGCGGGTGGCATCCGGTCCGATGCCGCCCACGTTACTTCTCACGGGTGGGGCTCTGTCAGTGCCCCCGAAGTTTCCTGGAATCCTGGACGCTCCGTGGGCCAGTCTGGGCGGACTCCGACCCCGATGGCCCCCTCCCTTCGTGACCCTGGGGCCCGAGGCTCAGCACCCCTCTCCTCCCCTCCCCAGGCCCGGACGGCGAACTGATGACGGCTCTCCACCGGTGGTTCGGGGTCTTACTCGTGGTGAGCGCGGTCCCAGGATGCGGAGTCCTGATCTTCATTATTGGGCCGCCCTTCTACCAGCATCTTACGATGCTCCTCATCGTGGCGGTGTCTTTCCAGCTTCGGATCCGCGAAAACCGAGGTAGGAGTTCCAGGGGTCCCAGCAGGGAATGCTTCCTCCGCCCAGGAGCCCGGGAAGGTGGACTTGCTTGCCGCATCTTTGCGGCTCATTCCAGTTCCTTAGTCTCAGGGCCTGGGACAGTTTCGAAAACAGCCACCAAGTCTTAAAAGTCCCTGGGTGTGTGTCCCAGCTCCCGAGCCGGGAGAGCGAGAAGAGTTTGGGAAGGAGACAGGGGCAGGACCCAAAGGTGAAAATCTAGCACATCTGTGCACTCTGGGCGAGGGTCCTGGAGGGATGTCGGAGCAGCACTTTTAGGGGATGTCCTCCGCAGAGTCTCTTGTGGGCCTGCCCTACCACTTAGATAACTAGGACAGCGGATTTCCAAGCGTAGTCCCAGGACCAGCAGGATCAGCATCACCTGGGAGCTTGTTAGAACTGCAAACTCGGGTGCCCACCCTGACCCACGGAATCTGAAACTGGGGATGGGACCAAGTAATTTGTGTTTTAACACGCCCTGCAGCTAATTCTGTTACACACCAGAGTTTGAAAACCATCGCTCTAGGGTCGTCTCCTCAAAGCCTGCACCCAACCAGCTGCTTTCTTTTTAGCCAGAGCTCGGACCAGACGGCTGCTAAATTCTGCGCGGGCCTCCGGACGCTCGGTTTAAGGCTGGGACCGGTCCTGAATCCCTTATCCTTATCCAGAAGTCGGCTCATGGCGGACCTCACCACAGGGACGGCATTGCTGGGGGATAGAGGCCAGGAGGCTAAGGCGCTATGAAAGATGCAGATGACGATGGGTGTGGAGACCACCATCCTTAATTCTGTCACCTTCAAGTTATTGCAAGCTTGAGCTTTTAAGGAAAGTTTCAGTGGTTTTATAATAAATTATCTTTATTGGTTTTGTCTTTTTTGTTTCTTTTAAAGTGAAAGCAAGTTTATTTAGAGAGATACACACTCCATAGAGAGTGCAGGTGGTCTCAGAAGGCAAGAGAGAGAATGACCCATTGGTTTGTGTTGATCAGTGTTCTTTCCAGGTTATAATGGGAAAAGGCCAAAAAAAAAAAAAAAGTTTCAAAAAGTGTTTTCAGCTCCTCAGAGTGTTAGGGAAGGGGGTGATGGAATCTCTGGAGGAGTCCGCAATACCTTGGCTCTGGAATCAAGCTCACCTTTCCTGCCTGGGTCCCCACCGGAAAGAGCAGGGAGCTTCAGGGAGCAAGATGCCTGTTACGGGGTACAGCCCAGCAGTCCAGGCAGGTGAAGGCCAACAGCTGTTCCTCGGTTGGGGTACTCCGGCTCTCTGCTAGCTTTTCAGGAACAATTCAGCTGCAGCTATGAGCTCTTTGAAGCCAGTTTGAAGGGAATTGAAGAACTTAAATGGAAACACGTGTGGAATATATCTGGTGAATGTGCTTGATAAGCAGAATTTTTGTATTTTTGTAGAGGTGGGGAACAGAGAAATAGCTGGTGATGGAGAGGGCATTGAGTCAACAATGCTTTTATTTCCCTCAGTAGAATAGGATGGGATGGTGGGCCAGGTGTGATGCTGGGGGAGGGAGAGGCTAACAACCTAGAGGCAGGTGGGGATGATAGCGGCCCTCAAGCCCTGTGAAAGCAGGAGGAAAGCAAACCCAGGGCCCTGGAGGAGGGAGCAGCTTCTGGAAGGGGGAGCATATGTAACAGGAGGCTCACAGGGCAGGACGGGAAGCCTTGTGGAGAGATTCCTTTTGCCTGAGGAGAAAAACTTATCTTTTTTTTAAATTGAAGTATAGTCAGTTTACAATGCTGTGTCAGTTTCTGGTGTACAGCATAATGTTTCAGTCATACGTATACATACATTCCTTTCATATTCTTTTTCATTATAGGTTACTGCAAGATATTAGAAATGGTTCCCTGTGCTATGCAGTAGGACCTTTGCTTATTTATTTTATATAGAGTAGTTGGTATCTGTAAATCTTAAACTCCCAATTTATCCCTTCCCACCCCCTTTCCCCCCAGTAACCATAAGCTTGTTTCCTCTGTCTATGAGCCTTTCTGTTTTGTAAATAAGTTCCGTTATGTCTTTTTTTTTTTTTTAGATTATACATATAAGTGATATCATACGGCGTTTTTCTTTCTCTGTCTGACTTCACTTAGAATGATGATCTCCAGGTCTATCCGTGTTGCTGCAAATGGCATTATTTCATTCTTTTTATGGCTGAATAGTATTCCATTGTATATATAGACCACAATTTCTTTATCCAGTCATCTGTTGATGGACATTTAGATTGCTTTAAAGTCTTGGCTATTGTAAATAGTGCTGCTATGAACATTGGGGTGCATGTATCTTTTTGAATTAGAGTTTCTTCTGGATGTATGCCCAGGAGTGGGATTGCTTGATCATATGGTAAGTCTATTATTAGTTTTTTGAGGAATCTCCATGCTGCTTTTCATAATGGCTGCACCAAACTACAAAGAATACTCGTATTTACATCTTCTTTGACCTCTGATTACTCAATCTATGGCTATTAATCAACATTTCTCTAAGAAAGAAACATTAAAAACTGTATACTACTTTCATAACTAATAAACCAAAACTTACACTTTTACAAATGTGTTTGCTCCAATTTTTAAATGAGTGTATATATTGAATGGAACTTGTAAAATTTAATGAAATCACAAATCTGATAGATTCTCTTCAATGCTAAAAGTAGCTATAACATTTTAAAAATAACATTTGCTAACATCTCAGAGCTTAAGTACCAGGTCCTGTTCAGCTTTAGATATGTGATATTATCAATATTCAAAACAGCCCCATGATATAGGTCCTCTGATTATGGCCTTGAAATTCAGACATGGAGAAACTAAGCAACTTGCTCATGGTCACACAGGCAGTTGGGACTGGAGTCCAGGGTCCCATGCCATGTGCCCCTTTATCATTATACTGAATACAAAATAGATTGTAACCATTTCATTAAAACCAATTAGAGAAATGCTAATAGTAATCACTTCCTTGTTTTTGTTTGTAGTTTTATCATCTAAGGATCCGCTCCTAGACATTATGTGTAAGTTTTAACTTATTTCTGAAAAAGTAGAAAAATACATATTGGATGACGTTGTGTCCAGCATTATTTATTCAGCATGACTTATGAGATTTATCCATTTGTAACCTGTAGTTGTGTTCCATTCATCTCCTTGTTGTATAGTCTTTTTTATTTTTAATTGAAGTATAGTTGGTTCACAGTCTTGTGTCCCTTGTCGTATAGTCTTTCACTGTATTTATATTTGTATATATATTTATATCACAAATCATGTATCTGTCCTGATACGGATGGGCTTTGGGGTTGTCTCCAGTTTTGGGCTAGTGTAACGAATATGACACTAACAGTCTTGTGTATGCTTCTGTATTTATCAGCTCAGGCTACGATGACAACACCACAGACAGGGAAGTTAAACAACACATTTATTTTCTCATGGTTCTGGAGATTAGAATTTCAAGTTCAAAGGTGCCACTATGGGTGGTTTCTGGAGTGACTTCTGTCCTCGGTCTGCAGATGGCTGCCTTCTCTCTGGGTCCAAATGGCCTTGGATGAGCAGAGGAGGAGGGATGGAGGGGCAGGAGAGGGAGAGGTTCTGGTGTCTCTTCTAATAAGGACACCAGTCCTATCAGATTAGGGCTCCACCCTGAGGACTTCACTTAACCTCCATTTGGCCCTGTCTCCAGGTACCGCCACACTGGGGATGGGGCTTCAACAAAGGAACTTTGGGGAGGGACACAGCTCAGACTGTGACAGTCTCCCAGGGCACATGCACGTAGTTTTGCCTTTTGCATTTAATATATAATTTACCGGCATATGTTGTTTTATTGTTCTTTGCTTTATTGCACTACGAAGATACTGCGTTACTTTACAAATTGAAGGTTTCTGGCAACCCTGCCTTGTCAGGTGACGGTCAGCAGTTTTTAGCAAGAAAGTATTTTTATTTATTTTTGGGTGTTTTTTGGGGGGAAGGGGATTGTTACTGAGTCCAAACTCATTCTGCTCACCGCATGACAGGCCAATAAATCGGGAGACAGGGTGTTGGGGCAAGGAATAGACTTTATTTGGAAAGCCGGCAGACAGAGAGAATAGAAGACTACTGTCTTGGAGAACCATCCTACTCTAGTCAAAATACAGGCTCTCTTTATACAAAAAAAATAAACAAAAACCGGGGGGGGGGGTGTAGTTCATTTTTGCAAACTTCTTGCTGTAGAAATTCTTTGTTCTTGTAGCCATCCATGTGGGTCAGGCCATGGTGTCCCTGAAAATCTCCAACAAAATAAAGCTTATTCTCTATTTGCAACTTGCCATCTCTACATAAGTGCAGAAGTGCATCCTTAAAGGTCAGAGTCCTGAGAACAGGCTCTCAGGCAACATTTTAGGCTCTACCTAAGTGCAGAAGAGCTAACATCCTGAAACTTCAGAGCCCCTAGAACAGACTCTCCTGTCTATTTCAGGCTAAAGGCAACATTGTTTCACAAAAGGTGCAGAGCTGGCAAGACTGAGCCTAGAAAACAGGGCACAGTGGTCAAAACTAACGGATCCAATATAGAGTCAGATTTGTTCTCCTTTATTACACTTAGACAAATCATAAAGATTTGTTAAATGCCTTGGGGTTTTCTTCATGCATTCTCATTCCCTCCTACCATACTGAATCCTCCTAAAATTGTAGTTGACCATGCCCCCAAAAGAATAATGTGCTATCCAAGAGTGAATTATTTGTGCAGATGGTCAGCTTCTCTTAAAGGTTATCTCTGATAATACGTCTTATGAAAAAGGGTAGAGAATACACACAGACGGCTGAGAAAGAAAATGTCTGCTTGTGAAGAATGAAAATACAAGTTTTTATTAAATTATTCAAGATTATCCATGGAATGTTACAGACATCATAAACACTTCACAGACTTCAGCCAACCACATTACATGTGGAGATAAATAACATTTGAAACAAGACAATCAAACAATTGACTATGTAATCACATTATCAAAGTACAATGTGAGAAATACTGTTGTGGTATTAGCGCTGTCGTTACCGCTGCTGCTACTAATGTCACTGTTCCTACAACAGCTACGAGCTAGCCCTCCTATACTGAGCCCCTAGAATGCACTGGAACTGTAATTAGCATTTCTACAAAATCTCCTTTAATACTCAGAGCATTCATGTGAAAGGAGGTGACATGGTTAATTCAGTTTTAGATACTGACACATAAAAGCATGAAATAATTTATACAATATCAAACAATAACCAATAATTCTTAGATTTAAAACCGAGACCAAGACATTTCTGATTATACTTTTATAGCTAGAAAATTACATTATATAAGAAACTTTTTCAGTAAAAAATAAGCGGTGTAGTCACTAATTGATTTGGTTATCATCCTAATACCCTGTGTCATCCTATTTTAGTAAACTTTCTTGAAATTTACTCAGGCCAATATGCTTGAAAATAAAGAATAACAGCGATTTACCTGTGTCCCAGGATCTAGGTGTCTGGGTGGGATCTCAAGCCAATATAGGAAGTCTGTCAGGCCTAAATGTTATTTCCAGCTCTTCACATGGTCGACATTACAAGAATAGTCACTGCAACAGATAATATAATTTCATATATAAAAACATCCAGAAGCTGTGATTTGTCCTGAGATGCAGGGCAGCTCACTCATCCCTAGTTAACCACTCCTGTGAGAAGCGGCCGGTATCCACAGGGCTCTGCAACGAAGACACTGCATGTGAATGTTAACCTCATGTATCCTTGGGAGCCAGTGGACCAGATTGTCTAAACTGTCTTGATGGTCAAGTTGGTAGTAAAACCATTTGTGGTGGTGTGTGATGGGGGTACGTGAAGGTGATAAATAAACTGGGAGTGCATTTGAGGGGCTTTTTCTAGGGAGCATAAATCCAAGTGGTTCTGTTCAAAGTCTCCAAATGGGTCAGGAGTATTCCTATTCCATGCAGGTACGGAGAACTGCAAACGAGCCTAACAAGCCTGTTGGTGGAAGTTTCTGGGTGGCTGTGCAACCACACACATACGCATATTATATATGCTCATATACCTGTACATACATATAAATATATATATTTACATATGAATATATTTAAATATGTGTAGTTGTTCTATATGTAAATGGTGATCATCGGATACACTATCTTCTCTATTTACTTGAAATACATTAATAGACAACTTAGTTCATGTTTTCCTGTGATCTTTTCATTTTTTTCTGTTCCTCTGGTACCTCTCTCGACTATTTTTTCCCTCCACCTTTCACACTAGAAGATGTCCTCACATGCCCCAGAGTCCTCCCCTGCCCATTCATATTTGTGTGCTTGGTAGGAATCAGCTGAAAATGAATGCTGTGTGCCTGGGGGATGGCTTGGATCTCTCAGAGCTCCTTCCTGAATTAAATGCGGGGGGAATGAATATGGATCTGGAAGTCTTTGCCTTGGACAGCTTCCATAAACTCACGCGTGTCCTGCAGTCTCCTGTCCAGCAACACTGAACGTGGCTGCCAGGATCCTGGAAGCTGAACAAGGAAAGGAGAAGCGGGGGTTCAGCTTACAATTTACAAATAAGGCTCTTGTTTTCAGCAGGACAGTCTATCCCCCTACCTCACCTTTGCTCTCAGCATGATTTTTTATCAGATTTAACCATTTGTTGTAATTCTAAAACTGTGACCCATTTTAATCCTGAATGTCCCAGTTTAAACCTTCAAATGGCTGTACCATGTTTAACCAAAGATATTTAATGTCTCCAGTTTTGAAGAAAAAAATTTTAAAGATGCTATAAACATATAGTTACACATGTTTTAGAGGATCTATTTTTCCCCTGGGTAAAAACCTAGGGGCAGAATTGCTAGTTTACAGAAAAGGAGTGTGGTTAAATTAATTTTTTCCAAAACGTTTGTACCATTATGGCATCTCATCATCAATCTAAGAGCTCAAGTTTTCCATGTCATTCCCAATACTTGATATTTTTTGTCAGCTGTTATAATGGGCCTAGCTGTTATTGTTACTTAGCTTAACATAAAAGTCAATATGTTACTGGGGTTCTACTTTTGTTTTTCTAAAGAAAACTGTTGGCCACTGGGTCACCTACCAGGGCCAGGTAAGTCTCGATGACAGAGAAGTGCACCACATGCATGGATGGAGCAGAGACGAGTTATTTCCTGGCTCTACAAGGTGAGTCCAAAGCACCGATACCACTTGGCTGAATTTCTGTCTTAATTTCACTTTTTAACGCTAATTTACTGTTTCTGTGTTTTTGCTACATTTACAGCTGTAAGTTGGTGCTCATTAATGGCAACAGTGGTTTGAAGTTTGTTTTCTCTTTGTTCTTAAAACTATTTTTATGTAGATATAATTCACATTATATAAAATTCAATATGTTAACCATTTAAAAATGTACAATTGGGGCATCAACACAATGGTGGAACTGGGTTTTCCTGATCCTCTCCCCTTCCATGGATGTATTAAATAAACAGCCACACAAGAGTCAATTCCCTGTGAGAGAAATCTAAAAACGGTGCATTCTCCTACACACTGGATGGCTGGGCAAATATCTGAACGTTAGGAAAAGCTGAGATACACCTGTGCCATAAACCCAGGGCCCAGCACTGAGCCTTACACTCAGGATGCAACCCCAACTCTCACCTTCTCTCTAAGGAGCACAGGGTCAGAACAAATCATCTATGGTGCCAGCACTCAGAGTTGCCTTCTGAGGGACTGGCCCCTAAATCACTTAGCCCAGGGAGCTCGGGGGGCTCAGCATTCATGAGTACCCCAGGGAACCACAGATACAAAAGCAGGGGTTTTAAATAGGTGTGTAAGCACTTCCAAGGGCCATTTCTCCTAGCTCAGCACCAAGCAAGTGGGCAAAACACTCAGCACCAAGCAAGGAGGCATATGAAGATGTAAATACTACAGAGCTATATTTTATTTTTTACATCTTCATATGTAAAAATAAAATAAGAAACAAAACAAGCGGGGGAGGGAGTAAAACAGCAGATCTTTTAGAACTTATATGACCCTAAATGACCATCAGTTTAAAACAATTAGATATCGTTACAGAGCAACATATATGAACCACACAGTAACCAAAAATGTTTAAAAAACTATATTAAGATATGGAAAAACAAGCAAGAGAAACACAAGTATAACAATAAAGAAAATCAATTAACCGTAAGGCAAGAATCTGAAAGAAGAAAAGGACAGAGAAGAACTACAAAAGCAGTCGGCAAAGTAGCAGGATACAACATTAACGTATACAAATCAGCTGCATTTCTTTACACTAACAGTGAATTAGCAGGAAAAGAAAGTAAAGAAACAATCACTTTTAAAATCATGTCCAAAACAATAAAATACTGACCAAGGAGTAAATCTGACCAAGGAGGTGAAAAACTTACACATGGAGAACTATAAAACATTGATTAAGGAAAATAAAGATGACTTAAGGAAATGGAAAGATATCCCATGCTCTTGGACTAGAAGAATCAGTATTGTTAAAATGGCCATACTGCCCAAAGCAATCTACAGATTTAATGCAATCCCTGTCAAGTTATCCATGACATTTTTCACAGAACTAGAACAAATAATCCTAAAATTTATATGGAATCATAAAGGACCTAGAATTGCCAAAGCAATACTGGAGAAAAAGAACGAAGCTGAAGGAATAACCCTCCCAGACTTCAGACAATACTACAGAGCTATATAGTAATCAAAACTGTGTGGCACTGGCATAAAAACAGACATAAGGACCAATGGAACACAACAGAGCCCAGAAATAAACACACAGATCTACAGTAAATTAATCTCCGACAAAGAAGGCAAGACTATAAAATGGAGAAAAGACAGTCTCTTCAGCAAGTCGTGTTGGAAAAACTGGACAACAGCATGTAAATCAATGAAGTTAGAACACTCCCTCACACTACACACAAAAATAAACTCAAAATGGCTTAAAGAATTAAATGTAAGACAAGACACAGTAAACCTCCTAAAAGAAAACATAGGCAAAACATTCTCTGACGTGAATCTTAGCAATGTTCTCCTAGGGCAGTCTACGAAGGCAATAGAAATAAAAGCAAAAATTAACAAATAGAACCTATAATTAGACTTAATAGCTTTTGCACAGCAAAGGAAACCATAAGTAAAGAAAAACGACAACCTGCAGAATGGAGAAAATACTTGCAAATGATGTGACAATAAAGGTTTAATCCCCAGAATATATAAACAGCTTATATAACTTAATAAGAACAACAACAAAACCAATCCAAAAATGGGCAGAAGACCTAAGCAAGCAATTCTCCAATGAGGACATACAAATGGCCAATAGGTATATGAAAAAATGCTCAATATCACTAATTATCAGAGAAATTCAAATCAAAACTACAGTGAGGTATAACCTCACACCAGTCAGAATGGGCATTATTCAAAAGCCCATGAACAATAAATGCTGGAGAGGGTATGAAGAAAAGGGAACCCTCACACACTGCTGGTAGGAATGTAGTTTGGTGCAGCCATTATGGAAAACAGTATGGAGAGTCCTCAAAAAATTAAAAATAGACTTACCATATGATCCAGCAATCCCACTCTTGGGCATATATTTGAAGGGAATTCTAATTAGAAAAGATACATGTATCCCACTGTTCATAGCAGCACTATATACAATAGCCAAGACATGGAAGCAATCTAAATGTCCATCAACAGACAACTGGATAAAGAAGTTGTAGTATATTTATACAATGGAATACTACTCTGCCATAAAAAAGAACAAAATAATGCCATTTGCAACAACATATATGGACATGGAGATCATCATTCTAAGTGAAGTAAACTAGAAAAAGAAAAATACCATGATATCTCTCATATGTGGAATCTTAAACAAAAAGAAGAGGACACTAATAAATTCACCTACAAATCAGAAACAGACTCGCAGACCTAGAATACAGTCCTACCGTTACTGGGAGAAAGGGAGTGGGAAGGGATAAATTTAGGAGTTTTACATTTGCAAATGTTAACAACTATATATAAAAATAGATTAAAAAAACAATTATTTGTATAGCACAGGGAACTATATTCGGTATCTTCTAATAACCATCAATGAAAAATAATATGTAAATGAACATATGTATGTCTATCCATGGCTGGGACGTTGTGCTGTACACCAGAAACTGACACATTGTAACTGATTATACTTCAATAAACATTTTTTTAAAAAGAACTCAGACACAAAACAGAAAAAAAAAATACCTGGGAAAACACTTCAGTGGGGGGAAAAAAAGAAATACAACAACAAACTTAAAACAAATAAATGGCATAAGTACATACCTATAATAATTATTTTTAAATTTGTTTAAATTTATTCTTATTAAAGTCTAGTTAATTTATAATGTGTTAGTTTCAGGTATACAGCAAAGTGATTCAGATGTGTTTACGTATATATAGGTATATATACATTTGCTTTTTCACATTCTTTTCTGTTATAGGTTATTACAGAATATTGAATATAGTTCCCTGTGCCATATACTAGAACCTTGTTTTTTATTGATTTAATATATAGTAGTGTGTATATGTTAATCCCAAACTCCTAATTTATCCTTCCCCCACCCTTGCTTTCCCCTTTGGTAACTGTAAGTTTGTTTTCTATGTCTATGAGTCTATTTATATTTTGTTAGTAAGTTCATTAGCATTTTTCAAGATTCTACATTTAAGTGATATCATATGACATTTACCTTTCTCTGACTTAGTTCACTTAATATGATAATCTATAAGTCCATCCATGTTGCTGCAAATGGCATTATTTCATTCTTCTTTATGGCTGAGTAGTATTCCATGGTATAAATAGACCACATCTTCTTTATCCATTCATTTGTCAATGAACATTTCATTTACTTCCATGTCTTGGCTATTGTAAATAGTGCTGCAATGACCATGGGGTGCACGTTATTTTTTCAAATAAGAGTTTTCTCTGGATACATGCCCAGGAGTGGGATTGCAGGCTCATATGATAACTCTAGCTTTATTTTTTTTAATTCTCCATACTGTTCTTCATAGTGGCTGCACGAATTTACATTGAACCAACAGTGAAGGAGGGTTCCATTTTCCTCATACCCTCTCTAGCATTTATTTATAGATTTTTGAATGATGGCCATTCTGACCGGTGTGAGGTGATACCTCATTGTAGTTTCAACTGGCATTTCTGTAAAAATTAGCATCACTGAGTATCTCTTCATGTACCTGTTAGCCATCTAAATGCCTTCTTTGGAGGAAGGTCTATTTAGGTCTTCTGCCCATTTTTTTGATTGGGTTGTTTGGGGTTTTTTGGTATTAAGCTGCATGAGCTGGTTGTATATTTTTCAAGATTAAGCTCTTATCAGTTGCATCATTTGCAAATATTTTTCTCCCAACCTGTGTTGTCTTTCTATTTTTTTTTTCCTTCTGTAGATGTTTATTCTACTTCAAGGAACAAAGTTCTGAAGTCCATGTTTTAATGTACAGTGATATAATACTCTGCAATATAAAATACAATTTACAGAAATTTGTCAGGTAAACCTAAAGAAACACACATGATTTTTACATTTGTCATATTTAAATTAGAAAAGTTTGTTTTATATGTTAAAAAAACCTTCACATCACGTCACATGTTGGGACCTGACACCACTTTAATGCAATTTAACCTACTGACTCTGGTCTATAACCAATCATCCCAAATGGGTAAGTTCTCTCTGTTCTTATACCGTAAAACATTTGTGTCAGAAAGTGAAAATCTGTAGTGATATACAATGGAATAGACTCTGAGGAACAAATGAAATTCTCTAATTTTACATTTGCAAAAGTAAGTTTATAAAAATATAAAAAAAAAATTACCAAAGTGTCTTTGTACAGTCAAATAAATTAGGTTTTCTCTACTTCACACTTAAGTACTCGGAAAATACAGTGTACTGTATTTCACAGCGAAAAGCTTTCTAGTTTGTAGTTCTTGAGCCAATATCACTATTTTCCATTTCGTCCTTTATACAAGTATTGTTCGATTTTGATGGCAAGTTTATAACCTGATAACAGTTTGGAGCTAGTGCACTTTACCTGGGATACAGAAAGAAATGCTCAGATGGTAAAGTTCAACAAACAATACTTTCCTGATTATTCAGATCAAAGAAACCCACCTCCCCCTTTAAAGTACACTTAATTGGTTTATTTTCTCTTTAGGGTGGTAAAATTTAAACCTTTTTAAAATAAACTGTTTTTAAAATTTAACAACTTCTACTCAGATGTTGCTTTTAATCATGTTTTTGAAAAAATGTGTAAGATGATATACAAGATCTTGTGTTAGCTCACAGGGAAAAAGAATATGAAAATGAATATATGTATGTTCATGTATGACTGAAAAATTGTGCTCCACACCAGAAATTGACACAGCATTGTAAACCAACTATAACTCAATTAAAAAAAACTGAGCTTTTGCTCGGAAACGTGTTTTGTTCCCTGGCTGAATTTGTAATTCAAATTTCTTTATGACAAGAGAAAGACTTACCTGTAAGTTCTGCGTTTCTCAACCTCCCAGATATGAGCTAACACCCAACATGGCTCTCTCACAGCCAGGAGACTGACAAAGCCTCCGGAAACAGAAACACGGGCAAGACGTCAGGAAAGGTATGGCTCTGGGAGTTCCCTTAAAGCTCAAGTCCTAAAAGCTCAACTTCCCTTAAAATTTACAAGTCAAGAGTAGGAAAATGAATATATGTATATTCATGTATGGCTGAGGAATTCTGCTGTACACCAGAAATTGACACTCATTGTAAACTGACTATAATGCAATTAAAAAAAAATGTAAACAATTTACGAGTCAAGTTACTAGAAAAGATAACTTTAGAATCTGAGAAAGCAATATGCTTTTGTAGATAACTCATTTCAGTAATTTTTAATGGAAATGTTGAGTTCTTGGTGTGTTTTTTTTAAAGCATCAGAATTGGAAAGGTGTGAAATTTTGTGAGAAGCCATTATACACAAAATGAGTCAGTCATTTCTGGAGTTCAGAACATTCTATTCAGCCTGAGTTCAGAGCTCTTTCAAAGACCCCCTGTTGAACCCGCTTGTGAGCCCTGATCTCGAGCCCACGGCCCTAGGTCTGGGCGTCCAGGCCTCAGCCTTGAGGTCCCGGGGGACGCTGCTGGCTCCAGCTGTGGTCTCTTCGCCGCCGCGCTCCCGCTCACAAGCCTGGTCGCGGTCGCGGTCGCGGTCCATGCTGCGGGACCTCTCCCGGTCGCGCCTGCGGTCGTGGTCTCGGTTGCAGCTCCGCTCGCGACCCGAGTCCCACTCGCGGCCGGCATCCTTGTCCCGGTGTCGGTCCCAATCGCGGCCGCGGTCTCGGTTGTAGCTCCGCTCGCGACCCGAGTCCCACTCGCGGCCGGCATCCTTGTCCCGGTGTCGGTCCCAATCGCGGCCGCGGTCTCGGTTGTAGCTCCGCTCGCGACCCGAGTCCCACTCGCGGCCGGCATCCTTGTCCCGGTGTCGGTCCCAATCGCGGCCGCGGTCTCGGTTGTAGCTCCGCTCGCGACCCGAGTCCCACTCGCGGCCGGCATCCTTGTCCCGGTGTCGGTCCCAATCGCGGCCGCGGTCTCGGTTGTAGCTCCGCTCGCGACCCGAGTCCCACTCGCGGCCGGCATTCTTGTCGCGGTGTCGGTCCCACTCGCGGCCGCGGTCCCAGTCCCGCTCCTGCTCCAGGTTCCGCCCGCTCCCGCCCCCAGCATTCCCGAGCTCGCGCTCCTGCCTGCGGTCCCCGAGGGCTGGGCCCCGACGACTGTCTGGCGGCGGTGCCTCAGGCTCCTCCAAGGGCTTCTCCTTGGGCCCGGCCTCGAGCCGCTCCCTTGGCCGCCCTTCGAATGCCTGGTTCCGGTACTCGTGGGCCTTGCCCTCGCGAAAGTCGCGGGAGCCCACTGCCCCTCGGCCTCCAGAGAGCAGGGCGGGGGGCGGCCCGGCCTCGTCCCACCTGTTCTTCCTGCGCTGGCGGGGGTGGGGCGGAGGGGGCGGGGGTGCTTGGCTGGGTGGCTCCGGCAGCCAGCAGGCTCCGGCTTCACGCGGGGCGGGGACGGGGGGGGGGGGGTTGGCCCTGGATGTGGAAATGCCGGGGCGCCGGCTCACTCTTCTCAGGAAAAGGGGTGGACCCCGAAACTGCAGGGGGTGCCGGTGCCCTCTGTTTTGCAAATCTGAGCAGTGAATTGACTCTGCTTTTCAAACTGAGGAGGCTGCATTCCCCTGGGTACCGGCATGAAATTTGGTGCTTGGCCTCTAGACCCTTCAAACCAGTTGGGGTGGGGACCCTGGGCAGTTTCAAACTGGCTCGAATGTGGCCCTCTTGGGCCCACAAAGTGGAGGGGGATGGTCCTCCCTGGCCTCCGAACTGAGAGGGAGGAGGGCCTCCCCCGGGGTCTTTTAAACTGAGACAGCAGAGGCCTTCTTTGGAGTCCAAACTGGAAAGAGGCCATAGCCCTGTTTCCCACCACCTGGGCTTGTTTCAGGCCTTCAAACTGAGCAGGAGGGCCTGCGGCCTCGGCCTCGCTATACGGGGGTCTTGGAATTCCCTTTCCTCGCTCTGGGGGGCTGTTTGTGTTCTTCCAGTGTTGGTGGTGCTGCTCCTCTGGGCACGCAAGATGAGAGAGGGAGGGGCCCCTGGTGTCAGCTTAGGGAGGCGGCCCGTGTGACCCAGAGAACAAGGAAGGGATGGGCCCCTTTTGTGGCCTGAAGGTGGCCAGCGGGGCCCTCCTCTTGGCCCGTCCTTACTGGAAATTATATTCTCTTCCCGGAAACGGAGGGGCTGGACCTCGTGGTCCTGGGAAGCCGGAGCCGCACAGGCCTGCCATCCTGAAAGGGCGCGTGGTGCGGGTCCCGTTGGCCCTGGAACTGGGCCGGAGGCGGCCCTCCTGTCTGGGCGGGTGGGGGGAACGCGCCGGCCTGCTCGCCAGGCCTGGGTTGTGGCTCTCTGTCTCCCTCAGTGTCAGCTGCTGGGAGGTCACTTTTTGCAGCAAGCAGCGTTTCTTGGATCCTTGTACTGAGAGGAGCCAAGGGGCCTTTCCTGATCCCTTCCCGGCGGGGGTGGGGGGGGGAGGCTGGAGGGAGGCGCTCCGGGGAGTGCGCGGCAGCACCTCGCAGGCCGGCGGCGGGCGTCACGCTCTGGGCGGGCTGCTGGCCCGGGCTGTCTGAGCGCTCGCGCGTGGGCGGCTGGGCCTCCCCGCCAGGAGCCCACCGGGGACGGGCTGACTCTGGCTCCTCCTGGGCCAGCCCGGCCCCTCTGGGCCCTTCTCCGGCTGGCGGGGTGGCGGGGGGCTCTGGGGCGGCTTCGCTCTTGCTCTCGCTGCTCTCCGGGGCCAACCGTCAGGCCTGCCGAGGGCCCTGACTGCTGCGCCCGGGCGTTGTCGGGCCGGCCCCTGGCTGGTGGAGGGGGCGCGGCCGGCCGGCCCACAGGCTGCTGCTCCTGGGGAAACAGCTGGGCCCAGTGCAGCGACGCCTTTGGGGGTGACGACATGAGGGCCTCCGACAGGGAGAAGTGGCCCTCTGCTAACTGAGAGCTGCCCCCTGCTCCTGCACTTGTCTCTTCTGCCCCTCGACCTGCTTGTTGAGTTCCCCTGTCATCTTCTGCTTCTCAGCCATGGAGAGGGCAGAAATGCTGGTGGCGAAGCCGGTGGGCTTCCCCATGCCCGAGCCGTGCTTGTCCGCACACATTCTGTTGGGCACACCGTGGATGGTCACTTCAGCTTCTGCTAAAATCGTCTGGTCCTCTGGGTCATAGGCCACCTCCTCCCGCTCTGCCAACTCAGAGGCCTTTTCCGCGTCCTGCCTTTGCCCCCAGTCACCCAGCTGAGTGTGGAAGGCTCTCACGGGACCGTACCCTCCCTCAGGGTCATATGGTCTGTCATCTTCCTCTTCCTCTAGACCTTGTCTTTTGAGAACTGACCAAACTGCTGGACGATGGGTGGCAGCTCACTGTCGGCCTTGGCCCTGGAGTCTTGGTGGGAGGCCGGGGCGGACTCTGCATCCTCCTTGCTGGGGGTGGGGGTGGCCTGACAGCTTCTTCCCAGAGAGTCTGCAGGATATGTTCCAAGGGCGACGCTGTTTTTGAAGTAGAGGACGCGACAGAGGAAGTGACTGAGGTGACTCTTGCTGAGGCAGGTGATGCTGTCACGGAGTTTGTGGCTCCTGGCTTGAAGGACAACAGTGGTTTTAACACCGAAGACCTAATACTTCTGGAAGAGCGAGGAGACCCCGAGGGTGTGCTGACAGCCGTGTCCCCAGAGCACAGCTGATACTTGGGGAGTTTCTTTTCAGGCAACAGGGCCTTGGGCACCTTGGGATAGATGGGAGTGTCTGTTTCTTCTTCAGTCTGAGGTCTCCTGTCCGATTCTCCAGTATCTGAAGGACATTTGATTTTGTTGACAGATTACTAACCCAAGGATTTTGATTGGACATGGTGACTCAAGACCTGGTCCCTCAAAGGGCAAGAGTTTGGATGGAATGGAGTCAAAGGGTGCTTAGCAGGATTGGGTAGAGGTCCTTGACATGCCTGCTATTGTTAGCGACCACGCCAGCTGAAGTGGCCACGGCTGCTAAGACAGGAGGAGAGGGACAGAGGCCACCTCCTCCTCCGTCGCAGGGTGAAAGCAGATCAGGCCCAGCTCCTTAGACACAGAAGATCTGAGTTTGCCGACATAATTCCAAATGGCCCTTGGGGCGATTTTCATTTTGTTCATGGTTTCCTTTACTGTGCAAAAGTCTTTCAGTTTATTAGGTTCCATGTATTTATTTTTATTTTCATTACTCTAGGAGATGGACCCAAAAGGAGGGAGACTGAAAGACCTAGTAGTAAAACTAGAAAGGTTAAAAGACCTAGTATGGAGGTTAAAAGACAAAAGTAGTAAAATCACCTCTATCCACAATAAGCAGTTAAGGAATACACAAAACAATTAGCTGTAAAATATATTTAAAATAGTAATTGTGAGGAGAGGAGAGTACAAATGCAAGGTATTTAAAATTATTTAAATTATAAGATGGACCTAACTGCCATGTGTAGGGCATTCCATCCAAAAGCAGCAGATTACACATTCTTTTCAAATGCGCGTGGCACATTCTCCAAAATAGATCACATGCTTGACCCCCAAATCAAGCCTTGGTGAATTTTAGAAAACTGAAATCAAATCAAGCATCTACTCTGACCACAATGCTATGAGGCTAGAAATCAATTGCAAGGGGAAAAAAATGTGAAAAGCACAAACACGTGGGGTTTAATAATACACTACTAAACAACCAATGGATTACTGAATAAATCAAAGAGGAAATTTTAAAAAATACTTGAGACAAATGAGAGCAAAAACACAAGGATCCAAAAACCTATGGAATGCAGCAAATCAGTCCTAAGTGGGAAGTTTATGGCAATGCAAGCTTACCTCAGGAATCAATAATCACTTTAAATGTCAATTAACTAAATGCTACAATCAAAAGATATAGGGTGGCTGACTGGATAAGAAAATGAGATCTATCTATATGCTTCTTATAAGAGACTCACTTCTTCGTAGTCAAGGGGCGGCAGGGAGCCCCATCCATGAGCTTCCCCTGTGGGACCATCAGCGCTTTGCGCAAGCTCCCATTTCTGAGGCCCAGGTGTCTGTGCTGGAGCCTTGGGGGTCCCGAGCACGCCCCGGGCCCGGCTGTCGCACCGACTCACTGAGGGCCGGAGGTTGGGTGCCGGGCGGCAGGGCCAGAGCAAGGCAGCAGCAGCCCCGGGTACCCTGCGTACTGGCTTGTTTTCCGGGCACCGCCGACAGTTGTTGGATGCGATTTTAAAAGCTATTGTTTCTTTCCCTTCCTTTCCTTTCCTGATACTTCATCGTTAGTGTAGAGACATGTAACTGATTTCTGCATGTTAATCACGTATCCCGACGGATGCCCACTCCATTCCCGGGACCGGCAGGGGGTGGGGCTCAAACTAACTGAGCCTGAGGAGGTCGCCAGGCTCTGGGGCGTCCAGAAGAACCGGCCCGCCGCGAATTACGGCAAACTGGGCCGCTCGCTCTGACACTGCTACGAGGAAGGCGTCCTGCAGAAGGGGGCTGGCCAGCGTCATGTGTACAGCTCTGTGCACGAGCCTGGAGGCCCTCTTCTCTCTGGCCTTCCCGGACAATCAGCGTCCAGCTCTCAAGGCAGAGCTTGACTGGTTGGTCAGTGAGGGGGACACAGTCCCTTTGTCCCACTTGGACTAGAGCCCCGCCTACCTCCCAGAGCTGGCTGGCCCTGCCCCGCCCTCGGGGTGGCTACTCTTACTAGCACCTGGCAGTTGCTCCCCTGCCACTGGTGAGTGCTGCCCTGTGTACACAGAGGTGAATTTGGTGTTGGGGAAACGCCCACTCTGAAACCCACAGATGTCTTTGGAGCAGGTCCCCTCTAGCCCATTGGTCACGCCAGCCCAGACTCTGAGCTTCTCCCCAGGGTGGAGGGGATGGCAAAGTGGAGACACTGTGAATACAGAGGTGGAGTCTTGGAAACTCCTCCGGGGTCCACCTCTGGCCTCTCCCTAAGTCCTGCTTAGAGGCTGAAGCCCCACTCCCCCTCCCTGTCACAGAGAACAAGGGTTTGCTCTGTTCTGGGGGTCAGAGAAGGAGCCTCCCCACTTCATCCAGCATCATTCATGATTCAAAGTTATTACTCAGAATCAGTAAGAACAGACCCGTGGGCTGGTACTTTGCCAGACACAGACAGTGGGCAGGGCCCTTCAATCCTGACTGGTGCGCTGCTTATTTTAAGGGTAAAGCTGTTCAATATAAAACAGCCCGAGACGTCAGGTTCTTCTTTGGCAAAATGAAGTCCTGAACTACATCGTCCAGAAGGTTTTTTTTTTAATCTTAGCTTTTTTTTTTTCTGGTTTAAGAACCAAATCATATTTCCTATGATGTGTACAGTCATGTAGAAAAAAATAAACAAACAACAAAAAACAGCTTCAACGCAGAACAGATAACTAGAACGCACCTACTACCACATTTTCCAGAAAATTTTATTGTTTTCCAAGGTTTGTGGGGCACTGTTAACAGCAAATACCATCATTTTCTACAGGAGGTGTCCACGGAAACCAAGCAGTAAATACCAGTGTGTCATGAAGCCAGGGAAAACACACAGTCATGGGAGGGGAGCAAATGGACCAATGGAGCCCCCTCACGCGCCTCTGACCAGGCTGCCCCAGGCTGGGAGAAGCTGCAAGCCCCCCAGGGGAGGCGAAGCCCCCTCCCCTCCGCCTAACTGTGCTCCTTTCACAAAGCTCTCCCAAGTGCCGACGGGTAAACGTGGAGACAGACCCATAGCTCTGCAGACAGCAGTGTGGGCCATCAGGACCAAACCCTTTCTCTCTCTCACATGCCGTGTAGCCAAGTCATTCCTTGGACAACAAAAGCACATTCTGGAACTCATTTGCCATGCATGTCACCTGCCTCTTTATTTACTTGATGGAGGTACCGGGGGTTGAACCCAGGGATCATGCCCAGGACCTTGAGCCCGCTGAGCGCACGCTTTACCGCTGAGCTCCCCACCCTGACTCTTCTGCTAAGAAATATATTCTCATCCCTCATCAGATACACCAGTCAGAGGGGCTCCAGGAAGTGACAGTAGGATGGAATCAGGCATAAAGAAGATGCTTAATTAATGGAAGTTTTTATCATCTAATGAAAATTCTATCCTTCTTTTTATTTAACGAAAATTCTATCCATTTTCTAGACTTTCTAGTTTTTCACTCACCTTTGTTGTTGAACTCATAGAAATGGAATTTTACTGTGATCTTGTTTGCTTTTTCTGTCTTTTCCTCAGTGATTACTATATAGAAACATGCATATATGTGTGTGCATATGCCCCCACACACATGTGAATACACATATATACCTGTGTGTATTTAGGGTATAAATATTTACTGTATAGGTAGGATAGTTAAAATTCTGCTTATACCACTTTCCTTTTTCTGAAGTGAAATAAAAGTACACGTGTATTTACTTTAAGGATGTTTGGTATCAATCTACATAATTAATCTCTTGGAATACCATAAAAACACTTTTTAAAATGTAAACTCCAGAAACTCAATTACGTAAAGATGGGATAAACTTTTTTTAAGTTTACTTAGCAATTTTGAAACCATCGATCTTTGAATTTTTCCAGTGTCACCACTTTTATTTCCAGTGACTAAAGATTTATGGGATCTGTGGGATGATCCCTTCTTCACAACCTGATTACAGAATGAGGCCAAAGGCAAAAAAAAAAAAGTAATAATAATAATAATAAAAAAACCAGAGAAGACTGTCATTTCTCAGGAAACTAAACAGAAATCTTCAGATTCAAGGAAACATTTCAGATTGCTGGGTGGTTGGGTCAGTCTGGTAAGTCCTGCAAAGTTGATGACTTCATATTTTGCAGCATGAAAAGGGAAAGAAATCCTGGGCTCCTCACCCATGTGGCTGCACCCACCGCCCTGGGCACCACTCCTGAGGCCGGGCGGCTGAGGTCCCCCGTTTGTTGTCTTCTCCTCATCTCACTTTTAAAATGTTCCCCTTGCTCTGTATTTCTTTCCTCATCCTGGTAAAATGACCCCCTCCAGGGGCTCCAATGACCAGGACTCCTACCCAAGCCCTTAGGAGGTTCCTGGGCTCCCAGAAGACTCTGCCCTTCTCAGCAGTTTCAAATGTATCATTCACTGTGGTTCTGCATTTCTTTTTAAAAATTGTTTTAGTTTTAACTTTATTTTTTGTTAGTTTGCATGCTTTTTTAAAAGTTTTTTATAGATTTATTCTGTTTTTATTTTATTTATTTTTTGAAGGGGGAGGTCACTAGTTTATTTATTTACTTATTTATTTAATGGAGGTATTGGGGACTGAGCCCTGGACCTCGTGCATGCTAGGCACACAGTCTACCAGTGAGCTATACCCTCCCCACCCGTTTCCTCTTTTGCTCCAATGTTTTCTCTTAGATTTCTCACCCTGTGACAGAAGGGGCAGAATAGCTTTTTTCCCCCTTAATTTCTTTGGTTTTCTTTTTTTATTGAAATATAGTTGATTTACAGGGATATATTAATTTCCAGCATACAGCATAGTGATTCATTTATACATATACATGTATTCCTTTTCATATTCTTTTTCATTATGGGTTATTACAGATATTGAATGTAGTTCCCTGTGCTATACAGTATAAACTTGTTTACCTATTTTACTTACAGTAGTGTGTATCTGCAAATCCCAAACTCCCAATTTATCCCTCCACTCACCCCGACTTCCATGCATATATTCAGAGATTTTTATCTACCTACTTATTCCAGTAAGCCTCAGTTTCCTCTCTGAAAATGTCAAGAATCAATCATGCATTTCACTTCTTAATTGTATTCATCTTAAAGAAGAAAATCATATAAATTAGGTAAGGACCAGATCCTGTGCTAGTGTGAAAAACCTCCTATTCATATGACTTTGGAAATTTAATAGAACCAAATAGAATAGTTTCAGATAGTTCAGAAACTTATCTGAAAAGCTGTGGTAATCACCCCACATATAGGCAAAACTGATGTCTGACAAGTAGGCACTTAGAGCAATTTATGTTCCCTGGTTTCAATGACAGCTGTTGATATTTTCATTTATTTAGAATTTAAAATATAAAGAAATTACCCATGAAATGTCTTTGTAATACTGTATTAGCATAAGACACGAGCTTAGAACATAAGCTCTTGGTAGGCAGGGGCTGCATTTCTATTCTTTTTTCCTTTTTTTTTTTTTTTCAGTCTCCAAGTCCCTGGCCTCTGGTATGTGACACTAAGGCAGGAACACTGACCCATTCATTCCATTGGGTTGACATGAGAACTGAAGTCCTTCAAACTACACGAGAAAGTGAGAGTTGAAGGCTATGTGCATCCTCTCCCTGCCCCCACCCTCTGCAAACTGTAGGGATATCATGACACGGACAACTTTCCAGTCCGCCTGTGGGCCTTTGGGCACCTGAGTAATTGTGGGCTACTCAGGGCTTAAGTCGTCTGTGGACCTAACCCGGGAGAGACTGCACATTTCACCAGATAGCGAATATGGTCACCTCTTTCAGAGCAGCAATCCAGCAATAATATTCCTGTCATAGGCCAAGAACGCATTTTATATCTCCAAGTTATGACTAACGGGTTCCAAGCACATGTGGTGGAACGTTTCACTGGATACACTTAAAACCTGCCTAATGACTCCTCTAAAACAATGGGTCCTGCGCTCAGTGATTTAAAAGTTGATTGATGCTGCCTCCATGTTGCCAGAAGTATTTGCTCCACCACTTCACTTGGCACAACTCCACGTATCCTGCAGATTCCAGCTGAATAGGATCTTCTCAGACTGTCTGTGAGTCCCACAGGCAAAAAGGCACAAGCTTTTCCAGCATGTCTGCACCACACCCATTACAATTTTCAGTTATATCTTTTGCATGCCTACCCCCTTACTATTCAGTGCTTTATGGAGGCCAGGGCTCCATCTAATAATCTTTTTATTCCCACTATTTCCCATGGCATTTAGTTCATGCATAGTAAGGACTAAATGACTGTTGAGTGATGGATGGCTGAATGGGTGGGCGGGTGGATGGATGATGGGTGGGTGGGTGGATGGGTAAGTGGGTGGACGGATGGGTGGGTGGATGGATGGATGGATGGGTAGGTGGGTGGGTGGATAACTGGGTGAGTGAGTTTACAGATACATATATGCTAACATACATATTTCTATACAAATATATGCAGACAGAGTAAGTAACCAAATAGTCATGATTCTACATGTGGTCTTGCAATAATCCTATATAACTAATATTTATACTCTTGAAAGTTTTTTCCTCTTCTTTCTCTGATTCTGGCTATTCACATTACTACAAGCATGACTGACTTTCTCAAAAATAACTGCGAGTGGCTTTTAAAAAATGAAGACACTGGACTTTGAATTCTTCAGAGTAATAAATTAGACGCTATTTTTTTAGAAATTCATTATGATGTGAATCATCCTTCATTTTCTCACATGCTAACCGTTACCACAGTGAGCACTCTGATCTGCCGTAGACACTTGGCACACTAGCTTAATACTGGTTATGCAACTCGCTGTGTTTGAATTCTGTGGTTAAGGAATCTCACTATTTCATTTTGAAATCTGTCTCCAAGTTAGGAGACATACTTATATATCTCAGCCTCAGGAGTGGTCACTGGACTGAATAAAGGACTGTAAAGCAGTATTCGCATATTCTCCAGTAAATCTCCAGCCTTATTTTTACTATCAATCATTCTCTTTGACTAAACATTTTACCTCTCTCAAGGAAGTAACGAGCAGAACTGTAGCTAAGGCTTTCTAGCTCTCCCCACCTGCTTTGTTAAACAGGAGATTAATGAGTTATGAAGTGGTCTCTGACTAGTCCTCCCTTATCACACCCAGCCTGGCCCATAAGTTGTGAGTGCAAATATTGTTGTTCATTTCCAAAGATGTCAGTCTATTTCCTCTCTTCATACTGAAACCCCATGATTTCAGGCCCTCATTAACATAACCCAGAGGATTCCAGCCGCCACCGGGACTCCACAATCTTTCTCCGCCTCCTGCGACGCCTCACTTCTCTACACGTTGTGAGACTAGCCTTCATTTATCAGCCACTTTGTGATGACGCACTGGTCCCCACATCACATGCACCACATACAAAACCGCCAATTGTTATTTATTTGCCTCTTTGTCAGATCAGAACCTTGGACAATTACATTTTTCATTTAAATTTAACACATTTCATTCTGGTTTACAGGTTGGTATTTGGAGAGTTCTGCTCACTTAATACCTGTCATCCAGAAGCTGCTCACTATTCAATGTCTAATTCACACCAGATTTGGGATCATCAGCTAAAGGCCACCTTCCAGTGGTGAGTTCGTGAAGGGAAATACCAACTTTTGGCGTCTCCTGGACTTGTGACCCTCCACCAGGCAGTTCATTTCTGTTCAGACTCCTACACTTTGCAAATCTAGCCTATTCTTCACAATTCAGCAGTTAATTTCTTATTGTCTTGTTTCTTTCAAGCGCCCCTGGGTCCAGCTACCATGGATGTTCCCTGAAGGAAGGGATGATGTCGATGCTTCTGCCCTGTCCCTGAGGCCTCCTTACGCTTAGTGGCCTTCCCTCAGCTCATACTTAATCTCCGATCCAAGGAGGGGAAACGCACATCGCCCACTGCAGCACAGTAAGCCAGAGCCCAAGTAAGTAAACTAGAACCTTGCACTGACCGTAAAGACTTGATGGCAATAAATTCCTATCGTTAGCCAAAGGTTTGGGGAGGGACGATGTGTTATAAGCCAGTTACTCCCTAGTCATCAAAATCATCAGAGAGGCAGTAAATTGGTCACGTGATCATGGCCACGCTACGAGGTGTTGTTTTTATTCAGTTTTATGATGAACAGGAAAGACAGATAATGATGTTTTTCTTGCTGAGGAAATAACATAACAGCCAGTAGAGTCAGGGGTAACTCTGCTCTTATATCATGCTTCACCTCTGAGCCAAGGTAGGAGGACCATCTCTACCCTTTACCAGCTCTGTCTGTTTGGACAATTTTCACGTCCTCTTTCAGCCTGTGTCCTCTTTTGGTCTTCGGGAGATGATGCAGGCTTGGGGAGATGTGGGTGGGAGACATTATGTGGGCTTGGGGAGACTATGTGGGCTCGGGGAGATGATGTGAGCTTGGGAGATCATGTTGGCTTGGGGAGATGATGCGGGCCTGTGCAAATGATGCGGGCTTGCAGATACTACGCCGGCTTGGGAACATGATACAGGCTCGGCTAGATGACGGGGGCTTGGGAAATTATGCGGGCTTGGGGAGATGATTGGCTTGGGGAAAAAATGCGGGCTTGGGGAGACGATGCAGGCTTGGGGAGATGATGTGGGCTTGGGGAAATTATTGGCCTTGGGGAGATGATGCGGTCTTGGGAAGATGATTGGGCTTAGGGAGACGATTTATGCTTGGGGACATGATGCGGGCTTAGGGAGGTGAAGTTGGCTTAGGGACATGTGGACCTGGAAACATGATGTGGGCTCGGCAAGTCGATGTGGGCTTGGGGAGATGTTGCAGGCTTGGGGAGACAATGTTGGCTTGGGGAGATGATGTGAGGTTGGGGAGATCACGTTGGCTTGGGGAGATGATGCGGGCTTGAGGAGATGTGGGCTTGGGGACATGACACAGGCTCGGGAAGATGATGCAGGCTCGCAGACATTTTTCGGGCTTGTGGACATGATGTGGGCTGACTGACACGACAAGGGCTCTGGGACATGACGCCGGCTCAGAGACACAACAGAGGTTCAGGGAGATGACATGGACTTGGAGAGCTGATGTGGGCTTGGGAAGATGTGGGTTTGGAAAGATGTGGGCTTGGAGAGATGAGTCAGACTTGGGGAGATGATGTTGGCTTGGGGAGATGTTGGCTTGGGGAGATGACACGGGATCAGGGAGATGACCTGGACTCGTGGAGATGATGTGGGCTCCCTGATATGGTGTTTGCTCGGGGACATGCCGCGGACTCAAGTACATGACACCGGCTCAGGGAGATGACTTGGGCTTGCAGACATTTTTCATGCTCGCAGACATGAATTGGGCTCACTGATATGACGTGGGCTCGAGGACATGACACTGGGTCAGGGACACAATACGGGTTCAGGGAGATGACGTGGGCTTGGCTAGATGATGCGGGCTTGGGAAATGATCCGTGCTTGGGGAGATAATGTGCCTTTTGGGAGATTTTGCATGGGGGAGATGATGCGAGCTTCAGGAGATGATTGGGCTTAGGGAGATGATGCAGGCTTGGGGAGATGATTGTTCTTGGGGAGATGATTGGGCTTGGGGACATGATGTGGGCTTGGGGAGATGAATGGGCTTAGGGAGATGATGCGGGCATGGGGAGATGATGTCGGCTTTGGGATATGATGTGGACTTGGGGAGATATGTGGGCTTGGGGAGATGATTGGGCTTAGGGAGATGATGCGGCTTGGGGAGATGATGCGGGCTTGGGGAGATGATTGGGCTAATGGAGGTGATGCGGGCTCGGACAGATGATGCGGGCTTGGTGAGATGATGTGGCCTTGTGGAGAAGATTGGGCTTGGGGAGATGATGTGGGCTTGGGTAGATTTGCGGGCTTGGGGAGATGTCGGTTGGAGACATGATGTGGGCTTAGGGAAATGATTGGACTGTGGGAGGTGACTCCGGCTTGGGGTGATGAAGCAGTCTTGCAGATATGCTGTGGGCTCAGCGAGATGATGCAGGCTTTGGTAGACGGTGTGTGCTTGGGAGATCATGCGGGCTGGGGGAGATGATTTGTGCTTGGGGAGATTATGTGGGCTTCGGGAGACTATGTGGGCTTGGGGAGAAGTTTGCGTGGGGAGATGATGCGGCTCCGGGAGATGACACGGGCGTGCGTAAACACTGCAGGCTCATAGATACTATGCCAACTTGGGAAGATGATGCGGGCTCAGCTAGATGATGCGGGCTTGGCAAATGATGCAGGCTTGGGAAAATGATGTGCCTTTTGGAAGATGTGGGCTTGGAGGGATGATGTGGGCTTGGGGAGATGATTGGGCTAACGGATGATGCGGCTTGGGGAGATAATTGGAGTTGGGGAGATGATGCGGGCTTGGGGAGATGATTGGGCTTAGGGAGATGATGCGGGCTTGGGCAGATGATGCGGGCTTGGGGAGATGATGTGCCTTTTGGGAGATGTAGGCTTGGGGAGATGATGTGGGCTTGGGGACATGATGCGGGCTTGGGGAGATGATGCGGGCTTGGGGAGATGTGGATGGGAGACATGATGTGGGCTTGGGGAGATGATTTTACTGTGGGAGATGACTCGGGCTTGGGGTGATGAAGCGGTCTTGCAGATATGCTGTGGGCTCAGGGAGATGATGCAGGCTTTGGGAGATGACGTGGGCTTGGGGAGATTTTTTGTGCTTGGGGACATGATGCAGGCTCTGGGTGGTCAGGTCGGGTTGGAGACATGTGTTCCTGGTAACATGATGTAGGCTTGGGGAGTCAATGCAGGCTCAGGGAGATGATGTGAGCTTGGGAGATCATGTTGGCTTGGGGAGAAGACGCGGGCCTGTGTAAATGACGCGGGCTTGCAAATATTACGCCAGCTTGAGGATATGATACAAGCTCAGCTAGATGATGGGGGCTTGGGAAATTCTGCGGGCTTGAGGTAACAATGTGCCTTTCGGGAGATTTGGCTTAGGGAGATGATTGGGCTTGGGGAGATGATGCGGGCTTGGGGAGATGATTGGTCTTAGGGAGATGATGCGGGTTTGGGGAGATGATTGGGCTTAGGGAGATGATGCGGGCTTGGGGAGATGATGTGGGCTTGGGCAGATGATTGGACTGTGGGAGATGACTCGGGCTTGGGGTCATGAAGCGGTCTTGCAGATATGCTGTGGACTCAGGGAGATGATGCAGGCTTTGGGAGATGACGAGGGCGTGGGAGATCATGCGGGCTTGGGGAGATGATTTGTGCTTGGGGACATGATGCGGGCTTACGGTGTTGAGGTCGGCTTGGGGACATGTGGGGCTGGAAACGTATTGCGGGCTCGGGGAGTCGATGCGGGCTTGGGGAGATGATGCGGGCTTGGGCACATGATTGGACTGTGGGAGATGACTCGGGCTTGGGGTCATGAAGCAGTCTTGCAGATATGCTGTGGACTCAGGGAGATGATGCAGGCTTTGGGAGATGACGAGGGTGTGGGAGATCATGCAGGCTTGGGGAGATGATTTGTGCTTGGGGACATGATGCTGGCTTAGGGTGTTGAGGTCGGCTTGGGGACATGTGGGGCTGGAAACATGCTGCAGGCGTGGGGAGTTGATGCGGGCTTGGGGAGATGATGCGGGCTTTGGAGAGTATGTGGGCTTGGGGAGAAGTTTGCTTGGGGAGATAATGTGGGCTTGGGAATATGATGTGGGCTTGGGGAGATGATTGCGCTTGGGGAGATGATGCGGGCTTGGGGAGATCATTTGACTATGGGAGATGACATGGGCATGCGTAACTGATGCAAGCTTGCAGATACTACGCCGACTTGGGAACATAATGTGGGCTCGGCTAGATGATGCGGGTTTGGGAAATGATGCAGGCTTGGGGAAATGATGTGCCTTTTGGGAGATGTAGGCTTGGGGAGATGATGTGGGCTTGGGGACATGATGCGGGCTTGGGGAGATGATGCGGGCTTGGGGAGATGTGGGTGGGAGACATGATGTGGGCTTGGGGAGATGATTTTACTGTGGGAGATGACTCGGGCTTGGGGTGATGAAGCGGTCTTGCAGATATGCTGTGGGCTCAGGGAGATGATGCAGGCTTTGGGAGATGATGTGGGCTTGGGGAGATCATGTTGGCTTGGGGAGATGATGTGGGCCTGTGTAAATGATGCGGGCTTGCAGATATTATGCCGGCTTGGGGACATGACACAGGCTCGGCTAGATGATGCGGGCTTGGGAAATGATGTGGGCTTCAGGAGATGATTGGGTTTAGGGAGTTGATGCGGGCTGGGGAGATGATGTGGGCTTGGGGAGATGACTGGGCTTGGGGAGATGATGTGTGCTTGGGGAGATGATGTGTGCTTTGCGAGACTATGCGGGCTGGGGGAGATCATCGGGCTTGGGGTGATGATGCTGGCTTGTGGAGATGTGGGTGGGAGACATTTTGTGGGCTTGGGGAGATGATAGGACTGTGGGAGATGACTCGGGCTTGGGGTGACGAAGCAGTCTAGCAGATATGCTGTGGGCTCAGGGAGATGATGCAGGCTGTGGTAGACGACGTGGGCTTAGGATATCATGCGGGATGTGGGAGATGATTTGTGCTTGGGGACATGATGTGGGCTAAGCGTGATGAGGTCGACTTGGGGACATATGGGCCTGGAAAGATGATGTGGGCTCGGGGAGTTGATGCGGGCTTGGGGAGATGATTGGGCTAACGGACATGATGTGGCTTGGGGAGATGATTGGAGTTAGGGAGATGATGCGGGCTTGGGCAGATGATGCGGGCTTGGGGAGATGATGTGGGCTTGTTGAAATGATGCTTCTTTGGGGAGATGATGCGGAATTGGGGAGATGATCAGGCTTGGGGAGATGATCAGGCTTAGGGAGATGATGCGGGCTTGGGGATATGATTGGTCTTCAGGAGATGATTGGGCTTGGGGAGATGTTGCGGACTTAGGGAGATGATGTGGGCTTGGGGAGATGTGGGTGGGAGATATGTGGGCTTGGGGAGATGATTTTACTGTGGGAGATGACTCGGCCTTGGGGTGATGAAGCAGTCTTGCAGATATGCTGTGGGCTTAGGGAGATGACGCAGGCTTTGGGAGATGACGTGGGCTTGGGGAGATGATTGCGCTTGGGGAGATGATGCGGGCTTGGGGAGATGATGCGGGCTCGGGGATATGATGCGGGCTAGTGGAAATGATGTGTTTTGGGGGAGATGATTGGGCTTGTGGAGATGATGCAGACTTGGGAAGATGATGTATGCTTGGGGAGATGATTGGGCTTGGGGAAATGATGTGGGCTTCGGAGACTATGTGGGCTTGGGAAGATGTTTGCTTAGGGAGATAATGCAGTCTTGGGGAGATGATGCGGTCTTGCGCAGATAGTGTGGGCTTGCAGATAGTGTGGGCTTGGGGAGATGATTCGGGCTTGTGGAGATGATGCAGGCTTGGTGAGATGATGCAGTCTTGCGGAGATGATGTGGGCGTGGGGAGATGATTGGGCTTCGGGAGTTGACGCGGGTTGGGTAGATTATGTGTGCTTGGGGAGAATATATGGCTTGGGGAGTTGTTTGCTTGGGGAGATAATGTGGGCTTGGGGAGATAATGCAGCTCTGGGAGATGACACGGGTATGCTTAAATGATGCAGGCTCGCAGATACTGCACCGACTTGGGAACATGATGCGGGCTCAGCTAGATGATGCGTACTTGGGAAATGATGCAGGTTTGGGGAAACGATGTGCCTTTTGGGAGATGTGGTCTTGGGGAGATGATGTGGGCTTGGGGACATGATGCGGGCTTGGGGAGATGTGGGCTTGGGGACATGACACAGGCTCAGTAGATACGTGGGCTCGCAGACATTTTTCGGGCTTGTGGACATGATGTGGACTGACTGACATGACATGGGCTCTGGGACATGACGCCTGCTCAGGGACACAACACAGGTTCAGGGAGATGACGTGGACTTGGAGAGCTGGTGTGGGCTTGGAAAAATGTGGGTCTGGAAAGATGTGGGCTTGGAGAGATGATTCAGACTTGGGGAGATGTTGGCTCAGGGAGATGACGCGGGCTCAGGGAGATGACCCGCGCTCGTTGAGATGATGGGAGCTCCCGGGTCGGCTGGAGAGAGGACACGGTGACTATGACCATCACCACGGCGATGACCAGAGCCGCCACTGGCTGTGGCCCGAGCACTAAGTGTTTTATGTGAATTAACTTATTGAAGCTTCACACAACCCCAGGGCCTGAGTCAGTTTTATCGTCTCCATTTTACAGATGAAGAAATGGAAACACAGAGAGATTAAGCAGCTCACCCCAGGCCACAAGCTGTGAGAGCAGTGGCGTGTGGATGCACATGCTCTGTCTGACTCCAGAGTCCAGCTCCCACTGCTGCCCCGAGCGCGCAGCGGCTGCCGGCCGCATGGCTGGGCCCAGCGCTCCCCGCAATGTGCTCGGAGGACTTGGCCTTGAGTCTGCTCAGCTCCGAAGTCCACGCCCTGAATCCCTATGCTTGTCGGCCTTCCTGCGTGGTTACCACCATCCCTCAACCATTTCCACACACCGTGACCTCCGGTATCCTGGAGAACAAAGCCCTACAGCATCCCCAACTTTCTAAACTTCCAGGAGATATGAGGTCCCCCCCACCAGCAGCCACTTGCAGGACTAATTCTGTGCCTGCTCCTGCCTGATCAGCCTTAACAGGATCAGTGCCATCTCTCAAAACTGAATTTGGCTTCTCCATCTTCTACTGATTTTATTGCAAAGGTTTTTATGGGCAAAGGTATCTCTGACATACACAGGTTGCCCTCCAGACCAAACCGTCCCTCCCCGCTGTCCGACACTGCAGCAGTAAGCAGTCCAAACTGGCATGCAAGAGCCCAGGGACACCCAGGGGCCCCGGGGTCGTCAGGCACGGTGAGGGGAGCCAGCTTGCTCCTGCGTGAGTCATCCCCCGTTTGTGGATATTTCCCGCAAGTCACCCCAACGCGTAGCTGGAACAGTGACTGTGACCCTCAGCAGCCTGGTGGCAAGAACAGGAGCTAAAAGGTCAGGAAGTCCTGAGTTCAAACCCCACCCTGCCACTTCCTGGCTGCGTGACCTTCCCCGGTGACTCCGCCACTCCGGGCCTCTTGTTCCTGGTCTGTATAAACACCACGGCGACGCCCGGCGCGTAGCGCTGTAAAGAGACTCTGGAAGATGCTGGGGGCTGGGCAAGCGTATTCCCTCCCCACTCCACCCCTAGCAGTCCTTGCAGACCACCTGGCCCAAGGGCTGCAAACAGATGGCTCCTGGCTGCATCGCGCCCGGCTGCCTCGCTCGGCCCACGCAGGCTGGAAGGCAGTGTGACGAGGCCGGGGTTGCTTCAGCCCAACACGACAGCAGCGCAAGCCACAGTCCCCGGTCACGTATGTGAGCTGCCTGCAGCCCTTTGCCAATGATCGAGTTTGGGACCCAAACACCTGACCATAAAAAGACAGGGATTGTGCATTTCAGAGGTTTTACTAACTGGGGGTGGGGTGAGGGCTTCGTTTCTTCACTTCTTTGAGTGCAAGGAAGCTGCATACGGAAGGAGAATCATGGTGCAAAAAGACAGAAACGTCTCTGTGCTTCTGAGCGAGGACTAGCCGGGCAGATGTCTGCACCCAGCAGTTTCTGCTGTGACATATTCTGATGACCCTGCATAAGCCAGAGAATGTCCACTAGGCTGACAGCTAGGCTGCAAGGAGCACTCCTGCGCAGTACCTTCACATCCACGGCCTGGTAGCTTCAAAAACCTCTCCTCAGGCCTCTTCAGGGTGACTCCCAGTAATCTCTGCAACACCTAAGAAAATTCCAGAATATTCCAGTGTTCGTTGCCTAGATGAGATATGACACATTGGGATCATTTGCACGTCTGCACCAGCAACCATGCACTTTAATCTGACTGGAACCAATTTAGAGGGATTTAATTAAATTTGCAAAAAGACAGCATGGCAGAGGAAGTTCAGCCTGCTCACCTGTTAACCAAATATTCAAAGAACAAGTGAGGTGACGGCTCATCTCCTACAAAAGCACAGCTTTGTAAGTAGACTGGTGAGATTGTAAAGTTTTAGAAAAACAAAGTTCTAAATGTACAACTGTCACCAACCCAAGCGGCTCAGCGGGCCTTTCTGAGCACGAAGGCTCCTGCTTGCTCCAGACATTCTCACCTTGACGCGATGTTCCCAGGGAAGCCCTCATGTGTCCCAGAACCTGAAGCAGGAGTAGCAGACCTGCCACCCCTGAGTGGCCACGAGGGCTCAAGCCCAGCGGGGGGGACGGCACCAGATGCTCCCCGAGGACCACACCCCGACCCCGAGAGCCAATGTTTCCTGGGCGTGGGTTCTGCCACCTCTGGCTGCAGAGCTCCGGGCACATTCCCTGACCTCTCTGCACCTCAGCTTCCTCACCTGTGACAAGTCAGTGACAACGGACCTACCTTACAGGGACATGTTGAAGATTGAGGTAAACTGCTCGGAACAGTACTTGACCCAGAGGATTGCCCAGAAAACGTTGGTTACTATCCTGAGGAGTCCCTGCCCCATCTCCAAACCCAACCCCGCCCCTTCCCCGGGCCAAAAGGACAGAGTTCCCCTACCCCACCCCCACCCCCACCAAGCACTTGACTTGGAAGAGCAGGGGACATTCCTTCCCCACCCCCACCCCCGAGTTGAGACTAATTTTCCCCTCAATGCGGTCTTAACCCACCCCCACTGCCAGGCCTGGCAACCAGCCCACAGGGAGGCAACTGGACCTTTGCAAAGAGCACTGGAGTTGGAGTCAGACCTGGGCTTCAATTCCAGCTCTACCTCTTCCCAGTTGTAAACAAAGATCATGCCACCTTCCTGAGCCTCAGTTTCCTCATTTGTAAAATGGAAATTAACACCACCCATCTTGTGGAACTGATGTAAGGATCAATGAAAACTTGTCCACCAGCCATGAGCCCCGTGGCCATGGAAATACTGATGACACCTGCACAGCACCCCCACCTTTTCACTGGCCCTCACCAGCCGTCTGTGAGGCAGGCAAAGCAGGCGCTCATGTTCCCATTTATCAGATGAGAAAGTTGAGGCCCAGAGAGGTTATACAGTCCACGTCAGCCCTCTCTCATTGAGCAAAAGGCTCTGCAGGTGAGAAAACAAACCTGCTGGATAAAGGAGTGAGTGGACGGATGCACCAGGGCTGCAGGAGAAAACTAAGGGGTGCGTGGATTTATTCAGGCAATGGCTGATTAACGGGCTCAAAGCACCGAGGCCCTGCCAAGAGAATGCTGGAAAACTGCGCTGGCTGCAGCTCAAGACCTGCCGGAGGAAATGGAGCTGCAGGCAAGGGCTGGTTCCAGAGGTCCCCGGGAGCCAGCCTGGGTCTCATATGCAGGAGCCTTGGGGGCTTGGGTGGGCAGTGCTGTCAGGCTTACACTCGCTGGCCAAGGAGAACGTGGAGCGGGGAGCCCGTGACCCCCAGCCCGAGGCCCACGAGGTGCAGAAAAGGTCCTGGCAGAGGCCCCCCTCACCCTTCAGTGGGGGACATGCAGCCCCGGCAACTCCCACTACACAAGAGCACAGAGGAGCCGCCTACTCTCCATTTCCACGGGAATCCCCTTGAAATACCCCTCCAACGGCTGTTCTTCTCTGCGGAGGAAGAGCTCAGGGTAAATGTGATGGAGGGAGGCGGGCACTCACTGACACCAGGATGCCATGGAAATTTCAAAACCCAGCCCCACATGACCCCCTCTCACCAGCAGAGATGACCAGGGCCCGGGGGCAGGCTTTGCCTTCACTCCCGCCTCTGTGGGGGCACCACGACTGTTTCTGTGGCAAATGAACAAGGAGGAAATTGGCAATCGCACGTAAAACAGCATCCATCTCTCTTGCAGAAGACTCCCTGCCGGCCAAGAAGGCTGGGTGTGCAGGGATACAGCCTGGGGTCAAATCCTGCAGCGTGACCCAGATGAGCCCCTGACCTTAGAGCCCCCCTTTTCTCCTCTTCTCAAGTGCCTGCGGTGAGAGCAACAGGATACAGCAGCCCTGCACATCCTACGTCACTGGCTCCCTCACCCCAAGTGCAATGGGGATGCACTGCGTCATCACCCTAAAACAGCCCAGAAGAAGTTCTCTGGTTCCTGAAGCAAATATCCGCTGAGCCCCCCTGGGGGCAGGAGGGTGGCTGGCTCCCTGCATGCCCTCCTGGGACGTGGTGGCTGTCACACACAGATGGAGAAGGAGAGCATGCACAGCTCAGCGGGGTCTCCAAAGGCTACCAGCTCCCAAGAGGGGTCATTCCCACAAGTGTTTACTGGGCACTGCGCCAGACCCATTTGCAGTCCTCTGCACCCGTTTTCCACTTAGTTCTCACAGCCACCCTCCAATTTAAGACATGTTATCCCTGCTTCGCAGATGGGAACACTGAGGCCCCAGAGGTCACCTGGAGAGGGGTGGCCAGCTAGAACCCAGGCCCTGGTCTCCCAAGGATAGCAGGTAGTCCTCATAACAGTCACCCTGGGACACCACAGCCCTGCCTGGGCCGACCCACCCTGCTGAGCTCCAAGCTTCAGAGCTGAAAGCTCAGGCTCAGGACCCACCAGGACCTCGGGGTGGGGCCCTCCAAGGCTGCTGTTCCATGTCCCTGTCCTTTTGGGTCTGATTACTCTGCCCCTCCCACAGTCCCATGGCTACTCAGCCCTCCCATCACACCACCTGGCTCCTGGTGACCCACAGGGCAGCAAGGCGGGGCCATGGAAGCCAAGTGACCCTCCCCAGGGCCTTTAGCTGGGACTCCTGGAGCAGAGCCACAGATGGAAACTGCCACTTCCAAGCCCCTTTCCTCTGTGTCTGGCTGGCCCCTCAGAGCCACATACAAGCAAAGGGACCACAAGGCAATGGTTGTGACACCAAAGGGACATGTTGCAGCAAGAGACACCTGCATGAAGCAGGGGAAGGCCATTCACTGGTTAACCCAGAAAATCTCGGTTAGCCCGGGATAATGGGCCAGGGGGGACCCCAGCAGATGATGGAAATGTCCCCGATGATGACCCCTCCAGCACAGAGCCCCTTGTAGCCCCCGCTGACCTCCCTGCACTTGGCCTTAGTAACCAACCAGCCAACCTCCATCCCTAAGAGTTGTCCCTGCAGAACCCTGACCAGGCTCTAGTGACCAAGCACACCTTAGGGCGGGGACAGGACACAGCCCTCTGCACAGCGTCTTCCCACACGGGCAGCCGGGAGCGCAGAGTAGGCCCCGAGAACGCTTCCAAAGCAAAGACTCTGAGCGGGGTAGAGAGCCCTACACCCTGATGCCGGTGAGGACTGCAGAGACCCACACCACATGCTTGGCTACATTAATCGGAAAAAAAGCACACACACCCTTTGACCCTCCAATACCCACTTGTAGGAATGAATCCTCAGATACATGGCACGAGCATTCACTTGTAGGATCACGTGAAATGGAGGAAAAATAAAAACTAGACACAACTTAAAGTCTCTCAATAGGTGACTGTTTAATCAACTGTCCCCCATTCCTGCAGTGAGGTCTCTGCGGCCATGAAAGACAGCAGGGCAAGGCACCACGAGGTCCTACTGCAGAGCACAGGGAACTCTGTTCAACACCTTGTAACAGCCTGTAATGGAAAAGAATATGAAAAGGAATATATATATATATATATACACACACATACACGTGTATGACTGAATCACTATGTTATACACCAGAAACTAACACAACACTAAACTGACTGTACTTCAATAATTAAAAAAAAGAGAGAGAAAAAAAAACAGGGCAAGCTCCATGTGCCAATTCAGAAACAATTACACCACTGCCCTGCTCTAATATTAATTACCATAAGAATATATGGCTTCGATTTTTAATAATAAATGATGTTTGATCTTGAATGTAACAAGCCACTGCTAATGAAATTTCACTAAGTGTGTACTGGAGAGGAACAAAAATACAGAGCTGTACAGACAGGGGGCGTTCGACCCTGCGGCCCCCTGCCCCCAGCTGGCCCCCTGCCCCTCCGCTGCCCTACCCCGGGCCTCCACGGGGAGGGGCTCCCCCATCAGGACATCCAGCCCCCGCGCACGGCAGGGCGAGGTGCACAGCGCAGACAGGAGGACGACAGATTCGGCAGGGAAGCGAATCTCTAAGTCCTGGAGCTCCAGGTCACCTGAGCCCCTGCCCGAGAGTTCTGGAAAATGGGCGATGTCTCCCACAGGGCCTGTTCTGAGAGACCGGAATCTCCTCTTCCACTTTCAGCAGACATCAGATGCTGGGGGGCTACAATTTCTAGAGAAACGGCGGGTCCTGATAGCGGGAATGGGGCCCCCAGGGCCAGTGAGGAATGAAAAGAGGCTGATCCCAACCTGCACACAGGCTGCCAGCAGAGCTTCTGAGCTGAGTTTCTGCAGGATCCCCCTTCATTTTCTTTCATCGAGATGGCTCTGGGGGGTGGAGTTTCCTGCAGCAGCAAAATCAGCTCCAGGAGATGCAGGGTGTGGTGGACGCGGCACTTGCTTTAGAATCACGCAAAGCTGGGGCTGAATACCGTTTCCACCTCCCTGCTGGCTGTGCAACCCTGGGCAAGAAGCCTGACCTCTCTGAGCCTCAGCTTTCTTATCTACAGGATGGAGTGGGTGGTACCAGCACTAACTGCAGAGGCTGTCGAGATAAGGATGGAGGTGCCTCGGACTAGTACCCCGCTCTATTCCAGAAACAATGGCTTTCCCATGCTTGCATCAACACTCCCATTTTAAATCTGAACAAAGGCTTTATCTCTCACTTTATTGGGCAAATGGCTACCCAGTTCATTTGGGTCAGAGAAAGATCAAGCAATGGCTCAGCTGCACTCTCAAAGCTGGGCAAGTGCCTGAAGGAAAATGCCAGATGATTCGCATAGTGGGTCAGGCTGGGGGATTCTGGCCCTTCGGCATCCCAGCCAATAAAGACGGAAGGCTGATGGCAGAGCTGGCCAACAAACCCACCTGTCATCCTGGACACGGTACCCATCCCGGAGCCCCGGGTGTAAGGAGATCCAGGCAGACCTGAGCGAGGGCTGAACGGGCATCTGCAGGCCTGGGTTTGAATCCCAGCCTGCTCACTTAGGAGCTGTGAAGCCCCCGCCTCCATTACCTTGTGTGTCAATTGGAGATAACAATTCCACATTCCACGGGGCAGGGTGTTAGGAGGCCTTGAACTGGGCCTGCTCCTGCCTACCCTTCATGTTGACTCATCCCTGCTGACCCTTGGAACCCACTTTCCATCTCCCTCAACTCCAGCTCCTCTCTTAGATCTTAGAATTGTTCAGGGTCCTGTCTCTCCCATATCCCCAACACTAATCTCAATTTCTGCACAAAGCAGGCACTGACAGATAACATGCTGAATGATGTCACTTTTTCCAGGAAGCCTTCCCTGACTTCCCACCACCCCAGCCACACTGGGCAGCCCGTCCAGCCCCTAGGCTTCTCACCGTCCCAGGACTGACCCCTTGTCATCTTGTCTGTTCTGGGGACTCCTTGGGGCACAGACCTTGTCTGTCATACCCAGGGCCATATTCCCCACTCCCAGAGAAGCACGTGACACACAGTATGTCCTCAGTAAACTGCGGGCTGTCTGGGTGAACCAATGCACAAAGATGCCTGCACATCTAACGTACATTCTCTCAAACCCGCCGGGGTCTCCCCGTCCTAAGTTCTCCTCTTCGGGATGTTTCCTCTCCTGAACACTCCATGCTCCCCAGCTAAACCCACCTTCACACTGTGACGAATTCCATCTACAACGCAAACACTGAAGGTGGCTTCTCGTCCGTTTCCTGGGTTTTCCGTGTTCTCTGCAATGCACGGATATCGCCTCTGTTGAGAGGGTGGGAATGGGCAGGCCAGCTGGGGTGGGGGCCCCTTTGTTCCTTTTCTGTGAGCAGCCCTGGAGAAGGGGCCTCGGGTTGTAAATCCAGCCAAGCGTGGTTTAAGGAGAAGGTGCTGCACAGCTGATAGGTTTTTACAGCTGCCCGGTTACAAAGCCGAAGCATAAAGACTCCTCAGCCGCCTCCCGGGGCCTCAGCGGTCCCACGCCCGCCACCAGGTTGGGGTGGCCAGGCGGAGGGAGGAGGAAGGATGCTGTCTCCTTTGTGTCCCCCCACCCCCAAATACACTAAGTGCCCTTCGCCCTGCCCCCCCCGGCCCCAGTCTGCCGAGGGATTAGGGTTGCTTTAGGGGCCTGAGCAACGGTACCCCTGATCCTGTCCAAGTGTGAGATTCCCCCGAAGGGGAGAGGAGTCAGGCGTGTAAAGTCAAGCTCAGCAGAACCCTGGATCCAGGGAAAGGCCCTCCCGGGGGAGGATGGAAGCCCTGACGCGCGTGGGACTCGCTATCCCGGAACCCAGAAACGGCCTCACACATGGCGCAGGCAGCACCAACCCAACCCAGGCCTGTACTTGTCACAACGTGTCCCAGACCCACAAACCAGAGGGCCCCCGGCCCCCAGCCCCCGCCCAGGAGGAGCCTGTGACAGTGAGGGTAGAGGGGGTCAGGAAGAGCCCTCCCCCGGAACGAGGGCCCCCAGCAACCTGCACGCGTGATGGGAGGGACCGGGTCCCACTGCTCGTCCAACATTGTTGAAAAAAACAGACCTGTGCCTCCCTTACATGTATAAATGGATCCAGCCACCTCCTCCTCCCGGGGGGCCATCTGTCCCTTCAGAATGACTTGCACGTCCTCCAGTCAGATCCCCAGCGTGTGAACGTGGGGCTTTAATTCTCAGGGCACAGCTGGCTCTCCTCACTTCCCAGTTTCACTCTCGTCCCATCTCAGTCCTTCTGGATCGTCCCCCTGTGTCTTCATGGGACCCGGCTCTGGGGGTGTGGGCCTCATACCCACAGGCCACCTCTGCCTACAGATGCCTTCACTTCAGAGAACACACTGGCGTCCGTGCCTCAAGGCAGAATCTTCATTCTACAAATGAGAAAACTGAGGCCCAGGGAGGCCATGCAGCTTCCCCAGGATCACACAGCCAGTCACCCGTGAGGCCTGGCCACGCACAGTCGTCTCCAGGCCCAGTGCCATCACCTGTCATCACGCACAGCCCCTTACAACGATGCCACTCCAACCCCTGAGCTTTAAGCCACTGCCCCAATTTATCTTGGACCTGCTGTCCAACTGTCCCCATATGGACACACATACGTAGCCAGTAAAGGGCCCCAGTTTAGAGTGATGAAAATTGGGTCACTGGTAGGGAAGGTGACAGAACAAGGTTTGCCTGCGGTTCACACGGTGGATCACAGGGGCTCCCAGCTCCAACAAAGGCTCCCAAGCCTGGGGCCCAGGAGTTTCCTGGAAGCAAAGTCATCAACCGAGCCCTTGGCATGAGGCCACATGGACCCTGGGGGCCCCGCTGTCCTGCCAGATGTCCTGGCCTGATGGTCTCCTGGAGACGCAGTTCACCCTCTGGCCCAGCGCTGATCACAACCCTCTTGGAACATCTCAGGACTGCAGGAGACCGCAGGGCTGAGCTGGCTGTGCTGCCGCCCATGCCCGGCTCCAGCTCCTTGTGGCTGCACTACAGGATGCCCTTGGTGGTTAAAGGGCAGGGCTGGGATTGGGGTGGGTCAGAGCTGAAGGTCAAGGACCTCAGAGCCACCCATCCTGGAGCTTCCTCCCCTGGGATGCTGACAAGTGTGGACGGGTTGAGTGTGGCTCCCTTCACTTGGGGTTCCACTGCTCAGTAGAAAGATGAACATTGGATGGGACCTTTCTGAGTCTCAGGTGCACCTAACATGTCACCTCAGCCCACCTTTGAGGAGACCCCCAAGAGTCCTCTGGCCCTGATCTACAGCGGAAGGTATGGAGGCACAAGAGGGGCCACGGCAGGTCAACTGCACATGGGCAGTGGACGCAGAGGAAGGCTGGCCCCAGGGTGACCCAATCCTTCTCTGTGACCTTCCACTCTGCAGATGTAAAGCACCAGGGACAAAGCATGGAGGGAGGAGCCTCGAAGGGAAGGAGTGGGAATTAGAAGTCATCGGAAAGGCCCCAGTGCACCCCAGCTCTGCCTCCTCCTGGCCAGGGGAGGTGTTAACCTCTAGGACCCTCAGTTTCCTCATCTATAAAATGGAGTGAACCATCATCACCTCTAGGGCTGTTCACAACTCAGTGAGATGAGGCACAAAAAACATTATGCCCTGGTTGGCAGGAGTGGGTGGTGGATCTGCCCATGCCACGCTCCCAGGTGGGGCAGAGGAGGGCCTTTGGGAAGCCATCCAGTCAGGAGCATGCAGTGTGTGAGGAGGCGCAGGGCGGGGTTCTTCCCCACCACTCCCTCTTGCACAAGTCATCCTTGTGGTTTCGTCTTCTCCCCAGCGAACCTCAGGCTTTCAAAGATCTAACCTCTCCAGCTGCACAACATGGATGAATCTAGAAGATATTATGCTCAGTGAAACAAGCCAGACACAAAGGACAAATAGTGTATGATTGCACTTAGACGAGGTCCCTGAATATGCACATTCACAGGGACAGGGAACAGGTTGGAGGTTTCCAGGAGCGGAGTGAGGGGCGTTACTGTTTAGTGGGGACAGAGCTTCAGTCCAAGTATAAAAGCATCTTGGAGCTGGTTAGTGGTGATGGTTTGACATTATGAATGCAATTAATGCCACTGAATTGTACACTTCAAAATGGCTAGAATGAAAAATAAATGAAATGATTAGAATGGTAAATTTCATGTTATATATATCTTACCACAATTTAAAAAAAATTGAGTAATATGCAAAAATAAAAAACCCACTGAATTGTACACTTTAAATGAGTGAATCGCATGGTATATGAATTATATCTTAATAAAGCTACTTTTTTTAAAACTGAAGGTGTGAATCCTGGCTTCTGGGGCCTCTGATTGACCAGGATCTGAAGGGGCGGGTTGAGCCCATCCACAGTGGCCAAACCAAGGTGCCTGCCTGTCCTGTGACCTGCACCCTGGTGGACAGACTCTTTCCCTTAGCTTTGCAGACCTTTGCAGAGGAAAGGGGGACCCCCACACTTACTCTGAGGCCTGGAGCCTGGGGGGAGCCTCTAATGTGGCCCAAAGCCCCCTCCCTACCGGCAGAAGAGAAGGGCCTGGAAGGGAGAGGTCGTTGCCTGGGACTCACAGCAATGATTTTAGGTGATCCTAAGGCCCACCTCTCGGTCAGAACAAGACAGGAAGAGAGCCCTCCCTCGCTGTGAGACTTGGCATGCCCCTACTCTGAGCTCCTGCCTCCCCATCTGTTGAATTGGGACAACATTCTGTCCCAGGGACAATGCCTAGACATTGCCCACCCAGCCCAAGGCAGGCACATGTGCACTCTTGCCAAAAGGCAGGGTGGCTCTCTTCCCTTCCATCACATTCACCCAGAGAATAGTACCCGTCACCCAGTGGATAGATGACACATGGACCGTGTCTGGGACCAGGCCACCATACTGTGATGGTTTCCAGTAAAACTGCTTCCTCGAGGCTGCGCAAATAAGATGATCTGGGAGGTCGGCGTGTCCTTAGTGACAAACTGAGCAGTAAAAACCAGCCTGCTCACCTGTTGCCTTCTACAGTCTTCCCCCCACCGCAGGGAGCTGCCAAGAAAGCAAGTCCAGTCCCACCCAAGGCCATCATCCCAGATGTGGGCATCGCACTGCCACATGCAGCGGGGGAGGGCTGGGAAGGGGTGACTGACAGGCTGTACCCCCAACCCGACCACCATTTGTACTAGTAACTTCCACCTGGTGCACATACATGGAGGCAGGTCTACGGGAAATCTTGTCTGCCTCCTAAAAGAAACATTTACGCATCTCGTTTTCCGTATTTATTTTTTTCAGTTTCATCAAGATGTAATTGACACAGACCACTGGGGAAGTTGAAGGTACACAGTGTGTTGATCTGACACACTTCCACTGTTGCAAAATGATGACCACCATAGCTACCGCTTCCCTTCCATCAGATTCTTACCATTTCTTTTTTTGTGGCGCAAATTTTTAAGATCTACTTTCCTTAGTAACTATATAATCAAGTATGTAATTTTTGATAATTAAAATTATCAAAATAAAAATATGAAAATGAACATACTGTGGATATGCATGACTGGGACATTGTGCTGAACACCAGAAACTGACACATTATGACTGACTTCACTTCAATAAAATTTTTGTTTGAATTAAAATTATCAAAATAATCAGACCTATATAATTATATATATAAAACACATAATGCAGTGTTACTAACTACAGTCACCATGCTTTCGATTATGCTATACATTATAGATTGTATTGTATGATGCATAGATCATACATTGTTTCCCCAGAATTTATTCATCTTATAACTGGATACTCTGACCAACATCTCTCGGTTTCCCCTACTCTCAGCCCCTGGAAACTACCATTCTAGCCCTTGTTTTTCTGAGTTTGGCTTTTTGAGATGCCACATGTAAGGGAGATCGTATGGTATTCGTCTTTCTCTGTCTGACTTCACTTAGCACAGTGCTTTCAAGTTTCATTCACACTGTCGCAAACTCTGTCTTGAAATAATGGTACAGGATGCCTTTCGTATTTCTGAAAAGAGAAATGGTCAGGAGGACAAGTCCTCTGCTTCCCCTGACTGGACAGGAGGACACGGGAGATGCAGCAGCTCCAAGGTCAGACACAGCCGCGGGCAGACCTTGGCTCAGCCGGCTGTCTGCAGCAGACCACGCTCCTCAGAGGGGGTCACAGCACCGTCTCCCATCCCATTTGCTCTCCACAGTGTGACCCGGCCTTTCCCGAATTCAAAGTTGGAATCTAACACCCCTCCAACCTGGGCTGGCCTGCGACTTGACTGAACACAAGTCACACAACTGGTGATGTGAGACTCTGAGGAGGTCAGCAGGTCAGGTGCCCCACCTGGTCCCTGGGGTGCTTGATTTGGAAAAGACAGCTGCCACCCAAGGAGTCCCCGTGCTCTGAGACTGCCATGCTGGAGAGGTCACATCGACAGTCCCTGGGGAGCCCAGCCTCCCAGTCAGCCCCACCACACACAAAACATGCAAGTAAAACCATCTTGGACCCTCCAGACCAGCTCACCCATCAGCTTAGAAAGGAGACCTAGCAGCTGCCACGAACGACAGGTTTGCCCAAATTTCTCACCCACAGAATCCAGGGGACGTAACAAAACAGCTGTTGTCTTAGGTCACTGAATTTTGAGCAGTTTGTTACGTAGAAATAGTAACCATGATACACCATGTGGTCTTGCGACCTGACCTCTCTGGGGTTCTGTGTCCTAGTCTATAAAAAGAGGTCATTCTCACCACCTCCCAGGTGTATAAAGTTCCAGTGAGATGATGAAACATACGTCTCATGACATTGTAGCAGTCAAGAAATGGAAGCCTCGCTCCTCATCACCATCATCATCATTTTATCACGAAGACAAGATAGTCACACACACGGAGAAAAGTTCACAGCATGATTCTGCTTCCGCACAGCCAAAGCCCCATCACCCATCAAACACACGTCAAGACAGTGGACACAGCTTAAGTCACCGTGTGCTGGAGCTGCAAGTGATCCTTTTTTTTGTTTTTAAAGCGAGAGAGACAGAGACTGATGGATTTGCTGTAATCTATAAATTACTCCAAAGCTGTGTTATACATAAGGAATTACTCTTTTAAAGATCATGCAAATGACATTTTTTGGTAAATTAGATTTTTAGTTTAGTCAACAACATGATATTTGAATCTTAATTCAAGCCCCTTAAAAACACTCCTATCCTTTCGCCAAGAAACTGCATTCCCAGATACCCAGAGACAGGAAAAACCTGAAACACACAGAAGTGGACGTTCCCAAGGGTGCGCATCGCATCTTTATATGAAACACCCGAAGTCGGGAAAACGGTGTCCAAGAGTGGGAGGTCTCCCCACCTCTACCGCCCTTTCTCACCTCCGAGCTCCTGTCCGTAACATCCCCCTGGCATGTAAGGGGGGTCTCCCCTTGTTTCCCATTTCAGTCTTCCCAGGTCCTGAAATGACTCTAATCCTTTTCTTCAGATGAGTCAGCAAGCACATCCATGAGGTGTCATGGGAACTCATTCAGAGACTGATGTAAAGTAGCCCCCACCAGCTGCTCTCTTCCTGCCCAGCCGGTACTGGGAAAGGGCTTGTCTGCCTCGTGTGTGCTTCCCTGTGCTCACGTTACTTGAATGTTCTCACCTGTAAAAGCGTCACGTGACAGAAATTGACAAGTAGAAAGAATTTTCACTGCAGCCTGGAAGAAGGTAATTTTGGATTTTAAAAATCTACCTAGGAACAACACTATACACCTGAGTGTGCTTGCAAAGTGGAGAGCTTGAGGAGTGTGTGCACCCTGTCCTCCTTGAAAGAAGAGGACAGAGGGGGAGGTGGCCGAGTTCAAAGGGCACCAAAGACACACGTTCTATAATGTGAAGCTTTGTCCAAGGCAGGCTCAGGCAGCAACTCCTCCTAACTCCCTGTGCACTCAGCCATCTAAGCCTGCTCCTCTCCCGCAACCCAGAATTCAGCGCGATTAGTGACGTGCTGCTCCGAAATATGGTATCTTGGCATACTGAGTACCTTAAGCTAAAGGAATTTGAGAAATAGCAGGTGCAAGGACTCTGCCCTCCCTCTTCCCATGAAGCAGATCCTAAGACCACCTTAGGAGAGGTGCTCCCTCTATTCCCAGAGGAGAGGGGCACCCTCATCTCCAAAGACGGAGGGACACAGAGAAGCATCCAAACACACAGGTCTTGCTAAGTTTCCCCAGTTTCTCGTCCTTAGCTCGTATCCTTCAGTCCTATTACACCTGCCCATGGCTTCCCCCTCTTCATCAAACCTAGCAGAAAACACTCAGGTTTAACTGCTCCTTCCAGTCTTCACTTCTTTATGAAGGCTCCCGTGTCATGTAAAAGTTGTTGGCACGCTTCCTTCTTCTTACTCTACCCAGAAGCCAGAAGGGCAGGAGGAAAAAATTGTTTCCCTCTCCTCACTAGCATTACACTTACATCGCAGGTTAAAGAGGCTTTTGCGGGTTACTCTGAGGTACTTTCACTGCAGAGCTGTTTATATAAAAAGGACGGTACTGACAAGATTAATGCACAAAAATCAGTTGCATTTCTTTACACTAACGATGAATCAACAGGAAAAGAAAGTAAAAACACAATCCCTTTTAAAATAGCACCCAAAGTAATAAAATACCTAGGAATAAATCTAACCAAGGACGTGAAAGGCTTACACATGGAGGACTACAAAACATTAAGAAAATTAAAGAAGACTTTAAAAAATGGAAAGATACGCATGCTCCTGGATTGGAAGAACCAGTATTATTGAAATGTTCACACTGCCCGAGGCAACCTACAGATGTAATGCAATCCCTATCAAGTTACCCAGCACATATTTCACAGAACTAGAACAAATCATAATAAAATTTATATGCAATCACAAAAGAACTAGAATTGCCAAAGCATTACTGAAGAAAAAGAATGAGGCTGGAGGAATAAACCTCCCAGACTTCATACAATACTACAGAGCTACAGGAATCAAGACAGCACGGCATTGGTACAAAAACAGACATATGGACCAATGGGACAGAGTAGAGAGCCCAGAAATGAACCCACAAACTTTTGGTCAACTAATCTTTGACAAAGGGGACAAGAACATACAATGCAGTAAAGACGGCCTCTTCAGCAAATGGTGTTGGGAAAACTGGACAGCAGCATGTAAATCAATGGAGCTAGAACACTCCCTTACACCATACACAAAAATAAACTCAAAATGAATTCAGGACTTAAACATAAGGCAAGACACAATTAACCTCCTAGAAGAAAACATAGGCAAAACCATGTCACATATATCTCAGCAATGTTCTCCTTGGGCAGTCCATCTAAGCAATGGACTAAAAGCAAAAATAAACAAATGGGACCTAATTAAACTTACAAGCTTCAGCACATCAAAGGAAACCATAAGCAAAACAAAATGACAACCTATGGAATGGGAGAAAATATTTGTGAAAGATGAAACTGACAAGGGCTTGATCTCTGGAATATATAAACAGCTCATATGACTTAATAAGAAAAAATAAACAATCAATCCAAAAACGGGCAGAAGACTCACAAGCAATTCTCAAAGGAAGAAATACAAATGACCAATAGGCACATGAAAAAATGCTCAGTATCACTAATTATCAGAGAAACGCAAACCAAAAGTACAGAGGTATCACCTCACACCAGCCAGAATGGCCATCATTCAGAGTCCACAAATGACAAATGCTGGAGAGGCTACGGAGAAAAGGGAACCCTCCTACACTGCTGGTGGGGTTGCAGTTTGGTGCAGCCACTGTGGAAAACAGTATGGAGATTCCTCAAAAGACTAGGAATAGACTTACCATATGACTCACTAATCCCACTCCTGGGCAGATATCCACAAGGAACCCGAATTCAAAAACACACCTGCATCCCAATGTTCATAGCAGCACTATTTACAATAGCCAAGACATGGAAACAGCCTAAATGTCCATCAACAGATGACTGGATAAAGAAGAGGTGGTATATTTATACAATGGAATACTACTCTGCCATAAAAAAGGATAAAATAATGCCATTTGCAGCAACATGGTTTGACCAAGAGATTGTTATTCTAAGTGAAGTGAGCCAGAAACAGGAAGACAAATACCATACGATATCACTCATATGTGCAATCTAAAAGAAAGACACTATGAACTCATCTACAAAACAGAAACATACTTGCAGACTTAGTAAACAATCTTATGGTTACCAGGGAAACCGGGTGAGAAGGGATAAATTTGGGAGTTTGAGATTTACAAATGCTAGCCACTGTAACAACAGAATTTACATATAGTGGTTTCTGTATAGCATAGAAATCTATGTTCAGTATCTGGTCATAACCTCTAAAGGAAAAGCGGCTACAGCCATCAACTGACAGAAGCAAGATTAGAAAGGAGAGCTGTTACCCTAGGCCAGAGCCCAGTCCTCCTAAAGTCCCTGTCTGCCGCTGACGCTGCCCCCTGACCGCGCTGCGCCCTCCTCCCAGGAGCAGCCTACCATGAAGACGTGGGTCCTGCGAGGCAGAGGCGAGGCCGCTCCCAAGATAGGCCTGGGGGAAGACGGGAGCAAGGCCACCTGCTCCTCCTGGGGCAGCACCCCTCCCCGCAGCCGCCCCCTGAACACACCGCGCCTGCCTCCCGGGAGCCCACTGACCTGGAAACAAGTGTCCTGCGAACCTGGGGCAGCGGCGAGAAGAGGGGAGCTGCCCCTGGTGAGCTGGTCGATTTCTCCCCGTCATCCCCGCGGCAGGGCCTGGGGGCGGACCAGGCGGTCCCCAGGTCAGCCTGCTCCCAGGACGCGGACGCCATGCGGTCAGAGGCGGCAGCGGCGGGTTTAGGGATCTACCTATGCGAGCCTGTGGATTTGCTTCTAACTCCTCCGCAGCCTGCCCTGGGCTCGTCCTGTGCTACCCAGGTTCTCAGGACTCAGGTGACAGGTCATCCTGCTCCTGGAAGGCGGGCGCTGCGCCGTCAGGGGGCTGCGGAAGCATTGGCGGGATTGGGGCTGCCCTGAGCGAGCGCGGGGATTTGCTCCCATTTCCCGCTGTCGCCGCCCCCGCCCCCGCACACTGGCCGCACCGCGCCCGCCTCCCAGGAGCAGACTGACCTGTCACCTGCGTCCCGCGAACCTGGGGAAGCAGAGGCCGCACCCAGGACAGGACGCAGGGGAGATGGGAGCAAACCCACAGGATCACAGAGGCAGACCCCTCTCCCCACCGCCGCCTCTGATGCCGCGGGCCCCGCACCCTGACAGCACCGCGTCTGCCTCCCAGGGGCAGGCTGACCGCCAGACGTGCGCCCCGCGAATATGCGGAAGCAGAGGCCGCCCTAGTCCAGGCCACGGGTGAATAGGGAACAAATCCAGGGGCTTGCACGGGGCAGCCCCCATCCCACCGCGGCGCCCCCTGCGGCCCCGTGACCGCAACGCATCTGCCTCCCAAGAGCTGTCCATGGCCTGAAGGCCGGTCGGAGCTGCTCCCTGGACGTCCAGCGCCCTCCCACCTCCCGGAGCTGCACGCGCTTTCTCAAAGCCGGGTATAACCGGCAGCGAAGACACGGGGTTCAGGGACTACCAATGTGGGGCAGGGGCACCGCGAACCAGGGCGGCACCCGGCACCCGCCTCAGGGCCCTAAGGAGCTGCGCGGCCCGGGCCTCACCCGCCGGCTCCCCGACCTGCGCGCCCCACCAGCGCCCCCTTACCTGCCCGGCGACAGCAGCAGAGGCGACGGCAAGCAGCGGCGCAGACCCCAGGCCGCGTTCCTCCTCAGGGACCTGGTCCAGGAGCACCTGGCTCAGGCCCAGCTTCCACACGCTCTGGGCGGGTTCCGGCGTCCGCGCCTCTCCTCCTCCCGCCCGCAGCGCGGACGCTCGGGCTGGGGCTCCTGCTGTGTGCGGCCCGTCGACTGAGGCCCGGCGGGGCGGCGGGGCGGCGGGGCGGGGCGGAGCGGCACGGAGCGGCGAGGTGGGGGGCGGGGCGGGCTCACCCCACGCACCGCAAAGTCTGCATCCCGCCACTGACTGGTCCTGGCACCCAACCAGCACCACCGCCGGCCCTGGGCCAGGCAACATCCTCTAGCCCCGCTCCCCCAGCTCGCCTCCCCTTCCCACCCCGTTGCTGTCCCTCTAGCCCCAGCCAGGCCCAGTCTCTGACAGGACCTCCAAAATGGGGCTCCTCCTCACACCGAGGTTCCCGCCCTCACACCGCTCACCCCTCATGCCTCACCGCAGGACCCCCACCGCAACATCCCGAAATGGTCCCCCTCACCCCTCAGCCGGGTCTGTTCCACTGGGAGCGGCCCCTCACCGCGTGATCCCCCCTCACTCCAAGTGCACCACTACCCCCAGCTGACCCCCTCACCCATCACGCCCTGGGTGGGGCGGGGAAGTCTGTGCTCCGGTCTCCATGGCGACTGCCAGGAGCTGGGGATCTGGCCTGGTCTAGTGTCTGGCCACACAGCTAGTGTCCAAGGCTACAGGGTGCGGCGGGTGGGGCTGGAGGCGGTTCCAATTCCTGCACTCTGCTCTGTGCCTCGTCTGAGCCAGCGGGTCAGGGTCGTTCAGGGCTGCCCGCCACTGGCCTGTGGGCCATCCGTTGTTGATATCCCTGATGGTGATCGGGACCCCTAGGGTGGAGGCGCTGGGCTTGTGGACTGGTGGCGGGGTGGGGTGGGGTGCCGCTGAGCTTGGGGTATGGACAAGCAGGCAGGTAGGCTGTGCGCATGGCCTGGACTCAGCCCAGGTTGGTACGGGGTCCCTGTCCATTAACGCCAGGGCAGAGGAAGAGGGACTGGAGCTTTGAAAGTGTCCACATTAGGAAGCCAAGTCTGGAGAGCAAAGCAGGCAGCTGTGCTGGCCAGGCCACCTTGGAGCCTGCCATGACACTGGTCCTTTGCATATGGGGAGACTGATCATTGACCAGCCAATGAGACGTTTTGTACCCCCCCCCCCAACGTTGGTATAGTTTACAGGCAATTGAACGGATTTGACAGGTAATTTTAATCACCAGTAATTAGTACTTTCTCTGTGGGAGCTCAGGTCCACAGTCATGGTGAACCTGGCAGGGCTCCTGCCTGAACCCCAGCCTGGGGCAAAGAAGGACCTCCCCAGAAACATCCTTTTACCTTTCACCAAAAGGCACTGTAGCAGAGAAGAACAAATCTGACTCCATGAGATCTGTTTCTTTTCCTTTAACCCTGTGCCCTGTTTTCTGGGCTTAGTCTTGCCAGCTCTGCACTTTGTGTAAAACAATGTTGCCTTTAGCCTGAAATGTACCAGAGAGCCTAGTCTCAGGGCTCTGACCTTTAAGGATATTGACATTCTGCACTCCTATAAAGATAACAAGTTGCAGAATAGAAAATAACCTTTGCTTTGTTGGAGGTTTTACAGGGGCACCGGGACCTGACCAACCTGGGCCTCATTTTGAGAAACTAGAGTGTTCGGGATAACACATTTTGCAAAGGGGTAGACAGCGAGTTACTATCTCATCTACAATTTTAAATAAATTTTGAATGAATGACATTTTCAAGTTAGATATGTTCTCAAAAAAAAAAAAAAACCCATCAATTTTCTGTCCATAATGTTACAAATGATGGGCATTTTTCTGTGATGAGGTTTTAACCAGTATTCAGAGTGGCCTTTTGTTTTTTAATCTTTTTTTTTAACTAATAACATTTACTATGTATTTTAATTTATGTCAGTATTTTAAACAGAATTGCATTACAAATATGTTTTTAATTGTATTTTTTGTAGTCTTTATGTGCCGTTGCCAATTCTTTTTATATTACATAGAAGTTTTCTCAAATTACTCACCGGGGACTAAGACAGTTGACAGAATGGTTGGAATTGTGTTCTAAGAAAAACTTTCTCTCGCATGAGCGTGTATGTGGTCAGGGCATTTTGCATGTATGCAGCCTGAAGTGGGTATCGGGTGTTATGCGTGTTTAGTACCTGTGTATTTACTTTTTAGTTTTTTTATTTTGATTTTTGTCACGTAGAATACTGTCTTGGTATAATGTAATCTGTATTTGTGTACCTTTTTTTAACTTTAAAATCTTTGAATGAAATGTTTAATACTCATCAGAAAAAAATCCAAAATCTTTTCACCAAACCCTCAGGGAAAACTGCCACTTCAGGAAGGTGCCCTACGTTACAGCACAGCCCCTGCACACCTGCTCCCGGCCGCCTGCACAGCAGCTTGAGAAGTGTAAATGCGGAGAGCAAACAGTGCCCTTTGGGGTCCGGCCAGCCAGGGCCTGACTCCCAGGGATGCTATTTATTCTGTCTCTAAAGTGGGGGTAATCATGCCCAGTTTGTGATCGCTGTAGGGATTACATGGGACAGGGGATGCGGGGAAAGTGTCTGGCATCACACCCAGCACGTAGCAAGAGCTCAGTATCACCATCACCCGTCACTGTCGTATTACTATTCGACACTGTTCATTACTCTTCCTCCTTATAAACAATGGAATAAATCACAAGAACGCTAGTTTCTCTATGAAGTCGGGTTTCCTAAAATCTCTTTGAGAGGCTGTGCAATTAAATCCAGTGAATGAAAAGCTTCAGCTTCAGAGATACGTCCTCTGCTCTGACACTTTCCCATGTTGGTGTTGGAAAATTTTGTTCCACTCTTAACTCCGTATTTTTTTTTCTATCATCAACATACTTCTACCCTCCTCTTTTGCCCACTTTTTCTTCTCCCTCCCCTCCCCTGCACATTCACGTTTGTCGCAGGGACCTCTAGGAGGCTCACTTCAGGGGCTGTGTGTTGGGGTGAACTCAGTGGTGAGAACTGGGGCCCGTGACAGCCCCAGCGAGGACAGGCCGCACTCAGCAGGAGCAGAGCACAGGAGCCCCACACTGAGTCCAAGGACATGACTCTGCCCCTCAGCAGGGGCCGCGGGTCCCCGTGAGATCACCTTTGGATTTGGAGGTCACCGCCTTGGCGGGTTCTCAGGAACCAGCACAATGATTCAGCTCCTACACTCCCCGAGGAAGGGGTTTCCGAAGCTTCCGTGGGTGCGGTCATCACAGTGAGTCTCCGCTGCTTGACCTGCTCAAACAACCCTGCTTACAGATTTTCCTCCTAATCATTGTTTGGGGGAAGGAAAAGGCACTACTTTAATGTAATTGATTCTCAGATTCCTAGACTTAACTTGATTGCTGGCTATGAACACAAAGGATTAATTCTTTTCTTTTGAAAAGGATGTTTTTCACATATACCAAGTAGAAAATGTTAACATTCATGTTCCTTCATTGACCTGAATTGTTTGTGAGAAATAAAGAATGCAAGAAAAAAGCCAGTGTAGGAATTTTTTTTATTTTAAAAGTAAAAAGGTGTTTCCAGAAGACATCTCATATTGACCTCATAATTTTAGTGGGGGAGATTCCTTCCTTCAACGCCATACGACTCAACTTCAGTTTTTAGAAACCCCAGTAGGCGGGGCCAGGAACTTATAAACCAGGTCCTACTCGCCTGCAGTGCTCTGGTGGTGGGTCCCTCGGCTCAAATAATGTGTTCCTGCTCTTCTTCTGAGATGTGGAAATAACATAGCTTCAGCTTACTCCACAGGTTTGCAGGGGAGGTCAAATCACATGATGCGGAGACTTCTCGAAGGAGTAGGTGAGGATGTATGGGGGGATTATGGGGGCTTTGCCTCCTGCATTGATCTGGTTTTAGTTATGCTATTTACTTACAAGTTTAAACCATCATTAAGGGAGCTCATAAATTGTGCCATTTGTCACAGTGGGACATGGTTTGAGAAACTCTCAGTCGGAGTATGTGCTTTGTATAAATGTTTTTATCGGGTTCAGAGAGAATGTGGGCTTGTGGAGACGTGGGCTGGGGAGATGTGGGTTGGAGACATGACGTGCGCTTAGGGAGATGACGCGGGCTTTGGGAGATGAAAGGGGCTTGGGGACAGAAAGCGGGCTTGGGAGATGATTTGTGCTTGTGGAGAGGATGTGGGCTTGAGATGAAGCAGGCTTGGGGTGGTGAGGTTGGCTTGGGGAACTGTAGGCCTACAAACATGATGTGGGCTTGGGGAGACTATGTGGGCTTGGGGAGATGGTTGCTTGGGGAGATAATGCGGGCTTGGGGAGATGATGCGGCTCTGGGAGATGACAGGGGCATGCGAAAATGATGCAGACTCACAGATACTACGCCAACTTGGGATCATGATGTGGGCTCGGCTAGAAGATGCGGGCTTGGGAAATGATGCAGGCTTGGGGAATTGATGTGCCTTTTGGGAGATGTGGGCTTGGGGAGATGATGTGGGCTTGGGGAGATGTTGTGGGCTTGGGGACATGATGCGGGCTTGGGGAGATGTGGGCTTGGGGAGATGAAGCGGGGTTAGGGTGGTGAGGTCAGGTTGGGGACATGTGGGCCTGGAAACACGATGAGGGCTCGGGGAGATAATGTGGGCTTGGGGATATGTCGGCTTGGGGACATGATGCAGGCTTGGGGACATGACACAGGCTCGGGGACACAACACAGGTTCAGGGAGATGACATGGACTTGGAGAACTGATGTGGGCTTGGGAAGATGTGGGTTTGGGAAGATGTGGGTTTGGAAAAATGTGGGCTTGGAGAGATGATTCAGATTCGGGGAGATGATGTTGGCTTGGGGAGATGTTGGCTCGGGGAGATGATGCGGGCTCAGGGAGATGATGGGGGCTCGAGGAGATGACGCGGGCTTGCAGACATTTTATAGGCTCGGAGACATGACATGGGCTCGCTGACATAACCTGGGCTCGAGGACATGACACGGGTTCAGGGAGATGACGTGGGCTTGGGGAGATGATGTGGGCTTGGGGAGATGATGCAGGCCTCTGTAAATGATGCAGGTGTGCAGATATTACGCCGGCTTGCAGACATGACACAGGCTCGGCTAGATGATGAATCCTTGAGAAATGAAGCGGGCTTGGGGAGATAATGTGCCTTTTGGGAGATTTGGGCTTGGGGAGATGATTGGGCTTAGGGAGATGATGCGGGCTTGGGGAGATGATGTGGGTTTGGCGAGATGATGCGGGCTTGGGGACATGATGTAGGCTTGGGGAGATGATGCGGGCTTGGGGAAATTATTGGCCTTGGGGGGATGATGCGGGCTTGGGGAGATGATGCAGGCTCGCAGACATTTTGGGGGCTTGTGGACATAATGTGGCCTCACTGACACGACACGGGCTCTGGGACATGACGCCGCTCGGGGACACAAGACAAGTTCAGGGAGATGACGTGGACTTGGAGAGCTGATGTAGGCTTGGGAAGATGTGGGTTTGGAATGATGTGGGCTTGGAGAGATGATTCAGACTTGGGGAGATGATGTTGGCTTGGGGAGATTACATGGGCTCAGGGAGATGACCCCGGCACGTGGAGATGATGTGGGCTCCCTTATATGGCATCGGCTCGGGGACATGACACCGGCTCGGGGAGATGACATGGGCTCATGGAGATGATGGGGGCTCGGGGAGATGTGGGTTGGAGACATGATGTAGGCTTGGGGAGATGACTGGACTATGGGAGATGACTTGGGCTTGGGGTGATGAAGCGGTCTTGCAGATACGCTGTGGGCTAAGGGAGATGATGCAGGCTTTGGGAGATGACGTGGGCTTGGGAGATCATGCGGGCTAGAGGGGATGATTTGTGCTTGGGGACATGTTGCGGGCTTAGGGTCGTGAGGTCGGCTTGGGGACATGTGGGCCTGGAAACATAATGCGGGTTCGGCTTTTCTCCACAGTGCGTCCTCTTGGGTCTCTCCATGTGGTACTTCTGGATGAACTTCATGCTGCACTCGGCGCGCCCGAACGTCTTCTCGGGACTGGATCTTCTCGTGTCTCTGCAGCAGGTACTTGTGGATGAAGCCCGTGCTGCGTGCTGCACTGCCTGCGCTGGAAGGGCCGCTCCCCGGTGTGGATGAGGACGTGCCTCCGCAGGTGGTAGCAGCTCCGGAAAGCGGCGCTACAGTGATGGCAGATGTGCGGTTTCTGACGGGGGGAGAGCAGGGCGCCTTCCCCGTCTCCCACCAGCGGCGGTTTGGAAGATGCGCTCAGCTTCCTCTTGGCTTTGATTCCCTGAGATTCTGGCTTTGGCCTCTTCACATTCTTGACGCTCGCGTCTGGCTTTGGCTCCTCGGGGCCACGGGGGTCCTCGGTCCGGCCGCCGCCCAGCAGCACGTTGCGGGAGTGCGGGTCCGGCGGGTGCAGGACGCTCAGGTCCTGGATGACGCCGTGGCCTCCCCGGTCCCCGCCGCCCGCTCGTCCGCCCCGGCGAACAGGCCCCCGGAGCCCTGGTGCAGGGGGGCGCCCGGCGGGTCCTCGGGCTCGGCCGGCTTGTCCTGCTTGATGCTGACCGGCGACTGCAGGAAGCCCCCGGGGGTCCTCTGCGCCGGGAAGGCCGCGCGGGGCGCCGCCGGCTCCTTCTTGAAAGTCCCGTCTGAGGTGGGCGCCAGGGTGGGGGGAGTCTCGGCGGCCGTGCCCGCGGGCGGGGCGAAGCTGGCCACCGGGGCCAGCCGGTGGTTGAACTTGAGCATCCCCGGCGGGAAGCTGGGCTCCATCTCCGGCCGCTGCCGCCGCCGCCGCCGCCCAGGAACGCGCTGCCGACTTTCATGTCCCCGGAGCAGGCCTGGGGGTCCCGCCGCCACCGCCTCCGGTTCGTAAAAATCTATAGTTTAAAACTTACACGATTTTTGGTTCTACAAACGTTTCTAAATTGTACTTGCATAATTTTAAATGTGGGGAAATCTTTACAATAGTGAATATCATGTTTTTATTTTCTTTTTATTTAAATTTTCCAGGTTTTTGTATGTTTCAGTGTTATAAAGAAACAAAATTTTTAAAAACCTTTGCTCTTTTTGCTGATTATTATTTTTTAGTTCACTATTTTAGATTTTTAAAATTAACTTCTATTTTTTATTTCATATTTTTCGTAAATTGGATCATTAACCCACTCATTTTCAGATTTTTATTTTAAAATAGTAAGTCAGTAAAACATAAAGCATACTGGTTGTAAATAGTGAATTATTTACACATTTGTTTTCTTAATATAGTTTAGTTGTGACCCATGCATGTTATTTTTACTATTCTTTTTTATTATTATCTAGATATTTAAATTCAATAGTTAATTTCCTCTTTGATCCGTAGTTAGGAAATAGTTCTTTATTTATGGACGATTAAGTGTTTTTAATATAGTTTCTAACTCTGAACTTTTAGGATTGTGATCAGGAATTATGGTCTAGAAAAGCTTCATTGTATTTTGTGTTCAAGGGGAATTCACGTTTTCTAATGTCCTATGACCATGAGGAGACACAATGAGTAACGTTCAGCATGAGAAAAGTCACAGCCCGGACAATGATCTGCCCTCCCCTCTCTGCCTCACGGATCACACCCTGCACAGCTCCAGGTCAGCAGGCTGCGTCCCTCTTGGCTTCCTTGCCCCTCCTCTAACACAGGAGGCATGATTCTACCTCAGGTCCTTTGCACTTGCTCTTCCCTGTGTGGATCCTACTTTTCCAAATAGCCATATGATCTACAGAGTCAACTTTTTTTTTTAACGGACTCAACTTCTAGTTTTTAATTTAAGTACTCTCTAATTCAAATAGCTCATCTGCTTCTTTCCTCCACTCTCAATTCCTCTGTTGGTCAAAGAACAAAATAAAATCTTATGAAAAACAGTTTTGTTCAATGTTTTATTGATCTTTTGCTGTCAACCACTTGTATGCATCTATTATTTTCTAGAGGTTTCTGGATGGAATATATATACAGTTCAATGTGAAAAAAAACAGAAAAATGAAATTTTAAAATAAAAAATGTTATTTTTTAAAAGTTTTTGTTTTTTTAAGTGAGGAGAAAGTATGCTTAATGGGGAATGCCTCTTTATTTGTTTAATCTCATAGTCACATTTTTAGCACCCATTCATAGTTCTTCTTATTCTTTTAATGCACCTGATCCAACACGAGAGAAGGATGTATATCCACAAAGTGGTATCAATTCTAGGAAAAAAATAAACATAGATACAGAATTACATCTGCCTTTTGAGTACCACATAAAAGAGAAAGAAAAGTTGTGCACAAAGGAAGTAGAGTGAATCTGCCAGAATATTTGGCAGAATCAACTGAATAGACCACTTAAAACAATTGATTTTTGATATCCTTAAATTACATTATTGCTACCTGAATCCTTGCAGAAAATAAAAGGAAAGGTAGAGAGCAGTCTAACGATGTGATTCTTATCCCTGCTTCCCCAAATTTGTTTGCATTATAGAGGGAAAAAAATCTCATTCATGTTAAAGATTAGAGCAAAATAAATTTTAAGTCTTTTGAATTCAGTAGGGACTTTTGACTAGAGATCTTATTTGGAGATTTAAACAATTCTCTTATGACACTTTCTCTATTAAACATGCAATTTTCTTTCAAAAATAAGTAAGAAAGAATGACGTTGATAACAAAATGAACTATTTGATGTGTTATTATCATTTACTGCAAAAGTTAAAATAAATCTTGGAAAATTTATCAATTACCAAACTGTAAATATTCATACATGAGCAGAGTTAAATTTTGTATTCTTGCATAGTGTTGTGCAGAAGTTTAGTTAAATTTATAATCTAGTAAGTAGTTCTTTTAAGTTTTAAGAAGATATCTTTTATTTACACACGTAGATATCATACAAATTAAAAAGAACATTTGGAGAGGGTAGCATCCTGGCAATTAATTGAAAGAAGTGTGTCTAGAAGGAAGGTATAATAATTCTTGAAGAGCTTCTGCTCATCTTGTTTTGAGTTCTGAGAACTCACCATTTAGGAAGCGTAGTCATTAGTGGTAATCTTCACAAGGGTCATTTTGTGGACGTGGTGGTGTGTTCAAGGTAGAATCAGAGGTAAAGAGGTGGAGGCTATAAACGTAGCCAAGTATTTGATGGTTATGATCTAAAAAGGAGCTGAGGACCATTCCAATAGCTGGGGTTTGTTAAAAGGTGAAAAAAGGTGTTTTATTAAAGAAGGAATATTTTGTATTTTTTTTGTTTGTTTATATGAGTACGATCAAGTAGAGAAGGCCAACAAAAGAGAGAAGAAATAATTATAGAACAGTATCTCAGGCACAGGGAAGGAGAAGAGATTACAAACCCAACTGAAGGCTTGATTCTGAAAGGAAAAGGAACAATTTATTTATTCTAATATGAGGGAAGACAGAGACTATGAAAAGAGATACAAGCAGTTGTTATTTCTGGTAGTGTGACGATGACAGCCTTCTCTGCTTTTGTTTTTTATTGCAATAAGGAGCAAGATCATAGCTGAAATAAAAATGAGAGAGAGGACACTGGAATTTGAGAAAAGATGAAAACATGTGACGTTATCTGATAATATTTGATGATGAGCTGTCTCGAGAAATGGAACATGGCCACTTGAGGTTTCTGAGGACCACGAGAAGGATGTGGTTAAAATCTAAAATGAGATGAGTCACCATGTTTGGGTGTTTGTTTTTTCCCAGTCGTATTGACCTGCTCACCCTTCATGTGTAGACATGAACTTGGCATCCATTTCAAGTTTAACCAGCATGAGGTATTGACCTTGCATCTGTAACAGAAGAACAAAGAAGCCAGAGAGAGGAAAGTATGCATGAAAGTGACCCTAGCCTTGGGACATGAAAAACAATTGTGTGAGAGAGAAGAGAGGGCATGAAGGGCGGGGAGGGGGAGAGGAAATGTGACTAAGGTCAGCACACCCAAGGTCCTGAGCAGATCAAAGAGTTGTTGTTACGCAGTTACAAACAAAAGGCAAACTGGAAAACAGAAGTAGTTTTCTACAAGCAGGGCTACTAAAAATCACCAATGTACAGGTAGTGCTGTTATTAATAATGGTAAGTATTAGAGTGATACCAAAATCTTGAAATGGTCCATATATCATGATACGAGGATGTTTCCATTTACACTTAATTATAAAATTATTTAATTGAGAATTTTGGAGATACACCAAATTATGTAGGTAAAAGTAATGACTAATTACATATCTGTCACTAGCAAAACAAGTATGTAGTTTCTAGTATTCCATCCAAAATATTAAGGGAAAAATTGCTATAAAGAGATTATTCAAAGAAAATAGAAAATTATATAAATCCATCATCATTGGCTTTAAGACAGAGAATTTTTAAAAACTTAAATTAGTGTTTATGAATTATGAATAAACAATGTCCTTTTTGAAAGCTAAAACTAATTTTCTTGTCAAAGTCGATAATCAATATATCAAATGTCAAGAATCATACAAAGAAGGATGCTTACATTTTTTTAGAATCACAGCAATCAGATAGACATTCTAAAATGACAGTGTTTCAAGTAAAATAAACTTGATACAGTGCTCTACTACAGACTCTTTGAAACTTTACTACACTTGTTTTGAATTTTTATTTTAATTTATATTACACGCTAAACACAGCCTGAGTATGAGAAAGTTTAAAATAACTTTTTAAAACCTAAAAGTAGAAAGAATAAAATTACCATTAATAGATTTTCTAATCATGTAGGTTGAATAATTTAAGATATAATAATGGCCAAACCTGTACATCCCACATAAAACGAAGAGTCTTTCTTCACCTTTAGGGAATCCTTCTTTTATTTATTTCTAATTGCTTTTTTCATAATCTTTTCCTAGAAATTCTATCAGAGGGATTTCAGAACCTCTGGGTGATTTCTTCATTTATTTTAACTTGTCTTTTACAATTTCCGTATCTCCATCAACTTGACATTTCCTAATGGAAATTTCCACGCCCTGATGTAGAGTCACTCTAATTATTATGATCAAATGCTCCAGTTATTGTGGCTGTGTAACAGATTGCCTCACAAGTCAGCGCCATAAAGCAATGATTTATTATGCACATGGATTTTGTGGGTCAGGATTTTGAACAGGTCATGACAGAGATAGTTTGTCTCTGCTCCGTAATACGTGGGACCTCAAACTAGAAGATTCAAAGGCTGAGGGAAGGAATTATCTGAAGCTTTCCCTGTTCACATGTTTGGAGGATGAAGCTCTCTGGAGGCTAACGCTAGTTGGGGCTGTTGAACAAGATCTCCTAAACTTGGCAATGCCGTATTGCCTGGGCTTCTTCACTACAGGATGGCTGGACCACAGGGTAAATATCCCAAGAGAGAGCATCAGGTGAAAGCATATCATCTTTTATCCTCTATGCTCAGAAGTCACGCAATATCCCCTCCAACATTCTATGTATAGATGCAGAAACGAAACCCCACTGAGTCCAAGGAAAGGTGGGGAGGAATCTACCCCTTGATGAGACCAGTAACATTCTGGAGAGAATCCAGAAATATTGCTAAGGACAATTTTGCAAAATGCAATTTGCCACAAGTAATCTATTTTTATGAACTTATTGTCAAAGAGGACAATTAAGGTAGGCGGAGAGGATAAGAGGTAATTAATTTGGGAGACAATAAGAACAATTTTATGCCAGTCAGAAAGACCCAGAGTTAGAAAAATTCATGGCATGCAAGAATGAAGTTCTCAGTAGGCTCTGATCCAGAACCAACCGTGGAGGCGGCCTTTGAGAGGACGAGCCCATCCATTCCTCACTGTAATGGTTAGAAACACACAGGCTTCCACTTTAGTTGTAGATAGGCATTATTTATTTAACAAAAACTAATACTGGTTTATTATATGTAAGACTGTTTTAAGCAGTATACGTCTGTTAACTGAATCCTCATTACAACCCTGCAAAGTGTTATCTCTGTACTGTACATGGATAAGGAAACTGAGACACACAAAAGAAAAGCATTTTGCTTAAGGCTGCACAGCTGATGGCTGGGCGGCGGGATTCAAAGCCCATCAGGTGGGCTCCAGAAAGCATGCCGCTAAGCCCTCGGCTAAACTGCTTCTCTTGGCAGGTTTAACTGAAGAAAGGTAAGTGAGTTCCCAACAGACTGTTTCTATTTTCTCAATTAAAAAAAAGAAAAAAAATAAGTTGTCAACCAAGGGCATCTCGAACACACTGCCTTAAAGAGCAGATGCTACCTAAGGTTTTTGGAAGGAAACCTTATAGCAGAAACATGTTAGCGTGCACCCAACCCCACACCTTTGGTCATCCCACAGCCCAGGTGGCGCAGAGCGGCCCCACACCCAGACAGGCCAAGGGCCCAGCAGCGAGGATCACGGGTGGGCTGCAGGTGGGCCCGGCCACAGGGCGCTCTGCCCTGCACTGTGTTACACACTTACAGGTCAGCCTAAGCTGGGCCACAGAACTTCTATTTTCCCTAAGTAACAAACAAACAAAAAATATCTCGGGGTAGCCTAAAGAACACCAGACAGTGTGCACACTCGGGCCCGAGTTCTGCGCAGTGAGGGCCGCGGTGAGAGCCGGGTCCTCGCGGGGGGTGGGGGGGTGGTGGGGTGACATCAGCCAAGGCCCTCTGCTGCCCAGCACAGAGTTCTACAATGAACTCCCAAGAGGGGAAGGAACTAATCTTCCACATGATCCGGATCTGTCTATCAACAAAGATGACATTACCATCAGAAAACAGAAGTGAGATCATATTGAGAAGTGATTCTGGGTATGGCAAATGTGAAAACGAATTCACTATAGAAATCTAGTGGTAATTTATTAGTGCTGAGTGCCAATATAAGGCTGACGGTCACGAGTTTAAAGAGACCACGTAACGTAGTTTTGAGATGTTTTGGGGTAATATAGCTTCTTGAAAGCAGATTGCTGAGCTTAACTAAAGTTAGGACTTTGTCAAGTTGATATGATTAGTGAGCAACTATTAATTAATTAATTAATTAAAGTATTAAGTCAGAAGTATTAATGATGTTAGTAAGGGAGTGCACCCACATGGGATCTAATATTTGTAGGCAAAGAAGAGAACATATCAAGGGAGTGGTGAATAGTGAAAGAAAGAAGTTTAGTATTATTAGTTTACTGTGAATCAATTTTGGCATCTTTTTATTCCCCTAAAACTTCACAAAACTTAATTTTAAATAATTATTCGATTATTTTCCATGAAATCTCTTCAGAATTATATTCAAAGTCTTTCAAGTTATTTGACATTTTTGAACACTATATCCTAGTGAGTTTGCTATAAAGTTAATACATTTATATGGCTAGTGGCCATAATGGTAATAATGTTCCTAAAATCGAACTCCTCAGATTTTTTTTTTTTTAGTTTTAAGACCATGATACTTTTTAAGGAAAGTAGCATGGTGAATGTATAGGAGAAGCACGGAAATGTCTGAATACTTGCAGATAGCACTCAGGTATCATTCTAATGTTTTGCCTTATTTACATTTGATCTTATTTCTAGTTGTCTCTTTAACCTCAGTGGGAATGATCATAATGCATATTGCTGACTGACATCTAGGCTCTTCAACTGCTGGATACCTCATGGGATAAAGAGATCAGTAGAAGGAAAAAAAAGGCATAACCTCTCTCTACAATTCCTCAATGGCCTAACGCTGGAAAAGGAAATTTGTCAGAGGCTGAGTATTTCTGGATCCCTTTTGCGCACAAACAGTGCACACAAGGTGATGGGTATTTTTGGATTGGTCCCACATAAACACATTAGAACAGCAGGAGACCCCCAGTGGTCTGGGCATAGGAGGGTTTCCTGCTCTTTCTCCAAGAGGAGAGGGTATTTTTCTTTCCTTTTCTTTTCCTTTTTTTTTCTTTTCTCTCTTCAAGATGCAATTGGTCTTTACGTATGCTCTTGGGAAAAAACATCTGCTGCCTTCCCCTTTACTAATACTTTAGCATTTTGTTCTTTAGTGGAGGAGGTACCAGATAGAGTAACAGTGGTCCTGCCACTCATTCAGCCTCGCATCACCAAGGAAAGCATTGTCTCACATGCCGCCTTGTCCCGGTCTTTGTGAAGATCTAGCATGTTCTACAGAAATGAGCCTGAGTGTGGGCAAACTCCCGTTCTGCCCTCAACATTTTGGGATTCTGTATCCTCATGCTATTTCACACGCGGCCTTTAGTAATTCATTCAAAACAATGGCTGAATTCTTTCCATCTACTTGTCTGGAGACCTCGTCTTTTTCTTATTGCCACAGACTGGCTAATGCTCACATCCCGTACCTCCTTTGAAACTGTTTTCTTTCCTTCAGTTCTAATCTAATTGGTTGTTCTATGACTTTTGCTCCCTGTAATCATGATGTAGCATATTATGTGACTTGTTCTTATTGTTAAAATTCACGTGACACTTTTTTTCCAGCTTTTCTATCCAAGATAGAAGTCGACAGCCTTGCACCATTTGATCTGAATCCATTAAAAGATACAACTGGTGGCCAGAGAGGAGTTTTAATTAACAAAATTCCAAAGCTTTTACCTTGTCTTCATTGAATCAAAAATTGCTTACTAGTAGCCTATAATGAAAAAGAATATAAAAATGAATATGTGTATGTTCATGTATGACTGAATTGCTATGCAGTACACCAGAAACTGATACATCATAAACTGACTATACTTCAATAAGAAGAAAGAAAATTGATATGAATATACTAAAAAAAAATTCCTTTATCAATGTTTCAAGGAAAACTCCATAATATGCCCTTGGGTAGCTTTTGACAAAGAGCTTTGCCATGTGGTTTATATATTTTGTAAGTAATAGCTCATTCTAAGATATAAAATTTTTCTTAAATGAGGAGTAGGAATGATCGGAAAAAAATTACGTGACAGGAGCTAGAGTTTTCACAAAAAGTCTTATGTTCCACTTTTGGATATTTTAACTCATTTAATCTTCAAAAAAATTTATGACATAAAATCAAGAAACGTGAATTTTAAGTAACTACTCAGGGACATCAAACTAGTCATTGCCCAGGCCAATATTCAAACCAGGAAGTCTGGATCTAGAAGTTATGTTCTTAATCTCTATTCAAGCTACTACCCAAGGTAGGTTATTAAACAAAATAAGTAAGTATTCTTAACGATTGTTTCCTTAATCAGAACCTATAATATAAGCTCTAAACACATCATCCAAAGAAACCAACCAGAGGTCATTTAACGATAATGCTAATAGGTAAATATTTTAATATTGGGAGCTTAGAATTATACTGTAAATTGAATTTTTAAATCATTTAAATACAAATTGTTTTATTGGCTGTAGAAACATTTTCTCTTCTATTAATCGAGTATTGGGTAATATATGAATTTATATTCCTTAAGTAAAATATAATCTGGTTTTATGTAAGCCTGTAGAAACAGAATGTTTTATAAAATATGACAAAAGGTAAAACTGAATCAGATGGGTACATTTTGACATAGCCTACCAGAACTAGAAATGTCTTCCTGTGCACTGCTGATACAGGGAGTTGATAATCTCTACAATGACTCACAGACAAAAAAAATATGTATTTCCTGAAAATATATACTTGTTAGGCACATATTATTTAGCAGGAAAAATGATAGCGGGGTTTTTGTTTGTTTGTTTGTTTTGATACTTATTCTCTCATTTAAATTCTCAGATCTCCTCTAAGAAATCAGTACCAAGTTCTTTGTCGTATAGATGAAGAAACTGGTTTCCTTGGAGGTTAAAATCATTTGGTAAAAATTACACTGAGATTATCCCCTCTAAATTTAAATCTAGTTGCTTAACTCATTTAATAAACATACTTCAGACTTGAGAAAAGCACATGATTACTATATAACTCCTCCTTATGATTACCTCTTGGGTGGAAAGAGAATAGTTACGAGGGATCATGAGAGGATCTTCATGGATGCTGGAAATGCAACTGCTACTTATTTTTTATCTGAGTGATACACTGCTGACTGCTTTTTAATTTACTGCTCAGCAGTTTCTATTTTGCAGTACTCTGTGTATGTGTGTCTGTCCTGGATAGTCTCTGGGCAGTTCACCATCACTTTATTCTCTTCTAAATTTTGTCAGTGAGAAGTGGCATCACAAAACGTGTCTCTCAGGAGGGAAGAAGGGGTTACTGAGGCAGTTACAGATACGAATTGCAGAGCTGGCTACCTAGAAAACTGCTCACTTTTGTGGCCCAAACAAGGAAGTTTGTGAGGACTGCCTACATATTCTTATAAATTGCAGCAACTTTCTACAGATTTGTCAAGAACATCTGTCTTCGTTCTGCTGGCTACTCTGACTTTTGGTATTCTTAGAATATATGGAGAGGCTTCTGAATTCTAAAAGAAACCTTGATTCTATATCTGTATTTGTATCTAGAACTACATCTGTATCCATATTTATCTACATATCTCATGGTTACATATGAGTTATATTTCACATTAAAACAAGTTGAAATGTTTGGAGGATGCTGTTAATACTGTGTTGTATATTTGAAATTTGCTAGGAGAGCATATCTTAAAGTTCTCATCACAAGAAAAAAATCTGTAACTATGTGAGGTGATGGATGGTACAAAACGAACTGTGGTAATCATCCAGCAATATATACATATATCAAATCATTCTGCTATGCACCTTAAATTTATACAGTGTTATATACCAATTATATCTGGATAAAACTAGAAAAAAGTGAGAAAATACTACCATGATTTTTCTCACACCCAACCACCTTAATTCATTTTGATCACCTTGTTCCACATGGTGGGCACTTGTAAAATATTGTCACTTCCCAAAATACAAAGTACTCTGAAACTCATTAATTTAAACCACAAAGGTATATAATCTGGTCTTAGAAAACCACCATGAGAAAGGACATCTACTCTAACTTTTAAAAAGTTATTTCTGCTGCGAGACTATATAGCTCAGAGAGATGCATTTTGGAAGTCTTTTTTATATTAACAGTGGCAAGGGCTATTACTGCAGGCAGGGGCTGTTACTGTAGGACAACTGAAACAGCAGGAATCAAATCTTCACTCAGTGCTTGATATGCAAGCCAGGTACACGGTGCAAGGTTATGTAGGTGTTCTTTCTGGCTTCTGAAAACTATTTCAAAGGTTGTTCTCTCTTGCTGGTATGTTACAGCTTGAGAATCTGCTGTCTTAGTACTTTTCACACCAAACAAAGCCAACATTACAAGGAATGGAACACAACTTTCATCAATAGTTAGGATGAGTTTAAATTCTAATCTACTAGGCATTTGCTATACACACACACACACACACACACACACACACACACACAAACACACACACACACACACAATAGGTTACAATTGAAAATAGAATAATTGGTTCCTTTTTCACTCCTTTTAGACTTTCAAACACTAACTAATAAAGACACAGTTGTAAGATCATTAAACAAGATTACAAACCAAAGAGCCTGAGAGTTAAGGCTATTTAATAAATAAAAATACAGAATAGGAGCTGAAATAAAAATTCAACTCAAAAGATATGTAATCTCATATACTTTCATTTTATAAAATTAATTAATCAAGTTGATGTCCTTTTTTAATACTGTGGGGCTAAATTTCCTGCTTTATTACAGCCCTGGGAATGAGAATCTTAAAGCTTTCATTAACTTGTAGAAGAAAATACATTTAATCAAAAATTTGTATGTTTCTATGTGATACATATGGTGACATTCTAAAAATTTTAGTTATTAAATACCAAAGTTGTATATGAATATATTTATCATACATGCATAAAATCTCAAAATACTTTATTCATTTCATGTTAGAAAGATGGGAGGATACAAGGGAAAAAATTATTTGAATTCTGAATATCAAAAGTAGTTACTAGTAATCATTTTTAAGTTTCTATTTTAGTAACACAAACATTTGCTTTAGAGCCTTTCCGGTTATACTTAAAAATTCTAACCCCATTTAATTTTTATTATAAAGCCCCTTGAATTATAACCAAAACTAGCAACCCATTTCAATTCATGCTCCCTTCCCAAACTTCTCAGATGAGGAAAAAAAAATAATTAACAGAACCCACTAGCATTTACTTCCGGGATAACTTGAGTTTTTCTTTCTTTTCAAATATATTTTTCACGAGTTTTACAAAGCCTTGCGAAGTGGCTGTCATTTGAACTGTTTCTTTATCCTTCGGTATCAGTGCCTGGAGAAAGAGCTTCAAAAATAATACAAACTAAAAGATTCCCCAAAGAGTTGATATTTTTAAATACTCTGTCAGTTCTATCAAGGCTACAAATTATAGTTCCAATAACCAATCACTGTCTTCTACTCTCATAAATGTCCTCAAATACTGAGATGCTGAATATAAATTTAAAATTTCCAGTTGTATTTTAAATTTTTTTCGTAGTTAGTTTTTATGGACTGTGCCATCCTTTTGCTGTCTTGTGTGGCAGCTAGCAACATTTTCGGGTTTTGTAATTATTTGTTGAAATTATATATACATATATTTAATGAAAAGAGACGTGTTCCATCATCAGTAGCGCTTATAAAGAACGTGCTACGTTTCAGTGAGGAAATAATGGTAAATATATTGTAATGTTGTGCTATGTCTTCACCCTCAATTTGATAAATTTATCTCAGGGAATGAGCACCTGAGAGCGCCTGAGGGTCCCGCTGTGTTGGGGCGTGTCTCACCGGGGAAGCCCCTCTTTCCAGCCTCCTACCTCCTTTCCAGTCACCACCTCGAGGACAACCTTCTGGGCCCTTCTCTGTCTCCGGCACCAGAAAGTCCGCTCTTTCGTGCCAAGCGGCCCTGAGCTCCCGGCCTCGGCGGGACGACCCCGCGCGCGGAGGCCGCCCACCCGGCGGGTCACGGGCGCCCGTAGGTCCCTCGCACTCACCTCGCCCAGCTCTGTCTCCACCGCGACCCCACCCCGGGGAGCTGGCTGAGTCTCAGGGTGAAAACGCCAGCGCAGCGAGGCGGCCTGCCTTGTTCCAGAAAGTACGGTACGGAAGCAGCCCCAAGACAAGCGGACGACAACCCTGGAAGCCGCGAAAGCCCCCTCGGCCCTTCTGGAGCCACCCGGCCCCGCCCCCTCCTCGCCGCCCTGCGGGAGCCGCCCGACCCCACACTTTCCCCGGGCGGGTGCCTAGCCGCGTCCCCTCCCGCGGCTTCCCGGGGCGGGTGCCTGGCCCCGCCCCCTCCCGCGGCTTCCCGGGGCGGCTGCCTGGCCCCGCCCCCTCCCGCGGCTTCCCGGAGCGGCCGCCTAGGCGAGTCGGTGGAGGGCATCCTCATGGTGGGCAACCCTCTGAGTAATCTCTCAGTCTGCTGAGCCCAGGGTGGGCAGGGCGAGTATCTCTTCCAAAGCCTCATCCTCGAGCAGTACTGGAGCCTCGGGAGCTCCGGAGCCTTTGAGGGGCGCCTCTGCGTTCCCCTGGTGTCAGGGCTTCTTGCTTGAGCCTTTCTCCCTGCAGCCACCAGGCAGCTTGTAACCATCGTGGAGCCCCGCCCAAGCCATGGCCCAAATGGAAACAATAAAGCTTCTGCAGGAAAGTTAAATAAAGCAAAATAAACAAATAAAAAGGCTTTAGAAAGGGTCTGTTTGTCTTTCAAAAAAACCTTTTTATTCTCCCCTAGATTTCCCACATCCCCCCCTATTCCCTTCCCCTATTAAGGTGGTATATAAGCTCTCAAATCTCACTCCTTTTGCGGGGGGGGTACTTTTCTTTTTTCCTGTGAAACTCCTTGTATATGCAGTATTTAAAATAATAAATTTGTGAATCTAGACTCCTGTTAATTTGCTTTGTTGCTTATTTCATAGAGTCAGCTTTTGAAGTGAAGTGTAGCAGAGTGTGCCACCCCCAGATGTATGATTTGGGCATAAGAATTCTTTTGAGTTGAGGATACAAGAAAACTCCCACCTTCCCCTATTTGCTTAAAAAGCAGGGCATACATTTTCACAGCCATTCCTTCTCCCATTTCTACCAAAAAGGACAGAAGTTAATCACACCAGTAGACACCCCATTTTCCCATAAGGGGAAAAAGACTTCCTCTATCCCTCTGGGCTCTACAGGGAAGGACAAATAATTTTCTTTCTACCCTTCTGAGTTTTGGGACCAGAGCAATCTGCATAACAAACTTTACTAAACAGCCTTTATTTCAACCCCTGGAGGCCTGAACCTTCTTTCTGCTGTCCTGTCATTTCTCCACAAGTTTATTCTTTGTTGAAGATGCTATATAAGCTGGAATTCTAAATTGTCTCTTTGAATTACTCATTTTCCCTTGGGTATCTCCCATATATACATGAGGTGTACATGTCAATAAACTTCTGCTTGTTTTTCTCTTGGAAACCTGTGTTTATTACAGTGGTCTCAGCCCAAACTCAGAAGGGTAGAAAGAAAATTATTTGTCCTCCCCTGTAGAACCCAAGAGGGTAGAGGAAAAGTCTTTTTCCCCTTATACTTTCTGTGTATAAAGAGAGAAAAACTAAGTGTAAGGCACAGCTGTTCTTTTAAGATGCACAAATCATCTAACTCTAATGTAATCAACATGTGATTTAAGGAAAAGCTAATTAATGAAGATCTGGAGAATAGGCCACATGAAGGAAAACAAAACCCAAACCAAACCAACACAAAAGAAAATGATACAGTGGAAAAAGGAAATCTGAAGATGTAGATCTTTCCACCTTCCTCAACACACAAACACCTACAGACACAAACACACACGCAGGCACGTGTGCATACACAGAGACATATACATGTTAAAATAAGTAAAATTGTTTCAGTATGTAGCATAAGGCATTTCTGGAAACTTTCACTCTGATAAATATTAGCCAATTAGGAAACATAGGATTTTAGATTTTTATTTTTTATTTGCCTGCTTAGTAGTAGTAGTAGTAAATATTTTAATTTCTCAGATCCTTTATTCATAACTTTTAAAATATATAATCATTTTGCCGGAGGAGAGTAATAGTAGGCAATATATAAAAATGCTGGAGATATTGGGGTTCTGATTAAGTTACTTGCCTGACTGAAGAATAATAAGAAATAAATTGTAATTATTTTTTGTTATTCAAACAATAGCACCACAAACATTTTGCTAAAGTTATCCTAATGTATTGATTTTCTAATACAGTCATAGCAAAGCACCACAAACTGGGTGGCTAAACAATTTATTGTCTAACAGTTCTGGAGGATAGAAGTCTGAAATCAAATTGTCAGCAGTGCTGGTTACTACTGAGAACTATGTAAGAGAATTTATCCATGTCTTTCTAGCGTTCGTGGTTTGCTGACAGTCTTTTTCATTCTTTGACATGTAGATGCATCACTACAATCTTTGCCTTCATCTTTACGTGGAGTTCTCCCTGTGTGCATCTATTTCAAATGTCCAAATTTCCCCTTTTTATAAGGACACGGTCATATTGGATTAGCGCCTACTTTAATCACCTCGTCTTAACTTGATCATCTACAAAGATGCTATTTCAAGAAAACTTTACACTTACAGGTACTGCGAAGTTAGAACTTCACCATCTTTGGGGGCAACATAATTCAACCCATAACACTTAGGAACTTTGGCATCATTAACACAAGTACAGTTGTGTTAACTTGGAGAAAGTAAAAAAGGAAAGAAACACAAACATCCCAGTTAGATAATTGGGGCTCATGTGCCCCAGTGACACTCATGTTTCTTTATAACTAATTTATTTCTGGTACAAACACTGTATTTTGTCAATTCTAATATATACTTTCTTACATTTTAAAGTTTATTAAATCATAATGGATAGTAAAAATCAGTGATAATTTATAATTCTAATTGCAAGCTTTTTTTATTAATGATGATTAAAATAATATGTCTTAAACTAGATAACATTGTAGATCCTATGATATACGACAACGTGTTTCCTTTTGCAGTATAAGTTAAACCTGAATCATCGTTACGTATAACTCCTATTTAACCAGGTCAAACCTGTATTCTGTCTTTGCCCAGTTTATTTTAACAACATGTAGTACTCTTAGAGAAGTCATATTTGTTCAGCAGAGAACATGAAATTAGAAATCTGCACGCAAGTTTGTGCACTCCATAATATTTTGATTGAAAATAACCTTCAATCAACCAAGCATATGATTTTATAATCAAAACCTCTAAATGCATTAAACATATCTTTTTTCTTTTAGTTCCAAAGCCCCAGTCACCTTTTTAATTTTAATATTACTAAACTTGATTAAGTGTCAGTATGTTCAATTCCTTTGTGGATTGTTAGTACCAAATTATATCATAGTTCAGCCCTTTTGCAAAATCTTCCTTAAAAAGTTTGTGATTGCTTATTTTTAAGAATTGTACTCATCATTTGAATGATGTGCACTATGAAAGCTATGTAAAATGCAAAGACGCGGATATCATTTGTGCCTGTTTTTATATGATTCTGTGTATTAAACATACACATTTTGTTCTCAAATTCTCTTCTCAAAAATATTTGTCTCACAGCATTTGGAAATACAGCATTTTCCTCACTTAAATAACCTGTCACTATCATGTTAAGCATGTGTTGACCATCTGCCATGTTTGTTTCAAATCAGATTGGTGAATAATTATTTCCACAAGCACAATACCTTTGAGAGGAAAGCTTAGGCAAAGCACACGGAATTACAATTTTCACTATATTCATTAGCATTAATATTCATTCACAAACACATATATGTATTTATTTTATCTTGTTCTGGTAGATTAACACACTAAGAGGATTGAGTTATGCAAGGGTTGGGGCATGTTTAGTCAGTACATTTCTCTAAGGGACATTTTGTTCTTTGTTAAATGAGAACAACGAGACCAAGGGCACTCTATTGTTTTTGTTTATTTTTATGTTTGTCTGTGGAGGGTCTTGCTCTGGTTGACTAATGTTCTGCTGTGGTACCAGTTTTATATGGGGCTGAAATTTTAATTAGTCCTTTGAGTCTTACCCAGTTCTTTTGGCGACTCAACGCACACGTCTTCAGTCACTCTCTCTGACACCAACTTATGTCCTGACACTCTCTTTCCTAATTAATGCACTTGCATAGCTTTAAATAATTAACTTACTACTAATGTAGAAGCCCTATTTATAAAATATTTTTGGAGTGTCTTAAAATTTGTCTTTTTATTGTTATTATGACTATTTGCTTTTAACCTTTGCTGAATACAGTGCAACTGTATCATGCATCATCAACATTATTCAGTTAAATATTATTTTGTGTAATCAACTATATTATTATGCTTGTTTATATAATTTCACTTTATTGATATAGATTAATCCATAATGTCTCATGTAAAGAAGACACTTTTAAAGCACTATAAAAACAATATTATGACTATGGATAGCAGTAAATTTGAGAAGTATTATTATTACAACCTTTAAAGTAAGAAAACAGAATTATAACTTGAAGTTGACAATTTTTGGTTTACTGGAAGGTGCACGAGTACAAGAAGCTAAGTATTAGCCTGTGATTTAAAAAGTTTCTTGAGATTATTGGTATGATTATCTCCCTAAGAAAAAAAGAGGCTGGTTAGTCAGTTACAGTATGAAACAGTATTGTCATTGACCTACCATTCTATTGTTGAGTATTTCTCAAAAGGAAGATACGATTCTTCTAAGGGACATAATTAATTGTTTTGGTCTCCAACCTGAAAGTAAGTGAGCCCCAGAAAAGTAAGATACATGTCTGCCATTTACAGCCTTATTGGAGATGCCTCAGTCAGAAATAGTCTGATTCTAATGCACAGGGGAGGAGGAGACACACAAACACACACACACATGCGCACACACACACACATACACATACACACAGATCTCAGACCTAATCTGAGGAGGGGTAGCTGCAGACAATACTTCACTTATTTAGATGACACCTTTTGAAACCAAACTGTACCCAGGGGCTTTCTTTGAAATAACCTATCAATAAACTAAACATGGGTATAGCCATGCCGTGGTCCAACATAGGGAAATACATACATATCTGAAACATGATTATATCCTGCCAGAGACAGGAGTAGGAAGAAAGAGGAATTGGAAACATACCACTTTTTCCTCTATTTTTGCCATAAGACCCAGCTAACACATTATTAGTCTTTTTATTCTTTTTTATCCCTCCAAGTGGGTATTAGTTAGGGTTCTCCAGAGAAACAGAGCCAGAGGGGAATATAGATAGATAGGTAGATAGATAGATAGATAGATAGATAGACAGATAGATAGATAGATAGATAGATAGATAGATAGATAGATAGATTAAATACATATATTTATATGATTGTGGGGGTTGAGGGTTAGTCATTGGCAAGTCCAAAATCTGTAGAGCAGACTTGAGACTCTTGGCCAGGAGCTGACACTGCAGTCTTGAAGAAGTAATTCTTTCTAAAAAACTAGGGCTTATTTTGAAAAATCTGAATTTAGCTCAAATGTATGTCAAAACCTCAAGCGTGTATTAAATAAGTCCCCGGGGCTAAGTAGGTGTGTTCCTAGATTATGAAAGTGGCATAGTGAGCTATGTCAATGTTGCTTAAAGTTCCAGCAAAACAGGTATATGTAGAATAGACAAGAAATAGTGCAAGGGTGTAGAGTTGGACTGAGAGGACAAAATTAGTTCATGGAGGGCAATCTTAAAAATGTCAATCCAGGGTCCATAAACAGAGTATCTTAAAAGGTACTAAGTTAGCATTCAAGAGATTAGTTACAGAGGCTAGGGGAGAAGCTGATAATAAAGCAAGGAGTCAAAATCCATGTCTGACAGTAACAGTGCCTGACATTGTCCAAAATCAGATTGAAATAAGGTATCCTGACTCTTCATCAGTGGGCAAGTGTTTTGATGCTATGCAATATTCTTATGTTGTCTTGAAAGATGATTCTCTTATATTAAGAGATTACAATCACTTAAAAATCAGTCTTTTAAATACAAGCAATGAATAAACTTCATTCTTTCAACAAAAATATCTTGAGTTTTTACGATTAGCTCAGTATTGTAATATATGCTGAAGAAATACAGATAAAGCTGTTTTACTTTCAAAATAATAACTTCAGATTAAAAAAGCATCATTGAGACCATGGTACAAATATTTTGAGAAAAAGTTGTATTTGTCTAAGTGCTCCAATAATTTTAAAGTATAGAATCTAAAAATTAAACCAAAATAGTTCAAACAAAAATAGAGGACATTACAATACTCAAAGGACTAACATACTTGTGTGAGATTTCAATATACTTCTTCAGCTATTTATAGGTCAAGCAGATAACAATTAAAAATACATTGAAAAATTAATAACAAAATCAATAAACTTTAGCTAATGTACAAGTATACAATTCTACATCTAATAGTTGAAAATATTGTTTTCTAAACAGTACATGCAATAACATGCACAAAAACTAATTATGTGATTGACCTTATAGTAAATCTAAATAATCTTAGAGAATTATCACAGATAACCCAGTCTCTTTATAACAAAAACAAATTAGAAGTTAATAGGAAAAAAGGTATATTAAAACTTCCATTTATTTAGAAATTGTATTACATAATTAATGGTTAAAAAAGAATTAATGGAAATAAAGAAAACACAATTGCATGACATTGAAAACACCACATATAAAACTGGGAGGATACAGTGAAAGTAGTGCTTAAAGAGCAATTTATAACCATAGTAGCTTATTCTATATCTACCTTAAATTAATGTCTTTTTTATAAATATTAATTTCTACAAATCAGTATCATTCTACATACCTTCTGATGGTCTTGATGTTTTATAAAATATCCAAATTTCAGATATCACTGTGGTATCTTCTTACCTAGAAATTAAAGATATATATTCATCATTTGTAAAACACATCATTTCAGGTGCTATAGTGAAAGAAAACAATTCTCCTAATTCAAATATGATACATGATTGATTAAAAATTCATCCTGATTTCAAAAATGTTAAAAATTTTGGAAACAAAAGTGTCTTACAATTCATAAAATATAACATACTTATGACCATTTTTAGGGACCATCTTTTTGGGTTTTTTTTTTTTTAATTCTTTTAAATTCAGAAGAAATTAAATATTGTTTGTCAGTAACCAAAACATCTCACCAGATATCAAATACCCACAATGAATAATATTAACAAAGTTAGTCTGTAGCAGACTCATTGTCATTTACATTATTTTTGTGAAAAGCATAATGAAATAACTGAAACATTTAAATGTGAAATTTATAATAAGCAGGTAGAAAAATCGTTTACATATAACTAGAAAAAAGACATGGTTGCAAAGAAACACTAGGAAGTCTCTAGCACTACAAGTTTATTCAAACACTCTCCTACATTCATTGCTTATTGTTTTACATATTGCATGAGAATTTTTAATCCATAGAAATGTTTTATTTTACATGGTGAACTGGGCATTGGAGAACGTTTATCAACCACCAATTTTCTTTTCTTCCTCTTGCAATTAGCACCCACATTTGTGTTTGGAAGCCACTACCCCTATGCTGTGTTGCAGCAGGATATGGCTATGTGATTTGTCAAGAAAACTAAGACTAGTCTGGCTCTGAATGGCTGTCCCTGCACATAGGAATGATTTGGTGCAGTTCACTCTGTATAATTCTCAGAATCCAACCATGAATTCTTAGTTACCATAGACAATCATTTTTCTAAGTGAAATTTGAAATGCTTTTATCAAAAAATTGCATTGAAATCATGTCTCTGTAATCGATTTATATTTTAATAAGTTAATTGATTTTTTAACCAATGTCTAGGTTTTCCTTTATATTCCTTCATTGAAGATATTATCATTTTATGGAGCTATTTAATTAGATTTATAGTTTACTACCACTTCTGTGTGTGTGTGTGTGTGTGTGTGTGTAAGAGGTCTTTTATTGGTAGTAAACTAGAGCAAACAATCAGAATAGTACATATGCAGTATTCAGTACACACAATAAAAGTTAAAGAAATTCCAAACCTGCATAAAGCAAAACACCAGAGGAAGACCACACAGCTCAGAGGTAACAGCGGTAAAGGGCCTCTCCATCTGATTACACCTCATGCTCTGTCCCTAACAGAACTTACTGCACTTACTGAAATACAGACTTTTTAGTATTGCGTGTATTTAAGAAGATTAAACACATTTTCTAAGAACCTTGCAATGACAAGTAAGTGACCCTTTAGCTGGTAAAGCAGACTTAAGGGAGGAAAGTGGGGGAGGAAATTAACTAGTATTTTGTTAAAACACTACCTTCATAACAAGTGTTTCACACTTGCATAGTATTAATTATTTTGTTATACATGGAAGCCGATTACACAATAAGACTGCAAACAACCAGTGGTACTTCTCTGACATCAGAAGAGTACCTAAGACTGAAACATCACCAAAACTACATAAAAAACTCACCAGCATAAAGTACATTAAGAAATATAATCAGGAAAAAAATACAATTGCTAAAAAGTGGTTTAGAGCAGAGCCACTGTCCACCAGTAGCTTCAAATGGCAATTAGTGTTCATAGCAAGGTTTGATGACTTTACACGACCCCGTGCAATACTGACTGACACACCCTTTCAAAATGTACGTTAAACAAGCTGCAACTTCACAGAAAGATTCCGATGTTACCACCAAATGAGACGCTCTCACCCCTCTCATTGGCTTTGTCACCAGCTGGAATTACAACCTTCTTACTCACTATCTATAGCTCTGAGTAGGGCGGCTTTATTATACATGGACATCTGTAAGGATTCTGTTCTTAAAAAGGGGGAGGGAGGATGCTAACCCTACTGTTTTAGTATTTGGATGCCAGAAGGCATATTGAAATGCATAGCCAGTTACCTATTGGAATGGGACTCCTTCTGAAGTTGAAACTGTCAAGACAGGGAGAAGAAAGAATAAGCAGGCCCAGAACTCTGAGTGAAAGGACATGTTAAGAACAAAAATAACCACGATAAAAACCCCAGAAGTGTGGGTGACATGTAATAACAGAGACAGGGAACAGTGTTTTTAGGCCATGTATAATAAATAACACATACCCAAATTTTCAAAGAATGATGTAATTCCAACTTGGGTTCTAATACTGGAACCAACCAACCACCTGGGTGTCAACACTGTGCCCGTCAACTCCTGACAGGCCTTGTCACAGTTGGGGTGAAGAGAGGGTGCTTTTTTTCCCTCCTTCTTTTATTAAAGCTATCATTTCAGGCTTTGATCAAAGACGCAGGAATATTTGTTCTTCCAGGCTGGAATGAATGTGGTTTGGAAGCTCAGAGTACATTGAAAAGCTGCAACAAACTATAGGCAGCCAACAATTCAGAATTTTGGATCGGCCCAGATGGAGACAGTAATTTGAAATGTTTTCAACCCCTGACTTAAATAATGAAATGTGTATCATACTCCCCGTAAATTGGATATTCCATTACAGTGATAATGTACAGAATTCCCATGCATTATGACACTTGCCTGAGAGTAAAGCAATTACAATACCCTTAATCCTAACAACAAAGTTTTGTTTGTTTGCTTTGGGTTTGTTATTTTGTACCTTTTTTTTTTTTTTTTTGCATTTAAAACTTTTGGGCTATTCCCTGACAGCGTATACATGTAAATTTGATTGCTAAACATTGTCATTTTCAATTATTTTAATCTATTGATTTTGATTAAAACTCATAATACAAACAGAGCTAAAATCACGCCAACAAAATAAACTAAAGATGAAAAGTTGCACTGAAAGGGCATTACATTATTCTTAATAGGCTCACGTAGAAACATTCCAATGGCAGCGTTCTCAAAATAAAATGAAATAACATTAGAAGCCCCCCAGCCTGGTGACTCCTGGGCCTTACTTGTAACTCTGGCTAGGGGGCGTCTTTACCCTCCGACTACATGCCTCACTAGCATCTGACATCATATTTGCATACCCTGAGAAATCTGACACTGAAGTCCTTGCTCTGTGGTCCACTTCTCCATTAGACTTAGTGAATGGGGTCATTGGCGCCCTGACGCCCGACTTGAACTGAGAACCAAATGCTTGTCCAAGTTCTTAATCTGGTACGATGTTCTAGTCTCTACATCTTTCTGAGGAGCTACCTGGCCGGCTAACTCCTGAGATGGGATCTGAAAGCTTTTTCTGCTGTTCCTTCTGGCTAGTCAGTTTCTGAGATGAGGACTGGACGGCTGAAGAAGTCTCTAAATTCTTCTGAGAAATCTATCAGATCATCCAGCTCCTGGGAAGGGGTCACCTGCGGATGTGTGGCATCCAAAGCAGATAAATAAAGACCTGGCTGCGATCCAAAGAACATCCCAAAAGGAGGCTTTGGCGACGAAGATGGCAACACTGAGGTAACAGACTGGCCGAAACCACACTCCAAAGGAGATGTTGTGTATATCTTTTTCTGGAAATAAAGTGTGCTTGTGGAGAGGTGACGACAGGCTGACAAACTGGAAACCGTGTCCAAGAGCAAAACCTGCATTCGTGAATTTTTCAAAAGTCTGCTGGAGGTGTTTGGAGTATTCTTGCACCATGCTGGCCTTATCACTGATCTGGGTGCCTGGGCTCAAGTCGTCTTCTTGCACCAACTCTGAATGTCCTCCCGAGGTGTGGAAATCCGTTATGCTGAAGGGATCCCCCTTCTGGCTCTCGGACTTGGAGTACTGATCCAAAATACTCTGTAAAACCTCATCAGGAATTCCAGACTTGTCGTGACAAGACAATTTCCGCATGCAGGCCCGAGGAGTCAGTAAGGGGCAAGGGGGCCTCGCTGTCTAAAACTCCAACGCCCGCAGACTGAATGACAGACTGCTGGGAGACCGTGTGTCTCACGCTCACGGAAAAGGCACTGTTGCTGCTGGCAGTTGGTAAGGATCTTCTTTTCTTCGAGAACTGCATGACATCTTCCCAATTACTGCTCATTTGACCGTGTTTGCCACTTGCGCTCTGGAGACTAACGGTCTCCACGCTGTTGTCTGACTCTAGGCCAAGCGAGCCACCTGGTTTCCCAGACAAGGACTTCTGTCCCACCATGTCTGGTACTGGTGACACGAAGTTCAGGTAGTTCTTCTCCGTTCTCTTTCTACTTCCTTTCTTAAAGATCAATTTGGGCACCCTTTTCTGTAGCTCATCTATACGAGGGCCGATCATGCCTCCACTGGAAGACACGGCTGGCATCTCTACCAAGTAACTTTGCAGGGTCATACTGCTCGAAGCCTGCCAGTCGCTCGTTTTACCAGTCTTGTGTTCCTCGTTTTCAACTGCGATGCTTTTTGACTTCGCCTTTCTCCTCGAAGAGCTGGGATTTCCCTGCGACAACACAGCCAGATTCCCCACGCTGTTGTGGCCGGATGCCCCGGGTTCTGCGCCGCGGGCCCTTCCTCTATGGCTTCTCTATGGTGCGCCTGTCTTCAAGACGCGATCGGTACTTGAGAGATAATGCTGGCAAGTGTCACACGTGTGTGGCTTTTCTCCACAGTGCGTCCTCTTGGGTCTCTCCATGTGGTACTTCTGGATGAACTTCATGCTGCACTCGGCGCGCCCGAACGTCTTCTCGGGACTGGATCTTCTCGTGTCTCTGCAGCAGGTACTTGTGGATGAAGCCCGTGCTGCGTGCTGCACTGCCTGCGCTGGAAGGGCCGCTCCCCGGTGTGGATGAGGACGTGCCTCCGCAGGTGGTAGCAGCTCCGGAAAGCGGCGCTACAGTGATGGCAGATGTGCGGTTTCTGACGGGGGGAGAGCAGGGCGCCTTCCCCGTCTCCCACCAGCGGCGGTTTGGAAGATGCGCTCAGCTTCCTCTTGGCTTTGATTCCCTGAGATTCTGGCTTTGGCCTCTTCACATTCTTGACGCTCGCGTCTGGCTTTGGCTCCTCGGGGCCACGGGGGTCCTCGGTCCGGCCGCCGCCCAGCAGCACGTTGCGGGAGTGCGGGTCCGGCGGGTGCAGGACGCTCAGGTCCTGGATGACGCCGTGGCCTCCCCGGTCCCCGCCGCCCGCTCGTCCGCCCCGGCGAACAGGCCCCCGGAGCCCTGGTGCAGGGGGGCGCCCGGCGGGTCCTCGGGCTCGGCCGGCTTGTCCTGCTTGATGCTGACCGGCGACTGCAGGAAGCCCCCGGGGGTCCTCTGCGCCGGGAAGGCCGCGCGGGGCGCCGCCGGCTCCTTCTTGAAAGTCCCGTCTGAGGTGGGCGCCAGGGTGGGGGGAGTCTCGGCGGCCGTGCCCGCGGGCGGGGCGAAGCTGGCCACCGGGGCCAGCCGGTGGTTGAACTTGAGCATCCCCGGCGGGAAGCTGGGCTCCATCTCCGGCCGCTGCCGCCGCCGCCGCCGCCCAGGAACGCGCTGCCGACTTTCATGTCCCCGGAGCAGGCCTGGGGGTCCCGCCGCCACCGCCTCCGGTTCGTAAAAATCTATAGTTTAAAACTTACACGATTTTTGGTTCTACAAACGTTTCTAAATTGTACTTGCATAATTTTAAATGTGGGGAAATCTTTACAATAGTGAATATCATGTTTTTATTTTCTTTTTATTTAAATTTTCCAGGTTTTTGTATGTTTCAGTGTTATAAAGAAACAAAATTTTTAAAAACCTTTGCTCTTTTTGCTGATTATTATTTTTTAGTTCACTATTTTAGATTTTTAAAATTAACTTCTATTTTTTATTTCATATTTTTCGTAAATTGGATCATTAACCCACTCATTTTCAGATTTTTATTTTAAAATAGTAAGTCAGTAAAACATAAAGCATACTGGTTGTAAATAGTGAATTATTTACACATTTGTTTTCTTAATATAGTTTAGTTGTGACCCATGCATGTTATTTTTACTATTCTTTTTTATTATTATCTAGATATTTAAATTCAATAGTTAATTTCCTCTTTGATCCGTAGTTAGGAAATAGTTCTTTATTTATGGACGATTAAGTGTTTTTAATATAGTTTCTAACTCTGAACTTTTAGGATTGTGATCAGGAATTATGGTCTAGAAAAGCTTCATTGTATTTTGTGTTCAAGGGGAATTCACGTTTTCTAATGTCCTATGACCATGAGGAGACACAATGAGTAACGTTCAGCATGAGAAAAGTCACAGCCCGGACAATGATCTGCCCTCCCCTCTCTGCCTCACGGATCACACCCTGCACAGCTCCAGGTCAGCAGGCTGCGTCCCTCTTGGCTTCCTTGCCCCTTCTCTAACACAGGAGGCATGATTCTACCTCAGGTCCTTTGCACTTGCTCTTCCCTGTGTGGATCCTACTTTTCCAAATAGCCATATGATCTACAGAGTCAACTTTTTTTTTTAACGGACTCAACTTCTAGTTTTTAATTTAAGTACTCTCTAATTCAAATAGCTCATCTGCTTCTTTCCTCCACTCTCAATTCCTCTGTTGGTCAAAGAACAAAATAAAATCTTATGAAAAACAGTTTTGTTCAATGTTTTATTGATCTTTTGCTGTCAACCACTTGTATGCATCTATTATTTTCTAGAGGTTTCTGGATGGAATATATATACAGTTCAATGTGAAAAAAAAACAGAAAAATGAAATTTTAAAATAAAAAATGTTATTTTTTAAAAGTTTTTGTTTTTTTAAGTGAGGAGAAAGTATGCTTAATGGGGAATGCCTCTTTATTTGTTTAATCTCATAGTCACATTTTTAGCACCCATTCATAGTTCTTCTTATTCTTTTAATGCACCTGATCCAACACGAGAGAAGGATGTATATCCACAAAGTGGTATCAATTCTAGGAAAAAAATAAACATAGATACAGAATTACATCTGCCTTTTGAGTACCACATAAAAGAGAAAGAAAAGTTGTGCACAAAGGAAGTAGAGTGAATCTGCCAGAATATTTGGCAGAATCAACTGAATAGACCACTTAAAACAATTGATTTTTGATATCCTTAAATTACATTATTGCTACCTGAATCCTTGCAGAAAATAAAAGGAAAGGTAGAGAGCAGTCTAAAGATGTGATTCTTATCCCTGCTTCCCCAAATTTGTTTGCATTATAGAGGGAAAAAAATCTCATTCATGTTAAAGATTAGAGCAAAATAAATTTTAAGTCTTTTGAATTCAGTAGGGACTTTTGACTAGAGATCTTATTTGGAGATTTAAACAATTCTCTTATGACACTTTCTCTATTAAACATGCAATTTTCTTTCAAAAATAAGTAAGAAAGAATGACGTTGATAACAAAATGAACTATTTGATGTGTTATTATCATTTACTGCAAAAGTTAAAATAAATCTTGGAAAATTTATCAATTACCAAACTGTAAATATTCATACATGAGCAGAGTTAAATTTTGTATTCTTGCATAGTGTTGTGCAGAAGTTTAGTTAAATTTATAATCTAGTAAGTAGTTCTTTTAAGTTTTAAGAAGATATCTTTTATTTACACACGTAGATATCATACAAATTAAAAAGAACATTTGGAGAGGGTAGCATCCTGGCAATTAATTGAAAGAAGTGTGTCTAGAAGGAAGGTATAATAATTCTTGAAGAGCTTCTGCTCATCTTGTTTTGAGTTCTGAGAACTCACCATTTAGGAAGCGTAGTCATTAGTGGTAATCTTCACAAGGGTCATTTTGTGGACGTGGTGGTGTGTTCAAGGTAGAATCAGAGGTAAAGAGGTGGAGGCTATAAACGTAGCCAAGTATTTGATGGTTATGATCTAAAAAGGAGCTGAGGACCATTCCAATAGCTGGGGTTTGTTAAAAGGTGAAAAAAGGTGTTTTATTAAAGAAGGAATATTTTGTATTTTTTTTGTTTGTTTATATGAGTACGATCAAGTAGAGAAGGCCAACAAAAGAGAGAAGAAATAATTATAGAACAGTATCTCAGGCACAGGGAAGGAGAAGAGATTACAAACCCAACTGAAGGCTTGATTCTGAAAGGAAAAGGAACAATTTATTTATTCTAATATGAGGGAAGACAGAGACTATGAAAAGAGATACAAGCAGTTGTTATTTCTGGTAGTGTGACGATGACAGCCTTCTCTGCTTTTGTTTTTTATTGCAATAAGGAGCAAGATCATAGCTGAAATAAAAATGAGAGAGAGGACACTGGAATTTGAGAAAAGATGAAAACATGTGACGTTATCTGATAATATTTGATGATGAGCTGTCTCGAGAAATGGAACATGGCCACTTGAGGTTTCTGAGGACCACGAGAAGGATGTGGTTAAAATCTAAAATGAGATGAGTCACCATGTTTGGGTGTTTGTTTTTTCCCAGTCGTATTGACCTGCTCACCCTTCATGTGTAGACATGAACTTGGCATCCATTTCAAGTTTAACCAGCATGAGGTATTGACCTTGCATCTGTAACAGAAGAACAAAGAAGCCAGAGAGAGGAAAGTATGCATGAAAGTGACCCTAGCCTTGGGACATGAAAAACAATTGTGTGAGAGAGAAGAGAGGGCATGAAGGGCGGGGAGGGGGAGAGGAAATGTGACTAAGGTCAGCACACCCAAGGTCCTGAGCAGATCAAAGAGTTGTTGTTACGCAGTTACAAACAAAAGGCAAACTGGAAAACAGAAGTAGTTTTCTACAAGCAGGGCTACTAAAAATCACCAATGTACAGGTAGTGCTGTTATTAATAATGGTAAGTATTAGAGTGATACCAAAATCTTGAAATGGTCCATATATCATGATACGAGGATGTTTCCATTTACACTTAATTATAAAATTATTTAATTGAGAATTTTGGAGATACACCAAATTATGTAGGTAAAAGTAATGACTAATTACATATCTGTCACTAGCAAAACAAGTATGTAGTTTCTAGTATTCCATCCAAAATATTAAGGGAAAAATTGCTATAAAGAGATTATTCAAAGAAAATAGAAAATTATATAAATCCATCATCATTGGCTTTAAGACAGAGAATTTTTAAAAACTTAAATTAGTGTTTATGAATTATGAATAAACAATGTCCTTTTTGAAAGCTAAAACTAATTTTCTTGTCAAAGTCGATAATCAATATATCAAATGTCAAGAATCATACAAAGAAGGATGCTTACATTTTTTTAGAATCACAGCAATCAGATAGACATTCTAAAATGACAGTGTTTCAAGTAAAATAAACTTGATACAGTGCTCTACTACAGACTCTTTGAAACTTTACTACACTTGTTTTGAATTTTTATTTTAATTTATATTACACGCTAAACACAGCCTGAGTATGAGAAAGTTTAAAATAACTTTTTAAAACCTAAAAGTAGAAAGAATAAAATTACCATTAATAGATTTTCTAATCATGTAGGTTGAATAATTTAAGATATAATAATGGCCAAACCTGTACATCCCGCATAAAACGAAGAGTCTTTCTTCACCTTTAGGGAATCCTTCTTTTATTTATTTCTAATTGCTTTTTTCATAATCTTTTCCTAGAAATTCTATCAGAGGGATTTCAGAACCTCTGGGTGATTTCTTCATTTATTTTAACTTGTCTTTTACAATTTCCGTATCTCCATCAACTTGACATTTCCTAATGGAAATTTCCACGCCCTGATGTAGAGTCACTCTAATTATTATGATCAAATGCTCCAGTTATTGTGGCTGTGTAACAGATTGCCTCACAAGTCAGCGCCATAAAGCAATGATTTATTATGCACATGGATTTTGTGGGTCAGGATTTTGAACAGGTCATGACAGAGATAGTTTGTCTCTGCTCCGTAATACGTGGGACCTCAAACTAGAAGATTCAAAGGCTGAGGGAAGGAATTATCTGAAGCTTTCCCTGTTCACATGTTTGGAGGATGAAGCTCTCTGGAGGCTAACGCTAGTTGGGGCTGTTGAACAAGATCTCCTAAACTTGGCAATGCCGTATTGCCTGGGCTTCTTCACTACAGGATGGCTGGACCACAGGGTAAATATCCCAAGAGAGAGCATCAGGTGAAAGCATATCATCTTTTATCCTCTATGCTCAGAAGTCACGCAATATCCCCTCCAACATTCTATGTATAGATGCAGAAACGAAACCCCACTGAGTCCAAGGAAAGGTGGGGAGGAATCTACCCCTTGATGAGACCAGTAACATTCTGGAGAGAATCCAGAAATATTGCTAAGGACAATTTTGCAAAATGCAATTTGCCACAAGTAATCTATTTTTATGAACTTATTGTCAAAGAGGACAATTAAGGTAGGCGGAGAGGATAAGAGGTAATTAATTTGGGAGACAATAAGAACAATTTTATGCCAGTCAGAAAGACCCAGAGTTAGAAAAATTCATGGCATGCAAGAATGAAGTTCTCAGTAGGCTCTGATCCAGAACCAACCGTGGAGGCGGCCTTTGAGAGGACGAGCCCATCCATTCCTCACTGTAATGGTTAGAAACACACAGGCTTCCACTTTAGTTGTAGATAGGCATTATTTATTTAACAAAAACTAATACTGGTTTATTATATGTAAGACTGTTTTAAGCAGTATACGTCTGTTAACTGAATCCTCATTACAACCCTGCAAAGTGTTATCTCTGTACTGTACATGGATAAGGAAACTGAGACACACAAAAGAAAAGCATTTTGCTTAAGGCTGCACAGCTGATGGCTGGGCGGCGGGATTCAAAGCCCATCAGGTGGGCTCCAGAAAGCATGCCGCTAAGCCCTCGGCTAAACTGCTTCTCTTGGCAGGTTTAACTGAAGAAAGGTAAGTGAGTTCCCAACAGACTGTTTCTATTTTCTCAATTAAAAAAAAGAAAAAAAATAAGTTGTCAACCAAGGGCATCTCGAACACACTGCCTTAAAGAGCAGATGCTACCTAAGGTTTTTGGAAGGAAACCTTATAGCAGAAACATGTTAGCGTGCACCCAACCCCACACCTTTGGTCATCCCACAGCCCAGGTGGCGCAGAGCGGCCCCACACCCAGACAGGCCAAGGGCCCAGCAGCGAGGATCACGGGTGGGCTGCAGGTGGGCCCGGCCACAGGGCGCTCTGCCCTGCACTGTGTTACACACTTACAGGTCAGCCTAAGCTGGGCCACAGAACTTCTATTTTCCCTAAGTAACAAACAAACAAAAAATATCTCGGGGTAGCCTAAAGAACACCAGACAGTGTGCACACTCGGGCCCGAGTTCTGCGCAGTGAGGGCCGCGGTGAGAGCCGGGTCCTCGCGGGGGGTGGGGGGGTGGTGGGGTGACATCAGCCAAGGCCCTCTGCTGCCCAGCACAGAGTTCTACAATGAACTCCCAAGAGGGGAAGGAACTAATCTTCCACATGATCCGGATCTGTCTATCAACAAAGATGACATTACCATCAGAAAACAGAAGTGAGATCATATTGAGAAGTGATTCTGGGTATGGCAAATGTGAAAACGAATTCACTATAGAAATCTAGTGGTAATTTATTAGTGCTGAGTGCCAATATAAGGCTGACGGTCACGAGTTTAAAGAGACCACGTAACGTAGTTTTGAGATGTTTTTGGGTAATATAGCTTCTTGAAAGCAGATTGCTGAGCTTAACTAAAGTTAGGACTTTGTCAAGTTGATATGATTAGTGAGCAACTATTAATTAATTAATTAATTAAAGTATTAAGTCAGAAGTATTAATGATGTTAGTAAGGGAGTGCACCCACATGGGATCTAATATTTGTAGGCAAAGAAGAGAACATATCAAGGGAGTGGTGAATAGTGAAAGAAAGAAGTTTAGTATTATTAGTTTACTGTGAATCAATTTTGGCATCTTTTTATTCCCCTAAAACTTCACAAAACTTAATTTTAAATAATTATTCGATTATTTTCCATGAAATCTCTTCAGAATTATATTCAAAGTCTTTCAAGTTATTTGACATTTTTGAACACTATATCCTAGTGAGTTTGCTATAAAGTTAATACATTTATATGGCTAGTGGCCATAATGGTAATAATGTTCCTAAAATCGAACTCCTCAGATTTTTTTTTTTTTAGTTTTAAGACCATGATACTTTTTAAGGAAAGTAGCATGGTGAATGTATAGGAGAAGCACGGAAATGTCTGAATACTTGCAGATAGCACTCAGGTATCATTCTAATGTTTTGCCTTATTTACATTTGATCTTATTTCTAGTTGTCTCTTTAACCTCAGTGGGAATGATCATAATGCATATTGCTGACTGACATCTAGGCTCTTCAACTGCTGGATACCTCATGGGATAAAGAGATCAGTAGAAGGAAAAAAAAGGCATAACCTCTCTCTACAATTCCTCAATGGCCTAACGCTGGAAAAGGAAATTTGTCAGAGGCTGAGTATTTCTGGATCCCTTTTGCGCACAAACAGTGCACACAAGGTGATGGGTATTTTTGGATTGGTCCCACATAAACACATTAGAACAGCAGGAGACCCCCAGTGGTCTGGGCATAGGAGGGTTTCCTGCTCTTTCTCCAAGAGGAGAGGGTATTTTTCTTTCCTTTTCTTTTCCTTTTTTTTTCTTTTCTCTCTTCAAGATGCAATTGGTCTTTACGTATGCTCTTGGGAAAAAACATCTGCTGCCTTCCCCTTTACTAATACTTTAGCATTTTGTTCTTTAGTGGAGGAGGTACCAGATAGAGTAACAGTGGTCCTGCCACTCATTCAGCCTCGCATCACCAAGGAAAGCATTGTCTCACATGCCGCCTTGTCCCGGTCTTTGTGAAGATCTAGCATGTTCTACAGAAATGAGCCTGAGTGTGGGCAAACTCCCGTTCTGCCCTCAACATTTTGGGATTCTGTATCCTCATGCTATTTCACACGCGGCCTTTAGTAATTCATTCAAAACAATGGCTGAATTCTTTCCATCTACTTGTCTGGAGACCTCGTCTTTTTCTTATTGCCACAGACTGGCTAATGCTCACATCCCGTACCTCCTTTGAAACTGTTTTCTTTCCTTCAGTTCTAATCTAATTGGTTGTTCTATGACTTTTGCTCCCTGTAATCATGATGTAGCATATTATGTGACTTGTTCTTATTGTTAAAATTCACGTGACACTTTTTTTCCAGCTTTTCTATCCAAGATAGAAGTCGACAGCCTTGCACCATTTGATCTGAATCCATTAAAAGATACAACTGGTGGCCAGAGAGGAGTTTTAATTAACAAAATTCCAAAGCTTTTACCTTGTCTTCATTGAATCAAAAATTGCTTACTAGTAGCCTATAATGAAAAAGAATATAAAAATGAATATGTGTATGTTCATGTATGACTGAATTGCTATGCAGTACACCAGAAACTGATACATCATAAACTGACTATACTTCAATAAGAAGAAAGAAAATTGATATGAATATACTAAAAAAAAATTCCTTTATCAATGTTTCAAGGAAAACTCCATAATATGCCCTTGGGTAGCTTTTGACAAAGAGCTTTGCCATGTGGTTTATATATTTTGTAAGTAATAGCTCATTCTAAGATATAAAATTTTTCTTAAATGAGGAGTAGGAATGATCGGAAAAAAATTACGTGACAGGAGCTAGAGTTTTCACAAAAAGTCTTATGTTCCACTTTTGGATATTTTAACTCATTTAATCTTCAAAAAAATTTATGACATAAAATCAAGAAACGTGAATTTTAAGTAACTACTCAGGGACATCAAACTAGTCATTGCCCAGGCCAATATTCAAACCAGGAAGTCTGGATCTAGAAGTTATGTTCTTAATCTCTATTCAAGCTACTACCCAAGGTAGGTTATTAAACAAAATAAGTAAGTATTCTTAACGATTGTTTCCTTAATCAGAACCTATAATATAAGCTCTAAACACATCATCCAAAGAAACCAACCAGAGGTCATTTAACGATAATGCTAATAGGTAAATATTTTAATATTGGGAGCTTAGAATTATACTGTAAATTGAATTTTTAAATCATTTAAATACAAATTGTTTTATTGGCTGTAGAAACATTTTCTCTTCTATTAATCGAGTATTGGGTAATATATGAATTTATATTCCTTAAGTAAAATATAATCTGGTTTTATGTAAGCCTGTAGAAACAGAATGTTTTATAAAATATGACAAAAGGTAAAACTGAATCAGATGGGTACATTTTGACATAGCCTACCAGAACTAGAAATGTCTTCCTGTGCACTGCTGATACAGGGAGTTGATAATCTCTACAATGACTCACAGACAAAAAAAATATGTATTTCCTGAAAATATATACTTGTTAGGCACATATTATTTAGCAGGAAAAATGATAGCGGGGTTTTTGTTTGTTTGTTTGTTTTGATACTTATTCTCTCATTTAAATTCTCAGATCTCCTCTAAGAAATCAGTACCAAGTTCTTTGTCGTATAGATGAAGAAACTGGTTTCCTTGGAGGTTAAAATCATTTGGTAAAAATTACACTGAGATTATCCCCTCTAAATTTAAATCTAGTTGCTTAACTCATTTAATAAACATACTTCAGACTTGAGAAAAGCACATGATTACTATATAACTCCTCCTTATGATTACCTCTTGGGTGGAAAGAGAATAGTTACGAGGGATCATGAGAGGATCTTCATGGATGCTGGAAATGCAACTGCTACTTATTTTTTATCTGAGTGATACACTGCTGACTGCTTTTTAATTTACTGCTCAGCAGTTTCTATTTTGCAGTACTCTGTGTATGTGTGTCTGTCCTGGATAGTCTCTGGGCAGTTCACCATCACTTTATTCTCTTCTAAATTTTGTCAGTGAGAAGTGGCATCACAAAACGTGTCTCTCAGGAGGGAAGAAGGGGTTACTGAGGCAGTTACAGATACGAATTGCAGAGCTGGCTACCTAGAAAACTGCTCACTTTTGTGGCCCAAACAAGGAAGTTTGTGAGGACTGCCTACATATTCTTATAAATTGCAGCAACTTTCTACAGATTTGTCAAGAACATCTGTCTTCGTTCTGCTGGCTACTCTGACTTTTGGTATTCTTAGAATATATGGAGAGGCTTCTGAATTCTAAAAGAAACCTTGATTCTATATCTGTATTTGTATCTAGAACTACATCTGTATCCATATTTATCTACATATCTCATGGTTACATATGAGTTATATTTCACATTAAAACAAGTTGAAATGTTTGGAGGATGCTGTTAATACTGTGTTGTATATTTGAAATTTGCTAGGAGAGCATATCTTAAAGTTCTCATCACAAGAAAAAAATCTGTAACTATGTGAGGTGATGGATGGTACAAAACGAACTGTGGTAATCATCCAGCAATATATACATATATCAAATCATTCTGCTATGCACCTTAAATTTATACAGTGTTATATACCAATTATATCTGGATAAAACTAGAAAAAAGTGAGAAAATACTACCATGATTTTTCTCACACCCAACCACCTTAATTCATTTTGATCACCTTGTTCCACATGGTGGGCACTTGTAAAATATTGTCACTTCCCAAAATACAAAGTACTCTGAAACTCATTAATTTAAACCACAAAGGTATATAATCTGGTCTTAGAAAACCACCATGAGAAAGGACATCTACTCTAACTTTTAAAAAGTTATTTCTGCTGCGAGACTATATAGCTCAGAGAGATGCATTTTGGAAGTCTTTTTTATATTAACAGTGGCAAGGGCTATTACTGCAGGCAGGGGCTGTTACTGTAGGACAACTGAAACAGCAGGAATCAAATCTTCACTCAGTGCTTGATATGCAAGCCAGGTACACGGTGCAAGGTTATGTAGGTGTTCTTTCTGGCTTCTGAAAACTATTTCAAAGGTTGTTCTCTCTTGCTGGTATGTTACAGCTTGAGAATCTGCTGTCTTAGTACTTTTCACACCAAACAAAGCCAACATTACAAGGAATGGAACACAACTTTCATCAATAGTTAGGATGAGTTTAAATTCTAATCTACTAGGCATTTGCTATACACACACACACACACACACACACACACACACAAACACACACACACACACACAATAGGTTACAATTGAAAATAGAATAATTGGTTCCTTTTTCACTCCTTTTAGACTTTCAAACACTAACTAATAAAGACACAGTTGTAAGATCATTAAACAAGATTACAAACCAAAGAGCCTGAGAGTTAAGGCTATTTAATAAATAAAAATACAGAATAGGAGCTGAAATAAAAATTCAACTCAAAAGATATGTAATCTCATATACTTTCATTTTATAAAATTAATTAATCAAGTTGATGTCCTTTTTTAATACTGTGGGGCTAAATTTCCTGCTTTATTACAGCCCTGGGAATGAGAATCTTAAAGCTTTCATTAACTTGTAGAAGAAAATACATTTAATCAAAAATTTGTATGTTTCTATGTGATACATATGGTGACATTCTAAAAATTTTAGTTATTAAATACCAAAGTTGTATATGAATATATTTATCATACATGCATAAAATCTCAAAATACTTTATTCATTTCATGTTAGAAAGATGGGAGGATACAAGGGAAAAAATTATTTGAATTCTGAATATCAAAAGTAGTTACTAGTAATCATTTTTAAGTTTCTATTTTAGTAACACAAACATTTGCTTTAGAGCCTTTCCGGTTATACTTAAAAATTCTAACCCCATTTAATTTTTATTATAAAGCCCCTTGAATTATAACCAAAACTAGCAACCCATTTCAATTCATGCTCCCTTCCCAAACTTCTCAGATGAGGAAAAAAAAATAATTAACAGAACCCACTAGCATTTACTTCCGGGATAACTTGAGTTTTTCTTTCTTTTCAAATATATTTTTCACGAGTTTTACAAAGCCTTGCGAAGTGGCTGTCATTTGAACTGTTTCTTTATCCTTCGGTATCAGTGCCTGGAGAAAGAGCTTCAAAAATAATACAAACTAAAAGATTCCCCAAAGAGTTGATATTTTTAAATACTCTGTCAGTTCTATCAAGGCTACAAATTATAGTTCCAATAACCAATCACTGTCTTCTACTCTCATAAATGTCCTCAAATACTGAGATGCTGAATATAAATTTAAAATTTCCAGTTGTATTTTAAATTTTTTTCGTAGTTAGTTTTTATGGACTGTGCCATCCTTTTGCTGTCTTGTGTGGCAGCTAGCAACATTTTCGGGTTTTGTAATTATTTGTTGAAATTATATATACATATATTTAATGAAAAGAGACGTGTTCCATCATCAGTAGCGCTTATAAAGAACGTGCTACGTTTCAGTGAGGAAATAATGGTAAATATATTGTAACGTTGTGCTATGTCTTCACCCTCAATTTGATAAATTTATCTCAGGGAATGAGCACCTGAGAGCGCCTGAGGGTCCCGCTGTGTTGGGGCGTGTCTCACCGGGGAAGCCCCTCTTTCCAGCCTCCTACCTCCTTTCCAGTCACCACCTCGAGGACAACCTTCTGGGCCCTTCTCTGTCTCCGGCACCAGAAAGTCCGCTCTTTCGTGCCAAGCGGCCCTGAGCTCCCGGCCTCGGCGGGACGACCCCGCGCGCGGAGGCCGCCCACCCGGCGGGTCACGGGCGCCCGTAGGTCCCTCGCACTCACCTCGCCCAGCTCTGTCTCCACCGCGACCCCACCCCGGGGAGCTGGCTGAGTCTCAGGGTGAAAACGCCAGCGCAGCGAGGCGGCCTGCCTTGTTCCAGAAAGTACGGTACGGAAGCAGCCCCAAGACAAGCGGACGACAACCCTGGAAGCCGCGAAAGCCCCCTCGGCCCTTCTGGAGCCACCCGGCCCCGCCCCCTCCTCGCCGCCCTGCGGGAGCCGCCCGACCCCACACTTTCCCCGGGCGGGTGCCTAGCCGCGTCCCCTCCCGCGGCTTCCCGGGGCGGGTGCCTGGCCCCGCCCCCTCCCGCGGCTTCCCGGGGCGGCTGCCTGGCCCCGCCCCCTCCCGCGGCTTCCCGGAGCGGCCGCCTAGGCGAGTCGGTGGAGGGCATCCTCATGGTGGGCAACCCTCTGAGTAATCTCTCAGTCTGCTGAGCCCAGGGTGGGCAGGGCGAGTATCTCTTCCAAAGCCTCATCCTCGAGCAGTACTGGAGCCTCGGGAGCTCCGGAGCCTTTGAGGGGCGCCTCTGCGTTCCCCTGGTGTCAGGGCTTCTTGCTTGAGCCTTTCTCCCTGCAGCCACCAGGCAGCTTGTAACCATCGTGGAGCCCCGCCCAAGCCATGGCCCAAATGGAAACAATAAAGCTTCTGCAGGAAAGTTAAATAAAGCAAAATAAACAAATAAAAAGGCTTTAGAAAGGGTCTGTTTGTCTTTCAAAAAAACCTTTTTATTCTCCCCTAGATTTCCCACATCCCCCCCTATTCCCTTCCCCTATTAAGGTGGTATATAAGCTCTCAAATCTCACTCCTTTTGCGGGGGGGGGTACTTTTCTTTTTTCCTGTGAAACTCCTTGTATATGCAGTATTTAAAATAATAAATTTGTGAATCTAGACTCCTGTTAATTTGCTTTGTTGCTTATTTCATAGAGTCAGCTTTTGAAGTGAAGTGTAGCAGAGTGTGCCACCCCCAGATGTATGATTTGGGCATAAGAATTCTTTTGAGTTGAGGATACAAGAAAACTCCCACCTTCCCCTATTTGCTTAAAAAGCAGGGCATACATTTTCACAGCCATTCCTTCTCCCATTTCTACCAAAAAGGACAGAAGTTAATCACACCAGTAGACACCCCATTTTCCCATAAGGGGAAAAAGACTTCCTCTATCCCTCTGGGCTCTACAGGGAAGGACAAATAATTTTCTTTCTACCCTTCTGAGTTTTGGGACCAGAGCAATCTGCATAACAAACTTTACTAAACAGCCTTTATTTCAACCCCTGGAGGCCTGAACCTTCTTTCTGCTGTCCTGTCATTTCTCCACAAGTTTATTCTTTGTTGAAGATGCTATATAAGCTGGAATTCTAAATTGTCTCTTTGAATTACTCATTTTCCCTTGGGTATCTCCCATATATACATGAGGTGTACATGTCAATAAACTTCTGCTTGTTTTTCTCTTGGAAACCTGTGTTTATTACAGTGGTCTCAGCCCAAACTCAGAAGGGTAGAAAGAAAATTATTTGTCCTCCCCTGTAGAACCCAAGAGGGTAGAGGAAAAGTCTTTTTCCCCTTATACTTTCTGTGTATAAAGAGAGAAAAACTAAGTGTAAGGCACAGCTGTTCTTTTAAGATGCACAAATCATCTAACTCTAATGTAATCAACATGTGATTTAAGGAAAAGCTAATTAATGAAGATCTGGAGAATAGGCCACATGAAGGAAAACAAAACCCAAACCAAACCAACACAAAAGAAAATGATACAGTGGAAAAAGGAAATCTGAAGATGTAGATCTTTCCACCTTCCTCAACACACAAACACCTACAGACACAAACACACACGCAGGCACGTGTGCATACACAGAGACATATACATGTTAAAATAAGTAAAATTGTTTCAGTATGTAGCATAAGGCATTTCTGGAAACTTTCACTCTGATAAATATTAGCCAATTAGGAAACATAGGATTTTAGATTTTTATTTTTTATTTGCCTGCTTAGTAGTAGTAGTAGTAAATATTTTAATTTCTCAGATCCTTTATTCATAACTTTTAAAATATATAATCATTTTGCCGGAGGAGAGTAATAGTAGGCAATATATAAAAATGCTGGAGATATTGGGGTTCTGATTAAGTTACTTGCCTGACTGAAGAATAATAAGAAATAAATTGTAATTATTTTTTGTTATTCAAACAATAGCACCACAAACATTTTGCTAAAGTTATCCTAATGTATTGATTTTCTAATACAGTCATAGCAAAGCACCACAAACTGGGTGGCTAAACAATTTATTGTCTAACAGTTCTGGAGGATAGAAGTCTGAAATCAAATTGTCAGCAGTGCTGGTTACTACTGAGAACTATGTAAGAGAATTTATCCATGTCTTTCTAGCGTTCGTGGTTTGCTGACAGTCTTTTTCATTCTTTGACATGTAGATGCATCACTACAATCTTTGCCTTCATCTTTACGTGGAGTTCTCCCTGTGTGCATCTATTTCAAATGTCCAAATTTCCCCTTTTTATAAGGACACGGTCATATTGGATTAGCGCCTACTTTAATCACCTCGTCTTAACTTGATCATCTACAAAGATGCTATTTCAAGAAAACTTTACACTTACAGGTACTGCGAAGTTAGAACTTCACCATCTTTGGGGGCAACATAATTCAACCCATAACACTTAGGAACTTTGGCATCATTAACACAAGTACAGTTGTGTTAACTTGGAGAAAGTAAAAAAGGAAAGAAACACAAACATCCCAGTTAGATAATTGGGGCTCATGTGCCCCAGTGACACTCATGTTTCTTTATAACTAATTTATTTCTGGTACAAACACTGTATTTTGTCAATTCTAATATATACTTTCTTACATTTTAAAGTTTATTAAATCATAATGGATAGTAAAAATCAGTGATAATTTATAATTCTAATTGCAAGCTTTTTTTATTAATGATGATTAAAATAATATGTCTTAAACTAGATAACATTGTAGATCCTATGATATACGACAACGTGTTTCCTTTTGCAGTATAAGTTAAACCTGAATCATCGTTACGTATAACTCCTATTTAACCAGGTCAAACCTGTATTCTGTCTTTGCCCAGTTTATTTTAACAACATGTAGTACTCTTAGAGAAGTCATATTTGTTCAGCAGAGAACATGAAATTAGAAATCTGCACGCAAGTTTGTGCACTCCATAATATTTTGATTGAAAATAACCTTCAATCAACCAAGCATATGATTTTATAATCAAAACCTCTAAATGCATTAAACATATCTTTTTTCTTTTAGTTCCAAAGCCCCAGTCACCTTTTTAATTTTAATATTACTAAACTTGATTAAGTGTCAGTATGTTCAATTCCTTTGTGGATTGTTAGTACCAAATTATATCATAGTTCAGCCCTTTTGCAAAATCTTCCTTAAAAAGTTTGTGATTGCTTATTTTTAAGAATTGTACTCATCATTTGAATGATGTGCACTATGAAAGCTATGTAAAATGCAAAGACGCGGATATCATTTGTGCCTGTTTTTATATGATTCTGTGTATTAAACATACACATTTTGTTCTCAAATTCTCTTCTCAAAAATATTTGTCTCACAGCATTTGGAAATACAGCATTTTCCTCACTTAAATAACCTGTCACTATCATGTTAAGCATGTGTTGACCATCTGCCATGTTTGTTTCAAATCAGATTGGTGAATAATTATTTCCACAAGCACAATACCTTTGAGAGGAAAGCTTAGGCAAAGCACACGGAATTACAATTTTCACTATATTCATTAGCATTAATATTCATTCACAAACACATATATGTATTTATTTTATCTTGTTCTGGTAGATTAACACACTAAGAGGATTGAGTTATGCAAGGGTTGGGGCATGTTTAGTCAGTACATTTCTCTAAGGGACATTTTGTTCTTTGTTAAATGAGAACAACGAGACCAAGGGCACTCTATTGTTTTTGTTTATTTTTATGTTTGTCTGTGGAGGGTCTTGCTCTGGTTGACTAATGTTCTGCTGTGGTACCAGTTTTATATGGGGCTGAAATTTTAATTAGTCCTTTGAGTCTTACCCAGTTCTTTTGGCGACTCAACGCACACGTCTTCAGTCACTCTCTCTGACACCAACTTATGTCCTGACACTCTCTTTCCTAATTAATGCACTTGCATAGCTTTAAATAATTAACTTACTACTAATGTAGAAGCCCTATTTATAAAATATTTTTGGAGTGTCTTAAAATTTGTCTTTTTATTGTTATTATGACTATTTGCTTTTAACCTTTGCTGAATACAGTGCAACTGTATCATGCATCATCAACATTATTCAGTTAAATATTATTTTGTGTAATCAACTATATTATTATGCTTGTTTATATAATTTCACTTTATTGATATAGATTAATCCATAATGTCTCATGTAAAGAAGACACTTTTAAAGCACTATAAAAACAATATTATGACTATGGATAGCAGTAAATTTGAGAAGTATTATTATTACAACCTTTAAAGTAAGAAAACAGAATTATAACTTGAAGTTGACAATTTTTGGTTTACTGGAAGGTGCACGAGTACAAGAAGCTAAGTATTAGCCTGTGATTTAAAAAGTTTCTTGAGATTATTGGTATGATTATCTCCCTAAGAAAAAAAGAGGCTGGTTAGTCAGTTACAGTATGAAACAGTATTGTCATTGACCTACCATTCTATTGTTGAGTATTTCTCAAAAGGAAGATACGATTCTTCTAAGGGACATAATTAATTGTTTTGGTCTCCAACCTGAAAGTAAGTGAGCCCCAGAAAAGTAAGATACATGTCTGCCATTTACAGCCTTATTGGAGATGCCTCAGTCAGAAATAGTCTGATTCTAATGCACAGGGGAGGAGGAGACACACAAACACACACACACATGCGCACACACACACACATACACATACACACAGATCTCAGACCTAATCTGAGGAGGGGTAGCTGCAGACAATACTTCACTTATTTAGATGACACCTTTTGAAACCAAACTGTACCCAGGGGCTTTCTTTGAAATAACCTATCAATAAACTAAACATGGGTATAGCCATGCCGTGGTCCAACATAGGGAAATACATACATATCTGAAACATGATTATATCCTGCCAGAGACAGGAGTAGGAAGAAAGAGGAATTGGAAACATACCACTTTTTCCTCTATTTTTGCCATAAGACCCAGCTAACACATTATTAGTCTTTTTATTCTTTTTTATCCCTCCAAGTGGGTATTAGTTAGGGTTCTCCAGAGAAACAGAGCCAGAGGGGAATATAGATAGATAGGTAGATAGATAGATAGATAGATAGATAGACAGATAGATAGATAGATAGATAGATAGATAGATAGATAGATAGATTAAATACATATATTTATATGATTGTGGGGGTTGAGGGTTAGTCATTGGCAAGTCCAAAATCTGTAGAGCAGACTTGAGACTCTTGGCCAGGAGCTGACACTGCAGTCTTGAAGAAGTAATTCTTTCTAAAAAACTAGGGCTTATTTTGAAAAATCTGAATTTAGCTCAAATGTATGTCAAAACCTCAAGCGTGTATTAAATAAGTCCCCGGGGCTAAGTAGGTGTGTTCCTAGATTATGAAAGTGGCATAGTGAGCTATGTCAATGTTGCTTAAAGTTCCAGCAAAACAGGTATATGTAGAATAGACAAGAAATAGTGCAAGGGTGTAGAGTTGGACTGAGAGGACAAAATTAGTTCATGGAGGGCAATCTTAAAAATGTCAATCCAGGGTCCATAAACAGAGTATCTTAAAAGGTACTAAGTTAGCATTCAAGAGATTAGTTACAGAGGCTAGGGGAGAAGCTGATAATAAAGCAAGGAGTCAAAATCCATGTCTGACAGTAACAGTGCCTGACATTGTCCAAAATCAGATTGAAATAAGGTATCCTGACTCTTCATCAGTGGGCAAGTGTTTTGATGCTATGCAATATTCTTATGTTGTCTTGAAAGATGATTCTCTTATATTAAGAGATTACAATCACTTAAAAATCAGTCTTTTAAATACAAGCAATGAATAAACTTCATTCTTTCAACAAAAATATCTTGAGTTTTTACGATTAGCTCAGTATTGTAATATATGCTGAAGAAATACAGATAAAGCTGTTTTACTTTCAAAATAATAACTTCAGATTAAAAAAGCATCATTGAGACCATGGTACAAATATTTTGAGAAAAAGTTGTATTTGTCTAAGTGCTCCAATAATTTTAAAGTATAGAATCTAAAAATTAAACCAAAATAGTTCAAACAAAAATAGAGGACATTACAATACTCAAAGGACTAACATACTTGTGTGAGATTTCAATATACTTCTTCAGCTATTTATAGGTCAAGCAGATAACAATTAAAAATACATTGAAAAATTAATAACAAAATCAATAAACTTTAGCTAATGTACAAGTATACAATTCTACATCTAATAGTTGAAAATATTGTTTTCTAAACAGTACATGCAATAACATGCACAAAAACTAATTATGTGATTGACCTTATAGTAAATCTAAATAATCTTAGAGAATTATCACAGATAACCCAGTCTCTTTATAACAAAAACAAATTAGAAGTTAATAGGAAAAAAGGTATATTAAAACTTCCATTTATTTAGAAATTGTATTACATAATTAATGGTTAAAAAAGAATTAATGGAAATAAAGAAAACACAATTGCATGACATTGAAAACACCACATATAAAACTGGGAGGATACAGTGAAAGTAGTGCTTAAAGAGCAATTTATAACCATAGTAGCTTATTCTATATCTACCTTAAATTAATGTCTTTTTTATAAATATTAATTTCTACAAATCAGTATCATTCTACATACCTTCTGATGGTCTTGATGTTTTATAAAATATCCAAATTTCAGATATCACTGTGGTATCTTCTTACCTAGAAATTAAAGATATATATTCATCATTTGTAAAACACATCATTTCAGGTGCTATAGTGAAAGAAAACAATTCTCCTAATTCAAATATGATACATGATTGATTAAAAATTCATCCTGATTTCAAAAATGTTAAAAATTTTGGAAACAAAAGTGTCTTACAATTCATAAAATATAACATACTTATGACCATTTTTAGGGACCATCTTTTTGGGTTTTTTTTTTTTTAATTCTTTTAAATTCAGAAGAAATTAAATATTGTTTGTCAGTAACCAAAACATCTCACCAGATATCAAATACCCACAATGAATAATATTAACAAAGTTAGTCTGTAGCAGACTCATTGTCATTTACATTATTTTTGTGAAAAGCATAATGAAATAACTGAAACATTTAAATGTGAAATTTATAATAAGCAGGTAGAAAAATCGTTTACATATAACTAGAAAAAAGACATGGTTGCAAAGAAACACTAGGAAGTCTCTAGCACTACAAGTTTATTCAAACACTCTCCTACATTCATTGCTTATTGTTTTACATATTGCATGAGAATTTTTAATCCATAGAAATGTTTTATTTTACATGGTGAACTGGGCATTGGAGAACGTTTATCAACCACCAATTTTCTTTTCTTCCTCTTGCAATTAGCACCCACATTTGTGTTTGGAAGCCACTACCCCTATGCTGTGTTGCAGCAGGATATGGCTATGTGATTTGTCAAGAAAACTAAGACTAGTCTGGCTCTGAATGGCTGTCCCTGCACATAGGAATGATTTGGTGCAGTTCACTCTGTATAATTCTCAGAATCCAACCATGAATTCTTAGTTACCATAGACAATCATTTTTCTAAGTGAAATTTGAAATGCTTTTATCAAAAAATTGCATTGAAATCATGTCTCTGTAATCGATTTATATTTTAATAAGTTAATTGATTTTTTAACCAATGTCTAGGTTTTCCTTTATATTCCTTCATTGAAGATATTATCATTTTATGGAGCTATTTAATTAGATTTATAGTTTACTACCACTTCTGTGTGTGTGTGTGTGTGTGTGTGTGTAAGAGGTCTTTTATTGGTAGTAAACTAGAGCAAACAATCAGAATAGTACATATGCAGTATTCAGTACACACAATAAAAGTTAAAGAAATTCCAAACCTGCATAAAGCAAAACACCAGAGGAAGACCACACAGCTCAGAGGTAACAGCGGTAAAGGGCCTCTCCATCTGATTACACCTCATGCTCTGTCCCTAACAGAACTTACTGCACTTACTGAAATACAGACTTTTTAGTATTGCGTGTATTTAAGAAGATTAAACACATTTTCTAAGAACCTTGCAATGACAAGTAAGTGACCCTTTAGCTGGTAAAGCAGACTTAAGGGAGGAAAGTGGGGGAGGAAATTAACTAGTATTTTGTTAAAACACTACCTTCATAACAAGTGTTTCACACTTGCATAGTATTAATTATTTTGTTATACATGGAAGCCGATTACACAATAAGACTGCAAACAACCAGTGGTACTTCTCTGACATCAGAAGAGTACCTAAGACTGAAACATCACCAAAACTACATAAAAAACTCACCAGCATAAAGTACATTAAGAAATATAATCAGGAAAAAAATACAATTGCTAAAAAGTGGTTTAGAGCAGAGCCACTGTCCACCAGTAGCTTCAAATGGCAATTAGTGTTCATAGCAAGGTTTGATGACTTTACACGACCCCGTGCAATACTGACTGACACACCCTTTCAAAATGTACGTTAAACAAGCTGCAACTTCACAGAAAGATTCCGATGTTACCACCAAATGAGACGCTCTCACCCCTCTCATTGGCTTTGTCACCAGCTGGAATTACAACCTTCTTACTCACTATCTATAGCTCTGAGTAGGGCGGCTTTATTATACATGGACATCTGTAAGGATTCTGTTCTTAAAAAGGGGGAGGGAGGATGCTAACCCTACTGTTTTAGTATTTGGATGCCAGAAGGCATATTGAAATGCATAGCCAGTTACCTATTGGAATGGGACTCCTTCTGAAGTTGAAACTGTCAAGACAGGGAGAAGAAAGAATAAGCAGGCCCAGAACTCTGAGTGAAAGGACATGTTAAGAACAAAAATAACCACGATAAAAACCCCAGAAGTGTGGGTGACATGTAATAACAGAGACAGGGAACAGTGTTTTTAGGCCATGTATAATAAATAACACATACCCAAATTTTCAAAGAATGATGTAATTCCAACTTGGGTTCTAATACTGGAACCAACCAACCACCTGGGTGTCAACACTGTGCCCGTCAACTCCTGACAGGCCTTGTCACAGTTGGGGTGAAGAGAGGGTGCTTTTTTTCCCTCCTTCTTTTATTAAAGCTATCATTTCAGGCTTTGATCAAAGACGCAGGAATATTTGTTCTTCCAGGCTGGAATGAATGTGGTTTGGAAGCTCAGAGTACATTGAAAAGCTGCAACAAACTATAGGCAGCCAACAATTCAGAATTTTGGATCGGCCCAGATGGAGACAGTAATTTGAAATGTTTTCAACCCCTGACTTAAATAATGAAATGTGTATCATACTCCCCGTAAATTGGATATTCCATTACAGTGATAATGTACAGAATTCCCATGCATTATGACACTTGCCTGAGAGTAAAGCAATTACAATACCCTTAATCCTAACAACAAAGTTTTGTTTGTTTGCTTTGGGTTTGTTATTTTGTACCTTTTTTTTTTTTTTTTTGCATTTAAAACTTTTGGGCTATTCCCTGACAGCGTATACATGTAAATTTGATTGCTAAACATTGTCATTTTCAATTATTTTAATCTATTGATTTTGATTAAAACTCATAATACAAACAGAGCTAAAATCACGCCAACAAAATAAACTAAAGATGAAAAGTTGCACTGAAAGGGCATTACATTATTCTTAATAGGCTCACGTAGAAACATTCCAATGGCAGCGTTCTCAAAATAAAATGAAATAACATTAGAAGCCCCCCAGCCTGGTGACTCCTGGGCCTTACTTGTAACTCTGGCTAGGGGGCGTCTTTACCCTCCGACTACATGCCTCACTAGCATCTGACATCATATTTGCATACCCTGAGAAATCTGACACTGAAGTCCTTGCTCTGTGGTCCACTTCTCCATTAGACTTAGTGAATGGGGTCATTGGCGCCCTGACGCCCGACTTGAACTGAGAACCAAATGCTTGTCCAAGTTCTTAATCTGGTACGATGTTCTAGTCTCTACATCTTTCTGAGGAGCTACCTGGCCGGCTAACTCCTGAGATGGGATCTGAAAGCTTTTTCTGCTGTTCCTTCTGGCTAGTCAGTTTCTGAGATGAGGACTGGACGGCTGAAGAAGTCTCTAAATTCTTCTGAGAAATCTATCAGATCATCCAGCTCCTGGGAAGGGGTCACCTGCGGATGTGTGGCATCCAAAGCAGATAAATAAAGACCTGGCTGCGATCCAAAGAACATCCCAAAAGGAGGCTTTGGCGACGAAGATGGCAACACTGAGGTAACAGACTGGCCGAAACCACACTCCAAAGGAGATGTTGTGTATATCTTTTTCTGGAAATAAAGTGTGCTTGTGGAGAGGTGACGACAGGCTGACAAACTGGAAACCGTGTCCAAGAGCAAAACCTGCATTCGTGAATTTTTCAAAAGTCTGCTGGAGGTGTTTGGAGTATTCTTGCACCATGCTGGCCTTATCACTGATCTGGGTGCCTGGGCTCAAGTCGTCTTCTTGCACCAACTCTGAATGTCCTCCCGAGGTGTGGAAATCCGTTATGCTGAAGGGATCCCCCTTCTGGCTCTCGGACTTGGAGTACTGATCCAAAATACTCTGTAAAACCTCATCAGGAATTCCAGACTTGTCGTGACAAGACAATTTCCGCATGCAGGCCCGAGGAGTCAGTAAGGGGCAAGGGGGCCTCGCTGTCTAAAACTCCAACGCCCGCAGACTGAATGACAGACTGCTGGGAGACCGTGTGTCTCACGCTCACGGAAAAGGCACTGTTGCTGCTGGCAGTTGGTAAGGATCTTCTTTTCTTCGAGAACTGCATGACATCTTCCCAATTACTGCTCATTTGACCGTGTTTGCCACTTGCGCTCTGGAGACTAACGGTCTCCACGCTGTTGTCTGACTCTAGGCCAAGCGAGCCACCTGGTTTCCCAGACAAGGACTTCTGTCCCACCATGTCTGGTACTGGTGACACGAAGTTCAGGTAGTTCTTCTCCGTTCTCTTTCTACTTCCTTTCTTAAAGATCAATTTGGGCACCCTTTTCTGTAGCTCATCTATACGAGGGCCGATCATGCCTCCACTGGAAGACACGGCTGGCATCTCTACCAAGTAACTTTGCAGGGTCATACTGCTCGAAGCCTGCCAGTCGCTCGTTTTACCAGTCTTGTGTTCCTCGTTTTCAACTGCGATGCTTTTTGACTTCGCCTTTCTCCTCGAAGAGCTGGGATTTCCCTGCGACAACACAGCCAGATTCCCCACGCTGTTGTGGCCGGATGCCCCGGGTTCTGCGCCGCGGGCCCTTCCTCTATGGCTTCTCTATGGTGCGCCTGTCTTCAAGACGCGATCGGTACTTGAGAGATAATGCTGGCAAGTGTCACACGTGTGTGGCTTTTCTCCACAGTGCGTCCTCTTGGGTCTCTCCATGTGGTACTTCTGGATGAACTTCATGCTGCACTCGGCGCGCCCGAACGTCTTCTCGGGACTGGATCTTCTCGTGTCTCTGCAGCAGGTACTTGTGGATGAAGCCCGTGCTGCGTGCTGCACTGCCTGCGCTGGAAGGGCCGCTCCCCGGTGTGGATGAGGACGTGCCTCCGCAGGTGGTAGCAGCTCCGGAAAGCGGCGCTACAGTGATGGCAGATGTGCGGTTTCTGACGGGGGGAGAGCAGGGCGCCTTCCCCGTCTCCCACCAGCGGCGGTTTGGAAGATGCGCTCAGCTTCCTCTTGGCTTTGATTCCCTGAGATTCTGGCTTTGGCCTCTTCACATTCTTGACGCTCGCGTCTGGCTTTGGCTCCTCGGGGCCACGGGGGTCCTCGGTCCGGCCGCCGCCCAGCAGCACGTTGCGGGAGTGCGGGTCCGGCGGGTGCAGGACGCTCAGGTCCTGGATGACGCCGTGGCCTCCCCGGTCCCCGCCGCCCGCTCGTCCGCCCCGGCGAACAGGCCCCCGGAGCCCTGGTGCAGGGGGGCGCCCGGCGGGTCCTCGGGCTCGGCCGGCTTGTCCTGCTTGATGCTGACCGGCGACTGCAGGAAGCCCCCGGGGGTCCTCTGCGCCGGGAAGGCCGCGCGGGGCGCCGCCGGCTCCTTCTTGAAAGTCCCGTCTGAGGTGGGCGCCAGGGTGGGGGGAGTCTCGGCGGCCGTGCCCGCGGGCGGGGCGAAGCTGGCCACCGGGGCCAGCCGGTGGTTGAACTTGAGCATCCCCGGCGGGAAGCTGGGCTCCATCTCCGGCCGCTGCCGCCGCCGCCGCCGCCCAGGAACGCGCTGCCGACTTTCATGTCCCCGGAGCAGGCCTGGGGGTCCCGCCGCCACCGCCTCCGGTTCGTAAAAATCTATAGTTTAAAACTTACACGATTTTTGGTTCTACAAACGTTTCTAAATTGTACTTGCATAATTTTAAATGTGGGGAAATCTTTACAATAGTGAATATCATGTTTTTATTTTCTTTTTATTTAAATTTTCCAGGTTTTTGTATGTTTCAGTGTTATAAAGAAACAAAATTTTTAAAAACCTTTGCTCTTTTTGCTGATTATTATTTTTTAGTTCACTATTTTAGATTTTTAAAATTAACTTCTATTTTTTATTTCATATTTTTCGTAAATTGGATCATTAACCCACTCATTTTCAGATTTTTATTTTAAAATAGTAAGTCAGTAAAACATAAAGCATACTGGTTGTAAATAGTGAATTATTTACACATTTGTTTTCTTAATATAGTTTAGTTGTGACCCATGCATGTTATTTTTACTATTCTTTTTTATTATTATCTAGATATTTAAATTCAATAGTTAATTTCCTCTTTGATCCGTAGTTAGGAAATAGTTCTTTATTTATGGACGATTAAGTGTTTTTAATATAGTTTCTAACTCTGAACTTTTAGGATTGTGATCAGGAATTATGGTCTAGAAAAGCTTCATTGTATTTTGTGTTCAAGGGGAATTCACGTTTTCTAATGTCCTATGACCATGAGGAGACACAATGAGTAACGTTCAGCATGAGAAAAGTCACAGCCCGGACAATGATCTGCCCTCCCCTCTCTGCCTCACGGATCACACCCTGCACAGCTCCAGGTCAGCAGGCTGCGTCCCTCTTGGCTTCCTTGCCCCTTCTCTAACACAGGAGGCATGATTCTACCTCAGGTCCTTTGCACTTGCTCTTCCCTGTGTGGATCCTACTTTTCCAAATAGCCATATGATCTACAGAGTCAACTTTTTTTTTTAACGGACTCAACTTCTAGTTTTTAATTTAAGTACTCTCTAATTCAAATAGCTCATCTGCTTCTTTCCTCCACTCTCAATTCCTCTGTTGGTCAAAGAACAAAATAAAATCTTATGAAAAACAGTTTTGTTCAATGTTTTATTGATCTTTTGCTGTCAACCACTTGTATGCATCTATTATTTTCTAGAGGTTTCTGGATGGAATATATATACAGTTCAATGTGAAAAAAAAACAGAAAAATGAAATTTTAAAATAAAAAATGTTATTTTTTAAAAGTTTTTGTTTTTTTAAGTGAGGAGAAAGTATGCTTAATGGGGAATGCCTCTTTATTTGTTTAATCTCATAGTCACATTTTTAGCACCCATTCATAGTTCTTCTTATTCTTTTAATGCACCTGATCCAACACGAGAGAAGGATGTATATCCACAAAGTGGTATCAATTCTAGGAAAAAAATAAACATAGATACAGAATTACATCTGCCTTTTGAGTACCACATAAAAGAGAAAGAAAAGTTGTGCACAAAGGAAGTAGAGTGAATCTGCCAGAATATTTGGCAGAATCAACTGAATAGACCACTTAAAACAATTGATTTTTGATATCCTTAAATTACATTATTGCTACCTGAATCCTTGCAGAAAATAAAAGGAAAGGTAGAGAGCAGTCTAAAGATGTGATTCTTATCCCTGCTTCCCCAAATTTGTTTGCATTATAGAGGGAAAAAAATCTCATTCATGTTAAAGATTAGAGCAAAATAAATTTTAAGTCTTTTGAATTCAGTAGGGACTTTTGACTAGAGATCTTATTTGGAGATTTAAACAATTCTCTTATGACACTTTCTCTATTAAACATGCAATTTTCTTTCAAAAATAAGTAAGAAAGAATGACGTTGATAACAAAATGAACTATTTGATGTGTTATTATCATTTACTGCAAAAGTTAAAATAAATCTTGGAAAATTTATCAATTACCAAACTGTAAATATTCATACATGAGCAGAGTTAAATTTTGTATTCTTGCATAGTGTTGTGCAGAAGTTTAGTTAAATTTATAATCTAGTAAGTAGTTCTTTTAAGTTTTAAGAAGATATCTTTTATTTACACACGTAGATATCATACAAATTAAAAAGAACATTTGGAGAGGGTAGCATCCTGGCAATTAATTGAAAGAAGTGTGTCTAGAAGGAAGGTATAATAATTCTTGAAGAGCTTCTGCTCATCTTGTTTTGAGTTCTGAGAACTCACCATTTAGGAAGCGTAGTCATTAGTGGTAATCTTCACAAGGGTCATTTTGTGGACGTGGTGGTGTGTTCAAGGTAGAATCAGAGGTAAAGAGGTGGAGGCTATAAACGTAGCCAAGTATTTGATGGTTATGATCTAAAAAGGAGCTGAGGACCATTCCAATAGCTGGGGTTTGTTAAAAGGTGAAAAAAGGTGTTTTATTAAAGAAGGAATATTTTGTATTTTTTTTGTTTGTTTATATGAGTACGATCAAGTAGAGAAGGCCAACAAAAGAGAGAAGAAATAATTATAGAACAGTATCTCAGGCACAGGGAAGGAGAAGAGATTACAAACCCAACTGAAGGCTTGATTCTGAAAGGAAAAGGAACAATTTATTTATTCTAATATGAGGGAAGACAGAGACTATGAAAAGAGATACAAGCAGTTGTTATTTCTGGTAGTGTGACGATGACAGCCTTCTCTGCTTTTGTTTTTTATTGCAATAAGGAGCAAGATCATAGCTGAAATAAAAATGAGAGAGAGGACACTGGAATTTGAGAAAAGATGAAAACATGTGACGTTATCTGATAATATTTGATGATGAGCTGTCTCGAGAAATGGAACATGGCCACTTGAGGTTTCTGAGGACCACGAGAAGGATGTGGTTAAAATCTAAAATGAGATGAGTCACCATGTTTGGGTGTTTGTTTTTTCCCAGTCGTATTGACCTGCTCACCCTTCATGTGTAGACATGAACTTGGCATCCATTTCAAGTTTAACCAGCATGAGGTATTGACCTTGCATCTGTAACAGAAGAACAAAGAAGCCAGAGAGAGGAAAGTATGCATGAAAGTGACCCTAGCCTTGGGACATGAAAAACAATTGTGTGAGAGAGAAGAGAGGGCATGAAGGGCGGGGAGGGGGAGAGGAAATGTGACTAAGGTCAGCACACCCAAGGTCCTGAGCAGATCAAAGAGTTGTTGTTACGCAGTTACAAACAAAAGGCAAACTGGAAAACAGAAGTAGTTTTCTACAAGCAGGGCTACTAAAAATCACCAATGTACAGGTAGTGCTGTTATTAATAATGGTAAGTATTAGAGTGATACCAAAATCTTGAAATGGTCCATATATCATGATACGAGGATGTTTCCATTTACACTTAATTATAAAATTATTTAATTGAGAATTTTGGAGATACACCAAATTATGTAGGTAAAAGTAATGACTAATTACATATCTGTCACTAGCAAAACAAGTATGTAGTTTCTAGTATTCCATCCAAAATATTAAGGGAAAAATTGCTATAAAGAGATTATTCAAAGAAAATAGAAAATTATATAAATCCATCATCATTGGCTTTAAGACAGAGAATTTTTAAAAACTTAAATTAGTGTTTATGAATTATGAATAAACAATGTCCTTTTTGAAAGCTAAAACTAATTTTCTTGTCAAAGTCGATAATCAATATATCAAATGTCAAGAATCATACAAAGAAGGATGCTTACATTTTTTTAGAATCACAGCAATCAGATAGACATTCTAAAATGACAGTGTTTCAAGTAAAATAAACTTGATACAGTGCTCTACTACAGACTCTTTGAAACTTTACTACACTTGTTTTGAATTTTTATTTTAATTTATATTACACGCTAAACACAGCCTGAGTATGAGAAAGTTTAAAATAACTTTTTAAAACCTAAAAGTAGAAAGAATAAAATTACCATTAATAGATTTTCTAATCATGTAGGTTGAATAATTTAAGATATAATAATGGCCAAACCTGTACATCCCGCATAAAACGAAGAGTCTTTCTTCACCTTTAGGGAATCCTTCTTTTATTTATTTCTAATTGCTTTTTTCATAATCTTTTCCTAGAAATTCTATCAGAGGGATTTCAGAACCTCTGGGTGATTTCTTCATTTATTTTAACTTGTCTTTTACAATTTCCGTATCTCCATCAACTTGACATTTCCTAATGGAAATTTCCACGCCCTGATGTAGAGTCACTCTAATTATTATGATCAAATGCTCCAGTTATTGTGGCTGTGTAACAGATTGCCTCACAAGTCAGCGCCATAAAGCAATGATTTATTATGCACATGGATTTTGTGGGTCAGGATTTTGAACAGGTCATGACAGAGATAGTTTGTCTCTGCTCCGTAATACGTGGGACCTCAAACTAGAAGATTCAAAGGCTGAGGGAAGGAATTATCTGAAGCTTTCCCTGTTCACATGTTTGGAGGATGAAGCTCTCTGGAGGCTAACGCTAGTTGGGGCTGTTGAACAAGATCTCCTAAACTTGGCAATGCCGTATTGCCTGGGCTTCTTCACTACAGGATGGCTGGACCACAGGGTAAATATCCCAAGAGAGAGCATCAGGTGAAAGCATATCATCTTTTATCCTCTATGCTCAGAAGTCACGCAATATCCCCTCCAACATTCTATGTATAGATGCAGAAACGAAACCCCACTGAGTCCAAGGAAAGGTGGGGAGGAATCTACCCCTTGATGAGACCAGTAACATTCTGGAGAGAATCCAGAAATATTGCTAAGGACAATTTTGCAAAATGCAATTTGCCACAAGTAATCTATTTTTATGAACTTATTGTCAAAGAGGACAATTAAGGTAGGCGGAGAGGATAAGAGGTAATTAATTTGGGAGACAATAAGAACAATTTTATGCCAGTCAGAAAGACCCAGAGTTAGAAAAATTCATGGCATGCAAGAATGAAGTTCTCAGTAGGCTCTGATCCAGAACCAACCGTGGAGGCGGCCTTTGAGAGGACGAGCCCATCCATTCCTCACTGTAATGGTTAGAAACACACAGGCTTCCACTTTAGTTGTAGATAGGCATTATTTATTTAACAAAAACTAATACTGGTTTATTATATGTAAGACTGTTTTAAGCAGTATACGTCTGTTAACTGAATCCTCATTACAACCCTGCAAAGTGTTATCTCTGTACTGTACATGGATAAGGAAACTGAGACACACAAAAGAAAAGCATTTTGCTTAAGGCTGCACAGCTGATGGCTGGGCGGCGGGATTCAAAGCCCATCAGGTGGGCTCCAGAAAGCATGCCGCTAAGCCCTCGGCTAAACTGCTTCTCTTGGCAGGTTTAACTGAAGAAAGGTAAGTGAGTTCCCAACAGACTGTTTCTATTTTCTCAATTAAAAAAAAGAAAAAAAATAAGTTGTCAACCAAGGGCATCTCGAACACACTGCCTTAAAGAGCAGATGCTACCTAAGGTTTTTGGAAGGAAACCTTATAGCAGAAACATGTTAGCGTGCACCCAACCCCACACCTTTGGTCATCCCACAGCCCAGGTGGCGCAGAGCGGCCCCACACCCAGACAGGCCAAGGGCCCAGCAGCGAGGATCACGGGTGGGCTGCAGGTGGGCCCGGCCACAGGGCGCTCTGCCCTGCACTGTGTTACACACTTACAGGTCAGCCTAAGCTGGGCCACAGAACTTCTATTTTCCCTAAGTAACAAACAAACAAAAAATATCTCGGGGTAGCCTAAAGAACACCAGACAGTGTGCACACTCGGGCCCGAGTTCTGCGCAGTGAGGGCCGCGGTGAGAGCCGGGTCCTCGCGGGGGGTGGGGGGGGTGGGGTGACATCAGCCAAGGCCCTCTGCTGCCCAGCACAGAGTTCTACAATGAACTCCCAAGAGGGGAAGGAACTAATCTTCCACATGATCCGGATCTGTCTATCAACAAAGATGACATTACCATCAGAAAACAGAAGTGAGATCATATTGAGAAGTGATTCTGGGTATGGCAAATGTGAAAACGAATTCACTATAGAAATCTAGTGGTAATTTATTAGTGCTGAGTGCCAATATAAGGCTGACGGTCACGAGTTTAAAGAGACCACGTAACGTAGTTTTGAGATGTTTTTGGGTAATATAGCTTCTTGAAAGCAGATTGCTGAGCTTAACTAAAGTTAGGACTTTGTCAAGTTGATATGATTAGTGAGCAACTATTAATTAATTAATTAATTAAAGTATTAAGTCAGAAGTATTAATGATGTTAGTAAGGGAGTGCACCCACATGGGATCTAATATTTGTAGGCAAAGAAGAGAACATATCAAGGGAGTGGTGAATAGTGAAAGAAAGAAGTTTAGTATTATTAGTTTACTGTGAATCAATTTTGGCATCTTTTTATTCCCCTAAAACTTCACAAAACTTAATTTTAAATAATTATTCGATTATTTTCCATGAAATCTCTTCAGAATTATATTCAAAGTCTTTCAAGTTATTTGACATTTTTGAACACTATATCCTAGTGAGTTTGCTATAAAGTTAATACATTTATATGGCTAGTGGCCATAATGGTAATAATGTTCCTAAAATCGAACTCCTCAGATTTTTTTTTTTTTAGTTTTAAGACCATGATACTTTTTAAGGAAAGTAGCATGGTGAATGTATAGGAGAAGCACGGAAATGTCTGAATACTTGCAGATAGCACTCAGGTATCATTCTAATGTTTTGCCTTATTTACATTTGATCTTATTTCTAGTTGTCTCTTTAACCTCAGTGGGAATGATCATAATGCATATTGCTGACTGACATCTAGGCTCTTCAACTGCTGGATACCTCATGGGATAAAGAGATCAGTAGAAGGAAAAAAAAGGCATAACCTCTCTCTACAATTCCTCAATGGCCTAACGCTGGAAAAGGAAATTTGTCAGAGGCTGAGTATTTCTGGATCCCTTTTGCGCACAAACAGTGCACACAAGGTGATGGGTATTTTTGGATTGGTCCCACATAAACACATTAGAACAGCAGGAGACCCCCAGTGGTCTGGGCATAGGAGGGTTTCCTGCTCTTTCTCCAAGAGGAGAGGGTATTTTTCTTTCCTTTTCTTTTCCTTTTTTTTTCTTTTCTCTCTTCAAGATGCAATTGGTCTTTACGTATGCTCTTGGGAAAAAACATCTGCTGCCTTCCCCTTTACTAATACTTTAGCATTTTGTTCTTTAGTGGAGGAGGTACCAGATAGAGTAACAGTGGTCCTGCCACTCATTCAGCCTCGCATCACCAAGGAAAGCATTGTCTCACATGCCGCCTTGTCCCGGTCTTTGTGAAGATCTAGCATGTTCTACAGAAATGAGCCTGAGTGTGGGCAAACTCCCGTTCTGCCCTCAACATTTTGGGATTCTGTATCCTCATGCTATTTCACACGCGGCCTTTAGTAATTCATTCAAAACAATGGCTGAATTCTTTCCATCTACTTGTCTGGAGACCTCGTCTTTTTCTTATTGCCACAGACTGGCTAATGCTCACATCCCGTACCTCCTTTGAAACTGTTTTCTTTCCTTCAGTTCTAATCTAATTGGTTGTTCTATGACTTTTGCTCCCTGTAATCATGATGTAGCATATTATGTGACTTGTTCTTATTGTTAAAATTCACGTGACACTTTTTTTCCAGCTTTTCTATCCAAGATAGAAGTCGACAGCCTTGCACCATTTGATCTGAATCCATTAAAAGATACAACTGGTGGCCAGAGAGGAGTTTTAATTAACAAAATTCCAAAGCTTTTACCTTGTCTTCATTGAATCAAAAATTGCTTACTAGTAGCCTATAATGAAAAAGAATATAAAAATGAATATGTGTATGTTCATGTATGACTGAATTGCTATGCAGTACACCAGAAACTGATACATCATAAACTGACTATACTTCAATAAGAAGAAAGAAAATTGATATGAATATACTAAAAAAAAATTCCTTTATCAATGTTTCAAGGAAAACTCCATAATATGCCCTTGGGTAGCTTTTGACAAAGAGCTTTGCCATGTGGTTTATATATTTTGTAAGTAATAGCTCATTCTAAGATATAAAATTTTTCTTAAATGAGGAGTAGGAATGATCGGAAAAAAATTACGTGACAGGAGCTAGAGTTTTCACAAAAAGTCTTATGTTCCACTTTTGGATATTTTAACTCATTTAATCTTCAAAAAAATTTATGACATAAAATCAAGAAACGTGAATTTTAAGTAACTACTCAGGGACATCAAACTAGTCATTGCCCAGGCCAATATTCAAACCAGGAAGTCTGGATCTAGAAGTTATGTTCTTAATCTCTATTCAAGCTACTACCCAAGGTAGGTTATTAAACAAAATAAGTAAGTATTCTTAACGATTGTTTGCTTAATCAGAACCTATAATATAAGCTCTAAACACATCATCCAAAGAAACCAACCAGAGGTCATTTAACGATAATGCTAATAGGTAAATATTTTAATATTGGGAGCTTAGAATTATACTGTAAATTGAATTTTTAAATCATTTAAATACAAATTGTTTTATTGGCTGTAGAAACATTTTCTCTTCTATTAATCGAGTATTGGGTAATATATGAATTTATATTCCTTAAGTAAAATATAATCTGGTTTTATGTAAGCCTGTAGAAACAGAATGTTTTATAAAATATGACAAAAGGTAAAACTGAATCAGATGGGTACATTTTGACATAGCCTACCAGAACTAGAAATGTCTTCCTGTGCACTGCTGATACAGGGAGTTGATAATCTCTACAATGACTCACAGACAAAAAAAATATGTATTTCCTGAAAATATATACTTGTTAGGCACATATTATTTAGCAGGAAAAATGATAGCGGGGTTTTTGTTTGTTTGTTTGTTTTGATACTTATTCTCTCATTTAAATTCTCAGATCTCCTCTAAGAAATCAGTACCAAGTTCTTTGTCGTATAGATGAAGAAACTGGTTTCCTTGGAGGTTAAAATCATTTGGTAAAAATTACACTGAGATTATCCCCTCTAAATTTAAATCTAGTTGCTTAACTCATTTAATAAACATACTTCAGACTTGAGAAAAGCACATGATTACTATATAACTCCTCCTTATGATTACCTCTTGGGTGGAAAGAGAATAGATACGAGGGATCATGAGAGGATCTTCATGGATGCTGGAAATGCAACTGCTACTTATTTTTTATCTGAGTGATACACTGCTGACTGCTTTTTAATTTACTGCTCAGCAGTTTCTATTTTGCAGTACTCTGTGTATGTGTGTCTGTCCTGGATAGTCTCTGGGCAGTTCACCATCACTTTATTCTCTTCTAAATTTTGTCAGTGAGAAGTGGCATCACAAAACGTGTCTCTCAGGAGGGAAGAAGGGGTTACTGAGGCAGTTACAGATACGAATTGCAGAGCTGGCTACCTAGAAAACTGCTCACTTTTGTGGCCCAAACAAGGAAGTTTGTGAGGACTGCCTACATATTCTTATAAATTGCAGCAACTTTCTACAGATTTGTCAAGAACATCTGTCTTCGTTCTGCTGGCTACTCTGACTTTTGGTATTCTTAGAATATATGGAGAGGCTTCTGAATTCTAAAAGAAACCTTGATTCTATATCTGTATTTGTATCTAGAACTACATCTGTATCCATATTTATCTACATATCTCATGGTTACATATGAGTTATATTTCACATTAAAACAAGTTGAAATGTTTGGAGGATGCTGTTAATACTGTGTTGTATATTTGAAATTTGCTAGGAGAGCATATCTTAAAAGTTCTCATCACAAGAAAAAAATCTGTAACTATGTGAGGTGATGGATGGTACAAAACGAACTGTGGTAATCATCCAGCAATATATACATATATCAAATCATTCTGCTATGCACCTTAAATTTATACAGTGTTATATACCAATTATATCTGGATAAAACTAGAAAAAAGTGAGAAAATACTACCATGATTTTTCTCACACCCAACCACCTTAATTCATTTTGATCACCTTGTTCCACATGGTGGGCACTTGTAAAATATTGTCACTTCCCAAAATACAAAGTACTCTGAAACTCATTAATTTAAACCACAAAGGTATATAATCTGGTCTTAGAAAACCACCATGAGAAAGGACATCTACTCTGTTATTTCTGCTGCGAGACTATATAGCTCAGAGAGATGCATTTTGGAAGTCTTTTTTATATTAACAGTGGCAAGGGCTATTACTGCAGGCAGGGGCTGTTACTGTAGGACAACTGAAACAGCAGGAATCAAATCTTCACTCAGTGCTTGATATGCAAGCCAGGTACACGGTGCAAGGTTATGTAGGTGTTCTTTCTGGCTTCTGAAAACTATTTCAAAGGTTGTTCTCTCTTGCTGGTATGTTACAGCTTGAGAATCTGCTGTCTTAGTACTTTTCACACCAAACAAAGCCAACATTACAAGGAATGGAACACAATTTTCATCAATAGTTAGGATGAGTTTAAATTCTAATCTACTAGGCATTTGCTATACACACACACACACACACACACACACACACAATAGGTTAGAATTGAAAATAGAATAATTGGTTCCTTTTTCACTCCTTTTAGACTTTCAAACAGTAACTAATAAAGACACAGTTGTAAGATCATTAAACAAGATTACAAACCAAAGAGCCTGAGAGTTAAGGCTATTTAATAAATAAAAATACAGAATAGGAGCTGAAATAAAAATTCAACTCAAAAGATATGTAATCTCATATACTTTCATTTTATAAAATTAATTAATCAAGTTGATGTCCTTTTTTAATACTGTGGGGCTAAATTTCCTGCTTTATTACAGCCCTGGGAATGAGAATCTTAAAGCTTTCATTAACTTGTAGAAGAAAATACATTTAATCAAAAATTTGTATGTTTCTATGTGATACATATGGTGACATTCTAAAAATTTTAGTTATCAAATACCAAAGTTGTATATGAATATATTTATCATACATGCATAAAATCTCAAAATACTTTATTCATTTCATGTTAGAAAGATGGGAGGATACAAAGGAAAAAATCATTTGAATTCTGAATATCAAAAGTAGTTACTAGTAATCATTTTTAAGTTTCTATTTTAGTAACACAAACATTTGCTTTAGAGCCTTTCCGGTTATACTTAAAAATTCTAACCCCATTTAATTTTTATTATAAAGCCCCTTGAATTATAACCAAAACTAGCAACCCATTTCAATTCACGCTCCCTTCCCAAACTTCTCAGATGAGGAAAAAAAAATAATTAACAGAACCCACTAGCATTTACTTCCGGGATAACTTGAGTTTTTCTTTCTTTTCAAATATATTTTTCACGAGTTTTACAAAGCCTTGCGAAGTGGCTGTCATTTGAACTGTTTCTTTATCCTTCGGTATCAGTGCCTGGAGAAAGAGCTTCAAAAATAATACAAACTAAAAGATTCCCCAAAGAGTTGATATTTTTAAATACTCTGTCAGTTCTATCAAGGCTACAAATTATAGTTCCAATAACCAATCACTGTCTTCTACTCTCATAAATGTCCTCAAATACTGAGATGCTGAATATAAATTTAAAATTTCCAGTTGTATTTTAAATTTTTTTCGTAGTTAGTTTTTATGGACTGTGCCATCCTTTTGCTGTCTTGTGTGGCAGCTAGCAACATTTTCGGGTTTTGTAATTATTTGTTGAAATTATATATACATATATTTAATGAAAAGAGACGTGTTCCATCATCAGTAGCGCTTATAAAGAACGTGCTACGTTTCAGTGAGGAAATAATGGTAAATATATTGTAACGTTGTGCTATGTCTTCACCCTCAATTTGATAAATTTATCTCAGGGAATGAGCACCTGAGAGCGCCTGAGGGTCCCGCTGTGTTGGGGCGTGTCTCACCGGGGACGCCCCTCTTTCCAGCCTCCTACCTCCTTTCCAGTCACCACCTCGAGGACAACCTTCTGGGCCCTTCTCTGTCTCCGGCACCAGAAAGTCCGCTCTTTCGTGCCAAGCGGCCCTGAGCTCCCGGCCTCGGCGGGACGACCCCGCGCGCGGAGGCCGCCCACCCGGCGGGTCACGGGCGCCCGTAGGTCCCTCGCACTCACCTCGCCCAGCTCTGTCTCCACCGCGACCCCACCCCGGGGAGCTGGCTGAGTCTCAGGGTGAAAACGCCAGCGCAGCGAGGCGGCCTGCCTTGTTCCAGAAAGTACGGTACGGAAGCAGCCCCAAGACAAGCGGACGACAACCCTGGAAGCCGCGAAAGCCCCCTGGGCCCTTCCGGAGCCATCCGGCCCCGCCCCCTCCTCACCGCCCTGCGGGAGCCGCCCGGCCCCACACTTTCCCCGGGCGGGTGCCTAGCCGCGTCCCCTCCCGCGGCTTCCCGGGGCGGGTGCCTGGCCCCGCCCCCTCCAGCGGCTTCCCGGAGCGGCCGCCTAGGCGAGTCGGTGGAGGGCATCCTCATGGTGGGCAACCCTCTGAGTAATCTCTCAGTCCGCTGAGCCCAGGGTGGGCAGGGCGAGTATCTCTTCAAAGGCTCATCCTCGAGCAGTACTGGAGCCTCGGGAGCTCCGGAGCCTTTGAGGGGCGCCTCTGCCTTCCCCTGGTGTCAGGACTTCTTGCTTGAGCCTTTCTGCCTGCAGCCACCAGGCAGCTTGTAACCATCCTGGAGCCCCGCCCAAGTCACAGCCCAAATGGAAACAATAAAGCTTCTGCAGGAAAGTTAAATAAAGCAAAATAAACAAATAAAAAGGCTTTAGAAAGGGTCCGTTTATCTTTCAAAGAACCCTTTTTATTCTCCCCTAGATTTCCCACATCCCCCTATTCCCTTCCCCTATTAAGGTGGTATATAAGCTCTCAAATCTCGCCCCTTTTGGGGGAGTACTTTTCTTTTTTCCTGTGAAACTCCTTGTGTATGTGTATGTGTATGTATGAGTATTTAAAACAATAAATTTGTGAATCTAGTCTCCTGTTAATTTGCTTTGTTGCTTATTTCATAGAGTCAGCTTTTGAACTGAAGTGTAGCAGAGAGTGTGCCACCCCCAGATGTATGATTTGGGCATAAGAATTCTTTTGAGCTGAGGATACAAGAAAAGCTCCCACCTTCCCCTATTTGCTTAAAAGCAGGACATACATTTTCACAACCTTTCCTTCTCCCATTTCTACCAAAAAGGACAGAAGTTAATCACACCATTAGACACCCCATTTTCCCATAAGGGGAAAAAGACTTCCTCTATCCCTCTGGGCTCTACAGGGAAGGACAAATAATTTTCTTTCTGAGTTTTGGGACCAGAGCAATCTGCATAACAAACTTCACTAAACAGCCTTTATTTCAACCCCTGGAGGCCTGAACCTTCTTTCTGCTGTCCTGTCACTTCTCCACAAATTTATTCTTTGTTGAAGAGCTATATAAGCTGGAATTCTAAATTGTCTTTTGAATTACTCATTTTCCCTTGGGTATCTCCCATATATACATGAGGTGTACATGTCAATAATCTTCTGCTTGTTTTTCTCTTGGAAACCTGTCTTTATTACAGTGGTCTCAGCCCAAAACTCAGAAGGGTAGAAAGAAAATTATTTGTCTTCCCCTGTAGAACCCAAGAGGGTAGAGGAAAAGTCTTTTTCCCCTTATACTTTCTGTGTATAAAGAGAGAAAAACTAAGTGTAAGGCGTAGGAACAAAGTGAACGGTGTCTGAAACGTGAGCACGATTTCCTTACAGGTGAAGGAATAACGAATCTCAAAATGTGGTTTAATGACATACAATTCTTTAAACTGGTGACACTTATTACTGTTTTAGGACTGCAATGTTTATATTTAATCATTACAGTGTCTGCAAATGTTCCATGAAATATTTAGTTGAGATGTGATCTTCAAATTGTGGTTGTTGTGGAACTTCTTTCATTTTTGAACTCACACAGTAATATCCTAAAATGTTTTACCTTTTTCATAATTAACAAGTGGCCAACTTGGACTTAAATGACTTTTTCTTACTACATTTGTTGCTCTTTTCTTGTATGTGGTTCAAAAATTCCTCTTTTTCGGAAACATAGACTCTGGAACATATGTTATTTCAATATTAGAGTTAAACAGAAATAGCTACCTAGAAGTAAACTTGGGGTAAATAGTTTCTTTTGTAAGTTTAATGCTTGCCTACAATCACCCAATTCTTAGTGCTTTTTGATTTCAATTTTTAAGTGTTACACATTTTAAACTTTAAAAAGAAGCTGAAACAATACCCAAAGAAAATTTCAAATTTCAAGTTAAAGAAGTTTCCAAAATAGAAGCACTACTTTTTATAATCATTCTCTGTTCTGCTCGATAAAGTATGAAATAATAGATTCCCCGTGTGACTGGCCCACAGAAGAACATGTCATTCCTGTGATTTGCTGCAATGGTATTTGCACAACATGCTGCTAGGTGAGAAGCATATACTTTAATGGATGGCCTGGTACACCGTCATTGCTAATAGCTTCGATTTTGACACCAGAATGAAAGAGAGCCTATAGACCCAGAAATTTGGTGAACTTCCATGCTTCTCTTCATGTACGTAGTTTTAATTTTTGACCCTTAAACTTTAACTTACACACACTAGAAATATTTATTTTTTCTAACTTTTTGATTAAATCTGATGGTGAAGTTGAACCAGATAACATTTAAAAGCCATGTCATAAAAGAAAAAAGAAGATTTCATTTTCTATAGTGTGACTAGGAGAATGCTTAGACGTCCATGTCCTGGCAAAATGATGAAAACATAGATCTAACCTGAAATAACCACATATGCACTTGCCATAGTCTCACTTTCAATGAAGAAATACATGATTTCCCTTATTTTATAAATGGGATGGGTTCATTAATAACTTCTAGAACATGTCGCTTCAAAGTTTTAGGCAAGAAATGTAGTGGAATTCAAGCCCCAAATAGTTATAAGACTCCAATTTTTTAGACACAAAGTTCAATTTTTAAAATTATCACAGAGAACTACATTATAGAATATCCATAGATGATGGGGGCTTGGGAAATTATGCGGGCTTGGGGTGACAATGTGCCTTTTGGGAGATTTTGGCTTGGGGAGATGATTGGGCTTAGGGAGATGATGCAGGCTTGGGGAGACTATGTGGGGTCGGTGAGACGATGTGAGCTCGGGTATATCATGTTGGCTTGGGGAGATGATGTGGGTCTGTGTAAATGATGCGGACTTGCAGATATTAAGCCGGCTTGGCGACATGACAAAGGCTTGGCTGGATGATGCAGGCTTGGGAAATGATGCGGGTTTGGGGAGATGATTGGGCTTGGGGAGATGATGCAGGCTTGGAATATTATGCGGGCTTGGGGAGATGATTGCGCTTCAGGAGATGATGTGGGCTTGGGGATATGATTGGTCTTAGGGAGATGATGCGGGCTTGGGGAGATTATTGGTCTCGGGGAAATGATGCGGGCTTGGGGAGATGATGTGGACTTGGGGAGATGATTGGGCTTAGGGAGATGATGCGGGCTTGGGGAGAAATGTGTTGGAGACATGATGTGGGCTTGGGGAGATGATTGGACTGTGGGAGATGACTCGGGCTTGGGGTGATGAAGCAGTCTTGCAGATATGCTGTGGGCTCAGGGAGATGCTGTAGGCTGTGGTAGATTATGTGGGCTTGGGACATCATGCAGGCTTGGGGAGATGATTTGTGCTTGGGGACATGATGTGGGCTTAGGTTGATGAGGTCGGCTTGGGGACATGTGGGCCTGGAAATATGATGCTGGCTCTGGAGTCGATGAGGGCTTGGGGAGATAATGCGGCCTCGGGGAGACTATGTGGGCTCGGGGAGATGATGTGAGCTTGGGGAGATCATGTTGGCTTCGGGAGATGACACGGGCTTCGGGATATGTGGGTTTGGAGACATGATGTGGGATGTGAAATAGCAGGGAAATACTGTGAACTGTTTTATTAAAAATAAAATACAGATCAATAAATTATCACTAATTATAGATTATGCCATGCCTGTCACTATATTCTAAAGCTCCTTGTACTGAAATCGGATACCACATAGAGCAGAACGTTACTTTTTATCTCACGTAGGAGAATGACACCCAAACCATGGTTTCTGAACTGGCTATACTTTTTCCTCCTTACCATCAGTGGAAATGATAAAGTAACGTGTCCATTCGTGTATAAATGGAGTCAGATCACTGCCAGAAACTAGAATGCTCGCCATTATTAGGAACAGTTTTGAGATAATGGAAAGTTCATCAATTCCTATGGAAAATATGAACAGCCTCTCCTTGGATGAGGACATTGTGAATGTCACTATGTCACTGTTGTAGGCAAATGGATTTGAATTCACAATATTGCTTTATCCAATGGACCAGAAATGAAACCCCCAGAAAATATAGTTACATATATAGGCTTTTAAAACTCTATACTTTCTGTACCTATAGTATTGATTTTCAAACTATGTAAGTATACAAATTCATACACACACGATTGAAAATGACTAAAGAAAATACCTCAGCGTTCATTTTCTTATTAGCATTTTCTGCCTCCTTTTGTTGGGAAAGATGATGGGCCAGGATTTCATCTTGTATTACTCTGGCATTCTGCTCTTGAGAAAGCTGTCTCTGAGCATCTTTTTGCTCTTCAAAAACCTGGAGACATATTTCATTAGGTTTTGGGTTTTATATGATGAAAAAAAGTCAAAAAAAAAAAAAGCTTAGAAGGGGAATCTTTTATTAAAAAATCAAAAAACTGTTTAAAAAAAAGACACAGCCTTTTTAAGCACAAGGATCTTTATTGCACATAAATAACTCAAATTCTAATTTAAATGACAGCTAAAGTTATCACAGAGCAAAAACAGAGGGGGACGTATTTTCGTGAAAGAAAACTTCATTATAAAGCATTTAACCAGTTCCATCACAGTCTCAAGGCAATTTAGCCTGTACTTTAAGCTACAAAAGCCAAAATTAACACATGGATTTGAATTAAGACTATTACTTTGTTGAATGGACCAAAACCATCAATCATTATGTTAATAATTAAGCTCAAGCTACCTTCCATTCCTTCAATTACGATGGGGATTGTCCTGCTCTGGAAGCAGCTTCTATACAGAGTGACAGGTCCCTCAATGCAGCAGCAAGCAATAAACCCCCTCCTCACAGCCTCCACCTTAGCGGATGGAAAAAAAGAAGATTAGCAGATTAAAAGAAAAAAAGACTTTTGCTTTTAATTAGGGAATTTTTTTTTTTTATTTTGGGTGGTGCGGGTGGTAATTAGGTTTATTTATTTATTTCTTTTAGAGCAGGTACTGGGGATTGAACCCAGGGCCTCACGCATGCTAAGCATGCACTCTACCACTTGAGCTGTGCCCTCCCTCTAATTAGGGAGATTTTAACAGCTTAACAAAGAAGTGAACCCAATAGGTCTACTATTCCACCCCAGCCTTGCGGTTTTCTGTCTCCTTCTCCATAGTAGGGAGGTTCCTTTTTCAGTGCCTGCAGCTTCAACCCTGCCTCCTGGAACACATGCTGTGTGTAATGTGTAAAGTTCCTGGTCTTTGTGAGCATGAAGTTAAAAGTCCCTTAAAATAAAGGATTCCATTGAATTGGTTGCAGATGGTTTGGTGTCTTTTTTCCTAATCCTCCACTTACATGATGTTCATTTGGAACTCAGGTCTTCTGTTATCAGGACGCATGGATCCTTTCTCCAGGGGTTCCCGTGTTAACACTTTATCCACATAGCCCAGTCTCATGCACACTCGAGTTGGCTTTTCTCTCTCTGTTTCGTCTTCTCCAACTTTATTCCCTTTACAGGTTTTTCTACACTATTTTCTTTACCATTTTTTGAAGTATTTTTCATCATTTCCACTCCTGTTTAATCTTTCTCAGAAGCACAAGTTCACACACACACACACACACACACGAGTTCCCCACACCTGTGTTTAGGTGCCATTTTACTGGCCTGTCTCTGTGTTTGACTTAACATTTTCATTATTCCACAATATCACCACATTCCAGGAGAGACAACCATTTGCCTGTGAACTTCTCATTTTGATCCACACGTCTCAGTAAAATGGTGAAGAAGAGTCGCAGACAACATGAGTGCTTTGTTTAAGATGCTGGCCATACATAAATACATTGCACCTGTTCCCAAAGAGGAGCCTGTGCATCTGAGCTATGACTGGTCATTTGGTGCCACCTGCTGGACACAAAGAGTCACAGGCTGGGAAATCAGATCTGACTTCATGATTATCAGGAGCCCAGAGGTGACCTAGAACTGTGCTGAGCAAATTACTTCCTTCTGGAATGAAGCTTTATATCCCTTTAGAACAAACCTCTCCAACTCCTGATAAATATCTCTTGGCTAGATTATGATGCCCAGTTGCTTGGTCAAACACCAGTTTAGATGTTTCTGTGAATGTATATTTCAGGTGTGATTAGCATTTAAATCACTGACTTTGAATAAAGCTGATTACCCTCCATAATGTTGACGGGCCTCATCCAAACAGCTGAAGGCCTTCAGAGCAAAGACTGAGGTTCCCCAAACTGAAGGGAATTCTTTTCGTGGCTGAAGCATGGAAACCCAATCTGAGTCGCCAGACTATCGTCCCTTGGGATTCAGACTCAAGACTGCAATGTTAACTCTTACCTGAATTTCCAGGCTGCAGGCTCACCCTATGGATTTCAGCCATGATAGAAAGCTAGAAAGACAGACAGACAGACAGAGATATAGGTACTCTATTATTTTCATTTCTCCCTTGGAGAACCCTAAGTAATCATCTTGCTGTATCCCAGCGACAGGGGTATAGTTATGTTAATATTTACAGCAAAGTACATTGCAGTCATCATCTCATGATATATATAAATTAAATCATTATGCTGTACGCCTTAAACTTATAATACAGTGCTGTAGGTCAATTATACCTCAATAAAACTGGAAGAAATAAATTGCAACTTGGGAGACACAGATTTGGGTAAAACTGAGTGTTTCAAGGACGGGAGTCAGGGGCTTATAAAGGCAAAAAGCCAAGAGGTTGTCAAAAGTTGCCTGATGAAGACTGTGACTGACACTGACGTGAGCCAGTCAGGAGACACGTGTCCTTAAGGAATCACAGGTTATTTTAGGGTAGGGGCTTAGTAAGTATCTCAAGTTTCTGGCAGGTGTTCCGGATGACTTCATTAGGGCAACAAATGCTCACAGGGCCAGATTCTGTGTGGGCTGAGATGTGCATAAGTCACACCTCCTTAGTGAGCCCTCTCGAGCAATGCAGACTCCATTTTTATTTTCCTTTCACAAAGGCAGTCTTCTGCTGCCGGGAGCAGTGACCCCACCTCAGCCTGGAGGACATTCAGGTGAGCTTCAGCTCACTGGCTAGTGCTGTAGGAATAGCGCAGTTTGCCATCGATCTATTCCCTGCAGGCGAGGCAGTGCCCACGCCAGCTGTAAATGAGCGCAGCTACCTGTGCTCAGGCTTGAGCTGGGGTGGGGGCGGGGAGCGTTCCTCCACCTTTCTAGGCTCATCTGGCTGGTCTAAGAATTAATCTGACGTGAGGCAGACTAACAGGAGGAAAATAAACAAAAATTGAAAAACACGTATACTTCCTGTGTATACCCATGGGAGACAGCCAGGGTAAACGGAGTGAACTCACCAAGAAGGCTGAAGCCCTCACCTTCAACATCACCTTCAGCTAAAGACTAAAGAGGATGCTGTAGGCAGTGGTCAGTTAGAAGTCGGTTACATGGAATGCCAGGAGAAACGAGTTCAGTTAGACAAGGGCCAGAAATGTGTCACTTTTAGACGTGGGGGTTATCACTGACTCGCTGCGTGGGGATGGAGGAAGGGGAAGACACACCAGAGTGGGTGGGGACAGACTGCTGGTGGGGAAGCAGGCAGATCCTTCAGGAAGTTTGTCGTCAGAAGTAAGACTGTCTGGCTCACGTGAGAGGGAAGAAACAGGGAGATGTTTACAGAGGGGAATTGGAAATCATCACTGAGAAGGAAGAAGATGCAAATTAACTAAATAAAAGTAGCAGGACCGCCGGGCAGTGCGTGACTTTCTTCAGCAGCACTTAGATGCCTGGGGGGACGTACGGGGGAAGAATGAGAATCAGTCTGTTGTGTAGTTGGGAGTTTTGCCAAGTAAGCACACTGAAAGGATGGAAAAGGGAATAAACGATGTAAGTAGGAGTTATTAAAATTTTAGCTCCTGGAAATTGTTGAGAAGGAGAATATTTCCTTCACTGGCTTATGTTCAGTGATTGGGAACCTGCAAATTAAATTGACTAAAGCAGATTACTGTGAGAAGAAAATTACGCATGAATACATGCAAGAGTTCACAAAGAAGTGTGATTTGAGGGGTGGCTAGAATTGGGGGCTTATATACAATTTAATAAGTGACAGGAAAAGGAGAAAGGCATTTTCTGAAAAACAAATGACTTCTTGGTGAGAGGGGAGAGAAAGGGCACTTATGGAAGAACAAGTGACATTTAGGAAAGATAGATAACGCCTTAGGAGAATGTATGGGGGAGATGGCAGGTTTGTGACAACGTCCATTTGCGTCTGGTGCTTGGAACATGTCTCTAATTTTAAGACTGTTTCCAAAAAGTAAGTAGAGAAAATGAAAAGCCTGAGGCAGATTTCGTTTCTCCATGAGTAAATATCTGTGAATCAGTGTTTAAGGTAACATACAGAAAGTCTGATGGCACTGTAACGAGTGTTGTGATCCATCAGAACATTGAAACAGCCACAGCAGATCCAAACGCTGTCTGTCTAAATCTTTAGGTCTATAGACAGTGATTAACACTGGAAAATTCAAAAAAGCTATCAATCAACACTGCTCAATATCAACGACAAGTTTGCTGCGTGGTTGGCTGTTGTTTAAACAGCTGGCATCCGGGCTCGGTTTGAGTATGTAATACTCCAAAGTGCTGGGTTTTATTCCCAAAATTTGCTGAAAAGTTAATGAGATGCAGAGAAACGTGATTTAAAATACTGCATAAATTTTAATCATGCACATATAATACAGAAGTATTTCCCTTTAATAAACACTGTCAATATCTTAACGGGAAATAACTAAAATGTTAGGCAAACAGCCCAGCAGGTAAATGTTTACTATTTATCTTGTAGATCATACACTCTTTCTTCAAAATCTCCACATATTCTTGACATGCTTTTGAAACCAGACCTTGACTTAGACTTCACTCGTCCATCGAGCCTACGAAGAGTCTGTAGGGCTGGTTGAAGTTCAGTAGTAGCTGGAAAGAAAATGAAAGAATTAGATTCTTTACTTAAAATACTTCATAGGTAACTAAATGTCAGTTTACTTTTTAAGAAAAGCTGAGACTTTTCTAAGTTTTAAGACGAAAGAAAAATACCTATATACGATTACAACACAAAATACAAGATTACTACTCTAGACTTTGCCCATGGTTGCATGTTGAATTAACTGCTCTTGTGGCTAAGGATCAGAGCGCCTGGTTTTCTCATTCTTCATTCATTTACTCAGCAACCATGAGCTAAGGGACTGTGACAAGCACTGGACTCACAAGATGAAGATGACAGAGTCCACCCTGAAAGATCTTGTACCATAAACTGGAAAACTAGATGAACAGGCAATTTCGGTACAGAGACATAAATGCCATGTCAGGTATAAAGGAGGGCACAGTTGGCACACTCAAAAGGGACGTCCAGCTTTGTGTCAATACTGTCTGCTCTTTGATGGCTGTGATATGTAAGCAGATACCTGAAGGAGGAGAAGAAAGTGTGGGAGGGAGAGGCAAGAAGCAAACACAAAGAGCGGAGGCAGGAAGGGCACCCGAGGAGCTGGACGCAGTCGGACCAGCCTCTGGAGCACAGGGGCAGAGCAGGGGAGTAAAGAGATACGGCTGAAGATTTGGCAAGAGCCAGATCGATGTGGGTGTTTTTCTTCCAAGCTAAGGAAGTTGGAAGTTTTCCTGAGGGCAAAAGGTTAACCAGTGACAAAGAGAATGATAGGAAATTTAATTGTTATCCACCAGGTGACAGCTACATGAACTGTGTTTGCTTGAGTCTGGGTTTTTGGCCTCAGTCACTACCAGAAACTCGAGCTGATGACCTCCATGCTTTCTGAGAACAGGTCCGTGCGCAGGTGACAGGCCCACGGGGACAGCAGGAGAGGAAGGGCACAGCCAGAAATAGAGAACACAGACTTCTTGAGTTTTTTTTAAAGCTATGGATCATGAGGAATACACGAGGAATAAGTATATTTATCATTATGAATGAAATTAAGCTTTCACATTTTTCACTAGATATGTGTAAGAAAAACATTTAACATAGTATCTGTTATTCAAACAATAGAAAGAGGTGCCATTTACTGTTTACAGTGTAGTTCGGAAATCAACGTCTAACTTTAATTCAGAAATGTTGGCAACATACCTTCTTTCAATTCTGTAGCTATATAAATCATCGACTTCTTCTGCATCTGAAATGAGTCAAATATTATTTTTAATGTTTAAGTTAAACGAGAAACACTATTATAGGAATGACAGCTAGCTTATGAAATGTGGCCTTTAAATACTACTTTTAGAGACTTGACCTAACTTGGGGATTGCTTAAACGAAAAATAATCACATGAATGAAATAAATTGCTACTTACTTTGATTTTAGATAATAGAGAACATACATATGTAAGGCTATTTAGATTCACTTGATGAAAAGCACAATAAATACTGCCCTGTCACGTACACATAATTTTACAGGGTGATGCCCGATCTTATGAGCACAAAGAGTTTCAACAATTCATGTTTCACACTGAATGCATTACGTTGTCATTCTTAGAAAAATTACCCTTTATAAAAGTTTAGTTTTTTTTAACGTTAATGGATTTTTCCTTAAAATGAGCTTTCCATTCCTGCACTTTTAGAAAACTAAGATTTTAAGGTCTGTTCTATGCTAATGTTTTTAGTACAGAATTGTAGATACACAAAATGAAGAAAGGGGTTCTGTTATAATGTCAAGCGAAAATTCTACTGCAAACAAGTTAAATGTATTTTGCTCTCTGTAGATGACTAAAATATTTATGTCAGAAAATCTGCTTGAAGAAAAGAAAAGGAGAGGCTAGTGCCAGTTTTCAAAGTTGGTTTCTGATTCACAACTTCCTAGAGTTAGAAACAAGGAAAACAATACCTAATTCTTTAACTGTAACTTTGTTTCCATTCTAGAAACTAGGGCCAACTTTTTGAAACTTGACTTAATTAGCTACGTATTTAATTATGAAATGTGTGGGGACACTTCAGACTTCAAGTGTCCCCATCTAGAGTGTTCTTTTAAAAATCTTTCTTATAAAAGTCACCCGCTCACTAAACAGGGTCTAAAATAGTACATGAACATAATAAACACTGTGGTGATAACAGCGACACGAGAGCCCAGGCCTTTGTAAATGTTAGGTGCAAAGACAAGATTTTTGGCTACCGTTTGCCAATATTTTCAGAGCCTGTTTTCCATAACATTGTCTGACGAGAGCATTCTAGAGAGGCCTTATGCCATCAACAACGTGACAACAGTGCCAGTGAAGTGAAAAACGCCTAGCAGATGAAGGGAAAAGCCTTTACTGAAATAAATTCATATAACCATTAATAAACACTATGCAAAATGTAGATCACACTTTTACATGAGTTGAATGTGAGATTACTATCTTTTCCTCTGCAAAGCTATTTTCCTAAATAGGTACTTCTGGGACCTTTATGTTTATTTCTAGGTGAGGACCCCTATGTCCAGATGGTGGAAGTGGTCTGAAGTCCAACATTAATAAGGAGAAGGCACCTGCAGTTTTACTTAAACTTTTCCATTTAACAAAAACACAGAAAGGTGAGAAAATCATACACAGGAAGACAATGTATCAGCAAGATTTAATTCTAATGATTTTTAATTAGGAGGATTCTCTCATAACTGGCAGTTCGCAGACTATGTCCCATAGAAATGGAAGGTCCCACTGGGGACACTGCAGGATTGAGGTCAAAACTGAGGTCACAGGCTGGAAGATAATGCTGCCCTCTCTTTCTGAGATCAATTTGATAAAAACACACTTGCCAACACGTATACACACACGTTCATTTCCGAAGTGAATATATTTTCAGATTATTGATACTTTTAAGTTCAAACTTGGTATCATTCTTATTTTAAATGTTATAAAAATAAGTACAATTCCAGAAATGTAATAAAACCAAGGCATTTAACCACTCTCATTCAGTATCCTGTTGTAAATAGGTTAACGTATGAAGGAAATGACACTTGTCAGTTTGTAACTATTAAATACATGTATTTTGCTGCAGAGAAAAGAAATGAGAAAGAATTTGTTGATCAAGGAGCTAAAAAATTAAGTCCAGAGAAAAAAGTGAATGAAAGAAAAAGAACTGGAAGAAGTTGAGTGATTGTCTTTCAAAAGATAACGTGCTTCCTCATTTGTCCATTCAGACAAAATGAAATGAGGGCAGGAGGGAGTCCTCAGAGTAGAGAACTGATACCAGAAACAAGGTTACTAAACTCTGCCTCCACCTTATGAGAAGTGAGCTTAACTACTGTGATAGTTTGATTAGAATTAAAATTCTGAGTGGATGTGCCCTGCCTTGGAAGCCTACTTTTAAAAGAAACGTGACCAAGATACTGCTGAGACGCAGTGCTGTGTCATGTAAAAAGTTAAAGTCTTAGGAATATTAATCGTTTTAGCTCTGGTGCATTGGTATAATCCCATTTAGAAAAAGGGCTGCTAAACTGAATGGACATTTGAGAAATTTAAAAGTTATTGAAATAAATCATTAGAAAACGTTTCAAAGTGTCAGTAATACACCAAAAGTCCAAAATCAATCAGTGTAAAATTTAGTCTTCCTATTTAAAATAGATTTGAAGGACATTTATTAACTATTGTGGCCATGCTTCATGTTAGGCACACCAATACTTAAAAACTCTTGAACATAAAAAAGTCTTTAAAACAGAGAGATTTTGCCTGTTATAATATTGTCTGGAATCAATTTTTAAGTTTTCAGTTCTCAGAAAAAATTCTATGTGCAAGAAAATCTAACAGCGATGTATCTGCTCAGGCTAATTTTAACTTTTTGTATTTTATAGTAATAAAGTTAAGTAACACAATTGAGTAAAACTGTAAAATTGCTTCTGACATGTAGGACAAAACATCCCAGAAATAAACTAGAATGTGAAATCTGAGGGTAAAAATTAGCAAAACAGATAAGGGGTCCATCTGTTACCACTACAACGATGACAAGGGAAAAGGCTATACTTCATGCAGCAGTAAGAGAGGCAATAAACCCAAGTGTTACGAACTGGAAAAAGCTTCCTTCGACAACCAGCGCGACTGAAATCACAGACTTAGAACAACACTTCTGTCAAGCTAGAAAAAAATGCGGAGCAAGCTGGAACTTCACAGTAGGAACAGTCCAAAATGTTAAAACCTTGCAAATAAAGGAGAATGTTAAAGTCAATCCCAATGTCGTTTTGAACATTTTGCTTTCTAGAACCATAGCTGAAAAGCTGTGCAAGTCTGTTGTTTTGTTAAGCCCCATGCAAAAACCCATCCCTTCCTGTCATTAAAATGACAGTATGTTCACACCTCTCATAGCATTACTTTATGTTTTCCCAGCAGAAATAATTACATCCCTAGCAATTCCAGAAGGCACCTTCTTTCTCTAAGTCTGACTAAGAAATCTGTAAACAGTAACTGTACAATAGCTCCTGTGAAGCACCCTGTAGTGCTGAGGAAGCCGTGTCTCTGCACCCGGACAGAGCGGGGCTTGTTAATCTCCCTGCTAAATCTAGCGTGATTTGGCCCCACGGCCCCACAGAAGAACTACGTGTGCCTTGGAAGTACAACACTGAGTTTAAAATAAGTTATTTTCCAGTGTACCTACAAGTACTAAAAAATAGACACCTCTTTCCTCCAAAAACATTAAAGGAAGGAACTGTCCTCAGGAGCTTTCTCTCGCATTGCTTTTGCACTCACACTCACCATCATCCTGTAAATGACACACTGGCGATTTTTTGGTGACAACTAATGAAAACATTTCGAGTTTGCATCATGCTTAGCCGCTGACAGAAGTGTTAGCCATGCATTTTTTTTTAACACCACGCAGTCTGGTTTCATGACTCTGAAGCACTTAGACTCGATTTACCCACAACACTGTCTACGAAACCTGAGCTTTTTTCTTCTTCGATTTATTATGACATGAAGCCAAGTGAGAAGAAACAGGTTGGGGCCTCACTTAACAAGGGCCTGTGCTACCTTTCTCTACATCAAGAAGATCATGAAAACACCATCAAACCATAAGCCAACGCGCACCGCTTTAAATGGCTATTTTAACAACGATACACAATGAAAACTGGTTGTAATTTAAAGACTCCCTATCGTTGCCACCTCGGTATTCCTACAGGTGAGGGCAAGACAGAGACAGAAGCGAACTTCATTTTAAAAATTTAAATACTTGCTATACTTGACTACATATTTAGAAATGTTCTACAACTGCTCAGTAAGACATTTTATAACAATTAAAATAACAATGCTATAAGTAAAATAGCAATTAAGGATGTACTCTTACAGAAGAAAATGATAAAAATTTTAAACTTAAAAACAGAACTTAATGTTTTTAGTGTTACAAGTTTATTGAATTCATAAAAAGAATTTATCTTGGATTCCTTTAAATAAAAAACATCTGTATGTGGTTAAGTATCTCGATGCCAATCATTTACTTATGCTTAGGGGCAGAAAAACTGGGGTGCAGGCAAACTTGAAAATTACTGTGAACCAATGCCAAGCCGAAATCAATCAGAAACTAAGCCAAACATTGGAAAGTGTATCTCTAGTTATTAGGCAATAATACTTAATTTCTAAAATAGAATTTAAAATGGAGCTTTTGAAGAAATTTGAAATTTGTCAGTTTAGTTGCATTGATTGAATAAAGTTAATGACAGGTATCTCTTGAAAATTACAAGTCCAGGGACTTTAAAAAATTATAAAATTTCTGTCTCCTTTCTTTATTAGCACAATTAATTATGGCTTTTACTTAGTGTGCAGAAGTCAAATAAACAACTCAGAATTTCATCAAATTAAAAACAAGAATTATATCAGAAATCTGAAACCCAAGGGAAAAAAGATAATATAACTAATCGTGAACAAGTGACCGCCCGTGCTAGTTGAAGGGTCTGAAAAATTCCTGAAGTTCCTTCTTCGAGTAACATTCCTTTTGGGCTCTACGCTAGTAGTAGAACTTTCAGCAGAAGGCGGTCCATCAACAGGCCTTGCAGGAACAAAGCCGAGGAAAGAACTCTTGTGCTGTTTCTCCAGCTGCAGTTTAGTGTTCATCTCTGCCAGCCTCTCATTAGCCCTGCGGGGATTGCAAAACACACATTTCATTCATTTCATTTTCTCCCTAAGTGATGTGTATTTTTAAAGTTGCTGTAATAGTAAACAGATTGCCCCATTAAACTGTGTTTTGACACCAAAAAATACATCAGCGCAGACCTACTGTAAACAATTACAGTTTAAAACTGTCCTAAAGAAGGATGTATGGGCCTGGGGGGGCCGTTAACTAACAAGTACTTCAAAGTGGGGAGAGTCAGAGATGGAGACGCCCCCACAGAGGATTCCCGCTGCCTTCTGCACTGGCTGCATCTAGACATACTCACCCTCAGTAAACCAGTTTAGAAATAAAAAATAAACCATCCCTCAAAGCCACTTTCAAGCATTTGCTTTCACCCCCCTTATATACACATTTCACTCATTACCTGGGAGAAATTAAGCATGTAGCACTGAGGAACAGTTTAGAGCCACCACCTCTAGGGGGGGCACCAGGTGGCACAGTCCACGGTGGGAAAGAACTACGACAGCGCCAGGGGCAATTTCAAGTGTCCCCCAATTTCCCAAAGCTCACTTTGTTACTTTGCTTTTACCAGAGGCCTACATCAACACCTGTTTTCCATAACTAAAAAAATCTCAAGCGCATTTTCACTTTTATGAAAAAAAAAGCAAAAAGCCAGAATAGCACTGGGTGCTTGTTTTAGCCCAAGCCATCAGAGGGGCAACGAGCACCCCAAGCAGCGAGAGGGGCCCCACCGAGCTCCTTCCCCAGAACCACACTCAGTATCCCGGCATCACGCCACCACAGCTTTGGACTGTGTCTGTAAGCACCTGTGCTTTATGCATATTTCTTTTATGCACCCACCAGCAAGATGTGTCCTAAGGTAACTGCCTCTTTGCTTTACACCGACAACTTTCATAGAAACACTCTACTTTTGGATAGCGGGGAGACCTGTAGCTTATAACACTGTTATTCAGGCACCGGAGGTGGGCTCTGCCCTTTCTGTCTTCCACACACCCCCTCGGGCAGGCCACCATATTCTTTTTAGCCACTTTGTGAACCACTATACTGCCCTTCACCCCATGTTAATTTCCCCCTTTCCCAAGCATGCCTTTACGTAGCGGAGACAAACTTAGAAGGATACAGTACTTCGTCTCACGGTGCCCACTAGTGGTAACACCAAATATCACAATCAAGAAAGTAAATTCACCAAACACCAGAATGGGGCCCCTTGGCTTTAAGTTGTACTCTTCCAAAACACAGTTAATTTTAAACTCATTAACATTTCTATTTCTGGGAATTCCAGCTAGAAATTTTGTGATAATATGGCTGTCTAAATTACAAAGTTTGCAAAACCCCTAGCTTAAAGACTAGATCAGGTTAAATATATGCAAATACAAAAAATAAAGTCATGTAAAAGCAACAAAAGGCAGTGAGATGCAAACTGCCCTGGACTGACATTTTAAGGAGAGTTCATTTACTAACACCATTTCCCAAAATTACACTATCTAGTTAGCTCTCACTTGCTACTCACCTCATGCACTTGGCTCAATAAAAATTATGCCTAAGAGGCAAATTAATGACCTAAATTATTTTCTATAATGCTACGTTTTCACTTACGAGTTTAGTTGACTTGCCAATGACATTCTATTTTCTAGCTCTTCCAGGTACAGTTGTCTGTATTTTTCCAATTCTTTTTCATTAGAAAAGTAAAACTTTTCAGTTCAGTTTCCAGATCTTTAACTTTGTATTCCATTTGACTTACTGAAGCACGTTTATACTCTCTTAATGAGTTTTCTTGAGATGCTGCTTGTGCCTAGAGCAAAATAAAAGGATACAATTTTAAAAATACTTATAACCTGAGTAATTACACTATATTTGTTCCTTTTAGTTTTGAGTCAGTGATTCAGAGAGCAATTTTAAGTGTGAAGAAAAGCTGAACTTTAAAATACTTATCATCAATGTCAAGTGAATTAAATCTGAATTACGAAATTAAAGTTGAATCACTCTTATATTAGTACTCGTGTAATGTGATAGTTTAAAGAATAATAGGATCAATTTAAAATTTTAAAAATTGAACAATACAACCTAAGAGTAATCCAAGAGTGTGGCACAGTATTTCCATCACAATATATTCTTTTCCTCCTAGTAGTCTTGATTTACACCAATCGGCCTTAAAATGATTCTCTAGTGACAATTGTTCTGGAAGATCTAGAATCTAATGATAGTAATGATGGAAACTGATTTAAAGGGAGTAACAAATGCGGCCATCCTTCCAGAAATCTACAAAACAAACTGCTATATGGGAAGCAGAGGAAACACATAAAATGTACACATCCGAAATCTAATTCTCAGCAAAGTGAGTTAGAGCACATTACAGATCAATGCTTCACCTGTACAAACTGGCTGATTTCTTTCAATTTTTCTGCTACATCCTGTCTTGCTCTCGCTTCAGTCTCCCGGTTGTACTGCATGACTTGACTGAGTTCTTTCCATTTTTCTGCTACATCCCGTCTTGCTCGCTCTTCAGTCTCCGGTTTGTACTGCTCTACTGGACTGCGTTCCACTGTGTTCATTTCTAGGTGACGTCTGAGGTTTACTACTTCTTCTTCCAACTTCTTCTTCTCCTCTAGTGTGTCACATTTCTTTTACAATTCTTTCATAGATAATAACTCCTTTAGAAAAAGTTGAGTTTCTGCACTCAGATGGAGAAGTACTGAAGATGTAGATTCCACTTTTGTTGGAGGATCAGCATTCTGCATGAAGAAGATAACACTGTTTGGTAATGAGGTTAGCAGACCAAGAACAGCCTAACTCTAACCCAGCATCAAAGGTTGAAATAAATTCAGTTACAATAAAATGGTATCTGCCTTGTGGAATGGAGAAACTCAAATTACCCAGAAAATCAAGAAAGAAGTTCAAACCACCAAGAGTCACGAAAATATACTGTTCACTGTCGTCATCTTTGTTATACATTTGTGCTTGATTTTACACTCTTATTTTTCTGTAATTGTTTCATCTCTTTCCTACATAAAAAGGTGACTATAAGGCACCTCTTAGTGGAAAGTCTCTTACCCCTTCCTAACCCAAGTCTTAACTCTCCATGATTTTTAATTTTAGGGAGATCATATTGAGTTACTTAGGGCTGAATTAGTAAATGTCTCCCAAAACAAGACTGTGAAAAAAATGCAATTAATACATCTTACAAATATGGGTTCTAATGCCATAAGCCTTTCTCTGAACTACAAATATTTTATGCTAGTTTGAATTGCATTCCAAGGAGCAATGAATGATTCGCAGGGTTAAGGAGAAATCCATCTCCAACTGTAGTGGTTTAGTAAGGTGATCCATACATTTTTCTAAACAAACAAACAAACAAAAAAGCCTTAATTCTTGTAATCCTTTGTGGCTCTCTGCAAAACAAGAGTACATACTCAACAAAAACAAACAAAACAACTTGCTGGAATTTCAGTGACACGGACTTGGGAAGAACCACTTTCCTTCAGATAGAAGGATTATTTGCTAAGACAAGGCAGGCGGAGGTGGTGGTTGTAAAACATCTCTACAAGTTCCTTGACACTTCCCCTATGAAATTCCCTCCCCTGAAGTATGTACTGGCCTCAGTCAACTGGTTTCTAGGGGACAGAATGTGGGGCACTGCTGTGTGATTTCTAAGGCTAAATAGCTTCTGACTTTCACTCCGTAGGGATGCTCACCCTTAGAACCCAGCCACCACGTTGTGAAGCCCAGGCCACCTACTGAGTCTTTGTACATGCAGCTGTCCCAGCTGATGACCCCAGGGAGTGTCCTTAACCAAAGCCAGCTCCAACTTCCAGATGTGAGCAGGAACAAGCCTTTAGATTATTCTAGTGCCCGCTTGATGCCAAGTGGAGAAGAAATGAGCTGGCTCCACTGAGCCTTGTCTAAACACGGGTTTGTGAACCAAGCAAATGCTGTTTTGAGTCACCAGGCTTTGAGGCAGTTTATTATATAAATTATTAGCAATAAATAACTGGCACAGATATTGATATTAAAAATGGGGCACAGCCATTAAAAAAGAACCCAAAATGTGGGGATGCCTTTGAACCTGGAGGTAGGTGAAACCTGAACAGATGTAGAGAAGAGTAAGAGTGAAAATCCAAAGTGTCCACGAGACTGTTAGTGGAAGCCTGAGGGCCCTTGAAGGGCTGAGAGTGAAGGCTTCTAGGCCAGGGAAGAAAATGACACTAAAGCCGGAGGAAATGGGACTCTTGCTACCTAACAGCTGAAAGTAAAATTGACCAGAGAAATAAGCTAAAACAAACAAAAAGATTATTAAATATAAAGGAACTGGGACTCACTGGGTTCAAGTATCTGTATCCTATTTAAAGCATCTCCATGTGCCCAACTGTCACACAATGGGCAAGCAGAGAAATGGCTTCCGGGCTAAGATCCAATCTAGGGTGCTGCCAGGAAAACAGTCTAAAGATGAAGCCAAGACTTTGTTAAGACCTTGGAAAGATTTAAGGTGCTGCCTCAAATTCCTTTAAAGATCTTAAAAGCATAAGAGTTTTAAAGGCATGGTCCCACAACAGCTTCACAGAAAGCCCAAGGTGAAGACTTTATCTCAAAAAGACGTGAGAGTAGCTTTTCCAATGGCATGAACCCCAGTAAAATTCACAGGAAACTCAGTTTTAAGGAGAACTGTGGTAGCAAAAACACTGCTTGCTAGCTTGGACTGAAAGAGACAGACAGTGCAAAACGGGAAGAGGCCTTTGGGTTTTTCTTAGAAGGTCTACGAGGAGGAAGCTGGCTTGAGAGAACTACTCAGCTGCAAACACAGGCCACTGCTCATGAAAGGGACAGAACAAAGAGCTCAGAGAGGGCAGCGAAGGAGAACCCCTCCCAGGGTTGGGACTAAGTCCTAATCAAAGACCGAGCATCAGGCTGCGTTTCAGAACTGCTACGGGCCAGTGTGCCTCCCATCTTCCATCTGTGAGTGAGGGAGTCCTTAGCAGTTCAGCAGAATGTCGGGTGTGTGGCGGTAAATAACCCGTGTCTCCTTATCCTCAAGCCTCAGCACTGAGAGGAGTGTACCCAAGAGGCTGTACTCCAGAAACCACGCCCAGGAACCTCACCCCACCTGAATCTGGTGAAGATGGTAAAGTCAGACCCTGGACTGGAGCCTGAGCCTAACACCACAGCGACCGAGACCTGCTGGGGGACTGAGTGGGGATAAGTGTATTTCTCATATGGAAGCAGTAAGAAAACATTGTGGCTAATGAGTAATTATGCTGGTTTTTGAATGTCTCCATAAATTTTCAAAATTAGTTCCATAAAAAAGGTAGACTATGGGCCAACCTTAAGTGCCCTGCTCCTAAAGAACAGCAAACGGTGAAAGGGGCACCGAGTGAACTGCAGGGCAGGTTTGAAAAGGCAGTTCAGCTTCTGCCTCGCTCTTAACCCTGGAACCCAGGCTCATGAGGGCAAGCTCAGGCCACAAAGACAGCTTAGGTGTTCCAGGGGAGGTGGTCCACCTGCCTGCCCCACCAAAGCCACAGCCCACCACCAACATCAACCACCAGACATCAATGGATGAACCTTCAAGCGATTCCAGCCCCCGCCTTCCAGCTGCCCCACCTGAAGCTGAGAGGAACAGGGGCCGGCTGTCTTGGCCACACTATTCCTAAGCGCAGGTTGTGAACAAAATAAATGCCTATTTAAGCCACTGAACTTTGGGGAGTTTGTTAAGCAAAAACAGATAAACAGAAAAGTGGGTGAAAAAAGATAATAAGAAATGTAACTTGAATATAGGAGAAATTGGTCTCCTATAAAGTGGAAAGTAACAAATGTTGAGATTAACTTATTAATGACAAAGTGCTAAGAAATAGCAGATAGCTGAAAGAAAGACCTAAGAACTAGTGAGAAGGAAGGTACTTCAGAGTTCCCTCCAATTACAGCTTCTTACACATAGGCATGTATTTCACAGTTTCCCCTCAACTTTGAGGATAAGGAAGACAGGTAAGCAAGGAGACATAGGATTTGAAGTCTAATAACTGAAGAACAACCAGAAATAGTTTACCAAAATCAGCCTTTTTACCTCATTTCAATTAACTGATCTTCTAAGAGACAGGCAGCTTTGAGAACTTATTAATCTAGCACTTACTCTTCACTTTCCTTTCCTCAGAGAGAAAATAAAATATTATGGAACCATAAATGTAGTGTCCTTTGGCAGTATTTAAATTAAATACAATTTTTCATTTACCTTACTTAAAAGCTTGTTGGTAAGGGAAGGTAAGACTGTCTCAGCTTTATGTTGTAGCACAATGCTTCTGCATATCACACAGACTGGCTTTGAACTTTTGAAATTCAAATTACTGATCTGTTATCTGTTTCTGACAAACTGATTGAATATTATCTAATATTTAACAGCTGTACTCTTAAAAATTTTCCTTGGATGGGATGAAATATTTATTTCATTAATTACGCATTAAGCTATAGAACACAGCTAGGCATCTCTCTTTTTAAATAAAAGGAGGTAGACACAGGGAGCTGAGAATGCAGGATCTACACCAAGAACAAGATCGGCACCAGTGTTACACACACGAACCAAGCCAAAAGAGGACTTCATCATGAACCGTGAGATGATGGATTACAGAGGCTTCCAAAGAGGAAGGTTGAATTAATCTTCTCCACGCTTAATCTATTGCCTCTAGATAGTGAAATCTATGGACGAGTCTATGAATTATAATGAGTGCAACATAATGAAGTATATTGCAGGCTAAGTCAGCAGATCCCGTGACCATGATTTGATGGAAACTGGAGTGAAGTGGGAGGCACTGGGTGAGAAACTAAAGGTCTGAATGGGGGGGAATGGACTTCATCTTTGAAAGCCTACTTTCTGTCATGTCACAGAGTCAGCAAGGCATAAGCTGGCCACAGGTCCCTTCAGGAAGCAGCAAATCTCCACAGAAGTAGTTGCAGACATCCCACAACACTGACTTTTTATCACTATGTAAAACAACTGGTAATACACAAGATGACTCGGAAACAGTTCTCATAACATATGAATTGGTACTGGCATAGGACAGACATAGATCAATGCATCACCACTGAGAATCTAAAACAAACCCTCACATTTACGGTCAATTGATTTTCAATACTAGTGTCAAATAACTGAATGAGACAATAATAGTCTTTTCAACAAATGGTACTGGGACAACTGGATATCCACATGCAAAAGAACAAAATTCGACCTCTACCTCATACAATATATATAAAACTAACTCAAAATGAAAGAGCTGAAACTACAAAATTCTTAGAAGAGAACACAGGTGTGTGTCTTCATGACTAGACCTGGCACTTGTTAGGTAGGACAGTAAAAGACAGAAGTAGACTAACTGAACTTCATCAATGTTAAAAGCTTCTACTCTTCAAAAGACAACATCAAGAAGGTAAGAAGGCAAGCTGCTGAGCAGGAGAAACACCTGAAAATCCTACATCTGATCAAAGACTTGCACCCAGGATACAGAAAGAACTCTTACAATTCAATCATAAAAAGACAATCCAATTCTAAAATGGGCAAAAACCTGAACAGACAGGTCTTCAAAGAAGATACACAAATGGATAAGCACATGAAAAGATCCCCAACATTCTCAGTCATCAGAAAAATGCAAACCAAAACCACAATGAGATGCCAGTTCACACCTACCAGGAGAGCTAATGACCAGTGCTGACAGAAATGCATAGAAATTGGGAGAATTACACACTTTGGATAAAAATGTTAAATGGTGCACCCACTCTGGAAAACAGTATGGCAGTTCCTCAAAAGGTAAAACACAGTTACCATATGACCCATATGACAGCATTTCCATTCTTAAGTCTATTCCCCAAAGAAATGAAAACATGTTTACACCAAAACTTGCACAGAAATGTTCACAGCAGCATCATTAACAAGAGCCAAAAAGCAGAGGCAACCCAAAGGTCCATCAACTGATGGATGGATAAACGGTTTAGCCCCACAACCGAGTACTGTTCGACAATAAACAGAAATGGAAATACTGACAAACGCTGTAACGTGGATGAACCTTGAAGACGTTTTGTCAAATGAAAAAAGCTAATCATGAAGGACCACACAGCATGTGATTCCACTCATGTGAAACTCCCAGAACAGGCACATCTGTAGAGACACAAGTCAGCCTGGTGGCTGCCGGGGGCTGATGGGGACGGGGGGCTGGGGGTGATGGCCAAGGGATGCAGGCTTTCTTTTTGGGGTGATGGGAATGTTCTAAAATTGATTGTGGTGACAGCTGCACATCTCTGAATATACTAGGAGATACTAACTATGCATCCTAAATGGGTGAATTATACGATACGTGAATTTTATTTTTATTTTTATTTTTTTTTTGGTGGAGGGAAGCAATTAGGTTTTACTTATTTATTTTTAGAGGACGTACAGGGGATCGAACCCAGGACCTTGTGTACGCTAAGCATGCACTCTACCACTTGAGTTATGCAATCCCCCCTATAATATGTGAATTATATCTCAATAAAGTTAAAAAACAATCCAAAAGCAGGATCTAGACAATTTTCTTAATTCTCTATTTTGGGTGTACATTCATGATCTGAACTTCTCCATGCTTTGACAACATACGTAAAGTGAAGGGAAAATGAAGGCGATACCTTACTCCAACTGGTTTGTATAATGACCTTTCTGCACAAGTTACTCTGAATTCCATGAAATAAATACACACAGATTCTATATCCATTCACAAAAGTGAAGGTGCGACATGCCAATTTTCTGGAACATGCCATGAAACATTATCCTCTGATTTTATCTAGCTTGCCTTATTGTGGTGAGAGATCACTAAAAAATACTGTTTAATAGGAAAAAAAAGTTAACTTCCGTGAGGAAAGATGTATAACTCTCAAATTCTCTAAGGGTAAATATTATAAGAAAACAACATATAAAGAAATGGCAGAATGAAAGTCAAAGTTTAAGAAAAAAGTACATCATAAAGGTAATAAAAGTGTAATTATAATGAAGATACAAAAGAAAGCTGTCCCTGAAAAGCTAGTGTCCTGCAACACTCTGCGCTGCACATTCACGGCTGACGTGCTTAATTTCATACATACTGGGCTCGCAGCTTGATGTGATTTCCTCTCTGAATCCTGTCTCTCATTTTCTGAATTAGTCTGATGATGTGCTGTCACCTCCAGGGAAGCTTCCAACATGGACACTTTCTTTTGGGTGTCAGTCAGCTCTTGTTGAAGCTGTCTCATACAGGCCTAAAGAGATAACTCTGTTACTGATTTTTAAGTCACCTTATCATTAAGTTACATTAATAATATGTAACTCCAACATATGGACTTTGAGAACTATCCCCACAGACATCAATTCACCTTCTTTTCCTCATAGGTACACATTCCTGTTTACCCAATTTCATTAAAGACACAGAAGGCATGACCCTCCTGCCTTATTGACAGTAAGTTAACTTAGACAATGGATGCAGCCCCACCAGCCATTCCCTGCCCCTCCCAGGAAATGGCCAAGCTTTACCCCCACTGAAGTCTCAAACAGAAACAGGTGTGTGGGTGGGATGAGTTGTGGTAAGTTCCACACTGTGGAACATTCTCCCTCTTTCTCATTAGAGGCTTAAGTTCAGAGTTCTTCACATATTCAATCTGGTGTTTAAATTCTTCCAATAGACTCCTATCTCACAATAAAAATGAGGTTATTCCAATGGCCTTTGGGGACCTGAGACAACCTGGCATCCCTTGCCTCCTGGACTGCAGGTCCTACAGCTCCCCCACCCCTCCCACTCATTCCCTTCCTGCCACTCAAGACTCTGGCTGCTCCTCCTCAGTCTGAAAAGGGGACCCCAATGCCAAACTCTTACATCACAGAGCGCTCCAGTCCCTCTGGACTGGACAAACTTAGATCCAAATGACTAACTGAGCCTTGAAATGAGAATTGTGAGCACATTATTTGAAAAAATATTCAAAGTAAATTATAAATAGAACAGGGGAGACTAAGTCAAACACAGTTTGGCTAAAATTTACATTTGTCCCAAATTATGACTGAATGAAAAGTAGATGCCTTTAAGGAGTGGAGGTCATGACAATGCATGATTTGAGATGCAAATATCTCTAAATTTAATTCCAATTGACATGAATAAAAATAAAATATCAACTAAAAATATATGAAAAGCAACTGAATGAAAAGTACTGCAAGATACAGCATTTACACATCAGTTCATCTGGGAAATCTGGATTTGACTGTCAAGGTAATCCACACAATTGAATCTTTTCTCTCTCTTTTTTTTATTTGTTCACACAGTTGAATCTTAATTTCAAAATACTCATTTTAGGTCTGAGCATTTCATTTATCTGCTTCATCACGATACTAAAATGTGGTGACAGAACGATTAAAATGACTTGGGCACTATAAGAGTAAATTACTAAGACCTGTCTGTACCTATCAACAACTTACAGCTTAATCTCTTAGAAGTTCAGGTGACACGGCATCTTTACTCAAAGTAAAGCACCTCTCAGGTCTAATTTTTGTTTGCTGGATACAAGATATGCTTTCAGGCTGCTTTACAGTGTATATATTTATAGCGCACACATTTCTTATATTCAACTAGTTTCAACATTCAGCTTCCATCAGATACCACTTTGAATTTTCTTTGAGGAACTCTGAAAATTACTTCCCTTTCTGGGTACTTACTTTCATTTCTGCTCTGTCAGTTACATGCTGATACAGTCTGTCCTTTAAACATTTGTATTCATTGACTAATTCCCTGTTTCCTTCCTCCAGCATCAGAACTCGTTTGCTCATGGCTTCAAGTTTTCCCATGTGATCCAGAAACGGCTCTGGGATATTAAGTATTGTCTTTTTGCTTTTGGCCTTATTTTGAGCAACTTCCAGTTGCTGTCGAAGCAACATGTTTTCACTTTCTAGTTCACATACTCTCTCCTCCAAGAATGCCTGCTTTACAATGTATTTGTTGACTTTCCCTTGTTTTCTCTGAGACAACGATTCAGTTTCCTTCTTTGAACACTGGGCTTGGCCTCGGTCTCTATGCACACATTCTAATACCAACGTCGTTGGTCTAAAAGCATATCTCCTGGGATGGAGCTCAATTTCTTGGCCACGGAATTGACTTCCAGCTTCAGGAAGTTGCTGAGGAAGCACCTCGCTGTTATCTTCTGGGTCAGACAGCTCAAAATCCATTGTGTCCTGTAAGTGAAACCCCTCATCTCTTACTCTTTGAACTGTACTCAATAAACTGACATATCATAATTTCCTTTGAAGTGAAAGACTAATCTCTAAGTTTATACAACAAAAAGTTTGCAATAACTGGGTATCCAACTGGAAGAACTTAAGGTGGATACAAATCTCAAACTTTAAACAAGCAGAAATCCCCAAAAGTTCAAAAATTTAATTAAAGATACTGAATCCATGAAAGTAAAAAAGAAACCACAAAAGGATGTTTACGAAGCTCAGAACTGGGAAGGCCTTTCTTTCTCTGAAATACAACAAACCCAAAAGGCTTAAAATAAGAAATGAATAAATCTGAAAACACTTAAAAATTATATCTGACATCTAACCTTTACAGCTACCCCCAAAGTAAGAGCCTTAGCTCTGTATATATTTGGACAGCTTAAATTTCCTAAAAAATTTTTTCCTGAAAATATTCCATGAATATTCTCCCTTTCTAACATTTTTAGACCGAATTATAAGAATTACATCTACAGATAAGTGATAAATCTAAGCACTGTACTAAGTACGTCTACAAACATCAGTTAACTCAGTTAGCTGTGACAATTCTGGAATAAAGGGTTAAAAACACAAGCAAGCTGCAGGGTTTCCCCCAGGGCTTCTGACTCTCTGACTCTTACACCAAACCAAAGCCACTTCTGTAGGATAAATATATAAACACAAGAGAACCTTCTATGTCCCTAATGGTGAATACACTAAAGGTAAAGAAGGTCAAATTTACAGAGCTCTTCTTACAAAATCAGGAGACTATTTGCTTCTGCAATAATTTTTATTTCTTCCTCATGGTGTTTATAACAGTGATGGATGTGAAATAGTAGGGAAATACAGTGAGCTGTTTTATTAAAAATAAAATACTGATCAATAAATTATCACTATAGATTATGGCATGTCTGTCACTATATTCAAAAGCTCCTTGTACTGAAATCAGATACCACATGGAGCAGAGTGTTACTTTTTATCACACATAGGAGAATGACACCCAAACTACGCCAAACTACGGTTTCTGAACTGGCTATACTTTTTCCTCCTTACCATCAGTGGAAATGATAAAGTAACCTCTCCATTTGTCTATCAAAGGAGTCAGATCACTGCCAGAAACTAGAGTGCCTACTGTTAGTAGCAACAGTTTTGAGATAATGGAAAGTTCATCAATTCCTACGGGAAATATGAACAGCCTCTCCTTGGATGAGGCCATTGTGAATGTCACTATGTCACTGTTGCAGGCAAATGGATTTGAATTCACAATATTGCTTTATCCAATGAACCAGAAATGAAACCCCCAGAAAATATATTTACATATATAGGCTTTTAAAACCCTCTATACTTTCTGTACCTATAGTATTGGTTTTTAAACTATCTAAGTATACAAATTCATACACACACACGTTTGAAGATGACTAAAGGAAATACCTCAGCATTCATTTTCTTATTAGCCTTTTCTGCCTCCTTTTGTTGGGAAAGATGATGGGCCAGGATTTCATCTTGTATTACTCTGGCATTCTGCTCTTGAGAAAGTTGTCTCTGAGCGTCATTTTGCTCTTCTAAAACCTGGAGACATATTTCATTAGGTTTTGGGTTTTATACCATGAAAAAAAGTCAAAAAAAGCTTAGGAGGAGAATCTTTAAAAAAAATTTTTTTAAACTGTTAAAAAGAAGTAGCCTTTTTAAACACAGGGATCTTTAATGCACATAAATAACTCAAATTCTAATATATATGACAGCTAAATTTATCACAGAGCAAAAACACAAGGGATGTAGTATCATGAAAGAAAAAGGTTTTTTTTTTTTTTAACACTTTTTAAATTGAGTTTTAGTCATTTTACAATGTTGTGTCAAATTCCAGTGTAGAGCACAATTTTTCAGTTGTACATGAACATATATATATTCATTGTGACTTTTTTTTTGTTGTGAGCTACCACAAGATCTTGTATACATTTCCCTGTGCTATATACAGTATAATCTTGTTTATCTATTCTGCATATGTCTGTCAGTATCTACAAATTTTGAAATCCCAGTGAAAGAAAATTTCTTTATAAGGCATTTAACCAATTCCATCACAGTCTGAAGGCAATTCAGCCTGGATTTTAACTTCAAAAAGCCAAAATTAACTCATGGATTTGAATTAGACTTGTTACTTTGTTGAATGGACCAAAACCGTCAATCCTTATGTTAATAATTAAGCTCAATTTAACTTCCATTCCTTCATTCAGAAAAGACACAGAGCATCTATTAGATGCCAAGAACACCAAGAAATTAGTAAGTTAAGCTCTAAATGTCATAGTTCATATTTAGGATGAGATAACTCTTACTTGTTTTAAATGAAAATACAGATTAATTCAAAAGAATATTATAAAGAATATTGATGAAACAGTGTTAGAGATATGAAATTTTCATGAAAGACAAATTTACCTGATTTGCTTTATTCCATATGCTCTTCACTTTGCATTCTAGTGCTCGGGCAGTGATTTCAAGTTGTTGTTTCAGGTAAACTTGCTCATTGTATTGTTTCTCTTTTCTTTTCAAGTCATCCTTTGTTTTTTCATATAATATATAAGCATTTCTCTTCTTCTTTGTTTCTTGTTCTAATGTGAATCTGCAGTGAAATATGCTTACCTTAAAATTTATTTTGTTAGAAAATAAAAAGTTCATTTTATGATCTGGTTCTTCACATGCTGATTTATTACCCTAATGGAATTTGTATGTTCTCAATTTTTTTTTTTCATTTCTAAGTCTCACATTTTAAATTCCTCACTTCAATCTCTTCATAATGATAGACTTATGTGTATATATATATATTTGAAAAGTAGCAATGAAAACACATAATGCTACTGAGTTTCAGTCAAGAGTAACTCTGGTCAATAGTGTAGGGAAGAAATTTTGCAATTATTCAGTAAGGTTTGAATTGAAAATTACCCTTTTTTCCCCACATAGTCATAAATTACTCCTTCATTAGGACAGAGAATTTAGTTATTAATTAAAAGAGAAGTTGCTATTTAGAAACAGGTTTATAAGTTCATGAGAAATAAAATTTCAACTTCATGAGATATTACAGGGACTCCTACATGATCTCCAGGGGAAGGTAACATCCGCAGATGTCTTTTCCAGAACACAGACCCGGTAATTAGCATAATCCAAGGCGAGGCTGGGGAGTCTACTCCCTGATGCCCTACACTTCATGTTTCTTCTTTTGCAGCACTTTGAACTTACCTTGTTGAGTATTATTTATTTAGTAAATCATTTTTAAATCCCTTTTGGTACAAGGCAGGATCCCTATTAAGTAATTAAGAAATTAAGAGTAATCCGTGCTTTCAGCATAGACCTTTGAACTAATCTTATCTCTGTATGAGAGAGATGCTGAAAAAACTAACCAGTAATAACTCTCCACTTTACTTTTTAGTCCAACCATTCATATGTTAAGAATCAAACTGCATAATTTTTTTTTACAGTTTCTGCCTTGAGAAAAATGGTCATTTCATAATTCTGCAAGTGGGAATGTAAAGTAATATAAACTTTCTGGAGGACAATTGAGAGATAAGGATCAAAGATTTTTTTTAAAGAAATATAGAATGTAGTGTGTGTATGTGTGTGTGTGTGTGTGTGTGTGTGTGTGTGTGTGTATGGCTGTGTTATTTCCAAGAGTCTCATATTCCACAATATTAATGAAATTTTCTCCCCTGTAAAATCCCAAAAGGTAAGTTAGCAATTTTAAGACTTCTCCTACATACCTACAGTATTAAAGTAAATATAAAGAGTTCAAATATTTCTTTAAGACCAAGAAATTCAGTACCTCATACTGCAGAGCTCTCGTTCCCACTCCACATTTTGAAGCTTTAACTGTGATGTTTCTTCTCTTGTTTTCAACAGCTCTGTTTGTAGCCAGTTCACCTTATTTTCCATTTCTTTAATTTTTCCTCTAAGTAGTGCAGAGTCAGATTCTTTCAGTTCTATTGATCTGAATGAATGAACTGGATCCTGAATCTTCAATAACCTATCAGAATCTGCATTAGGAAGAAAACAAAAATAGAAACAAAATATATGAATAATTTTTGTGTACAAAGGACTGTGCATTTTCACATTCATTCATCCATATATTGAACAAATGGATATTGAGCATCTATAACATGGAAGACATTCTTCTAAGCTCTGCAGATATTAAAAGAATGACAAAGTAACATTATGAACATTATGCAAGTAAATCTGACAATTCAGATGAAGTGGGTAAAATTCCTTCAGAGAGAGAATTTACAAAAGCTCAATTAAGAAAGAACAAATAAGCTAAAAAGCCCTATATCTTAAAAACCAAAGCAGAAGTCCTATTTAAAGACCTTATGACAAAGAAAGTCCCAGTCCCAATGGTTACACTGGTGAATTCTACCAAGTATTTTAGGAAAATTTAATACCGACTCTACACAAATTTTCCTCAAAAAATGAAGAGGAAGAAATATGTCCTCATTCTATAAAACTAACATTACCCTGAATCCAAAACCAGACAAAGATATTACAAGAAAGAAAACTAATGTCATGAAAATGGAGGTAAAAATTCTAAACAAAACATTAGCAAATTAAATCCAACAATACAGGAAAATTCATCACGACCAAGTGGGGTGTATCCCAAGAATGCAGGGCTGTTTTAACACGTAAAAATCAATGTTATTCATCATATTAACAAACTAAAAAAGAAACCATATGATCATGTCAGTGGATAAAAAGAGGCACCTGCCAAACCTCCATATCGATTCCTGATAAAAACTTTCAGCAAACTAGGAACCAAGGGAACGTCTTCACTATGACAAAGATCTGTGCTAACCCTACAGCTGACACCATATGCAATGGTGAGAAACGGAATGCTTTTCCCAGAAGGTGAGGAACCGGACAGGAATGGCTTCTCTTACTCCTTCTATTCAGCACTATACTGGAGCCAGTGCAATCAGGCAAAATGAAAAACCAAAAGACATCTAGATGGGAAATGAAGAGGTAAGACTGTGCTAATCAGCGGGGAATATGATTACATGGTGCGAGTCAGCTAACTCCAACCTGTGGGCCGGGTTGCTTGCTTTGGTAAATAAAGTTTTACTGAAATACAGCCACGTCCATTAACTTGTGTATTGTCTATGGCTACTCTTGTTGCAACAGTGACAGAGCTGACTAGCTGTGACAGAGAATGTATTTATTGGCTGCAAGTCTTAAACGTGAACTGTCTTTAGTAAGACAGTAGTTTAAAGAAGAAAAAGCTTGACCACCTTTGGTTACGTAGAAAATCTGAGAGAATCCATAAAAAGGCTACTAGAACTAATAAATGGGTTCAGTCAGGTTGGAGGGCACAGAGTCAGTATACAGAAATCAACAGTATTCCTCTCATCAGAAACTAAAATTTAAAATACATTATTTTAAAACAAACAAATAAATAAGAATACACTACTTATAACCGCACTGAAAAATAAGAAATACAGGTAAGCTCATAAAAGATGGAAAGACCCAGACACTAAAAACTCTAAAATATTACTGAGAAAATCAAGGAAGACCTAAACGGAGAAATAAACTTTGTTCGGGGTTAAAAATTCCGTATGGTTAAGAAGTCAGTTCTCCCCGAATTAATCTACAGATTCAACATAATCTACGTCTAATTTCCAGGACACTAGCAGCTTTTTTTTTTTTTTTTTACATTGACAAGCTGATTCTAAAACTCATGTGGAAAGAAGGGTAATAAAATGAAACAAGATGAAGCCAGAGGACTGTGGCCTTTAACTATGGAGCTGTGAGAAGCAGTAGCTGGATTTTAAGCAAGGGGGTAACAAAGATCTGAATTTTAAAAACTATCTAGTAATCATGGTTGCGGTGTAGACCAACGTTCCAGGAGGCGGACAGCATAGAAGAAAGTCCTGAGGTGATTTCAGCATTCTAGGAGGGAAGCAGTGATAACCTGACCTTGGGTGAAGGCGTAGGAGCAGCAGAGTCAACAGAAAGCACAGGGAGTGGGAACGGTCACAGCCCCTGGCTGGCAGTGCACAACACGTCTGATTCTGCTTTGACACAAAGCAGGTTTCTGAGACGCAGCGGACTGTAACGTAGCCGTGCTCCCTGGGGCAGTACTAGGTGTGCACACGTTACCACGAGATACTTAAAAAGGCTGTGTAGTCATACGGGGGTCCTACCTTTACTGTCCGGGCCAAGTTCTTCGATTAGCCTCAGGGTATTCTTACAATTAGGGTAAAGCGACTTGCGATCCTCAGAAGCTGTTTCCGGTGACAGAGTTAAGTCATCGAGGTCGTCCACAGAATTAATCTGCTCTTTGACCTACAAATAAATAATGCTATTTCACAGTGTCTCCAACATAGTTATAAAATATGCTTAGTGTACAGAGGTGATAAATATCCATCTTTTTATGAGAGCAAAAACACAGACACTTCTCGAAAGAACTGACTTTTGTCAAAAGGCTAACTTTATCAATAGTGTTTCTAAATTATTTTTAAGTAAATGTCTCTACAACAAAGGAGGATTTTGTTTTTCCACTCTTTTATCATTTATGAATTATTTTTACCATAGGGAAATATTTTTATAAGTAGTATTTTACTATACCTTGTCCTTTTTAGTAGACATTTTCTTTGAAGACCTGAAAAAAGAAAAAAGCAATTCATTTAAGCCAAATACTAAATATTGAAAATACAAGAAATATGTAAATCTATTATTTTTTATATAAAATCTTTGCATTGATAATTAATTTTCAATAAAAGGGATTAAACAGTGGAAACAGTAACATTAAAGGACAAAGAAAGTATGTCAATTATATTATTGACAAAGTATTAAATTTAAATCAAGGGGACAAGCAGAGGAAAAGGAAAAACATAACATTACTTGTATTATTTGGTAGGAAAAAATACACCAGGATTTTCTTCTTGTTGTCTTTTTCAATAAAAACTGGCTTTTATGGCAATAAAACCTGTTTGGAAAGTATTACTGAAGTCCTTATATGAAAGAAACCCTTTTCTAATAACCATGGTATTAGCTTTTTTGAGGACTTACTATGTAACCGCTATGCATTATTATTAGCACTTTACATGTCTTAAAGACATTTTAATCCTCACAACAATCCTGGGAGGTAGGTAATACATTAGGTACTTTACCCAGGAAGAAAATGAGGCACAGAAAGGCTAAGTCATTTGTCGAAGCCCCTATGTCTGCCCAGAATTCCAACCCAGGCAATCTGGCTTCAATACTTGCATTTCACAATATGCTAAGAAAGTAATATTTATTTTTAAGTATTTTCAACTAATGTAGTAAATGAATCTCTATTATTATTCTATGTCTAGGCATAATTATAAATAACTTCTGGGGCATATGTCCAGAAGGAACCCTACTTCAAAATGACACCTGCACCCCAATGTTCACAGCAGCACTATTTACAATAGCCAAGACATGGAAACAGCCTAAATGTCCATCAACAGATGACTGGATAAAGAAGAGGTGGTATATTTATACAATGGAATAATACTATTCAGCCATAAAACCCGACAACATAACGCCATTTGCAGCAACATGGATGCTCCTGGAGAATGTCATTCTAAGTGAAGTAAGCCAGAAAGAGAAAGAAAAAAACCATATGAGATCACTCATATGTCGAATCTAAAAACAAAAACAAAACATAAATACAAAACAGGAACAGACTTATAGACATAGAATGCAAACTTGTGGTTGCCAAGGGGGTGGAGGGTGGGAAGGGACAGACTGGGATTTCAAAATGTGGAATAGATAAACAAGATTATACTGTATAGCACAGCAAAATATATATAAGATCTTATGGAAGCTCACAGCAAAAAAAATGTGACAATAAATATATGTATGTTCATGTATAACTGAAAAATTGTGCTCTACACTGGAATTTGACACAACACTACAAAACGACTATGACTCAATAAAAAAAGTGAAAATAATAATAATAACTTCTGAATCTTAACACCTATTTTTTAAAAATACAAAGACTTTAGACCTAGGCAATACTGGAAATCTACTTTTAATAAAGATTTGCTTTCGCTAAAGACATTAATCAGCGGGCATTCATTATCCATTCAGCTGTTTGTTCATGCATTTGACAGGTCCTTATGGACCATGATGGCTTTTTTAATTTAGAACTTAGTAATCCAAAAGTAATCATCTGTGATAGATTGTTAATAGTTTATTATTCTATTGTATATATAAAAAAATCTTCCCCTTCTTCCTGGAACCTAAGCAAATATTAAGTTAATATAACCTGATATTTTACAATAGCATACAAAACCATAGCCACTCATGATGATACTGTCAAGGACACTATAGAATCATCAAGGAATGATTCATCTCTATTCAGTATGGCCTAAGTGTCTGTATAGTCATTATGAGTATACAATTTTTAAAAATCTATGGACAATGGTGTAACTTTAAAGTCATTATCTGCATATTCAATTGTGTAAGAATATTACGCTTCAGAACTAACGAATAAGCCCTTACAACAAAACCATACATGAATAGTTTACTACAATATCTTAAAGATAACATAGTACAATCAATACACTTTCTAATATCAGAAATGCAAACAAAGTTAAATTGAAAAACACGTCTTCTATGGAATCGCATCCAACAGCAAAGAGACATGCTCTACAATCTACCGTCTCATCATTAAACAAAGAAAGGGAACCCCCACGAGCCCCACGTTCCCCTTCACTTATCACCCAGTCCTCTCCTGCCTTCCCAGGGAATGTCCTCTGAGGGGCTGTTCACACCGACTCACTACAGCCCGGCTTCCTTGGGAACGTAGTACTGAAACTACTTCCGGTCAAAGGCACTTGTCCTCATGTTAGCCTTTCGGCACTGTTCCTCCCACACAGTTGAGAATTCTCTTGCCTTGGCCTTTGCACTATATGCTGCTGTTCTATTTCCAGAGAAGGTAATCACTGCTAATACGTCTTCACCTACAAATAAAGAATTTGTAGATTTTACCTGCCACAACCTTGACCTCCTTCACTTAAGCTGCTGTTCTCATTCATGTGTAGGAGACCACCAGCCAGTGAGGCAGTCTTCTCCAATACATGTGAAGTCACAGATGCTTTTAATGTCCGTTTTCCACTTTCATTCTTCTTTACTTCCTTCATATGCAAGCCAGGACAGCTACTTTAAAACAATCCATAAAAAAGCCAATTTTTAAAAAATAGTTCTACTGATAAATTTTTAAAAAAAACAATTTTTGTAAAACCAACTCTGACCCATCTTCAGTCATTTATTAATTCACAAAATGGTTAACAAGTGCCAACCATATGCAAGGAAACACAAATTCTTGCTTCAAAGACAGATAAACAATTATGATACAATGTGATATGCAAGAGCTGACATATGAAAGTAAAGTGAGCATAAGGAAGGCTTTACAGAACAGGGAAATAAACAGGAGGTCATGAGCAAAAGAGACAGGAGGAAATTATTCTACTTAAGAGATTAGAATGTGAGCACAAAGATTAGGCACAAGGCATTTAGGTGTGTCCTGGGAACCTGGAAGGAAGAGTACAAAATACATGGAAGCAAGTGGGGAGATGAGCCTGGGAAGAAATGCTGAACAATATCTAGGAAAATAATAATTACCTACTGCTGAATACTGATCTAGGCTTACCTATCAGAATCTCCTTTCTGCAGAGCAGGAAACTGCCGGTCATCACTTTTTCCCCTCTTCCTCTGCCGAGTTAATCCTTCATGGTAACTGCCACCACACATGGTTTCTGACCCATTCAGTTCACTTTTGTTCCTGTTCTCTTCTACTTCAACCTTTAGTGAAAGTTTGATACAAAGGGTAATTATTACTTTATTCATTAGAAACACTTTGTTTTCATTCATTTTATCATTTGACTCAGACTTTGCCCTGATTTCAATTGATTAAAGTATTTTTGTGCTTATTTTAATTTTTATCATTTCAAGTCATTGAAGTGTTTGTAAATTCTGCTTCTTTCTGTTTGAGGAAAAGAAACAATTTCTAAAATTTCAAAAAGGACTTTCTGAATGTTGTGCTCTTACATTCACTCTTCCCCATGTGAATGGCAGAGACAGAGAAATAGAAAGACAAAGGCATAAAATTTGTCCTCTTCTGTCTTTACCACCTAGATTTTACATTAACCAGCCAGATTTAGAAGATGTCACACCTTGGTGCTTCAGTAACAGAAAGGAAACATTCTTCTTTCTGTGCTAAAGCTATCCTTTCCCCACTACTTTTTAAAATTCTTCTTTCATTTGGATCCTGGGGTATCAAAAAAGTGGTGTTTAATAAAATATATAAACCCAAGTTTACTGAAAGGAGCAGAGTGAAACTGATGAATTGCCAGTTAGTGTGGAATTCTGCAAAAGGAATAATGCTTCCCAATTTCACATTTAATAACCATGACCATTTTATAGCTAGACGGCATAGGAGTAATGAGTGATCTACTTTAGCCCCACTGTTTACTGATAATGGGAACACAACCAAGAAAGGTTAACTGATTTGTCCAAATTCCCTAAAGCAGTATTCCTGAGCATTTTACAGTGTCAAGAGAGAAGATACAATTCTCTAACACTGAATCTCATAAGCTACCAAATAAATTCATCAAATTGATCAGATAAGTTAAAAGTGTGACTTTGGCAAAGCTGGGGGCAGGGCTCATCTCCTTTTTCTATTACAGGAGAACACCTTCAGAGTTCTATCCTTAACATTCTTTGCACCTCACACAAAAGAACACACACATTTTAAAAATCTATTACTAGAACTAAGAAAAATCATTCAGTGCATCTCAAAACTCAAGTTTTCTCTTTTGGAGAGAAATACTGAATTTTTTTTTGCTGAGGGTTCATACTACCTATATAATAAAATCATACATGTCAAAACTTACTACATTTTATTAAATAATATACTGTAAGTGACTCAACAGAAACACCCGAAAGTGGTGATTCAAGAACATGTGGGAGCACATGTATTTCTTAAGAATATCTCAAAGCGGCCATGATGGAATTCTAAGTGTCCAGTGATCAGTAAGACAGATAAGCCCGCACTCACTAACGCACAATACACGGATCAGTTTAGTGAGACCTTGTGCTTATATCCTTTCTCTCAATCACTGCTTCCTTCCCATTCTATGGAAGTGCAACTTACATTTAAGCCAAGATTAAAACAAAAAAAACATACAAAAAAAAAAAAAAAAACCTTGAGCTTATTATATTTCCTAAGCCATTTCACTTGCGTTTATTCCGGCTCAGGTAACGTGGCACACAGCTGAATTACTTTCCCACTTCATATGAAAGACTGGCACAGAGACTTAGGTTGGTTAAGGAACAAAACCCAGGAAAATACTTCCCTGAGTTCCTGTTATTTAGATGGCAGAAATAGCCTGTTTCTACACGATTACATATTTAGATGACCCCGTTTTATACATAGGCTATTTTCATAGAGTGGAAAATAAGATCAAATATGGATCAGAATGGAGGAGATTATTGATAAAGAGAAAAAACAGAGTAGCAGCAAAGGAACCTCTACCTCTTTCTGAAGCTGAATTTTCTTTTTCCAAACCCAGGAATTCTACTTGTAACATGCCTACTTCATTCTTAAACCTTTGCATACCTTGCTGTAACTCTTTTAGATATACTTTGGAGGTTCTGTTACCATTTGATGGAGAAGAACTCACATTTCCTAATTCAGGGTCCATGTTTTTAGACTTGATCAGCACCACAGTTATCTGCAAGCGATGGCTTCTGGAGCTGGTCTTGTATTGGTTTGGTTTTCTTACAAGTAATTGAAACAGCAGGCATATCATGATGTTTTATTTGAATCATGTGTTTCTTCTCACTGGAGCGGGCAAGCCACAAACCAAAAAGGCTTTGTGGATCACTTACCTGAGGTGCATGTCCAATGTCTGATTTCCAGTGAGTATTTTGGTTCCTTTTCGGTTTTCTTTTCGTAGCAAATTCTTGGTCTTCTTTCACTTTAAATGGAACTCGGTTCCGTACTTCATTGTCTCTATCATTACAAAAACTCTCCTCAGTTTTGTTAAAAACGTGTTCAGTGTCTGGCTTACCATTTTCATCCAACTTATTTTCATTTGAATAAAGTTTCGAAGATGACTGGCAACCATACTTTCTTGACTCAGACTTGGAATAAAATGGAAAAACATTTTCAAGACTGGGCTCTTTGTGTTCAGAGACTGCCTGGAATCCTATAGAGACAGAGGCTCCAGGTGCATCTACTTCCTCAAAATCAAATGTATTATCTGTCACGTTGGAAGGTAGTTCCTTTAAGTCACCATGTAGTTCACAGTTGTCATGTAGTGACACTACCTTACGATGAAAAGTAATTTTGCCTTTTTCATGGATTTTACTGATTTTCTGATTTGACTTCTTTGTGATAAATTCTGAATTACTTTTCCAGTCGAATTTGCCTTGTTTGACCCACATGTCCTCATGCTTCTCCACACAAGAACGTTTTGAAGACACAGGTATGTCCTTTCTGTCATGTTCCTTCTTCATTTCTGGTTCTCTAGGCATTTTCTGCAGATGCACAAGTGAAAGATTAATCTGCGTGATTTGATCTTCAGATTTCTTTTCTTTCACACTACATGCTTGTAAAACACATTTATCCTTAAGTAGTCAAGTACGGATAAAGAAAAATTAGAAAATAATTAAAATTTAACAAACTTCTTAATCTATGTTTGGCTAGTCACAAACTGAGAAGTGAAACATAACTTGCCTTAGCCTTGAAACAGGAGAAAAATAGGAACTCAGAAACCTAACTTTGTCACTGTTTGTTTGAACTAAACAATTCACACATGTTAAATCTACCAAGAATCAGAGATTAGATTTTTAACATTACAAAGATTTCCTCACTAAAAAATATTTCACCTCTCATACCTTAAATAGTGAGCCCCTCCAGTGCATGTAAAGATTTTTTTTAAAGGACTAGTAACTGGACAATAAGCAAACTGTAAATTATTAGGTGCCAAAATCAATTAACATCAGAAAGAGGAACAAATTCCTGAATTTTAATGCAAATGATATACTATGATAGTGATCTATCTCAATACGTATTCTCTGCATCCACTGAGTTATATTATACTCTAACATTCACTAGTGAGAGTGAATAAAAGAATTTTTAATAATATTTACTGATTTCCTACCCTGAAATGAAATAAATTAGAAAGTTTTTGTTTCTTCCCTAACAGCAAAGGTCCAATCGTGGAAGGTTTGATTCTCTTACTAGGCAGCTGGGTTGACTCTATGACCCCTGTTCTCTCCCTGATTGTAGATTCTGAAATCGATTACATAGAGATCACAAGACAGAAGAATCTTTCATCTTGGCATTAATGACTTGCAATTTGAAACTGCAAATTTTGGACCACTGGGAATGACTGTTCCTTACATGAAACTAACTCGGTGGCCATCACTGCTATATTATTTACAATTTCAACTGCTTATATCACATGATTTAATATTTGATATCACCTTCATCATGTGAGGAAGTTATAAAGATGGAAGAAGTAAACCATATTCAGGAAGGTTTTTTGCCTCAATTCCAAGGATAAAGTGTAACTATAAATTATTATAGATCCTAACAATACTTTAACATTTGTAATTAGATAAAATGCTATTAAAAACTAAATATTAAGTAATTATTTATTGACTCTAAAAGTCTAGTTTGAAAGGCAATTTCTTTTGAACTGTGTTATTAAACCACAGAAAACAGTATTAAACAAGAAATTTAAATTTACATTTTTACATACCTGTGAGTGGTTATTTTCACTCGCATCAAGTCTTTCTTGCTCTTCCTCAGATGCCCTTTGTAAGTCTAGGTCTGCTGAAAAATGAATATGCTTAGTTAAAATTCACTACTTAGAACAGCTAGATAAAAGGCACCATCTTTATAAAAACAGAAAAAACATTTCATCAATTGACAGTTGAAATTAAGCTTAATCTTTAGCTGGATATTTACTTCTTTAAGAAATACTTCTAATTATCTAAAACTTCAACAAACTATTTGGGAAATACTAGATGTTACCAGATTAAAGGCATACAAACATCTCAAAGTTTCACTCACAAATTGATTCACCAGACATGAACAAGACAAAGAGAAATAAAACAAAATTTAAAAATACAGTAGAAATATACAAAGTCACGATAGACTCTATTCTCTACCTCCTAACAGTACCTTTTTAACAACATACCAGGCTTCAAGAGCAATGTTATTCATGGTTTCCAAAATTACTGTTACTTTTTATGCCTTTATCTTTCCTTAATCTGAAATGTTTCCCTCTATTGTTCTGACAGGTTCCTTTTCCTCTTTGAAGACTCAGCCTGCTCTGTGAAGTCCTCCTGGATTGCAGCTGTCTTTCCACACAGACACAGGGATCTCTTTCCTTGGAGCTACCTTGGTACTTCACAGGTTTTTCTAGTGTGTCTTCACCAGCTGAACTGTAAACTATTTCTTTACATGTCTATCCTCTTTGCTCCCATGCTGTAGAGGACAAACTCTTAAAAGTATCTGTGTATAAACAGTATTTATTAGAAAAACTTTGAGTTTAGAGCTTGTAGTCACTACTATAGGAGATAACTGAGAATCTTTTGTAAATACAACATTAATTCTGCAGGTAAGGAAAGAAAAGATAAAACTATAGGAGCAGAAAAAATATTGTATGACTTATTACTACAGCTCTGATTATATCACTGATTAAGGCACTAAATTAATTGGTATATAAAGTAGAACACATATTAGATGTGGTTAATCAACAGACTGGGTATCCTAGAAGAATCAGAATTGATATTCCATATATTATTTTTAAGCGACAAAGCACTCCTTAAAATCCAATATCCTTTTTGACCCATCAATCCATTAAAAATAATAAAACAAGATGATATACTGTGTGGACACAGTTAAGAAGGAGGTCCTGTGTAGCAAATTCCCAATGACTGCCACTACCGCTGGGAAAGCCACTTCTAAAATACAAAAAGGCAGAGAATATACTAGAAATACTTTGATATTTAGTTGCAGAGGTGCTTTTTCAGTTACACTGAATATAGCTATAACAAATATTTATAAATTCAGAGCTAGATAAAAATAAAGCTAAGAAACCATACTTTGAGAAGGGAATCTTTGGATGGCCACCTAGGTTTCCCAACTAGTCACAAAGCTCTAGACATCACCCTCCTACCTGCTCTCAGGAGCATGCTAAATACTATTCTGAACGAACTTATTTTCACCTAATTCTCTTTGCTATTTAATATGTTGCTATGGTCAGAGAATGAACATAAATGTCATGCCAAAAGGTATTGTCTGGTTGTAGGTTGCATAAAAGGAGTAAACACAAAGGAGATCCTGCCACAAAATGATTTCTGCAAAGTCAGAGTATGGTGAAGCCACGCACAGGTAGACTATGGCTAGTTCTCTATGCTGCTTTATTACCTTCTTTGCGGCTTCTGTTCTCTGGCAGCTGTGACTCACACAGGCCACGGAGCGCTGCATGTTCTGACACAGACACAGCTCCAATATTCATCCGGTCTTTATCTACCAGGGCCGTCTGCCTCAGTTCTGTGGGTGCTGACTGGTTTGCGGTCACTGATCGTGATACCAACGGACATTTATCAGCTTTCAAATGCTCGGCTCTTTGACCAGCCTCATTATTGAGGCTCAAACTAGTAGAAACCCAGTCTGAAGAACCTGAAAACAAAGTTTCCACTTATTAGAATGTGAACAACAATACAAATGACTAACTTTTATGAATTCTCTTCCCAGAGCAGCAGCCCCACGTCCGCAGCCCCACGCCCTCCTCTCCCCCAAACACACTGCTCCTTCCCAGCTGGTTGTACTTTACATGTCATTGCCATTCATATAGGGAACCACTGTCTCTCTTTTTACTACCTTTAATTTTCTAGTACTGCTAATTTGGATTCACTCATCACTCTCTATAAAACAGTCTATATTCTGTAAGAGCTTTATGAATTATGATTCTTCAACATATGAATTTTTTCATTAACAAAATGTATGTCTAATGAGCCATATACTGGATGTTTAAATATGCATGACAGTATTGAGGCCTAGAGACGTGGGCTTTAAGAAAACTTTTACTGAATGGTACTACATAAATTACAATGAGACAGTCTTTCCTCAATGTACCAATATCTTCAGAATTCTTACCTTAAGCCTTGGATAAACATCATAAATTTATATAAGAAAGGATAGCCTTGAGTGACTAATTTTTTCCACATAAAAATAGGGTAAATCTAGGTACAAACCAGATCCAAAGAGTACAGAGTGCCATGAGACAGGAAATATCTAACAAAAATGTTTTCCTTTTTTAAAAAGAATTAAGTTGTCAGATTCAAACTTTTTAAGACAAGTTAAAGAAGAAAAGGCGAGAAATGTAGAAATGAACGTTAAAGCCCACTTCATCACAAGGGCCCCTTTATTATTTCACATCCATGAACCCTGTTTAAAACAGCACTTCTCAAGTGTCATCTGAGAAGCCCTGAAGCCCCATGTTCCCTCCATCTAGGGAGTCCAGGAGGTCAAAACTATTTTCACAATAGTACTGAATGCTATTTTCATTCTCATTCTCTGTTAAGGGTGCAGTGGAGGTTTCCAGATACATGACATGTGATAACATCAAAGCTCTAATGGTGAATGGAATGTTTGTGTGTGCTTGTTTTTTAAATCTTTCAGCTTTATTTTCTAATATACTAAACATCAATAGATACAACCCACTTAAAAGTTCTTCAAAATTCTCAATAATTTTTAATAGTATAAAAAATACCCTAAACCCAAAAGCTTTTAGGATTATTTTTTTAAAATATCATATCTACCAAACATTAAGGTAGGACTAATTACTTCCATCATTTTTAATAATCAAAGACACCACACACACACACACACACACACACACAGAGAGAGAGAGAGAGAGAGAGAGAGAGAGCGCTAATCAAACCATCCAGTTGGCTTAAGACCTTTGGGCTAGGGAAATAGCTCAGTGGTAGACCACATGCTTAGCATGCACAAGGTTCTGGGTTCAATCCCTAGGACCTTCATTAATAAATAAATACAGAAATAAATAAATATCATCAATGTGATAGCACTAGATGAAATAATTAAAGTGAAATATGACTGACATGTTAGCAAGGGAAGCTTTACTCTACATAAAGGTCAAAATTCAATTAAGCATTTTAAAACTGGAAAAATCTTAGAACCTAATAATCAATCTCTCAGAATCCCTGAAGAGTATAGGGACTCCAAGCTGAGCACTTTAGTGTCTCCCAACCTCAACAGCAACATCCAAGTCAAAGCTGACATTTTAAAAATCTATTTCTTAAGCTTATATATATTTTTCAAACATGGATACCACTAATAACATCTGCCTTATTTATGTCATCTTTCAATTAAATTTGAAGAAATAAAAGGAATTACCAATAAGAAGACTGTACTTCTTTTCAGAGCTAAATTTGTATTGCAGAATTTACCTGATTTGAATGTTTGTAAATTCTTCATTTCTCCTGTTTTCTTAGGAACAGAATCTTTCACTCCAACTGCAGGCTGAATGGTTTTTGAAACACACCGATTAATAATGTACATTTGATACAATCTGTAGTAATCATTCAAGGGGGGAGGGTCTAGCTCAGTGGTAGAGTGCCTGCTTAGCAGTGCATGAGGTCCTAAGCTAAATTCCCAGTACCCTCACTAAATAAAAAAAAAAAAATCAAGATAAAAGTATAAAAGTTCTTACCTTCAAGTGAGGATATTTTTCAGTAGAATCTAAAAGCCAAAAGGGACACATAGTCAATTAGATGTAAATATGAAAGCCAACTACCCATTCACGCAGAGTTAGTACTGCGCAACCCTCGTGCTTGCTTTGGAAATGAACACGTTAGGTTTCGGTGTTTTGTTTTTCAGGGGCAGTTAGGACAGCAACAAGACAGAAACATGAATCCATTATAGATACTCAATAAAGAACGGGAATATAGGTTTAACAAAACATGCAGTTAAGATTTCAAACGTACGATTATGTTTCAAGTGACTTATTTATAAAATAGAAACGTGTACATATACCAGTGTGAACTTGCTGCCTGAGAAGGAGAAAAGCGATCTCTAATCAGAGGAACAAATCACGGCTCCAAGAAGACAAATGTGAAAGCTGACCGTAAAGTGCCACAGCACATCTTTAATGCGATTGACACCGTTAGACTACAACTACTTATCATGCTCTTCAATTCGTCCTGTAATTTAGGAAGTCCACAGTTGTGATGGCAGTTCATTTGAATGTACAATTCACTTCTCATCAGAGAAAGTGTTATGAATTGATCGCCTTGGATACACACTTGTAGGATAATAGTTCATAAAAATATTTTTCCCATACCCACATGGGCTATTGGTATGCCTACATTTCTTGGATCCTCTAGCCATCAATGTTTCTTGATCCACTCATACAAGAAAGAATGTATACTGAGTTTTCAATATTGAAATCTGGTGATCAAAATAAATTTTAATTGCCACAGAATTATTAGATATTAAAAGTCTTTTATATTTCAAAACCTGTGCAGTATTCAGTGAAAATAACAACTTCAGCATTTATGGAATGAACCCTGTTAGTTTCTTTTCTTTCCAAAAGTAGTTTGGTTTGGTAAATCAGGCTAATGTTTACAAGGATTTTTGTGAAACAACTGTCTTCTCAAAAAATTAGCTATCCTTAAACAAACAAACAAAAAGCACAGTCAATGCTTCATATTCAAGTTAATCTCATTGGAATAACAAATACCAATACAACATTTATCTTTGAAGCCTGATAGGAGGAGAGGCTGTGGTTTACCCCAATTCTAGGCCCCCTCCTGATTCCAGTATTCTCTGGAGTGGCAATGATCTAACCTACCTTCAGTGCAAATACACTGACACCATTGAAAAGGAGTTCTCTCAAGTTTCCTCCTCAATTCCAAAATCACCTACCTGCTGCCTTTTTTTCCTCCTTCCTTCCTTTCACTTTCCTCTTCAAAGGTACCTCTACATCTGTGGTCTTAAATCTTCCCCTTTTCTATTCTTCTGACAGACGATCCCCACCACTTCTTTTTCCTCTCTGCTTAGCAGCAGTAGCTTACATCTCTAGTTTCTACTTCAACTCTTTGCCTCCCTCTGGCTATGAACGTGCTCAGAAAGAAAAACAAAATCATGCTTTTCCTTGTTGCTGTTGTCTTTAACTCCCCAGTGGCTCTTCTTCCAGATTCCCCTAAACACAAGTCTACCTTCTGAGCGTGATCTGAAGACCAGCAACAAGGGCTTCACCTGAGAGCTTGTTAGAAACACAGACCCACTGCTCAGAATGTGCACTTTTCACTGGGTCCCCAGGTGACTAAAATTTGAGAAACTCCGGTCTATACCGAGTCTGCTTCTATAGCACTCGGACTTAACTGACCTCTCTGAAATCCAGCTGCACACGTCTCACTGTAACACTTCCCCAAAAGCTGCATCAGGAGCTGCAGACTTTTCAGTGGACTCTTTACCAGGCTCCAGCTCCCCTGACCTCCCTGGAATGCACCCTGCTCTCTTCCTCTTTCCCACTCTTCTGTTGGCCTATGAGACACCATCCTATAAGGCAGCAACACGCTGCATGACACGAAGGTCCAGACATTGACAGCTGACCACACATGCCTGTGCTCACCGGCAGCCACACCCAGCTCTGCGTGATCAGGTACCACAGTCCTCACTGCCTTCCTAAAGGTCAGGGGGACGGGGGAATGGAACGTTCTGCTGTGCCTCCCGGACAAGCTTTGGTGCTGGAAGAAGCTCGATTCATACCCGTCTCATTTCAAACACTCTTGTCTTCCTTCTCCTAAAGAACTATTCTACATTACCACCTCCTGCCAGGGACCGCCCCCTCCTTTTCCTTCATTCACTCCCCTCCTCTCTACCTCTCTCATTCTTCACTCCCTCCTTCCCTCCTCCTGGTTTCCTGCCTGTCCTCAGGTCACAGAGCATCTTGAAAGAAAGCTAACAACTGAGCTCCTTAAACAGCATTCTAGTTTAATCTGTTGCTGACACCTGGTAAGATATACAATATACTTCCTCTTCTCTTTTTTCTCACTATATGTTCAACAGGTGATTTTCTTTGGCTGAGAGAATAGATCCAAATCCATGTTTTAAATCAACATTCTGTAAAATGACTTTTTTTTTAATAAAATACAGTACTTACTTTCTATTTGTCCATTTAATGTATTTTTTTCTCCTAGACCTGCAGCTCCAGATAAATGATCGATACAGTTCGGTAGTTCAATCTCGGAGATACTCTGTTAAAATTAATATTAATAATGAGTTGCATAAAGATTTCCTGATTCCTTTCTAACAAAATACCTGCATTTCCTACCTTATTATTATTTTTTTAATTTCCTACTTTAAAAGCAATTACACTTAAAAACAAAATAAGCATATCCTGGAAACCCAAACATTTAAATAAAAAATTTCATATACACTCTTTAGATCAAGTCTATCTTTTATCTTCACTTGGCTTTTGACTCTGTAAACTGAGCATGGAAAGCTAGAGCAAATATTTTCACAGACAAAATACTGACTTACATGCAGATTTCAACAAAGAATTAACTTCAAAACACCTAATTCCATTTTGCATTCCTCGACAAAAGAAGAGGACGTTTAAAAAAATATGTATTTTTATATGTATAACTGAATTGCTTTGCAGTACACTTGAAAGTAACATTATAAACTGACTACACTTCAGTAAAAAGTAAAATTAAAAATATACATATTTAAATATATTCTTTAATAAGTGTGCTATAAGTTTAAGATATTTCTTAGTACAGATACTGTTAATAGTATTGAAATAGCATACATGGCATGAAAAGAAGCCTTAGAGTCTGTCATGTTGAGTATTAACAGAACACTGTGGAAACTGCTACATTTCAGTAAACAAAGGCTTAGCAGAATCTAACTATTATTTGATAAAACTTTTATTGATAGGGAAAATAGTTGAATAAAGTACCAAAATAGAAAGAAAAATATTTGTTTAAATTAACAGCAGAAAAATGTTTAATGTAGCTATGCAGCTCTTCAAAAAAAGTACCATAAGCTTTACTTTACTTAGGGAAGAATAAGAACACTGCTTAGTGACCACCCGCATGTGCCAGGCCCTTATGATGCACATTCTCTTTTCTACACACAACAATAATAACAGTGATTCTAAGGACGGTTACCCACTTGCTGCTTCCTGGTCACTCCAAGATGCTGGAGTATGGTGATGAGCAGATGTGACCCGCTGATCTCTCTGTCCGGAACATCCCTCCCCGGGACCTTCGTGTGACTGGCTCCTTCCTGTCCATCACCTGGCAGCTCTGGTCACACTCAGCTCTTTTCTGACTACCTAAATTCCACCCTTACTCCACCCTCGTCCTAACTACAAACTCCCCCACTGTTGTCTAAACTAACGCTCTCCACGTTCCTTATATGAAGGACTTACTGTCCCTGATAAAGGGTTCCTGTTTACTTGTTCTTCTGTTCCTGCCACTACAGCCTAACCCCTCAACTGCGACATTCAGTGTCTAACTGCCTGGTGCATAGCTGGTGTTCAGGAACAGGAATTTATTTAAGGTCAAAACATCTAAAACCCCCAGAGGGCTTCAAGTACTAAAGCACTATATACCTATCAGAGATGTCCGATAATAGTCTACCAACACTCAACATACCCCAAATGAGAAATCCCCATGCCCGCTCTAACTTTCCCATTTTATTGTCCTTCAGATTTTAAAAAAGTGTCCTCAGCATTTCACTAGGTCACTAGTGGCCACTGTGATCATTCTGTCTTACATTTCTATAGCACCCTTTACAGTTGACAATGTGTTTTCACACTTGTTACCACATTTTTGTTCATGACACATAACCTAAGACGTACGTATCAGTACCATGTTTTTGAACGAGGTCACTGACATTCAAATAAGTCAGACAAGTTTTTCCAAGATCCCACAGTGGGTCAGAACCAGGATGCTATCTCTGCTGACTTCAGATACAGTGCTGTGCCACTAGGCAGGAGCTGCCGAGATCCAAGGGTTCAGGCTCTTCTTGCCTCTTTCCATGGCTATCACCTTGGAATAGGTCATCACTACCCTGCACTTAGCTTCCTTCAAGTTCAGTCGCCATAAAAGTACTCAGTGCACGCTATTTTCCCTACCCAAAATGGGCTGTCCTCATTAAAACATCACTAAACCAAACTGCTGGTATTTTAACCCCACATATTTATTACTATTCCACATGCTTTTGCTTATCCTGAAATGTTCATTGCAGATCTACTTGACAATCCAAATATAATGGTACTTTCAATTCACAGGCACTGTCTTTTCAAGAACAAAGTGGTTAAACAAACAAAAACACCGTTTTTTTGTGGGGGTCTTTTTGTTTTCTTTTTTTTGTACAACCTCTCTCTCTCTGAATCTCACTAAGAGTTTTACACATTCACTTATCACAAAGAAACAAACATCTGGTCACAGGCTGACCAAGAATTATTTTCTTTAGTTTTTAGAAAAGGTAACTTCAGAACACAAACCAATTCCCTGTGACTTCTAAGCCTTGGCTTTTGCACTACATACACCAGTTTCATTAGGTGAGTCTGGAAAATTAACAGAAGTGCACTCTGCAGTAGTATGACATGTAGCATGGAATGACTTTACTAAGTGTGGGTTAAAATGAGGAAAAAATTTGGCTGGGAAAATGCAAAAGTGAGAAAGTGAAGTCAAAACATCCCTCCATTTATGTTTTAACATCACGCAACGCTTATACTTGAAAATAATACTAGAAGGCAGCACCTCAGAATCCAAGGGTGATTCGACATCTTCCTTTTCTTCTAATCCTAATGCTGAAGTTGCATCTACAAAATGCAGTCACAGATACATTAATGAGAACACATACTGCTAGGAAGTTAAATATATATATGTCTATCTTGATTCATGAATATGTCAAGAAAATAAAGTGGCAGAAAAGAATTTCAGAGGGTTGAAGCATTTTCTGGAAGAAAACTTGGTCGTAGTTGGGATATTTATGAAAGAAGATGGCAAAAGAAAAACACTTAAGAAGAAATGGACATCATATTTGGATCTACACACTTTACATTTTTTACACTAGCTTTTTTTTTTAATGGCGGTACTGGGAATTGAACCCAGGACCTCGTGCATGCTAGGCATGCGCTCTCCCACTGAGCTATACCCTCCCCCCTCCAACCACATTAACTTTTAAGCACAGAAGAAAATCCATAGATGCTCACTGACTTACCACCTCTGTCACTTTTATGTGTTCCATCAACAGGAATCAATTTGCTATGATCTGCTTGCTCCTTTAGAACGCTGTTAATAGTCCGAGTGCCATTCTCTTTCCCCCCAGTTTTCGGCTTTGTTGCTTCTTCCTATAAAAACAAAACAAAATGTAACAAAAACCCAACTTCAGAAAACATCATATTCCTACACCTGGTCATTCAATCAGTCAGGAAGAGAACATATATTTACTGTATCCATCACATCATAGGCATTATCCTGGGAGAAGCTGGCAATATACATAAAAGACAGATTCTGCTCTATATTCTAGGGGAGACAGAGACACATGAAAATGAATCAACACAGACAAGTATCATTCAGCAGCTCTACACCTGCAGTGAACAGATACAGTAAGGGCACAAAGGAGAGAAGAGACTTGCTGCATGTCAATAGTTCAGGGAATGCTGGGAAGACCAGACTGTGTCTTAAAAGACAGACCCTGTGCAGAGAGCAGATGTGAAGGGGGTTCTAAAAAGGGCAGCCTGAGCCAAAGGTCGAGGTGTGAAACAGCATGATAAGTCACATGGAAAACTAGAACAGTTACTGGGGTTGGAATGGAGAGACAAAATTTCCTAGATTAAATATAAGACATCACTTCATCAATTTAAATGTGAGGACTTCTAAAAAAAGAAATAACTTCAAGTTAAAACTAACTTCCATAGGGCACTATATTCAATATCTCACAAACAACTACAATGGAAAAGAAAGAAAAAGAATTAGCTATATGCATATATATGTATAACCAAATCATTTTACTGCACACCTGTAACTCATACAATACTGTACATCAACTACATTTGAGTTAAAAAACAAAATTCTATAACCAAAAAGAAAAAAGTGAGGATCAAATTTTCTTTCTGTTGTTCATAAAATCAGCTATATGTCCTTCAGAAGAGTCTGAGCACTTTTTTCCATGACCTGACTTTTCCCTCTCTTAATTTGAATTTGAGGTAATTTCTATCATAATTTGTACTATAGACTTCCTGCTCTCACTTAACCCCACTATTTCTGCTGTGTTTGTATAATAATCTCTCTCATTTTGACACTCATTCATCTTGTCCTTATTAGATGAATCCTTCCCCTTTGTACCCCTGCCCATCTTCATATTCATCCAGCTGTTCTTTCCAGTTGCTTTCTTATTCTTTCCTTTCTTAATGGCATATTTGAGAACTGTTTATGCCACCAAACTTTACAAATCTCAGTCCTGCACGTGTACCTCTCTTGTTATCACACTGTTTTCTATTGTGATCTTGAGGACTTCCATTCCTCTGTAGGATCCTTTTCATCCCCATGAGAATCAGGGGGACGGTAAGTGAAAAAGCACAGGAGGGAAAACTTAAAAACAAAACGACTTACCTCTATAACACCAAGGACTGCTGAAGACGTGAGAGGTTCTGGTGCTGGGGAGGCAGGATGAGAGAAGCCTGAAACTTCACTTGATGGTTGGGAAAAGGTTCTAACTGCATCTTCATTTTCATTATTAGAATTATTGTCCTCAAAGAAGGTGCTAGTTCCTGGTTTCAAAACACCATCTTTTGCCTCTGCTGTAGCGACAAGGTATGGTAGATGAAATTATCTATAATTTCTCACCAGTGAAAACACAAAAAGACAGTCTTCAAATAACTTACTGTTTATCACGGGTTCTCCCCAGGCCTGAATTAGCTTTGCGAATCTTGGATGCCGGACTTTCTAGAGAAGAAAATAACAGCTTTAAGAACAACAAATATGAAATTGAATAAAGTAATTATAACATTCCCCATTCCTAGATGATCTAACACAAAGAGCGCTGGCTTCGGAGTCATTCAGATATGGATTCAAGTCCTGGGTCTGTCATTTACCAACCTACATCTTCTCATGGGGTGAGGATTATGAGAGATGACCTCGGGGTCCCAAAATGTTACTTTCTTTACCCCTCATTGATTATTATACAACACTATGGTATCCATTAGATGACATTCTTGACCAAAATGATCTAGAACAAAAACTTATCCCTGATAGTTTAGAGTCCTATTGAAAAAACTAACATTAAGAAATTTAAAGTAACTGTTATATTTTGAAATGTGCTTGCATGACTTATGTATGTGTGAATGATCTCTCATGGGGGAAATATGAGAGTTTACTTTTTAGCAGTATCTTATTTGGATGAGTTAGAACAGCAAACAGGATAAGCTACTTCTATTCCATTTGCCAAAAAGCTGAAGACAAATGATTGTTCAAATTCAGCTACTTCTAAGAAAGAGGAATAAAAACAAAAGTAATTCTGAGGGGCAATGACTCATGAGTGAAAGCCACACACATAATAAACAGAAAGCTGTCACTAAATATGTTTACAGAGGCAGAGTGAGATGGACTGAAAGAACAGACACTGAAGAAGTGTTTTCTGCAAAAAAAAAAATATTAGGTTTGGGGCAAAACATTAAAAAAAAAAGTGGGGAGGAGGAAGAAAAGAAAAAATGAGACATGACTAGTCAAGTACAAACTTGGGGCAAGAAAAAAAGAAAAATGTAAGTATAACAAGGCATGTGGAGAAATATATATATTTCAGCATTTATATATAATAGATCAGGGATGTATCAGTATTGTTAGGGATATACGATGAGTGAAAGCCTCTGTTTTACCTTTTTATTATATATATAAAAATATAAGTTATGTATGCAAGTATATATATTATTCTTCAGCAAACTTTATAAAAATATCAAAATATATGATGTACAAAACATATATATAAAACAAAGGCCTTTGTTCATAGTATATCCCCAATAACACTGACCTGTATTACTCTACAACTGTTTGTTTGTAAATACTACTGTAAGAGTTAAATCTTGTCACTGTAAGTCACTCAATTGAACATGGTCATCTCTCACTACCTGAAAGCTGCCAATTATTACTAGAGAGAGAGAAAAATAGATTTTAGAAAGTTCCTAACACATCAGCTTTCCACCTAGACAAAGAACTGGTAATCAGGATTCTAAGGATAATATAGGGCTTGAAAACATATCTTTAATGGAACATGAGAGGGGGCTAAAAGAAGGTTAAAAAGTTTTCATCTCAAATTCTAAGCTCACAGTTGATGGATACTGAAAAACAGACTGTAACCTTTTCCTAATTATCATATACTTCTTATCTATTTCCTCGGCATTTATGACATATTTCCTCTCATAACAACTAAACTTTTACAACCTAAACAAAGGGAATAGAAATTTGTCATATTTTTAGAATTCAAATAGATTTCACTATGACATAGTACACATATTATATTACCTGTATCATCAAATAGATTTCATTATGATAGAGTGTGCATGTTATATTACCTGCAGCATGATGCAGCATTCCATGTCTCTTCATGCATTCACATTCAAAAAATACTAAAATGCTTCTTACATTTAAGACCTTATTCTAGGTGCTCCAGGAAATGCACAATTATGTTCCCTAATCTCTAGCGGTGTATACTGATGCAGGGGCTATAAGATAAATATGTAAATAACTATACTACAAAATGTCTAAAACTTGAAATTTTAAAATGGTACACGAGGACTTGACATACTTTTTAAAACTATAATACAAAAGAATTCTGAAATCGGTTCCATCATATGGTTGTTATTAAGAGCCTACATTTAAAGCTGGCTGTTATTTTAGGGAAAATGTGTATTCTTCAGTTAGATGCAGAGTTTTGAATATACTCATAATGGGATAATTTAGAAAACACAGAGGAATTTCTTTATAATATGGATTTTGAGAAACTGAATTTTAATTTCTAAATTTCTAGAATGTCAACTATTATTTTAGTCTTAATGCAGAACCAGAGATAGAAATAAAGTAAAAACAAAACAAAACAAAACAAACAAAACAAAACAAAACAAAACAAAAAAACTCTCTTTCCTCACAACTCTCTGATATCAAATTAAAAAGTGTCCAAGGGGGAAAAAGAAAGATACATGCTACGTAGTTTTGGAACTGAAGGGCCCCAGGAAGAGGTCATGATTATCACAGTAAGTAGCTGTGTGCACTGAAGATATCCCTGAGGCACGAGTATTATACAAGTGCCGTCAGTGTGGTTTAAGTCAAAGAATCCTTATCCTTGGCCAAGCTTCACACTTCCTCTGTTGTGGGAAGACTTTTCACAGTACAATTTTCCTGTCGTGATCTATTTTCTAGTCCATTTTGCTTCAGCCTCATCTTCAGTATTTACCAAAATTAAAAAAAAAAAAAAGAAAGAAAGAAAAAGAAAAAACTGCCATATTTTTATAAAATGGTTTACTCTGACCAACTTTCTCATACAAACATAAAACAATGATAGGCAGAACACTGCTAAATTTTAAGAGTAAATACTACACAAAACTAAATTCAGAGCAGAAAAATTAATTTCACAAGAGAACACTTTACCTTGGGAGCAAGATCTAAGTCATCATCTGATGGAGGCCGTGAATCATCAACATCATGTTTCGGTGAAATACTTTGGAGCAAAAATACACATCAAAAATGAGTGAGTTCATTTCTTTAAACAAACAAGTCACAAAAGTCTATGCTGAGGGATAAGAAAGCAGATTTGGGAGCCAGGCTGCCTGATGGTTAAGTCACAGGTCAACTACTTGTTAACCATGGAATCATGGGTCAACTAGTCAACCTCCTTAAATTACAGTTGCCTAATTAACTAGAAGTAAGCTATAACAGCACAGCTACTCTGCAAAGCTATTGTGGTGACTATATGAGGTAACAAATGCCAAGTACATAAAACAGTGTCTAACGCAGAGTAGGACACTCAACAAGCCTTGTTTCTTTCCTCTGTGTTCCCTTAGTCAACATGTAATTTTTAAAAATCCATAAAATCCTACCGGCTTACAGAGATGTCTTCAAACCTCGGTGCAACCTTAATCACTAAACTCTCTATTAAAGAAGAAAGTAAAATAGAGTTTATATGAGCAACAGAAAAATACAGAATATTAAAAGTATAAGACCAATGTTTTGTTAAAAAGCATTCCTTTGGGACCACACCTGGAGACTACACACTTGAGTGAATACTGAGTATACTCCTGGTAGGTAATTAATGCATAAAAACCACTTCCCCTCCTTTATATTTATCAAAAAAGAAAAGGGTGTTTATCCAAATTTGATATTTTAAAGTGAACTGCTGTTTACAAGGACCAAAATACCAACCAAACTTTATGAGACTCACAAAAGAATGATAACCATTAGTAGAATCAGTATCATAAACTGACAATGTCAAGCTTACATAGCATGGTATTTCTGGATGATACCCATGGGACAAACCCACCCTGCCATTTGGCTTTGTCAACCTCGTGTTATCTGGGCACGGTCATCCCTATTCGCTCACATACGGTCTGGGGCTGCTTTCACACTGCAATGGCAGACATGAGTGGACGTGACAGACATCACATGGCCTAAAATATTGACTCTCTGGCCCTTTATAGAAAAAGCTTGTGCATCCCCGCTTTATGTCATAACAGGAAACCCTAAGACTCAAATCGAATCTTCTTACTCTTCTGCTCAACATTCTTCATTGAATCCATGCAGCTGCCATTGCTGGTTCCCAAATCGACAACCACTTCTTCATTGTCCTTGATGGGCAATTGCAACTTTTCTTGGATATTTTCTGCCCCAGCATGCGAAGAAGGTAAACTCTCCTTAGCTGCAAAAAGAGAAATGATTGTTTTAAGGTCATCACAGTAACTGCATTTCTTTTCCCAGTGGCTGCTTTAGGAATGAGCATGTGATGTAGCCCAGCCCATAAGATGCTAGGGGAAGTCTACCGGAAGCACCTCTGTTTTCTTCTTAGTTAACAGAAAACATGCAGAGAGAAGCAGCCCTCCTCGCCTGCGGATATTGTCATGTGAGAAGATGATGCTTGGAGCTGCTGCTAATCAGCAGACCAGGAAGGGCGACATCAAACACCAGCAGCCTCACAGCTGAAGGAGGGACAGCATCTGGGATCCTGATGACATCACCGAACCTTCTAAACAATCCTGACTCCTGTTGCTGTAGCCACTGTTACTTAGGGCTCCTATTATTATTTGCAGCTAAACGCATTCTGACAAATTTCCCAAGGTCTACAGCAGACCTACTCCTTTCTATAGTACTAGAAAAGCTTTCAGAAGCATGCCTGAGCTAGGTAGTCACCTCGTTCCCAACCATTCCTACAGCATCCTTTCTGCACCAACAAAATGAAACTCACAGATCCTGCAAAGTTCACTGGCACATCTTAGCCTTTGCACCGCTGTCCTTTCTGCCAAATGTAATCTTCAAAGATGTTCCGCCCAACAAACACTGCCCTTCTGCCTCCTTCCCTGGCAAACTTCTACTCGCTCTGCATGGCTTACCTAACATCCTACCCATTTTTAAAAAACTTCTTTCCTTACCATGGACTTAAAAGTATTTGGTACATATTAAGTACCAATAAAACATACATAAAGACAGTTACAAAGTCCTAGTGGGCTCTGGGACACAGTAAGCACAGAATAAAGTAAAGCCAATCATAAAAATGAGGATGACAGCAACAAGCTCCTGGAGGCCAGGAACTGTGCTTTTGACCTGTTTGCATTCTGTAACGTCAGAGTGGTGCTTAGTAGCTAAAAGACACTTGATAGTCATCTGTTAAGTGGATGAATTCACAGATAGGAATGTTTTCTTTGAAAATCCTGTTTAAAAAATATACAGACATTAACCAGGGACAACTCTATTGTGTTATGAGCACCTTGAAGACCAAAACTCTGTCTTTTCCATCTTTGTATTTCCTACAACAGAATTTCTTTGCTTGATCAAGGTGTACTAAGTTAAAGGTGCCCTCATACAGTTCAGACTGAACAGCACGCTAGGGGTCACATCTAGGCAACACAGTCGTCTTTTTTTTTTTTTTTTATGTGAAGCACTTCTGTGCTTTTTTTTTTTTTTACAATTTGTTGAGTCCTGAGTTGTGCTGAGTATTTATTATGACAATCCTTTAACTAATGGCAATAGAAAATCTTGTTCTAACAAAATATAGTTTCATGACAAGTTTCCCCAAAAAAGAAGAAAACATCGGACTCTCATGAAGGCAACATATCTCATTCTGTTTGCACTTCTGAGGAATGAAATTGGTGAGAGAGAGCCCTTGTTGGTGTAATGATGTGAAAAGTAACCAGTGCTTCTCAACAAGGCACTGCTTTCCTGACTTCTGCCCTATCACTAGGTACCTTTAAAAAACAACCTCTTACTAGTATGCTGCACACTGGCCCAGCTGTGCAGTTCTAATTGTTGGCCATTTGTTTACAGCACCAGGAAGGTATTGCTGAGCTCCCAGTTTCAAAGACAATCACTTTTTAGTGAGACTAATCACTATGCAATAACTAGCATTCATTTACCCAATGTAATCCATTTGCTGTAAGAATTAAAGAGCCAGCTTTGTAACAAGGCCGACTTGTTATACTGTTACAGGAAATGTGCAACAAAGTTAAAAACTTATTTTTCTTACTTACACAAAGATATAATATGGGACTTCAGGGGCCATGATTAAATAAATGAATTTCTTTTCAGACAATATTGTCTCAGATTTTAAATTACCTACAATTAACTTCTTACATAATTCTGAATACTAGACCATTAAGAAAATATTAATTAAAAAAATGAAAACATACACAAAATTTACACACTGGCCTTTTTCACTTCTCTTTCATTATCAAAATTTCCTCAACCTTACTTTCTTTATCTATGGTGGGCCCAACAAGAGTAACTTATTACCAGAACTCTGTCCTGGGTCGCTATTTTGAGGGGGAGTATCTGGAATCTTTCCGTCTCTGTAGTCGACAATCAGCTGGTAAAGGCTATGTATAAAAAAATGTGATAAATAAGTATTACTACTTGAATAGTAATATGAAAAACAATTACCAAATATATGAAATTCTTAGGTTATTTCAGACAATATCACAAGCAGTATCAAAACTTCAATTGTCCCATATATTCAAATTTGTACAATCTACACTTTTAAATTTAAGATGTATAATTAAAAAAGAAAAAAAAGTAAGGTGAAGTAGTCATGAACTGAGGGCACTACAGCTCAGCAAGTTAACTAGAGCGAGCCTGACATACGGAAAGTATCTCGAACTCAGAAGTCCCAGCTCTATAACCAACAGCTATTTGTTCCTGGACAAGGTGCTTCTCTTCAGCTCAAAGTCTTCCTTTATAAAACTGGGATCTTACTGTCAGGCAGTTAGTTATTAATACTCATAAGAGTATTATGAAGATTTAATGAGATAATGTATCCCCCAGATGCTCAGAGAAATACTGGAAGAATGGAATAATTTGTTCTTGAACTTTAATGCTGGAACTATTGGAGAATCCCAAATAAAACCCAATGTGTGTTTTTTTCATAGGTGTAACATTTAAATGTGACAGTTTTCAGAAAATGTTACAAATTACGGTGATTAGCTGTTCTTCGTGGTTTATACTTCAGGGCACCTCAGCTACTATCTAACTTGTAGTTAAACTTATTTATAAATATATGACCTCATACAAGCATATGTATGAGAACTAAACAAGCTGTCACTCTGAAGTTTACGTGTCCATCGCCACGAAGACCGCGGAAACTGGATCAGCACAGGCATCCCGGGAGCAGAGGTCAATCATGACCCGACTGCAGGACCAGTTTCTTTTTCCTTTTCTTCTTTTAAAATTTTGTTAAAGGTCTTTAGAGAGCAACATCCAGACCCCAGACCCAGCTGCCGAGGAGATCCTGTTAAAACCAGTTTTAGTACCAACGCTGCAGTAACAGAATCAAGGGAAACAAGAGAACGATTAGAATGCCCTCGCCCTGCCCCGATGCCTTGTGGGAGAGGATTGTCACTGTGGCCTTAGGGAATTCCTTAGGTTCTTGGAAAATTCAAGAGGAAGATTATACAAGAAAGTCCCCAAAGGAAAATACAGGATTTTCTGCTCTACTAAACATTTCAAGACCCAAACAACTAGTTGGAAAAATCAGATATGTGACATTATTTGTACCCCATGCATTGGGGCTACACTGGAATGAAATGGAGAACAGCAGGACCCTAAGGATAAACATCTTACAAACTCTGAGATAAAGAACCCTGTGCCCACTGCTCCATCTCACTAGTCTGGCTTTTTGCTGGTTTCCAGCTGATGATGTGGAGGGTCTCACTGCCATCCCCAAAGTGCCTGCTCCCAACTAGGAATTCTCACCTGTCACATAACAAGTCACAGTTAGATCATTTCCAACCTCAGTTTAGAGATAACTGGTACTTTAATGTAAACACTTACTGTTTAAAACCATTAGAACACGCATATCGTTCAGCAGACTGTCCGTGTACATCTAGCAGATCGGCATTAACACGTCTCTGAAGAAGCAGCTTGACTACGTCCGGTGAGTCATGACGTACAGCAAGCATCAGTGCTGATCTAAAATAAAAGAGACAACTTCACTCTTAGGAACTTAGTTAGCTTAACTTAAACAGTTAGTTTGATCTATTTTACCAAGTTAATATCCTGCCCACCCCTGGAGAACTGACCATGTACATACTCGAGTGCTCATCTTTGCAAATTACCTCCAAGGCCAAAACGGAGGGACAAAAAAGAAGCCTCCTGTCCTACTTGGGTAGCACATAGTAGAAGTTGCTAATTTAAAGTCCTCTGAAGGACAAGAAAGGATGCTGAGGTCATTATCTGAAGTAGGTAAAGATTTAAATAAAGGATTCCCCATTTCTTCCCCCGTCTGAAATACAATACTTTAAAATCAGCTAGAGGTCAGGTAAGGAGAAGCTCTTTGCAGGCTGAAAACAGTAATATGAATAAAAATGTCAATAAAAAGAGTCATGGCTGCAGTTAATCACGCTGAGAAGCATGTGCCCAGCACTAACCTGAATAGTCTACGTATGGTCTTTCTTAGGCACAACCACCCTTGAAGGATGTACTACGACCCTCCTTTACGTGTCAGGAAACATATTGGTTGGTAATAAGTCATGTCCCCCAGGGACATGACACACCTGACCAGCAGGAGAGCTGGGAATTCAACCTCGTCTGACTCTAAAGCCCAGCTCTTTCCTCTTTATCATCCACCAATGACTTGTCTTCTTTAAAGGGAATGTTTATTCAATAATTAAAGCTATTTCTCTTCCTTCTACCATCATCAATTAAAAATAAAAACATCAAAATGTACTAGAAATGAAAAAGGATAAAAACTGATGAGCCCACAGTATCTGGTAATAGTTACTCTCTTAGTGATACTCACTCAGTGATAACCTAATAACATCAGTATCCTTCAAAGAAAGTAATTTAAAGCAGAGTCATCCAAAAGACAAAACAAACTCCTCTTTGTTTAATATGCATCTTTTAAGAAAAAAATATGTACCAAGAAGAGTTTAAAACAAATTATACAAGAATGAAGAAACTCAACACTGTCTCATAAGGTAAATTAAAATTAGAGTCCATACTAATAAAACTAAAATGAAATCCCTGAACTATTGTAAGATCGTATGACCAAAACAATCAGGATGCAAATGACATCAGTCGCTATCATAAAGGAAGATGAATCCTGCTGCATACTGTTCTTTGTCACACCAGGCAGAATAATTGCTTTTCTACCTAACTGATGATGTGTTGATTCTAAGTTAATCCTCTTCTTATTAGGTTAACCTTTCTGATTGGCTGTTACTACTCTAGAACAACATTAAGATTAGAAAGAGAGAGAGAGAGAGAGAACAAACTATTGTACCTTTGCAGCTTGTCGACTGCATGTACATTTGCCCCGTTCGCTATCAAAAATTTGACCATTTCTTCTTTGTTCTTCCTGACGGCGAGTAAAAATGGTGTCAAGTTATACTGTAAAATAGTAAAAACAGTTGACAATGTACAAAATTACATATAAATTTCAAAACTGAATTTAAAAACTTAAGTCTCTGAACTTAAACATACACTATAAAGTAAATAAAAAGTAGCCCCTTCCTCCTCACCCCTCTGTGCTCCTTCTCTTTAAAAGGTTCCTCCTGGACCTCTTCCAAAGTTTCATTCTCTGAAACTCACTTCAGACATTTGCTGGTTCGAAGAACCTTCGCTTCTATTGCAGCGTGTGTCAGGCATTCTCTAGTTACCTTACTGCTCAACTACTACTCCCGACACTCTAAACACTGCTCCAGAGAGAACCATTTAGCTACTGAATCAACTACATTTCTAAGGAGCCACGCTGAGGAGAAAGATACCATACTGTCTGCAACATGCATAACGTATCCAATTACAACTATGACTAATCTCATAAAGCTTGCAGACATTCCAGTGGGAATATGATTATTTGCATGTAAAGAAAAAGTTTTTCTGAAACCAACTTAAAAATTCTAATTAGAAAAATTCTATCCCACTCTTAAGGGATTATTATAAAATATGAAGTAGACTATAAATTAATATAGACTGTCTTTAAAATCTTGAAATATTTATCAAAATATACAACAGGAATTGGAAATTCAAATGCTTACAGAGGCAACACAGGTGGCCTGAGTAAGGGAAGGTCACAAGTGAGGACAGCAAACTGGAGAACACACGCCCCACCGAGAAGGGGCCACCTCTGCACAGCAGACCACATAGGCCTGGGCTCAAGGGGGACCAGATTTGATTCTTTAGGAGAAGTTCTGAAGTGTAGATTTCTGCACAAGTCTCCTAAATTTTAAATGTTGACTCAATGTGTGGAGACAAACTGAACATACCCAGGCATGTTTAGTCTATAGCCCACTTGTGTTTTTATGTTTGCTGTGTTTCCAAACATTTGGGTATAAATCAAGTATTTGTATATAAAACCTTGCCTTTCTTTAGAATCATATGTCTTACACACAAAAACACTGGGCCCTAACATGTAATAAAAATTGTGATTAAGACTCATAATACCCACTTCAAGAATTTTTCCAATGCCTACTAAAACTACAATCTATCTGTATCGAATTCTCCCTGATTGTTAATCAAATGGATAATTAGGATTAAGGATTAAGAGGTATAAACAATCAGGCATAAAATAAGGTACAAGGATGTATTGCACAACCTGGGGAGAAGAGCCAATAGTTTATAATAACCATAAGTGGAGCATAGCCCTTAAAAATTTGTGAAACACTCAGCTATATACCTGTAACATATAATATAGTACATCAACTATACCTCAATTAAAAAAAATATTGTAAGATAAATACATTTTTAGAAAGGCTCATAATACCTGCTTCAAGAATTTTTCCAATGCCTACTACAACTACAACCTACCTGTATCTAATTCTCCCCAATTGTTAATCAAATGGATAATTAATTCATGAGATGGCTGAAACTAAATTATTAGAAAAATTCCAATTTGTTACTAATGTCATGGGTCTTGATGTTTAAAACTGCCATCTTTCACGGTATACTTATATATAATGCAATACAACTCAGCCATAAAAAAGAATGAAAGAATGCCATTTGCAGCAACATGGAAGGACCTAGACATTATCATACTGAGTGAGGTAAGTCAGAAAGTGAAAGAGAAATCCCATAGGATATCACTTAATATGTGGATTCTAAAATACGATACAAATGAACTTATTTACAAAACAGAAATAGACTCACAGACATAGAAAACAAACTGATGGTTACCAAAGGGGAAAGGGGGTGGGAGAGGAATAAATTAGCAGTTTTGGACTAGCAGATACAAATTACTACATATAAAATAAATCAACAACAAGGTCCTACTGTATATACTACAGGGAACTATACTCAATATCCTGTAATAAACCATAATGGAAAAGAATGTGTGTGTGTGTGTGTGTGTACATATATATCTATCTAAGAATGTATATATAACTGAATAAGAATATATATAACTGAGTAAGAATATATATAACTGAATAAGTATATACAATGAATGAGAATATATATGTAACTAAGAATGTATATATAACTGAATAAGAATATATATATATGTATAACTGAATCACTTTGCTGTACACCAGAAACTATCACAACACTGTAAATCAATTAGACTTTAATTTAAAAAAAACTGTCATCTTGATTATGCTAGGGCTCAGTGAATCTAACAGATAGGTTGCAAGAGTCCGTCACACAGCTTTAACCAAAAGAAGGCTCATGATTTCCTATTACTGCAATCAGAAAAACCCTGCTGACCTAATGACCTGGATGGGAACAAAAGGTGCAAAATCTTTAAAGGATCCGACTCTACTTATTGAATCACTCACCACAAGCAAGTTTCTAAGACTGTCTGAGTGCCACTGAATGATCAGTGGTTAGAAAGGAAAAGGAGCTATTCTTCAAGGCAATAGATACTGCCAGTAATATTGCCAATAAACTCCTCAGTCACAAAGGAAGAGACGGGTAAAAGTCAGGCTAACATGGCTGCAAAGGAGAGCACTGAAAGAAGCAGCATCTATCAAACCCCCGCTCTTCCAGAGATGTCTTATTTTTGAGATCTGTGAATTTACATGCATTACACGTATCCATTCAATAGTTCTTAACCAAGGGTTGTATCAGAATCTCGGGGAAGTATTTTGAAATACCTGCGTCTAGACCTGAGTACATTTATTCAATCAAAATCTTCAGGGGAGAGCCAGGAGAAAAAGCAGGAGGACCAGTTTCGCCATCACTTGCTCCCCACCTACAGCCACAGCCCCGCAGGGGAGCTACACCAGGCTGAGCATGGAAGACCCCAAGGTGAAGGTGTACACGGAGGGCCATGTGGCCACCAGCACAAATGAATGCCCCTGCTGGCTGTCAAACATGACCTGACCTCACTTGCCCAGGTTCTAGAACCTGGGATCCTGGGGTGCTCAGGGCCTGTGGCTTGCTGCCTCCCCTGCCCAGGTGCAGTCACCCAGCTCCCCCTGCTGGGTACTGGGTTCCTTCCTCCTCCCACCCATCCCCAGGCAGGCAGCCTGCCCTTGCCATCACTTCACTCCCCGCAAGCCTTCATCTTCTGTAGGCTCTGAGCCTACCACCCACTCCCAGGCACTTCCTAATGGGAAGCTGTTCCTTCTGGGGTACAAGTGTGGCTGGGAGACAGAGCTCTGCCCTTTCTGTGGGCACTACCTCTAGCCTCTGGCCTTGGCTTTGGAGTTGGTTCCATGGTAACAGGGCCTGATGTATTGTATTCAGTATACATATTACTATAAATAAAACACCTGTAGCTAGAAAAGACCCTGTATTTCAAATATCTTGTAAATAAAGTCAGTTGAGCTATACCTTGTTTATCGCCTCAATATTTGCATCATAGCGGAGCAGCTCTGCTGCAATTGATGTATTTCCAGCCAAGACGGCATAATGCAGAGCAGTGTTCTGACAGTCATCCGCAAGATTTGGGTCAGCACCCCGTTTCAGCAGGATAGTGACACACACTTCTTTCCGGCATTGTACAGCCTGTTGGTATCACACCAAGAAACAGACTGTAAGTGCTAGGCATTCCAAGTTAACATTCCTCAAGTCCCAGCAATTCGTTATATTTAAAACAGATAAATTCATTTTTATTCTAAGTAATTAAATCAAATCCATCTCACGTGGACACGGTTGGCTGCTACACACCTTGATGAGAGCTGTCTTGCCTTCCTTGTCACGAGCATTCAGATCACACCACCACTGTGTAAGGAGATCCACCACTGGTGACTGGCCGCTGGCGCAGGCTAAGTGTAGGGCAGTCCTGCGAACATGAGAGGACTCTTTAGGAAATTAGAGCGTACTACTTCGAAGATACAGTTACTCATGTAATTGTAAACATTCAACAGCTTGCTATTCCTACCCCTTTAAAACTAACATTTAGTCTTATCTTAGTTCTTTCTATGGGGAAAGAACAATATTTATTAGCTCTTACTACTCACCACATTAATGGAAGAACTACCTGTTTGAATAGAAAGGGCATGCCATTGAGATTCAGCTCAACTTGGGCCTCACTTCTACTTTAACACTGTCACTTATTAGCTCTCACTTAGCCTGTCAGTGCCTCAATTTCCTCATCAACAAAATGGGCATGAAGTAGTAGCTATCTTACAGGACCCCACTGTGATGCTTAAATGAAAAGCTATGCAAAATATCAGGCAGTTCCTTGCACAAAATAATAGCTCAATAATTGTTAGGTAATATTATAACTGTTACCGTTACTATTTTACAAAGACAACATTTCAATTAAGTAAAATGATCGTATATCTACTTTACTGCTGCAAGGATGAGAAAGAACACTGTACTTCAATGATTCTAACATGCTCATTGTCTCACACTTCAACATCTCTGACATGGGAAGGCAATTTAAAATTCATGTCTTACAACCATAGTTGGCAGCTCCTCCCAGGCCCGCCCCACCCCGCCCCGCCCCGCCGCTGTTACCTGTTCTTCCTGTCTCTGCTGTCTACGACATTTCTCTTATATGTCAGCAGCTCCTCCACTGTACACCTGTCACCTAAATATGCGGCTCTGTGGAACTTCTTCAGCTCTCTCACATCGACATGATACCCAGGCACGGGCTTCTCACGATCCCTGCGTGCTCTCTGATGGGTGCTGAAGCCCACCCAGCTCACTAAGTTAGCGAGTCTCTTCTTCATCTGGCTTATCGCCTTCCAACACCGCTCACTTCCCTCCTGGCCTCTTGCCGCCTCCCGATCTCAGCGCTGGCGCTACAGAAAAGCCACAGAGGTCTCGCTGCCACACCTTGGCTGCAAAGCTCAACGGCTTGGAATGTTTAGTCCGGAACAGTCGTAGCCTAGCAACAGCACTGACCCTCAACTGTCCCTCAACTGTCCCTCCAGAGCCAGTGTCCCCGTGAGTGCGCACAGAGGCCCGGAGGCCCAGTGTGCCCAGTGTGCATGTGGGAGCCTAACGCATTTCAAATCTCTGCAGTTGCCTGTGGGCCACTTTGGATTCCCTTCAAATGTTGGTGCTAGGTGGCTGAGTGTTTTGGGACATTTCCAGAAGTGAGGCTTGCCCCTGAGAAAGGCATGTTTGTATGCAACTGTGGTTAGAGTGGGGTGGAACCACAGGATGCTGAAGGCCTAGTCCCCCAGAGAGCTCCCCACCAAAAATCTCTAAATCTCCTTATCCCTCAGTTTATTCCTTTCCCCATCCCTCTGGGCCCCAGCCAGTCTCCAGGGAATTTAGCAGATGCAAACAGCAGAAAGCTGTTTTCATGGTTTCAGACACTGTGGCAATATGTATCATTAAGTACAAACTTCAGAAACCAATACACCTCTCCAGACGAAATGAAAACGTGTTTCCGCATGCCTGCTGACCCTGCTCTGTGGCTCAGCCTTATGTTTACACGCTTTCTTCACTTTATTTTATTTTTTGCTTTTATTTCCACCAATTAAATCTTGAATCAATCCAAGGTTTATTTGGAAGCATGGTATAACATTTGAGAACTTTTTAATCACGTAACTATGGAAACACCACGTCAGTTACTCAGCGAGGCCATGCTGCTGGCTGACCACTTGCAGGAGGGGTGGAAGGCAGGGAAGGCCTCCTCTTCCTGCCTAACTCCATCCTTCCTCCCTCAGCTGGCTAATTATGGCTTCTGGCCCTGCCAGGATCAAAACTGCAGGGGGCGGTAGCGTTCCTAAGTGGCTGACACTCCTGGGAGCTGGTTTTGAGTGGACTGGACCTGGCAAGTGTTTTGAAGCTGACTCTCTCAGGGGCATTTCTGTGCCCACACCTGCCCTCACCTGCAACTCCCCTGACCTAAGTGAATGTGGTGTTACTTATTTACCCTTTTAACCTATCTTTTCTATTAGCATACACTGTTATTTCCCTCATCTTCAAAAACAATGATGCATTCACCCTCCAGCTGCAGCCCCATCTCTCTGCTCTCTGGCACACACGCCTCCTGCCCCTGCAAAGGAGCTGTTCCCATTCGCTTCCTCTGATTTCTCTCATTTTCCATCCAAGCAAGCGTGTCCACTCACTGTGACTGCTCACGACAGGGTCACCCACCACCCACCAGGGGCTGACTGCACGGGGAGCTCTGTCCTCTCCTCGCACGGCCCGGCAGCCACACTTCCCACCGCTGCTCTCCCCAACTTCCTCAAGCCCTTTCCTCACGGGGCTTCCCGGGTCTCAGGCTGCTCTGGTTTCCTCCCACAGCCCTGGCCGGTCTTCTCAGTCCCAGCCCCTGAGTGCTGGCACACAGCACCCCTGAGGCTCAGTCTTCTGGCCTCTACTACTTTCTGCTGCCGCCCCCAACAGCCTTAAGGCTTTATGTATTCTCTACAAGTTGCTAACTTCCAAACTGCCATTTCCAATCCAGACCTCCCTCCTGTATTCCAGACTCAAATACCCACTGCCCCTCAACGTCATCTCTTGGAAGTCTAATAGGACTTCTCCTGGGCCGGCCCTCTCCTGGGCCGGCCCTCTCCTGTACCTGCCCTCTCCTGGGCCTGCCCTCTCATGTTCCTGCCCTACTCTTGGTATACATTTGCTCACTACTCTCAAAATTCTCAAAACTTTCTCTTTAAATTATGGATTATTTTCCTAGTACTTTGACCGCTTTCTTGATAGTGACCCTGTAAAGATAGTTCACACTTCTTAGCTTTTCCATGATATTTAATAACACTGTAGCACATCCCAGTCTTTTGAAAATTATATGTATTTTGCCCTCCTATTCTTCTGTACATTGTGCTGATACTCCAGTCTTGTAGGTAGATTCCCCTTTATTTACTGTTAAAGGAGTAGGTCCTTGTGTTGTCACTACAGCTCTGATAACTGAAACGAGTCAGCTTATGTACATGCTGTGCTGTGCATCATGCTTTAGTGAAAAAATATCTATTCATGGGCCATTTATGCTACTCCCAAGTCTTTCCAGGCAATCTGCATTCATCTGATCACTGAACTAGGTTTCTGCCTGCCTATTTCTTCCATGCTCTGGTACTCTGGCTCACCAGCTACATTTTAAGCCAAATTGTGTGTATGATTTTCTTCAGGTTACCAACCTTGGTATTCTCACTTAACCCTTGTCTGTATTTCTTCAAGCTTTGGCTCACATCCAGATCCAGGCAAGCCAGACTTCTTACATACACTTGGTTCCAAAGACCAATAAAGTAAGGCATTTTTGGTGTTGACTGAACACCAGAAAAGTGGTATTTATCTATCCTAAATGAAGGCCACAAAATACGTACACTTGCTTTACTATTTACTAATACGAGGCCTTAAAGGAGTTCTGTAACGTGTCTGATAAGGAGTCAGTTGCTAATCTCATGGTTTGCTGCACAGAATGAACTGTTTTGCTCGTTGCTTTTAAGATTTTCTCCTTGTCTTTCAACTGTCTGTGCTGTCTAGTTGTGAATCTCTTATGTTTGTTCTCTGCAATGTTTGTTGAACTTAGGTGTGCAGATTAACGTTTTCTTTGAATTTAAAAAGTTTTCAGGCATTATGTCTTCTAATTTTTTTTGTATTTCTCTCTCTCTTCTGGTCTGCCAGGTTTGTGTGTGTTGCCATGCTTACTGGTGTACCACAGTTCTACGAGAAACTATCTTAATTTTTTGCTGTCTGTCAGACTGGGTAATCTCTTTTGACCTGTTTTCAACTTTACTAATTGTTCCTTCTGCCACCTCTAATGTGTTGTTGAGTCCCAACAGTGAGTTTTTAATTTTAGTTATTGAATGTTTCAATTTTAAAATCTTCATTTGTTTTCTCTTAATGTAATTTTTACCTCTTGCTGTTATCATTAATTTTTTGAATCACTGTCATCATACTTTCCTTTAAATCTTAAACACAGTTTTCTTTGAATAGAATACTTTGTAATATACTAGTATTATAGTACTTGTATTCTGAGAACATATTTATAACAGAAGCTTTGATTTTCTTCTAAATCCAACAGCTGAGCTCCCTCAAGACAGTTTCTCAAAAACAAACAAATGTTTACTAAAAGTGACTGTTAAAAAGAGAGATGACTAAATGAGCATAAAGTCATCAAAGTGAAGGATTGAGATACAGGAGTAGTGTGTTTGTGGAAAACTTTCTTTTTGATACCAGTTTAGGAATTTTCTCAGCACATTTTATGTAGTCAGTCTTGTGTGTGTGTGTACCTTTAAAAGAAAGAATTAGTGGAAATAGAAAATAATCTCCTGTAATCTTCAATCTTCTTCACAAAACTGTTCCTATGACTTCCTCTACTCTTTTGCTAATAATGTTATGTTCAAATATGATACTAATTTATATATATCCACAGTTTCAGATACCTTAGTTTGGATCAAGCAAATAACAAAATAAGATAAGAACTGAAAATAAGGTGCAAACTGGAAAAGTATAAAATGTATAATATGTAGATATATGAAATCTTTATCTATTACAAATACTTAAGTATAAGCATGTATTTTTTTTTTATTTACCTTATGTGACACCGTCTGCATAATTCAGGAAGTCCACACTTTTCCACAGTGCTTCATTATACGTTGAAGAGAAGCTATGCATTCTATCCTGTAGTCCAATGTATACCTTCAAGCACAAACTCACAAAGTCCATTCTTAGAATCATTTCTCCCCACCAAGGCCAAAACTTTCATTTGTACCTCAGTTCATCTATTCTTTATAAGTACTCTTCTGTGAATTTATTCATCAATTAATTTCTGATGGGTTAGCCCTATAATTTTTTCCCACTGAATCCAAGCAATAAATACATTCAAATTAAAACATTCTACCACATAAGTCTTATTATATTTTAATATTTAACAATGTTTCTTTAACCTCAACTTATAGGTTAATACTATTACTGTGTATTACCTGAATTTAAAACGATGAACATTTTTGATGTATACTTTACCTGTATCGGTAAACTGAGCTGCAAGTGTAGGGAGGATGGGATAACTTTATGAGCACTGTAGAACTCAATGGCTATGAGTATTTATTATGTTTGGATGTTATATTTAATTTGAAAAACAACCTTAATTCTATTAATAATTTGCATAATTCTTTCCAAGATTTATTTTCATCAACGTGTATGTGTGTGTATGTATACATATACGTGTATGTGTACGTTTGCTTATGCTTATAGACAGAGATTTATACTCATGTAACTAAGAATAAGCAGGCTTATATATAGGCCTGTAATTCTGAACTTCATCTGACTTGTGTCATTAACATTTCACTTACCACTATTAACCAAAATTTGATTCTTACTTGGTATGTGATTCATATATGCAACACTTAAGTCAAACATTTCTATATTATTGACTATTAGTGTTTTTCCTCCAGAATCTTCATTCTCATAAATAACACTCTGAAGGACATCTCTGAAAACAGACCTAAGCTTGTATGTCTTGATTATTTCCAGCATTACTTCTAGGGAAAAGTCTTGACTGGGTGGTGAAAATGAATTGTTTGTAAGCTAAACAAAGGTTTAAAAGCTAGAATTATTAAAAATAAATTCTAATACATAATTCACATTTGGTCAGGTAATATTTCATACTACCACAAAAATATTATATAAGGATTTTTATCCTCTCCTGATTTTCCAAGATGTTTGGTTAATACGTAATAAAATGTAAAGACTAAAACAATTTATTTTTTAGATAAAACTAAAAACAGCAAAACAACTCACACTTTACACTTGTATTGCCTCTTGCTTTCTCAAATTAATTCTGTATTCTCAAAAGTATGATCATAAAAGATAACAAGTAAAAAATTAAATCTCAGATTATTAATATTGCTTTTCACAAAGGCATTTAAAACTATCTGCTGTTTGCATTTATATTAGGAAACATCCTTTTTAAACATCAGTGAGCATGCTCTCCAAATGCATTTACTTAAGCATTCTTATTAATAGTCCTGGTATTATTTTAATAAGAAGTATCTAATCAAGATATTTTAATCTAAATATTGTAGATAAATCAGAATATATTAATCATTTACATGCAATCAGAACATTAGAATTTTTAAAGCTACATAACTGTTGATTTACTGAGATACGTCAGCCACCAAAAGTAGCAAGTAATGAGAACAAGTAATTTATGCTGGGTAAATTCTAATCAGATTTCTTTAAAAAATTGTGTAGGAAAATGAACATGTACAACTATGATGAACGAATCTCCTCAACTAGAACAGTCCTGGATGTACTTAAAATATTGAGATTTCATCTAAAATAATATTTATAGTCTTTCTTCCAAAAAACACATTTTAACTATTTTGGTCTCATTGCCAAGGGAATAGAAAAGGAACTCACAAAATGAGATTATTTTAATTATCTAATTTTCCTATTAAAATGGCAAGACACATATTGAGTTTAACAGATATCATGAGAGAGTATATTCTTTTTGACTATAAAAAATATTTTTGAGGTCTTTTTTCTTGGTAGTGGGATGTCACTTTGCAGGAGTAATATCTAACTACAGATACATATAGATACAGATACAAATACAGATATATATATATGTGTATTCTATTTGCAGAGAATTACTTATCATTAAAAGGTATTTGTGATAAATATCTCCATTTATGAAATGAAAAAGTGATTTAAAAACAGCAAATGTTGACTGAAGGGAAATTATCTTGCAATTTATGACAGCATCTAATTTAAATCCCTACTTTGTGACTTAAATCAACATTGTGAGTTTTAATTAAATTGATACTGAATAATAAATTCTTCAGCATAGTGAGATAAGTGGATTCAAACTTACTATATTTCCTACAAAGCATACATTATTCACTTACGAATACATCTGTGAAAAAATTTTAATGTGATTATTTGGAAACAAAGCCAAAATGAGTATGACTCATATCAAAACATCTGTTTTTAAAACTGTAGTTACCACATGAAATGGTTAAGGGTAGAATTTAAAAGACATGTATTCCATTTTTTTCACTTTTAAAACATTCTTTGATTTAGAAGGTGGGGTAAAAGGAATCAGAATATTTGTGAAAATAATTATAGTGCATACACGTATTGAAAGGTAGTATGTGTAATGAAGCTGCGGTATCTTTTTATTCAATGGGAACACGAGAGGAAAGGAGAAAGGAGGAGACAAGGGTCGGGTCACAAGACGACGGACCGGCGGCAGCGGCGGCGGCGGCAGCAGAGCGAGCTCCGGGGGCAAAGGGCGGGGAGGGTGGGCGTGTGCAGGGGCGAAGCGAGGGGTGACCGGGACGTCGGGCTGAAAGGTCTCGGTTGGTTCCCGTTGCCCCTTCCCGCGGCTGAGCCTTGGGAGCCACGGTGATCTCGGGCGTCTCCGGAGCGGCCGCCGCTACCGTCTCTCCAGGCTGAGCGGCGCGGCAGAGCGAGCGGGGAGGCGGCGGCTGCAGCCGCGGGCACAGCAGCCGCCACGTCGCACACGCGCGGAGAGCGGAGGTCCACACCCTGACGACGATCGGCAGTGCGAAGACCCAGGCCCCGGGCACGTCTCCTCCACTTCCGTGGAGGAGCTCAAGGGGATGTCGCTACTGGACCCGGCAGAGTCCAATGGATCACTGCTTTTGGAATCAAAGATAAGCCCAAACACTGCACATCAGAGACAACAGGATCCATTAACTGTTTGGTCAGAAGCTGAAAACTATGATCTGGCAATAAGTTTTCAGGAAAAAGCGGGCTGTGATGAGATCTCGGAAAAAATTTGTCAGGTTCAAGGTAAGAATCAACCAGTGAAGCCACACAGGACCTCACTGATGAACCAGAAGAATGATTTGAAGAAATGCCTGAAACAAGTCATCTGATTGACCTGCCCACACGTGAACTCAAATAAACTTGAAGAGATTGCTGACTTAGTGACCTCAGTTCTCTCCTCACATATCCATAGGGAAAAGCTGGATCTGTTCTTGGAAAATGAAGGCTATATTAAACAACTACTGTTCCAAGCTTGTGAGAACCTAGAAAACACTGAAGGCTTATGCCATTTGTATTAAATTACTAGAGGAATCCTACTCCTAAATAAAGCAATTCTGTTTGCGGTAATGTTCTCTGACGAGTGTATCGTGGATGTCGTGGGATGCCTTGAATATGACCCTGCTTTGGCTCAGAGAAAAAGGCACAGAGAATTCTTGACCAAAACTGCAAAGTTTAAGGAAGTTATTCCAATAACACATTCTGAACTAAGGCATAAAATGCATCAGACTTACAGGGTACAGTACGTAAGTGAGAAACTACTTGTTTTATGAGGTCAAACAGAATCTTGATACAAAATCCTGACATTAACTTTGTAAGAAAGGAAAGTAATAAGCTAGTTTTAAGTGTAAAATAAAATTTTAAATGTACTAAAGGTATAATACCTCAAAACCAAGTTGACATATTCAAGAAATGAAAGGTAATTTACTATAGTATTAGGATAAAGAAGAAACACATTCCTCAGAGATACATGTAAGTTATTTTTAAAATTGAACACCTTTCATGTTATACCAAAAAGGGAAATATAGAGGATTTTGCTTATATAATTAGTGTTAAATATAAAAAACTTAGAGCAAGCATCATACTTTATGGTAAAATGTTGAAAGCTTTATCTTTGAGATGATGTACCATTCAAGGATCCATATAACTATTTCTCATTAAAAATTTAAAAGTATTTACAATCTGTATAGCATAAAAGATACAAGAAAGAATGTGTAAGGAATAAAAAGGGAGAAAAAAACTTTACTACTTAGAGATGTTCTCAGTTTGAAGGTAGAAATACCCCTTCAAAAACTCTGTACAAAAATTATTGTAATTAGTAAGTTTAGCAAAATTAAAGTGAAAATTAGGATAAAAGCTGCATTTCTAAATGAAGGAATAAGCAGGATAAAAGAATCTTTGAAAAGTTCCATTTAAGACAAGATATAAAATTATCAGATATATAAGAACAATTGTAAAAACATATTTTAAATATATTTGAACAAAAACAGTACAGATCCAAGGTCAGCCAAATGGCACTGAACAAATAACAATTTATGGCCCAAAACAGCTTTCTGAGAGCTCTAGAAAATGGTTAGGAACACCCCACAAAGAAGCAGCTGCATTCAAACCGGCAGGAAATTTGTGGCATTCTGCTCACCCTTGCCCCACCTCCTTCATGTTACATCTCTGTGCGATCTGGAGGAAACAGCTCAATTCTCAGCTCCTACCTTGGACAGAAAGACAAGGATGAAACCTTCTTGTCACATTCTAGGGGTTGGTTGAGGGGGTTATTTCTGTCTTGCTTGACTAAGAACAGTGATGAGAGTGGTGGCAGAGTTTAGATATCAGACTGGAGGCTGCTGAAAGCAGTGGAGGGTACTGTGACATGCTGGAGCTACATGTAGTCTGCAGTCCCACTGGAACCTTGGGGCATGAGCTTATGGGCAGAGAAATAAAATAGAAATCTAAGATGACCGGGAGAAATCAGGGATGACACCCTTAAAAGCAGCTGTATAGATGGGGAAACTAAAAAAAAAAAAAGCACATGCAAAGGCCCAGAGAAGATGCATCATTCCTGGAAAACATATGAAAGGACCTGGAGCCTTTAAACTGAGCTGATTAGTGAAGGTCTTCCTCTACACAGAGCTATTCCATAAAAACTGGAGAAATGGCTGCTTTTTCAAATTCCCAAATCTCAGTAAAAATCACAGGTACATAAAGAAACAGGGAAACAGCCCATTCAAAGGAACAAAATAAATATCCAGAAACTAACCCTAGAGCAATTCAGACTTCTAACCAACTAGACAAAGACTTGAAAACACCGCCTTAAGTTTACTCAAAAACCAAAAGAAAAATATAGACAGACAAATAAGCAAAATTAGGAAATGACTTATGAACAAAATGAGAATATCCTAAAGAGATGCAAATAATAAGAAAAAAACTCTGGAGCTGTAAATATACAATAAACGAATTGAAAAATGTATTAAAGGTGTTCAACATCAGACTTCATCAAATAGAAGAGAAAACAGTGGATTTGGAGATAGATCGTTTGAAATTATCAACTCAGAGGAGCAAAAAATAATAATAAAGAAAAATGAAAAGAGCCTAAGGGATTTATGGGACACTATCAAATGGAACAATATACATAGTATGGGAAACCCAAAAAGGGAAGACGAAGAGAGAAAAAGGAGCAGAGAGCTTATCTGAAGAATTGAACAGTTAAAAGTGGTCAAGTTGGTAAATGTGTTTTATCACACAATGAAATTAGGAAAAAAATGAACAGATACCTGTTATATAAAGCAACATGAATGAATTTCACAAAAGTATTATTTAGTAAATGAAAGCATAGCCAAGACATGGAAACAGCCTAAATGTCCATCAACAGATGACTCGATAAAGAAGATGTGGTATATTTATACAATGGAATGCTATTCAGCCATAAAAAACAAAAAACAAAAAAAAAAACAAAAAAAAAACAACATAACGCCACTTACAGCAACATGGATGTTCCTGGAGAATGTCATTCTGAGTGAAGTAAGCCAGAAAGACAAAGAAAAATACCATATGAGATCACTCATACGCGGAATCTAAAAATAAAACAAACAAACATAAATACAAAACAGAAACAGACTCATAGACATAGAATACAAACTTGTGGTTGCCAGGGGGGCGGGGGGTGGGAAGGGACAGACTGAGATTTCAAAACGTAGAACTGATAAATAAGATTGTACTGTGTAGAACAGGGAAATATATACAGAATCATGTGGTGGCTCACAGTGAAAGAGAATGTGACAATGAATGTATGTATGTTCATGTATATTCAAATTCTACACAGGAATTTGACACAACATTGTAAAATGACTATAACTCAATAAAAAATGTTTAAATAAAAAAAGTACATGAAAGCAAGATATTAAGAACATATACTTTCAGACTCCATTTATATAATGATCAAATTTGATAATTTAAACTATCGTATTTAAGAATTCTTGATTCGGCAAAACAATAAAGGAATGTTAAGGAAGCGATTACTATATAACTCCTCCTTATGATTACCTCTTGGGTGGAAAGAGAATAGTTACGAGGGATCATGAGAGGATCTTCATGGATGCTGGAAATGCAACTGCTACTTATTTTTTATCTGAGTGATACACTGCTGACTGCTTTTTAATTTATTGCTCAGCAGTTTCTATTTTGCAGTACTCTGTGTATGTGTGTCTGTCCTGGATAGTCTCTGGGCAGTTCACCATCACTTTATTCTCTTCTAAATTTTGTCAGTGAGAAGTGGCATCAAAAAACGTGTCTCTCAGGAGGGAAGAAGGGGTTACTGAGGCAGTTACAGATATGAATTGCAGAGCTGGCTACCTAGAAAACTGCTCACTTTTGTGGCCCAAACAAGGAAGTTTGTGAGGACTGCCTACATATTCTTATAAATTGCAGCAACTTTCTACAGATTTGTCAAGAACATCTGTCTTCGTTCTGCTGGCTACTCTGACCTTTGCTATTCGTAGAATATATGGAGAGGCTTCTGAATTCTAAAAGACACCTTGATTCTATATCTGTATTTGTATCTAGAACTACATCTGTATCCATATTTATCTACATATCTCATGGTTACATATGAGTTATATTTCACATTAAAACAAGTTGAAATGTTTGGAGGATGCTGTTAATACTGTGTTGTATATTTGAAATTTGCTAGGAGAGCATATCTTAAAGTTCTCATCACAAGAAAAAAATCTGTAACTATGTGAGGTGATGGATGGTACAAAACGAACTGTGGTAATCATCCAGCAATATATACATATATCAAATCATTCTGCTATGCACCTTAAATTTATACAGTGTTATATACCAATTATATCTGGATAAAACTAAAAAAACAGTGAGAAAATACTACCATGATTTTTCTAACACCCAACAACCTTAATTCATTTTGATCACCTTGTTCCACATGGTGGGCACTTGTAAAATATTGTCACGTCCCAAAATACAAAGTACTCTGAAACTCATTAATTTAAACAACAAAGGTATATAATCTGGTCTTAGAAAACCACCATGAGAAAGGACATCTACTCTGTTATTTCTGCTGCGAGACTATATAGCTCACAGAGATGCATTTTGGAAGTCTTTTTTATATTAACAGTGGCAAGGGCTATTACTGCAGGCAGGGGCTGTTACTGTAGGACAACTGAAACAGCAGGAATCAAATCTTCACTCAGTGCTTGATATGCAAGCCAGGTACATGGTGCAAGGTTATGTAGGTGTTCTTTCTGGCTTCTGAAAACTATTTCAGAGGTTGTTCTCTCTTGCTGGTATGTTACAGCTTGAGAATCTGCTGTCTTAGTACTTTTCACACCAAACAAAGCCAACATTACAAGGAATGGAACACAACTTTCATCAATAGTTAGGATGAGTTTAAATTCTAATCTACTAGGCATTTGCTATACACACACACACACACACACACACACACACAATAGGTTACCATTGAAAATAGAATAATTGGTTCCTTTTTCACTCATTTTAGACTTTCAAACAATAACTATAAAGACATAGTTGTAAGATCATTAAACAAGATTACAAACCAAAGAGCCTGAGAGTTAAGGCTATTTAATAAATAAAAATACACAATAGGAGCTGAAATAAAAATTCAACTCAAAAGATATTTAATCTCAGATACTTTTATTTTATAAAATGAATTAATCAAGTTGATGTCCTTTTTTAATACTGTGGGACTAAATTTCCTGCTTTATTATAGCCCTGGGAATGAGAATCTTAAAGCTTTCATTAACTTCCAGAAGAAAATACATTTAATCAAAAATTTGTATGTTTCTATGTGATACATGTGGTGACATTCTAAAAATTTTACTTATCAAATACCAAAGTTGTATATGAATATATTTAACATACATGCATAAAATCTCAAAATACTTTATTCATTTCAGGTTAGAAAGATGGGAGGATACAAGGGAAAAAAGTATTTGAATTCTGAATATCAAAAGTAGTTACTAGTAATCATTTTTAAGTTTCTATTTTAGTAACACAAACATTTGCTTTAGAGCCTTTTCGGTTATACTTAAAAATTCTAATCCCATTTAATTTTTATTATAAAGCCCCTTGAATTATAACCAAAACTAGCAACCCATTTCAATTCACGCTCCCTTCCCAAACTTCTCAGATAAGGAAACAAAAATAATTAACAGAACGCACTAGCATTTACTTCCGGGATAACTTGAGTTTTCCTTTCTTTTGAAATATATTTTTCACGAGTTTTACAAAGCCTCGTGAAGTGGCTGTCATTTGAACTGTTTCTTTATCCTTCGGTATCAGTGCCGGAGAAAGAGCTTCAAAAATAATACAAACTAAAAGATTCCCCAAAGATTTGATATTTTTAAATACTCTGTCAGTTCTATCAAGGCTACAAATTATAGTTCCAATAACCAATCACTGTCTTCTACTCTCATAAATGCCCTAAAATATTGAGCTACTGAATATAAATTTAAAACTTCCAGTTGTATTTTAAATTTTTTTCGTAGTTAGTTTTTATGGACTGTGCCATCCTTTTGCTGTCTTGTGTGGCAGCTAGCAACATTTTCGGGTTTTGTAATTATTTGTTGAAATTATATATACATATATTTAATGAAAAGAGACGTGTTCCATCATCAATAGCGTTTATAAAGAACGTGCTACGTTTCAGTGAGGAAATAATGGTAAATATATTGTAACGTTGTGCTATGTCTTCACCCTCAATTTGATAAATTTATCTCAGGGAATGAGCACCTGAGAGCGCCTGAGGGTCCCGCTGTGTTGGGGCGTGTCTCACCGGGGACGCCCCTCTTTCCAGCCTCCTACCTCCTTTCCAGTCACCACCTCGAGGACAGCCTTCTGGGCCCTTCTCTGTCTCCGGCACCAGACAGCCAGCTCTTTCGTGCCAAGCGGCCCTGAGCTCCCGGCCTCGGCGGGACGACCCCGCGCGTGGAGGCCGCCCACCCGGCGGGTCACAGGCCCCCGTGGGTCCCCCGCACTCACCTCGCCCAGCTCTGTCTCCACCGCGACCCCACCCCGGGTAGCTGGCTGAGTCTGAGGGTGAAAACGCCAGCGCAGCGAGGTGGCCTGACTTGTTCCAGAAATTACGGTACGGAAGCAGCCCCAAGACAAGCGGACGACAACCCTGGACGCCGCGGAAACCCCCACGGCCCTTCCGGAGCCGCCCAGCCCCGCCCCCTCCTCGCGGCTCTATGGGAGCCGCCCGGCCCCACCCTCCTCCTTCCCACCAGCCCTGCGGGGGCCGCCCGGCCCCGCCCTTTCCCGGGGCGGGTGCCTGGCCCCGCCCCCTCCCGCGTCTTCCCGGAGTGGCCGCCTAGGCGAGTCGGTGGAGGGCATCGTCAAGGTGGGCAACCCTCTGAGTAATCTCTCAGTCTGCTGAGCCCAGGGTGGGCAGGGCGAGTATCTCTTCCAAAGGCTCATCCTCGAGCAGTACTGGAGCCTCGGGAGCTCCGGGGCCTTTGAGGGGCGCCTCTGCGTTCCCCTGGTGTCAGGGCTTCTTGCTTGAGCCTTTCTGCCTGCGGCCACCAGGCAGCTTGTAACCATCCTGGAGCCCCGCCCAAGCCACGGCCCAAATGGAAACAATAAAGCTTCTGCAGCAAAGTTAAATAAAGCAAAATAAACAAATAAAAAGGCTTTAGAAAGGGTCCGTTTGTCTTTCAAAAAACCCTTTTTATTCTCCCCTAGATTTCCCATATCCCCCTATTCCCTTCCCCTATTAAGGTGGTATATAAGCTCTCAAATCGCACCACTTTTGTGGGGGGGGGGGGTACTTTTCTTTTTTTCCTGTGAAACTCCTTGTATATGCAGTATTTAAAATAATAAATTTGTGAATCTAGTCTCCTGTTAATTTGCTTTGTTGCTTATTTCATAGAGTCAGCTTTTGAAGTGAAGTGTAGCAGAGTGTGCCACCCCCAGATGTATGATTTGGGCATAAGAATTCTTTTGAGCTGAGGATACAAGGAAAGCTCCCACCTTCCCCTATTTGCTTAAAAGCAGGACATACATTTTCACAGCCATTCCTTCTCCCATTTCTACCAAAAAGGACAGAAGTTAATCACAACATTAGACACCCCATTTTCACATAAGGGGAAAAAGACTTCTTCTATCCCTCTGGGCTCTACAGGGAAGGACAAATAATTTTCTTTCTACCCTTCTGAGTTTTGGGACCAGAGCAATCTGCATAACAAACTTTACTAAACAGCCTTTATTTCAACCCCTGGAGGCCTGAACCTTCTTTCTGCTGTCCTGTCATTTCTCCACAAATTTATTCTTTGTTGAAGATGCTATATAAGCTGGAATTCTAAATTGTCTTTTGAATTACTCATTTTCCCTTGGGTATCTCCCATATATACATGAGGTGTACATGTCAATAAACTTCTGCTTGTTTTTCTCTTGGAAACCTGTCTTTATTACAGTGGTCTCAGCCCAAAACTCAGAAGGGTAGAAAGAAAATTATTTGTCCTCCCCTGTAGAACCCAAGAGGGTAGAGGAAAAGTCTTTTTCCCCTTATACTTTCTGTGCATAAAGAGAGAAAAACTAAGTGTAAGGCGTAGGAACAAAGTGAACGGTGTCTGAAATGTGAGCACAATTTCCTTACAGGTGAAGGAATAAAGAATCTCAAAATGTGGTTTAATGACATACAATTCTTTAAACTGGTGACACTTATTACAGTTTTAGGACTGCAGTGTTTATATTTAATCATTACAGTGTCTGCAAATGTTCCATGAAATATTTAGTTGAGATGTGATCTTCAAATTGTGGTTGTTGTGGAACTTCTTTCATTTTTGAACTCACACAGTAATATCCTAAAATGTTTTACCTTTTTCATAATTAACAAGTGGCCAACTTGGACTTAAATGACTTTTTCTTACTACATTTGTTGCTCTTTTCTTGTATGTGGTTCAAAAATTCCTCTTTTTCAGAAACATAGAGTAGACTCTTGAACATATGTTATTTGATTATTAGAGTTAAACAGAAATAGCTACCTAGAAGTAAACTTGGGGTAAATAGTTTCTTTTGTAAGTTTAATGCTTGCCTACAATCACCCAATTCTTAGTGCTTTTTGATTTCAATTTTTAAGTGTTACACATTTTAAACTTTAAAAAGAAGCTGAAACAATACCCAAAGAAAATTTCAAATTTCAAGTTGAAGAAGTTTCCAAAATAGAAGCACTACTTTTTATAATCATTCTCTGTTCTGCTCGATAAAGTATGAAATAATAGATTCCCCGTGTGACTGGCCCACAGAAGAACATGTCATTCCTGTGATTTGCTGCAATGGTATTTGCACAACATGCTGCTAGGTGAGAAGCATATACTTTAATGGATGGCCTGGTACACCGTCATTGCTAATAGCTTCGATTTTGACACCAGAATGAAAGAGAGCCTATAGACCCAGAAATTTGGTGAACTTCCATGCTTCTCTTCATGTACGTAGTTTTAATTTTTGACCCTTAAACTTTAACTTACACACACTAGAAATATTTATTTTTTCTAACTTTTTGATTAAATCTGATGGTGAAGTTGAACCAGATAACATTTAAAAGCCATGTCATAAAAGAAAAAAGAAGATTTCATTTTCTATAGTGTGACTAGGAGAATGCTTAGACGTCCATGTCCTGGCAAAATGATGAAAACATAGATCTAACCTGAAATAACCACATATGCACTTGCCATAGTCTCACTTTCAATGAAGAAATACATGATTTCCCTTATTTTATAAATGGGATGGGTTCATTAATAACTTCTAGAACATGTCGCTTCAAAGTTTTAGGCAAGAAATGTAGTGGAATTCAAGCTCCAAGTAGTTATAAGACTCCAATTTTTTTAGACACAAAGTTCAATTTTTAAAATTATCACAGAGAACTACATTATAGAATATACATAGATGATGGGGCCTTGGGAAATTATGCGGGCTTGGGGTGACAATGTGCCTTTTGGGAGATTTTGGCTTGGGGAGATGATTGGGCTTGGGGAGATGATGTGGGCTTGGCGAGATGATGCGGGCTTGGGGACATGATGTAGGCTTGGGGAGATGATGCGGGCTTGGGGAAATTATTGGCCTTGGGGAGATCATGAGGGGTTGGGGAGATGATGTGGGCTTGGGGAGATGATTGGGCTTAGGGAGATGATGCGGGCTTGGGGAGATGTGGGTTGGAGACATGATGTGGGCTTGGGGAGATGATTGGACTGTGGGAGATGACTCCGGCTTGGGTGACGAAGCGGTCTTGCAGATATGCTGTGGGCTCAAGGAGATGATGCAGGCTGTGGTAGACGATGTGGACTTGGGACATCATGCAGGCTGGGGGAGATGATTTGTTATTGGGGACATGATGCAGGCTTAAGGTAGTGAGGTTGGGTTAGGTACATGTGGGCCTGGAAACATGATGAGGGCTTTGGGAGTTGATGAGGGCTTGGGGAGATGATGCGGACTTGGGGAGATGATGTGGGCTCAGGGAGATGAATGGGCTTAGGGAGATGATGCGGGCTAGGGGAGATGATGTGGGCTTGGGGAGATGATTGGGCATCGGGAGATGATGCGGGCTTGGAGAGATGATTGGGCATCGGTAGTTGATGTGGGCTTGGGGAAATTATTGGGCTTGGGGAGATGATTGGGCATCGGGAGATGATTGGGCTTGGGGAGATGATGTGGGCTTGGGGAGATGATGCTTGCTTGGGGAGATGATGCGGGCTTGGGGAGATGATTGGGCATCGGGAGATGATGCGGGCTCGGGGAGACTATGTCAGCTCAGGGAGATGATGTGAGCTTGGGGAGATTATGTTGGCCTGGGGAGATGATGCGGGCCTGTGTAAATGATGTGGGCTTGATGATATTACGCTGGATTGGGGACATGATACAGACTCGGCTAGACGATGGGAACTTGGGAAATTATGCAGGCTTGTGGTGACAGTGTGCCTTTTGGGAGATTTTGGCTTGGGGAGATGATTGGGCTTGGGGAGATGATGTGGGCTTGGGGAGATGATGCGGGCTTGGGGAGATGATGCAGGCTTGGGGAGATGATGTGGGCTTGGGGAAATTATTGGCCTTGGGGAGATGATGCGGGGTTGGGGAGATGATGTGGGCTTAGGGTGATGATTGGGCTTGGGGAGATGATGCGGGCTTGGGGAGATGATTGGGCTTGGGGAGATGATTGGGCTTGGGTAGATGATGCGGGCATGGGGAGATGATGCGTGCTTGGGGAGATGATGCGGGGTTGGGGAGATGATGTGGGCTTAGGGAGATGACTGGGCTCGGTGAGATGATGTGAGGTTGGGTAGATTATGTTGGCTTGGGGAGATGATGTGGGTCTGTGTAAATGATGCGAACTTGCAGATATTACGCTGGCTTGGGGACATGACATAGGCTCGGCTGGATGATGCAAGCTTGGGAAATGATGCGGGTGTGGGGAGATGATGCGGGCTTGGGGAGATGATTGGGCTTAGGGGATGATACGGGCTTGGGGAGATGATGTGGGCTTGGGGAGATGATTCGGGCTTGGGGAGATGATTTGGCTTGGGTAGATGAGTCGTGCTTTTGGAGATGATGTGGCCTTGGGGAGATGATGTGGCTCCGGCAGATGACACAGGCATGCGTAAATAATGCAGGCTCGCAGATACTACGCCAACTTGGGAACATGATGCGTGTTCGGCTAGATGATGTGGGCTTGGGATATGATGCGGGCTTGGGATATGATGCAGGCTTGGGGAAATGATGTGCCTTTTGGGAGATGTTAGCTTGGGGAGATGATGTGGGCTTGGGGAGACTATGTGGGCTTGGAGAGATGTTTGCTTGGGGAGATAATGTGGGCTTGGGGAGATCATGCGGCTATGGGAGATGACATGGTTGTGCGTAAATGATGCAGGCTCGCAGATATTACGCTGACTTGGGAACATGATGCGGGCTCGGCTTGATGATGCGGGTTGGGATATCATGCAGGCTTGGGGAAACAATATGCCTTTTGGTAGATGTGGGCTTGGGGACATTTTGCGGGCTTGGGGAGATGTGGGCTTGCGGACATGCAACAGGCTAGGGGTGATGATGCAGGCTTGCAGACATTTTTCGGGCTTGTGGACATGATGTGGGCTCACTGACACGACACGGGCTCTGTCACATGACGCCTGCTCGGGGACACAACACAGGTTCAGGGAGATGATGTGGACTTGGAGAGCTGATGTGGACTTGGGAAAATGTGGGTCTGGAAAGATGTGGAATTGGAGAGATGATTCAGACTTGGGGAGATGATGTTGGCTCAGGGAGATGACGCGGGCTCAGGGAGATGATCCGGGCTCGTTGAGATGATGTGAGCTCCCTGATACGGCATCTGCTCGGGGACATGACACGGTCTCAAGGACATGAAATCAGCTCGGGGAGATGACATGGGCTCAAGGAGATGATGGGGACTCGGGGAGATGATTGGACTTTGGGAGATGACTCGGGCTTGGGGTGATGAAGCGGTCTTGCAGATATGCTGTGGGCTCAGGGAGATGATGCAGGCTTTGGGAGATGATGTGGGCTTGGGAGCTCATGCGGGCTTGGGGAGATGATTTGTTCTTGGGGACATGATGCAGGCTTAGTGTGGTGAGGTCGGGTTAGGTACATGTGGGCCTGGAAACATGATGCCAGCTTGGGGAGGTGATGCGGGCTTGGGGAGATGATGTGGGCTTGGGGATCATCTTAGAAATGCAGTCTAAGGGGGGTGGAGGGTGGGAAGAGATAGACTGGGATTTCAAAATTGTAGAATAGATAAACAAGATTACACTCTATAGCACAGGGAAATATGCACAAAATGTTATGATTACTCACAGAGAAAAAAATGTGACAATGAGTGTGTATATGTCCATGAATGACTGAAAAATTGTGCTGAACACTGGAATTTGACACAACATTGTAAAATGATTATAAATCAATAAAAAAAAAGTCAAATAAAAAAGAAATGCAGTCTAAACTTGTGTTTAATGTTTTTACTAATTAGATAATCAAGGCTCATGATAATGTTAAAATAATATAATAAATAGTTAACATTCAATGCTATATAGCCTCCATCTCTTTTTTCACCTGGGCTGGTGTCTCTGCTTTTGTTGTGTTTTCAAGCCAGTTCTATTCCATGTATATTTGGTAAGTAGTAAGGGATCACTTCTAACTTGGACACATTAAGGTTATGAGAGAAATTATGTGTTCTGTCTCATGGAATTAAGACCAAAATTTTACATAAATAAACCAACTGGAGAGCAATACAAGATAAATTTGACAATAAAACAGTAACTAATATTTATTGATATATTTATGTCATTCAAAATTGACATGCTTCACAGAGGCTGTATCATAAAATATTCAAAAATTATAATGGACTTTCAATTCCAAACAGTCCTCAGCTTTACTCTCGGATGCACCACGGCCCAAGCTGTATTGCCTTGGCAGGTCACTTATTTTCTCATGTATTAAAAACATAAAATACTAGTTATCTATACTCTAGGTTATCAATGAGATACAAATTTAATGAAGACTTGTCTAAGCAGCAAGGTAGATGCAATTTATTAATCAGCTGATTGTTTTGTAAGCACATGCTACGTGTCAGGCATTATGTTAGTTCCTGAGGAAACCCAGGTACAATCGTGCATGATTATTTTGCTGTCAAGGAATTTGGGGATAGAAAGATATAAGTAAATCAAGAATTAAACTGCACAGGGTGTATTCAGGTGCTGCAGGAGCACAGATGAGGTGTGCCAGTGTTCAGATGGCTGGTCAGGGAATACTTAAAGAAGCAATGTTACTGAGTCCAAACTCATTCTGCTGGCCACACAACAGGCCAATAAATTGGGAGACAAGGTGTTAGGGCAAGGAATAGCAAAATTATTCGGAAAGCCAGCAGACTGAGGGGATGGCAGACTACTGTCTTGGAGAGCCATCCTGCTCCAGTCAGAATACAGGCTTCTTTTATCCAAAAAAAAAAAAAAAAAAAAAAACAGGGGAGGGGGTGTGGTTCATTGCTGCAAACTTCTTGCTGTAGAAAGTCTTTGTTCTTGAAGCATCCGTGTGGGCCAGGCCATGGTGTCCCTGTAAACCTCCAACAAAACAAAGGTTATTCTCTATCTTGCAACTCACCCTCTCTACCTAAGTGCAAAAGTGCATCCTTAAAGGTCAGAGTCCTGAGAACAGGCTCTCAGGCAACATTTTAGGCTCTACCTAAGTGCAGAAGAGCTAACATCCTGAAACTTCAGAGCCCCTAGAACAGACTCTCCTGTCTATTTCAGGCTAAAGGCAACATTGTTTCACAAAAGGTGCAGAGCTGGCAAGACTGAGCCTAGAAAACAGGGCACAGTGGTCAAAACTAAAGGAATGGATCCAATATAGAGTCAGATTTGTTCTCCTTTATTACACTTAGACAAATCATAAAGATTTGTTAAATGCCTTGGGGTTTTCTTCATGCATTCTCATTCCCTCCTACCATACTGAATCCTCCTAAAATTGTAGTTGACCATGCCCCCAAAAGAATAATGTGCTATCCAAGAGTGAATTATTTGTGCAGATGGTCAGCTTCTCATAAAGGTTATCTCTGATAATACATCTTATGAAAAAGGGTAGAGAATACACACAGATGGCTGAGAAAGAAAATGTCTGCTTGTGAAGAATGAAAATACAAGTTTTTATTAAATTATTCAAGATTATCCATGGAATGTTACAGACATCATAAACACTTCACAGACTTCAGCCAACCACATTACATGTGGAGATAAATAACATTTGAAAGAAGACAAACAATTGACTATGTAATCACATTATCAAAGTACAGTGTGAGAAATACTGTTGTGGTATTACTGAGCGCTGTCGTTACTGCTGCTGCTACTAATGTCACTGTTCCTACAACAGCTACGAGCTAGCCCTCCTATACTGAGCCCCTAGAATGCACTGGAACTGTAATTAGCATTTCTACAAAATCTCCTTTAATACTCAGAACATTCATGTGAAAGGAGGTGACATGGTTAATTCAGTTTTAGATACTGACACATAAAAGCATGAAATAATTTATACAATATCAAACAATAACCAATAATTCTTAGATTTAAAACCGAGACCAAGACATTTCTGATTATACTTTTATAGCTAGAAAATTACATTATATAAGAAACTTTTTCAGTAAAAAATAAGCGGTGTAGTCACTAATTGATTTGGTTATCATCCTAATACCCTGTGTCATTCTATTTTAGTAAACTTTCTTGAAATTTACTCAGGCCAATATGCTTGAAAATAAAGAATAACAGCGATTTACCTGTGTCCCAGGATCTAGGTGTCTGGGTGGGATCTCAAGCCAATATAGGAAGTCTGTCAGGCCTAAATGTTATTTCCAGCTCTTCACATGGTCGACATTACAAGAATAGTCACTGCAACAGATAATATAATTTCATATATAAAAACATCCAGAAGCTGTGATTTGTCCTGAGATGCAGGGCAGCTCACTCATCCCTAGTTAACCACTCCTGTGAGAAGCGGCCGGTATCCACAGGGCTCTGCAATGAAGACACTGCATGTGAATGTTAACCTCATGTATCCTTGGGAGCCAGTGGACCAGATTGTCTAAACTGTCTTGATGGTCAAGTTGGTAGTAAAACCATTTGTGGTGGTGTGTGATGGGGGTACGTGAAGGTGATAAATAAACTGGGAGTGCATTTGAGGGGCTTTTTCTAGGGAGCATAAATCCAAGTGGTTCTGTTCAAATTCTCCAAATGGGTCAGGAGTATTCCTATTCCATGCAGGTACGGAGAACTGCAAACGAGCCTAACAAGCCTGTTGGTGGAAGTTTCTGGGTGGCTGTGCAACCACACACATATGCATATTATATATGCTCATATACCTGTACATACATATAAATATATATATTTACATATGAATATATTTAAATATGTGTAGTTGTTCTATATGTAAATGGTGATCATCGGATACACTATCTTCTCTATTTACTTGAAATACATTAATAGACAACTTAGTTCATGTTTTCCTGTGATCTTTTCATTTTTTTCTGTTCCTCTGGTACCTCTCTCGACTATTTTTTCCCTCCACCTTTCACACTAGAAGATGTCCTCACATGCCCCAGAGTCCTCCCCTGCCCATTCATATTTGTGTGCTTGGTAGGAATCAGCTGAAAATGAATGCTGTGTGCCTGGGGGATGGCTTGGATCTCTCAGAGCTCCTTCCTGAATTAAATGCGGGGGGAATGAATATGGATCTGGAAGTCTTTGCCTTGGACAGCTTCCATAAACTCACGCGTGTCCTGCAGTCTCCTGTCCAGCAACACTGAACGTGGCTGCCAGGATCCTGGAAGCTGAACAAGGAAAGGAGAAGCGGGGGTTCAGCTTACAATTTACAAATAAGGCTCTTGTTTTCAGCAGGACAGTCTATCCCCCTACCTCACCTTTGCTCTCAGCATGATTTTTATCAGATTTAACCATTTGTTGTAATTCTAAAACTGTGACCCATTTTAATCCTGAATGTCCCAGTTTAAACCTTCAAATGGCTGTACCATGTTTAACCAAAGATATTTAATGTCTCCAGTTTTGAAGAAAAAAATTTTAAAGATGCTATAAACATATAGTTACACATGTTTTAGAGGATCTATTTTTCCCCTGGGTAAAAACCTAGGGGCAGAATTGCTAGTTTACAGAAAAGGAGTGTGGTTAAATTAATTTTTTCCAAAACATTTGTACCATTATGGCATCTCATTATCAATCTAAGAGCTCAAGTTTTCCATGTCATTCCCAATACTTGATATTTTTTGTCAGCTGTTATAATGGGCCTAGCTGTTATTGTTACTTAGCTTAACATAAAAGTCAATATGTTACTGGGGTTCTACTTTTGTTTTTCTAAAGAAAACTGTTGGCCACTGGGTCACCTACCAGGGCCAGATAAGTCTCGATGACAGAGAAGTGCACCACATGCATGGATGGAGCAGAGATGAGTTATTTCCTGGCTCTACAAGGTGAGTCCAAAGCACCGATACCACTTGGCTGAATTTCTGTCTTAATTTCACTTTTTAACGCTAATTTACTGTTTCTGTGTTTTTGCTACATTTACAGCTGTAAGTTGGTGCTCATTAATGGCAACAGTGGTTTGAAGTTTGTTTTCTCTTTGTTCTTAAAACTATTTTTATGTAGATATAATTCACATTATATAAAATTCAATATGTTAACCATTTAAAAATGTACAATTGGGGCATCAACACAATGGTGGAACTGGGTTTTCCTGATCCTCTCCCCTTCCATGGATGTATTAAATAAACAGCCACACAAGAGTCAATTCCCTGTGAGAGAAATCTAAAAACGGTGCATTCTCCTACACACTGGACGGCTGGGCAAATATCTGAACGTTAGGAAAAGCTGAGATACACCTGTGCCATAAACCCAGGGCCCAGCACTGAGCCTTACACTCAGGATGCAACCCCAACTCTCACCTTCTCTCTAAGGAGCACAGGGTCAGAACAAATCATCTATGGTGCCAGCACTCAGAGTTGCCTTCTGAGGGACTGGCCCCTAAATCACTTAGCCCAGGGAGCTCGGGGGGCTCAGCATTCATGAGTACCCCAGGGAACCACAGATACAAAAGCAGGGGTTTTAAATAGGTGTGTAAGCACTTCCAAGGGCCATTTCTCCTAGCTCAGCACCAAGCAAGTGGGCAAAACACTCAGCACCAAGCAAGGAGGCATATGAAGATGTAAATACTACAGAGCTATATTTTATTTTTTACATCTTCATATGTAAAAATAAAATAAGAAACAAAACAAGCGGGGGAGGGAGTAAAACAGCAGATCTTTTAGAACTTATATGACCCTAAATGACCATCAGTTTAAAACAATTAGATATCGTTACAGAGCAACATATATGAACCACACAGTAACCAAAAATGTTTAAAAAACTATATTAAGATATGGAAAAACAAGCAAGAGAAACACAAGTATAACAATAAAGAAAATCAATTAACCGTAAGGCAAGAATCTGAAAGAAGAAAAGGACAGAGAAGAACTACAAAAGCAGTCGGCAAAGTAGCAGGATACAACATTAACGTATACAAATCAGCTGCATTTCTTTACACTAACAGTGAATTAGCAGGAAAAGAAAGTAAAGAAACAATCACTTTTAAAATCATGTCCAAAACAATAAAATACTGACCAAGGAGTAAATCTGACCAAGGAGGTGAAAAACTTACACATGGAGAACTATAAAACATTGATTAAGGAAAATAAAGATGACTTAAGGAAATGGAAAGATATCCCATGCTCTTGGACTAGAAGAATCAGTATTGTTAAAATGGCCATACTGCCCAAAGCAATCTACAGATTTAATGCAATCCCTGTCAAGTTATCCATGACATTTTTCACAGAACTAGAACAAATAATCCTAAAATTTATATGGAATCATAAAGGACCTAGAATTGCCAAAGCAATACTGGAGAAAAAGAACGAAGCTGAAGGAATAACCCTCCCAGACTTCAGACAATACTACAGAGCTATATAGTAATCAAAACTGTGTGGCACTGGCATAAAAACAGACATAAGGACCAATGGAACACAACAGAGCCCAGAAATAAACACACAGATCTACAGTAAATTAATCTCCGACAAAGAAGGCAAGACTATAAAATGGAGAAAAGACAGTCTCTTCAGCAAGTCGTGTTGGAAAAACTGGACAACAGCATGTAAATCAATGAAGTTAGAACACTCCCTCACACTACACACAAAAATAAACTCAAAATGGCTTAAAGAATTAAATGTAAGACAAGACACAGTAAACCTCCTAAAAGAAAACATAGGCAAAACATTCTCTGACGTGAATCTTAGCAATGTTCTCCTAGGGCAGTCTACGAAGGCAATAGAAATAAAAGCAAAAATTAACAAATAGAACCTATAATTAGACTTAATAGCTTTTGCACAGCAAAGGAAACCATAAGTAAAGAAAAACGACAACCTGCAGAATGGAGAAAATACTTGCAAATGATGTGACAATAAAGGTTTAATCCCCAGAATATATAAACAGCTTATATAACTTAATAAGAACAACAACAAAACCAATCCAAAAATGGGCAGAAGACCTAAGCAAGCAATTCTCCAATGAGGACATACAAATGGCCAATAGGTATATGAAAAAATGCTCAATATCACTAATTATCAGAGAAATTCAAATCAAAACTACAGTGAGGTATAACCTCACACCAGTCAGAATGGGCATTATTCAAAAGCCCATGAACAATAAATGCTGGAGAGGGTATGAAGAAAAGGGAACCCTCACACACTGCTGGTAGGAATGTAGTTTGGTGCAGCCATTATGGAAAACAGTATGGAGAGTCCTCAAAAAATTAAAAATAGACTTACCATATGATCCAGCAATCCCACTCTTGGGCATATATTTGAAGGGAATTCTAATTAGAAAAGATACATGTATCCCACTGTTCATAGCAGCACTATATACAATAGCCAAGACATGGAAGCAATCTAAATGTCCATCAACAGACAACTGGATAAAGAAGTTGTAGTATATTTATACAATGGAATACTACTCCGCCATAAAAAAGAACAAAATAATGCCATTTGCAACAACATATACGGACATGGAGATCATCATTCTAAGTGAAGTAAACTAGAAAAAGAAAAATACCATGATATCTCTCATATGTGGAATCTTAAACAAAAAGAAGAGGACACTAATAAATTCACCTACAAATCAGAAACAGACTCGCAGACCTAGTATACAGTCTTACCGTTACTGGGAGAAAGGGATTGGGAAGGGATAAATTTAGGAGTTTTACATTTGCAAATGTTAACAACTATATATAAAAATAGATTAAAAAAACAAAATTATTTGTATAGCACAGGGAACTATATTCGGTATCTTCTAATAACCATCAATGAAAAAGAATATGTAAATGAACATATGTATGTATATCCATGGCTGGGACGTTGTGCTGTACACCAGAAACTGACACATTGTAACTGATTATACTTCAATAAACATTTTTTTAAAAAGAACTCAGACACAAAACAGAAAAAAAAATACCTGGGAAAACACATCAGTGGGGGGAAAAAAAGAAATACAACAACAAACTTAAAACAAATAAATGGCATAAGTACATACCTATAATAATTATTTTTAAATTTGTTTAAATTTATTCTTATTAAAGTCTAGTTAATTTATAATGTGTTAGTTTCAGGTATACAGCAAAGTGATTCAGATGTGTTTACATATATATAGGTATATATACATTTGCTTTTTCACATTCTTTTCTGTTATAGGTTATTACAGAATATTGAATATAGTTCTCTGTGCCATATACTAGAACCTTGTTTTTTATTGATTTAATATATAGTAGTGTGTATATGTTAATCCCAAACTCCTAATTTATCCTTCCCCCACCCTTGCTTTCCCCTTTGGTAACCGTAAGTTTGTTTTCTATGTCTATAAGTCTATTTATATTTTGTTAATAAGTTCATTAGCATTTTTCAAGATTCTACATTTAAGTGATATCATATGCTATTTACCTTTCTCTGACTTAGTTCACTTAATATGATAATCTATACGTCCATCCATGTTGCTGCAAATGGCATTATTTCATTCTTCTTTATGGCTGAGTAATATTCCATGGTATAAATAGACCACATCTTCTTTATCCATTCATTTGTCAATGAACATTTCGTTTACTTCCATGTCTTGGCTATTGTAAATAGTGCTGCAATGACCATGGGGTGCACGTTATTTTTTCAAATAAGAGTTTTCTCTGGATATATGCCCAGGAGTGGGATTGCAGGCTCATATGATAACTCTAGCTTTATTTTTTTTACTTCTCCATACTGTTCTTCATAGTGGCTGCACGAATTTACATAGAACCAACAGTGAAGGAGGGTTCCATTTTCCTCATACCCTCTCTAGCATTTATTTATAGATTTTTGAATGATGGCCATTCTGACCGGTGTGAGGTGATACCTCATTGTAGTTTCAACTGGCATTTCTGTAAAAATTAGCATCACTGAGTATCTCTTCATGTACCTGTTAGCCATCTAAATGCCTTCTTTGGAGGAAGGTCTATTTAGGTCTTCTGCCCATTTTTTTGATTGGGTTGTTTGGGGTTTTTTGGTATTAAGCTGCATGAGCTGGTTGTATATTTTTCAAGATTAAGCTCTTATCAGTTGCATCATTTGCAAATATTTTTCTCCCAACCTGTGTTGTCTTTCTTTTTTTTTTTTTCCTCCTGTAGATGTTTATTCTACTTCAAGGAACAAAGTTCCGAAGTCCATGTTTTAATGTACAGTGATATAATACTCTGCAATATAAAATACAATTTACAGAAATTTCTGTCAGGTAAACCTAAAGAAACACACATGATTTTTACATTTGTCATATTTAAATTAGAAAAGTTTGTTTTATATGTTAAAAAAAACCTTCACATCACGTCACATGTTGGGACCTGACACCACTTTAATGCAATTTAACCTACTGACTCTGGTCTATAACCAATCATCCCAAATGGGTAAGTTCTCTCTGTTCTCATATCGTAAAACATTTGTGTCAGAAAGTGAAAATCTGTAGTGATATACAATGGAATAGACTCTGAGGAACAAATGAAATTCTCTAATTTTACATTTGCAAAAGTAAGTTTATAAAAATATAAAAAAAAATTACCAAAGTGTCTTTGTACAGTCAAATAAATCAGGTTTTCTCTACTTCACACTTAAGTACTCGGAAAATACAGTGTACTGTATTTCACAGCGAAAAGCTTTCTAGTTTGTAGTTCTTGAGCCAATATCACTATTTTCCATTTCGTCCTTTATACAAGTATTGTTCGATTTTGATGGCAAGTTTATAACCTGGTAACAGTTTGGAGCTAGTGCACTTTACCTGGGATACAGAAAGAAATGCTCAGATGGTAAAGTTCAACAAACAATACTTTCCTGATTATTCAGATCAAAGAAACCCACCTCCCCCTTTAAAGTACACTTAATTGGTTTATTTTCTCTTTAGGGTGGTAAAATTTAAACCTTTTTAAAATAAACTGTTTTTAAAATTTAACAACTTCTACTCAGATGTTGCTTTTAATCATGTTTTTGAAAAAATGTGTAAGATGATATACATGATCTTGTGTTAGCTCACAGGGAAAAAGAATATGAAAATGAATATATGTATGTTCATGTATGACTGAAAAATTGTGCTCCACACCAGAAATTGACACAGCATTGTAAACCAACTATAACTCAATTAAAAAAAACTGAGCTTTTGCTCGGAAACGTGTTTTGTTCCCTGGCTGAATTTGTAATTCAAATTTCTTTATGACAAGAGAAAGACTTACCTGTAAGTTCTGCGTTTCTCAACCTCCCAGATATGAGCTAACACCCAACATGGCTCTCTCACAGCCAGGCGCACACACGCAGCGACGCCCGCCGCCAGGAGACTGACAAAGCCTCCGGAAACAGAAACACTGGCAAGACGTCAGGAAAGGTATGGCTCTGGGAGTTCCCTTAAAGCTCAAGTCCTAAAAGCTCAACTTCCCTTAAAATTTACAAGTCAAGAACAGGAAAATGAATATATGTATATTCATGTATGGCTGAGGAATTCTGCTGTACACCAGAAATTGACACTCATTGTAAACTGACTATAACGCAATTAAAAAAAATGTAAACAATTTACGAGTCAAGTTACTAGAAAAGATAACTTTAGAATCTGAGAAAGCAATATGCTTTTGTAGATAACTCATTTCAGTAATTTTTAATGGAAATGTTGAGTTCTTGGTGTGTTTTTTTTAAAGCATCAGAATTGGAAAGGTGTGAAATTTTGTGAGAAGCCATTATACACAAAATGAGTCATTTCTGGAGTCCAGAACATTCTATTCAGCCTGAGTTCAGAGCTCTTTCCAAGACCCCCTGTTGAACCCGCTTGTGAGCCCGGATCTCGAGCCCACGGCCCTAGGTCTGGGCGTCCAGGCCTCAGCCTTGAGGCCCCGGGGGACGCTGCTGGCTCCAGCTGTGGTCCCTTCGCCGCCGCGCTCCCGCTCACAGGCCTGGTCGCGGTCGCGGTCCATGCTGCGGGACCTCTCCCGGTCGCGCCTGCGGTCGTGGTCTCGGTTGTAGCTCCGCTCGCGACCCGAGTCCCACTCGCGGCCGGCATCCTTGTCCTGGTGTCGATCCCAATCGCGGCCGCGGTCTCGGTTCTAGCTCCGCTCGTGACCCGAGTCCCACTCGCGGCCGGCATCCTTGTCCTGGTGTCGATCCCAATCGCGGCCGCGGTCTCGGTTCTAGCTCCGCTCGCGACCCGAGTCCCACTCGCGGCCGGCATCCTTGTCGCGGTGTCGGTCCCACTCGCGGCCGCGGTCCCAGTCCCGCTCCTGCTCCAGGTTCCGCCCGCTCCCGCCCCCAGCATTCCCGAGCTCGCGCTCCTGCCTGCGGTCCCCGAGGGCTGGGCCCCGACGACTGTCCGGCGGCGGTGCCTCAGGCTCCTCCAAGGGCTTCTCCTTGGGCCCGGCCTCGAGCCGCTCCCTTGGCCGCCCTTCGAATGCCTGGTTCCGGTACTCGTGGGCCTTGCCCTCGCGAAAGTCGCGGGAGCCCACTGCCCCTCGGCCTCCAGAGAGCAGGGCGGGGGGCGGCCCGGCCTCGTCCCACCTGTTCTTCCTGCGCTGGCGGGGGTGGGGCGGAGGGGGCGGGGGTGCTTGGCTGGGTGGCTCCGGCAGCCAGCAGGCTCCGGCTTCACGCGGGGCGGGGACGGGGGGGGGGGTTGGCCCTGGATGTGGAAATGCCGGGGCGCCGGCTCACTCTTCTCAGGAAAAGGGGTGGACCCCGAAACTGCAGGGGGTGCCGGTGCCCTCTGTTTTGCAAATCTGAGCAGTGAATTGACTCTGCTTTTCAAACTGAGGAGGCTGCATTCCCCTGGGTACCGGCATGAAATTTGGTGCTTGGCCTCTAGACCCTTCAAACCAGTTGGGGTGGGGACCCTGGGCAGTTTCAAACTGGCTCGAATGTGGCCCTCTTGGGCCCACAAAGTGGAGGGGGATGGTCCTCCCTGGCCTCCGAACTGAGAGGGAGGAGGGCCTCCCCCGGGGTCTTTTAAACTGAGACAGCAGAGGCCTTCTTTGGAGTCCAAACTGGAAAGAGGCCATAGCCCTGTTTCCCACCACCTGGGCTTGTTTCAGGCCTTCAAACTGAGCAGGAGGGCCTGCGGCCTCGGCCTCGCTATACGGGGGTCTTGGAATTCCCTTTCCTCGCTCTGGGGGGCTGTTTGTGTTCTTCCAGTGTTGGTGGTGGTGCTCCTCTGGGCACGCAAGATGAGAGAGGGAGGGGCCCCTGGTGTCAGCTTAGGGAGGCGGCCCGTGTGACCCAGAGAACAAGGAAGGGATGGGCCCCTTTTGTGGCCTGAAGGTGGCCAGCGGGGCCCTCCTCTTGGCCCGTCCTTACTGGAAATTATATTCTCTTCCCGGAAACGGAAGGGCTGGCCCTCGTGGTCCTGGGAAGCCAGAGCCGCACAGGCCTGCCATCCTGAAAGGGCGCGTGGTGCGAGTCCCGTTGGCCCTGGAACTGGGCCGGAGGCGGCCCTCCTGTCTGGGCGGGTGGGGGGAACGCGCCGGCCTGCTCGCCAGGCCTGGGTTGTGGCTCTCTGTCTCCCTCAGTGTCAGCTGCTGGGAGGTCACTTTTTGCAGCAAGCAGCGTTTCTTGGATCCTTGTACTGAGAGGAGCCAAGGGGCCTTTCCTGATCCCTTCCCGGCGGGGGTGGGGGGGCGGGGGAGGCTGGAGGGAGGCGCTCCGGGGAGTGCGCGGCAGCACCTCGCAGGCCGGCGGCGGGCGTCACGCTCTGGGCGGGCTGCTGGCCCGGGCTGTCTGAGCGCTCGCGCGTGGGCGGCTGGGCCTCCCCGCCAGGAGCCCACCGGGGACGGGCTGACTCTGGCTCCTTCTGGGCCAGCCCGGCCCCTCTGGGCCCTTCTCCGGCTGGCGGGGTGGCGGGGGGCTCTGGGGCGGCTTCGCTCTTGCTCTCGCTGCTCTCCGGGGCCAACCGTCAGGCCTGCCGAGGGCCCTGACTGCTGCGCCCGGGCGTTGTCGGGCCGGCCCCTGGCTGGTGGAGGGGGCGCGGCCGGCCGGCCCACAGGCTGCTGCTCCTGCGGAAACAGCTGGGCCCAGGGCAGCGACGCCTTTGGGGGTGACGACATGAGGGCCTCCGACAGGGAGAAGTGGCCCTCTGCTAACTGAGAGCTGCCCCCTGCTCCTGCACTTGTCTCTTCTGCCCCTCGACCTGCTTGTTGAGTTCCCCTGTCATCTTCTCCTTCTCAGCCATGGAGGGGGCAGAAATGCTGGTGGCGAAGCCGGTGGGCTTCCCCATGCCCGAGCCGTGCTTGTCCGCACACATTCTGTTGGGCACACCGTGGATGGTCACTTCAGCTTCTGCTAAAATCGTCTGGTCCTCTGGGTCATAGGCCACCTCCTCCCGCTCTGCCAACTCAGAGGCCTTTTCCGCGTCCTGCCTTCCCCCCCAGTCACCCAGCTGAGTGTGGAAGGCTCTCAGGGGACCGTACCCTCCCTCGGGGTCATATGGTCTGTCATCTTCCTCTTCCTCTAGACCTTGTCTTTTGAGAACTGACCAAACTGCTGGACGATGGGTGGCAGCTCACTGTCGGCCTTGGCCCTGGAGTCTTGGTGGGAGGCCGGGGCGGACTCTGCATCCTCCTTGCTGGGGGTGGGGGTGGCCTGACAGCTTCTTCCCAGAGAGTCTGCAGGATATGTTCCAAGGGCGACGCTGTTTTTGAAGTAGAGGACTGCGACAGAGGAAGTGACTGAGGTGACTCTTGCTGAGGCAGGTGATGCTGTCACGGAGTTTGTGGCTCCTGGTTTGAAAGACAACAGTGGTTTTAACACCGAAGACCTAATACTTCTGGAAGAGCGAGGAGACCCCAAGGGTGTGCTGACAGCCGTGTCCCCAGAGCACAGCTGATACTTGGGGAGTTTCTTTTCAGACAACAGGGCCTTGGGCACCTTGGGATAGATGGGAGTGTCTGTTTCTTCTTCAGTCTGAGGTCTCCTGTCCGATTCTCCAGTATCTGAAGGACATTTGATTTTGTTGACAGATTACTAACCCAAGGATTTTGATTGGACATGGTGACTCAAGACCTGGTCCCTCAAAGGGCAAGAGTTTGGATGGAATGGAGTCAAAGGGTGCTTAGCAGGATTGGGTAGAGGTCCTTGACATGCCTGCTATTGTTAGCGACCACGCCAGCCAAAGTGGCCACGGCTGCTAAGACAGGAGGAGAGGGACAGAGGCCACCTCCTCCTCCGTCGCAGGGTGAAAGCAGATCAGGCCCAGCTCCTTAGACACAGAAGATCTGAGTTTGCCAACATAATTCCAAATGGCCCTTGGGGCGATTTTCATTTTGTTCATGGTTTCCTTTACTGTGCAAAAGCCTTTCAGTTTATTAGGTTCCATGTATTTATTTTTATTTTCATTACTCTAGGAGATGGACCCAAAAGGAGGGAGACTGAAAGACCTAGTAGTAAAACTAGAAAGGTTAAAAGACCTAGTATGGAGGTTAAAAGACAAAAGTAGTAAAATCACCTCTATCCACAATAAGCAGTTAAGGAATACACAAAACAATTAGCTGTAAAGTATATTTAAAATAGTAATTGTGAGGAGAGGAGAGTACAAATGCAAGGTATTTAAAATTATTTAAATTATAAGATGGACCTAACTGCCATGTGTAGGGCATTCCATCCAAAAGCAGCAGATTACACATTCTTTTCAAGTGCACGTGGCACATTCTCCAAAATAGATCACATGCTTGACCCCCAAATCAAGCCTTGGTGAATTTTAGAAAACTGAAATCAAATCAAGCATCTACTCTGACCACAATGCTATGAGGCTAGAAATCAATTGCAAGGGGAAAAAAATGTGAAAAGCACAAACACGTGGGGTTTAATAATACACTACTAAACAACCAATGGATTACTGAATAAATCAAAGAGGAAATTTTAAAAAATACTTGAGACAAATGAGAGCAAAAACACAAGGATCCAAAAACCTATGGAATGCAGCAAATCAGTCCTAAGTGAGAAGTTTATGGCAATGCAAGCTTACCTCAGGAATCAATAATCACTTTAAATGTCAATTAACTAAATGCTACAATCAAAAGATATAGGGTGGCTGACTGGATAAGAAAATGAGATCTATCTATATGCTTCTTATAAGAGACTCACTTCTTCGTAGTCAAGGGGCGGCAGGGAGCCCCATCCATGAGCTTCCCCTGTGGGGCCATCAGCGCTTTGCGCAAGCTCCCATTTCTGAGGCCCAGGTGTCTGTGCTGGAGCCTTGGGGGTCCCGAGCACGCCCCGGGCCCGGCTGTCGCTCTGACTCACTGAGGGCCGGAGGTTGGGTGCCGGGCGGCAGGGCCAGAGCAAGGCAGCAGCAGCCCCGGGTACCCTGCGTACTGGCTTGTTTTCCGGGCACCGCCGACAGTTGTTGGATGCGATTTTAAAAGCTATTGTTTCTTTCCCTTCCTTTCCTTTCCTGATACTTCATCATTAGTGTAGAGACATGTAACTGATTTCTGCATGTTAATCACGTATCCCGACGGATGCCCACTCCATTCCCGGGACCGGCAGGGGGTGGGGCTCAAACTAACTGAGCCTGAGGAGGTCGCCAGGCTCTGGGGCGTCCAGAAGAACCGGCCCGCCGCGAATTACGGCAAACTGGGCCGCTCGCTCTGACACTGCTACGAGGAAGGCGTCCTGCAGAAGGGGGCTGGCCAGCGTCATGTGTACAGCTCTGTGCACGAGCCTGGAGGCCCTCTTCTCTCTGGCCTTCCCAGACAATCAGCGTCCAGCTCTCAAGGCAGAGCTTGACTGGTTGGTCAGTGAGGGGGACACAGTCCCTTTGTCCCACTTGGACTAGAGCCCCGCCTACCTCCCAGAGCTGGCTGGCCCTGCCCCGCCCTCGGGGTGGCTACTCTTACTAGCACCTGGCAGTTGCTCCCCTGCCACTGGTGAGTGCTGCCCTGTGTACACAGAGGTGAATTTGGTGTTGGGGAAACGCCCACTCTGAAACCCACAGATGTCTTTGGAGCAGGTCCCCTCTAGCCCATTGGTCACGCCAGCCCAGACTCTGAGCTTCTCCCCAGGGTGGAGGGGATGGCAAAGTGGAGACACTGTGAATACAGAGGTGGAGTCTTGGAAACTCCTCCGGGGTCCACCTCTGGCCTCTCCCTAAGTCCTGCTTAGAGGCCGAAGCCCCACTCCCCCTCCCTGTCACAGAGAACAAGAGTTTGCTCTGTTCTGGGGGTCAGAGAAGGAGCCTCCCCACTTCATCCAGCATCATTCATGATTCAAAGTTATTACTCAGAATCAGTAAGAACAGACCCGTGGGCTGGTACTTTGCCAGACACAGACAGTGGGCAGGGCCCTTCAATCCTGACTGGTGCACTGCTTATTTTAAGGGTAAAGCTGTTCGATATAAAACAGCCTGAGACGTCAGGTTCTTCTTTGGCAAAATGAAGTCCTGAACTACATCGTCCAGAAGGTTTTTTTTTTAATCTTAGCTTTTTTTTTTTTCTGGTTTAAGAACCAAATCATATTTCCTATGATGTGTACAGTCATGTAGAAAAAAATAAACAAACAACAAAAAACAGCTTCAACGCAGAACAGATAACTAGCACGCACCTACTACCACATTTTCCAGAAAATTTTATTGTTTTCCAAGGTTTGTGGGGCACTGTTAACAGCAAATACCATCATTTTCTACAGGAGGTGTCCACGGAAACCAAGCAGTAAATACCAGTGTGTCATGAAGCCAGGGAAAACACACAGTCATGGGAGGGGAGCAAATGGACCAATGGAGCCCCCTCACGCGCCTCTGACCAGGCTGCCCCAGGCTGGGAGAAGCTGCAAGCCCCCCAGGGGAGGCGAAGCCCCCTCCCCTCCGCCTAACTGTGCTCCTTTCACAAAGCTCTCCCAAGTGCCGACGGGTAAACGTGGAGACAGACCCATAGCTCTGCAGACAGCAGTGTGGGCCATCAGGACCAAACCCTTTCTCTCTCTCACATGCCGTGTAGCCAAGTCATTCCTTGGACAACAAAAGCACATTCTGGAACTCATTTGCCATGCATGTCACCTGCCTCTTTATTTACTTGATGGAGGTACTGGGGGTTGAACCCAGGGATCATGCCCAGGACCTTGAGCCCGCTGAGCACACGCTTTACCGCTGAGCTCCCCACCCTGACTCTTCTGCTAAGAAATATATTCTCATCCCGCATCAGATACACCAGTCAGAGGGGCTCCAGGAAGTGACAGTAGGATGGAATCAGGCATAAAGAAGATGCTTAATTAATGGAAGTTTTTATCATCTAATGAAAATTCTATCCTTTTTTTTATTTAATGAAAATTCTATCCATTTTCTAGACTTTCTAGTTTTTCACTCACCTTTGTTGTTGAACTCATAGAAATGGAATTTTACTGTGATCTTGTTTGCTTTTTCTGTCTTTTCCTCAGTGATCGCTATATAGAAACATGCATATATGTGTGTGCATATGCCCCCACACACATGTGAATACACATATATACCTTTGTGTATTTAGGGTATAAATATTTACCGTATAGGTAGGATAGTTAAAATTCTGCTTATACCACTTTCCTTTTTATGAAATGAAATAAAAGTTCACATGTATTTACTTTAAGGATGTTTGGTATCAATCTACATAATTAACCTCTTGGAATACCATAAAAACAATTTTTAAAATGTAAACTCCAGAAACTCAATTACGTAAAGATGGGATAAACTTTTTTTAAGTTTACTTAGCAATTTTGAAACCATCGATCTTTGAATTTTTCCAGGGTCACCACTTTTATTTCCAGTGACTAAAGATTTATGGGATCTGTGGGATGATCCCTTCTTCACAACCTGATTACAGAATGAGGCCAAAGGCAAAAAAAAAAAAAAAATAATAATAATAATAAAAAAAAAAACCAGAGAAGACTGTCATTTCTCAGGAAACTAAACAGAAATCTTCAGATTCAAGGAAACATTTCAGATTGCTGGGTGGTTGGGTCAGTCTGGTAAGTCCTGCAAAGTTGATGACTTCATATTTTGCAGCATGAAAAGGGAAAGAAATCCTGGGCTCCTCACCCATGTGGCTGCACCCACCGCCCTGGGCACCACTCCTGAGGCCGGGCGGCTGAGGTCCCCCGTTTGTTGTCTTCTCCTCATCTCACTTTTAAAATGTTCCCCTTGCTCTGTATTTCTTTCCTCATCCTGGTAAAATGACCCCCTCCAGGGGCTCCAATGACCAGGATTCCTACCCAAGCCCTTAGGAGGTTCCTGGGCTCCCAGAAGACTCTGCCCTTCTCAGCAGTTTCAAATGTATCATTCACTGTGGTTCTGCATTTCTTTTTAAAAATTGTTTTAGTTTTAACTTTATTTTTTGTTAGTTTGCATGCTTTTTTAAAAGTTTTTTATAGATTTATTCTGTTTTTATTTTATTTATTTTTTGAAGGGGGAGGTCACTAGTTTATTTATTTACTTATTTCTTTAATGGAGGTATTGGGGACTGAGCCCTGGACCTCATGCATGCTAGGCACACAGTCTACCAGTGAGCTATACCCTCCCCACCCGTTTCCTCTTTTGCTCCAATGTTTTCTCTTAGATTTCTCACCCTGTGACAGAAGGGGCAGAATAGCTTTTTTCCCCCTTAATTTCTTTGGTTTTCTTTTTTTATTGAAATATAGTTGATTTACAGGGATATATTAATTTCCAGCATACAGCATAGTGATTCATTTATACATATACATGTATTCCTTTTCATATTCTTTTTCATTATGGGTTATTACAGATATTGAATGTAGTTCCCTGTGCTATACAGTATAAACTTGTTTACCTATTTTACTTACAGTAGTGTGTATCTGCAAATCCCAAACTCCCAATTTATCCCTCCACTCACCCCGACTTCCATGCATATATTCAGAGATTTTTATCTACCTACTTATTCCAGTAAGCCTCAGTTTCCTCTCTGAAAATGTCAAGAATCAATCATGCATTTCACTTCTTAATTGTATTCATCTTAAAGAAGAAAATCATATAAATTAGGTAAGGACCAGATCCTGTGCTAGTGTGAAAAACCTCCTATTCATATGACTTTGGAAATTTAATAGAACCAAATAGAATAGTTTCAGATAGTTCAGAAACTTATCTGAAAAGCTGTGGTAATCACCCCACATATAGGCAAAACTGATGTCTGACAAGTAGGCACTTAGAGCAATTTATGTTCCCTGGTTTCAATGACAGCTGTTGATATTTTCATTTATTTAGAATTTTAAATATAAAGAAATACGAGAATTTAAAATATAAAGAAATTACCCATGAAATGTCTTTGTAATACTGTATTAGCATAAGACGCGAGCTTAGAACATAAGCTCTTGGAAGGCAGGGGCTGCATTTCTATTCTTTTTTCCTTTTTTTTTTTTTTTTTCAGTCTCCAAGTCCCTGGCCTCTGGTATGTGACACTAAGGCAGGAACACTGACCCATTCATTCCATTGGGTTGACATGAGAACTGAAGTCCTTCAAACTACACGAGAAAGTGAGAGTTGAAGGCAATGTGCATCCTCTCCCTGCCCCCACCCTCTGCAAACTGTAGGGATATCATGACACGGACAACTTTCCAGTCCGCCTGTGGGCCTTTGGGCACCTGAGTAATTGTGGGTTACTCAGGGCTTAAGTCATCTGTGGACCTAACCCGGGAGACACTGCACATTTCACCAGATAGCGAATATGGTCACCTCTTTCAGAGCAGCAATCCAGCAATAATATTCCTGTCATAGGCCAAGAATGCATTTTATATCTCCAAGTTATGACTAACGGGTTCCAAGCACATGTGGTGGAATGTTTCACTGGATACACTTAAAACCTGCCTAATGACTCCTCTAAAACAATGGGTCCTGCGCTCAGTGATTTAAAAGTTGATTGATGCCGCCTCCATGTTGCCAGAAGTATTTGCTCCACCACTTCACTTGGCACAATTCCACGTATCCTCCAGATTCCAGCTGAATAGGATCTTCTCAGACTGTCTGTGAGTCCCACAGGCAAAAAGGCGCAAGCTTTTCCAGCATGTCTGCACCATACCCATTACAATTTTCAGTTATATCTTTTGCATGCCTACCCCCTTACTATTCAGTGCTTTATGGAGGCCAGGGCTCCATCTAATAATCTTTTTATTCCCACTATTTCCCATGGCATTTAGTTCATGCATAGTAAGAACTAAATGACTGTTGAGTGATGGATGGCTGAATGGGTGGGCGGGTGGATGGATGATGGGTGGGTGGGTGGATGGGTAAGTGGGTGGACGGATGGGTGGGTGGATGGATGGATGGATGGGTAGGTGGGTGGGTGGATAACTGGGTGAGTGAGTTTACAGATACATATATGCTAACATACATATTTCTATACAAATATATGCAGACAGAGTAAGTAACCAAATAGTCATGATTCTACATGTGGTCTTGCAATAATCCTATATAACTAATATTTATACTCTTGAAAGTTTTTTCCTCTTCTTTCTCTGATTCTGGCTATTCACATTACTACAAGCATGACTGACTTTCTCAAAAATAACTGCGAGTGGCTTTTAAAAAATGAGGACACTGGACTTTGAATTCTTCAGAGTAATAAATTAGACGCTATTTTTTTAGAAATTCATTATGATGTGAATCATCCTTCATTTTCTCACATGCTAACCGTTACCACAGTGAGCACTCTGATCTGCCGTAGACACTTGGCACACTAGCTTAATACTGGTTATGCAACTCGCTGTGTTTGAATTCTGTGGTTAAGGAATCTCACTATTTCATTTTGAAATCTGTCTCCAAGTTAGGAGACATACTTATATATCTCAGCCTCAGGAGTGGTCACTGGACTGAATAAAGGACTGTAAAGCAGTATTCGCATATTCTCCAGTAAATCTCCAGCCTTATTTTTACTATCAATCATTCTCTTTGACTAAACAGTTTACCTCTCTCAAGGAAGTAACGAGCAGAACTGTAGCTAAGGCTTTCTAGCTCTCCCCACCTGCTTTGTTAAACTGGAGATTAATGAGTTATGAAGTGGTCTCTGACTAGTCCTCCCTTATCACACCCAGCCTGGCCCATAAGTTGTGAGTGCAAATACTGTTGTTCATTTCCAAAGATGTCAGTCTATTTCCTCTCTTCATACTGAAACCCCATGATTTCAGGCCCTCATTAACATAACCCAGAGGATTCCAGCCGCCACCGGGACTCCACAATCTTTCTCCGCCTCCTGCGACGCCTCACTTCTCTACACGTTGTGAGACTAGCCTTCATTTATCAGCCACTTTGTGATGACGCACTGGTCCCCACATCACATACACCACATACAAAACCGCCAATTGTTATTTATTTGCCTCTTTGTCAGATCAGAACCTTGGACAATTACATTTTTCATTTAAATTTAACACATTTCATTCTGGTTTACAGGTTGTTATTTGGAGAGTTCTGCTCACATAATACCTGTCATCCAGAAGCTGCTCACTATTCAATGTCTAATTCACACCAGATTTGGGATCATCAGCTAAAGGCCACCTTCCAGTGGTGAGTTCGTGAAGGGAAATACCAACTTTTGGCGTCTCCTGGACTTGTGACCCTCCACCAGGCAGTTCATTTCTGTTCAGACTCCTACACTTTGCAAATCTAGCCTATTCTTCACAATTCAGCAGTTAATTTCTTATTGTCTTGTTTCTTTCAAGCGCCCCTGGGTCCAGCTACCATGGATGTTCCCTGAAGGCAGGGATGATGTCGATGCTTCTGCCCTGTCCCTGAGGCCTCCTTACGCTTAGTGGCCTTCCCTCAGCTCATACTTAATCTCTGATCCAAGGAGGGGAAACGCACATCGCCCACTGCAGCACAGTAAGCCAGAGCCCAAGTAAGTAAACTAGAACCTTGCACTGACCGTAAAGACTTGATGGCAATAAATTCCTATCGTTAGCCAAAGGTTTGGGGAGGGACGATGTGTTATAAGCCAGTTACTCCCTAGTCATCAAAATCATCAGAGAGGCAGTAAATTGGTCACGTGATCATGGCCACGCTACGAGGTGTTGTTTTTATTCAGTTTTATGATGAACAGGAAAGACAGATAATGATGTTTTTCTTGCTGAGGAAATAACATAACAGCCAGTAGAGTCAGGGGTAACTCTGCTCTTATATCATGCTTCACCTCTGAGCCAAGGTAGGAGGACCATCTCTACCCTTTACCAGCTCTGTCTGTTTGGACAATTTTCACGTCCTCTTTCAGCCTGTGTCCTCTTTTGTAAAATAGGGACAATCTCTACCAAGAAGAGTGGCTGAAAGAGCTCATGTGACTGACTAACCCAGGTCAGGGCTTCCCAAACAGACACTCAGTAGGTGGTAGCAGCGGTCACATGGCTGCTACCTGCCAGGGTTCTCTGCCCTAGCCCCGTGACATGGACATTGGGAGAGGAGTGCCCTTTGCAGACAGCCTGCAGCATCCAGACCATCTTGCTCCCACCCTCTCTTTCTTCTCTCTTCCTTTCTCTTTTTCCTTCTTTCCTTTCTTTGCAGGCTGCATGGAAAACTCTGAATAAGTTTTCAAATCTTCTTTCTTGGCTCTTAAGAAATTCCCCCTTTTCAAGCTCTTGAGAGAAATAAACAAGCCTCCAAATTTTGCTGAGCCTAAAAGAAGAGCAGCACCACGTGGGGACTGAGGTACCACTCTTAGAGTCCTGTGTTTGGAAGTTCTTAATCTAAGTGGTGGGTAAACTGTGATTAGAGAGTTTGGGGCCAGCATTCCCTAGCATCACATACGGGCCAGGTCTCATTGCCACCGAGATTAACCCCGACACCTCAGCACAAACAGCCTACCACAATCCCATGAAACACTGTTAGAAGCAGTAAATTAGGACTGGTTCCATTTACACAAATATTTTGATATCATGAACCAGCTTGCTTATTCAAACAGACAGGCTGAGATGGGGCGCCGCAGAAAGAAAAGTCAAGAACTGCATGATGTCTTTGAGGTTAAAGCGTGGGGTTTCTCCTGAGAAAGGAGGAGGGGTAAGTCAGAGGCCATCTGGGGAACAACCTGCAGCTCTTGGCAGACTGGGAGTACAGGGTCCTTGAGCTTTGAAAATTTGCTTATTTTCCCACATGCTTGAAGGAGCTCTGAGGAATAACTCGGGAGGGGGATTGGATCTTTGAGCAATGAAGCGTCAAAGTGTCCTGTGTGTAATGGGGAAGTTCTGTACTATGACCTCTCCACAGCACATTCAACCAAAGCTGTTGGTTCAGTCACATTTAGGGATCTGTCCTGGGCTTAAGTCATACAGTTAAGGGCTTGAGAATGACAAAAGATGTAACTAAGCACCTGATAGATTCCTAAGCAGTGACATTTCTGTCCCATTAAACTTAATTTAAAGGAAGGTGATTTTTTTTTTTGATTGAAGTACAGTCAGTTACAATGTGTCAATTTCTGGAGTACAGCACAATGTCCCGGTCTTGCAATATATATTCATATATTCTTTCATATTCTTTTTCATGAAAGGTTATTACAAGATATTGAATATCGGAAGGCAGTTCTTAAAGCTCAAAAATGGGAAGGAAGGAGGCCAAGTGATGTGCGAGGTGTGGGAGGTGGGAGAGCGGACAGGACAGGAGTGGTAGTGGCATTTCCAGAAAATGTGTTTACTGACAACACTGTGAACTGACTGTACTCCAATTTAAAAAATCTTTAAAAAAAGAAATGATACACAATAAAATTATAATAACGATAAATGTTAGGATCCCAGAAACCAGGTTTATAGTCATCCAGGAAAAAAAAAATCTTTCACCATTCTGAATACATAGAACTACTTCGTAGTTTTATAAGAAGCTAATTTTCCTATATCACTTTTTCTCTCTGCTAAACAAAACAATTAGAGAGTGAAATACAAGATTTTAAGGGGGGAGGGCATAGCTCAAGTGGTAGACTGCATGCTTAGCTTGCACAAGGTCATGGGTTCAATCCCTGGTACTCCCTCTAAACATCAATAGATAAACCTACTTACCTTCTCCTCCTAAATAAAAATAAATAAAATCTTTTAAAAAACCAAATACAAGATTTTACAGCAGTTATTGGGGTATATTTTTTAAATATGGTAAAATGTGAGCGAAAAAGTAAAAAATAAAAAGCAGATTTAATTGACAAAAAAGAAAAAGAAACCATTTACTGATGACAATACGGAGTATATCACTACTTCTGACATTTGCCACTTAGAAGTAATGTCAAATGAAAATTCAATTTTAATACAAAGGATCATGTGTAAAATGACAGTTTAGGAAACATAAAGTGCTTTTTTCCCATAGAAACAGAAGAGTTATGATATTATCTTGTACTTTAACATTTTCAGAGAACTTTTATAAAGCACTACCTGTTTGGATAAAGGGAAAACAGACGTTACTGTGACCCTATGTGTGGGGACAGCCCGAGCAAACCAATCTTTCCGTGTTGGAAGTGACTTGAATCTTCATCTGGAACCCAGTCCCCTTATTTTATTTAAAGAATACAATGATAAAACAGGCTAAGGAACTGAACCGAGGCCACAAAGCCAACTGCAAATGACACAACTGGACCTGAATTGCGGTTGGCGCTCCAAGCCAGTGTTCCTCCTCGTCAGTGAGATTCTCTCAAGCGCAGGAGTTGCCAATTCATCCCACTAAACCACCGAAGTCATCAGTGTGGGACCCACAGCAATGTGAAAATGGAATTTCTTTATTTTCCAACCGAGTAGCCCCAGTACTGTGTGTACAGAAAAATACATCCAGAAATTTACCTTGCTGCGTGAGGAAGAATCCATTCGCCTCATGGTGTCCCCTGGGGTTTTAATACCAGCGTAGGAACATACAGCTCTGTGTACCAGTAACCTGAATGCTTCTATTGCCAAAAATTAGAGAAGATATACATTACTCTGGGCAAGGGCATATTTCCCGATCCAAAAAGAAGCATCTTCCCACATTGCTAACCTTCGTTGAGCTCTGAATTGGAGGTCACAGAGGCAAAGTTCACTCCCTGGGGACCAGACTTCTGCCCTCCTTCCACACCACCCACCCTTGGGTGCATATCTCAGAACACACAGAGGTCTTGCCAACTGTTTTTAAGCCAAGTGGTAGCTTAGACAAGCACCCATCATGACCTATATTGAATTTCATCTCATCTGTAGGCAAGTCATGACCACCATAAACCCTTGGGTTAGAACACTGTCCTAAATTAAGGTGAGGTTCCCTTGATTTGACTCAATGAGATGTTAAAATAAGGTCTTTTCCATAGCATAATCATTAACTATTTTCATCCAATAAAAGAACTTTTTCTCTGATTTCTGAGATCCTCTGTCTAACAACAGAAAACCCCTTTTTTCTATTCTTTCTGTTAGTTTCAGTGAATGCCCATAGTTGCTTCTGCCTTCACAGAATCAGTCCACTGGGGCACACAGGGGCACTGCCTTACCTGTGGTGAACACGGGCAAGGAAAAAATACTCACGGCAGCCCTTCTGCTGAAAACAGGTGTATGGATGGCCGACACGGCCAAGGAGGCGGGAAGGCGGCCCTTAACGCCCATCTCCACCTTCACATGTGAATCAGGTGCACTGACATCATTCAAGCTTAACTTAGAGGGTCTTGTTAAATATTTCAACCTCTGTCAATTAAATGGCAAAATAATCATCTTTTTGTGAAACTTCTGTCTTCTGATTCATTCTGGCAAAAGCATTAGATGGGAAATCAAATCACAATTAGAAACAAGTCCATCAATCAGTTAGAAGTGAATCCTAAGTCAGCAGCTCCCTGTCCTATAAAAGCCAGCGGAGGTAGCCTACTTAAAGGTGAACTTCTTCAGAAGTTAGGCTGTACCCTAAAGAGAGCTGGCATCTGAACACAGCCCATGTCATGACCAGGTGAACTGAAGAGAGCTTGTCATTTGAAAGCTATATAGCAAAAACGTATTAATAGCTTAGTACTGGAGATACAGGGTTTTTTTTTTTTTTCCAGTATTCTTTAAGGCAGGCACTGAGTGACTTTTAATATGCCAATCAATGTCAATAAGACACAAGTCAGACAAGTGCAAACATGTTTTAAACCAAAATTAATAGGAAAGCAAACAATAGACACATTTTATTTTGTTTTGTTTTGCAACATCTGTTAGCCAGTATTGTTAGTCAAGTGGTTAATCACAGATAAAATACACTTTGCGGAATGCTTGGCGTAGTCAGAAGACATCCTCGCACTTCAAGCAGCCGTGTACTATACCACCAGGATGAGTTTACATCCAGAAATACTGAAGAGAAAGCAGGCAAAATGTTTCAAAACAAACCAACAACACAAGTACAACCACACTTGGGTGTAAGGGGGCAATGTCTTTTAAAACATAGTCAGGGAAGGGCAAAATCAGGAAAAATTACAAAACCAGTAAAAATTATACTATGTTAACACAGCATTCCAAAGAGGGCGGAAGGTGCATTTCTCCAACGCACTAGATTCAAAGTTTGAAGGAAAAGAAAGCAAATACCTGCTTTTTGCCTTTTTTTAACTGCATAAGACACTGCGTAAGTTGAGAAGCAAGAAGCCAGCGCAGAAGCATAGCCACGTGGGTAAGACGCGAGCACGCAGAGGTCCTCTGTGATGCTGACGGGCCCTGAGCTGCTCTTGGTTGGTTTTCCTTTGCGGGTAAAAAGACACAGGCAGATAGCTAGCTAGCTGCCCAGCGATACAGGTATTTCTTTGGACCTAAAAGTTGTCCATGTGTATCAGCATGCCAGTGGGAAAGTCGAACAGGAGATTCCACCATCACTCCAAGGGAAGACATGGGAGCAACTCCAAGTACAGACGTAGCACTAGGTGGTACCCAAAGATTCCCCAAATCCTCACAGACTGCAAACCATCAAACTCCTTCTGAATCACTGCGGAAAAACTGGTACCAGGGCAATAAACAGGGAAGGCGGGGAAGGAAGGCAAAAAGAGAGGGCGGTATTGGGAGTAGGAGAGGCGGGGACAGGACCCAGGACAAAGGTAGAGAGTCCAAGAGAGACAGCTATGGGTGAGTCAGACGTGCGTGCTGGGGGCTACATGACTCATTCTTTGTCTGCTGGAATGTTGATTTTGAATATTTCAAAACATAAAACCAAAACATCTTATTAGCCAAGGGCAGAGTCCCTTGATCTCAGACTTGGCCAGATCCCGATCCTTCGTTTTAAGCCCTCTCGGGAAATGATTTTTTTTTTTTAAGTTACAAAAGTAATTGCTACAGAGGTCAAAGGATAACAAAACTATACATTACGCCATTGAGCTAATTGTACTCAAAAGAGGTGCTGGAAAGGGCAACATCTTCACTCTAAAGAGAACTTGATTTTGTGGCCACAGGGCTGTGCCGGCAGGAAAAACAGTAGGTGTACGTTTCAAAGCTGCACTTAACTCCTTTTGGGTCTTAACAGCAATCATGGGGATGGTTATTTTTACACCACCACCAATTCCTCCTTCTGATGGAAAAAGAAAGTTTTGCTTTCAGGAACCATTTATCCCCCAATACAGTCCTTCACTTCATTTCAGGATAGGCAGGTGACCCCAATCTTGCCAGGTACCCTAACACCTACCCCCAGCTCCCCCTGGAACTGATCCAACGATGGCTACTTGGCTCAAACCAGGCCAATCAAAACTCTTTTGAGAATTTTGGCAGGAAAAATTCCTGGCTCCCTCAGAGATTTCACGTGCTAAAATCTGGGCACTTCTCTGGCTTTGTCTGCCATTTTACGAAGACAAAGATGGACTGATGGAGGAGAAAGTCAACCATGGGAGGAAGCAAGTCTATGGTGGCAGAAAAAGGGACAGCGTGGATGGCATCATTCAAACACGGATGAAGCCCATCCCTGAGGTGTTCCGAAACGTCCAAACATTTCCTTTTTATGTCAGTTACTGGCTAATTTTGTGTGGTTATTTGAAACTCAAAGACTCCTAAAGTGACACTTTCTTGTGTAAATCCCACTTTCAACTTATGCCGTCCCCTAGTGGGGGGATTTGATCTACTACAGCACACCTGTAGCAGAGCTGCAGTAGCAGTGTTCCTGGGAGCTACGAACATCGGTTTGTGCCATCTGCTCCTCTCAGAGTCCATGGGAACCTGCCCTAACCCTTGGAGGAATGAGAAAGGCGTCTCTTCTCTGTAACTGTGTGGTCACTTATCACACTAAATTATTCCTTGGTCTGTCTTTAATATAAATATTTTGATTGTCAACAATATTGAAGTTGGTCATTTTGTTCTTCCCAAAACTTGTGCCCTGGGACCAAGAGGATGGAGCTCTGAAATAGAACGCATCCATCCCGATGGAGAGTTTCTGCAAACGCAGGTCCCTGGGCGCCCCTCCTGCCCCCGCCCTCACAGGGAGCTTTAACAAAGAAGGGGCGATGGCCAGAGAGGAGGGTGGTTTCTGTCATTAGATCAAGCAGAAAACAATCAGGCCAAGTGCAGGGCTGAGGAATGATCTACCTGTAAAGTTTGTGTCTGAGAAATAAAATTCCTTCAACTCTTCTAAGCGCCTTTAAACTCTCCTCCCATCTATTTTGCACAGCTTCTGTCAGCATTGTCACCTAAAATAGAAACCAGAAGATGCTCTATCTGCCACTAAGCCCTTAACTTAGCTTCCCAGAGGAAAGAAGGAAATGCAAAGCCATGGCCAAGTACCCCAAGCCCTCAGACCCAGCCCCCCCAACCACGCTCCACAGCGTCACCTGCTCCTAGGAGCCAGCCTGACTCTGACTGGAGGGCTCAGTCCTTTGTAACCCACCTATTATTTTATCTTAACTAACTTTTACTGAGGATCTAGTCGGTGCCTGTCTGCTGCTGAACTCTGACCTATTTGTCAAGGTCTACTCCCCCTTGTATCCCCATCCTTCTGGATGGTCAGGAATCTTTCTGTGCTTAAAGACGCACAACCCTTCTTACTACAACAGGCACTGCAGGAGACACTACGTTTGCCCTCACAGGTTCCTCCAAAGCACCCTCCCCTTCGGCCCTGAAAGGGCAGTGGTCTGTTTAGGTAACCCACCTGCACTTGCTGCCACTAAGACAGGCCATTTCAGAAAGTCTTGAGAATGAATAATCAATGCTCCAAGCCGACCGGGTTCCCCTACCCCTCGCCAGGGATGCAGGGAGGCGAACCACGTGGCCATGTGGAACACCAAGCAAAACTCATCAGGTCTTACAGCAAGGTTCCCATGGCACACCTTCCAAAGGCACTGCTGCTTTTGTTCCACCTGAGCTTTTCTCGCCATCAGAACAGGACTGGGCTTCCCAGGCAGAGGATAACTCATTCCTACCCAGCTGCACACTCGGAGCCCCGGCTCTGGAGACCACAGAGGTCGAGGGCTTCCTGAGACACCTTTGGACCTCTCAGGGCTGAAATGCAAGATCAGTCATGCCAAATCATGACTAGTGCTGCCTCCCCTCCCCCCCATCAATGTAAGGGGCTCGTGCAAATGTTTGGCTTGAAAAATAAACTCTTATGATGCACTGATGGGTCTGTAAGGTCATTACTGGCTAAATAATATTGTCCTCCTTTATTTCCATTGTATAGCAATGGAACTAAGATATATTTTTATTCCTTTTCGTAAAATAATTGCTTCCTTAAAATGTTATCTTCTATAGCTTGCAACTGTCCTTGAGAAACTGATACAAGAAATCTATGCTATGCTCGAAAGTTCTGCCCACCAGAGGGAAACACAGAAAATGAGCATTTGAGTGCTTGAGGTCTGCGTGGGGTGGGGGTGGGGGGTTAATGTCTGCACCCAATTTCTCCATAATAAATGAGTAACAATTACTTAGAGACTGTTGCTGGTAAGCCTCAATTAGAAAATGATCAAGAAAGCAACCTAGACACCGTCAGTTACGGTAATGACTGTGCTCCGTGTTACTGAACATATTCTGGGACTGGAGGCGTTTATTTTAGCTGCATGTTTACTTGTCTGCCTCTTTCCCCAGACTGGGAGCTACTTGAGGGCGCAGCCTCCTCCTCTTCACCGCTGCCGCCTTCACCCTCCTACCTCACTCAGTGATCAGGACACGCTCCTTGAATTCAACAGTAATGAGCACATGAACAAATGACAATGCCATGTGAATTCCATTACAAACAGCAGGAAGTGAGGAGAGGGTCCAAGTGACTTTTTTTTAATTTTAAAGAAAAACTAACAATTTTGATCATCTCAAATTCTAAATATTAAATAGGTGTTTATCTCATTTAGTGTCTTTTAGCATTTCTATTATTAAATTCTTCCCCCATGGCACTGATGATAATTTTCCTCCAAAAGAGAGCCCGTTGTTTTGGTGAAAAAGAGGCCCTATTTTAAACTGGACCAACTGATTGCAAACACTGTTTCTTACGGTATTTCTCTTTGTAAAATATAATACATAATTGAGTATAAATTATTTAAGTCAGAAGAACAAACACAAATATTTTTAAAGAAGTTTTCCACTAAAAATATCACCTCTTGAGACAACATATGTCACTTACATAAGAGCCACTCAGGCACAGACAATATTGAAAAACAAGACATATTTCAGTAATTTTTACTGATGTTTTTATACATGTGCATGCGTGCGCGCACACACACACACACACTCCTGTCTCTCCGCTCCAGCCCCACACCAACACCTCCACCATGCTGCCTGCACGGCTTCTCGGGCTATAACACGACAGAACCTAACTTGCCTCTGACTTGCTTTGCTCTTTATAATAATATCCATCTTCAGTAGCATAAAGACACCTGTATCTCTTTCTTTATAAAGTGTGATCTGAGAAGCCACCAGGGCTGTGGGGGGAAATTCAAACATCTCACTGGAGTCTGTCCTTTTACAGACATAGCTAAAACACTCATTCACATTTTCCAGACTCTCCCATGTCTCAGACTTAAAAAAAAATACTGAAAATGGGGCAGTTTACATTCATAAGATGCATTTCAGTGGCAGCACATCTGTATTTTAGTTCCCTAGCACTGTCATGGAGAAGAGTCAATTCTACCATTAAAAAAAAATCAACTTTAAGTTTGAACCTGAGAGTACTGAATCCTGTTAGGAGAAACTTTATTTGCTTGAAACAGTCTTGCTTCCAGCCATGCGGTGGACAAAGTTAGGCAGAGAAACTCCTGTTGGTACATCACAACAAAAATTGCTGAATAAATGATTCAAAGAAAATCAGTCTTTCATGCAATACTGAACTGTCAGGGAAATGAGAGAACTCTCAGGAGGACAAGCCAGGCACAAGACACCAAGATTACAGTGAGACAAATATGCTCTGGACCCCTGTGGGCCACTGCCCAGCCTCAATATGCAGAACAGGGGTTCACGGGCCACAGGAGGTACACAGGCACCTGCGGTGGGGCCCTAGCTCCATCCCCCCTGCGCACCCTGAATGTACCACCGAGCGGGAGGCTGCAGGGCTGTGTCAGCAGTAATCTGACCTAGCTTCTCGACAGCCTTAAGACAATGGAGAGGCATCTTCATGTTACGGAGAAAAACACCAACATACAACTGAAAATTCCATGTCCAGTCTGGCCAAATTTGAAGAGTGAGGGTAAACCTAAAATTCCATGTGCAGTCTGACTAACTTCCAAGAATAAAGGTGAAACAAAGGACTTTTCAAATAAATAAGAACTGAGTATTTACTTCCAACGAGCTTTCACTTAAATTAGACTGTACTTAAAGAAATCAAATAATATCCACCCCCTAAATTCTGAAATGCAAGAAGAAATCATTCACTCCAAAAGTAAACACAGAGGTGTAGCTACAGAAACATTGATTATACGTGATAATAACAACACATGCTTAACTTGTGAAGTTAAAACATACAAAATAAAAATCCTCAGTAACTAATATGTACCATCAGGCGTGGGGGTAAAGGTAGTGATTGGACAATAAGGATGAAACCACTGAGTTAACTGCTAACAGTGACACAGCATTCCTATGCTAGTGTCTTCATCATTGCCCAGGCAAATAACTTTTCTGTTCATTACAGGAACTTCTGCCAGAGAACCATTAACTCCTTCAACTCAAAGCATAATTTCCTACCTAACACCATGGAACCCCATACCTGAAAACCCTTGCCTTGTTTCCAGCAACTCTACACCATTACATCCTAATTCTTACCTGACTCTTCAATTCATCAAGTCTCCATTTGAAACCCAACTTCGAATCCTCAAGAAAATCTGGCTCTGCTCCCCCGCCCCAGATGACAGCAAGGCTGCCCAGTCGTCTCTGTCACCACGGTGAGCAGTAAACTCAGCTTTGTCTTGTCGGCAGGACAGCAGGATGTACTGAGCTAGGGGTCAGCACTCATCCCACAGCAGTTCAGATGGCCTCAGGTGATTTTATATCTGGGGAAGGTAGGTAGACATGAACTTACCTTAGATGTTAAGTTCAATGTGCATTTCCAAACTACTTAAAAGCAGAAACTGGTGTACACTTTCTAAATTAGCAGAACAGAAAATGAGATAAGAAGAGAAACTAGATGAATGCAAGAAAAGAAACAGAGAACCAGAAAAATGAGTGGAAAGGGAATGGACAAAATAAATACCAGCGTTCAACCTAAAATATGCATGCTGATTTCTACAGTGGAGTACTACTCAGCCATAAAAAATAATGAAATAATGCCACTTGCAACAACATGGATGGACCTGGAGATTGTCATTCTAAGTGAAATAAGCCAAAAAGAGAAAGAAAAATACCATATGATATCACTTATAAGTGAAATCTAAAGACAAATGAACTTATTTGCAAAACAGAAACAGACTCTCAGACATAGAGAACAAACCTGTGGTTACCCAGGACGGGGAGAGGATAAACTGGGAGTTTGGGATTAGCAGATACTACTATATATAAAATAGATAAACAATAAGGTGCTACTGTATACCACAGGGAACTATATTCAATATCTTGTAGTAATGTATAATGAAAAAGAATATGAAAACAAATATATGTATGTTGATGTATGAGTGAAACATGCTGTACACCAGAAACTGACACATTGTAACTGACTATACTTCAATAAAAAGTAACAATAAAATAAAATATGCATACTAAGAATCAGTGGTCTAAAGTAAGTTCCTATAAAGATTTTTTTAACTGCATTTTTAATGTTACTCATGTTCTTTTCACAAGAGATGTCAAAGACACATAGGGACCCACGGAGTAACTTGAATACATGAGCTCGTACGCACGTGCGCACAAGGACACGAGAAGGTTGAAAGTAACCAGGGAAAGATTTCTGGGCAAATAACCACAATCACGTCCTGCAGCTACATGAGTTCTCAGGCACTATATACTTTGCAGTAAGAGCAAAACATTAATAAAGAGTAAACAAGGTCAGATCTCTGAGCTTACACGCACCAATCGGCACAACTTAAAAACATATAAAAACCAAAACTGACAGCCCTGCAAGGTGAAACTGACAAATACATGTATCTCCTATTAGGAAGCTTTAACACAATGCTCTCAGTAATTGCTATGTCAAGAAGAAAACAGAATCAGGAAAGAGACGGGTGTTGCCATTAGCACAGTTGCAAAAATGGACGTATTTGCACATACAGGCGGTGGTGCACCCCACAGTGGAAGGCCAGCACATTTGAAGCATTAAAAAATCTGAAGCAAACGAAGCCAAGTTTCAAATTTCAAATAATCACAAAGGGGTCATATTCTCTATCCCAAATACAATTAATTTAGGAATCTATATGTAAAAAATGCATTTTAAAAACCTTATATATCTAATGTAGAAAACAAGCAACATGCTGCTTCTAGATGATCTATGGTTTAAAAGAGGAAAACGATGGATATTGTTAAAATCCTCAAATGGCAGGAGGCGGGCTCTGCGCAGCCCGCGCAGCGGGCGCTCGGGCACCACGAGCGAGGCGGCCCGGCTGCGGCAGCACCGGCCCCTGCGGACGGCGGCTGGCCCGGAGGCCAAGGGCGGCAGGTGGGCAGAGGCGAACCGGGGTCAGTTTAGTCTCTGGCAGCCTCACTTCACCGGGAGGGAGCGGGCTCCCGCCGCGCGGGGCACCTGCCGCACCCCCCAACGCGGTCGTAGCATCACTGCCCCGCTCCCCGGCCCCTCCTGCCCCCGGGCCGCCGCCTGCACCTCGCCGGGCGCCCGCACTTCCCCGCGCGGCCTCCGCACTGGTCTTCTCGGCGCGGTTTTCAGGAAGAGAGGGGGACTGAAGGGACGGGGTTGGGCAGTTTCTGTGAGAACCCAGCCTTGCACATTCTCCTGACAGGGCTGGAGATGCGGAGGATGCTGTGGTCACTGGTGCCTGTAAAATCTCAGGGCTTTGTCTTTGGATGCATCTCCCAAGCTTCCCAAAATTTAACTATGCTTCTAGGTAAAGAATGAAGCATAAGCGTTTAAAATTCTCAAGGTTCTTATTTTAAGTTTGTGCCGAGTGTCATAACTTTGAATTGTTAGAAACAAGAGATCCCACAGAGTCCAAGCTCAGTGTGCGGAACTGACTTACCTGTTCACAGGAACACTGGGAGCACTTATTGCAATGACCGCGTGTGCGGTGCATCCTGGATGAGGGACGGTCTTTGGCAAGAAGGACTGAGTTGATTCGCTGATGCTAGTAAGAGGAACCCCTCTGAAGGAGAGTTCTAGCAGTGAGGGGGGTCTGGGCTCTAGAAAGGCAAGTCACAGAGGAGGTTCTCAGTCATGAGAGTCAGGGGCCAGTGGAAAGCACTCCTCTCATTTTTGGGGAACATAGTTGTCTGGGAAGAGAGACAACTATGTTTAATGTCTGTACATCACTGTTAATGAGTGAAGAGTTGAAAATTTAGCAGGTGTTCTTCGAGTCAACTTCTCAAGGGTTTTAGACTAATTAAAAATCTCTACTAGGTCATTTTCTTTTTTAAGTATGAAGCATCAGGGAGGCAGTGTGGAGAAGCAGCTGGGCTGTCATAATAAATGAAGTTGTCAGGAGCCAGGAATACTGAGTTTTCTTCTCCGCTCCTCCCAGGGTATGTGTTTTCACATTGCTCTTTGACCTTGTTTTAAATTTGTTTTCAGTGCTGAAACAGGGATGCCCACAGTCTAGGAGCCCAGTTTAAAGAAGTGTGACAGGTGAGCCAATGCAGGGTGCAGTCCCTTGGGAAGCCTGGGCCATGGTGTGTGACTCTCAGGTTCTAGGGATCCCCTTGGCACCTGGGGTTCTGGTCTCCTGTGGATTTGGGCCTAAAAGACTTTGTAATAGAGGAGGACAAATCTGACTCCGTATTAGATCTGTTCCTTTAGCTTTAACCACTGCGCCCTGTTTTCTAGGCTTAGTCTTGCTCGCTCTGCACCTTTTGTAAACAATGTTGCCTTTAGGCTGTCTGGTAAACAGGAGAGCCTTTTCTCAAGGCTCCGACCTTTAAGGATATCAACACTTCTGCACTTGCATAAAGATAACAAGTTGCAGAATAGAAAATAACCTTTGTTTTGTTGGCAGTTAACAGGGACACCATGACCTGACCCACATAGATGGCTGTAAGAAGGAAGAATTCCTACAGCAAGAAGTTTGCAACAACCAACCACACCCCCTCCCCTGTGTTTTTGTATCAAAGGAGCCTGTATTCTGACTAGAGCAGGATGGTTCTCCAAGACATTAGTATGCCGTTCTCTTGCTCTGCTGGCTTTCCAAATACACTCGCCATTCCTTGCCCCAACACCTCGTCTCCCAATTTATTGGCCTGTCATGCGGCAAGCAGAGTGAGTTTGGACTCGGTAACACTCCTGTGTTTGTTGCAGCATCAACAAAGCTGATGACAGCGGAGCCCGTTCTGCCCTGAAAGGGGCAGCAGTTAATTCTGATGGGATTAGACACATTTTCCAGATACGAATTTGCCCACAGGACCTCAGCCAGCATCTCTAAACAATGTTGAAACCACCAATACAGGGTCACACATGATATCACCTCAGACCAAGGGACCCACTTTATGGCAAAAAGAGGAGCAGGAGTGGGCAACATGGCCAGGGGACCCACTGGGTCTGATCACATGATCTGGCACCAAGCAAGTGTGAGGCCCACACTGCCACAAAGTGTCAGCCCGGGACAAGATGCCCTCACCCAGGAAGCTATCTGAATTCACATCAGTCACGTCACATGTATGTAGCTCTCCATCACCGACAAAACTCAGGGCAGAGGAGCAAAAAGGTGAAAGGAGGCCCTACTCTGTCCAAGCGACCCACGTGGGGAACTGGTGCTCCCCGTCCCTGCAACCAGGGCCTCTCACCCTGGTTCACAAAGGTGAGAGAACACTTCTACCAGGGGACATGGCGAGTCTGTGACACTAAAAGCTCCAGCTGCTGCCCGAGCCCTCTGGGATCAGCAGGTCAGCACCTGGACAGGGACGACTGACCGCGAGGGCCAGGAGGAGGGAGACTCGGTGTCAGCAGTGAGGGCAGGGAAGGGTGCGGTCCCGGGTTCTGCTTGGCCTTCTCTTGCTGCCCCCTGGGCCTCTGTTGGTGGCGTGGAAAAGTACAGCAGGCAAGACCCAAGAAGGGGATGCTGACCTCTCCGGGATGAAGGTCAGGCTCATACCTCCAGGCAAGCCACTGAGACCAGCGGAGGCGCCAAATGGGAGTGAGGGGAACCTACAAAGGACAGAACAGGAGGGGATGATGAGTCCTTAAAGACCCTTCTAAGTTTATCCCAGGAAGTGAGGCCCCCCGAGCGCTGGAGTTGTTGCTCCCAGCACATACCTGAGCAGCAGATCTGAAGTGGCATCTCCCAGACCCACCCCAGGGTCCTGGGGCGCATCCCTCAGCTGCAGGTAGCACAGGTACCAGGAAGCAGCTCTCAGAGGCCAGTCAGAAGGATCGCCTTGTCTGAGGATAGCTGCTCCACCCAGGGTCCTGCTTCCTTCTGGACCAACCCCACCTCCAGCTATGGATGGATGTAGGGGGTCCTGAGGCTCTGCTCTCCTGCCCCAACTTAGGACCATTCTGGAGCGCCCTTCCCGCACTGCTGCAGATCAGATGCTGATCCTGGGACCCACTGCAACACATGGGAGGCAAGACGGCCCAAGCCTCCCAACAGCCACTCCCAGCTCAGTTCCGCCAGAGATGACTCGTTCCTACAGTCCAGTTGCCTAATTCCATTCAGAAAAGGGGGGCGGGGGGATCTAAACTTGACATTGCTTGGCTTTTTCACTCCTTATTTCATGGCAGGAAGTTATATAGCCAAAGGTTTGTAAGAACCATCTTCCCAATATCCCAGCTCCTTCCAGAGGGTATTAGAGACCAGAGCCCGAGGTCAGATCAATGTAACAACATTGATGGGGAACACACAGCTGCTGCCTTGGAGCCCCCTTTTGTGAGAGAGAAGAAACATCGGTGTGAGTTCACTCTAGTTCTGAGAATGAGATGTCACATAGGTCCTGTTGTGGAAAATTCATCAGGAAACTAGTTTTCTTGTTTATTTGGTGGGGGTAGGAGTGATGGTAATTAGGTTTGTCCATTTATTTTTAATGGTGGGACTGCGGATTGAACCCAGCACCTCATGCATACTAAGTACATGCTCTGCCACTGAGCTATACCTTCCCCCTTTGGAAACTAGTAAGAAATACAAAGGGCCAAGAATAGCCAAGACAATGTTTACAGAAGAAAAGTAAGAAACAGCTTTTTCTACTACATAGCAACCTCTTTTTAAAGGTGCAGTAGTAATTAAGGCAGCGCAGTTCCGATGTGAGAAGAAACAAACGGGACAATGAATGGAAGAACCGTAGACTCATATATACATGGAGACAATTTACAGCAGAGGGGATGCTTCAGAGAAGTGGGGAAAGGATGGCCCTGTAAATAAATGATGCCAGGGCCACTGAATACAGATCACTTAAAAAAGAAATGAAAACAAATGTGACCTCATACTATACACAAAAATCAACTGGTGAGAGGGAAGCAGTTGTGGTTATAAAGAAGGCAACATCAAGGATCTGACTGTGATGGTGGACGCGCAGAACTACATAGGTGAGAAAATTGTGTAGACCTTAATTCACACACACACACACACACACACACACACACACAAATAAGTGCAAATAAAACTAGGGGAGAAATCCCATATCTATGTCCAGGTTGTGATGGTTTACTACAGTTCCTCAAAATGGCACCAGGATGTGAAACTAAGAAAAGTGTACAAAGAATCTTTCTGGATTATTTCTTTTTATTATTTTTTAAAATTTATTATTTTACTTGGGGGGGAGGTACTTGGATTTTTCTTTCTTTCCTTATTTTTAATGGAGTTACTGGGGATTGAATCCAGGACCTCATGCTTGCTAGACACACGCTCTTCCACGGAGCTATCCCCTCCCTCTCTGGACTATTTCTTAAAACTACATGGGAATCTGCAATTAACACAATAAAATCTTTTATTAAATTCCAGGTACAGTAAGACCTCGGAAATACTGCGAGTTCAGTTCCAGACCAGGCGATAAAGCAAATATTGCAACAAAGTGAGTCACACAAAGCTTTGGTTTCCCAGTGCGTGTAAAAGCGTTGCTGATACTTCATCGTAGTCGCTAGACGTGCAAGAGCACTGTCTAAAAAAACAACATACACTCTTCAATTTAACAATATTTTCTGGTGGGAGGAAGGTATAGCTCAGTGGTAGAGCACGTGCTTAGCATGCACGGGTCCTGGGTTCCATCCCCAGTCCCTCCAGAAATAAATAAATAAACAAACAAACAAACCTAATCCTGTAATAGAGGAGAACAGATCTGACTATACTGGATCTCTTCCTTTAGTTATAACCCTGTGCCCTGTTTTCCAGGCTCAGTCTTGCCAGCTCTGCACCTTTTGTTAAACAATGTTGCCTTTAGCCTAAAATAGACAGGAGAGCCTGTTCTCAGGACTCTGACCTTTAAGGATGCACTTCTGCACTTATGTAGAGATGGCAAGTTGCAAATAGAGAATAACCTTTGTTTTCTTGGAGATTTTCAGGGACACCATGGCCTGACCCACATGGACGGCTACAAGAACAAAGAATTTCTACAGCAAGAAGTTTGCAACAATGAACTACACCCCCCCCCCGTTTTGTTTTGTTTTGTTTTTTTGTGTGTGTGTATAAAGAGAGCCTGTATTTTAACTAGAGTAGGATGGTTCTCCAAGACAGTAGTCTTCTATTCTCTCTGTCTGCCGGCTTTCCAAATAAAGTCTCTATTCCTTGCCCCAACACCCTGTCTCCCGATTTATTGGCCTGTCATGCGGCGAGCAGAACGATTTTGGACTCAGTAACAATCCCCTTCCCCCCAAAAAACACCCAAAAATAAATAAAAATACTTTCTTGCTAAAAACTGCTGACCATCACCGGACAAGGCAGGGTTGCCAGAAACCTTCAATTGGTAAAGTAACACAGTATCTTCGTAGTGCAATAAAGCAAAGAACAATAAAACAACATATGCCGGTAAATTATATATTAAATGCAAAAGGCAAAACTATGTGCATGTGCCCTGGGAGACTCACAGTCTGAGCTGTGTCCCTCCCCAAAGTTCCTTTGTTGAAGCCCCATCCCCAGTGTGGCGGTACCTGGAGACAGGGCCAAATGGAGGTTAAGTGAAGTCCTCAGGATGGAGCCCTAATCTGATAGGACTGGTGTCCTTATTAGAAGAGACACCAGAACCTCTCCCTCTCCTGCCCCTCCATCCCTCCTCCTCAGCTCATCCAACGCCATTTGGACCCAGCGAGAAGGCAGCCATCTGCAGACCGAGGACAGAAGTCACTCCAGAAACCACCCATAGTGGCACCTTTGAACTTGAAATTCTAATCTCCAGAACCATGAGAAAATAAATGTGTTGTTTAACACTGTGGTGTTGTCATCGTAGCCTGAGCTGATAAATACAGAAGCATACACAAGACTGTTAGTGTCATATTCGTTACACTAGCCCAAAACTGGAGACAACCCCAAAGCCCATCCGTATCAGGACAGATACATGATTTGTGATATAAATATATATACAAATATAAATACAGTGAAAGACTATACGACAAGGGACACAAGACTGTGAACCAACTATACTTCAATTAAAAATAAAAAATAAAAAAGACTATACAACAAGGAGATGAATGGAACACAACTACAGGTTACAAATGGATAAATCTCATAAGTCATGCTGAATAAATAATGCTGGACACAACGTCATCCAATATGTATTTTTCTACTTTTTCAGAAATAAGTTAAAACTTACACATAATGTCTAGGAGCGGATCCTTAGATGATAAAACTACAAACAAAAACAAGGAAGTGATTACTATTAGCATTTCTCTAATTGGTTTTAATGAAATGGTTACAATCTATTTTGTATTCACTATAATGATAAAGGGGCACGTGGCATGGGACCCTGGACTCCAGTCCCAACTGCCTGTGTGACCATGAGCAAGTTGCTTAGTTTCTCCATGTCTGAATTTCAAGGCCATAATCAGAGGACCTATATCATGGGGCTGTTTTGAATATTGATAATATCACATATCTAAAGCTGAACAGGACCTGGTACTTAAGCTCTGAGATGTTAGCAAATGTTATTTTTAAAATGTTATAGCTACTTTTAGCATTGAAGAGAATCTATCAGATTTGTGATTTCATTAAATTTTACAAGTTCCATTCAATATATACACTCATTTAAAAATTGGAGCAAACACATTTGTAAAAGTGTAAGTTTTGGTTTATTAGTTATGAAAGTAGTATACAGTTTTTAATGTTTCTTTCTTAGAGAAATGTTGATTAATAGCCATAGATTGAGTAATCAGAGGTCAAAGAAGATGTAAATACGAGTATTCTTTGTAGTTTGGTGCAGCCATTATGAAAAGCAGCATGGAGATTCCTCAAAAAACTAATAATAGACTTACCATATGATCAAGCAATCCCACTCCTGGGCATACATCCAGAAGAAACTCTAATTCAAAGAGATACATGCACCCCAATGTTCATAGCAGCACTATTTACAATAGCCAAGACTTTAAAGCAATCTAAATGTCCATCAACAGATGACTGGATAAAGAAATTGTGGTCTATATATACAATGGAATACTATTCAGCCATAAAAAGAATGAAATAATGCCATTTGCAGCAACACGGATAGACCTGGAGATCATCATTCTAAGTGAAGTCAGACAGAGAAAGAAAAACGCCGTATGATATCACTTATATGTATAATCTAAAAAAAAAAAGACATAACGGAACTTATTTACAAAACAGAAAGGCTCATAGACAGAGGAAACAAGCTTATGGTTACTGGGGGGAAAGGGGGTGGGAAGGGATAAATTGGGAGTTTAAGATTTACAGATACCAACTACTCTATATAAAATAAATAAGCAAAGGTCCTACTGCATAGCACAGGGAACCATTTCTAATATCTTGCAGTAACCTATAATGAAAAAGAATATGAAAGGAATGTATGTATACGTATGACTGAAACATTATGCTGTACACCAGAAACTGACACAGCATTGTAAACTGACTATACTTCAATTTAAAAAAAAGATAAGTTTTTCTCCTCAGGCAAAAGGAATCTCTCCACAAGGCTTCCAGTCCTGCCCTGTGAGCCTCCTGTTACATATGCTCCCCCTTCCAGAAGCTGCTCCCTCCTCCAGGGCCCTGGGTTTGCTTTCCTCCTGCTTTCACAGGGCTTGAGGGCCGCTATCATCCCCACCTGCCTCTAGGTTGTTAGCCTCTCCCTCCCCCAGCATCACACCTGGCCCACCATCCCATCCTATTCTACTGAGGGAAATAAAAGCATTGTTGACTCAATGCCCTCTCCATCACCAGCTATTTCTCTGTTCCCCACCTCTACAAAAATACAAAAATTCTGCTTATCAAGCACATTCACCAGATATATTCCACACGTGTTTCCATTTAAGTTCTTCAATTCCCTTCAAACTGGCTTCAAAGAGCTCATAGCTGCAGCTGAATTGTTCCTGAAAAGCTAGCAGAGAGCCGGAGTACCCCAACCGAGGAACAGCTGTTGGCCTTCACCTGCCTGGACTGCTGGGCTGTACCCCGTAACAGGCATCTTGCTCCCTGAAGCTCCCTGCTCTTTCCGGTGGGGACCCAGGCAGGAAAGGTGAGCTTGATTCCAGAGCCAAGGTATTGCGGACTCCTCCAGAGATTCCATCACCCCCTTCCCTAACACTCTGAGGAGCTGAAAACACTTTTTGAAACTTTTTTTTTTTTGCCTTTTCCCATTATAACCTGGAAAGAACACTGATCAACACAAACCAATGGGTCTTTCTCTCTCTTGCCTTCTGAGACCACCTGCACTCTCTATGGAGTGTGTATCTCTCTAAATAAATTTGCTTTCACTTTAAAAGAAACAAAAAAGACAAAACCAATAAAGATAATTTATTATAAAACCACTGAAACTTTCCTTAAAAGCTCAAGCTTGCAATAACTTGAAGGTGACAGAATTAAGGATGGTGGTCTCCACACCCATCGTCATCTGCATCTTTCATAGCGCCTTAGCCTCCTGGCCTCTATCCCCCAGCAATGCCGTCCCTGTGGTGAGGTCCGCCATGAGCCGACTTCTGGATAAGGATAAGGGATTCAGGACCGGTCCCAGCCTTAAACCGAGCGTCCGGAGGCCCGCGCAGAATTTAGCAGCCGTCTGGTCCGAGCTCTGGCTAAAAAGAAAGCAGCTGGTTGGGTGCAGGCTTTGAGGAGACGACCCTAGAGCGATGGTTTTCAAACTCTGGTGTGTAACAGAATTAGCTGCAGGGCGTGTTAAAACACAAATTACTTGGTCCCATCCCCAGTTTCAGATTCCGTGGGTCAGGGTGGGCACCCGAGTTTGCAGTTCTAACAAGCTCCCAGGTGATGCTGATCCTGCTGGTCCTGGGACTACGCTTGGAAATCCGCTGTCCTAGTTATCTAAGTGGTAGGGCAGGCCCACAAGAGACTCTGCGGAGGACATCCCCTAAAAGTGCTGCTCCGACATCCCTCCAGGACCCTCGCCCAGAGTGCACAGATGTGCTAGATTTTCACCTTTGGGTCCTGCCCCTGTCTCCTTCCCAAACTCTTCTCGCTCTCCCGGCTCGGGAGCTGGGACACACACCCAGGGATTTTTAAGACTTGGTGGCTGTTTTCGAAACTGTCCCAGGCCCTGAGACTAAGGAACTGGAATGAGCCGCAAAGATGCGGCAAGCAAGTCCACCTTCCCGGGCTCCTGGGCGGAGGAAGCATTCCCTGCTGGGACCCCTGGAACTCCTACCTCGGTTTTCGCGGATCCGAAGCTGGAAAGACATCGCCACGATGAGGAGCATCGTAAGATGCTGGTAGAAGGGCGGCCCAATAATGAAGATCAGGACTCCGCATCCTGGGACCGCGCTCACCACGAGTAAGACCCCGAACCACCGGTGGAGAGCCGTCATCAGTTCGCCGTCCGGGCCTGGGGAGAGGAGGAGAGGGGTGCTGAGCCTCGGGCCCCAGGGTCACGAAGGGAAGGGGCCCTCGGGGTCGGAGTCCGCCCAGACTGGCCCACGGAGAGTCCAGGATTCCAGGAAACTTCGGGGGCACTGACAGAGCCCCACCCGTGAGAAGTAACGTGGGCGGCATCGGACCGGATGCCACCGGCGGACATCCAAGGGCGCGGGCTCCGGGCTCACTCACCGAACAACACGGGAAGCATCCACAGCTCCACGTAAAGGATCTCTGGGTTGTAACTGTCGTCTGGAATCTGCCTCAGACTTAGGGCACGACGAAGCCCCGGGCGCCGGTGGGGCACCGGGAGCAGCATCTGCCAGGGCGCAGGAGGGAGGGAGGGAGCTGGGGAGGGCGGCTGCTCACGGCTCCGGCTCCGGCCCCGCCCCTTCCGCGCGCCCAGACCCGCATCCCGCCGCAGCCGCCGCGTCCCTCCGCCCCGCCGCCCCTCCGAACCAGCGGTTCCGGAACAGGGTTGCTGTCCGCCACCGACTCCGCCGTCTGAGGGCCCTGGAACACCCGTAAGCCCGCTAGGCTGAGTTTGCGAGGGTCTCTGGCCGGCTGCATAGCCATGTGCGCTGGGGCAGATCCGATGGCTCCTCGGGTGCCAAGCGGAGAGAATTTGGGAAGGGGGTCAGGGGAGGAAGCCGGGCGGCTGAAGAATGGAACCCACGCGGCCTCGGAGGACTCCACCGTCCTCGAAGCCTCCATGTCTTCTAGAAGGCCCTTCTCTCCAGGCTGAGGTCTCCCGCAGCCACAGCTGTAGGAACCACACCTGCCCACCTTGGGGGAACCTGCAGCCCGCGGAGCCGCGCTCACTGAGTGCCTGCACCCACCATTCAAGACCTCTTTCCAGAAAACGGAAGCTCCAACACCTGAAACAACTTGTTTGGAGAGAGGAAATTTGCATGTGATGAAAATGGTCCTTGACCTCTTTGATCTTCCTCCCCAAAACATATAATCCCACTCTAATCTTGGCGAAAACCTTACACGACTTCCAGGAGGGGCAGCCTGTGTGCCTCAAAACTGTCAAGGTGATCAAAACCTATGCAAGTCTGGGAAAACGTGACAACCAAGAGGAGCCTAAGGAGGTGGTGAGATGACAGGCAATGTGGGGTCCTGCAACACAAAAGGGATAATTGGTTAAAAATAATAATAATAATTAAGGAAATGGGAATAAGTAGGGACTGTTTCATAGTAATGTGTCACTATTGTTGATTTTAACGATGATTAACAGTGTGTATAATACACTCTATAGAGGACTGTTAATGACAGGGAAAACTGAAAAGATACAGTGTGGAACTCTACTATTGGCTCCTTTTTTCTATAAATCTAACACTACTGTAAAAAGTTAAGATCTAGTAGTAAAATTAAATACAGCTGACCCTTGAACAACACGGGTTTGGACTGCACAGGTCCCCTTGTGCGTGGATATTTTCAGTAGTAAGTAGGCTTGGGAGTTGGCTGACTCCACAAATGCTGAGTGGCAGGTGGGGAGGAACCCGGTATACGGAGGGGTGACTGTAAGTTATCAGTGGATTTTCCACTGTGTAGTGGGTCGGTTCTCCTAATCCTGGTGATGTTCAAGGGTCAACGGTGAGCAGGAAATATTTACAAATGAAATGGTACATCTAGACTTTACCTCTAAACAATCTCAATGTAGGTAATATAATACAAACAAGATTACTGATTATTTTGAAGCTGAACAATAGACTGGGTTCATTACACTATTTCTCTACCTCCTTTTGGTCTGTTTTTCTTAATAGAAAGTTTAATAGAAAGGAATGAGTTAAATCTATATGCCCAGATATGGGAAAGGAAAAAAGAAGTCTGAGAGTATGTTACGAAGATTAGTTAGAAAGGGGAATATTATTTGTCATGTTATCCTTCCATACTGTGTATATTTGTATGTGCATATTTAAAATGCAACATTAATTGAATAACTTCCGACAAAGGAAGTCTATTCAAACGACAATGACATTTTTAGTCAATCCTCCAATCTCAAGGTATCTTTTTTTAATCCCTTAAACAGAGTAACAGGCTTCTGTGTAATAGGCAGACCATAAATCCTGTGAGTCTCCCGCCTTCTGTTTTAGCAGCGCGGTTGGTTTACCCAGCACATGACGGGAACAGTGTGGAATGCACACCCACTGCATTAAAAAGAAAAATCACCTCTTGTTTCAGGAAAAGTTTTGTTTTAAATAAAATACATCCTTTATAGATGCAAAGGGAAAGTAAATCTTCCCACCTGCCAGTCTCCTAAAATGTGATCCATGAAGGTGATAATGAAATGTGGGGAAATATTTAATTTATTTCTATTTTTTAAAATATTTTTAACAGAGGTACTGGGGATTGAACCCAGAACCTCATGCATGCTAAGCACGTGCTCTACCACAGAGCTGTACCTTCTCCCATCTGGGGAGATATTTTAATAAATGAAAAAGTCCACCAAAGAGGGACATTTACAGAGACTAAAGCTGCCCAGGAGGATGAAAGTACCAGGGAGGTAGGGGTGTTTTTGTTGTTGTTGGTAGTTGACGTTGTTCTTTTTGCTTTGCTTTTGTCTCGTAGCAGACCACCGTCCACAGTGGCTGTTGCCCTTCTGTGGAGCCAAGGTTTTAAGCAGCTGTTGTACCGGGAAGCCCTTGAACTAGCCGGAGTCCATTCCCCAGGTGACAATTCTTCCTATATACAAGAAAAAGGGTTTGATAAACACAACTAGAAGAGCGGGACATTAAGTGTGGGGCCGTGCGCTCCCTTCTAAAAGAGAATGTACTCAGCTTGCATCCCACAGGGCAGAGGGCAGAGGGATGAGGAAATGACATGTCCTTCAGAATCTTTAACTTGCTCAGGGGGAGGGTATAGCTCAGCGGTAGAGCACATGCTTAACATGTATGAGGTCCTGGGTTCGATCCCCTGTACCTCCATTAAATAAATAAATAAGTACACTTAATTACCTCCGCCCCAAAAATTTCTTTTTAATCTTTCACTTGCTCTATTCGTGATCCTGTTGACCACTTTGTAATGTTCTGTTTGTTTTGGTTTGGTTTTTGGTACGGGAAGGTAATTAGGTTACTTATTCATTCATTTATTTATTATGTTTTTTAATGGCAGTACTGGGGATTGAACCCAGGATCTCAGCATGCTAAGCATGCGCTCTACCACTTGAATTATACCCTCCACTTTTCTACTTTGTGATGTTTTTATTAGCACGTAAAGAAAAGCAGCACATCAGTGCCCTGAACAAGAGATAAACTGTTCTTTGAATGTAATCCCTTTCTCAGGAATGAGATGAGAAGCAGTTTCCTCACCCCCCAGGGATCTGTAACCAGGCTATGTCCGTGGGCTTGGCCATCAACCAGCCTCTCTTCTCAATCTACTGCTAGAAAGAAGAGACAGGGCTGCGACTTTCTAAATTTTCAGACAATTCAAGTCAATAAAGAGGGGAGGGTATAGCTCGGTGGTAGAGTGTCTGCTTAGCATGCACAAGGTCCTGGATTCAGTCCCTAGTACTGCCATTAAAAATGAATAAATAATCCCACTCCTGGGCATATATCCAGAGAAAACTCTAATTTGAAAAGACACATGCACCCCAATGTTCACAGCAGCACTATTTACAATAGCCAAAACATATAAACAACCTTAAATATCTATTAACACATAAATGGATAAAGAAGTGGTATACATATATAGTGGAATACTACTCAGCCATAAAAAAGTAAATAAAATAATGCCATTTACAGCAACATGGAGGGACCTGAAGATCATCATTCTAAGTGAAGTAAGTCAGAAAGAAAAAGAAAATCCCATATGATATCACTTGTATGTGGAATCAAAAAAAAAAAAGACACAAATGAACTTATTTACAAAACAGACAGACTCACAGACAGAGAGAATGAACTTTTGGTTACCTAGGGGGAAAAGGGGTGGGAAGGGATAAACTGGGAGTTCGAGATTTATAGATACTGCTACTATATATAAAATAGATAAACAACAAGGTCCTACTGTAGAGCACAGGGAACTATATTCAGTAGCTTGTAATAACCTATAATCAAAAAGAATCTGAAAAAAATATATGTATGTATATGTATGACTGAAACATGCTGTACACCAGAAACTGACGCATTATAAACTGACTATACTTCAATAAAATAGAATGCAAAACAATAGAAAAGTAAATAAGCAAACAAAATTACTCCCCCCTACCAAATAAAACCTCACTAGTAGGGGGCTGTGAAACCAATGAGTAATATCTGATTATTACCAAATATTCTGAGTGTCAAATAAAAGGATTTCATCAAAAATGGTTTTGAACAACATGTCAATAAAGTTCTCAATCTTAGACTCACAGCTATTTTAAAAGACAAATCAATCAGTTTAGGACCTGGTAAAGAAAAGGAGGTGTTCTTGACCTCTGGCTACAAAGTCCCCTAAACCATCTTGGACAACTGAGGGAAGGAGCTGCCTGCACCCAGAACCACCCCCACCCCCACCCCAGGCTCTGAGCACAGCTGTGAGATTCCTCTCAAATAATGGTAGTTGTTTTTATATATATATATATGTATATATTTATTTTTTATTGAAGTCTACTCAGTTTACAATGTTGTGTCAGTTTCTGGTGTCCAGCACAATACTTCAGTCATATAGGAACATACATATATTCGTTTTCATATTCTTTTTCACCATAAGTTACTACAAGATACTGAATATAGTTCCCTGTGCTATACAGTATGAACTTGTTATCTATTTTATATATAGTAGTTAGTATCTGCAAATCTCAAACTCCCATTTATCCCTTCCCTCCCTCTTCCTACCCCCACCCCCATAACCAGAAGTTTGTTTTCTGTGTCTGTGAGTCTGTTCCTGTTTTGTAGATAAGTTTCTTTGTCTTTTTTTTAGGTTTCACATATAAGCGATACCATATGGTATTTTTCTTTCTCTGGCTTACTTCACTTAGAATGACATTCTCCAGGTCCATCCATGTTGCTGAAAATGGCATTATTTTGTAATGGTAGTTATGCTGAAACATGATCAGTAGGTGAACTTGGAAGTTCTCTTCTTTCATTTTTCCCCTTTACCCACTTGGTCATCTGTAGGGAATGTTTTTGTTTGTTTGTTTTAATTTAAAAAAAAATTTTTTTATGTGGGGAATGTTAAGATGAAGACTGCTTTGGAAAAGTGTCCCCAGAATTATAAGACAAAGGCCACTGTACCTCTTAATTGTGACACCCAGGAATAGGGTGCACAGGAAGCTGTAGAAATAAGATTCTAGCTCCGTCTAGTAGACAAAAATACGTTTACCTCCTGAAATTAGAAACTTGCCAAACTTTAGAAAGATGTGAGCATTCCGAACAGAAGGTGGGGAAGGAGGTATCTGTCCATTTGTTGGGTTAAAAAGGCACTGGGAGACACATGGTAAGTGCTGGAGAGGGTGTGGAGAACAGGGAACCCTCCTGCACGGCTGGTGGAAATGCAGTGTGGTGCAGCCACTGTGGAAAATAGTATGGAGGTTCCTTAAAAAACTAATAGACTTACCATATGATGCAGCAATTCCACGCCTGTGCATATAACAGGAGGAAACTCTAATTTGAAAAGATACATGCACCCCAGTGTCCATAGAAGCACTATTTACAGTAGCCAAGAGCTGTAAGTAACCTAAATGCTCATTGACAGATGACTGGATAAAGAAGAAATGGTATATATATACACGATGGAATACTACTCAGCCATAAAAAGTAATAAAATAATGCCATTTGCAGCAATGTGGGTGGACCTAGAGATTATCATAGTAAGTGAAGTCAGTTAGAGAAAGACAAATCCCTTATGATATCACTTATATGTAGAAAAAAATGACACAAATGAGCTTATTTATAAAACAGAAACAGACTCACAGACATAGGAAACAAAATTAAGGTTACCAGGGGAAAGAGGGGGACATAGACTGGGAGTTTGAGATTATCAGATGTTAACTACTGCATGTAAAATAGATATTATATAAACGACTGTATGTAAAACAACAAGGTCCTACTGTACAGCACAGGGAGCTACATTAAACAGCTTATAAGAGCCTATAATGAAAAAGGATATGAAAAGGGATGTGTATATTCATATGTGTATGTGTAACTGAATCACTGTGCCGTCCACCAGAAATTAATATGACATTGTAAATCAACTATACTTCAATTTTTTAAAAAAGGGGTAGTGGGCAGAATAAGATAATCAAATGTTCAGTCTTTGGCAATGCCTGTGTTTTTTAGCTGTGCTCTTAAAGGAGACCAAGAAGAATTGATTTTCTATTGTATAATTAGTCCCTAACAAAATGTAAAGAGAGATTTGGCTATTTATAACACATACAAGTATATTTACAGAAATAGTCTTTCCCAGTCTTGCAGAGAGGAGGGTCTGGGATGGCAGAGAAGTCTCAAAGCCAGAGCTGCCAGGTAAAATACAGGATGCCCAGTTTGTTTGAATTTCATTTTATTTTATATTATTTTATTTTATTTTATTTTATTTTATTTTATTGAGTTATAGTCAGTTTACAATGTTGTATCAATTTCCAGTGTAGAGCACAATTTTTCAGTTATACATGAACATACATGTGCTCATTGTTGCGTACTCTTTCACCATGCCACCACAAGATCTTGCATACATTTCCCTGTGCTGTACAGTATAGTCTTGTTTATCTATTCTATATATACCTGTCAGTATCTACAAATTTCAAACTCCCAGTCTGTCCCTTCCTAGCCCCCTCCCCACTGGCAACCACAAGTTTATATTCTATGTCTATGAGTCTGTTTCTGTTTTACATTTAAGTTCGTTTGTCTTTTTTTTTTTTTTTAGATTCCACATATGAGCGATACCCATATTGCTTGAATTTTAGATAACTAATTTTCTGTATAAGTATCTCAAATACCTAAAACTTGAGGATTTCTTTTCAACAAATGAGTGGTTGCCAAAGGCAGGGGTGAGGGTCATTAAAAGGTACAAAGTTGCAGTTATAAAATAAATAAGTCCTGCAGATGTAATGTACAGTATGGTGGTTATAGTTATTGTAATAATACTAAACTGGATATTTGGAAGTTGCGAAGAGAATATAACTTCAAAGTTCTCATCACAAGAAAAAAAAATTGTGTAACCATGTGTAGTGGTGGATGTTAACTAGACAACTAGACTTATTGTGGTGATCATTTCACAAAATATACAAATATCAAATCACTATTTTGTACACCTAAAACTAATATAATGTTATATGTCAATTACATCTCAATTTCAAAAAAACTTAGAAAGTGACATTACAAAGTTATCAAATGGATGACAGATTTGAAGAAGATACTTGAAAACCAAAGCACCAAGGTACTGAGATGTAGCCCAGGTAAGGAATTCTTGCAAATAAGCAAAAATCAGATGAGGATTCCCAACAGAAAAATTGACAAAGAACATGAGTAGGCAGTTCACAGAAAAGGAAAATAAGTTACAAGTATATGAGATGTTCTACCTATTGAGAAACATGTTAAAGCAATAAGATACAGAAATACAAAGTCAGAGGACTGACACTACCCAACTTCAAGACTTACTACAAAATGACAGTCATCAAGATGGTGTGGTATTGGCCACAGAACAGATAAATAGATCAACGAAACAAGGGATCCAGAAACAGACCCACTCTAATAAGGTCAATTGATCTTTGACAAAGAGAGCAAAGGCAACTCAATGGAGGAAAGACAGTCTTTTCAACAAACATTGCTGTAAGCTATAGCGAAAAAGAATATTGAAAGGAATATATGTACATATATGTATGACTGAAACATGATGCTGTGCACCAGAAATTGACACATTGTTAACTGACTATACTTCAATGAAAAAGAATGCAAAGTTTTTAAAAAGCAAATGCTTTAGAAGTTAAAAAGAAAAAGAAAAAAAGAATATTTACTTGTTTTAAAATCAGACATCTTTGTTGACTTTTATAAAATGCTTTTTACAGTATCTAAGATGATAATATGTTAAATTATATTAGAAGATCTGTTTTTATTGGTCTATCTTTGCATCTCTAGAATATTTACTGTGTCACAGAAAAACAAACAAACAGCACAGGAACACTTGGATAACCACATACAAAAAAAAAAAGGAAAGAATCAAAAGAATCTAGACACAGACCTCACGTCCTTCACAAAACTAACTCAAAATGAATCAAAAAGCTAAGTATAAAATGCAAAACTTCAAAATTTCGACATTGTAGAATAGATAAACAAGATTATACTCTATAGCACAGGGAAATATATACAAGATCTTAAGATAGCCCACGGAGAAAAAATGTGACAATGTATATATATATGTTCATGTAAAACTGAAAAATTGTGCTCTACACTGGAATTTGATACAACATTGTAAAATGATTATAAATCAATAAAAAATGTTAAAAAAAAAATGCAAAACTATAAAACTCCTAGAAGATAACATAGGAGGAAATTCAGATGACCTTGGTTTTGGTGATGACTTCTTTACTAAGGTATAATTGACATACAACATCAGTTTCAGGTGTACAACATAATGATTTAATATTTGTATACATTACAAAATGACCACCACATTAAGTCTGGTTAACATCTGTTATCACACATACCTACAAAATTTTTTCTGTTTTTTTTTTTTTTTTTCCTGTGATAGGGACTTTGAAGATCTACTTTCTTAGGAAACTTCAGATCTGCTATGCAGTATTATTAACTCTAGTCACCATGCAGCACATTGCATCCCAAGGACTTACCTTAGAGCTGTGAGTTTGTACCTTTTGACCATCTTCACCCATTCCACCCGCACCCCCAAATCTCCAGGCAACCACCAATCATTTCTTAGGTATCTATCCACTTGGATTTTTTGTTTTGTTTTTTTTTTGAAAAGTCCACATATAAGTGAGATCAGATGGTATTTGTCTTTCTGTAACTTATTTCACTTAACATAATGCCCTCAAGTTCCATCTGTGTTGTCACAAATGCAGGATTCCATTCTGTCTTATGTCTGGATAATATTCCATTACTTTTTAGATGCAATACCAATGATACAATCCACGAAAGACATAGCTGATAAGCTGGACTTCCTTAAAATTTAAAATTTCTGCTCTGTGAAAGACATTGTCAAGAAAATGATAAGAAAAGCTACAGACTAGAAGAAAATATTTTCAAAAGACATATCTGATAAAGGGCCATGATCCAAAATATACAAAAAACTTAAAATTCAACAAGAAAATAACCAATTTAAAAATGGAGAAATGATCTGAACAGACATCTCACTAAAAAAGACATAAAGATGGCAAATAAGCATACAAAAATATGCTCCACATCCTATGTCATTAGGGAAATGCAAATTAAAACAACAGTGAAATACCACTTCACACCTGTTAGAATGGCCAGAAACCCAAGCTGCTGGCGACACTGAATGCTGGAGAGGGTGTGGAGCAGCAGGAACTCCTGCATTGCTGACGGGAATGCAAAGTGGTCCATTCACTTTGGAAGACGGCTTGACAGATGTTTACAGAACTAAACATACTCCTGCCCCACAATTTAACAGTTTCACTCCTTGGTATTTTACCCAAAGGAGTTGAAAACTTATGTCCACACAAAAGCTTGCACATAGCAGCTATATTCATAATTGCCAAAACTTGAAAGCAACCACGTTGTCCGTCAGTAGGTGAATGGATGAATGTGGACAATGGAAATGAGCCGTCAAGACATGGAGGTGTCAAATGGGAAAAAAAAAAAAAAGCACAGCCTAAAAGTTGAGAACTGTTTTATTCAGTGGACTTACTGAGGACTTAAGTCTCTCCAGTAGCACTACAGGACTGTTCTGAAAAGGTAAAGGAGGAGACAGGATATATAGGAGTTTTTGCAGGAAAAAAAAAAAAAGATTACTGCTAGTTAAAGAAAAACCAGACATCTGAAGTTAGTGAATTTAGTGCTTTTCTATGTATAGGAAGATGCAAGAGTCTGGACTCATTGCAATCCTTTCTTTGATACGCATGTGAGCTATTGAGGGCCAGTGTCCTGAGTCCTTAGGATGCACCATCAGGGGTGACTGCAGTGGCTGAGGGCGTGATGACTGTAGCATCCTTTGTTTACCAACCATATTTTTCATCTACAGCGCCTGCCTTAACTATCTAGGGCCAGTATCTTAGTTGTTTCCAGCCTGAATGCCTTCAGGGTGTGCCTTGAAGATAGGGGCTGCAGTGGCTGATGACTTGATGGCTGCAGCATCCTTTGTTTACTGAAATGGCTAGTGACATGCTTTTTCCACCAAGATGAGTGCAGATAACTTTAAGGACCACTCAGAGAACTTGAGCAGAATTCAGAATAGAGAGATGGAGGGGTGGTACTGGCCCATGCCTGAGTGGTCCTGAGGTAACAGCTTGGCTAGTACTCCGGCCCCATTTGGCAAGGAATGTTTTCAGGGAAAAAAGCTGAACTTCCATAGAAAGAGGCTCAAAGGCACTTGCTTGCCTTGGGTCTCTTGGACTGCAGCCATCTTTTAGTTGTGGAGGGGAGGAGAATTTGCCACCCAAAATAGGTCTCTCTGGTATATTATTTTAAGCTATTTCCTTCTTTTTTAAAATTTGCATTCTTTTTTTAAATTGAAGTAGTTAGTTTACAACGTGTCAGTTTCTGGTGCACAGCATCGTGTTTCAGTCATACATGTACATCCACATGTTCCTTTTCAGATTCTTTTTCATGATAGGTTACTACAAGAGATTGAATATAGTTCCCTGTGCTATACAGAAGAAACTTGTTATCTGTGTATTTTATATATTAAGCTGACCTTTTTCTAAGAAACAGCAAAGGAAAAGCTCTGAAAACCCTCTTGTAAGGGACATTTACATTTATAAGGAGAATCTCCGTTTGTAAGAGTGTCTCCCTCCAGGAAGAAAAGGATGACCTACTCTCTAAAAGTTGTCCCAAGGAAGGCCAAGACTTACATCTGCATCACAATCCCCCCCTTCCCCCCGTTTACAGTGCTTTTCCCGGTGACCCCCATAACCGCCCCCGCCCTGGTTAGCTGAGGATGGGATTTAAGGCGAGGCCTTTGGCTACTTCAGTGAGTTGCTCAGTTTCCTGGCTCTCTCCCATGTGTACATGTCATTAAATTTTCCTTCGAGTTTCCTTCTGTTACTCTGCCTCATGCGAATTTTTTTTTGTGGGGGGAATAATTATATTTATTTATTTTAATGGAGGTACTGGGAATTGAACCCAGGACCTCCTGCATGCTAAGTATGGGCTCAACCGCTGAGCTATACCGTCCTCCGTCCTCACCTTGTGAATTTAATTCTTAGACAAGTCTTTGAGTACAAACCTGAAAAAGAAAAGGGAATCGTCCATCTGTTCCCTCTTTTAGTACCCTTCCCTTCCACAGACCCCAAGCCCTGTTCACTTCTCTACTCCCCATTTCTTTTCTTTGCTTGTCTTCCATGGAAGTGTCAGGCCCGAGACAGAAGTTCGGGCTAGGGATCCTTGAAGGTCAGAATTTTCTGATTTTCCTTTTTTTAGCAGTACAGCTGAACTTATTTAATGTGGCAATTTGGCCGTCCTACAAAGTTAAATCGTGTACAACAATAGCCATGCTTTCTGTTAACATTAGGAAGGAAAACAATAGCCCATCTCCGATTACAAGCTCTCTGAACAAACTGGAGCTCCCCAGTCCCACGTGCCACACACAACCCTCCTCCAAAAAGCATTCTTGCCCCTGGTGAGTAACTGTACAGGTTAATGTTTCAAGTTGCTTTCATAGAACTAATTAACATTCCAGACACTTGTTTGCTGAATATATTTCCCTGAAGTCCTGAAAATACTCCTTGGCCACAGCTTCTATTTTTTCTATTTTTAAGGTTTGTTTGTTCGTTTGTTTGTTTTTAATGGAGGTACTGGGTATTGAACCCAGGACCTCATGCATGCTAAACATGCTCTACCATTGAACTATATCCAACCCCCTTTATTTTTGGGGTTTTTTCCCTGGAACAGTGTTCCTGGGGAGGTGGTGAACCAGACACAAAAGATGTTTCCAGATTAAGTGAATTAAGGGGAGTAGTAGTGAGACAAGATAAAAGAGTCAGAGAAAAATCACAATCTACACTTAGATGGGGCAAGATGGGAGGGTATAGCTCAGTGGTAGAGCATGTGCTTAGCATGCACTAGGTCCAGGGTTCAGTCCTCATTACCTCCATTAAGCCTGGCTGTCCCTTCCCTGTGGCCTCAGCTCTCACCCAGGATGGACTTCCTGGGGGAACTTACCTGCCCTCCCTGCCCAGGTCTCCAGTGCAGCTTCTGAGGCACCTCCAGCTTCTCCACTCTTAGATCCACTTGACTTCCAGATCAGGAAGGCACTGCAGGGCTGGCCCCACCCATCTGCAGTTTGGGAGACTTGCTCTAGCCCACCAAATGGCCAAGGCCCAGAGGTCCCTCCTCCCACCCCTCCCCACCATGCCCTCAGTCCCAGTAGTCCTGGAGGTGCCCCTGGGGAGCCCAGAGGGCAGGCAGGGAGATAGGCTGGAAGTTCCCCACTAGAACTGTCTACACCCGCTGGGGATCTCCCCAGAGTAAAAAACATTTCACATGGCCCTCAAAAAATTGCATGCATGTTGAAGTGTGACTATATGAATTGCAGGGAGGGGTGTGATTGATGGGCCTTGATTTCTTTGTGTGTTAACTGGATGATAATACTGTGAGCATCATGTTAACCCAGGAGCCCGGTGGAGTTCCCAGCCAGCAAGGGGCTCGCTCAGCCTGGGCTATTTCTGGCCACTTTGGGGCCAAAGGGTTTCACTAGGTTAGAGTTCCCTTTTGTTTATCAGTTTTCTTGGACCAGGCCCTAGTTCAACCTCCTCTCCCAATTTTTAAATCCTGAAGGCTGCGCTTTCTTAGGGCAGACTTCTCTCCATTACAGTGAAAGTTTGTTTTGCCCTGCACTTAAACTTGGTAGAAAATCAGTGAAGAGCTTCAAACTCAACCTGAAAAGGCAGCCTCTCCAAGACAACCTTTTTTTTTTTTTTTTAACCTTCAGGCTGTTACTTCCAAAACTTTTCTATGAATTTTCTAAGTTTTGTGGGGGTTTCCCTTTTTTTTTTCTTGTCAATGGAGGTACTGGGGATTGAACCCAGGATCTCTGCATGCTAGGCATGTGCTCTACCAATGAGCTATACCCTCCCCACTGGTTTTGTTTTGTTTTGTTTGGGGCTGAAAAATCTTCAGTCCAGGGCATGGAATGTACGGCGTGTTCTTAAATTTTCAAGTTTTGCTGCTTTGACACAGATTAACTAACCTAAAGCTGTTTTCGACATTTACAAGCACTGCCCGCAGGACAGAGTTTCTAGACTTAACGGGCAAGGGCAGCTTTTATGCTTCCTCCACACTGCAGAATTGGGGTTCACAACCCCACAGTTTACATCCCCACACAAACTGTTCATTACCAACTGATTCTTTGAAGGGTGCACTAGCTGAGAGTAATTTGGGGGTGCCACCACTGTCAGTCCATAAAGGAGACTCAAGAAGTACTGAGGACAAGGAGATGGTCCACCTAGCAAACAGATCAGCAAAAAAAAGTTTGCCAGTCACCTGTAGGTGAGGTTGTGGGGGACTGCTGGAACCATTGACCAGACTCCAGACACATCCTGCCCAATGCTATTCCGTTCAAAATGTGCCCAAATCCACAGGAAGCCACCTTGGGGCAACCAGGATCCAGAGGCAGACTCTTCCCTGGAAACTGAGATGCCCCCTGCCCACAGCCCACCTGATCCAGTGTGAGCCCCTCCCTGATCTGCAGTCTGGGGCCCTGGCATGGCCTCTGATCCTGACAGGCAGTGGTTGTCCCATAAGAGGCCATGAGTTCTCCTTGCCTGGGAAGGACAAGCCTGCTAGGCCCTGCAACCTTTGTAGACAGTCTTGGCCTCTTACCACGTGGAGCTGAGCCAGGTTTCCCCCTGAAACTCCAAATAGCAGGAAATTCATTTGTCTGTGTCTCATGCTTCAAAATCAGAGGTGCAGTGTGTGGCTGCGTTTTTTATTTTAATTTTTTTGTATATATATATATATTTTTTTTATTGAAGTATAATCAGTTTACAGTGTGTCAGTTTCTGGTGTATAGCATAATGCTTCAGTCATACATGAAATACATATATTCATTTTCATATTCTCTTTTGCCATAAGTTACTAAAAGCTATTGAATATAGTTTCCTGTGCTATACAGTACAAACTTGTTGTTTATCTATTTTATATATATATAGTAGGTAGTATCTGCAAATCTCCAACTCCCAGCTTATCCCTTCCACCCTCTCTCCCCTTTGGTAACCATAAATTTGTTTTCTATGTCTGTGAGTCTGTAATAAATTATTTCATTTGTCTTTTTTTTTTTTTAACATTCCACATATAAGTGATATCATATGGTATTTTTCTGACTTCCTAATTTTAATTTTTTTATTATTTTATTTTTTGTGGTGGGTGGTAATTAGGTTTACTTATTTATTTTAGAGGAGGTACTGGGGATTGAACTCAGGACCTTGTGTATGCTAAGCCTGCACTCTACCACCTGAGCTATACCCTCCCCTTTACTAATTTTAATGTTTTAATTTACAATGTTTTATTAGTTTCTGGTGTATAGCATAGCAATTCAGTTATACATTTATGTATACATAGTCCTTTTCATATTTTTTTCATTACCAGTTACTACAAGCCGTTGAATATACAGAATAAACTTGTTTATCTATTCTGTACATAGGTAATTTGTATCTGCTAATCCCAAACTCCCAATTTATCCCTCCCTACCCTGGTAACCATAAGTTTGTTTTCTGTCTGTGAGTCTGTTTCAGTTATGTAAATAAATTCATGAGCATCATTTCTTTTAGATTCCACACATAAATGATATCATATGATGTTTGTCTTTGTCTGACTTACTTCACTTAGTATGACAATCTCCATCCATGTTGCTGCAAATGACATTCTTTCATCTTTATGGCTGAGTAGTGTTGTTGTATACAAACCATATCTTTTTTATCCAGTTATCTTTCGATGGACATTTAGGTTGCTTCCATGTCTTGCCTATTGTAAAATAGTGCTGCTATGAACACTGGGGTGCATGTATCTTTTCGGATTAGAGTTTTCTCCAGATATATGCCCAAGAGTGGGATGGCTGGACTATAATAGTGACTCTTATTTTTAGTTTTTTAAGGAACCTCCATAGTGGCAAGATGCAGTGGTTTTAACAATCATCATTTCTTGGGGATGTGTGAAAGGGGAGACTTACTTTTCCTCCAAAGTCTTCAGCAGGAGCTGGACTGGGTGGTCTATGACTTTCAGGCCAGAGTGCTGGGGTGAATTCTGAAGGTTGAAAGGGAAGGTGTCCCAATGCCAGTAAAGCGCATGCCTGGTCTCTTCCTCTCTCCTCCAAGTGAACTTCAACAGCATGTCAAAATGCATCTTTGTCTTTGGCGACCCAAAGGCTGCATGGCATCCAGAGGCCCCAGAGAGCAGCACACGCATCCTGCATTTCCAGGGGTCAGGGACGCAATGCCCGTTAAGGGCTCCATGGCTTCCCTCACCGAGTCTTCAATACTGAGGACCTCAGAGGACAAGGCTGGAGGCTGGGGTCCCTCCTCTGTAAGCCTGGGAGGGGAGTGACCTAGCACTAGTCCGGCAGGGAATGAAGGATGACCTCCATGCATTCAAGAAATCTTTATTGAAAGTCTGTTGCATCACACATTGTTCTGAGACTTGACATAGTCTAAGGACATAGTCTTAATTACTTAATCTTCTCTACAACCCAGGAGATAGACATGATCCTGTTACAGACAGCGAACTGTGCTCATGGCGCCATCGCTAATGAAGCTGAGCCAAGATCCAAACCCAAGCAGCCTCGCTGGAGCCCATGTCTTAGAAGATTATCATTAATATTTAAGATTACACATTGCCTATTAAAAAAAAATCCCTCCCTTGCTGGAGTTTACATTCTAGTGGGGCAGAGGAGGGAAATGAACAGCTAACATTGTCAGTTGGGTTTATAAATGCCATGAGGAAAATGAAAGTAAGTTAAGCGGAGACTTGTGGGGAGAGGACCTCTCTAGAGGTGAACACGGACCTCCCGGCCTCCTGAGAGAAGGCAGCAGAATCATTTGAAAACATGAGGCATGCTTTAAGCACAAGGACAAAAATAAAAGCCCTGAAGTTAAAAATAAAAGCCCTGAAGTTGTACCAAGACAGTTTGGAGACAGGAGAATGAGTTGGAGCAGAGCAGAAAGCAGGTGTCAGATTACACAGGGCATAGGTCCGGGAGAGGAGTTTGGGTTAAGTTGGAGGGAAAACATTGGAGAATCCTGCAGTCTCTTTTGGAGGAAGGGCCATATGATTAACATTTGAAAAATTAAGCCTGGCTGAAGAGCAGGCTGAGGTAACTAAAAAAGAAACCACGGAGACCTGTTCAGAGCCTCTTTCAGGAGTTTTGACAAAGGAGCTTTACCGGGGGCAGGGGGCACGGCTGAGCTAGGTACAGGTGCAGGAAGGGCTCGGATTAAAGGTCAAGTTACTGTGCTTGCTCATGGTGAGGCTTCTAGGATGGCTCCGAGCTTTTGGCCTGAACCATTGGGCCAAAATGGGGGTGCATTCATTTGCTGCGTGAGGAGGAGAGCAGTGGTCTGATGGACACGCCTCATCTGTCTTAACAGGAAATGGCTCACTGTTAGGTTTCCTCTCCCATTCTAGGTCAATTGCTCCAAGAAACAGTCAACCCTTGTTACTATGTGATGCCTATTCTAAATACCCTATATTAACCTCACAACTTCATATGGGGTCAGATGCTATTATCAATAGAGTTTGGGGGCAGGGGGAGGGCATAGGGCCAGAAAGCTCCCTAAGTGGGGTTCATTTTGGTTTGTGAATTACCAAGCTGGTCTGTATTAGGGAGGTCCCCATTCTGATGGCCCCTCAACCACCAGGAGTGAGCCCGGCCTATGGAAATGCTCATCTGCCCCAATTCCACTTCTGTTTGGAGGCCCAGTGCAGCTATTCCTTAAGTGTGGATGGTTAATCCCAGAGACCCCTTCAAGGGGTCTGTGTGAGGTTCTCCTTTCTCATTTACTTACCGGTGAGGCCGAGTAATCTTCCCACTCCAGCCTGAGCAACATCCTGCAGCAGACTGAATGCAGCAGGGAACCCAGCTAGTCATCTTCTATTCCATTTGCAAGGACTTGAAGCTGTCAGTGACAGGATGTCACATCTCTCCTAGCTTGTCTGCTTTTTGGTCAGAGCTGCATCTCAGAACTTGACTCCTGGACTCTTTTTCTCTAGATTTTTTTTTTTTAAACCCTAGCCAAGTGTGCTCTTGGACCTTTTTCTAGCTTTGGGAGTTTCAATTAAGGGTTAAGCTCAAGGGCCACCTCAGCTGTGATGTTATCTCCAATACTTTAACCACACATCAAGACACAGTATGAAACTAGTTGAAAAAATTTATTCTTTAATTAGCAACCTTCGAGGGTGGGAGGAAGTCACATCAGGACTTAAAGACACAGGCAGAGGCCCCAGACTAGTTGGTTTTTCCTGGTCAGCTGACCCACTTCAGCCACAGCCTACTCTCTGCATCCTGGTCCCAGGTAGGTTTGACTGCAAATGGTCTTCACTTCATCCGAGGGCCTAGTTCCAGTGAATTCATGGCTTCCTCCAGTCTGAGAATCCCTGCACCAGAAAGCAACAGTGGGCACATGTGAGGAGAGGGGGGAAGAGCCTAAATACAGTTCCCAGCCTCTGTCAGACTTCACTTCTGGGGCATCCCAGCTAGGCGTCCTGGGCCTGGGATTCCCGGAACCTCAGCACGTGGGGCCAACTGGGCTCATTCCAACATGGGGTTGGGGAGGCCACCAGGACCTGGGCTGACAGCACTGCCCTAAGGGGCCGGCCCAGGGTCCCTAGGACCAACGGACGGAGCTCGCCCCGGGGGCTGGGCACAGCGCAGGCTGGCGGGGCCCATCGGGGGGCAGGAAGAAGGGCGGGGGGACAGGAGGCCCGCTCACCGCGCTCCTGCCTCAGGCGCTGCCGCTCCGCCATGGACTGCAGCATCCACTTGGTCCGGAACTTGGACAAGTCGGGGCCGTAAACCAGGACCTCGGTGAGGTCCGAAGACTCCAGAGTCCGCACCTCAAGCATGACTTTGCTCACTTGCTCGATGTACGGGATTCGAGATCCACCTGGGCCTGTTCGGGTAAGAAAGTGATCACTGGGGCCCTGGGCCGACCTCCCGCCGGCCGGGGCAGGACAGGCTCACTCACCAAACATGGCTTCCAGCAGCCCTGTCTGGACCTGGAGCACCTCAGGATTCTTCAGGTCTCCAGGAGCTTTCACCCACGGCGGGAGATTCTGACGCTGGGGCGGTGTCCCCATCCGAAGGGCCTCGACCGGGAGCGAGCACGCGCACCTGGGCTCGGCCTCACACAGCCGCCGGGCGCCGCGCGCGGAAAGCGGAGCTCCCGGTGGGACACCGCCCCTCCCGCCGGGCCCCGCCCCTCCCGCCGGGCCCCGCCCCTGGCCTTGGCTGCCCAATCCCGCACTCGCAGCGCCCCACCCACCCAGCCCTGATCTCCGGAGGACCATCTCCACCTTCCCATCCCCTCCTCTCCTCCCAGCGCTGGTGGGCCCAGCCGGCTCCGAGTTTACCGGGGTTTCCACTGCTGACTCGTTTCTTCCAGCACCAGAACCCCTTGGCCTTGGGAATGCATGTGGAGAGGGTGCTGTCCTCTCTTCCCCGAGAAACATGTATTTGGGCTTGAACCCCAGAAGGCAGGAGTCTGGGTTTGGGGGTCCGAGGACCACACAGCTGCCAAATCGAGTCAAAAAGAGGGGCTTTTTCCCCTCAGCATACTGGGGTGGGACCCTGGGACTTCACTGCACCAGTGACCCCTGCAACTTCCAGGGACTGAGGAGTAATTCCTGACGTTTAACAAAGAGGAAAACGAGATTCGGAAATTCATTACCTTCAAGGGTCATGATGGGGTCTCTAAAGTGGCCTGACGGTTCACGGTCCTTGAAGGCTTTAAGTCTGAACTTCTGAATCTACCCCGATTTTGAAGCTCACATCGTGTGCCCCGCCTGGCCACTCTGGCCCAAACTGTGTGACCCCGGCTTCTGGCTCTAATAAAACTTGTTTTATTCATTTTAAAAAAAGATATGGGGGGAGAGGCAGGTATAGCTCAGTGGTAGAGTGTGTGCTCAGCATGCACAAGGTCCTGGGTTCAATCCCCAGTACTTCCGTTATAAAACAAAACCACATTGCTTTAAGTAATGTACTAGATCCACCTGATAAAGGCATGATTTCAATGATACATGGCTTCACTTATGGTGATGAAACTGGCTTCTCCCAAGACCACCCTCTGGTAACATCTACTATTCCCTCAGCTGGCTTTATGGCCACTTCTTAGTGCAGACTTCTTCACATTAAATCAAAACCTGTGGGCTGTTCTTTTGCAACCACCAGTGATAGTTTAGATAATGGTCAATGGCTAAAACTATTAAACGAAAGGTTATTAACTGGATATTCAAAAGGTCTGGAAGTTACAGCCCATAGATATGAATTATAAAGAAGAAAATATTCCTTTATAGTAGAGACTTGAAGGACAGAGACCACCTTAACCAAAGACTAAAATTAGCATCACTAATAATGGGACAAGTGGACTACTGGTTTGTCAATTCTATGAAAACAAAAAAGCAGACTGTCTTATAAAGAGACTATCTTCTTAATCAAAGCTATGCATCATTCAAACCCTGGATCGAAGACAGAGAAAGAACATTTCAGGACAGTGGGAAAAATTTTAACATGGGCTATATTGTAAAGTAGTATTTGATTATATGTTCTATAATATATAACTTCTATAGTCCTAAGAAAATGTCCTTGCCTGAACTATGTAGCGCTGATATCTATAATTTACTTACAAATAGTTCAACACCCACCCAATGAAATTCTATTTTCTCTCTATATATAGAGCCAATGTGATAAATGTTAACAGTTGGTTCTCAGTAAAGGACATATAGAATTCTTTTTACTTTTCTGTAGTTCTGAATGTAAATTAAAAGGAAATGAAGTACTAGTGGGTCAGGTAGCTGGTAAAAAAGTAACTTTTCAGAGGGAAAAAACGTGTAACCTATCCCCTAGTGAGGACTTCCCTTATCATGCTTTCTAAATCATCCCACCCCCCACACACACTCACACCATTTCTTTGGCTGGAAGTTCAATATGGTATTTAAAGAAGTAGACAGAGGGGCACAGGAATTGTGTCCAACTTCAAAGTATTAAAGAGAAGCCTGCATAACTTTACAAACTTATTTCAGACTCATAAAACTGTACAAACTTATAGGCTAAACAACCAGGACTTAAATTCCTGGCTCAAAAAATATGACTATCAAAAAACTTTAACTTGAAATGATACATGCACCCCAGTGTTCATAGCAGCACTATTTACAATAGGCAAGACATGGAAGCAACTTAAATGTCCATCGACTGGATAAAGAAGTTGTGGTATATATATATAATGGAACACTACTCAGCCATAAAAAAAAGAGTGAATTTTGCCATTTGCAGCAACATGGATGGACCTAGAGATTATCAGATCAAGCAAGTCAGAGAAGGCAAATACCATATGATATCACTTATATGTGGAATCTAAAAAAATGATACAAAGGACCTTATTTACAAAACAGAAATAGACTCACAGACATAGAAAACAAACTATGGTGACCAAAGGGGAAAGTGGGGGGAGAGATAAATTAGGAGTTTGGGATTAGCAAGTACACACTACTATATATAAAATAAACAAAAAGGACCTACTGTATAGCACAGGGAACTATGCTCAGTATCTTGTAATAACCTATAATGGGAAAGAACCTGAAACAGAGTATATGTGTATGTATAACTGAATCACTTTGCTGTATACCTGAAACTAACACGACATTATAAAGCAACTATACTTTAATTTAAAAAAATTTTTAAAACTGAGTAGTAATAACTAATGTCCTTTCTAAAGAGTTCATGTCTAGTTAGACCAGGACAGTGGGTCCTGTCACCAGTTTATAAGCATCCATCTCCCCACTGCCATCAATGATTCTCAGCTGTTTGCCTTCCCACTGGAATAAGTGCCTGCATCCAGATTTCAGTTGTTACTTTATTGCAAAACACAGCGTTTAAAAACTAAATGTTTTTAAATTTGTACACCCACCAACTATAATCTGCTGTTTCCTGTATTTTTAGGTAATAATGTACCCTGATGTATTAGAGATGAGCTTCTCAAACTTGAATGGATTGAAGAGTCCTGTAGGGATGTTCTTAAAATGCAGCTTCAGGAGGCCCAGGGAAGGTCTAAGAGTCTTCATTTTTACATTTCTGGGGGAATGCTAATGCTGCTAGTTAATGGATCACATTTTGAATAGCAAGGTTACAGGTACCTCAACTACTGAAGACCATGCCTAGATGGTAAAAACCGGCAGATAGAAAAATGTGATGTAATTAGCCAGTTTTCTAGTGCACGCTCTCTCAATCCCTATATAACAACATATGCTGGGCTCCATCCCTTTTCAACATGAGGGAATCCACTAAGTAGCCTGCCTTACCCCCTGCCCCACCAGGTCTCTCCTCCTAGTCCCCAAACAAAAAGGGGATTATTCATTACCATTGGTCAATTGCCATGCAGGGATGTGAGTCCCACAACTGCCAGGTATTCTGAGTTCAATGTGAAATCTCCCATTTTTTAATGTTGGCACCTGATTCAAAACTCTAACTGGAAGAGATATGTGCACCCTCAATGTTCACAGCAGCACTGTTTACAATAGCTAAGACATGGAAACAGCCTAAATGTCCATCAACAAATGACTGGATAAAGAAGATGTGGTCCATATATACAATGCAAGACTACTCAGTCACAAAAAGGAATGAAATAATGCCATTTGCAGCAACATGGATGGACTTTGAGATTATCATAATAAGTGAAGTAAGTCAGAGAAAGACAAATATTGTATGATATTACTTATATGTGGAATCTAAAAAAATTATACAAATGAACTTATTTACAAAACAGAAATAAACCCACAGACAGAAAACAAACTTATAGTTACCAAAGGGGAAAGGGAGGAGGGATAAATTTGGAATTTGGGATTAACAGATACACACTACTATATATAAAATAGATAAACAATAAGGGCCTACTGTATAGCACAGGGAACTATATTCAATATCTTGTAATAACCTATAATGGAAAATAATCTGAAAAAGAATATATGTATAACTGAGTCATTTTGTTGTACACCTGAAACATTGTAAGTCAATTATACTTCAATAAAAAAATAAAATTTTTAAATGTAGAAGAAAAAAATGATGTGTGTAAAACACAACACACCTGGAAGAATCACTAGGTCAGTGGAAACCAATCTTCAAAGAGTTCGCATGCCAGGCACACTTGTATCCTCAGCCTCCAGAAAACGGTGTGCTTCCAAAGGTGTGTAATGCTTCAAGTCTGATCCTGCCCTGCTTCCTCTCCATCTCCACTGCTTCCCAGCCTTCAGGGGTGCATAACCCCCTTTGCTTCCATCTCATCCTCTATCAACTCTCTCCAAATTGACATACAGGCTTAATGCGATTCCTATCAAAGTGCTGTCAAAATTTCTTTGTAGATATTGAGTATTTTTAAATTTACATTTAAAACAACAAAGGAACTACAGTAGCTAAAAAGTTTTTGAAAAAAAAAAAGATCTGCCTGCCTAAATTTAACTATTATTATATAGCTATAGTAATCAAGATGATGCAGTATTGGCAGATTGAATGTAAAATGCAGAGCTATAAGTCCTTTGGGAAAAAGAACACAGGATGATACCTTGGGAACAAGGGCTAATACATCCTGAGACGTGTCACCAAAAGGTTGATACAGAAAAGAAAAATTGGACCTCATCTAAAGTAAGAACTTAAAAAAATTTTTTTGAGGGGGGAGGTACTTAGGTTTATTTATTTATATGTTTATGTTTAATGCAGGTGCTGGGGACTGAGCCCAGCGTCCCCCGAATACTAAGCATGTGCTCTACCACTGAGCTGTACCCTCCCCACTTAGAGTAAAAACTTTTGTTTTGTGAAACCAACCCTGTTAATGAGATGAACAGGCAAACTAAAACTAGGAGAGAATTTTTGCAAATCACATATCCAGCAAAGGACTAATATCAAGAACACAAAGAACTCTCAAAATCCAAGAGTAGAAAAAAATCAATACATTTAGAATATAAGCAAAAGCTGTTCCAGTGGAGAGGCTGTGAAGATAGCTAGTCAGCACATGAAAAGCTGCTCCTCGTCACGTGCTGTTAGGGAAAGGCAGGTTAAAGCCACACTGAGAGGTTAGCACACAGCCGTCAGCACGACTAAAACAGAAAACGGGGACAATGTGGGAGTCGGGGAGGATGCAGGACAAGGCGGTCACTCGTGCATTGCTGGTGGGCGGGAAATGGTGCAGCAACTTTGGAGACCATCTGAGAGTCCCTCAACTGATTAAAGACACAGTTCATAGGACCCAGCAGTTCCTCTCCTAGGGACAAACCCAACAGAAATAAAACATGCGTCCACACAAAAACTGGCACATGAATGTTCATAGCGGCTTTGCCTGTAACAGCCAAAAGCTGGAACAACACATTTGTTTCAACAGGTGAATGGACAAATAAACTGTGAGACATTTATACCATAGACTATTTCTTGTCAGTAAAAATAAACTACTGATAGAAGCAACAACCTGAATGAACATCCAGAGAATTATGCCGAGTGAAAAAAAGGCCAATCCTCGAAGTTTACATACTGTATAATTCATTTATATAACATTCTTGAAATGACAAAGTTATGGAAATGAAAAACAGATCAGTGGCTGCCAGGAATTAAAGAGGGGGCGGAGGCCAGAAGGAAGTGGGTGTGGCTATAAAAGGGCAAATGAGGGACACTTGTGGTGACAGAAATGTTCTGTTTCTTGACTGTATTGATGTCAACATTCGGATTGTTATAGTGTACTACGGTTTTGCAACACATTACCATTGGGGGAAACTGAATAAGGGCACATGGGAGCTCTCTGTGTTATTTCTTACAACTATGAATGAACCTATAATTATCTTTAAAAGGTTTAACTTTTAAAAATCAGAATTTAAAAAATTTCAATCTGTCTGAATGTAAGTCCTGATCTCAGAATCCCTCTTTAACTGCCATACGGCACAGTGTTCTGTTGGTAATGGAAGCTGGACAGTTAAAAGACTTAACACAGAGTTGGAAGCCCTAGCTAGAGCAATTAGGCAAGAGAAAGAAAAGGTGTCCACACTAGAAAGGGAGAAGATGGCTCCCCACTGCACACAGAATTCTGTCTCTTGGCATTTTGATTACTTGCAAATGGCCCAGGTACATATGTTCCAGAGTGTTCTCAGAATCATTAAAATAGTGAAAAATTAGAGCATATGCGTGTTCTTGAAAGGCTATAGGGACAGGCAATCTTTAAAAGAATGAGGTAGAGTTAAGTATATTAAAAAACACAAAATGCACCGAATATATTGTTGAGTAAAAAATGCCTCTTCAGAGATACACACCACTATATATAAGAGATAAACAAGGTCCTACTGTAGAGCACAGGGAACTACATTCCATACCTTGTAATAAACCAGAACAAAAAAGAATACGAAAAATATGTGTGTATAACTGAATCACTGTGCTGTACACGAATACAGCATTGTAAAACAACTACACTTCAGTTTAAAAAAACACCTCTTCACAGTTCTGTGTAGAGTATGATCATGAAGAACTAAGGGAAAGGTGTATATTTTATCAGAATTTGGTTTGAATCAATTGGAGATGAATAACCATGCTGAGACAAGTCAGAGGAAAACAGCAAATCTGGGAGTCTGGGATTAGGAAGGACTGGATTTAATTTCACAGAAACCTGATTCCCCCACTGGCTTAAAGGGCAGGGACATTTGCAAATCAAAGAGGTGAGTTTATTCTTTCTCACTTTCAGTGTTTGGCCAACCCACTGACAGACGGACACGCTTGCATCCATGAATTTTGACGTCACATTGAGTGAGTGTACCCTGCACTGTGCCCGTTCTTTCATCCAACAAATATTTGTGGAGCATGTCTGTGTATACAGCAGGGTTCCAGGTGCAGGGAACACTGCAGTTAAAAAAAAAAAAAAAGTCCCTGTGCTCATAGTCTGGGATTCGTACAGCTGTCATAGGAGAAACCGACATGTAAGCAAAACTGAGTGAAATACAGAGTTGGTGAGATAAGGTGTGATTTGGAGAAAATGAAAGCAAGGAAGGAGCATGAAGCCGTGATTTTAAATCCAGAGCCCGTGGAAGGTCTTCACGTGTTATAAGGATGCTAGTGGTGGTGTGGGGGCAAACTACCAACTCGTGGAGGGAAAGGGAACAGAGCAAAGGCCCTGAAGCTAGAGCATGGGGACTAAGGGACAGCAGAGGGCTCTGGGACTAGAAGGCAGTGTGGAGGAACCCAAGAAGGAGAAGGCGGACAACTCAAAGACGGGGAGGCGCCCACGCAAACATCTCAGCTTTTACTCAGAGGAAACTAGGAGGCCATCCAGGGTTTTAAGTGACACGGCTTAATTTCCCTGCAGTGGAATTCTTCCTGCCCTTGTGTTGGAGAGGAGACTGAAGCAGGTGAGGGGAGAGAGGCGGCTGCAGTCACCAAGAGGGGAGTGGGGGCCCGGGCCATGGGGATAGCACGGAGGCGGTAAGACGTGACTAGAGTTTGGACATACTGTGAAGTTTCATCTAAGGGGATTTGTTGAAGGGGTGGGTTAAAAGAGAGAGGCAGAGAGAGAGAGAGAGAGAGAGAAATCGTGGAAGGACTCCAAGGTTTGGGGCTGGAAATCCAGAAGGATGGCGTCGCCATGAACTGATGTGAAGAAGACCACAGAGGTAGCAGGTGTGTACGCTAGGTAGTGGGGACGCTTTGAGGATTAACTAGACAGAAGCAAGAGGGTTTGGGAAGGGGAGGCTGAGATCATCAGCGCGGAGGCATGACTGCAAGCGGGGAGACTGCAGAGATCACTGAGGGAGTTAAGTGGTAGCTGTTGGGAGAGAAGGTGGGAAGCCTGGCCCTGGGTTCTCTGTAGGGGTGCGGGTTGGTGTGTGGGGTGGGGCGGGCATGGCCCCCACTCCTCATCTTCCCCTCTTTCCTCTGTGCTCCCAGCCCACCTGCCTGCCAAGGTGGTCTCTGGATGGGGCGGCCAGGCTGGCACCCCAGCCCGGGGGAGGGAGGGGGAAGGGGCCTGGCCCTATCTCCTCAAGCTCCCTCCAAACCCCTAGCTGGTGGCTCCCTTAGAAAGGAGAGAGGGAAATCGAAAAAATAGAAAGGAATCCTGGAATCTCTTCCAGAAGCGAAGCTGCTCTCCAAATTGCATTTGAAATCAGAGACCGGGGAAGCAGTGTCACTATCCCTTCAATAAGGGGCACCTGCAAGCCCCACTGCTTGGCGGATTCCGGGGGTCTATGCCATCTCCGCAAGGAACTCCCCCTACCGAGAAACGCGGCCCTAGTTTTTGCTAAAAAACGCCCCCACCTACCTTCCCGACGTCCCCCGAGAGTCTGGAGCCCGAGCCAGAGCCTCCCCTGGCCAGCCCTGCGCGCAGTCGGCTGCCCTGGAGGGTCCGCGTCCCCCTGTTTCGCTAGGATTTTCTCGCTGGTGCCGGGGGCATCCTGCAGAATGGGGGCCGGCCACGCGGACCTTGGAAGCCGAAGATGCCAGCCCCAACCTGGGCGATTGCTGGACCCAGAAGCAGCACTTCATTCACTTAGCCCCCTTAGGACGCTGCCTTCTGTCTTCTCTAAAGCTCCCCACCCCCTAGTAAGGAATGTAACACTGTGCTCGCTAAGGACATCCACAAAGTACAGAGCTCTTCCAGGAGAGGACCTCAGTCCATGTGGGAGAGTTCTAATAATTCCTATACATCAAATAAATGACACATTAACATGTTGAACCTAAAGTTCTCTTCAGTGATCCACTATCCAATATAAACTAGGATTTCATCTTAAAGCCACACATCTAAATCCATTACTTAATACATTTTAAATTGGAGTTGCAAACCTGTCCCTCTAATATGTGTCATTATCTGAAATATTCAGGAACACAAAACACCACGTATACGGACTCCTTCCTCTTTGTAACCACTTTGGAGAATAAAATGCAATAAACTGCTTGTAGTACAATGTGTACAGGATTTAAAAAAAATTTTTTTAAAGCAAAAACAAAATGTGTACAACTTGAGCAGTTTTGACATACAGTCATAGCCAGTGAAACCACCATTGTAATCAAGATAATGCACATTTCCATCATCCTCTGAATGTCCCAATTCCTCTTTCCAATCCCTTCCTCTCCATCCCTATCTTCAGGCAATCACTCCCTGATTTCTATCAGTATAAATTATTTTGCACATTCTAGAATCTCTATAAAAATGACAGATTCCTTTTTAACACAATTACTAATGCTATGGTTTTAATGCTCTTAAATATTTCTATACCCAATCCTGAAACTTCAAAGAATTAAAATAGCTCTATACACACATGCGCGCGCGCGCGACAATAGCATGCATAGCACAGCAAGTATCCTCTTAAGCCAACTAAAGAATAAAAATATCCTCTTATATCATTTTGACATAACAAACAGATTTCAGACCATAGATTTTCATGGGGATGCTTCTTGGATTGGATTCTTGTTGGTGACACTGATGGGACCTCACATTTCAATGTACAGTGAGTGACTGAAAAGAGTTATGTAGCCCAGATCCTTGGGTTTCAGGTACACACTCACCTAGTCGGTCTGCCTAGCTGCAGAAGTTTATACCTCCATCCTGCGATCATTCGAATGGATTTTGCCCTTCTTTGACTCTTAATTCATATTCTGCTAAGGCCTCAAGACTTTTGACCCTGACAGACAGACACCTGCAAATTTCTCATGCACTTCTTTGGTCTACAGAACTCCCGTAAGGATACAAGGATGAGCCTGGCTGAATTCTAAGGATCTAGCCCGAGTCTAGCCATCACACCCCAACTACTGACGGAAGAAATACACAGCTTTACCTTTTTGAGTAGCAGCTAATAGGTAATGCTTTAAGCTGGAAGAAAAATCAAGAAATGAAGATATAATCATGCTATTTATTTTTTAATTTGATTGATTGATTGATTGATTGATTTTAATGGTGGTACTGGGGATTGAACCCAGGACCTCATACATGCTAGGCAATCGTGTTATTTAGAGAACTGAAAAAAATTTTAAGGGATTTTCCTCTGGTGTCCAAACCACAGGGACCAGCCGCTATTGGCTGTGCTCAGCTGTCTCTAATACGCTAAGGAAGAAGACGGAAATGTACTGGGATCTGGGGAGGGAACTCGGTGATCAGGGTTCAGGAGGAAGTGGGGGACTTAAGGCTTTGAACACCTTTTTACCCCCTTAAGTTTTTGCTTTTCCATGTATTTAATTAGGTTTTCCATTTAAAAGTTATTCCAACCCCTCCGGAATACTAAACTGATCCCATTAGAACTGTCTGAAATGCACCCAGGTCTCTGCAAATATCACTTCGCTTCTCTGAAAGATATTTTCCTGGTGTTGGATCTCTCCTACCTCTCTGGGACCGTCCTTACCTCCCTGAGTCCACAGTTACTGCTTCCACAGTTTCCCAGTCGTAGGCTCAAGCCCGGAGCTCCGCCCTCTTCCAGCGCACCTGGAATTGGGAGGATCCAGATGAGGCGCTCGGCAGGGTGCACCTGCGAAGTCTTGAGAACAGGCCCCTGCTGCGGGGTTTGGAGGCGAGGCCTGGGATCCAATGAGGAGGGCACGGGAGGTGGAGAGGCACTCGGCCCTTGAAATAAGGCCAGGGCGCTCCTGCAGCCGCCAGTCTCCACCGCTCCGCCTCAGGGCCCGCTGCAGCATGGCCGCTCCCAAACGGTTTCCTACCCTGACTCAGCTACAGCAGCGAGAGAGGATGCTGTCTATTCGAGGTGCTGGGTAACCTCACCAAACGGCCCTGCTGGCTTTACGCCGAGTACCTGAGGGCTCCGAAGGTAATGCTCCTGGAGGCCTGGCCGGTGGAAGCGATCTTCGGTGAGTGGGTCCGAAAGGGGAGGCCGACGCTGTCGTCTCCTTCCCCTCCTCCTGCCCCAAGCTGGCTGCGTCCCAAGGCTAGCCTCTGCGGTGGCCCTGGCCCCCGTCCGGTGCCCCTCTGCCGCCTCTGCTCCCAAGTCTCACTCCTCGCGGCCTGCCTGCTTCCTGCGCAGGCCGGGAAGGAGAGCACATCCCAGTGCGTGTCCCAGACCGTGCTTCACGTCCGTCGGTGGGGCCCTGAAGGTGAGGCTGAGATCTTGATACTTGCTTGGCCTTATTACCAGAAGGATGTCTCCAGCGTGATCATGAGCTTAGCTGACTATCACCGCCAAGTACGGGACCCCGGACAGTGAAAGGTTCCCTGGGCAGGGGATCTTGATGCCTCCTGGCTGTGCCTGGGCAGCGGTCTCATCCTCTTAGTTCGCCTGGGGGAGGGTTTCTTCTCTGCAAGGGATCTAGAGGACCAAATTGACCTCGTACTCTCAGATTCCAGGCCAACCCCGGCAGCCCGTACTGCTGCCTCCTTTTGAGGAGAGAGTATTTGGAACACAGGCGTGGTCTCACACTGCTCTTCTTCCAGGCTCGGAGAAGGAGCCTGTCAGGGAAGCGGCGGCCCAGCGCCTCCCCAAAGCTACCGCCCAGAGCCCGGTTACCAGGTTTTGAAGGCATCTGGGGCCCAGGAACAAGAGCGCCAGGCAAGGTCAAAGTGGAAGCCCCCGCCTGGAGCTCTATTCTCAGTTCTGCTTCTGATGCAGAAGCTGAAAAGAAGAAAAATGGTGTGTGGGTTGGATTTGGTGTTCCCCCACCCCCACTCCATTAAAATGTTTGCAAACACGAATCCAGAGTTCTATTAAGAGCCGAATTTCCCTAACGGCTGTTAAGTGGCAGGGAGAAGTGGGGGAGAGGCACGTGTGCTCTGGGCTGACTCGCACTCAGGCGGGTGGGAGCTTTTGGATTTCTGGCCGACCAGGTGCTTCCCTTGTGCCCCTTAACCGCGCGCATCCGGCTTTGGAAGGTCAAAGGCCTCTTGGCCCCGTCTTCTCCGGGAAACCTGTCCAAGACTGTGATGTCTCCACTCAAGATCACCTGGGAAGCGAAAACTTGGTTTCAATCCGGGCCTGGCGTTTCTCGGCGCTGCAAGCCCCGGACTTCCCCTCGGGCAACTGACGGCGGGGTCGGGGGATGGGAACCGGAAAAGCGGGGGCAGCGGGGCTGCGCTCTTCAAGCCCCGCCCGGGTCTCTCGACCCTCAGTGAGGCTTGACGCAAGTGAGACGAAAGCAGTGCTGGTGACTCTTCCTCAGTAACCGCAGCAGTTGGGGAGCCCTCCTCGTCACTTCTTAAACATTGACGTGTATTTGACACCTAACATTGTGTAAATGGAAGGTGTACACTCGCGCGTCGTGCGGCGGTTGCCATGGCAGGGATGATTCGCACCTCTATCGGTCTGACTCCCGGTCCAGGCACCGTCGCTAGATGAGGGAAGTAAACTGCTAACAGCTGGGTGCTAGGATCAAAAACAACGTGAATCAATTCAGTGTTACGGAACCTTTTGTTTTAAAAATTCACCAAAACCTTGGGGTTGGAAGGAGCCAATTGTCTGCAAAGGGCCAAGAGAGAGCCTCTTGGCGTTAACAGACTGTCTACAGCTTGATTAGTTGGTGATTATGCAACCGTATACATTTGTCAAAACTCCTTGAACCATCAGCTAAAAAGTGTAAGCTTTATTGTAGGTAAACTATACCTCAGGGAAAACGAAAACAAAACCCAAAAGATCCTGAACAAACAGTAAAACTGGTGGGAATGAACAGGGCAGTAAACACCTGAAGTATTTCAGAGATAAATGAAAATAAGTTATGATCAGTACCTGCCCCAAAGTTGAACAGAAGGCACAATGTTCTATTAGGTTGTTTGAATTTTGTTGAGCACGTGTTCCACATTTGCAAGTATTACTAGTTCTGTCTGCAGGAAAGTCATATTTGTAAGTGGACCTGGACACCACCAGCTGTGTCTTCCATAGTATATTATTTGATAAAACTGTCATCTATCATATCTTGGAAACTAAGAATGCTGTTAATCCTTAATCCTTTCAAGAAAATCATTGGGAAAAAAATAAATAAAAACTAGAAAAAAAATTCAACAAAACCTAACTTTAAAGATCAGGGAGTGGTGTGTCCCCTAATGATCCCTCCAATTTTAAATAAGTCTTTAGTTTATAATAAGGAAAATAAAGGTGCGAGCTGAATTTACCAATAGTTAATAGGCTTCTCCTTGCCTCTTCTAAAAATAGGCTGAGGTGAGTGACACTTAAACACAAGACTCAAAATCAATGCAGACTCAATGTTTAGAGGCTACAGCAGAGTAGAATTAAGACTCAGCAGTATTTTTTTGGTTTGTTTTGTGTTACCCCACCTAAGTAGTACCCACTTGACCAGAATGTCCTATTCTCTCCTTTGTAAGAAAGCTTACTGAGCAGCAGGTAGCAAGCCAAGGGAATATTTAGGAGTCTCTGACTATTCTGAAACTTAGACAGAAATGCCCTCTATGTGCACACACATCACATGGTCATGTCTGAAACCAGTTTATGAAAGAAAGTGGTGAAATATAGTAAACATCCTTGGCTGGAGGGACTCAGGAAAAGAAGGGAGGTTGAACTTTAAATACAAGCATTTAGGTGTTACGAACCTCTATGTAAAATTCCTTATGCCCATAAAGTACCGATTTTTAAAGAAACTTAGTTTCCTCTCCAAGCAGGGCATAAACCAGTGCCAAACCAATGCTGAGTCTTCACCCAAATCAAAGTCCCCAGACCTCCCTGTCTGCCCTCTCAAACTTCCTGTCTTACAGAAAATCACTTTAAACAGTTTAACATGTACTTTTACATTTTTGGATATACCTTTTTCACCTTCTAGCAGCTTGATTTCCCTCAGGATGGGGACAGTTTGATTTAGCCCCTTCCTTCACCACTGGTTGTTTGGTTTGTTTCCCAAATTACTCGATTACGAACTGTTGCACTGAATTTCCATTGGCATCATTGTGTCCATGCTGGACTATTTCCCTAGGGGAGCTTCCTAGGGACGTGGAACGGCTGGGTTACAGAACAAGCCCCTTTAAAAACCACACTGCTAAACTGCCCTACAATGGTGTAGCCATACCAACGGATCTTCTCACTGCATGGCAGGAAAGCTGTTCTCCATCCTCACCCAGACTCGCTAGTACTAATCAGTTTTACATCCATGTGTGTCATTTTTTCCTATGTAGCCCACTTCCAACTATGTAGCTGCATAGAATAATTTAATACCTTGGAGGACTAGCCTTCTCTCACTGTTCAGTTGGCAGTCTTGGTCATGTGTTTTCCCAATGAAGTAATTTATTAAAATGCATAACAAACTGGTTCATGGAAAATGTGTCTATACAAATGCCTTCTCAAAAATATTGATTTTATTCTACTAAAGTATGCTCTAGTGTTCATTTTATTCTTTAAACTACATGTATATTATATATGCACTAAAGAGTGTATTTTATGAATTAAAAGAAGATGCATTAGATAGGAAAACTGGAAACAGGCCCAAGGCCATCAGTGTAAGTTGTCAAGGAACAGAGGCAAAAACTACAGAAGTCTCCTAATTCGAAAGATACATGAACCTCGATGTTCAGAGCAGCACTATTTACAACAGCCAAGATATGGAAGCAACCTGAGTGTCCACTGACAGATAAATGGATAAAGATATGGCATATATAGAGAGAGAATGAAATATTACTCCACTGTAAGAAATTCTTCCATTTGCAACAACGTGGATGGACCTAGAGTATTATGCTTAGTAAAATAAGTTAGACAAATACTGTTATCACATATATAGAATCTAAAAAATAAATGAATATATATAACAAAACAGAAACAGACTCACAGACATAGCGAACTAGTGGTTCCCAGTGGGGAGAAGGAAGGGGGAGGGGCAGGGGGCAGGAGATTACGAGGTACAAAGCACTGTGTATAAAATAGGTGAGCAACAAGGATCTATTGCACAGCACTGGAAAATACAGCCACCATTTTTAATAACCGTAAATGGAGTACAATCTATAAAAATAGTAAATCATTATGTTGTACACCTGAAACTAATATAATACTGTGAATCAACTAGACCTCAATTTTTAAAAGAAAAAAAAAACTACACAAGTCTGGAAACAGCAACTCTACTCTTGTTTGTACATTTTTGCAGGTAAAATGATCAAGGGCTAGTAAAGAGGTCAGTCTGAACAGCTTTTGAATAGGCTGACCAGAGTCATCAAAGTTTCACCATTGCTAGAATCCGTGGAAAACTTTTGAAGTTCAGCTACAGAGCACACGGGATAGCCTGTCCGAGGTCTTCCTGCCGCTCCATTTCAGTTACGCCAGGTTGGCACTACTTCCTTTACCAAAATTTCTCAACTCCACACTTTTGATCAAAACAAGGCCTTTAACAATCTCACTGAGTGGGACAAAAACAGACCCCGTGCCTCGTGTTGTGAAGCACTGAGAAACACACAATATGATTTATCTAGTATTTTTGCCGAAAATAGATAACCTAGATCTAACCATGTGGAACTGTAAGCCTGGGAGAGAGAAAGCCACAGACAGCGTGAGGACAGTGACTCCTGCTCGCACACTTTGGGAGCAGGGGAAGCTGGTTGGCAGCAAATAATTCAATGTGGACAGTGCCTTTGAATAGGCTCACTCTTCACTCACTGAAGGTATCAGAGAAAAATTTCAGAGGTTTATGGATTCTCTGGGAAATCTTGAGAGTCTCGCTGTGGAGCATATGTGACAGGCTGTTGTACTTCAGTTTAGTTAATACACATTTGCACTATTTATCTCGGAATTTTTCACTAGACATCTAGGAAGAACCTTATTTACAGCCTTCCCGAGTCCTGCTGAAGCACCTATATAATCAGACTTTAAGGAAGACTCTCAACCTACAGCCTCAGCCCCTAAAAAAGCAGTTGTGATTATAACCGAAATTGCATTGAGTTCTGGGAAGAGCTGACCACATCCATGCTACACTGGACTCTGCTATCCAAGAACCTAGTGTTTCCATTTATTCAACTGTTTCTTTTTCCTCCTTCCCTCCTTTCCATTAATCAGAAACAGCATGTAATAAGTTAAGATTTCTATCATCCCTAAGGCAACCCCGAGGAAAAAAAATCACTTTAAAAATAGGAGTCAAAATGGTATACAAAAATTTATCCAACACAAAATAATGAAGGAGGAAAAGAAAAAAGACATGATAGGAAATAAAGCAAAATGGCAGACAGAAATCCAATCATACGATACTTACATTAAAGTAGAATGGGCTAAATACTCCAATCAAAAAGCAGAGATACTTCAACTAGATAAAGAAGCCAGATGCAAAAGATGGCACTTTATATTATTCCACTTAAATTAGATGTTCAGAAAGGACAACTTTGCGGAGACTGAAAGCAGGCTGATTGCCTGGGGCTGGAGACAGTAGAGATGACTGACTGCAAACAGGCAAAAGGGAACTTACTGAAGTGATGGAAATATTCAAAAATTGGTTTGTGATGATGGTGGCACAACTTGCAAATTTACCAAAGAAGGAAATGTACACTCACAATTTTATATTGTGTAACCAGTTAAGTGATTGTATTTTTTAGAAGTGCAGTGCAATAGTGCTAATACCTAGTCTCTAAAATAAAAATTGACCGTTGACAAAGATGCAGAGCAACTGAAGTCCCACACCCTGCTGAAAGGAAGGTAAATTGATTCAGGCACCTTGGCAATGTGACTTTATGTACACCCTCTAACTCAGCAATTCCAGTCTAGACAAATACTCAATGGAAATGCATATATGTATGCACTGAAGTCACGTACAAGGATTTTCACAGTAGCCCGATTCATTGCAGGTCCAATTGGGAAACAACTAAAATGTACATCAACAGAATGGAAAACTAAATTATGATTTATTCAGAGAGTGGAACTATAACTGCTGGCAACATGGATAAATCTCACAATGATTCCATTTATATTTAAGTCAGAAAAGCAGTGCTGAAAAAAGTCAGAAAAAAGTGCTGGTCATGGCCGTTCTTTGGGTGCTGGCTGAACGGATGTGTTCTCTTTGTACGGTCTGAGGAATCTTCTTACACTGTGGATGGGCATGTCTTTGGTTTGAACAGAATACTTTGTATGCATCAACAAAATACTAAAATTATACAAAAGTATTTAGTGCAATGGAAAGCTACTCGAAGAGAATGTATGGGCAGTGAGATTTTTTGAGTACTTTAATACTTTGTATGTTGCCTTACTCTTCAAAAATGGAGGATGTAAGTATGTTTATTGTCAGAAAAATCAACAGTGATATTCTTATATCGAGCGTGGCACTAGTAGATATTTCTATTTTAGCAAGTTGTTAGGGAAAACAAGTTGTCTTGTCCCTCACAGAATAGCAAATACTGTGGATTCTTCACAAATTAGGAAGGGTATTCTAATTCCTCTTAAAAAAGATAAAGACAGTGAGACTAACCCTACCCCTAAACGCTAAACCCTAACCCTAACTCTCACGCTAACGCTAAACCTAACCCTAAACCCTTACCCTAACCCTAGCCTTAAACCTAGCCCAAGCCCTAACCCTAACCCTAACATGAAGCCTAACCTAAACCCTTAGCCCTAACCCTAACCCTAGCCCTAACACCTACTCCTAACGCTAACCCTAACCCTAAAGAAAAAAAATTAAAATTAAAAATTAAAAAAATTAAAAACAATGAAAAGGAGCCTAAATTCAGCTGTGGAGAAAAATAAACGCACATGGGGAAAGTATAGCGTAGAGGTAAGATCCTAGAATCAATGTGTGGTTCAAATCTCACCCAGCCCCATGGCCTGGCTCTGGGACTCAGCAAGTTACTTATGCGCCAAGCATCCTATTTAGGTGCTTGGCACAGGGCCTCGTGCGTGATACAAGCTCTTATCAATAAGTACATAGCTATCATTCTCCCAAATTCTGAAAGTTAGAATGACAGAGCAACTACCCTTTTTAGATATTAAAAGGTTACGGAGGCAGTAAAGACAGGGTACTGGCACACGGATAAAAGGGAACACAGAGAAAAACAACAGGTTTCTGCAGGTCAGCAGGTGGGGCAGGCTGAGAGCAGGCTCGTGGAGTCTACAGCTTGTCTCTTCTGCAACCTGTGATCTGCCTTCTGATTCTCTGGTTTGTTACCAATTCAAAATCATTTGAATAGGTGTGTCATGTTTTAAAATATAAATGTCAGAGTTGGTCATTCTAGCAAACGAGCCAGTGTAGACAAATCCTGTTTGTTTCCAGCATCCTGAGACAACTAGTGTTGATGCACACTTCTTCCCAGTGTTCTTAATGTTAAAGAACTTGAACTATGAGGAGGGAGAGGACAGCTCAGTGGTAGAGTGCATGCTAAGCATGCACGAGGCCCTGGGTTCAAGCCCCAGTACTTCTGTTAAATAAATAAATAAGCCAACCTAATTACCTCTCCCCAGGACCCCCCACCCCAATTTAAATTATGAAAGATTTCACACATTCAGAAAAGTTGTGTAGCAAAGACTCATGTACCACGACCCGCCTACTTAATAAAATGTTAGCATTTTCCCACATTTGCCTCACTCCTCTCTCCTTTAAAATGTGTATCACTAAAGCGTCTTTCCTTTCCCTCCCCGCAGGGAATCACTGTCCTGATGTCGGTGTGTCTCACCCATGTATGTTCTTACACTTTCTCCAGTGCGTTTCTAGAAATATTCTTTGGCAGTTGTTTTAGAATAAATGGCATCTGATATGCAAACAGTTTTGCTCTTAAAATTAGTTATGATTTTTAAAAAATCCTTTAAATGGAGAGTTTCAGTCATTTACGTAAAAGGGATAATTTTGGGGGGGGGTAATTTTAATGTACTGAATTCCCTCATTACATCTAGGCTCCAACAATTATCTGAGAGGAGATAATGGATCTAGCTTTACTGGATATTTTTATTTCTTCAATTTAATGTTAAAATCAACATACTAATGCATGCATATTGTAAAAAAAGTCTTGGGGATATAAAGTCAGTCTCTTACTAATTTTTTTTCAATTGTATGTACTATGAATATCTTCAGTTTAAATTGCTTTTCACCTTCTTTAAGGTGTCTTTTGTTTGTTTTGGGGGGAGGTCATTGAGTTTATTTATTTATTTGTTTATCTTTTTTTAATTAAAGATAGATTTAGAGAGATACATACTACATAGTGTGCAGGCTGTTTCAGAAGGCGAGAGAAAGGCCATGAGTTGTGGGGGTTGGGTGCTCAGGTTAAAGTAAAAGTAGATACACACTCCATAGACAGAGTGCGGGCCATCTTGGAAGACGAGGGAGCAAGAGACGCCGCGAGGCATGGTGTTGCCAGTTTTTATGGGCTCGGTGGCTTCACATGCTAACAAGTGGGATATTTATTTATCTTTTAATGGAGGTACTGAGGATTGAACCCAGGACCTTGTGCACGCTAAGCACACACTCTACCACTGAGCTATACCCTCCCGCAAGGTGTCTTTTGATGAATAAAATTCTTAATTTTAATATAGTCAGATTCATCAGCCTTCATGGTAAGTGCACTCCTTGTCCTGCTTAAGAAATCCTTCCCCACCGTGAGGCCTAGAGACGTCCACTCTCCTTTCCGCTAAGAATTCTGGTGTTTCTATCCTAATGTTTAAATCCTTGAATCATCTGGGGTTAATTTTTTTTAATTGGGCACAATGTAGGGATATAATTTCATCTTTTTAGAAACTGATCATTTTTTGCTTGAGCCATTCTCTTAAGGATACATCTCCAACTTGAGGCCTCTTCAAATTATCTCCCTGACACTTTTCAGACTCCTACGTGTAGCATGAATAAGACACAAGGCTGGTTTGCGGTAGTTAATTATTAGGTCCAGACATACTTGAGAAAGGCAAGGTCAAGAAAAGTTCCTTTGCCCTTTCCATCTGCCTGGCAATGTTTACTTCTGCTTTAGTTTTATTTTGGAAGTATAGCCATTTGGGGTTTTACTTTATGAGGAAACCCCATACTGAGTTTTCTGCATTTGACAAGCCTTGAGTTTTATTAGTTGATCCATGCCAGCGTCAGAACAGAATTGCAAGCTTTTCAGGATTTAGCAGAATTTGCCGAGAGGAATCAGTTTTGTCACTTTATACCTCCAAGGCTTCCTGCCTGGACTCTGATTGGTGGGGGAGAGAGGCATGATTTGAATACTTACTCCAACATCTTCTAGCTGTGTGACCAAACGCAAGTTATTTAAACACTCTGCACCCTACAAAATTTAAAAGAAAAATACTACCGAGAAGACAGTGGGTCGCCTGTTTTCATTTCCTCTGCTTAATTCTGGAGGAGCCAGTCTGAGGGGATTTGAGTTCAGTCAGTGAAGTATGTGAGTGAATTGGTTTTGTAATTTCCCATTGAGAAGCTTTTTTCTTCATGACTTCACTTCTTTTGACTTCAGTTCTTAAGATGAAATCTCTATACAATGAAAAATGTTACAAAGCACAACAAACACTATGTTTTTAAACTTTTTTATTGAGTTATAGTCATTTTACAATGTTGTGTCAAATTCCAGTGTAGAGCACAATTTTTCAGTTATACATGAACATACATATATATTCATTGACACATTTTTTTTCGTTGTGAGCTACCACAAGATCTTGTATATATTTCCCTGTGCTATACAGTATAATCTTGTTTATCTATTTGAACACTTTTTTTTTTTGCACCAAATAACATCCAAATGTATGTCACAGCAAAGGAGGCAAGAATATTCAGTGGAGAGAAGACAGTCTCTTCAACAAGTGATGCTGGGAAAACTGGACAGCTACATGCAAAATAATGAAATTAGAGCATTCTCTAACACCATAAACTAAAATAAACTCAAAATGGATTAAAGACTTAAGTTTAAGATTGGATACTCTAAAACTCCTAGAGGGAAACATAGGTAGAACACTCTTTGACATAAATTGCAGCAATATTTTTTTGGATCTGTCTCTGAAAGCAAAGGAAATAAAAACAAAATAAACAAATAGAATCTAATTAAAAATTTTTGCACAGCAGAGGGGACCATCAACAAAATGAAAAGATACCCTACTGAATGGGAGAAAATATTTGCAAATGCCATGATCGTTAAGGGGTTAATATCCAAAATATATAAACATCCCATACAATTCAACATCAAAAACAAACCTGATTTAAAATGGACAGAAGACCTGAATAGACATTTTTCCAAAGAGGAAGTGCAGATGGCCAAGAGACACATGAAAAGATGTTCAATCTCGCTAATTGGAGAAATGCAAATCAAAATCACAGTAAGATATCACTCCACACCTGCCAGGATGGCCATCATCAAAAAGACAACAAATAATAAATATTGGTGAGAATATGGAGAAAACCCTCGTACACTGTTGATGGGAATGTAAATTGGTGTAGCCACTAGAAAACAGTATGGAGGTTTCTCAAAAAACTAAAAATAGAACTACCATATGACCCAGCAATTCTACTCCTGGGTATATATCTGAAGGAAACAAAAACACTAATTCAAAAAGATATATCCACTCCAGTGTTCATAGGAGAATTATTTACAATTGCCAAGATATGGAAGCAGCCCAAGTGTCCACCAACAGATGAATGAAAAGAGAAAATGTATGAGATACACACACAGTGGAATACTGCTCAGCCATAACAAAGAAGGAAATGTTGCCATTTGCAGCAACATGGAAGGACTTGGAGGGTATTATGCCAAGAGAAGTAAGTCAGAGAAAGACAAAAGTATGATATCACTTAGATGTGAAATGTAAGAAGCACAACAAGCTAGTGAATATAACAAAACAGAAACTCACAGATATAGAGGACAAACCAGTGGTTACCAGTGAGGAGATGGAAGAGTTAGGGGCAATATAGGGGTAGGAGATTAAGAGGTACAAACTACTAGGTATAAAATAAGCTACAAAGATGTATTGTACAACATGGGGAATATAGTCAATATTTTATAATAACTATAAATGGAGTATATAAACTGTGACCTATATTGCACTATATTGCAAACCTGTAACTTTTATAATATTGTTCATCAACTGTACTTCAATTTTAAAAAGTGTATCACAGCTAGAAAAAGTTGGAGCCAAGGCCTTACATTAGCTGGATAACATATTCAGATCTCTATTAGTCCCTTCCATGGCCCATTGCACAATGAAGTTTGTTAAATCCAAATTTAGAATTACCTTGGGTCAGTCAATAGGTTGTAATAATTGGTTCCTCTTCTGGGAGAAAGGAACACTAGCAAAGCCACAGATTGACTTGTTTAAGGTCAATCATTGGAGGTGGGAGGGTATAGCTCAAGTGATAGAGTGCGTGTTTAACATGCACGAGGTCCTGGGATCAAGCCCGAGGACCTCCTCTAAAAATAAAATAAATAAAAACCTAAATATCCACCCTGCATAATTAATTAATTAATTAATTTTTAAAAGGTCAATTGTCCACATGGGTGCCAATGGAAACACCATCATTCTGATGGTCGGTAATGGATATCATACCCAGCTGTCCATATGATTGAAAGCAGTGGGTACTGTTCAGGATAATCTAAGAATGGCATTAGAATGAGTATATTCTGACCCAACATTTATAATAAGGGGGAAAAAAGAGAAAAGACCATTACGGATGGATGACAACAAGAGCTCTATAAAAAATGTAAAGAATGATTATCAACAAGCAGATAAAAAACAAAACAGGGATTAGATAGGTATCTTGGCCCAACAGCAGACCAAGGATTATCTGAGGTCATCTGTTTGCTCCAAAGGTCTGGGCCAGCTGTCTGCTTCCCAAGACTCACTTCTGGAGGACCTCTGGGAATCCTGAGTTTGAGGTCCCATATTGCAGTTGTTTTCCAATTGTGTGCAATTGTGAATTGTTTTTTTTGGTTGTGAAACATGAACCCAAGTATTGGCTCCTTGGAGTTTCACTGTTCACTTGTTGTTAACAGTATCTGATAAAGTCCCTTCCAACAAAATTAAGGAGCAGTTTTTTTCTGGTATTTCTTCCTGTAGATGAAATCTCCTGGTTGAAGATCATGAAGAGACAATTTAGGAAGATGCTGTGGGAGGGTGGTCTTAACCTGTTGGTGATAGGACTGGTATAGGACATGAGGCCCTTGCAATATTTTGCCCTGTCTGCATGCAGTCAGCAGAGTCTAGCATTGGGAAGGAAATCTCTAAACACATGGGCCTTCCAGCTACCAATCCACAGAAGGATGACCAGTGCGTCCTTGAGGGAGGAGACTGAATGGCCATAAGGGCTTGTGGGAGTACCTCCAGCCAAGTGAACTCAAGAGTTTCTGAAAGTTTTGCTAATTTTAATTTAAGGATGTCATTGATCTTTTCAACCTTTCCAGGAATTGTAATTTTTGAGTAAGAGATAACACCTTGCAAACTTTTTATAGCTATTTCCATGAAGTGTGTGCCTCAGTCACTTGATACGAAAGTTGGGATGTTCCCTGGTTAGAAGCACAAAATCACACAGCTTTCCAATGACTAGAAAGGCTGTAGCTTTTCAGCAAGAAAATGCTTTACTTCATTCTGCAACTAGACATAACAGTAACTAAACATAGTCACACGCTTGGAGGGTGAAAGCTGGATAGCCTATCTGAAGGCCTTCAGAGGGCCCTTGAGGCTTTGGTTCCTGGCCATGTCCCACCTTCACGGTTTTTTCAGGATTATGTTGTTGACAGGTGGCACACAATCTGAAGATAGCCTTAGCTTTCTTTTTAAAGTTTCTCCATCAATGTTGATTTAAGATAGTAACCAACTTGTCTATTCCATAATGGGTAGTTTCATGGGGAAATTTAACAAATAGCCATTTGAAATCATTTAGAACCACCAAATGGCCATCTTGAGAGTGCCAGGGATGATCTGAGCAAAGGATACAGCCAGACTTTCTCATTCTTCCTTTTTAGAGTCAGAGGCTAAATACTGATATTTTATGATGTCCTCTTGTAATTTATCCTCTGAAGGCTGAGATAGGATCATAACCTTGGTGAAAGTGGTTTCTTTGGCATAATGATCTGCTGAAGCATTTTCTTTGGCTTCCATAATCTGTCTTTTTACATGGGACTTATGTTTATAACAGCCCCCTCGCTGGGAAGTAAGAGTGTATCCAAAAGTTCCTTAACTTGTCCATGTTATATGGGGTTTTCTTTTGTGTTAGAGATTTTCTTAGAAAATCTGCTCACTATATATGGCTAGTCCTTTAAGAGTTGATCTCTAAAAGTCTTGACTGGCAGATTTGTAAGGCAGGGGTTAGCCTTCTGACTCCAGGACTTCAGTGTAAAATAATCTATCTCAATAGTCTGTAAACTTTAGCTACAGAAAGGTCACCTGGAGGGCAAACTCACTTAGTTTACTGGCCCACCAGCAGCACAGCCCACCCCTCTCCCATCTCCAGAGCGGGGTCTTGTTCCAAAGGGTTGCCGATCTCACCGGAAGCCAGGCTCTTCCTCCCCAGTGTCAGCATCGGAGTTCTGTTCTCTTGAACGAATCCGTTTCCCCCGGAAGGACTGTCCACTTCCCCGCCCGTGTCCCGGGCGTCCGCAACCGGCCGAGGCAGAGGCCTCGCACTGTCTTGCCTGCTCTTGCTCTGCTTTGCTCTTACAGCACTGTGAGCCCAGAGCCCAGAATCTTCCTGGCTCTGTCTTTTTCAGATGGTCTTTCGGTGGGGGTCGAGAACAGATTGAAGGTGGGGGGCAGTCTTCCTGCGTCTTATGTAGACTTTCAGCTAACCCTTCTCCCCTCGTCCCCGCTTCAGAGGCGCGTGCTCCTCTCATTCCTCAGGCTGAGGGGGCTTCTACAGCAGGCTCAGCCCTCCTCAGGGCTTACTTTTCAGCTTCCTCTGGTCTAAATCACATAGCCCACTTTTTTTTTTTTTTTTGAGTAAAGATTGATTTATTTAGAGAGATACATACTGTATAGAATGTAGGCTGTTCCAAAAGGCAAGAGAAAGACCACGAGGTGTGGGGGTTGGGTGCTCAGGTTAAAGTTTAAATAGGTGCCCACTCCACAGACAGTGTGGGCTGTCTCCCGGGGGGGGGGGGGGGGCGCAGAAAGGCGGCCCGCATAGCACACTTTCATCTGCTTTCCAGCTTCTAGTATTTTTTTTTTCCTGTTGCTGCCTTATTCTCACCCATTCTTTATCCTTGTGTATTTTTGTCTTTCAACAATCTTTACTGTCATTTAGAGGGATTTTGGCATGGTGCTTGATGAATGCTCTATGTTGCAATCTACCATGTTTTTGAGGCTTTTCGTGTTTAATATTTTTAATCTTCTCTCAGTTGATGAATAGTTTGGGTATAGACTTTAAAGTTCAAATAATATTGTATATACGATGCTAATGACATGTAACCAATGAGATACTTGCACTCTAGAGTCCTGTGTTAAATGCTTTCAATCCTTGAAGACGGGAGGAAATAAAGGAACCAGAAGTAAACGTATGCTCTTAGAAAAGGGGCAGTCCCCAACTCCAAGACAAAGTAAAACAGGGCATAAATGACTTCTGGAATGTAATTTTTCATGGTTGAAATTTTGCATTACACCAAGAGCTGATGATTAAGAAAAAGTAAAGTAAAATGAACATTGGGCAAGAGAATTAAACATCAGACAGGAAAACCCTTGTTGCCAAGTCCTCCAGGGTCCCCTGGGACTGGGCTTTCACACGAGCTCTGTCAACTTTCTGCCCCCGGCCCACCCCTCAAACAGAACCGCATACATTGCTGGTATGGATGCTGGAAGGTGTTGCCGCCTTGGGAAAGTCCTAGATATCCACCCAAGACAAATGAAAACACAAAGTCTGAAAAGCAAATGTTCATAGCATTTTTTCATGACATTCAAAATGAAAACCACCCAAATGTCCATTGTTGATAAAAAGTAATCAATAGTCAATCTATGAAGGAAGTGGAAAATTTCATTCAAGCCAGATTTGAGGATTGTAACACAGGAACAGAATCTCAGAAAACTCCAAGGACTGTTCCACCCACTAAAAGTCAAAACACAGTTAAGTACGTTTTCTGAGACAGAGGGCTGTACATTAAGTGACGTATTATTGGCAGTTTACACAATCCAGATCTAACCTCGTTGGAGGCCCATCACAAGGTCAAGAGGGCGTGTTATCTTTGAAGGAGCTGTCTTGTTGATGCTAGGAGAACGTTGCTCTTTATGGCTGAGCAGGTATTTCTGCCAGTGGGGAGGGGCTGGTTGATACATAAGGCAGATACATGATGCACAGTGAGGGGAGAGGAGGCCAGAGGGCAGAGAACACATTTTACAGTTAAATTTTTTGTGCTTTGCCATAAAATGTGAATTTTATTTCACACCATTAATAATTAATGAATAAATAAAATGTACCATAGTCATACAATGGGACACCATTTGGCAATTAAAAAGAAGGAAATATTGGTGCATGCTATAGCATGGATGAACCCCGAAAACAGTATACTAAGTGAAGGAACCCAGACACAAAAGGATAAATATTGTGTAATTCCATTTATACAAAAATCTTTCTTTCTCCATAGAGACAGAAAGTAGATGACCTGCGGCTAGACATGGGAGTGACTACAGATGGGCAGAAAGTTTTGTAACCTGAAAACTGGGTTCACCTCCTGGTGGGTTTGAAGCCAGAAGATACAACCAGGCCAAAGGGCTGGAGAAGGAAGAATTTATTACTTGTACCAAGTAAAGAGAACCAGGGATCTTTCCCAAAGCACTGTCTCCCCAATAGCAAAATTGGGGAAGTTTCAGGCCAAGGGTACATGCATACTCATGAGGGGACTTGGGTGGTGGGAAGAGTGCAAGCTTTAGGAGATTGAAGTCGGGAGGGTCAGAAGAGGTCAACACCATCATCCCTTGGGTTCCAGTTGATCTGGTGGTTGAGCTTCAGGCTAATTTTTACCTGTAGAAGAACTGAGAGTCTTTACAACTGACGTATTATCTTTGCTATTGCTCATTTCTCTTGACTGATGACAGTCTTTTGTTTCTGTGTTCTGTTCTTTTCTTTTTTTTTAAATTCTCTCTCTTTTTTACTTTTATTTTTTTATGGAGGAACTGAGGATTGAACCCAGGGCCTCATGCATGCTAAGCATGTGCTCTACCACTGAGCTATACCCCCCATTTCTGTGTTCTTTTCTTCCCTTAAGATCATTAATTAAATCACTGTTCAATGGCAAACACTGTGGCCTGGCTTAGGCCAAAAGTGACTTCTCTTATGTCAAGAAAGCCATGCCTGGTTCTCTTTCTCCGGGGACCTCCTACCCCATCTATTTACTTCTGGGGGTGATGGACATGTCCTAAAGTTACATTACAGTAATGATTTCTAAAATTACTGAACTATACACTCCGTAAAGAACTAGAGTCCAGAATATCTGCACTAAGTATTTTGGCAAAAGAGAGTCATCTTCCCAGTCAGTGTATTTAACTTCTCTGTTCCTCGACTTCCTCATCTGTAAAACATGGACAATAAAAAATGGTAATACTCATACTGGAGAGTGAATATATTGATTGCAAGCAAAGAGCTCAGCACAGTTTCTGGCTCATAGTATTTTCCTAGCTGAATAAAAATTATTTCCACTGTACACGATGATATACTTGGCACATTTGACCAGCCTCGGACACTCTGCGGATGATAGTAACTAGGTGCTCTGAATTGTGGAGCCTGCCCCACTCCCCTTTCCCTCTGGCTACACTCACTGCTTACCACTAACTAGCAGTGTGTAACTTTGGACAAGATGTCTCTCAGTTCTTCAATTTTCATCTATAAACTGGGGGGGGGGCGGATAATAGTACCTCCATCCTAGAGTTGTGAGGATTAAATTAGTCAATACATTTAAAGCCCTTGATTGTGCCAAGCCAATAGCAAACACTCAATTAATATTAGTTGTTTTATTATCTGCATACAGAAAACTTCTTTGCATGTTATGAATATTTCCATTAGGAATGGAAGAACCTCAGATATGAAATTACTATTCAAAGATCGCAAACACATTTCGTTCTCTTTAGAGATTGATTTTTTTTTCAGCTTTATTTGTATCAAACCACAGAGAATAACAGAGAAGTAAAATGTTTATTTAGTATTATTCAACTCCTTCCTTGGCCCCTGCACTATAATAGGGCTATCATTTAACCTGCTACCCACATCTACCCTTGCCACGTTCTCTCCTGTTCAGTAAAGGTCACCACCATTCACCAGACTGACTTTTTTGTGACACATTTCACACCATAAACAAATCCTATCTTCTCTACCTTCAAAATGTATCTCAGGTAGGAGGTCCTCTCATGGCCTCCACAGCTAAGAAACTAGTCCAAGCCATCACCCCTACCTCTGTAATGGCTTCCTCATGGCCTTATAGATGCTTAAGTTACAACTTTCCCATCAGATCAAAATTTTCCCCCTCTAAAGTCTGTTCTCCATAAAGCAGCCGAAGTCATCCTTGAAAAATACAAACAAGTTCTTCTCAATCTCCTTGCCTTTGTGGCACAGAATAGGAAATCCAGAAACGTGTGTGTGTGTGTAATACAGTGAAACAGTGCTGGGACACTGAATATTTTGAAATAAATGTGAATGCCTGTCTGATATACATATAAGAGTTTTGCAGAAAGAGAATAAATATTCTTGCATCTTTTAAAGAGCAGTGCAGGAAGAATGTCTTGATCAATGTTTATATAATCCGAGGCTAAAGAGAATCTCCAGATCATGGCCCAAATGCTGTCACCATTAAAAACAAAACAAAAAGGCAGTAATAGTTTTTACTAAATTAGAATTAAAACTTCTTTTAGTTGGAAAAAAATTCCCCTATGCACCGCCCCCGAAGTATGAAGGTAAAAACAAATTATAAACAGAGAACAACGTATGTAATAAAGAATTACATGTATAACACGGGGAAATGCCTATTTTATAAAATTTAAGGGGAAAAGTCAGCATGCAAAACAATATATGGCTTCTAATTTCCAGAATTTCCAAAAATTTCCCTGGAAAAAATTTTGGAGGGAATAAATTTATCTCTAGGTTATGTTTTTATTTTTTGAAATTGTGTGCAGTGAACTCAGTTCTATAATGATCTTAAAACTACAGCTAGCTAGCCTAATTGAGGGGGCGGTAGTTTTTCTTGGCACAGGAGTCGCAGCTGGAGGCTGACATCCTCCTCCTACCCCTCCCCTCCCCCACCTCTCCCCTCCCCCCCTCTCCCCTCCCCCCCCCCCCCAGGAAGAGCTCCCCTGGGGCCTGGAGAGGCAAAGCGGAGCCGCCGGAGACTCCCGGCTTCAGCATCGCGCAACCCCTGGCGTCCCGAGGGCAGGGCCTCCGTGACCTGAGTTTCTCCGTCTGTGAAGCGTGGACACCCACCTCACTTCACAGGAGTTTTCCAAGAATTAAGTGAGAAGACGAGCCTGGCCGGTTGTCGGGACCCTACCTGAGACAGTGCATTCCTCCCTGGACCAGGGGAGAAGTTAAATCCACAGGGTCTGATTTCCAGAATCACGATTCCCCCTGAAGGCACATCTTGGTCGGTGCGTAAAGTCCCGCTGCTTTGGGAGCAGAGGTGAGGGTGGAGGGTGTTTGCCGCCCGTTGTGGGACAGTGGCTCCTACTGGCTGGGGTCCCTGGAGATGCGCAGAGGCGACCCTATCCACCTCTGGGAACCCCGCCATCGTGTGAACGCGAGGGGGCCGTGGCCCAGCTGGGACTGAGGACGTGTCGTCTCTGGAGCCTGGCGACACAGGAGCATCAAGGGTCATCCAAGCCCGGATGGCAGCGGGGAAGAGGCGGGCGCGGCTTCTGGGTTAGGGGGTGCAGGGCACACGGAGTTGCGGCCCTGCCCGGGGCTAGATCAGCCTCTGCCTTCTGGGCAAGCGAAGTCCCTGGGCTGCTCCAGAGCCAGTGAGGCCTTTGGGGTCTGCAAAAAGCAAGTGTACCCTCCAGGGGCTCTCAGGTCAAAGTCCCTGTGAACTCACCCTTTTTATTAACTTTTCCGTCCATGTCTGGGGGAAACGTGATAGACTGGACCTTAAAGCCCACAGCCACACTGGATTTTCTACTTTTAAGTAGTGAACGCCCTTTTAAGTCCTGACTGGTTATGCCAAAGGCTTAGTGTCACAGATTGGGCAGGGGATGCATTTTGCTCTATTTTATGAATAATTTAAAACACAGAAAAGTACAAGGACTCGTATTGCCTAGAAGTAACATCTCACATGTGCCTTTTGTCACCACCTCTCACCAAGTGAAAAAACAACATCAGAATGTTGTCTTTTGCTAATCAGCTGCCCAAGGGAAAGGAATTAGCTGATCCAATTAAAAACAAAACAAAAGGAAGCTGGACAGACACAAAACTCTTCTTCAAAAAAAAAAAAAAAAAAAAAGACTTTACAGGGGTAGGGTGTAGCTCAAGTGGTAGAGTGCATGCTTAGCATGCACGAAGTCCTAGGTTCAATCCCCAGTCCCTCCATTAGAGAAATAATTAAATAAATAAACCTAATTACCCCCACAAAAGACTTTTATAGAGCAGTTTTAAGTGCACAGCAAAATTGAGCAGAAAGTACAGAGATCTCCCATATATTCCTCATTTATTCCTCCCCATCCCCCAACACAGGACCTCCCTCACCATCAACATCCCTCACCGTACTGGTACAGTTGTTACTATGATGAACCCACATCTGCACACCATTACCACCCAAAGTCCATAGCTGACCTTAGTGCTCACTCTTGGCCTCACAGACTGGGTTAGGAAGTATTCCCTCTTCTACTTTCTGGAAGAGATTTTAGAGCATTGGTATCATTTCTTCCTTAAGTTTTTGGTAGAATTCACCTTTGTATGGCAGAATAAAGTGAACAAAATTCTTCAGAAAGCAGGACAATACTTAAAATTTAAAACTGCTTTGTCAAAGACACTGCTAAGAGAATAAAAAGACAAGCCACAGACGTGAAGGAACTGTTTGCAAAACACATTTCTGAAAAAGGATTTGTATATGAAGTGTACAGTGAACCCTTAAAATGCAGTAATAAAACAACTCAATTTAAAAATAAAGAACGTAATTGTTGTGCTAAGACAGGAGAAGAAAAATAATCAATTTGCACAATTAAAACCACAGAGGTTGAAAAGAATGGAAGAAAAAAACAGGAATAAAAAACAAGGGCAACAAATAGAGAACAGTAGCAAATACAGCAGACATTAATCCAACTATTTCAGTCATCACTTTAATGTTAATGGTCCAAGTATACCATCTAAAAGTCAGAGTGGATCAAGAAACAAGACCCAACAATATGTTATCTACTAGGAGCTTATTTTAAATATAAAGACATATACAAGTTGAAGAACCCAAGTTCATGAGCCCAATGCACGGTGAGACCAGACAAACCAAAAGGTCAGAGTTTGGAGTCGAGAGAGGTTTATTGCAGGGCCAAGCAAGGAGAATGGGTGGCTCATGCTCAGAACAGCTGAACTCCCTGATAGTTTTGGAGGAAGAGTCTGAAGTAGTATCTTCGTCTGGTTTTGGCATCAGAGTGGTGGTGGCTTCATAGAATGAGTTTGGGAGTGTTCCCTCCTCTTTAATCTTTTAGAAGGGTTTGATAAGGACCTGTATAAGTTCTTCATTGGGATTTGAATTTGGGATGAGAGCTGCAGGGTGTATGACTTTCTTCTGATTAGTCGGTGGTGATGCGGTAACAGGGTGGTACTTCAGGAATCTTGTACTCAGCCTGAAGTTACATCTTCCACCTGAGTATGGGTCTTAGTTCCTCCAGAAGAATTCACAGATACATCCTACAAACAAACAGGGGATAGGGAAAGTCTTTTGTAGGGTCCTGCTCTGTTTCATATAAATTAAAAGTAAAAGGATAGAGAAAGACTATTAAAAGCCTTTAGAAATCTATAGACTATTAAAAATCCATGAGGAGACTAAGAATGCTGGACTTCAGAGCCAGGAAAATTAGCAAGAGTAAAGAGGGACATTTTTATAATAAAGGGCTCAGTTCTCCAAAAGCCATAACAAACCATAACATGTGTATGCCTAACAACAAAGCATCAAAATATGTGAGGCTAAACTGATAGAACTACAAGGAGAGATAGATGACTCCACAGTTGTGGCTGGAGACTTCAACAACCCTCTGTCAGAAATGGACTGATCTGATACAGGAAAAAAATGTGGGGCATGAGAGAGTGGCCATGTCCCAGGCCCCAGGCGATTCCCTGGGATGTGACCCACCAAGTAAGGAAAGAATTCAAGAGTGAGCCGTGGTTGATTAAAAGCAGATTTATTTAAAGAGATGTACACTCCATAGACAGAGAGCAGGCCATCTCAGAAGGTGAGAGAAAGGCCAAGAGGTATGGGCTTTGGTGTTTAGTTTAAAGAAAAGGAGATAACACACTCCATATACAGAGTGTGGGCCATCTCGGAAGGTGAGGGAGCAAGAGAGGCCGTGAGGTGTGGTGTTGCTGGTTTTTATATGCTAAGAAGTGAGAGGATTAGTCCAACTACTTTGGGGAAGGGGCCGGGATTCCCAGGAATTGGGCCATGCCCTCTCTTTGACCTTCCATGGTTAGCCTTGGAACTGTTGTGGCACCTGTATGTGTGTCATTCACCATGCTAATATATTACAATGTGTATAATGAAGCTCAAGGTCCTCTGAAGGTCAGCTCTCCTGCGATCTTGGGCCTCCAGGTCTATTGGGAGCTGACTTTTCTGCCATCTTGGTGCTAATTTCTGTGTCATTTCTTTAATGGCTGTGCCCTGCCCCCTTCCTTCCTGTCTCATATCTAGCAGGCAGAAAATCAGTAAGGACATAGTTGAACTCAACAGCACCATCAATCGACTGGTTATAATGGACATCTATAGACTGCTTCATCCAACAAGAACAGCATACACATTCTTCTCAAGCTTACATGGAATATTCACCAAGATAGACCATATGTGGGGCCATAAACACACTTTAACAAATTTAAAAGCATAGAAGTCATACAATGTATGTTCTCAGACCTCAGTAATATTGAATCAGCAATCACCAGAAAGATAGTTGGAAAATCCCCAGATACTTAGAGATTAAAGAACACACTTCTAAATAACACATGGGTCAAAGAAGAAATCTCAAGAGAAATTAAAAGATAGTGAAACCAAGCAGGACCCCATGAGGCCTTGCCCAGTGACAAGACCCCTCTTTGTCTTTCTTGTTTTGAAAGATCTAGAATCGGTCATCAAAGTTTCTACCTTAGGAAATTAGAAAAGAGCAAATTAAATCCAAAGTAAGCAAAAGAAAAGACATAATACAAATTAGAGCAGAAATCAATGAAATTGAAAACAGGAAATTAATAGAGAAAATCAGTGAGACCAAAAGCTGGTTCTTTGAATAAAATCAATACACTTCTAGCCAGGCTAAACTAAGAAAAGAAAGAGAAGACACAAATTACTTGTATCAGAAATGAAAGATGGGACTTCACTACAGATCCCATGGACTTCAAAAAGATAATAAAAGAATACTATGAACAAGTCAATCTCCACAAGTTTGATAATTTAGATGAAATGGACCAAGTCCTTGAAAGACACAATCTGCCAAAACTCATGTAAGAAGAAATTAGACGAACTACATATAAGACATATTTATTAAAGAAATTAAATCCATAATTAAGAGCTTGTAAAACAGAAAGAATCAGGCCCAGATGTGTTCACTGGTGAATTCTAAGATACGTTTAGGAAAGTATACCAATTTTCTACAATAGCTTGTAAAAAATAGAAGAGGGAAAACTTCCTAACTCATTTTATGAGGCCGGCGTTGTCCTAATACCAAAACCAGACAAAGACATTGCAAGTAAAGTACATAACTATTTCTCGTGAACATAGATGCAAATATCCTCAACAAAATATTGGCAAGTCTAATTCAATAAAATTCCTTTTTAAAGATCATCAATACAATCCATATCAGTAAGGATTAGAAAATGGAGATTAAATATATAAAATACTCATCTTTTTATGTGTTTCCTGGGTGCTCCAATAACACTGTAAATCCAGGATTTATTGAGTTACAGTTAATTCCATGTGAGTTAACCCGTTCAACCCCGATGGACCAGGAGTAGTACTTTTTTTTTCAATCCTGGGCACAGACCACATGTCTAGCAGTATAATAGATGTCTACTATGCTAGATAGATGATCAGACTGAGATTTGTTCAGACAATTCCACGATCCTAATCAAAACAGGGTCACTCCCTTCTGGCTTGCATCCCTGGAGTAACATGTCTAGCCACAGAGCCAAGCCTACAATCTCAGGAGTGCTTCAGGTATTTATTCAATTTATTCACTAGCCCTAAAATTACAGCAAACATTCAGGTCAAGTGTTGTTTGAAGCCTTGAAGCAGCATCTATCGGTTCAGGGATTTTTAAACTGCAGGTCACCCAATCTTGTGGATTACAGTCAACATTTAACAAACGAATATAGGCGTAACTATATCCAAGTGTTGTTCACGTAGCGGTGGTGTAAGTACTGTTTTGTCAACCTTTTGTTTCAAATTTTTGTGTTGTACTGGGTCACAGTGTTAAAAGTGACTGATGTTTACGAATCACATTAGGAGATGTTTTGGAGCCCCGGGAAGTAGGTACAGACGGGAGCTCAGAGCGGCAAAGTGCAAAAGCCCCGGGTAAGAGCAAGGGCGGCGCATGGACTCCTCCAACCTGCGCACTGCAGGAATGGCGCGGATTGGGCGAGCCCTGCAGGCCCCGCCCATGGAGCCTCGTCCACCAATGGACGCGTGGCTGGGCGGGGCGGGGCGGGGCTCGCGCAGCCCTAGATTTGCAGCTGCGTGGTTGCCCTTGTGGACTCGCTTGACGTCGGTCGGACGAGGGCTGCAGCTGCAACGACGTCGGACGTGCCGGATCTTCTTCCCGGAACCATGTCCAGGCAGGAAGCAGGCGCCAACGCCTCCTCTTGGGTCGTTGCTTCCGGGCGGGGCGAGGCAGTGTCTCGGGCTCTGGAAAGGCGGTCGGCAGAGGAGACGAACCCGAGAGGGCGAGGAGGCCATAGGCGCGGCAGAGTCGGCTGCTGGAGGGACTCCTGTGGCCTTCAGCAGCCTGGGGTCGCTAGTTTTCAGGAACCGCCACTGTCCTTCAGGTTGAAGAACGACTGGGTCGGCGCGGTGATCGGTGAGAGCCGGAGGGTGGGCACGCAGGCCTGGCCGGGGAGGTGGGCGGGGACTGGGCCCAGCGTCCCCGCCCACTCTCCTCCCCTCCAATCATCTGCCACCCGAAGAGACTCAGCTCTCTTCTTATAATACTTCTAATACCTTCTGGTGCTAGAATGGTGTCATTCAGTGTAGCTTTTGATATTTTATATACACGATGTTTTGGGAGAACAGACTCTTAGACTTATGAAATCTTTGGGATGAAAGATCAGATCTTTGGCAGCTTACCCCAAGATGAACAAGAGAGGAGTGCTGAAGTCAGTCGGCTGAAGCACGGGTTAGAGCCATTAACCAAAGATGATGAAGGATATTAAAGGCTGCTCAGAACATTACCCATATCTTGCATTTAGTTTCTTTAACTTGAATATGATTTATCTGCTGGAAAACAGCATCTTTTTTCTTAGTATATCTTGAGTCTTACAAATTCATTTTTGAAAAGCATTTTAAAATGATTGGAATTTAGAGGGGAGGGCTTGGCTCAGTGATAGAGCGTGTGCTTAGCATGCGCAAGGTCCTGGGTTCAATCCCCAGTACCTCCGTTAAAATAAATAGTAATAAATAAATGAACCTAATCACCTCCCCCTCCCAAAAAAAGATTGGAATTTAGGTTTGCCACTTGTAGTAGACAATGATTTTAAGCGTACAGTGTATGGTACAATATTGTTGACTGTAAGAACAACGTTGTGTAGTAGATCTCTAGAAGATTCTCATCATGCATGACAGTCTACCTACTGAACTACTCATTTCCCCATTCCCCCATCCCTAGCAACCACCGTTCCACTTTGTTTCTATAAGTTTGATTACATTAAATACCTGATAGAAGTAGCCCACTGTTTTTTTGTGATTGGCTTATTTCACTTAGTGTAATGTCCTCAAGGTTTATCTATGTTGTCACAAATGGCAAGTGTAATGTCCTCAAGGTTTATCTATGTTGTCACAAATAGCAGGATTTCCTTTTAAGGCTGAAAACGTCCATTGTATGTATATACCACATTTTCTTCATCCAATCTTCTGTTGACAGATAATTAGGTAATTCCCACTTCTTAGCTACTGTGAATAATGGTGAAATGAATATGGAAGTGTAGGTATCTTTTGGAGATCCTAATTCCAATTCTTGTGCATAAATTCCCAGGAATGGAATTGCTGGATCATATGGTAACTTTATTTTTACTTTTCAAAGGAACCTCCATAATGTTTAAATAGCGGCCACACTAATTTTCATTGCCACCCACAGTGCATATGGGTTCCCTTTCTCCACATCCTCACCAACACTTGTTACCCCTTGTCTTTTTGATGCTAGCCATGGTAACGGGCATGAGGTGATACCGCACTGTGGTTTTGATTTGCATTTCTCTGACTTTGCCATCTTTTCATATATACCCGTTGAACATAAATATATCTTCAAAGAAATATCTATTCAAGAATTTTGACTCTTTGTAACTGGAACTTTTTTATTGAGTTGTAATGTGCAGTGGTTCCAGTTTCTCCACATTCTTGCCAACACTTTGGGTCCAATTAGTCTTGTCTTTGCTTGGGCTGATGATGGCTCCTTAGTACCTACTCTGGGGAAGGAGCCTCCTACCACCCACCAAAATTTGAAATAGAAATGCTTTCCTTTTTCCAAACTGAAAGTGATTACTGAACCCTAGGAGCCTTTGTTTGGATGATTTGGGAAGGAACTAGAGAAGGTTCTTTGAGCAAAGTAGGTAAATTTCCCCTTATTGATTTCAAGTTGCTTTTTTTTTAATTCCTTTATTTTTATTTTTATTTATTTATTTTTAAAAATTCCTTTATTTTTAAAAACAGGCCGTGGTGGATCAAAAATAAATGAGATTCAGAGCACAACATCCACCAAAATACAGGTAAGTGATCTGTGTTCTTAAATCTTTAAAAAGCATAGTTCATTCCTAACTCTAGTCTCTGTTCAGTTGCTGACATACTGTGGTAACTTAGGTAAGTTACCAAAGCTTTTCATACTTCTTAACTCACCTAAACTGTAGTCCATTCATAATATCTTAGACGCTGATTGATAGCAATACTATATTTACTTTATACTTTTATACTGTTTGAAGTCGAGTGATTGTTGGAGGGGAGAAGGATGAAGGAACTTCAGTCTCACCTATTTTTCCCCTTGTATCTAGGTAATAAAAGGGTACCCTGAGGCAGAAGTAAGGATTTTTGGCACCAAGGCAATGCAGAGCAAAGCGAAAACGGTGATAGATGATCTTGTTAAAAAACAAGAAGAATACAAATCAGAACCCAGAGTTGGTAAGTAATTTTTACCCACTAAAGCCCTGTAAAATTTTAAATGTTTTACTCATGTTATAAGCCATGTTATAGCTGCTTTTCCTGACAGCAAAGCTTTGGATTGCTTTCATTAAATCTAGTCTGTTACAGAATTTTTTTTCCTATGAAATCCTAGCATGTTTTTCCTCAAATCAAAACACTTAACCTCTGTGGTTCAGCCTAGGAACTTTCTTTTGAGTAAAAAGAAAACAACCTTTTAAGACACTTCACTGTTGATGGTAGAGCAAGGATTAGTCGTGGTCTCCTGCCTAGTGGTCACTTCCCTGGAATGTGCCTGACTTTGAAAACTACTTATTTGATATTTTTCAAAAAATCTCAGATCTGCTTGGACTAGGGAAAAAGCCGTATTGAAATATTTCCAGAAGCAAAAAGCATTGGATCAGATGGCAGCATCGCCTTTTGGTGTTTCTCGGGAAGGAACCTCTGAAAAGCTCTATGACTTCTTCCATTTACCTGGGGCAGCGTCTGCCGCACAGCGTTGTTGTAAAGATTAAGCGGTGTGTGACTTATTAGCAGACACTAGGCTCTCATGCTACTTAACTTACCCAGTAAATTTTTTTTGCATTTCAGAAATCTGAAGTAGATAACTTGACAAATCCTGACCAGAATTATCATGGCACTGTTGGACTGAATTCCTGAATTTTCTATTTCAAGCATTATTGTTGGGTTATTAAAAACAGAAAATAGTAAAAATAGTTTTGGCCTTGGACTGGTAGGATTTGTTCGGAAACTTAATTGTTTGTTTGGAAACAGATGTTGCTGCTATCCAAACTTCTGGTGGAAAAGACGCAAGGAAGGATGTTTCAAGAGATCAGAAGTTGATTGATTGGGATAGCTTGCGAGAAAATATTTGGAAATGGAGCGAAAAGAAGTGGGCAGGTTAGTGCTGCATCCCGACATGTACAGGTGGTGGTGTTTCTCTTAACTGAGGTTTTTTAGCCTCTAAGTAGTGTGTTGCTTTCAGGAATGAAATCTATATGCAAAATGACAGTAGAACTTGAAACGCTGGAGTTAGTCCCTGGGGCATGGTAATTTCAGTGTTGTCTGTGTTGAGATCTTTGTTATAAATGGAAAGTTAAAATGTTAAATTTATTTATACCTTGTCTTATTTGAGGTAACTCACTGCACAAGTTCAATGAAAATACAAAGAAAATTGGGCCAAAAGGGAAATGAAGTGAGTAAACCTGCCAACCATGAGTTAACATCTAGCTATGGACTAAGCAAAAATTGATCTTGGAGTGTCCTGGCCAACGATGGCAAAATAAAAAGGGAAAAACATTTGATAAGATCACACAGAAGGGAGGGTATAGCTCAGTGGTAGAGTGTGTGCTTAGCATGCACAAGGTCCTGAGTTCACTCTCCAGTACCTCCATTAAAATAAATACATAAATTAAAACCTCATTACCTTCCTCCCTCAGAAAGGAATAAATACAAATTTAAAAATAAATAAAAAGAAAAGAATTTTAAATAAAATCATACAGTTCTTGAGAAGAAATTCAGAGTTTGAATTTCAGAGTAAGTTCAAGTGCTAATCTGGTGATCAAAATGAGGCAGCAATACAACATCACTGATTTAAAGTTAAAAAGTGAGCACTAAACTCTGACAAATGTTAACAGTGGTTAATTCCACTGCGATGGTCAGCCTGTCCAGGGGCATCACAACCACATGTATGTGGGGAGATTTGGGACGGGGGTCCAGAAAAAGGATTTAAGTTTGGAGGAGTTATGATAAGCATTTAAAGAAGAAAACAAAGTAGCTTCAGAGGATGGAATAGGAGAAATATTTTATTCCTAAATAGTAACAGGATAGACCTTCAAAGAAAAAGTCCGTCAGCTATAGAGAAGAATCATCAGTCACCTGTGAAGCGTGGTTTCTTTCATATTTCATTATTAAAGGTCTCTTTCTTGTGTGAACAATGTAATTGGAAGACAAACCAAAAAGGGAGAGTTCTTAGAGGCTGGTGTAAACCTGGCTGGCCAAGTGTGGAATTCGTGTCAATGAAATGTAAATTCTCATTATTCATCCAAGGTTGAATTTTCGTCTCTGTCCCAGGTTTACCTTCAATTAAGAAAAACTTTTACATGGAGTCAGAAACGACAAGTTCAATGTCACAGGAACAGGTAGACAATTGGAGGTGAGTGGTCTTATTACTTGTTAATGTTTATATAGGTATGCTATTAACTCTTTAGGAAAAGATTTGAAATGATTGCATTTGAGGCTATAGCTTACATATTCAAAAGAAAACTTGGTTGCATCCTACATAATATATTTCAGAACATTGCTGTCCAACAGAACTTTTGGCAAAGAGGGAAAATGAGCTATATTGGAGTCAAATAGAGGCGTTACTATCCATATAGCCACTGAACACTTGAAATACAGCTAGTATAAATGAGGAACTGAATTTTTAATATGAAGAGCAGTGTGGTTAGTGCCTGCTGTATTAGACAGCCGTTTTAGAGAAGTATTTCTGCCGCTGTTGCAGATCCTAAGAAATTGACCTGATCTGAATATCAGAATAATGTCTTCCTCTTCAGTCTTCATTATCTGGAATTAAATAGGTCGTAAGGCAATATTTTTTTCTATTAATATCTGTTACAAAACTAAGATAGTGGTATAGCAGATAGAACAGTTGTTCCAGGTTAGGGGTAGGGCTCAGACCCTGGACAAGTAACTAAAGATAACCTGTCAAATGAGAATAATTCCCACTTCCAAGGACTGTTGAGGATTAATTTTTAGAAATGTGTGTGAAACACTGTGGGCCGTCAGGTATTTGCCAAATCTGACTTAGATTCATGAAGTGCATAATTTTCAGGCTCCATTCTTTTTTTTTTTAATTTTTTTAAATCCATTTTTTTCCCCTAAAACTTTTTATTTGTTTGTTTGTTTGTTTGTTTGGCAGGGGGGAGGTAATTAGGTTTACTTATTTTATTTTTTAGAGGAGGTGCCAGGGATTGAACCCAGGGCCTCGGCAGTGCCTCGGGCATGCCAAGTATGCGCTCTGCCGCTTGAGCTGCACCCTCCCCACCTCAGGGTCTATTGTTAACCTTTCTGTAAAATTTTCATCGGCCCAGTCATAGGTGCATTGCAGTTTTTTATTCTAGAACTATTCTGTTTAGAAAAAGATAGGGTCGCTCACATTTCTTCTTACATCTTTATCAGTTGGCAATTGAATTTCTAGATATAACCTGGACTAATGTTGGGAAAAACTGCTTGCTTGGGGAGTACCATGACCAAAGCCACTAATCCTTGTTCTATTTTCCTTAAAGGAAGGAAAATTATAACATAACGTGTGACGACCTGAAAGACGGGGAGAAACGTCCTATTCCCAATCCGACATGTACATTTGAGGACGCATTTCAGTGTTACCCTGAAGTTATGAAAAACATTGAAAAGGCAGGTTTTCAAAAGCCAACACCAATTCAGGTATGTTTTCTTAATTTTTTTTATGTTCATTTTTCACTTATTTAAATGTTTTGTTGTTTTTTTGTTTGGGGGGAAGTAATTAGGTTTATTTATTTATTCCGATGGAGATACTGGGGATTGAACCCAGGACCTTGTTCATGCTAGGCACACACTCTACCACTCAGCTATACCCTCCCCCTCCAGGTGTGTTTTTTTTAAACTTAAGTATTTTACCAATTGTCCTCCCGACCCCCAAACAATTTCTGATGGTTAGAAGTTACATCACCAGGGAGGAGCTGTGTCTTTGATGGCGTTCCCCAGCCCCCGCCTCTCCCACTGCTGCCCAGCACTCAGAATGTTGAAAGGAGTTTGGGGCTGGGAGAAGAGGGGCACATCACAGGAAAAAAGGCCCTTTTTGTGATATGTATCATTCTGTTTCAGTCACAGGCATGGCCAATCATTCTACAAGGAATAGATCTTATAGGAGTAGCCCAAACCGGAACAGGGAAGACTTTGTCCTACTTAATGCCTGGATTTATTCATATTGACTCACAGCCTGTGTAAGAATTTCTACGTCCGGGTTCTCTTTAGGGGTTGAATAGATTCATATATTGTGCGGGTGGAGTATAAACTAACCGAACATTTTTAGGAAGCAGTATGTAGGATTAAAGTCTTATAGTGAAACATGTGAAACAAATTGCTTAAATTACCATTTCCGATACAATTCCTGTGAGAGGATGCTTGACGCAGGAAAGCACTGGCTGTGTCAAATGGAAGGTTGGTATCTGAGCCCTAGGATTTTCCTGTTTGGCTGTTTTTCTGTAGTTCTCCCCCTTTTTATGGTTCATGTTTGTAACTTTGACACTCACTGCTACAAATTTGGAAAGCACCGAATGAAGGGACTATGTATCTGAGATGGGTGCTTTAATAATATCTTCTCTCCAAAGAGCCAGGAATGGGCCCGGCATGTTAGTCCTTACGCCCACTCGGGAGTTAGCTTTGCAAGTGGAATCTGAGTGTTCTAAATATTCATACAAAGGTCTTAGAAGGTAAGTCATCTCTTTGGCCGTTCTGGCAGCAGCATTTTCATCATTTGTAGCCTTACACGTTCTCCCCATTACTTTTCATACATCATGAGAATCCGATTGGCTGAGCCTGGGTCAGGTGTTACCCCTGGTCCACATCAACCGTAGCTAGGGTGGGGGGGGGCGGTCAGGTCAGATAACAAGGATGGAAACGTGACTCTTTGTAGGACACGCCGCTGTGGGGTGATGGTTGTGGACAGTTCTCAAAGAGGGGCTGGTACTGCCCAAGGCTCCTGATACCTCTTTTGATTTACATACTTTATTTTGTTATTACACCCAAAATGCGTAGGTCGGTTGGGATTTTGACATGTGATGGGATATTCCTTACCCTGATTGTGAACGTCTGTATTTTTTTCAAGTATTTGTATATACGGTGGTGGAGATAGAGACGGACAAATAAAGGACTTATCGAAAGGTGTAGATATCATTATTGCCACTCCCGGAAGGCTCAACGATCTGCAAATGAATAACTTTGTGTACCTGAAGAGCATAACCTACCTGGTAATCGCGGAGCAGGGCTTGGGGTACTGGGAGGAGAACTGAACTCAAGTCAGATCAGTCTTTCGGAATGGCTGTCCATGTACTGAAATTTCATTGTCTTTTTTCTTTATGTCAAGAGAAAAGATATTTCTGATGTGCTAAATACACCTTAGGAGGTAAATTAGCAGCATGGCTCATTTAGCCTTTGCTGTCGGCCACCTTCAGACAAGGGGAGGGGCGGAGAATGGCTGTCCATTTCATGACGGTCTGAAATCCTAGAAGTGTTTCCCATTCCCTCTGGTTTGTTAAAATAAGGATTTTCAGATAATCCCATTTTTAGTGTTCTTAGTAAATATTGGAAAATGCAGGTAAGTCCAAAAATTCCACATGAATATTTTGGGCATTTAAATATTTTTTCATAAATAGATTTAGAAACTCTCAGTTAGCAAACTGAAATCAATCTGTGCTGCAGCCACAGATAGCTTAGGTCATTGGGGAGACGAAAAAGTCACCTTAGTATTCATGAAGACTGCCTACGGATTAGCTACCTTCCACCTCTGGCCGTTTTTAATGCAGGTATTAGATGAAGCTGACAAGATGCTGGATATGGGATTTGAACCCCAGATAATGAAGATTTTACTGGATGTACGCCCGGACAGGCAGACAGTTATGACAAGGTAGGTCCAGTTTGCTAGTCTGCAAAGGAGAAAGCAGCAGAACGGAGCCGTTCCTGGCTTTCCGCACCAGATTTTAGAGCTTACTTGAAAGCATTCTGACATCGTAGGTGAAAGATGGCATCACTTAGTGTAGGCAGCTCAGTCTAACAGTGTGACAGTGACCCCTGGAGTATAAATAAGATTTTTATAAGAACATGCAGGGTAGACTTTCTAGGGGGTCTTAGATTTGAAAAAGTGATCACCTGTCCTTAGAGGTAAATATTAGCCAAATACTTCTTAGCCCAAAATAAAGCAGAGGCAGCAATGATTGTTATTTAAATGCGGGGTGATCTGTAGACCATTTTGTCCTGGGCTTGTGTCCTTTGTCATTAGCATAAAAAAGAACAGTATGTGATTGAGGAAATACACTAAACTTACTCACTTTGTTTTCTCTAAACTTGACATCTTTATGCAGAAGGTGGTTACTTCCGTCATATATGGGTGAAGAAAACATCTGAATTTACATACCCATTCATCAGTACAGTTAACACGTTTTTGTTTGGCATAAGCCCTTGGTTTTACGTGCTGATAGTGTATGAAAAATACTGGGGTGTTTGTTTTGTTTGTTTGTTTAGGTTTTTTTTTGGTTTTTTGCCCTTTTTAAAGGCCAAGAGAAATCTAAAACCTGAACTCATTTTGCCTTTCCATAGATTAGAAAGGTGTAGATCTCCTTCACCTGTGGTTGACAAACCTATTCATTAAACTTATTTAAAGGTTAAAACCAGTAGCTTCATTGTAGTTGAGCAATTCATTGTGAAAGCACACATTGTAAAATCTGCCTCATTAAAAACCTCAATTTTGTCTTTCACAGGTAATTTGGTTCATAGCATTCTTAGGGAATCTTAATAATGTTAGATTTATAATAAATGTTTAACGTTCGTGTATCATGTTTTATTCCCAGCGCAACTTGGCCATATGCTGTCCGGAGACTTGCACAATCTTATTTGAAAGAGCCCATGATTGTATATGTTGGGACTTTGGATCTAGTTGTAAGCTTGTTTTTTATTGCTATTGTTTATGTCTCATTAACTATGGAAATGTTAATTATTTCATGTTTTGGCCATTATAAATATAGTTCTCTGGCTTTCCACTTCATAATTGAAATTAATCCATTAATTTCATTAATCATTTATGATCATAATGGCCTTTCCACTAATTATTCATGAAAACTGACCTTTTTTACTTCCTCACTAGTAATTAATAATGGATCATTGCCTAGGCTTATTTCATTAGATTTCACAGAAAAGACAGGGTGAATGCTTGGTTTTTTTCATTAAACGCTACTAAAATCTGTTCTATCTCTGGGTCAAAAAATGGTACCAATGATCTTTTGAAATTTTGCGTGAAGTTGTCAAAATATTTACTGAATGCAAGTTCTTTCTGTCATAAGCTGATCATCTTCCTTCACTGTAAGGGTGTACCCATAATTCATGGTGACAGTTTTCATAACCTTGGCCTAAAACCAGGGTTATTCCTTCTCCTACAAAGGTTGCTTTCAACACTGCCAAGCATTCAAGAGTTTGCAGCTTAGCTCGGGTGAGTAAAAAGCAAGAGGCTGAGCTGTAAATCCTTGAATAGAAACAGGTCACTTTTGCAAGGATCTGCCATTTTTCCTGCTAGCAGTTTCTGAGAACATTTAACCAAGACAGAAATAAGGTAGATTTTGAACCTCACCATTAATGTTGATGTCCTGTGATCTTTGAACCCTTTAGGCTGTAAGTACTGTGAAGCAAAATATAATTGTCACCACAGAAGATGAGAAACGGTCGCACATCCAGACTTTCATAGAGAGCATGTCTCCCAGAGACAAAGTCATCATATTTGTTAGCCGGAAAGCTGTGTGGGTATCTTCTTCACATTCCCATCATCAGCCCTGGGTTTGGCTGGAGCATTGTTTCTATTTGTATGCTTATTTCAAGAGGGGTTGTGTATGTCTTAACAGTATTGTGACTTCAGGCTTTTGTTAATGGAAATAAAATTGATGAACTGATGGTGGTATGAGAATAATCACTTAGATCCCTGACTTTATCTTTGGCTTCAGCGCTGACCATTTGTCGAGTGACCTGGGTATCCGACGCATATCTGTAGAGTCTCTGCACGGCAACAGAGAACAGAGCGATCGAGAGAGAGCATTAAAAAACTTTAGAACAGGTACATTTGTACAATTAATATCACAGCTTAAAAGTATACCGTGGGGGGAGGGTTAGCACGCACAAGGTCCTGGGTTCAGTCCCCAGTGCCTCCATTAAAAATAAATAAGTAAATAAACCTAATTACCTCTCCCCTCCAAAAATAAAAAAAAAATTTAATTAAAAAAAAGAAAAAGAGACTTAAAAATATATATACTGTGCTGGGCTTGCCTGAGTGATGGCAGCTTTTCATGAAACCCATTTCTAAGATCTGTCCTTGGTGGGCAGATCCCAGAACGGCTGTTAAGAGTTCTAAATATTAATCAGATTCTCAGAACTATCTCAGGCTAATGTTTAAACCTGGATGTCAAGGTAGTAATTTGCAGTGGGGGATAATTTACCGGAGAGCACCTACCTTTGACACGGTTCAGATGACCAGGGACCGTTAGAAGTGTGGTCATCTGTTGTGTTGTAACCTGCCAGCAGTTAAGACTTAAAAGCACCCCTTTTCCATTTTCACTATCTTACGTGGTTTTATGTATTTATTTATGGTGGGGGGAGTTAATTAGGTTCTATTTATTTATTTATTTTATTTTTAAATTTTTATTTATTTGGTTTTGGTGGTGGGAGGAGATAATTGGCTTCATTTCTTTATTCATTTATTATTATTTTTAATGGCAGCACTGGGGATGGAACCCAGGACCTCGTGCTTGCTAGGCATGTGCTTTGCCACTGAGCTCTACCCTCCCCTTACCTCAAGCGTTTTAATACTGAAAGCAATAATCGTTCACCTGATTGGATGTGTCTTGGGTTGGTTTGTACCAGAATGTGTCTCTACTCTTTAGGAAAAGTGAGAATACTGATTGCTACTGATTTAGCATCTCGTGGTCTCGACGTCCACGATATCACACATGTGTATAATTACGATTTTCCCCGCAACATCGAAGAGTATGTGCACAGAGTGGGGCGCACCGGAAGAGCAGGGTAAGTAGGCACAGCCTCCCCATGGAAAGCAGCCAGACCTGGCTCCTCCCTACTCTCCTCACAGGCTGTTCTTACTTGAAAACTGTTGTCCTCTTGCCAGTAAATTGTCTGGGCTGTACCCCAAACCTACTTTATTACTTTGTCCCTGCCCAGTTGGCCTTTTCCGGAATCAACCAGACCGCTCTGCTGCTGGCTGCCTGTCACTGTCCGATTTCAGTCCGTGCCCAGTGGTTACTCTGTTGGCCAAGCTGGCATGTGTAAGAGGACCTTTTTACCCTGAAAGCACCATCATAATATAACTCCCCTGTAACACGCTGTTTAAACAGCTGCAGGTTATTCAGATTCCAAATTGCTGTTTGAATGATTAAATCTTTTTTTTTACATTTTTAAATTTTTATTGAAGTGTAGTCAGTTTACAATGTTGTGTCAGTTTCTGGTGTACAGCACCATACTTCAGTCATACATGAATATACATATATTCATTTTCATGTTTTTTCACTGTAAGCTACAAGATATTGAATATATTTCCCTGTGTTATACAGTATAAACTTGTTTATCTATTTTATGTATACCAGTCAGTATCTGCAAATCTCCCAGTTTATCCCTTCCCACTCCCTTCCCCCCTGAATGACTAAATCTTAATACAAGGTAGAGTTGTGAAACAGTTGAGGTTTTGCTGCTGCTGTTGTAATTGTTTGGCTAGCTGAGTCATGAATATAAATTATAAATCAAATTACATTGAGTGTTTTTCCCCCTTGAAGGAGGACTGGGGTATCTATTACCCTTATCACTAGAAGTGATTGGAAGATTGCCAGCGAGTTAATTAATATTCTGGAAAGAGCAAATCAGGTGAGAATGTACAACGCACGTTCTAACGTTAAAATTTCACTTATCCCAAGTGGTGGGGCTTCCTGTCTACCAAGAAATGCATTGATTAAACATGGTGAAGATGAGGCATGATAACATATAACTGGGGGATCCTAGTTCAATAGGGAGGAGGATCGCTGAGGAAGAGCCCAGCGGGCTGGAGGCTGGAGAGCTGCAGAGGAAGCAGGTGAGGGGACGTACAGAACACGGCGCCAGGGTGGGGCACCAGGAAGCAGTGGAGTGGCAGCACAGCATCGTTGCTGACAGTGGTTTTTATGGCGTGAAGATTCAGTGCTTCATATGCCGAGGGAAACACTGCATCCTGCTTGGAAGATGCCATGTAATCAATAGAGCTTCTCTGAAGATTTGGAGGCATTTTAGTATATTGTAGAAGAGCTGTTACAGTAAAGAATCATCTCAATCCTGATAACACGTTCCGTGGTTTCAGAGTATCCCGGAGGATCTCAGAGCGATGGCGGAGAGATACAAAGCGAACAAACTAAAAAAAGAAATGGAAAAAAAAATGGCACGACTCCCAGGGAAACCCAAGAAGTTTTATTATTAATATCTATGTTGAAAAGTGGTACCAGTCTAGTTAAAAGAGGTAAGATTTGAATAACACATGGACTTTCAAATGCCTGTCGTCCTTAACTAGGCTTTGTTAGTGTGTTTATTGTAATCAGCATTATCTCTAAGGGTCGTGAACATAATAAATTGGATGTTACTCTACCCGTTAACTAAATTCTAGTTAATATAGCTTAGTGTTACAAGTATTAATTCAGAGGGGAGGGTACAGTTCAAGTGGTAGAGCATGTGCTTAATATGCATGAAGTCCTGGATTCAACGCCCAATACCTCCTCTGAAAACAAACTTAACCCCCACCCAAAAAAATTTTTTTAAGTATTAATTCAGAGGTGAGAAAATAAACGTGAAGTACAGAAATCATGAAGAGTATAATGGAGTTGGTGGGGGTATAACCTCTTCTGAACATTTCTGCTTATACAACATTTACAAATTACAGAGATATTTGCAGCAGGAAGATGGTAACGTAAATGTCCAGTAGGGGGCCACATGAGTAAACTATGGAGAAAACATTTTTGCAAATCATGTGTCATATAAAGTATTATTACCTACAGCCTAGCTGCTCAACTGCACTGATCACTGGGGAAATGCAACTCAAAGATCACTCCACTCCAGTTAGGGGGGCTGCTGCTCACACTACGCAAATGGACACCTTGAGATGGTTAGGATGGTCAATTTTATGTGTTAATCACAGGTAAAAATTTTGAAGAGGATTTGAGAACATCAATTTATGGTTTTTTTCCTATTTATTTTTCAGAATTCAAGATTGTTGGAGATAGACTTATTTAAGATACTATGGTAGCAGTAGAAACATGCTGGCAGTATGAAGAGACTTGACTGATTCCTGAAACAATAGTGTTTTAAAACGTAGAATTTAATATTTTATACTTTTCTTTAATAAAAATCGAGATTGTTTAAACTTGAGTTGAAAAAATTTTTTATAGATATTAAGGAATGTAGCATTAAAATTTCACTTTTTACTATCTATATTTAAAGAAATAAAAGTAAATTTTGTCTCCTCGAATGTTGCTGTATTAAGGTCAGTCTTTCAAGGGTTTAAAGCTTGTTCAGATGTCGTCCAAGCCGTGAAAAAGATGCTGTTAACACGATTTCTATGATAAAAAGACAAGCTGGACTTTCTCAGCAGCCCTTTAATTTTGGGTTTACTAAATAGTATTTGATTTGATGGTACTGTTCTTAATACTTTACCTACTTTGAAATGAAGCAGTAAAAGGACTTCACGGGACCAAAATACGCAGCAGCTGTCCTTACATTCTGGCCTAGCGCCCGGCGCTCGAAGAAATCCACGTTAAGTTCATTCCCATGAAAGCTGCTTTGACTTCACGTTCCCTACTTTCCCTTGTAGTTTCATGTACATTTTTCTGTCCCCTAATTACTTGTATTAACACTTAGTATCATATTTGTGTATAATTAGGACTTCATCACCTAATCTTACATTATTCATTTCTGCAGTAATAGTTTCGTGTATTAGTGATAAGAAGATTGATAACAAAGGACAGGGAGGTAAGAGCAGAAACTAATGAACTAGAAAATAGTTGAGAGAATCAACAGGTGATTCCTTAGTAAGAGCCATCAATTAGGCAAATTTCTGATAAGTCTCAGTGGGGAGGGGAAACAGCTTTCTCTGCTCCAACTACCTTCAGGATGTTGAGGCATAAAATCCTAACACCGTACAATGTGTCAACAAGTGTGAGTTCACAAGAGCGACTATATTCTCCTAAATGAGCAAATTAATTCAGGTAGTTAAGCTGAATAGGTAAAACAGAAGAACATGAAAGATGATCAAGGCCCTTCCAGGGGCTAGATCCTGCTTACCAGAAATAAAAGATGAAAAGGAAAGACTCTTGAACTCTCTATAAAGCTAGCAGGGGGGTGGCAGGCATGGCTCAGTGGTAGTGGTGTACACCTGGCATGCGCGAGGTCCTGGGTTCAATCCCCCGTGCCCCCACTAAAGGGGACAAAACAATAGAACATGCATGAAATACAGCTAAACAAAGCTAGCATAACTGATATCAAGGCTGGGAAAGAGCGTCAAATCAAGCCATTCTCACTGCTGTGTGTGAATAAAATCTCCAGAAATGAAGAACACCCTGAATACCGCAATGGAATAGAGTACAAACTGGAAAGGATGGAGCAGTGCCCCCCCCTCCAGGGCAGTGGCCTCTCATCACCAGACCGTATGACCACAGACAGGCGTGTACTTAGGAGGCCACTTAGGAAGCGCAGTGACCGCGTCTGGCGAGGTAAGTGCCGTCTGAGTGCGGAAATGCCCCAGGTGCTGTCTGAGCTTTTTAGCAATGGCGTGTGTATCCTGTTAGACAAGTCTGAATAGTAACGAGGAAGTATGCTCATAATACAAAAACATATACCAAAGAGTATATATATTAAATTTTTGTACTGTTTCGTTACATTAACATCCATTAAAATAAGTGGAAAATGCCAACATTAATGAGTTATAGACAGATTTTCAGTGGCAGTGGGCTAGGCTAACAGCTAGGAGCCCCCTTTCCTTCTTAACAAAATGCAGAGTTAGGTTCATAATTGGGGGGGGGTATAGCTCAGTGGTACAGCATGTGCTTAGCATGCACGAGGTCCTGGGTTCGATCCCCAGTACTTCAATCTTAAAAAAATTAAAGTTGAAATAAATAAACCTAATTACCTCACCCTCCAAAAACAAAAATACCTTAAAAAAAAAAAAAAGAATTAGGTTAATAATATTATCCCTCTGGGCAGTGAAGTTACAAGCAATTTTCACTTTCTTCTTTACATTTAAGTGAGCAGGTTTTTGTTACACTGGGCACATACTGCTTTTCAGTGTTTTCATTTTTATGGAAGTCACGTATGCATGTAGTACACATGGGCAAATGGGGCCTCAGGGCTCGGACCCTTCTTGCTGGAGGCCCGCCCTCCCCTGCGGGCTGTGAGGTCGGCTGCCGCCTTGTGGGCTGCCCGTGCTGGAAGGTCAGCACGGCCAGGAACGGAAGGCGGTTTCTAGCAGCTGAGGGTAATCTCTGGCCCAGTCAGCGGGAGACTGAGGTCCTCAGGCCCACGGCTCTAAAAAACTGATCATGGCCAGTAAAAGTGGATCAAGCCTCAAAGTCAAGCCTCAAATAAGACTACACCCCAAGTGACACCTGGACGGAAGTCTTATGAGGCCCGGTGCAGAGCCACGCCCAGAACCCTGCCCTGCAGAAACTGTGAAATAATACACGTGTGCTGTTTTAAGTCACTCAGTTTGTAGTAACTTCTTAAGCAGCAATGGGAAACTACTGTAATCCAACCCCCTCCACAACCGTCACACACAAGCCCTTCGGCTGCTGCCCCATCCTCTCCACATAACTAATCGTAATTCTGGTAAGATTAACAGTCAATACTTCTATCACTTTGACTTCATAAATACTGACAGCTGAGCAATATCTCAAATCAGACCATGATTACTTTTCTTGCACACACTCATTTTTTCCTGGAGTTAAAAGTAGCTTAGATTTTTTTGTTTGCCTAATTTTCTATTTACTTACCATACATTGTCCCCCAGACTCTCCAAATGTCCAACTTTTCTCTCAGAATGTTCAAACACAATAGGTGGTTAAACAAGCTACATGAAATGCACAAGCAAAAGGAGAAGGCTGGTAAACTCAACTACATTAAAATTTTAAAACCTTGCTCACTAAAACTTAGACATCAGAAAAACGGTATAAAGTCACACACCTACGGTCAATTAATGTTCAACAAAGGAGGCAAAAATACACAATGGAGAAAAGACACTCTTTTCAGCAACTGGTGTTGGGAAAACTGGACAGCCGTGTGTAAATCAGTGAAGTTAGAACACTCCCACTATACACAAAAATAAACTCAAAATGGCCTAAAGACAAACATAAGACACTACAAACCTCCTAGAAGAAAACATAAGCAAAACATTCTCCCACCTAAATCTTAGCAATGTTCCCCTAGGGCAGTCTACCAAAGCAGTAGAAATAAAAACAAAAATAAACAGATGGGACCTAACTAAACATACAAGCTTTTGCACAGCAAAGGAAGCCATTAACAAAATGAAAAGACAACTTCCAGAATGGGAGAAAATATTTGCAAATGATGTGACTGACAAGGGCTTAATTTCCAGAATATATGAACAGCTCATACAAATCAGTAACAGAAAAATGCACCTAATCAAAAATGGCAGACCTAAACAGACATTTCTCCAAAGACAAACAAATGGCCAACAGCACATGAAAAAATGTTCCATATCACTATTACAGAAATGCAAATCAAAACCGCAATGAGGTATCACCTCACACCAGTCAGAATGGCCATCATTCAAAAGTCTACAAATAATAAATGCTGGAGAGGGTGTGGAAAAAAGGAACCTTCCTTTACTGTTGGTGGGAATGTAATTTGGTGCAGCCTCTATGGAGGACAGTATGAAGGTTCCTTAAAAAATTAAAAAGAGTTACCCTATGATCCAGCAATTCCACTCCTGGGCATGTATCTGGAGAAAACTATAATTTGAAAAGACACACGCACCCCAATGTTCACAGCAGCACTTTACAATAGCTAAGACATGGAAGCAGCCTAAATGTCCATCAACAGATGACCAGATAAAGAAGTTGTCGTCTATATATACAATGGAATACTACTTAGCCATAAAAAGAATAAAATAATGCCATTGGCAGCAACACAGGTGGACCAGGAGATTATCATACTCAGTGAAGTCAGACAGGGAAAGAAAAATACCACATGATATTACTTATACGTGGAATCTAAAAAATGACCCAAATGAACTTATTCATAAAACAGAAAGAGACTCAAAGACATAGAGAACAAACTTATGGTTACTAGTGGGGGAAAGAGGGTGGGAAGGGATAAACTGGGAGTTCAAGATTTGCAGACACTAACTACTATAAAATAGATAAACAAGGTCCTACTGTGTTGCACAGGGAACTATATTGAAAATCTTGTAATAGCCTATAATGAAAAAATATGAAAAGGAATACACATATGCATATGTATGACTGAAATTTTATGCTGTACACCAGAAATTGGCACAATACTGTAAACTATGTTAATAATAAAAAAAGGTTTATATGAAACTGAATATAAAGATTATCAGGTGGATGATTTAGAAATATATATATGCATATATGTATATATTTCAGAATACACAATATTCTAATATTATTTATTTTCATTACCTATTAAAAGCCTCATAGTATAAACAAACAAACAAAAAAACTGAAGTCAGACTTACCATATGATCCAGCAATCCCACCCCTGGGCATATATCCAGAGAAAACTATAATTCGAAAAGATCCATGTGCCCCAGTGTTCATAGCAGCACTATGTACAATAGCCAAGACATGGAAGTAGCCTAAATGTCCATCAATGGATGACTGGATCAAGAAGTTATGGTATATTTATACAATGGAATACTATTCACCCATAAAAAGAATAAAATAATGCCATTTGCAGCAACATGGATTGACTTGGAGATTGTCACACTATATGAAGTCAGTCAGACAGAGAAAGAAAAATGCCATATATTACTTGTATGTGGAATCTAAAAAATGACACAAATGAACTTATTTACAAAACAGAAACAGACAGATTCACATAGAAAACAAATTTCAGGTTACCACGGGGAAGAGGGGCTGGAGGGATAAATCTGGAGTTTAGGATAAACAGATACTAACTACTATATATAAAATTGATAAACAAGGTCCTACTAGCTTCAAAAATAGAAATATAAAATAGAGAAACAAGTTTCTTCTGTACAGCACAGGGAACTATATTCAGTATCTTGTAATAGCCTATAATGAAAAATATGAAAAGGAATATATATATAGTATGTATAATTGAATCACTATGCTATCCACCAGAAATCAACACGTTGTAAACGGACTATACTTTAATTAAGAAAATTTACAAAAAGAAAGATATAGACAATCCACACAGTAGAAGTTGTTATATGAAAATGATAAAATAAAATGACGAGAAAACAATAAAATAACCGATAAGAAAATGTGCAAAATACATGAAAGGGAAAAAGTTAACAGCAGCTACCTCTAGGTGAACCCTGCCTGAGCGCAAAGAAGAGAGGGTGACGTTTCATGCCACACCCCTTTGAGTTTTGTACCATGGGTACGTATTGCCTTTTCAGAAATACACATGAAGGTAGTACTAAAAATGAAATAAGTTCTGTTTTGTATTTAGCCACGTGTAGTTAAGTGTCCTGTGTCTTCCTGTAAAAGGTTATGAATTTCCTGAGACTTGCAGAACTTGTTTTTTTTTTTTTTTTCATTTTCTTCTTAAGAAGGACAGGACATGGCTTCCAAATGTATTTGTGCGCTGAACAAAACCAACAGTAAGGAGGCAGCGGTCCTTCCTAAGACGCTCTCGCCAGCTTCCACGCATTAGTGCCGCGTGCGGAGTGTGCAGCAGGGGCCTGATGGAGTTAACCAGGGTGATGGGAATTCTGTCCTTCTCACTCCACTGGTAAAGCTTTCCTGGTTCAACACTCCTTCTGCGTCTTATTCCTTGACTAATCTCTTTCCTAGGATAATCTACCCTTTTACGTTAATTAGCATTTACCGAGACAAACCGAGAGCTGAATAAATAATGATTTACGTTCATTTTAATCAGTCATTGCTGAGACACATTCCAAACACTTCAGTTACTGTAAAGGCACTCTGATTCTTGATTCTTCTAAAAAATATGATTTCAAAATGCACCGAAAACTGGAAATCCATTGTTTCTTTGATCTTCAATTTGCTTTGATAGAAATTCTTTACTTGCTTTGTCAATTTGGTCTGGAGCGAACAGATTGACTGTGGGAATGAAATAGTGCTGAAGCTGTTCTGTCCTGAGGCACTGAAGAAAGTATGTCACGCATTTATCAAAGCAGAGCTCCAGGTCCCCAGAGAGCCACTGACTGTCACATGGGTCCTGGGTACAGACGTGAAAGAAGGCGGTTTTCACGTGGTAAGAACAGAACTTAGTCAGCTCCTTTCGCTTTCCAAACTTTTTCTTCAGTTGTTCTAAAAGATATTTCATTAGCTTCAAACAGTCTTTCCTTTGAATAAAAAGGAGTATCATTTATTTTTACTTATTAACAACCTGTTTCATTCTATAATGAGCTTTAGGCACCTCACAGGAAAAACATGTAACGATATAATAAAAAGTACAGATAATACATACGATACAGAAAACAAAAAAGATGTAATAAGCAATAAAGATATATAAAAATAACATAATTATAAAGTCACTCTAAAACCTAATGATTTTCTCAAATGTATGCTTTAAAAGTTTCAAAAATAACTGCAATAAAAAAAAAAGTGTATCACCTATGAGCACCATGTGGCTAGATGGCTGTGTTTTGTTCTTTAATTTTGTTTTATTGAATTATAGTCAGTTTACAATGTTGTGTCAATTTCCAGTGTAGAGCACAATTTTTCAGTTATTCATGAACATATATTCATTGCCACATTCTTTTTCACCGTAAGCTACCACAAGATCTTGCATATATTTCCCTGTGCTATACAGTATAATCTTGTTTATCTTTTCTATATATACCCGTCAGTATCTACAAATTTCGAACTCCCAGTCTGTCCCTTCCCGCCACCACCCTTCCCCGCCCTGGCAACCACAAGTTTGTATTCTATGTCTATGAGTCTGTTTCTGTTTTGTATTTTTGTTCATTTATTTTTTTTAATTTATTTTTCTTTACATTCCACATATGAGCAATCTCATGTGGTTTTTTTTTTCTTTCTGGCTTACTTCATTTAGAATGACATTCTCCAGGGACATCCACATTGCTGCAAATAGATGGCTTCATTTCTATGCTACTATGATAATCTTTTCATTTTCTCCCACATTTAAGAATAAATGCTTAATGCTTAAAAAAAAGAAGCTTCAAAAATAGAAATACAAAATAGATAAACAACAAGTTTATTCTGTATAGCACAGGGAACTATATTCAGTATCTTGTAGTAACCTATAATAAAGAATATGAAAAGGAGTATGTGTCTATGTATGACTGAAACATGATGCTGTAGACCAGAAATTGACACAACACTGTAAACTGACTATTTTCAATAGTCTGACCACTGACCACCTCAACTTAAAAAAAAAGTTTCAAAAATACATTTTTTCCTTCTTTCTCCTCCATTCCTACCTTAAATATTTCACTCTATCAGGATTAATTCAATACATGAAACTGGGCAGACATTTATAGTAGTCATCCAGTTATGTAGTACCTGGAAAAATCATGTTTTAATTTTTATAAAATGGTTTTGCTTTACTAGGCTGCAATATTTACATTAATTATCCAGTTATTTGTAGTTGACAAAATTTAATGTTTATGTAGTTATTGAGCCTTATCAGCAATATATGTTTCTTAATATGCTTACTTCAAAGCCTTAGATGAAGCCTCAAGAACCTCCTGGGGGGAGGGTATAGCTCAGTGGTACAGAGCACGCTTAGCACGTGGGAGGTCTTGGGTTCAATCCCCAGTGCGCCCATTTAAATAAATAAATAAATAAATGCCCAATTATCCCCCACCCCGCAAAACAAAGAACCTCCTGGGCCTGCACACTGGACGTTCTTGTTTCAACCTTTTAATTTTTGTGGCCCTTACTCTGGACAACTTTAGAACCACAGATGATTCCTTTTCAAGAGCAGTTTCTTTTTGGCAGAAGGGTACAGCTCAAGCGGCAGACCACACGCTCAGCAATCAAGAGGTCCCCAGTTCAACCCCCGCTACCACCTCCAAGCGGCAATCAACGAAGTACCAAGGAAAGTTAATTACCTATCTCTTAGTGTGGTTTCAGATTTGGGTGGTCAGTCCCCGGCCTTGAATGCAGACAAACCGTCTCAAAGCGAGTACCCACATCCAGTAAGAGTGGTCCTCTGACCTCCTCCCGCTATGCGGCATCAATACTCATTACCCTGAGGCAGCCAGAACACTAGGACAAATCCAGCTGTCAGGGCTAGTCCTGCCTGGTGTTCACACCCTGACTCTGTCCTTCTCGGTACACCCATAGTCAGGCTCAGGACTGTGCCCCTGCCGTGCCTTGCACCAGCACTCTTTCCTTGGACCCTGGGACCTGGCGTCCTTGCTCCACGCTCACGCTCTAGTACTCCAGGTCAACCCAGCCACGATCATCTTCAGGTCTGAGCTATGGGGTCAACAAAGAATTAAACGTTCCGCTGATGCTCTGTCCTGTAATAAAACAAGGCAGTTACCTGCAACATTTCACTCCATCAGTTTCACAGCATGTTTTAGCTTGCCCATGGTTTTTCAAAAGGTCCTTTTCAACGTGCGAGAAGGACAACCTCCACGTCTCTTCTTAATTTCCAAAAGAAAAATAGAAAAGCACTTTACCAAACACATCTGTATACAAACAACACAATATTTCATTGATTTCCTTCATTTAAATGGCATTCTGAAAAATTGCCAGGGGGAGACAGGCCAAAAGAGGTGAACAGATAAATAATGTGATTACCTACTAAAACAAGTAATCTGAATAAGCAAACAATGGGCCAAGATAGGAAAAAACAGGGGGGAGAAGTCAAAGCCATGTGCCATCAGCTGCAACACGGATGGACCTAGAGGTTATCATATTAAGTGCAGTCAGTCAGAGAAAGAAAAATACCATGTGATATCACTCATATGTGGAATCTAAAAAAAAAAGACACTATGAACTTATCTACAAAACAGAAACAGACTCGCAGACATGGTAAACAATCTTATGGTTACCAGGGAAAGAGGGTAGGAAGGGATAAATCTGGGAGTTTGAGATTTACAAATGTTAGCCACTATATACAAAAACAGATTTAAAAAAAAGGTTTCTTCAATATAGCACAGGGAACTATGTTCAATATCTTGTAGTAACTTTTCACGGGAAAAATATGAAAACGAATGTATGTATGTACATGCATAACTGGGACATTGTGCTGTGCGCCAGAAGTTGACACATTGTAATTGACTGTACTTCAATAAAGAAAGAAAATTTAACATTCATTCATCATTTAAAAAAAAATTCAGTGATTTAAATCTGGGTGGAAACTTGATCTGATGAAAAGCAGATTATGAAAATGAATATATGTATGTATATGCATGACTGAGACATTGTGCTGTCCACCAGAAATTGACACATTGTAGTTGACTGTACTAAAAAAACAAAAAACACAGCAACACGATAATCTACAGTAAGACACTAAAGTTTCTCCTTTGAAATCAGGAAGGCAGGCTTCTGCTATGTGTTCAACACACACTGGCTCTCTGAACACGCACAGAAGGAAAATGGGGTTACAGCACAGGGAAGAGAAAAACAAAGCTATTACTATTAATCGATGATATAACTGTGTATGTAAAAAATACAAAAGAAGCTGGTGACAGGTGTGTTTGAGTTCAATATAATCCTCAGTCTACTTTTCTATCGGTTTAAAATTTTTCATAATAAAAAGTTACAATTGCCTATGAGTAAATCTAACAAAAGATACACAGAACTTCTGTGGAGAAACTCTAAAGCTTCACTGAGAAGTATTAGAGAAAATCTAAGTAAATGACGACATGCAGCTGTACGTGGATTAGAAACTCCTTATTGTAAATATAGCAGATCTCCCCAAATTCACCTGCAGATTCAATGCACTCTCAATCAAAACTCTGAAAAAAATGTTTTTGTGGAACTTGATGAGGTGATCCCAACATCTTTATGAAAACAGCAAAGGGTCAAGAATATCCAAAACGCTTGTGACGAGGGACAAAGTGGGAGACCAGATATCAAGACTTACAAAGCCACATCCCATATGACAACGCGGTAGAGAGCAAGGACAGAGAAAGATCTTTAAGGGACAGAATAAAGAGTGAAGTACAGTTACACCACGTACAACAATCGACATATGGAAGTGGGACCCCACGCTAGGTGTGCTCACGGCCGCTGCATACATCCACTTACATCCAGCGTTCACACCACCCTGGAAAAGGCAGGCTGTACTAGAGGTGGTGAACAGTTCAGTGGTGACCAGAGTTTGGGAGGAAGAGGGCTGAATACGTGAAGCACGGGAGACATCTTAGGGAAGTGAAACTTTTATGCAATGGTAGATACATGATACACTGCATTTATCAAAACCAGCAGAACTTCATGGCACAAAGAGTGAACCTTTATGCTTTATGCCAGAAAGTGACACGACACTATAAGCTGACTATACTACAGTAAGAAAACACACACAAACACAAAGAGTGAACCTTAATGTACACAAACTTTTAAAAAATCGTTTAGTTTTCAGTATCCACAAATCAATGTGACACAGCACATTAACAAACTGAAGAATGAAAACCATATGATCATCTCCATAGATGCAGAAAAAGCTTTCGATAAAATTCAACATCCATTTATGATTTAAAAAAAAACTCTCCAGAAAGTGGGCATAGACGCAACATATCTCAACATAATAAAGGCCAGATATGACAAACCCACAGCAAACATCATACTCAATGGTGAAAAGCTTAAAGCATTTCTTCTGAGATCAGGAGCAAGACAAGAATGCCCACTCTCACCAGTTGGATTCAACATAGTTTTGGAAGCCCTACCCACAGCAATCAGACGAAAACGAAATGAAAGGAGCCCAAACTGGAAAAGAAGAAGTAAAACTGCCCCTGTTTGCAGATGACATGATACTCTACATATAAAACCCTAAAGAAGCAACCAGAAAACTACTAGAGCTCATCAATGAATTTCAGTAAAGCTGCAGGATGCAAAATTAACATACAGAAATCTGTGGCATTTCTATACACTAACAACTCTATCAGAAAGAGAAATTAAGTAAGCAATTCCATCTACCATCTGTCCATCAAAAAGAATAAAATACCTAGGAATAAGCCTACCTAAGGAGGCAAAGGACCTGTACCCTGAAAACTATAAGACACTGATGAAAGAAACTGAATACAACACCGTGTACTTGGATTGAAGGAATCAGTATTGTTAAAATGGCCACACTAACGAAGGGAATCTACAGATTCAGTGCAATCCCTATAAATTATCAGCGGCATTTTTCACAGAACTGGGACAAAAAACTTTAAAACTTGTATGGAAACACAAAAGACCCTGAATAGTCAAAACAATATTGAGAAAGAAGAATGGAGCTAGAGGAGTCACACTCCCTGACTTCAGACTATACTACAAAGCTACAGTAAGGAAAACAGTATGGTACTGGCACAGAAACAAGACACATAGATCAATGGAACAGGACAGAAAGTCCAGAAATAAACCCATGCACTTACAGTCAATTACTCTACAATAAAGGAGGCAAGAATATACAATGGAGAAAATACAGTCTCTTCAATAAATGGTGCTGGGAAACCTGGACAGCTACCTGTAGAAGACTGAAATTAGAACATTCTCTAACACTCCATACAAAAATAAACTCAAAATGGATTAAAGACCTAAATGTAAGACCAAGCACTATATAACTCCTAGAGGAAAACATAGGCAGAACAAACACTCTTTGACTTAAATCACAGCAATATTCTTTGGGGTCTGTCTCCCAGAGTAATGGAAATAAAAACAAAAATTAACAAATGGGATCTAATTCAACTTAAAAGCTTTTGCACAGCAAAGGAAACCATAAACAAAAAGACAACCTATGGACTGGGACAAAATATTTGCAAACAATGAGACCGACAAGAGATTAATTTCTAAAATATATAAGCAGCTCACACAGTTCAGTATCAAAAAGACCCCAAACAACTCAATCAAAAATGAGAAGACCTAAATAGACATTTCTCCAAAGAAGATATACAGATGGCCAACAGACCCATGAAAAGATGCTCAGTATTGCTAATTATTTGAGAAATGCAAATCAAAACCACGATGAGGTATCACCTCACACCAGTCAGAATGGCCACCATTAAAAAGTCCACAGACGATAAATGCTGGAGAGGGTGTGGAGTAAAGGAAACCCTCCCACACTGTTGGTGGGAATGCAAATTACTGCAGCCACGATAGAGAAAAGTACAAAGATTTCTTCAAAAGAACACTAAAAACAGAGTTAGTTATGATCCAGCAATCCCACTCCTGGGCATATATCCAGAGGGAACTCTAATTTGAAAAGATATATGCACCTCAGTGTTCACAGCAGCACTATTTACAATAGCCAAGACATGGAAGCAACCTAAATGTCCATCAAAGATGACTGGATAAAGAAGTTGTGGAATATTTACACAATGGAATGCTGCACAGCTATAAAAAAGAATGAAATAATGCCATTTGCAGCAACATGGATTGACCTGGAGATTATCATACTATGTGAAGTAAGCCAGAGAAAGGAAAAAACCGTATGATATCACTTACATGTGGAATCTAAAAAAAAAAAGACAGCAATGAACTTATTTATAAAACAGTAAAGGACTCATAGACATGGAGACCAAACTTACGGTTACCAAGCGGGAAAGGGGGTGGAAAGGGATAAACTGGGAGTTTGAGATTTGCAAAAACTAACTACTATATATAAAATAAACAAGTTTCTTCTGTATAGCACAAGGAACTATATCCAGTATTTTGTAGTAACTTATAATGAAAAAGAATATGAAAAATATGCATATATACATATATATGTATAACTGAATCACTATGGTATACACCAGAAACTAATACAACATTGTAAATCAAATTATACTTAAAAAAAGAAAAAAAAATCATTTAGAAAGTCAAGTGTCTTGGGAAGTAAGTCAGACTGTGAAAAGGGGCTCTAACTGTATTACTAATGTGTGACACAACCTCCCTGAAGACGGTGAGGGCAAAAAGGTGCCGACACGAGTTCCTTTAGAAATGGGGTCTGTAAGCTGAAGGCAAAAGGAATGGAGCATGCACCCCGCACACATGGGGCCTGTGTGTACAATTCCGAGATGTCCGTGCACTTGGCCTGGACCTGAACGGGGGACAAGGGCGTGGGTGGGTGGGCGGCAGAGGTAGGAGCAAGTTTCCCATTGCTGGAATGAGAGGTTGCAGATGGTGAGGATGGAAGGTATGAACGACGCGTGTGATCACAGGCTGTGGGAGAGATGTCAGTACAAGTCACGTTTCTCTGACTACAGATACAGGTCCTGACGTACAGAACTATCTACAGATTCGTGCACACGCTGGGGTTAGTATACATACACAGGCTTCCTTGCTCCTCCCAGATGACCCCCTAGTGGCAGAGCACACAGAGCGCCCCGAGCTTAGTTCCTAGTACACTCTCCAGTAAAAGGATCCAGGGCTCCTGGCAGACATGGCTGGTTCTAGGACGGAAGCAGGAACTAGACCAGATGAGCCAGGAGCATCCTGCAGAGCCAGAAAGTGAGTTAGTGTTGAAAACAAGAAAGAAAAACACTCCACAATTACGGGAGGTATGTCCAAAGGACGCAGAAACCACCTGAAAGATCCCAGAGGCCAAAGTCAGAATAATTTAAGCAAGAAAATGAAAGCTATACTGGATTATAGCCCAAAATATGAGACGAGTATCTGTGAGTCCACACTGATAGGGTTTAAGTAAATTAACAAAAGGGGGGAAAGATCAACCTCCCCCACAGGAGGATTCCACATAATCTGTGTAAACACTCTGCTCTCCTTAGGTGCGAGCTGTGGATAGCAACTTCCTTCCAAACAGCACAGGATGAAAAGGGAGAGAAGAGTAGCTGAACAGCAGAGAACCCCAACAAACACACCCTCAGCCAGGGGTCAAGGGCATCAGCGGCAGTGCTAAGTCAGGGTCACTGCACATAAAAGGATGCGATGTCATGGGATGGGATGGGATATGATGAGATGTGGGAGGGGATGGGACGGGATGTCATGGGATGGGATGGGATGGATGTGGGACAGGATGAGATGGGATGGGATGAGATGAGATGGGAATGTGTGATGGGATGGGATGGGATGGGATGGGATAAGAGGGCACTTCACCTCTGCGCCTTCCTCCCCACACCCAAATCTCCAGCCTAATCACAAAAAAACCACCAGATACATGCCCAGTGAGGCAAATTCTACAAAACAGCTGACTGGTACTGCTCTACACTGTCAAGGTCATCAAAAACAAGGAAAGACTGAGAAACTGTCACGGTCCAGAGGAGACTAAGGGGACCGGATGACCAAATGCAATGTGGTGTCCTGGGTGGGCTCTTGGAACAGAAAAGAGACATCAGGTAAAAACTAAGGAAATCTGAATAAACTGTGGACTTCAGTTAATAAGACTGCATCAATACTGGTTCGCTAATTGGGACAAGTGTGTCACATTAACGTAAGATGCTAAGAACAGAGAAATACCCCACACCTATTTCCTATATAGGGACTCTCTACACTCTATAATTTTTCTGTAAATCTAAAGCTATTCTAAAAGTAAAAGTTTATTTTAAACAACTGCATGGAGTTATCACTTCTCACTTTTTGGATTACTGGCAAAATTTCCAAAGTTTAACAAGTTCTGTTGATAAAGCTGAGTGTAAAATCGTTACCCCCATACATCGCTGTGGGAATGCAAGCTGCTGAGTCCCATACGGAGGGGATTTCAGCAATATCTGGCAACATTAGACGTGAATTCACTACTCCTTGACCAGCTGTAAAAATAGACTGTGGAAAGGAGTGGTTGCTGTCTATAGAGAGCCATGCGGTGGTATCTGAGATCACTTAGTAAGTGAAAACAGAAAGGTGTATGCACCTTTTTATCTTAAAAAGGGGGGTTGCATATATATGTGTGTGTGTTTCCTTGTATTTTTAAAAAATGAAAAGTGAAGCGAAAACAATGAAAGGGTTTCCGAGCAGGGGAGGAGAGAAGGGTGTGGAGGGAAGATCAAGGGACGTTATGTTTCTCTAAGACTACTTTCTTCTGCAGCTTTGACTTTGGAACCATGGGAATGCTTTATACATTTATGAAACAAAACTGAAAACTAGCCCAAGATCACACAACTCGTGAGGCGAGAGGCCTCAGGACTCGGATGCAGGGCAGTCTGGCTCCAAGGCTGGTACTGCCTTTTCTCTATTACAAACAAAACCAACCTTCAAATGCGGGCTGGGCTGGCAGATGTTTCAGAGCTGAGTATTTGGTGCTACTGGTACAGGCATGCCCTTTCCAATTTTACCTCCCTTCAAATGCCAACAGCACAGTGGCCCTCTCCCTGCCCACACGTGTAACAGTAACAACTCTTTCATATGGATGTCTTCTTTCTTAAGTGTTTGTCTTTAATTCCACACACGTTTCTTACAGATTATACCGTCAGTTAGCTGAAGTGCAACAGCAAAAGGAAGAGAAAGCAGAGCAAGAGGCACACGCCCAAGACAGACGGAGGGCAGGAGGATTTCCCCAGGTGAGCAGCCCTGCACGCGCCCACGGCTGCGTGTGTGAGGACGTCCCAGCTGTACCTGGTGTTACCGTTCCCTCCACGGAGAACGCCGGAGAAACTTCGAGGCAAAAATACATGCTGGCTTTTCCTACAAAAAGTGTAAGGGGTTTGCTTTTTTTTTAATTGTGCAGCACGGGCAAAATTATTTCGGCCAATAAATTTTCGAAGCATTTCACACGTTCCGATTCCTTCCACTGCCCGTCACCTTAGTTCCTCCAATGTCTGAGTCATAATCTTCAAGATATCCCTTTCAAAAAGAACTTCTGCTCAATCAACAGCTGTCACGTCAGTCAGTCGGGCTTCTGTGATCTCCAGCAGAACATGGACACACTTCAAAAACTCCTCACCTGTCATCTCTGGGACCCAGTTTCCTCAGCAGTTTACTTTAGGACTATATTCAGGGTCAGAGGAGATGGAGCTGCCTGGTCTGAGTTTTAGACACTCTCTAAACATGCATTAGGTTCAAATCATATTTACCCCTGAGCATCACTCCCTGGAAAAGCACTGACCGTTGGGATACGCAATATCTTTTTTCAAGTCCAGACACTGTGTTCAAGATAAAAGCCTAAAAAAAAAGTTGTCTTTGTTCCGTATCAACATTAAAATCAGAGTACTCAATCGACATAGCTGACAGTTTCTTGTATCTAATGCTTTTAAATTACCAATTCTATAATTCCAGGAGCAACCTTTATGTTTATCAATACCCCCATCACTTGAATCTATGTCTTAACATTAACCACCACATTCCAGATACCTTGAAACCCACTTCCTTCCCTGGCATGCTTGGGGACCAGGTAAAAAGGCCTTCGTCTCATATCGTTCCTGACTTTTACTCCAAGCCACCTATTGATGGGCAGGCCGTTGAGGGTGCTGGCGGGCCAGCTGCCTTTGGACTCCAGAGCCAGGGTTATATCCACAGATATTTCCATAGGTTTTCTCATCAGAAGTGTCACAGCTGGGCTCCCTTTTTTCTTCCTCTCCACAATGACATCTGTGTCTGCTTCAACACAGAAAAGAGAAGAAAGGGCTGATCAACCCATTTTTCTCTGAAAATAGAGGGAACATAAGTATACTTGGAGATACACATAGTGCTTAAGTGTAAGGTGAAAATTAATTCTACGGGTGGTGGGGGCTATAGCTCAGTGGCAAAGAGCACACTTGATGTGCCGAGGTTCTGGGTTCAATCCCTGGTGCCTCCATTAAAAATAAATAGATTTTTTTAAAAAACCAAATTACCTCCCCCACAACAACAACAACAAGATAAAATTTAAAAAAAAGAAAGATTCTGTCTTATATCTAAAATGAGGAGTCTCAGACGCTGGGGAATGGGAGGGCTGTGATTAAATTTTCACTTAAATGTATGGACGGCAGTTTGGATGAGCAGCAGGGAAGGCCAGAGCGACCCCAACCCGGAGGCAATGAGCATCAAGACACGGTGAACAGCCCACGGGCACTGCAGCCTTGTTACAACAGCCAAGACATGGAGACAACCTCGTGCCCACGGAGGATGAACAGGCAAAGAGGCCGTGGCATTCACAGATGAGGGATACTGTTCGCTTTCACAAGGAACGAAACCTGCCACTTGTGATGTGTATGGACCTGGAGGATGTGATGTCAAGTGAAATAAGCCAGACACAGAAAGGCAAATGCTGTCACTTATACGTCAAATCTAAAAAAGTTGAATCCATAGGAGCAAGTGTAGAGGGTGGTTACGGGGGCAGAGAGGTGGGGGAAGTGGGGAGAGGGTCATCAGAGAGACCAGAGTTACAGTTAAGCGGGCCGAGAAGGTCTAGAGATCTAAGGTACAGTATGACGACTGCTGTTAATGCTACTGTACTGAATTCGGGAAATGTGCCAAGAGGATGGGTTTCAGGTGCCCTCACCACACACACCAAAAGGTAACTATGTGAGGAGGTGTGTCAATCAGCTTGACCATGGTAATCATTTCACTGTGTTTATGTATATCAAGTCATCATGCTGTATACCCCAGATATGTAGTTTCTATTTCTTTTAAAAAGGCACATATGGTGGGGGAGGGTATAGCTCAATGGTAGAGTGCATGCTTAGCATGCATGAGGTCCTAGGTTCAAGCCCCAGTACCTCCATTAAAAGAAAAAAATTAATGAATAAATAAATCTAATTATCTCCCCCTCCCAAAAAACCCCAAAACAGTAACTTATAATGAAAAAGAATATGAAAAGGAATATACGCATGTGTCGGTATGACTGCAACCATTATGCTGTACACCAGAAATTGACACAGCATTGTAACTGACTAGACTTCAATTTAAAAAAACACAAAAGAAAGAGGCACAGGTAGAGAAGTGAAAGAAATCAGAGGGTCAAGGTAACAGCTGGGAGATGGGCTGAATCTGGGAGATAAGAAGGCAGGAGTCCTGACCTGAGAAGTGGTCGATGCTGATTCTGTTCTGCAATTCAGAGTGAGCAGGACAAAGAAAGGCGGCCGAGATGAACTTCATTTCAGACGCCCTGATCTCTCGGTGACTGCGGGACACCCAGGTGGACTTAAACTGCTGGGCAGGTCAGAAACTCTGGGAAGGCCTCTAGGGAAGAGACCCTGGCTTTGGGTTTTGGGGTATACAAGCTGGAGTCAAAGCCCCTACTGGACAAGACTTCAGGACGGGGCCACAGTGGCAGGACCACAGCGCCAAGGAGAAAATCCAAGCGTGCCCTCATGTCTTATAGCAGAGTTGGGAGGGTATAGCTCAGCGGCAGAGTGCATGCTTAGCATGCGTGAGGTCCTGGGTTCAAGCCCCAGTGCCTCCTCTAGAAGAAAAAAAATCTTATTACTGAATCTACAAACTCACCCACCTTTCATCCACTATCTTCTCCTCTCATCCTGCTACCACCCGGGAAGTGCCTGTCCCCCTTCCGAAGGCCACCCCTGCCCATGGTCTCCAGGTCCCTTCCCTCTGCCTTGTCAAGCACCCACCCCTCCATGTGCTCCCTCCCCGTGTCAGCAGCCTCCCTTCCCCCCTGGGTCATTCCAGGATCTCTCATTCTCAGATTCCCCTCCCGCAACCCTGCACTTGCAACCTCCCCACACTCACCCATCTTCCTACTTCCTCACAGCCAGCACTTTCCAAACAGTTGCCCACACATTCTGTCTCCACCGCATCCCTGCGCCCTCCTCCCCTTCTCGTGCTCATGACCCACTGAAACTGCTAAGTCATAGCTACTCACCCCACTCCCCACAAAACAAACCAAGGACCAAAGCATTCTGGGTGTCAGCACCCCTGCAGACACTGACCACTCCTGGCAAGACTAGCGGTTTCCTTCCCTCCTCCCCAGCCTCTAATGAGGTCCACTCTACTTAACACTGCCATCTCCCCCACCAGTACCATGTCTGGTACCCCTGATCCCCCTGACTTTGCTATACTCTTTCACCCCTGGACTTTCTACTTTCTACTCTACAAGATAATTATGTTTTCCACTTGTTACTCATCACACGTCTGCCCTTACGTGATTATCAACTACGGAAGGGTGAAGGACTTCATCTATTTGTTCATTAACAGATCCCAAACACCGAGCGCACGTGGCACATCAGATGACTGATGACTATTGATGAAATTAATGAAAAAGCAATCTATACTCTCTACCTACGTGGTCTCATCCACTGTCAATGCCATGTGTTATGTTTACGGGCAGCCCACCCGCATCTCTGAACTCCAAACCCACATCCGACTATGTACTTGATACATTCACGCATCACAAGAATGTCTAACTCAGCATATCCAGAGCCGGCCTCTCAATTCATGTCTCAAAATATGGTCATCAGCCCTTCCTATCGGAGAAAAGGGCACAGTCAATGCACACGGGTCTCAATCTAGGAAACTGGGAGCCTTCTTTGACTCCACCCTCTCACCCCTGGCACACAGATGGATATGTCCCCCAGGCCCTTACCGCACCCCCACTGAAGCCGCCACCATCCTTCACCTGAACTGTTGTCATACTTGCCTTTCCAATATCCACAGAAGTCAGAGTAACTTTTTAAAATACGAAGCCACTCATCATTCTCTCATTCAAACCTGGCTTCTCAAAACAAAAGCTGAACTCCCTTCCAGGACGTACAAGTCCTTGCACAGTTTGGCCCTGGCCATCTCTTCATCTCATGTCCCTCTCCCTCCTTGTCCACAGGACCTCTTTTTGCTCCTTGAGCCTGTCCAGCTCTTTTCTGCCTGGGACCTGAGTCTGCCCCTCAATCCGACCCCACCCCACTGGCTCCCACCCCTCCCAGTCCATGCCCTCACAGCAGGCACTGCGATGCGTGTTTACAAGCTTCAGACTTCCAGAGGGGATGCCACCGATTTTATCAACCACTTACATCCCGCAGGGCAGGCAAGTCAGTGAATATTCGGTGGAGACCAACATAGAGCCAATCAACACTTAGGAAGAATACCAAGGGACTGTGGCTCACTAACACCAAGAACAAGGACTTGTTTCTAGCGGGTGGAAGTCAACAATCTGCTGCAGGGAGATCAAGAAAGAGCAGGGAAGGAGTGTGCACTGGCAATCAGTAGGTATGATCAGAACTTTTAAGAGTCACAGTTCAGGGGGGAGGGTGTACCTCAGTGTCAGAGTGCAGCTCAGGGGTAGACTGCCTGTCTAGCATACACAATGTCCTGGGCTCAATCCCCGGTACCTCCATCAAGAAGGAAGGAAGGAAGGAAGGAAGGAAAGAAGGAAGGAAGGAAGGAAGGAAGGAAGGAAGGAAGGAAGGGAGGGAGGGAGGGAGGGAGGGAGGGAGGAAGGAAGAAGGAAAAGCTAATTACCCCCCCCAAAATTTAAAAATAGAAAAACATCACTCATTTAAAAAGAAGAATCAAAATTCAGAAATCTTACCTTCAATATTTTTAATTTCTTCCTTAATGACTGCCCTGAACTTGGACAGCATCTTAGAAGCTGATAATATTTCCCCTTCTAAAAACTGATTCAGAGGATCTCCTTTGGGATTTCTTTTGAACTTCACAAAGTAATGAGTACCACTGTTGGCATATTCTTGTAGCTCAATTCTGGGGACCTCCAGTTTGAACATAACATCAAATTCATTAGGAGCAGAAACCTAAGAAAGTGAAAACAGCACTGAAATGTTTGCTTGTGAATATTTTCCAAGCAGCTACAATTTTTTTCTTGAAATTTCTACTTAGATCCTGTATCCCAATATTTACACTCTCTGGGAATGGGATTAGTGGAGCTGGGAGAATATTATTGGTTTTATTTTATAGGTTTTATACTCATTTTCTTAAGCCACAAGTATGTATTTATAATTTAAAGCAATTTAAAATAATATCATGTACCAGTTTTTTTTTTCTGAGTTTAAAGTTTAATAAAATTAAAGATCTTTAAGGTGCTACCTTTTACATCACAAGCTGCACACTGAGCCACCCTCCTGTCACAGTGGCCTCAAAAATGTGTGTAGTCACCTCCTCGCTACTTGAGTGAGGGCCTTCTTGTTAGAGTCACCAGTTAGCCAAGTGAGTGTGAGCTCGAAGTCACATACTACATTAGTGTTTCTGAACCAGAGCATTTTACAAGCTTCAAAGAAATCTACAACATCACAATAATAATCAAAGCAATTATAATAAATGATTATTTTTTCTTTATTAAAAGTGCACGTCTTTCATGAGCTAGGGGTACTTTTCAGGCACAGCTATTGGACTGTAGTGTTCAACACAGTGCCTGGTAGCCCCATGTCTACTTGACCATGTGACTGTGGCCAGTCCAAATTGAGACCTACTGTGCTATGTACTTAACAGTGCCCTGCCCCCCAAATTCACATATTGAAGCCCTAACTCCCAATGCGACTGAAGTTAGAGACAGGGCTTTTAGGAGGTAATGAAGGTTAAATGAGATCAGGAGGGTGGGGTCCTATCGGATAGGACTGGTGGACTTACAAGAGATACCAAAGTTCTCTCTGCACACACGTATGGAGAACACAGTGAGGACACGGGGAGAAGGTGCTTGTCTGCAAACCAGGACCAGAGTCCTCACTACAACCTAACCATTCTGGCACCCTGATCATGGCCTTTTGGCCTTATGGCCAGAAAAATCAATTTATGTTCTTTAAGCTGCTCAGTCTGTGCTATTTCGTTGTGGCAGCGCAAGCTGACTGGGATACGCTGAGAAGGTGAAACAAACACTTGGAGTGAAGTCAGTGGGAAGGAAGTCCTCAGACAGAGGTCTCTGAAAATCCACTCTCCCATAAAAGCAACAACAACACGGGTAGAAATAGTCAAATTCAACTTTTTCAGATCTCTATCTCTGTAAATTAACCAAAGGCTTGAAACAGTGCAAAGATTTATTTAAGAAAAGTGGCTGAGAGGGGAGGGTATAGCTCAGGCGTAGAGTGCATGCCTAGCATGCACGAGATCCTGGGTTCAATCCCCAGGACCTTCATTAAAAATAAATATATAAAAACCTAATTACTTCCCCCCCAAAATAAAGAAATAAATTTAAGAAGAAGGAAAGAAAAGTGGCTGAATCCTGGCGAGAACAGTGAGCTTTGCGGGCATTCGAAATTGCCCCATTCCCATCCCAGCATCGTCCCCACTCCACCCAGGCAGCCGCTGTGCTGACCTCTAACACCACACGTGAGGTCTGCCTGTTTGGGAACATCACACAGACTGAATCATACAGGATATCCTCTTCACATCTCACTTCATCTAACAGTGTCTGTGAGGTTCATCCACATCGTCTTGTCTATGGGTAGTTTGTTCTTTTTCATTCTACACAGTTCTAATTAAACCGCGTTTTAACTAGAACTACATCACCAGCCCCAGAAGCGCAAGCGCTCGCGTTACTCCGAAAGGGGAGTACGGGGGGTGCGGGAGGCGCGGGCCCAGGCGGCTCACCTTCACGCGCTCGTAGTAGCTCCCGGTGCGCAGCAGCCCCACGCCCCTGAACTCGGACTCGCATCCCTGCTGCAGTTTCCGCAGCAGGTGGTCCACCACCCGGTTCACCACCTCCACCGCCGCCGAGATCTCCCGGCGGCTCAGCCTCAGCTGCTCCAGCACGGCCCGGAGCTTCCAGGCGCCGGGCGCCGCCTCCCTCAGCCCGCGACCGGGGTTCGGGACCAGCGGGCCGCGGCTCTCGGTGGGACCGGGGACCTCGACGGGCGAGGGCAGCGGTCTGCGCTCCCGGGTGGCGCGCACACTCCCCTGGCGGTGAGATCCGGAGCTGGGAAGGGGCGGCCCCGGGGCTGCGGGGGGTTCTCCCTCTCTGGTCGGAGCCGCAGCGCCCTCCGCCTGGTCCTCGGCGCGAGAAGGTGGCGCGCGTCCCCGTGGCTTCTCCCCGGGGCGGCCGCTCCTCCGCGCGGGGGCCCGGGTGGCCTCGGGGGGCCCGCTGGACTCAATCGGGACGCCCTGCGCGCTCCGCGCCGAGACCATGGGGACGACGGCTCCCGCCACCGAAGCTGTCCTTGTCGCCTTCTCGCGCGGCGGGGCCATGGATGGCGCTCACTGCCCCCGGAGGGAGACCCGGCTTCGGGAAACGGCCGCGGGAAGATGCAGCCACAGTCGTGCTGAGAAATGAAACCTAAGAATCCGGCGGGAACCACGCTAATGCGGCCGGGCACCCGCCCGGAAGGGCCTGGGCGGGGCCGTCTGGGGCCACGCCCCCTCCGTGGAGGGACGGCGCCCCAGGGCCCCGGGAGCCGCCGATTTCCCCTCCCTCCAGGTGAACCCGGCAGCTGGCGTGGGAACCGCTCAAAACCAACCCGGGCAAGCACATGACAACCCATGCGTTTGCTGAGCGTCGCCTACAAAAATCTTGAAAACTACAGACCTTCTCGTACATTGAAACTGACAGAGAAATTTTCTGAATGTAATTTAAAGGATTTTTTTTAACTAATGGAAAATGTCAAATGCTCAGTTTTTACCAGATGGAATGAGGTGTGGGTTGATTGTAATTGGAATAAACATTTCGTTTTATTTGACTTTTTAAAAGCACACAGAATCTCAAAGAAACTGTACAACTCTCATCGGTGAGTTTTATCCATTGGTTCTCAAAAGCCCATCAAAAAATGACACACACATTTGAAATAATCCATCCTGCTTCGGCTGTTGTGATTCCAACACAATAGAGGTTTTCAAGTATCTGTATCTAAAACCAAACTCTTTGCATAGTACATATGTAATATGTATTAAAAATACATATTAGACAGGAACCCCCTAGGTTTAGAATGCCTTGATTACTTTTTTTTTCACTATCGTTTTAAACCATTTTTCAATGTACAGTTCAGTACCAGTAAATATAGTGACCTTATTGTGCAACCATCACCACCATCCCAGAACTCATCTTGCAGAACTGAAACTATACCCGTTTAACCATAACCCCATTCCCCACGTCTCTAGCTCCTGGTAGCCAACCTTCTACTTTGTCTCTATGAACTTGACTACTCTAGAACTTCATGTAACTGAAATCATACAGCATTTTGCCCTTTTGTGATGGGCTTATTTCACTTAAGATAACGTCTTCAAGTTTTATCTATGTTGTAGCATGTGTCAGACTTCCTTTTCAAGGCTGAATATTTCCATTGTATGCATGTACCACATTTTGTTTCTCCATTCATCTGTCAATGGATAAAAATGTCTTGATTACTTTTTTAAAAGTTGTCTCTGAAACCAGTATTTTGATACATACTTCTCTTTGAATTGTGATGTAAGAGGTGTATGTTTGTCTTTTGTAAAATAGAAGGAGGACTGTTGTGTAGTCAGACTTGTTCTCAAGCAGGTTAATTTCAGGAAAGAGTAAAATGGAAGTTGAAGTTGGAAAGCTTAAGCTGGAAGTTGAAATGTGGAAAGCCATCTCCTTACAACTGCAGGTGCCCTTGGGCCATCTTCCAGGATGCACAGGAGTATGCCTGTTCCAGTCTGAAGACCTCTGCTTTATAGTTCTATTTTTGTCCTCCAAGGGCCCCAGTGCTTGTCATGGAATCCTGTAAATGACTACAGCTGGCTTAATGCTGTCTTCCAGCTGTTTCCAAAGTCTTGTAAGTACACTGGTGTCAGCTTAACCAAAAATGTGCGAGCAACAATCCACCGGGCCAGAATCAAATACCTCAGCTGCTGACCTGTCACAAGAGGAGAACGTGGTCTTTGCCCAATCTTGCAGCCGCCATCAGTGTCCAAATCATAGAAAGAGTGACTTTTTAGTTAAATCTTCATATGGAATTTGGACTTTATCTAGCAGGAAAAACCAAGAGATCTGTTTGTGGGTATATATCTTACCTAGTTGATTTTACTTCTTGTCCTTTATATCTCATGTTTGTCTCAGTCATTCACTTAGTCACTCAATATTTGTCATGGGGGAGGGTTAGAGCTCAGCGGTAGAGCACATGATTAGCATGCATGAGATCCTGGGTTCAATCCCCAGTTCCTCCATTAAAAAATTATTTTTTAGATATTTGTCACAAATACTGTGTGCCAGGCTCTATTCTAGGCTCTTGGGATATACTGATCTTTGTTTATTCTTGCCCTCCTGGACCTTACATTGTGGCAGAGAGAAACAGACAATAAACATAATACATATCTAAATTATCCCATGTAGTAGAAGGTGATAAGCTGCATTGAAAAAGGGAAAAAATCATGCAAACGGGACCAGGAACAAGGAATGGCACAATACTAAAATAGTGGGAGAGTGACGTTTGACCCAAGACTCAAAGGAGGGGATACCCAGGCGGACAATGTTCCAGAAAAAGAAAAGTTAATGCAAAGGACCTAAGGTGGGACTATGCCTAGCTGTTCACACAACGTCAAGTGTGGCTGGAGCTTGTGAACTTTGAGGTGCTGTGCCTGTTGCTAACTTATTGCCTCTCAGCTCCAAACGCACCCTTCACTATATGCTCTCTGGTAAACAACAGAATTCCTTTAAGCATTTCTCTTTTAAAGTGCCCACTATGTTAACTTTTCTCAGTAGAAGTTGCTGATGGAATATCACAGGAGGAAGAGGTTTCCTGCGATTTCCAACATAGTAGAGGAAGTGGAAGGGGACTGACGGGGGAAGTCAGACTTGTGGGTGTGAGAACATCCAGCAAAGACTACCCCAGCCACAGGCTGGCAAAGTGATCCTCTGGGACCTCACAGCCTTGGCCTGGCCATAAGCCATCTACAGCATATGAAGCAAGGAGACCAAGATTCCTGCCTGGGGGGAGGGTGTAGCTCAGTTGTAGAGTGTGCGCTTAGCATGCATGAGGTCCTGGGTTCAATCCCCAGTATCTCCATTTAAAAAAAAAAAAATCTAATTACCACTCCACCAAAAAATAAATAAAAAAGATATCCTTAAAAAAAAAAAAAAGATTGCTGCCTGGCCTGTGTGCAGCTGTAACGGAGCAGGACCCCTACTGTCATCATCGGTGACCATCTGGTATCGTTAGTGTTTTTTGTAACTGCTTAACTATACAATGTTTTAAAGGGTTTTTCTCATGCTCTTTCTGAAGAGGCTTGGGTGGTCTGCCCAACCGCCTTGTGGTGCTGTGTGCAGGGGTTATGCTCAGTGCCCTGCTCTTGCCCCCAGTGCCCTGCTGTTGTATTTGTGCATCTTGTTGTTCATAATTCACCCCAACTGCACATCTGCAGTTGCTTTTGACCCTGTGTTCCTTGTATCCTGCTGTTGCAGCTGCAGAACTCAGCATACAGCAGGAGGTCCCCGGCCTCAGCCTGCTTAAAAGGCTAAAAGCATTATCAACCCGACTCTTAACTACACAAGTTTTTCTCTAGAGCTTTTTTCCACAGAGCCCCTTCCTGTGCATCCTTTGTTCTAGGCACAAGAACATTAAAAGTCCAAAAGCCAGAGGTGAACTTCACACCCAGCAGAGGGAAGGGGACCACTGCATCTGCAAAAACAAGAACAACTTTGCAACAATTTGTTACCCTGTATGCAATCTCTATGGAAACCCACTCTGCCCCTTGAACTCTTGAACTTTCATTGTAAAACCCCCTGCCTTCTCTCCCCAACTGGTTCACAGTCTTAGAGACATTAGCCCACTGTGACCTCCTTTCCCTGGCAAAGTAATAGTGTCCTTTTCTCCTTCATCCAAAACTCTTGTCCTCAAGTCTCAGCTCGATAAGTGAAGTACAGAGGCTGTGTTTCAGCAACACAGCTGCTGGTGGTCCAGAGGGTCCCATGCCAGGCAGCTCATCCCTCCACAAGCCCCCTATATTGAGTAGCCCTTGCTCTCTGAAGGCCTCTTGCATTTGAGAGCAGAACCTCTTCTAACTATTCTTTCTTGGTGACTCTCTCTCAGCCCTAGCCTTGTGTTTTATAGTTATTCTTTCATTATAGTTAATTATTATTATATTAAATGTCTCCTGTTTAATCGACTGTGTGATTTCTATCTCCTGTTTAGAACCAGACTGCTACAGAATTGGAATTGGGAGTGGTCCCAGGAGATAGACCCCTAAAGATGGGATTTGGGGATTGGTTTGGTTGTGCCCTTGGGCTCAGTGCTCAAGGGGGAGAAACCAGCAAAACAGACTGAGAAAGAGTAGCCAGAGAAATAGGAGGAAACACAGAAAATCCTGATGTCTTAGAAGACAAGTGAAGAAAGTGCATCAAGAAATGGCTGTGAACAAGACATGGAAGCAATCTAAATGTCCATCCACAGATGACTGCATAAGGAAGTTGTGGTATATTTATACAATGGAATACCACTCAGCCATAAAAAGAATGAAATAATGCCATTTGCAGTGACATAGATGGGCCTAGAGATTATCATACTAAGTGAGGTCAGTCAGACAGAGAAAGACAATTATCATATGATATCACTTATCTGTGGAATCTAAAAATAATACAAATGAATCTATTCACAAAACAGAAGCAGACCCACAGACATAGAAAACAAACTTGTGGTTACCAAAGGAGGAAGGGGTGGGGGATAAATTAGAAGTTTGGGATTGAAAGATACACACTGCTATGTATAGAATAATAATGTAAGCAACAAGGTCCTACAGTCTAACACAGTATAACAAGGTTATATTCAATATCTTTTAATAACCTATAATGGAAAATAATCTGAAAATATATACATATAACTGAATCACTTTGCTGTACACCTGAAACTAACAACATTATAAATCAACTATACTTCAATTTTTAAAAATGGCTGTGAACTACCATCTGATCCAGCTAGTCCACTTCTGCACATTTATCTGATGAACATGAAAACATTAATTCAAAAAGACACATGCACCCCTAGGTTCATCACAGCATCATTTGAAATACCCAAGAAATGGAAACAACCTAAGTGCCCAATGACGGATGAATAAATAAAGAAGATGTGGTCAATATATACAATGGAATACTACTCAGCCATAAAAATATTTACAACATGGATGGATCATGAGGATATTATGCTAAATGAAATAGGTCAGATGCAGAAAGACAGATATCACATGATTTTACTCATATGTGGAATTAAAAAAAAATGAACAAACCAAACCAAACAAAAACACAAAGATACAGAGAGCAGAATATTGGTTACCAGAGGGAGAGGAGAGTCGTGGGGAGGGAGAAATAGGTAAAGGTGGGCAACTGTATGTGACAGATGGGAACCAAATTTCTGATGATGTGAGCACCCTGTAGTGTATACAGAAGTCAAAGTATGATGTGATATGCATGAAACTTATGTTATAAGCCAGTGTTACCTAAAAAAGAAAAAGAAAAGAAATGGCTGTGAAGGGGGAAAGCATTAATGTATAGTACATCCATCTTCTTGCCTATGTGTAACTGCTCCTTTTGCGTTGAATGACATTCTTCTCTTTTGAAGCATGAAATACCATAAAGCTCGTGGGGAGATGGGAGTACAGGGCAAGGAAAGAAGGAAAAAGTATTACAGGCTGAGGGAAGAGCAAGTGCAAAAGGAAAGAGACTAATGAAGGTATTTAGAGGCCAGATAATAAGGACTCTTCAATCACTTTTCTTTCCTCTTATGATCAGTTACTTCAAGTCCATTTCATAAGTCAGTTCTTTTAAGAAGAAAGTGTTCCCTGTCATCTGCCATGGCCAGGGTCACTCCCTTCCTGCTCCCTGTAAGTGCAGCTCACTGTGGCTTTGTTCAAGCACTTAATTCATTTCCTCATAACTGTGTGTCCCAGCCACTAGTCTGGGAACTTTTTGAGAACAAGGACTGAGATTATTCATTTTAAGTCCAACTTTTCTCCAAAATGGAAGTAAAATTGACCAACTGATAATTGGCCATCTTTTCCTGCTATTCCTTATACCCTGCTTAACTTGTTCATGAAACTATGTGCCTCTCAAAAGCAGAGACTTGATTTTCTACTTTTCACATTATTCACTAACTAATAGATTAGAATAACTATTTATTATATCTATCTATCTATAGTTATTAGAAAAATTATACTACAGAATAACTATATCAATAATTAATAGAATGGAAACTAAGTATGGACTAGAAGGAAATTCTTTAACAAATTATCTGCTTTCTTAAAAATTATAAGTATTTATTAAGTACAATCAAATATAAAATAAAATATATTTTATGTAACTATATAATAATATTTATATTCTATGTCAAATAAGTTACCAAACCACATTAATAAACATTAGAACTCTCTTAACAGTGACAAGAGAGGAGGGACATTACAAAAAGTCTTCAAAGAACTAGTAACCCCTGTTTGAATTGTCCCAGATCACAGAGAAGGAAGGAAAGTTTCCAAAATTTTTTTAATTTATCTTAACTCCTTGCTCTTGATGTTTTCTCCTTTTTCAGTTTTATTAGGTACAATTATTACAGTTCAACTGCACATACACATTATATTGCATGTAAATACATATATACAGTATACTTCACATTTTTTTAGTTTACATATATGTACTGATCGTTGTTTCTAAGAACAGATTAGAGCTTTAGCTTTTTAAACTTACAAACTTATCAAAGAAATAAAAATTATCTGCTTTTTAAGAATATCACTTGTATGGCTAAAATATTTTCTGGTGCCATGGACTCTCTTCTTCTTCTTAATACCCTTTTCTATAATCATGGTGGTAAAAAAGGCTTTTACAATCCAAGGACCTTGACACCGTGTCTCAATGTGTCATGTGATTTTGGAAGGTATCTCTTAACATAAAAATCAAGCCTGAGGTAAAAATTAAGAATATGAAACAGGGTGGGGGAATACAGCTCAGTGGTAGAGTGCATGCTAAGCATGCACGAGGTCCTATGTTCAATCCCCAGTACCTCCATTTAAACAAACAAACAAACAAATAAACAAACCTAATTACCTCCCTCCCAATTTTTTTAAATAAAATAAAGTCACTTTTTAAAAAAGATTAAAAAAAAGAATATGAACATTACAGCTTAAGATCAATGAGGATTCTCTTAACTCAAAAAAGGGTGTGCAGTAGACCTCGGGTGTTCAAACTCTACACATTCCAAAGAAAGGACTGGCCCCTGACAGGTTCATGCAAGATAACTTCTAAGCCCTCAGAATATCTGGCCTGATAGAATTATCTTTGTACATACCTGGGGCTTTGGACCAGGCTACACAGTTTATACTAATAATGTGATTTATGGTGAACCATGGTGTATCAGTCTGACTTCTGGAGGGGCTGGAGACTAAGTAACTAGGTGGGTCAGTCATACAGCATGGAGTCATGAGACTCCCAGTAAAAGTCCTGGATACCAATCCTACCAAAGCAAGGGTGAGCCTCCCTGGTTGGCAATACTTGGTGCTGTGACAATGTGTTACACATCATTGCTAGGAAAACTAAGCACTGCCCATATGACTCTAGTGGCAGAGACAATGGAAGCTTGTGCCTGGTCTCTCGTGGGCTCTGTCCTATGTGCCTTTTGCCTTTGCTGAACTTAAATCTGTGTGCTTTCACTGTACTAAACCAATAACGTGAAGAGAACAGCTTTTCTGAGCTCTGTGAGTCCTTCTAACTTATCATTAAACCTGAGGATGGTCTTGAGGATTCCAACACAAAAGGGAACAGACTCACTTCAGCATAGAGAGCTTAATCTTTTACAGCAGAAATCCAGTTAATCATGTACCTATCCCTGCCTAAACACTTTATCTTTGGGTCTGTGATTAGCATCTCTGCAGGAAACAGAAGGGTCTCATTTAAATACACACCATGTTAAGGGAATAGTGAAATTGAAAAGGTACGCCTGTGACTATCTAATCAAAGGCTCAAGCTATCGATTTTTAAATATTTATTAATAAAACTACATTGTGCAGCACTTGAAAATGACATAAATCTGTATTTGTTGACATAGAAAAATGTCCATGATAAACTATTAAGAGAAAAAATAGATTACAAGACAGTGTGTATAGACAGTATGATCACATTTTCATTAAAAATATTGAAAATATACCTGTTGCTAGAAATTAAAATCCAGTGCTGGCTACAGTGTGATGAAATAATCTTACACTGTTAATGCAACCTGACACAAAGTTTTTATAAAGTTTATTTAGCAGTTATCAAAAATTTAAACATTGTGGAGTCCTTTTACACAGTATTTTCACGTATGGTAAGAGTCCCATAAATTTTAAAAGATATATGTACAAGGATGATCATAATATAAAAAAATTAGAAACAATCCAAATGCTCAATAATTGGGAGTTTATTAAACTATGGATTACATACACAATTGACTATAACACTAAAAAGTAAGATAGATTCATATATACTGGCTTGGAGATAGTAAAAAATACATTGTTTTTAAAAGAAGCAAACTGAAAAACAATATAAGCACAGTATCATAAGTGCAAAATAATAGTTACAGTATAAAAGAACTAGGAGGCATTAACATCGAAATGCTGACAACTGGAGGTGAGGATTGTAAGTTGAGCTGGAAGTTATGGTTCTATGACTTGGAGTTTTGTATTTCTGTAAGCTTTCAATTGTGTGTCAAGAACGCTTACTATTAATGTAATAAGACAAAAATTATGTATTCGATAGATTTTAATAATCAGAATAAAACTGCCACATTGGTTGTTTCATTATCCGACCAGTCAAAGGTTTCGTTCCTAAAGAAAGTTTTAAAAATATCAATTCCAAAAGTCTGGACGTTTAACCTACAGCCGTTTGAGTCCCCTAATTAGTCATCACGAATCTCTGATCCACAAACGCACCTAAACTCCTTTCGAATCTATCTTTATTCAGACTCTAGTCTTTATAAGCAGAAGACAGTGCACCAGAAAACAAAGAATCTGATAAAGTCATAAAAATTATGGTTTGTAAGTGGCTACGTGGCGACTAGAGCAGCAACTCGCTGAAAAGGACAAAAGATGTCGGAGTTGAAGCCCCTTAGTGCGGAGTCATAAGGTAATCACACACTCTGCGCCCACCAAGAAACCAGGTACACATCCCCGGCCCCCTGCACCCTCCCTGCACCCTTACCCGGGTCTCACTTCGCCGCTCAAGTCGCGCCAAACTGCCAATCAGCAGCGACGCCGGACGTAGACGTGTTACGCCGTGACGTCAGAGCAAGATGGCTGCGCCCTGACGACTTTCGTCCCCTAACTTGGCGCCTCGCTCGCATCAGGTTCAGAGTTAGGCTGACTCGTTTCTCCGACCATGTTCTCCCTCCAAGGCTGCGGTCGCCGGGTCGCGGCTTCCCTCAGCAAACAGCACCTTCCGTCCGCCCGGTTCAGCGGTGACCGCGCGGCGCCCGGGACTCCGCACTTCGACGTGGTGGTCATCGGCGGAGGACACGCTGGGACCGAGGCCGCCGCCGCCGCCGCCCGGTGCGGCTCGCGGACACTGCTGCTCACGCACCGCGTGGACACGATCGGTGAGCAGCGCGGCGTGGGGCTTGGCGTGGGGCTTGGCGTGGGACGCAAGCTGCCAGCATCCTCCCCCTCCCAGCGCCTGATGTGGGCATCCTCTCTACTACCTTAGAGGTGGTGAGAATCCTACCCCTGTGGTCTTAGCCTGAGTCGTGTTTGCAGGTCAGGCGGGCCCGGGCCAGAACTCCGGACTAGGCTGCTCTGTGGACCCCGGATTGTGGTGCTGCTGACAGAAGTTAGTGGGGGGAGGGGGAGGGAGATCCCTTCGGAAAGGGGCAAATTGTGAGAATGCTAGCAGATACCTTATTTCATTGTGGCCATTTGCTCTTTACTAGCTTATTGCTTTGCTGGAGTGAATTAGCATTACTAGTAACCGTTTATTAAATGACCGTTGTGTTTTTCTCGAGGTTTCGGGAAGCCCTTTTGAAGAATGATGCTACTTTTTATTGCATTCTGTATTTCTACTGGATGTTTATTCCCCATTTTTGTGCTTAGGACCCGACAGCTTTTTTTGCACTTAATAGGCAGCGATTGAACGGCCATACTTTAAAGCAAGACCGCTATCATGATAGATGCTACCTTGTAAATGATGCACGTCTGTGGCTTTCCTCCTGCATTTTGCTTAAGAATGAACAGTAATTGAAATGTTAACTGTGCTTTGTGAAAATTGTTAATAAATCACATACTTATGTACTGAAATACTTTTTTAAAATAACCATTCATCTCATAACGGTGGAGAAATATAACCTGTTAACAGAAATTCTTTTGGAGAGAGACTATAGGATTACCCAAAAAGTTATACTTCGCTTATTATGCATTTTTAAAACCGTAAAGACTGGGTGCTACCCTTCAATAATAATAACTTTAAAAATCTAATGAGCAAAAAAGCACTATTGAACAAGATGGTTATTAAATAGTGTAAGTAATGTAGTTCTGTCAGAGATGAAGGAAGTCTCATCGAAACGCGCATTCGTATTCTTATACCAACACACTGTGACTTAAGTTTTCTCTTTAAGTAAATAGATGTCAGAGATATTTTAATAATCCTTATGGATGACTTTAGTAAATGACAATTCTATCTTAAAAATCAAAGTCTCATTTTTAAGGTAATTTGATGGAGTGGAGTATCAAGTATTTCTGTGTGGCGTCAGAAAGATTAGCTTTGGCTTAAAAGGTTGGACTTCCCATAAGACTACAGAATGCAGGGATTGTCCTGCTGTGATTCAGTCTTACCATCTGCCAGTAATGAAGTCAGAGGCAGAAAGAGAAATTTTATACTAACCTAAAGAATAATGCTTTTTGGCAAACTATTTTTTGCCTTTCATGACAAAAGTGAAAAGCCTTCTGAGCCTGTTTATTGTGTTGTATCACATATGCACTTAGTGGAGAATGTTGCCTATTAAAGAAATTGTTAGATATTCTGAATTTTAATCCAGGTTCACTGCGTACTAGCTAAGTGATGTTGGATGTGGAACAGTGTATCTAAGCCTCAGTTTCTTTTCTGTGAAATAGAAATTATAATACCAACTTCATCCAGTTGCTGTATGTTTAAGTAAAAAAATACATGCAAATTGTTTGGAACGGTGCCTGGCCCATTTTAAGTGGTCAGATGTTAAGTCTTGCTTTATTATAAGCTTTTCTACATAGCTGACTAAGTAGAGTGAAAAATGGACTTAGTTGTACATTTTTACTACCATTACCCACCCCAAGTACTAGTACCACACTTGGGATGTTAGTAGCCCCTGTTTAAGACCAGAGGTAACCAATAGACTTTCTTATTCCAGTTATAAATGATTTGGGGTGAATGGTAGCTTTGTGCAGTTCTATGTTGAGAAGGATTTTGAGAGTTAAGCCAAAGAGAGTGGCATGCTCAACTTTTATGCCTCTATGGGGAGGGGCTCAGCACTGATACATATATTTCTTTCAGCAATTTAAAAAAACAAGGATTTCCCTTGTTATTTCTTTTTTTTAAATATTGTTTTTCATTGAAGTGTAGTTGATTTTCAGTGTTAGTTTCAGGTGTACAATGAAGCAATTCAGTTATATACATACATACTTTTTTTTTCAGATTCTTTTCCATTATATGTTATTACAAGACATTGAATATAGTTCCCTGTGCTAAACAGTGGGTCCTTGTTGTTTATCGATTTTACATATAGTTATGTGTATCTATTAATGCCAAACTCATAATTTATCCCTCCCCTGCTCTTTTCCCCTTGGTAACAATAGTTTGTTTTCTATGTCCATGAGACTATTTTTGGTTTGTAATAAGATTTGTATCAATTTTTTTTAGATTTCACATGTAAGTGATATCATATGATATTTATCTTCCTCTGTCTGATTCACTTCACTTAATATAATTTCTAGGTCCATCCATGTTGCTAAGAATGGCATAATTTTGTTCTTTTTTATGGCTGAGTAGTATTCCATTGTATAGATATATCACATTTTTATCCAGTCCTCTGTTGATGGACATTTAGGTTGTTTCCATGTCTTGGCTATTGTAAATAGTGCTGCTATGAACACTGGAGTGCCTGTGTCTTTTCGAATTATAGTTTTCTCCCAATATATGATATGTCCAGGAGTGGGATTACTGGATCATATGGTAAGTCTATTTTTAGTTTTTTAAGGAACCTCCATACTGTTTTCCATAGTGGCTACACCAATTTACATTCCCACTAACAATGTAAAAGGATTTCTTTTTCTCCATACCCTCTCCAGCATTTATTATTTGTAGACTTTAATGATGGACATTCTGATTGATGTGAAGTGATAACTTGTAGTTTTGATTTGCATTTCTCTAATAATTAGCAATATTGAGCATCTTTTCATGTGCCTGTTGGCCATCTGGATATCTTCTTTGGAGAAATGTCTGTTTAAGTTTTTGCCCATTTTTGATTGGGTTGTTTGTTTTTTGATATTAAGCTGTATGAGCTGTTTGTATATTTTGGGAATTAGTCCCTTGTCAGTTTCATTATTTGCAATTTTTTTCCCCATTCTGTGGGTTGTCTTTTCATTTTGTTAATGGTTTCCTTTGCTGTACAAAAGCTTTAAAGATTAATCAAGTTACATTTGCTTATTTTTGCTTCTATTTCCATTACTTAGGAGCTGGTTCAAAAAAATATATTGCTGCAGTTTGTATCAGAGTGTTCTGTCTACGTTTTCATCTAGAAGTTTTATAGCATCTGGTCTTACATTTAGGTCTTTAGCTCATTTTGAGTTTATTTTTGTATATGCTGTTACAGAATGTTCTGATTTCATTCTTTTATATGCAGCTGTCCCATCACCACTTGTTGAAGAGACTATCTCTTCTCCATTGTATATTCTTGCCTCCTTTGTCTTAGATTAATTGACCATAAGTGCATAGGTTTATTGCTGGACTTTCTGTCCTGTTCCATTGATCTATGTGTCTGTTTTTGTACCAGTACCACACTGTTTTGATTACTGTAGCTTTGTAGTATACCCTGCAGTCAAGGAGCATGATTCCTCCAGCTCTGTTCTTCTTTCTCAAGATTGTTTTGGCCATTCGAGGTCTTCTGTGTTTCCATACAAATTTAACTATGTTTTTGTTCCAGTTCTGTGAGAAATGCCATTGGTAATTTGATAGGGATTGCATTGAATCTGTAGATTGCCTTGGTTAGTATGGCCATTTTAACAATATTAATTCTTCCAATTCAAGAACATGGTATATCTTTCCATCTGTTTGTGTTCTTTCATCAGTGTCTTATAGTTTTCAGAGTACAGGTACTTTGCCTCCTTAGGTAGGTTTATTCCTAGGTATTTTATTCTTTTTGATGCGGTGGTAAATGGGATTGTTTCCTTAATCTCTCTTTCTGATAGAGGTGTTAGTGTATAAAAATGCAACAGATTTCTGTGTGTTAATTTTGTATCCTGCAACTTTATTGAATTCATTGATGAGCTCTAGTAGATTTGTGGTGGTGTCTTTAAGGACTTCCTATGTGTAGTATCATGTCATCTGCAAACAGAGGACAGTTTCACTTTTTTGTTGTTGTTAAGTTTTACTTCTTTTACACGTGGATTCCTTTTATTTCTTCTGTGATTGCTGTGCCTAGGACTTTTAAAACTGTTGAATAAAAGTGACAAGAGTGGACATCCTTGTAAGACAAGGATTTCTTTGCATTTGATTCTCAAAAATGTGAATTTTATAAATAGGCATATTATACACAGTAATTCAATAAAGTGCCTAGAAGTTATTTAGTTTAGAGATGTAAGGAATTGGTAGAATTTCAGTAATTTATTCTTAGTTTGAGCTTTTTTCCCTCCTATATATGAGAAGACTCATTTCTCAGGATGAAAGTTTGAGATCTCAGAAATTAGTGAGATTCAGAGATTTTTTAAAAGATTAATTGATACATAGTGAATTAAAAGCTAAGTCATTTTGTTTTTTTCATTTTGGGATTTTTTTTTTCACAGTAGGAAATGCTTTTATTCCTTAGAAGCAGTTGTTTTAAGAAAAAGGAATCAAAACTGCACTTGTTGGTAACCACACTGGCCATTTTTAGAATAGTATATGCTACTAAGAAAAAGCAATTTCTTTCTTTCCTTTTTTTTTTTTTCCTTTTGAGCTGCTCCTCGCTGGATGATCCGCATCTATTCTATAATGATGTGAACAAGACATGTGATGAGCATGTTTAGTGAAAAGCTAAGTCATTTTGATGAGTAACAGTATCTAAAACAGGGATCACAACTTCATTTGCTCCAAGAGCCAGACACATAAATTTAAATGTGTGAAGCTATGTGGGTATAAACAACATGGAGTAATGGCAGCAGTGGTGAGCTGGAAAATACATCCCCATTCATTGTTTTGTTTATTTGTTTGTTTTTAACAAAAGCCTTGTGTATATCAAACAAAATACTACAGGCAACCAACCCCCACTGGGTTATGACCTCTATCTTAAAAGTACCTGTGATGTGTCCTCTCTAAAATGGGAAGAGGATTACTTTAGAGTGGTACAGAGTTTGAGATTTACATATGTTAGTCACTATATATAAAAATACATTTAAAAAAAATTTCTTCTGTATAGCACAGGGAACTATGTTCAATATCTTGTAATAACCTTTAATGGAAAAATATGAAAATGAATATATGTATGTATATGCATTACTGGGACATTGTGCTGTACACCAGAAATTGACACATTGTAATTGACTCTACTCCAAAAATAAAAAAAGAGTGGTACAGAGTAACAGAAAAAAATCATACTTGGTGATGTCATTCCGCACTTGGTGATGTCATTCCGCACTCCTAGTTTATGTTTTGGTTATTTATTCATTAGCAAGCAATTTCCAGTGGGAGGCTATATAGCTCAGTGGTGGAGCACATGCCTAGCATGCACGAGGTCCTGGGTTCAATCCCCAGTACCTCCATTAAAATAAATAAACCTAATTACCTTCCCCGCAAAACAAGTCAAACAAGCAATTTAAATGTTTGAGGTGTAATTGAATTATTATGTGTTTCTGTATGATTTTTTCTCTACACAAAATAGTCCTTGTCTGCAGTTTGACGGTTAATATGATACCTGGGAGAGAGCGAAGTGAGTAGAGCTATGAAAGACCTAAGATTGGAGCTGGATGATTGGAGATTCATTATACTCTCCTCTCTACTTCTTATTCTTTAATAAAATAGTTTAACATTTGTATATGAAATACTATATTGAATTAGAAACTCAGGAGTGCAAATTGGTTGCTTTCATATAAACCCAATGATAGGATAAGTATTCACTATTAATGCTTATTGATTTTATAGAAAGTGTAGGGAGCACTTTCCTAAGATGCATGTAAGATACTTAGTAATATTTTACACATTTAAGAAAATAGTCTAGAAGAATCTTTTTCAATGTTGCTGGTGATGAAAAATTATTTATGATGAAAAATAGATGTACAAAAACCAATTCAAGAAAATCATGTGATGTTTAAAAGGTAAAGATGAGAAGCAAAGAATATTTTACCCTGAAGTAGGAAATATAAATCAAAATAATTATTAGTGAATGTTGTTTATTGCTTACTCCATGCCAGACCCTGTGCTGATTGCTTTCTGTACGCTGTCTCATTCTGCAGGTAACAACTCCTTATTCAATTAGTTTAAACAAAGAGGAGAATTTATTTTCTAACAAGAAGTCCTACAGGTAGATCAGCTCTAAGCCTGGTTAATTCAGCAGCCTTCCTTCCATATCTTCAGCGTGCCACTCTTGGGTTGTTTTCAGGTTAGCTGTCTTATGACTGCAAAATGGCTGCAGTCGATCCAGGTGTTGCATCCAGGTTTGACAACTTTCAGCAGAAGAAAGTTGTATCTCTTTAAAGAAATAAAAAGTTTCCTAGAGACCGCCCCCCACAGCTCACCCCTCGTGACTTATTTCCTACCCTTAAACCAGACCCACTGGCAAGTAGGAACATGATTACCATGATTACTTTTAGATCAATACTTACCTCTAAACTGAGTTTAGGTTACACTCCCCAAACACAGAGCCTCACAGGAGGGGGGAGGGTACAGCTTAGTGGTAGAGCACATGCTTTGCATGCATAAGGTCCTGGGTTCAATCCCCAGTACCTCCTCTATGATAATGATGATGATAATAATAATAATAATAATAAACCTAATTACCTTCCCCCTGGAAAAAAATAATTTTTTTAAAAAGCCTCACAGGAGAAAATGTTTACCTGAATAAACAGTGATTCTGTATCAAAGGAGGAGGAGACATAATCCACCACAGCTGTCAGTCCTGTTTTTCCAGTAGGGCCATGAAGGTACAGAATATTAGATAATTTGCCAAAATCACATGGAGCTTGCAAGTGGTGGATCAGATCTCGTTCACTCACTCCTAACCCAGGCTCCTAATCACAGCACTGTTCAGCCATCCCTCTGGAGAACATGGAAACTGTGGGGCTCAGTGCTGACCCCAATGGACCCACAGATCGTTGACATAGCTTTCCCACCCCTCCAGTGCCCGCAGAAACCTTTGAGGTTAACCACTCGAGTTTAGATGTCCAAGTAAGACTAGGGGAATTTAAAGAGAAGGTATAAAGTGTGGTTCTACTTTCAGAACGCTTATCATTTAATTATTTCTGCAAAGTAAGCATAAAAAAATAGCAGATGGTATTTATGGAAGAGTTAATTGATTGTAACAGCGAACCAGTGCAAGGGGACTTCTTAAAAGTACACTTGTTTGGGAAGGTTTCATGAGGTGAGGATTTCAAAATCTCACTGAACAGGAAAAGAAAACCTACTGAAATAGTAAAAATATGCACAAGGGAAAGTTTCAAAAGAAACTACTTTGTCTTCCAGGATGCCCTGAATACCTCTTGCATCCCACTGGGACTTCGGCGTGTTGTTTTAGTGTTTGCTGCAAGTTTTTATTTTGTTGCATGAGAGGATGCTCGTCACCTGGATAGGCATCTCCCTGTCAGGACTCACTGTGTATGAGGTGCTCGTATATAGATTTTTTTATGTCTGTTCTCTCTAGGTCAGATGTCCTGTAACCCTTCCTTTGGCGGCATCGGAAAGGGGCATTTAATGAGAGAAGTTGATGCCTTGGATGGGCTGTGTGCTCGAATCTGTGACCAGTCTGGCGTGCATTACAAAGTATTAAACCGGCGTAAGGGCCCAGCCGTTTGGGGTCTGAGGGCTCAGATTGATAGGAAGCTCTATAAACAGAACATGCAGGTGAGAACAGGGCAAGGAAGCACAGGAGAGAGCTGCGGTGACCGTTTCTCTGTTCGGTTTCAGCTTGCGCTCTCTTGACAGAAGGAAATCCTAAACACGCCGCTGCTCGCCGTGCGGGAGGGAGCCGTGGAGGACCTCCTCCTAGCCAAGCCGGAGCCCCAGCGCCCGGGGAGCTTCCGCGTCAGGGGCGTCGTGCTGGGTGAGTGCGCCCCTGGTGGTGGTAACGGTGTCTGACTCCGGGGGAGCGCGGCGTCGAGCAGAGGAGGGGGGCGCTCTGTTCATCCCAGGAAATCACTGTGTTTTCTCTTCATGGATGGGGGAAACTATGAAAAAAGCACATTTCTTTCATTTCATGTGTTAGTGTGGGACTTCATAGCCTGCGTGAGTGTGTCTTCTCCTCCTGGTATTTCTTTTTTTGTTTTTTGTTTGTTTTTATTATTATTATTATTCTCCTCCTGGTATTTCTGTTGTCATTTGTCTTTTTCTTAGTTCTGACTTTAAATATTTTGAATTTATATTTTATAAGGTAATTGTATACATTTATTTATTTTATTTTTTTGAGGGGGAGTAATTAGGCTTTTATTTATTTATTTTTAATGGAGGTACTGGGGATCAAACCCAGGACCTTGTGCGCGCTAAGCGTGCACTCTACCACTGAGCTATATCCTCCCCCATGTACGTTTTTGTGAGTCGTGTATTTTTAATCAAAATAACACATGCACGTCCGTTTTACAAAAATCACATAGCATTTAAGTGTGTGGGGGAAAACAGTTTCTGTCTGTCATGTCCCGCTGCAGACTTCACCGCGTCAGCTGTCTGAGTTGTCGCTCCTGAGATTCGCTTACACGTCTCTAAATGCTGGGCTCATATTTCACTCCCTAAATTGCCAGTCATAGACTTCATTAACCTTTTTTATGGTAGCTCTCTTTAACGTCCCACTTTCCTTCCCTCCATCCGTCAAATAAATTTGGTTGATAGTATTTACATTATTATGATTATTTAAATACTGTTCACTGCAGATCTGAATAGTACGTTTCATTTGTTCATTTGACCTGTGTACCAACCTTTTTCATTAGAAAACTTCCGACTCTTCCATCAGAGGAGCTGTCACTTCCTCACTGTTCAGTTTGCCGGCCCCGGTCTTCCCTTTGATGCTTTCCTCCAGAGGCGTCAGCCTCCGTGGCCCCCACGCCCTGCCTGCGACACTCAGACCCTTGCTCTCTGGGCCTGTGCACAGATGTCGTTTGAGATGTCCTTTCCCTGCTTTGCTGTGTGACATCGTCCCTGATTGTCTGGCTGCCTCCTCCTCCCTGCCTCAGTTTGCTGGGCCACATCCCCCAGTAGCTTCCAGAGCAAAAGTATGCGGGAAGCAGGGTTTTTGAGTCCTTGCACATCTAGAAATATATTCTCTCCTCAGACACGACTCTTCATCTGGCTGAGAATAGAATTCTAGTTTAAATCTTCTTTCCTGAGAACTGTGACAGTCTTGCTCTTGTATCTTCTAGCTTGCAGCTTTGCTATTGAGAAACTAAACAGAGTGATTTAAATTATTTTGTATGTGACTTTTTTTTTTTTTCCAGAAAGCCTCTAGGCTTTTGTATTTGCCTGTGGTGTTCTGAAATGTTTAAATGATGCCCCTTAGTCGTCTTCGTTCATTGTAGTGGGAGACTCGATGTTCCCCTTTTAACCCAGAAACCTGTCCTTGATTTCTGGGTGTGTTTTTCAGTTGTTTCTCCCATGTTCCCTTTCTGAAACTCCTGTCCCTTCCTGGATTGGTCTTTCAGGTTTCTTCTATTTTTCTTTCTTGTCATTTTGCCATACTTTCAGGAGATTTCCTTAACTTTTTTTGTCCAAATCCTTTTTTAAAGTTTATGGTGTTTTTCTTTTATAAACAGCGTCTTTTTTTTTTTTTTTTGATATTTGTCTTGACATCTTGTTTTTGGTTTCTGAATTTAATATCTTCTCAAGTCTATTTAAGGACTTAAATGGTTGATTCTTGAAGTTTCCTTCTGACCTGTGTGTTGTTTTCTCCAGATTTCTTCATCCTGTTTGCCTATTTGCAATGCGTGTTTCCAGGTCTCTTTCCTCGAGTGTCTAGGAAACGTTGGTGTCTGTTCCAACTTTTAAATGAGGTGCTAAAACACTGATTGGAAGATTCGTGTGTGCACAGTTAATTTTATCGCTTGGCCGACACTATCTGGTGATGAGGGGTTGGACTGGCCTTTTTGTTGGGGAACTCCCAAACATCGATGTGTGTTAGTCCTCAGGAGCAGAATCTGCCCTGGCCAGGGGCCTGCTGGCCGCTTGCTGGTGCTCTGGGAACAGCACTACAGGCGGGGTGGTACTGGGGGGCACGGTGGGGGGGGGGGGTCTCATCATTTAAAATACAAATCCTGACCCCTTTGCCCTGTTGTAAAATTAATTTTTATCATGGACTAATTAATTTGCATGGGGGTACATATTCACGGGGAACAGTTTAAGGGGAGAAAGCAGGCAGAGGGAAGGGTGGTCTCTCCCGTCTGTGCCCCCGGCAGCCAGTTTCTCCCTCAGAAGCATCACTGGTCTCGGCCTGTGCGTTCACTGTGTCTTCAGGTGCACCTGTGTGTATTTATATATATTCTTCCCTCATAACAGTAGCATTTTTTTTCCAACCTCTTGGTCTGTGTTAGCTTTGCTTGGGAGAGTTATGTTTCTTTCTTAAAAGTTTGTGTTTTTGTTCTGTGATTGCCTTAATAACTGAATGATTTTATATTATATATTTAATCTTCTCTTTCTTCTGTCAGTTTTTACACTCTGATTACTGACTTCCCTCTGTGAACGGTTACTAGTTTTATTTTCATTTCCTTTTCTCTCCTCTGCCTCTTTTCCACTCCAGGTTTAATGATTATATTATTTTTATTAGCATAGACTTTTTAACCTTTAAATTATTTATACATCTGTTACTTAATTTACTATCTTCAAATGCCATTTTTGGACCCTGTTTATATTTTATGGGGTCAAAACAACACAGTTTTTATTACAGCAAAATATGCATAATATAAAATTTGCCATTTTAGCCATTTTTAAGTGTGGAATTCAGTACCATTTAAGTGTTGGGCAGCTGTCACCGCTCTCCATTCCTAGAACAGAAGTTCTGTACCTGTTAAACAGTAACTCCTTGTCACCCAAAGACCTAACCTACATCTTCCCGTGAGACGGATCTGTCTGCAGACAAACCATCACATGCTGATTTCAGCTCTTTCTCCCGTTGTCAGCCCCGCCTTCAGGCCTGTGTTTCTCATGTCCGTTTCCATCCCCCAGTTCCTGAGCCCTTAAAGGCCAGTTAGTTGCCTGTCCTCATGGTCTCTCCGGGTTCGTCAGTTCCGGGCTCCTTCCTCTGCACATCAGGTCTCACTCTTCCCACCTCCTTCTGTCTTCCCAGAGTATATGAAATTTCTCATCTTTTGACAAGTTCTTTCCCATTACATGTCCTTGTGGTTTCATATCTTTTTTGCCCCTTTATTTCATTTTCTTGGAGTTTCAGGGGGGAGAAGAAATCATCTGAGGTAGTCTGCCGTATTTCACCAGAAGTCTAGAATTAATGTTCCTGATCCACAGAAACTGTGATAATAAATGTTTATTTTAAGCTGGTAAGTGATGGAGCAACTTATCATAAAGCAACAGATAACTAATATACCTGTATTCACAGAATAGACCTTATTGGCCTTTTCACGATCACCTGTACAAACCTGAATTATTCTAGTGGAAAGATTAATAGTTTGCACAAGCTGCTGTATACATAGAAATTAAGAAACACTACTTGAAGACAAAATAAAATTAATTAATTAAAAAAATTAACTGAGACTAACTCTTCAGGAACATGTAAATTGGTCATAACACATTATGCTCTCCCCGCAGTGTTCTTGGATTCTTTAGATTGATAACATACAGCTTTCTTAGTGATTTTAAATCTTTTTCAAGTTTCTAAAGACAACTGGTTTTCTGTAGTTCTGTTACAAAGTGCTCACATTCCAGTTTGCTCCGTGATAATGCTAGAACATGAGTTTCGCCCTCTTTCCTGTCCTGCAGTGGATGGAAGCACGGTGTATGCGGAGAGTGTGGTTCTGACGACCGGCACGTTCCTGAGAGGCATGGTTGTCATTGGATTGGAGATGCATCCCGCAGGACGGTTAGGGGATCAGCCTTCTGTAGGGTTGGCTCAGACTCTGGAGAAGCTGGGGTTTGTGGTGGGAAGATTGAAGACTGGGACTCCGCCCCGGATCGCCAAAGAGTCCATTAATTTCAGCATTCTCAACAAGCAGACACCAGACAATCCATCCGTACCATTCAGCTTTATCAATGAGACAGTGTGGATTAAGGTGAGATATTTATGAGAACCTGGCTTTACGCAGAGGATACAGACCGACCATTTCCTTTTTTTCTTTTTTCAATTGGTGACAATTCACTTTCCATCACTATTACTTAGAGTGCAAAAGAGTGATCTTTAAAAGCATAGTCTGAGTTGGCTATTTAGGTCTTTCCCCCCAAATTGTCAAATTTCATTACTGTGATAACTTTGCCTATTTAAACTTTTTGAAATAATTTCAGACCTATAGAAAAGCTGTAAAACTATTAAATTGCTGTAAACCACTGAAATTCACCTATTGTTAATATTTTGCCCTCTCTCTCTGTAGACATATAGATACGTGTGTATATTTAATGTATAAAACAGTAGTATACACATTTATTTTTAGTCTTTTTTCTTTTCCTAAAACATTTTAGAGTAAATTGCAGAGATCGTGACCCTTTACCTACGAATACTTCATCTGCATCTCAACTGATCACAAGACACCCCCTTACGTAGCCTCAGTGCAGTGATGGGAGTCGGGGGATTTAACACTGACACAGTCCTGTTATCGAAGATAAAATCCATAGTGAGATTTTGCTGATTGTCCCAATATTTTTTTTTGTGCTGACCTTTTTTCCCCAATCTAGGATACTGCATCTGATTGTCATTTCTCTCTAATCTGGAACTGTCCCTCAGTCTTTCACAGTACTGACATTTTTGAGGATATAGGCTACTTTTGCCTATCCTTTGAATTTAAAAAAAAAATGTATATTGTGTGTTTAGAATTGAGGACTAATAATTGACGGTCCTAGTTTCTGGTGAGTGTTATCCTGATGAGTGGCTCCAAATATTCTGTTATTTTGAATAAATCACTTTTATATTACTTTGGTAAAATGTAAATCATGATGATACTTTCTTAGTGTGTATATTTTTAAACTTATTATACATTTTCAAGTTTACAGAAAGTAGGAAAAAAAACATTATAATGAATCTGTATGTGTCCATCACCCAGATTCAACAAATAACATTTTTTGACATTCTTGTTTCATCTTTTTCTCAACACTTTGTTCTTGCTGAGTTTTTTGGAGGCACTGGGGATTGAACCCAGGACCTCATGCGTGCCAACCATGTGCTCTGCCACTGAGCTCTACCCCTCACCCTGTTCTTGTGCTGAGTTTTGTTTTTTCCTTTTTTTCCCCCTTAACAGCAGCACTAGAGATTGAACTCAGGACCTCATGCAGGCCAAACACGCGCTGTACCACTGAGCTCTACTCAGACCCTGTTCTTGCTGAGTTTTAAAGCAACAATCCCAGATATCGCATCATTTTACTCATACTTTGGTCTGTGTCTTTAACAGATAAGAACTTTATAAAAACCAGCCACAGTACCGTTATCACAGCTAGAAAGATAATTTCTTAACATCATTTGATATTCAGTGCAAATTTTCCCTAGTTGTTTCTTACAGTTGTTTTAAAATGCTTATTTAAAAAATTTTTTTTACAGTTGTTTTATCTGAATCAAAAACCAAGAAAGGTCTACACGTTACATTGAATGATGTGTCTTATCACAGCCCCCCCCTTTTTTTTTTTAATTTACATGTGGAAGAAAGTGAGTCATTTCTTCTGGAATTTCCCACGTTCTAGATTTGTCTGGTTTCATCCCTCTGGTGCCTTAAACATGTTCCTGCATCCTCTGTATTTCCTGTAAATTGGTAGATCTGGAGGCTTGCTTAAATTTAGGTTCATCTTTTGGGTGGTTTTTGTCAGGAGCACCATCATTATTAATATTTGGCATTTTGCATAGATTTCGTGTCTATAAAAGTGAGTGTGCATCATGGGTAGAATTTATTGGAATATGAGGCAGACTTATACAGAAGCAGAGCAGTGTGGTATCCAGTTCCTGTGTTTCAGCCGGAAGATCAGCTGCCATGTTACCTGACTCACACCGACCCTCGAGTGGATGAGATCGTCCTTGAGAACCTTCACCTTAACAGTCATATTAAGGAGACCACAAGAGGGCCCCGGTAAGGACAAGAACTGAGAACAGTGACGTCAACCCTCTGTTGTTTGTTTCATCCAAGTCTGAATTCCAATGTCCTGTTCTAGGTACTGTCCATCCATCGAATCAAAGGTTTTGCGTTTCCCAAACCGTCGCCATCAGATTTGGCTGGAGCCTGAAGGACTGGATTCTGACCTCATCTACCCCCAGGGGTTATCCATGACACTCCCAGCCGAGCTGCAGGAGAAAGTGATCATGTGCATCAGAGGCTTGGAGAAAGCGAAGGTGGTCCAGCCAGGTAGAGGGAGGCCCCGCTGCCCCACGGCCTGAGCTCAGCACCACTTGGCGGGCAGTGCGGGGACCCCAGCCACAGCCGTGCTCTCAGAGCCTCAGAGCAGAGCCCAGCACCTGTGCACTTAAACTAGGCTTCGCTTTTGAAGAGCCTTTAATGGTCATCTTGGCATCTCTGTCTGGAGGCAGATCCAGCGCCGTTTGTACTCACCCTGCACCATTTCTCCTCGGGCCAGGCTACGGCGTGCAGTATGACTATCTGGACCCCCGTCAGATCAGCCCTTCCCTTGAGACTCAGCTGGTGCAGCGGCTCTTCTTCGCTGGGCAGATCAATGGCACCACCGGCTACGAGGAGGCTGCCGCCCAGGTAAGAGCTGGTTCAGGTGGAACTGTGACCAGGAAAGGACTGTTTCACGCGTTCCTTCTCTTGGCAGCTGTTGGGACAGCTACATAGATCTTAGACACAGCTCATGACCGCGATGGAGCACTTGCTTCTGCTTCTGGGTAGGTGGAGGCAGTGCCGTATACAACACTGCGCTGTACTATCTTCTGAGCTCCTAGAGCTGATGGCATGTTTTGATTAGACTTATTATACTGCTTCTGAAGTGGGAAACAAATTTAGTTCTTTTAATGTAACTTTATTGAAAATTATTACTACTCCTTTTTAGGTGGGAAATATGTTATTTTTACTTGTAAATAGGAAAAGGCTAGCAGTCTTACAGGTAGACTTTTTTAAAAGATGACTCCCCTAGGGTAATCAGAAATGTTGGATACTTGTGAGAACAATGAATCAGCATCCTAGGGTGATACCCTGGCCCTACTCTGTTTCTGACTCGGGACCACATTTTCTCTGTTCTGTCCCTTCTGGGCAAGGCCTGCTCCCTCACTGCCCACGCTGTTTTTCCAGGTAGTGTCCGTGTGGGGTAGCTCTCTTCAGTTCATAATGGCCTTCTAATCATTTCAGTCCTCTTGTAGGGAGTGATAGCTGGAATCAATGCAAGTCTGCGGGTCAGGCGCAAGCCTCCGTTTGTCGTCAGCCGGACGGAAGGCTACATCGGAGTCTTGGTTGATGACCTCACCACGCTGGGCACCAGCGAGCCGTACCGCATGTTCACCAGCCGAGCCGAGTTCCGTCTGTCCCTGCGCCCCGACAATGCCGACAGCAGGCTCACGCTCCGAGGTGACTCCCGGCTGAGTCCTGCAACCAGACTTCCTTAACTCTTCGGGGTTTTTTAGGGTTTTTTCTGCGGGTTGGTGGTAATTAGGTTTATTTCTTTATTTTTAATGAGGATTGAACCTAGGACCTCATGCATGTTCAGCACATGCTCTACCGCTAAGCTATACCCTCCCCCCCAAGGCTTCCTCCTCTTTGAAACCGCCTTCATGACAGCCTTTCCATCCCCCTTCCAGGGTATGAGGAAGCTGGCTGTGTGTCCCAGCAACGCTTCGAAAGAGCTTCTCGGATGAAGGCTTCCTTGGAAGAAGGCATTTCTGTGCTAAAATCCATTCAGTTGTCAAGTTCTAAATGGAAAAACTTAATCCCAGAGGCTTCTATAAGTATTGATAAAGGTGTACCTCTCAGGTGAGCATTTTTAACATAGGCCTTTCTCACTTTTTACAGAAAAATGAAAGAATTTCAGCGAGACATTGCCTACACATTTTGAATTAATGCAGCTATTACTTTTGGCTTCTTTTCAGACTCCTTTAGATGTAACTTATCTCTTTATTCACTATTAAAAATATGTGTGATTCTAAATTATTATTTTTACTTTTTAATTAATTTCCTCTGTGGCTCCCACCGAGTTCTTCCGGCTTTCCTGAGATTTAGTGGGTAGAAACCAAGAAACTTAGTTACCTGCTTTCTCTTTTAGGCCTGGAGCAATTGCACTGGTCCTGTCTTGCCTGTGAGTTATAGCAGAGACACTCTGATTAGGCAGAGTGTTATAAATCCTTTGGACTTTCTTGAGAAGTCCCTAGCTACATTTTGGGTTCTTTTTGTCCTTGTTTTTATCATTCTGCTTATATGGATTCTGAGTCTAAAGGACATTAATACAGAGCTTTTTTTGCTTCAGAGATATGTTCCTAAGGACCTTATTATATAATTCATACTGCAAGGTAGCTCTTTTTTGGGTTAGTCATTAGAAGGTGTATTCCAGTATGTTCTGTAATTTCTGAAAGGGCAGCCCCGTCCCTCTTGGCGTTTAGGGTTATTTGGTTTCATTTCACCATAGCTTATCCGATGAGGCCTCTGAAGGCAGGTGACCTAATTCATGTCCTGGAGCAGAGCTGACCAGTGCCTTGTCGGGGGAGCGCTTCCAGCCAGTCCCGGGCTGGGTGAGCAGCCGCTGAGCCAGTGTCTGCAGAGGCCTGGGGAGACTCGAGACCTCCGAAGGGGCAGGGCTGTCTTCTGCTGACTTGATAATTAATTGGTGTACTTGGTTTTAGGTGGACATAGTTTTTTAAAGGGGGAAAGATCAAAGTAGATAAAGATAAAAGTAATACAGGCAGTAAATGTAGGGAGACCGTACAGATCGGTGAGGCCTTGTGGGACCCAGGCAGAGTGAGAGGGACACTGCAGAGTGCCTTGCAGTCGGAGCAAAAGGCAGGGGCTCTCCTTCCGCTGGTCCCAAGCGAGCGCGGGACGTGGGCTTAACACGACCGAGATGGGAATTCAGAGGCTGTTTGTCCTCACAAGCCAGGGCGAATGGATCACTGCACTGCCACCTTTCCCAACCGCTCATCCTTCCTGAGGAGGGGAGCGGGGGAAGGTCACAGGCTCTGCTTCTGGGTGTGCTGCTGCCTTCACCCGCTGGACTTGGAAAGAATTAGGAGTTTTGATACTACTTGTCCTGAGATTTGGTGCTATTTCCAAGGAACCTTGTTGTCAGTCTGCCTGATGCGCCTGGACCCCGTACTAACGAGAGGTTCGTGTGTCTGCAGCGCTCTCGACATCCTGAAGTATGAGGAAGTCCACATGGAGCTGCTGGCCGCAGTCGCCCCGGCACCTTTGCAGAAGTACGCAGAGTGCAGAGAGCTGGCTGAGAGGCTGAAAATAGAAGGTAGAGGGTGCCCTTCTGTTCCCCTTTCCGTCTGTGTGCGGCACGAGTGGGTTAGATAGGGCCGGCGCGGTCACGGTCTCGGGGGGTGGGGTCCCGGGGAACAGGGGCAGCATCCCGGAGCACGTGGCTTGTTAGGAATGTGGGATCTCAGGCCCCACCCCAGACCCACTGAGGGAGCACCTGCATTTCAACAAGACCCCCAGGTGCTCTGAGTGTGTGTTTCAAGTCTGGGAAAGTGCTACTGTAGAGCTCGTGCAGTACTGTTGAGCTCAATTTTCTTTTGATTTTTTTTTTTTTACATTTTCCCTATTTAATGTTCTAATAATGAGAAAAACACTACTGTCTTTGGCTTTGACAGTGGAATACTCTCCCACTAAGAAATACGTATTTAGTATCAGGCAAAGACACCCAGAGTCTCCCCTATATGTAATAACACACGCTGAGCTCTCACACTCGTGGTCAGTGTACTGGCCAGAAGGCCACCTATGACTTTTGTAGGTGTAGTTTTTTGGTTTTTTTCAAGTTTTTCTTTACAAAAAAATTTCAAACATTACTGAGAATATCAGCTTCTGCATTTTGATAGATTTTTTTTTTCCCCTTGGGTGGAAAATTGTGTGGAAAAAGAGGCAGGGACCAGAATAGATGGGGGAGAGCAGGAGAAGCAGGGGATGAAGGACTGTTGAACAGGAAAGGACCTGGAGCTCCTGGGGGACCAGCATTCCTTCTGGGGCTGGCATTTCCTTTCAGTCCCACAGACGTCTGTCACCTGCTGCGCTGTGGGCTGACCCAAGGGGATGACCTGTCATCCTCACAACTGACCAGATGCTGGTAGTTCACTCATGTAGGAGACGTAATGTTAAACCTTTTATTTCAACATGTGATCTTTCTATTAAGTAAAGTTTACTTTATTGAATGTTTAGGCTGTTAGCATCTGGGGAAAGATGGTTAACTTCTCTGTTTTAAAACTTGGTTTGCAGTTTTACTTTGTCCAGCAAATCATCCAGAATAATTATCTGTGACTTTCTCACGGGAAACCCTGATTCCAGCCATGGGGTAGCTATCGTGTTGCCACGCTCTTTAAAGACTCTGGCGTGTAGACTGCAAAGGCTCTAACTTACACCCATGCTTGAAAGAAGCTGGCCATGGTGAAATAGCACGCATCAGTGGGTTTCAGGTCACTGGACTAGTCTCTCGAGGGCAGACATCAACTTCAGGTTCTTCTCTGTGTTGTCTCTGTTTTGCTGTGTGCATATTTAGAAGATTAAATGTACCTTTAACATACACATCACCACCTCATTTATGTTCTGGGAGCCATAAGGAGTCTATTCATGCATCATGGAGTTTCATTACAACTTCTTGTCCTAATTTGTTCAGTGTTGTATTAAGCTGTTACATGCATGATTTCGCTTGATACTTAGAAGCCTGTGAAGGACGAGTCTTAATTAGCATTATGTCTTAATTGTCCAGAAAAGTGATAGGTTGCCCAAGGTCACACAACTGAGTGGCCGAACTGGGACTGGAGCCTCGCACGTCTGACTGCAAGGCCTTTGTTGCCCTAAAGACCATCGTAGGTCATCAGCTCAGCTGATGGAATGCAGCATCAGTTGTTTTGATTTGATTTGACTTGTAGACAAAGCGGCTGAGGCCAGAGGGTCATGATGTAGCAGAGGGTGATCCCCTGGTGCAGCGAGGCTCAGGGCTGGGATTTCCCGGCTGCCAGTCCACTGATGGAAGCTAAAGCAGCCAGGACTCCTGGGGAAACTTGGTTCTTAAACACGACAGTGACCACCTCAGTTTAGTTCTTAAAACGGGTTTTGAGCTTATTTTTTCTAAGAACAGAAAGAGTTAATTACAAAATAATTGCTGAATTATCTTTCTAACTTCACTTCGAAATAAAACCTTAGTTATTTATCTTATCATCTAAGAAGGTTTACTTTTTAAAACTATAGTTTGATCTGAACATAAGGCAGAAAACCATTTTCTTAGATATATCTTTAGGACTTAAAACTCAGACCCACAGCCCACTGAGGGAAATGTTCACCAAAATTTGCACAGAGGAGGAAAGCAATTTCTTTTTTTACTTTCAATTTTCCAGATTTTTGAAATGAAAAGGCCAGGCAGTAAACTGCCAGGCAGAACGCTGTAGTTTACAAGCAGGACCCTCCCTCTCTTTATTTTAGCCTCAGGGGCCTTATCTGCGACAGGGGCAGCTGCCCCCGTCTCGGGGTGCTGAGCTGAGTGTTGCACGAGAGCCTGTGTGCAGAGGCTCTGTAAGTCACAGACAGCTGCAGAAAGCAAGCAGTTCGTATAACCCGAATATGCTGCTTTTGTTCATCAGCCACCTATGAATCAGCATTGCTCCATCAGCAACAAGAAATAAAGGAAGTCCAGCGAGACGAGGCTCTGGAGCTGCCTGAGGACCTGGACTACCTGCGTCTCAAGGACGTGTCGCTGTCCTGCGAAGTCCGGGAGAAGCTGCACCTTAGCCGCCCTCGCACGGTGAGAAGCCAGCCGCACGGGGCTAGGGCTTTCGTTTTTAAAACCCGGGTTTACTGTGGCCGCATAACTCATGTTGTATTTCCTCATAAAAGCTTAACCTCTCGTGTCCACGTTCTTTTTCTCTGACAGATGTCGGTATGTTTTTATGAGAGGTGGAGAAGCTTAGGCTAAGAGAAGTAACTGGGAGTCAGGAATTGGGTTAGTTATAATGATTCTCTGGTCCAAACCGTGTGCTGAACCATCCGTGCAAACTCGTTTATGTGCACAACCGAAAGGAAATGACTTTAAGTTAAAATGGAACATGTGTCAGTGGTTTTCAGATGCTCGCAGGCCCCTACCTGGGGTTCTGTAGTGTTGCCTTGGGAGCTGCCAGGAGGAAGAGGCGGCCAGAGAGCCCCCACACCTGCTCTGGCCTGTGAGCGCCCAGCTGCAAATGTCTGTTAAAAACTCTATAGTATATATAGTCTTGGACTTGTACTGACAAATATTTGAAGACTGGTAGGCTGTATTTATTGATTCTGAGATACATTTTTACATCTCTGAGTTATCTTAAAAATTGATGGTGTGTCACAGTTTAATGGGCAGTGGATTTTGTTTTGGGGGCTTTTGGTTTTAGTTTGGATTTTTTTTTTTTCTTCTTTTTTTTTTTTTTTTTTTTTTTGGTCGTTGTTTATTAAGGGGTATTTACCAAAAATTTAATCTGCAGAATTTTTTTTTTAAAGGGAGGAGTGATTTCATCAATTCTTAGTAACAGTCGCCATGGGAAGCAGGCAGAGAAGCCCTTGGTTTTGTGGCTGTGCATCCCTGTTCATTCTGGGTTGTGTTTTTGTGGACAGTCACGGGCTGCACTGCCCAGTGTGAGAGGCATTAGCCAAATATGACCGTTTGCAGTAAATAAAACCTGAGGTAGCTCTTCACTCATACTGGCCACATTTCAGGTGCTCCGTAGCCACAGGAGGCTCCTGGCTCCCACAGTGAACGGTACATTGTTACAGTGAGGATGTTGCAGAAAGTTCCCTTCATCTCAGAAAGTTCAGCTGGACAGCACTGGGCATTGGAGTTCACCTCGTATCCAAAATTCCAAAGTACAAAAAGCTCTGACAGACATTTGCTGCAGACTCATTTGGTGGCAAAACAGACCCGAACTGCTATGAGGCCGTTAGCCTTCCTACCACTTAGCGTGAATGTTCATGCATCTCACTGTAAAATATACCACAGAAATAGTAATTAAACTATAGGGCACTGCCCGGCACACTGCTAGTGATGTTATATCAGTCAAATGAAAAGAAAAAGTAGGTACTTGAATCTGCTAGTTACATGATCTTGGACAAGTCTTCTTAACGTCTCTGAGCCTGTTTGTAAAATGAAGATATTAACAACAACATTTCCTTTATCGACTTTTTGGAGTTATTTTGAAGATACATTAAGATCATAGTTCTGAAAATGTTCTGTACACTGTAACACAGAGATTGTTCTAAGGGGAAAGCTGGTCTGCTTGTATCCGACATAGCTCATGGGTGTTTCTCTCGTGGTTTATTCCCAGATTGGGGCTGCCAGTCGCATCCCTGGAGTGACACCCGCTGCCGTCACCAATCTGCTCAGATTTGTGAAGACCGCCCAGCGGAGACAGGCAGCCAAGCACAGGCTGCCCAACCCCGAGCAGCGTCTCTGTGCTGCAGACAGACTGGAAGAGAGGCAGTTGTAGCTTCCTGTTCACGGAAGACTTTTAATCAAGACAGGGATATAGACGGTCGATAAGAAGTGTTTATATTTAGCACTTGTTCAAATAACCTTATTGGGTTATTATGGGTCTGTCACTAATTTATGAAGAGAGAGATTACAATTGTGCTTTTTTGTGTATCTGAAAAAATAGTTACAAACTCTTCATTTGTACTCCTTCCCTCCCGCGCTCTAACGCCGCAGGCCCGCTGCTGTTCCCGTGCGCGGGGCCACCCGGCGGAGCGCGAGCCGAAACGGAGCGGGAAGGCGAGGCCGCCGCCCGTGGGGCCTCTGGTCGCGCCGCGGCCAGCCTCGCCTGCCAGCTTGCTGTGAAGTACGTTCGCTTAGGGGCTTAGGGGCAGTTTCAAGTCCCTCACATTCTGAGGGCTAAAATTTTGAAACTATGCAAAACCGTCCAGAATCATTCAGCTAATTTCCAGGATGGGATGTAGCGGGGAGGGTGAGAGGTGACTTCTAAGGTTTCTGCATTTCTGCAGGAAATCCTCACCAGTAACTGTCTTTGAACATTAACGAAAACCCTGTAAAATGGAAAGATTGGAAATCTGTATAGTTTCCTGTCTTCCGCAGTGCGGAAACCTGTTTGGTAACCTAGTTAAGGGAGAGTAAGTGTGGTTATTTTATATCATACGGTATTTTCTTAGGAAACCGTCAGGACCAGTTTCTTAACACTGAAGACAAATCTGTAGTAATTGGTGACTCATGTTCCCGTTTTAATGTCGGAATGGACAGAAAAATGGACAGAATGGTGCTGGCTCCCCCTTCCTCTGCCATCCTGTGATGTATGCTCCCAAGGGTGAGGTGAGGAGACCAGCTGGGGCAAGAGGGCCCCACCTCTCCCCAGAAATGCCAGCTCAGGTCTCTCATTTCAGCCCAGAGAGAAGCTCCCCTGTCAGCCTCAACCTCAAGACAGGCAGGGACTGAAGACAGTCCCAGGGCTCAGAAGGGACTTTGGTTACAGATCTGTGTTAACTCTGATTATGGGTGTGAGAGAGCCAGACAGCCTTTTGTTTTAATCATATGTGGCCACTCGGATGTAGCTCAGTTTCCACGGATTTGTTTCATATGATTTTTGTCATTTTGTCTTTCCATAAAGCAGTCAAGACCAGCAGCAAATTAGAAGTATTTACAATGCTGGGTCACTTGGCAATGATGAATTCTTTTTGATACTTCATCTAGTAATTTCAAAAAGTGGTAACTTTTCTTTTTACTCTTAGGCAGAATTCTTACTTCAGGGGCATATCCAGTATAATTCTACACTGTATTTTTAAAAACAAGGTATTTTGTGCTACCTGTTTGGCACTAGGAGGGAAACCACTGTTTTTTAACTTTTTTTTTTTCCTGGCTAAATATAGGAGTAAAAGCAGTGAGTGGGAGCTTACTGAATGGGATGTAACAAAAACTTACCTTGAGGAAACAAAATTCCTAAATGCTTCAGAAGGTTCTTGACAGCTGTAATTTGGACATAGTGACACTACACATATAAAGAAATTAAAGGTTTACAATGCAATTCCATTATAGTAGTAACTATCTCACTGAAAAATATTTGATAGGAAACATTTGTTTCAGGTTCTGCCACTTGGTTTAGGATGTGAAACCTCTTTAAATCCACAGTTTAAACCATGTTAACTTCTACGTAGTATGCAAGGTTAATCTCACTTCAAAGAATATTTCAAAACAGCCTACCTCTGGTGCTGCTAGCCAAAAGCACCCCAGACTACGATGCCCTGGGAAGAACCAGCTAAAAATGTGACCTTGCTTAGCCCAGTTACTTCACAGAAACCCCCAGCAATGCCAGCAGCCAGCTTCCAACAGAAGTCGGCCTCGTGATTTCCTCCACCCACCACAGGCCACACTACTTGCTAGCTAGAAATGCTGGGTACTCACTGAAGTCATTTCAACAGGAACACCAAAATAAAAAAGAGGAAACGGCTGAGGAACACTCAGCATTTGTGAGATCATGGCGGGGGTCGGGTGGGGTGTGAAATGGGGCCTATGCTGAGTTGAATTAGGAAGTGACCTTGCAGCCAGGAGTCTGAATTTATTCCTGATTGCTTTAAAATGTGCTGTCATTTGTGGGTTTCAGCCTAGACAGAAATAACCATGGCTTTTTCCCTTCAGAATTTTCAACTCCTACAAGGACTCCTGGCCCAGAAGTAGCCAGAAGTACTGGGAAAGCCACCAGCAGAGACTCGTAGACATGTCCTGAATAGGACGTGCTTTTTAAATGAATATTGCTAAAGGCAAGAGATGGCCAAACTAAAACTGAATACTTAAAAGGGATAATTTTTTTTGGTAGGGGGAGGTAATTAGGTTTATTTATTCTTAGGGAAGATACTGGGGACTGAACCCAAAACCTTGTGTACACCAAGCACGTGCTCTGCGACTTGAGCTATACCTCCGCCGAAAGGGATAAAAATATGGACAACACAGATCCTCAGAAGGACATCCTTCAGTGTCGACCTCTCCGTCTGCCTCACTGTCTTCACGTTCTCTTCAGCCTCATTTCCTCTGTCTGTCTGCACTGTCCCTGCTTTTCACTGCGCCTACTATGATATTAAAGCTTATTTTTTGGTATTCAATTTATTAAGCAGCTTTTTAGTATTGCCTGATTTAGAAGCCAGATTAAAGACACAGTCAACTGTGAAAAGGCACCCAATGGAATGACAGAAAATATTTGCAAATTGTGTGTCTGTAAGGGGTTAACATCCAAAATACACAAGACTTATACAACTAACAGCGACAAAGACAAAAATACACAAACAAATGCGCGAAGGACTTGAACAGACATCGCTCCAGAGAAGATACACTGGTGGCCAGTAACCACATGAAGGGGTGCTCAGCATCACTAGTCACCAGGAAAATGTAAATCGAAGCAGCGAGCTAACCGCCTCACACTATTAGGATTAGGAAGACTTGTCCAATCAGCAGAAAATAAATTTTGGGAAGGCTGTGGCCAGATCAGAACACTCAGGTCTGTTGGCGGAAAGGTGAAGTGGTGCAACCACTATGGAAAACAGGATGGCAGTTCCCCCCCACCCCGAGTTAGAAGTCGGGTTACCAGGTGGTCCAACAGTTCCACACCTGGGTGTATACCCCAAAGAATTGAAGATGGGGACTCGAAGACCTGTTCAAGCCTTGTTCACAACAGCGTTATTCACAGCAGCCAAAGGCAGAAGCAGCCAAGTGTCCATGGACAGGTGATGGACAAGCACAATATATATAAATGCAAGGGGATATTTTTCAGTTTTTCAAAGGAAGGGAATTCTGACCCATGCTACAACCTGGATGAACTTTGAGGACATTATGCTAAGTGAAATAAGCTAGTCTCAGACAAATATTGTTACGATTCCACATACACAAAATACTTAGATTTGTGGGGACAAAGGAGAAGGTAGAAGGTTGGGGAGTTACTGTTTGACGGCTAGAGTTTCAGTTTTGAGAGATGACGAGACAGGAGGACAGTGATGACGGCTGCACAACAATGAAAGTACTTAATGGTCAAGATGTTAAATTTTTTATTGTATTTTACCACAAATTTTTTAAAAAGCCAAATGAATTGTTCGTATGTGTATCTCAGACTCCAAAACTTGTTTATTTACTGATCATTTATCCCCTGCTTATTTCTAAAAATATAATTGCAACATTTTAAAGGATACAGAGCAGTTCAAAATGAAGGATTAGTTGACAAAAAGGCAAATTACATTTAAACAGTAAATTCCAGTTCTTTCTGTCTGTTCAAGGGGACCAGGAGGAAACTTTGTCCTGTTACTAAAATCTAGACGTTTACTACATGAAAAAATGCTTTTCATTGGTGAGTTTATAAAAGATAAAAGTGACTGCCCCCTTCCTGGCCAGAGGCCTGTGGCTTTCTTCTCCCTTCCACAGCCTCAGAAACAAACATCTTCATTAGTTTAAACCAATCTTGGTATTAGCAGCCCCGCAGCGTTCGGCCTAGACCCGAGGCCTGTGTGCAGACTGACCCAGCGCACTGTCCTCTGGGGGGCGTCTCAGCCCTTAAAAAGGACACTGGTCTTAAGGTGATGAAAATGTTCTGAAATGAGATTACGTGAAAATTGCAGAACTTTGAGAAAATACTGAAGACCATTGACTTGTATACTTTAAAAGGGGGAATTGTATAGTATCTGACTTATATATCAATAAAGCTGTTATATATATAAAAAAACTTAAGTGTGTATGATTAAATGGCAAGCCCTTGAGCAGTGATTCATCAGCCTGGTTGGACAACAGAATTCCCAGTAGTGCTTGTAAAAGTAGGTGGCCAGGCCTGACCCCCCACAGCTCTGATTCAGGTGGCCTGGGCAGGCCTGGGCACGGATGTCTCACAAACCCGCAGGTTGTCCTGGTGCCAGGGTGAGACTGAGTCGCCTGTGCGCATGTCCGTTGTCTCAGCGGCTTCTGGCAGACACTAGATTGTAGTTAATTTTACAGTGTCTGCTGGCTCAGGGACCCGAACACAGTAATTTGTACTGTTGACTGAACAGCTGGAGCAGTTCAGTTGTGCAGAAAAGAAGCTCGTGTTGTGTTCCAGACATTCAAGTCTAAAAGAAAGCGACCCTGCCTTCCATCGAGAGGTGGGCAAGGTCAGATTTTTTTCAAATGGCAGCCTCGGGCCTCCTTGAATGCCTGCCTGGACATAGGTTGAGATCCTGTGCTTTTCTGCCTTGGAGAAAGAATGCAATTATTTTGATCTAGAACCTCACTTTTGACTGTCACTGACCTAGAGCAACATTTTTTAATCTGCTGGCTGCAAAATTCATTATCGGGTCATGAAATTAATTTGTTTTTTTTAATAGGTGGTGAGAATAAGTACTATTCTCTGAAACTTTCAGTAATTGATATACAAATTACATTTCATCAATTTTAAGATGCACATTGTTTCTATCATCTCTAAATTGGTGTATGTCCTATAATCGACAGTATCTTGTAATGCAGCATTTGTGACTTGCAATTTAAAACCTCTTAGATGCAATGAAATACAACATGTTTGTACTGTGTTGTGCACAGGAAATATATTTCGTACTGTGGATTCTACCCAAAAAAAGTTTGGAAAAGACAATCAGTACATTAGGAATATTTCACATCTGTGTATTCTCAAAGTATATTCTTCTAGAAAGGTTTTAAAGTCTGTTTTTCCTTTGTGAATGATTTTGTTTTTCACAACCACTTCATAGGGTAGGTAGGCAAGTTACACATACTGTCATTTTTACAGATATGTAGAGGGGTTAAGCGACTTGCACAAGCTCACAGAAACTTTGATTCCTGCTATATGTAGTTATGATGTTTCTTTGTTTTTTTAAGTCTTACTGCTCTTCCTGTGCTGTGCCTGGCCAAGTGACGGGATTAAATTGTAATTCCAAGTTGCTGCTGTGCAGTGGCGCTCAGGCATTCTGACCTCACAGCACCTTCCTGTCACTGTCAGCAGGTCTTTTCCTCCTAAGGACTAGAGCTCCTCCACTGGATGAAAAGCTCCACCATCCCACTAAACAATGTAGGACAGAAGTCTGTTTCTTTTGACTTCACCTTCAGTTCCTACTCCCACTCTTTGGAGCCCATCTCATGCTAAGCATTATGGAGTTGCTTAGCTTAATAAAAAACCCTTATAGCACTCAGTCTAATTTTAAGTGTTATCCCAGAGTTCGGAGGCTGGAGGGGGACCTAGAGTGTGAATTTCACTTTGAACAGCATCTCCTGCAGACTTAAAATCCTCTTCATATACTTGAAGACAGTAATCCTTTTCAAGGGTCTGCTAGGCTAAACAAATTTTTTAAATCCAGTTCTTGTAATTAATTCATTTTTAGGCTCTACTTATGTCGGTTGCTCTCTGAATTCTCTTTTATTAGAGTTGGTCTACACCCTTTTAACACAGGGACAATCTAAATTTAAAACATCATAGATACATAAAAAACACACTGCCTAAGTTTAGAAGGAAACATTTCTAGACTTTACTGTATTTAATACAAGACCAGACTGTGCTGTGTGCAGGCAGGCAGCGTTTCAAACCATGAAAAGAAACTTACTGATTTTTCTGTATTTCCAGTTCCACACAGAACCACCTCAAGGTGGGGCACTTTAGCAAACCAGAGACAGGTGTCAGAGCTTTGAAGAATAACACCCGCAAGCAATTACATTAAATATGAGAAATTGAGTTCCAAGAGACGCATTCCCTAACCTCAATATCCAGACTTCGTATGAGAAAATGTTTTCTAGACCCAACCACAACTCAATAAAAACCACCTCCTTTCTCATTAGACGTTTATTGAGTTGCTAGTTTCTATGCAGAATCCTGTAGGAGGCTACACTGTCAAGTTCACAGGGTCGGTCAGGAAGGCCTGACTACAGCCAAAGCAAGGGCTGCAGGCCAAGCCTGGCCAGGCCCTTCCTCCACTGCGAGGAAGGTGGAGCTGCCCCCTTCCGCCTACAGGGGTCCGACCCAGGCCCCAGCAGCGCTGCAGACGCCCTCACCAGCAGGCTCAGCTGGGGCGGGGGGCGGGGCGGAACTCAGTGCTCACGTGGCAGTCTTACAGCTTAGCGCCACACCAACTACAGCGTCCCCTCAATCGCACGATTTTACTGAAAATTTAAGCAAGTGGAGTATTTTTCTTTTGATCTTATTACTCATCTGTTGTTTAACCTCTGGAAACTGCCCTTGCAGGCTCATACCGCCCTGGCTTCTGTTGGCTTCTGCTGCCAGTCACTTTCACTAGAATAAACAAAACTACCTACTTGTGACTATGTCTATTTTAAAATCTATTCTTCTTTATACAAATAATAACCTACATTTTACATAATGTTTCAAAAGAGACTGTTAAAGGCAACATCCAAGGCGGGGGGTGGGGGGAAAGGGCGCAGCATGCACGAAGTCCTGGGTCCAGTCCCCAGCACTGCCATTAAATAATTAAACCTACTTATCCCCCCAAAAAAACACCAAAAAGTAAATAAAGGCAACACTCAGACTGCGCGTGTTGCTTCGATCTGTTCTCAATGTGAAGTTTGACAGAAAGCCAAAACTATCTGAACTCTTAGGGAAAACATGATCGGTTAAGTAGAATATGTAAGTCACGAATGTAAAGATCGTACTCCCACCTTAAGTGGTAGGGCAAACTATTTTTCTCTGCCCGAAAAGGGAAAGTTATTGTTACCGCCTACTTCACCTTGCTTTTTACCAGTTGATAACATTTTCGTAATGATTACCTTATGATTAAATGGTGAAATATGGCCCAGATTATAGTATTATATTGTACATATTGTATATTATATTATACTATTATTAGGTGAATTTGCTAGATCATCAAAATCAAGTAACAGTCCTCTAGTGCCATACCACAGGCCCCTGTTTTTGAACCTGGTTTGCTTAGTACTTCCCAATAATTTAAGTAAAACTACAGAAACAAATATAAATATTAGATGCATAAATGACAAAAGCCCACATTTTTACTTAACATACTATATAGCAGGTTCCAGATTCAATACTCTCAACAAAATGATAAGCTATAGAAGAGATGTAAATATAAACTCCCAAGATTTGAGGTTTTAAATGAACCAAACAGTGGTGTCCTGGATTGGATCCTGGGACAGAAATAAGCCACTAACAGAAAAACTGGTAGAATCTGAATGAAGTCTGGAGGTTAACAGTAACATACCAATGTGGGCGTCTTAGCTTTGACAAAGGTACTGTGGTAATGCAGGCTGATTACATGAGGGGAAACAAACTAGGTGAGGGGTATATGAACTCCTGTCCTATATTTATGCAATTTTTCTATAAATCTAAAGTTACTCCAAAATAAAAGGTTTACTTGTGAAAAAGAAAATAAATAACCATGCAGTTTAAAGATCTTCCTAAAATATAATTTACATTTTAAAAAATCAGGTAGTATTTGTTCAGCATAATCCAGGAGTACAATGGAGTTGCTTAAAGCAACTGTGACCCTCCAAACAACTGTAACAGTAAAAATTGCCTTTTACTGGCTGTTTACAACAGACTGTGTATGCGGCTACAGTTTTCATCCACTAACTCATTTCATCCTCAACAGTCTTAGAGACAGTTTTATGCCCACTGGGCTAAATGATGAAAGGGACAGCTTTCTCCCGTTTACAGCGCTGATTACCTAGTCTAAATGTGTCAGTTCAGGAAACTAGGAGCTTCAGGAAATGAGGTGACTACCTCCTGGGTCACATTAATCAAAGTGCACTCTAGATTAAGAAGTCAGTCTTCTATGCATCTGCAGCCACAGTATGTTTAATTTTGGTGAAAACACTGCAAAGCTATAACCCGTCGGGGGGGAGAACAGAAGCATCTAGGTTAAGAAACAGCTGTAGGAACTCAGTGTTTGGCTCAGACGTGACTAAGGGGTCCTGACTGGCATCTGCGAGGAAATTAGTGACTTTTGTAGAGAAGAGAATCAAGCCATTCAGTTACCCTTGAGGACAGACTAAGTATGATCTTAGGTTACAAGCGGTCAAATTTAAATAGAAAAACACATCCAGCAATGGGACGACTCAGCCTGTCATGTGATGTGAGTGTGACACCTGCCCCACAGGGACTGTTGTGACACTATGAGATGTCTCTGCCCTGCTGTGTAGGGCACGCACACACACTGGCCAGGCAACCAAGCAAAAACCTCAATGAACATATTCAAAGTTGGTTCGAGTAGTTAGATTAAAAGGCATTTAGATTTTCTAAGATTTTTCTGTTCTACATCGTTATGAGATCAGATTGGATGCTGTGTACTGAGATGTCTAAGAAGTAACGCACGTTTCCCACCGCCCAGTCCAGGAACTTCTATGATCCATCAGGTCTCGGCCATGCCTGACAAAGACCTTCTCTACCATCCCAGTGTGGCCCTTGCGCTCTTCTCCCTCACTGCCCTTCCCTTTCATTTCACTCAGAAGTACCTACTAGGTTGGTACCCAGCTCCCCCACGAGATTACACACTCAAAGGGCAGGAACTGTCCGTTTTGTTCACAATACCATCCCCAGTGCCTGGAATGCTGCGTGGCACATAGGAGGCATGACTTAAAGAAAAAAACATCGTTTCTTCACTGTCCTCAGTGGAACACTCACTTAGTCCAATTAATCTTCTTCCTTAAAAATTAATCATAGCAAAATAAAATTTAAAATAAAATTCACTTAAAAAATAACCTAGTATTAACGGTTCATCCACTATGAAAAACAGTTAAGCAGTTTCTCATAAAGGTGAGATGGACACTTGCTACACAACTAAGCAATCCCACTCCCAGGCATTTACACAAATAAAGTGAAAACCTGTATGTGAATGCTTCTAGTGGTTTATTCCTAATTGTCCAAACTGGAAACCACCAAATGTCCCTCAGCTGTAAACAAACCGTCTTCTAATCACTAAAAAGGAACCAACTACTGATACACGCAAAACGGATGAATCTCAAATGCATCATGCAAAGAGAAACCAGACTCAAAAGACTGACACATAGTGTCTGAATCCAGGTATGTGACATTTCTGTAAAAACAAAACTACAGGGACAGAAAATAGGGCAGTGGTTACCAAGGGTTAGAGGAAGAGGAGAGGGGTTGACCACAAAGGGGCACAGGGGACTGTGGGCGGCGGAGGGGGAGAGAAATACCTGGACTGTGGCGAGCTGTATCTGTCAAAACTTGCATTGGGAGTTCAAAAGTTGCAGCTACTAACTAATGTATATAAAATAAACAAGTTTCTACTGTACAGCACAGGGAACTACACTCAGTATCTTGTAATAACCTATCATGAAAAAGAACATGAGAACGAGTACACATATGTACACGTATGACTGAAACATGCTGCACACCAGAAACTGACACACTATAAACTGACTATACTTCAGTTAAAAAAAATTGCTATGCCTGTCACATTTGAAAAAGACATGCAGAACTACATACCTTAAGAGAGTGAATTTTAGGGTAAGAAACTTAATAAAAGCAGGAAAAACTCCTCTCCTGCTTGCTTACTATTTTCTAATATTCTTTGCTCCCTTAGGATGTAATTATTGTAACATTAATTTGGATTACTTTTGTGTCATGATGTCTTTCCCATAGAGACCACAAACAGCTCTGAACCCTTAAGAGATCCACTGGGCTGCTGCAGGCTGTCCAGAGCACATGACCATTTCCCTACTTGTCATTTCTGCTGGTGACCGCTAGACTACAGCATAACCAAAGGACAGTTTTCCTTTGGATCAGAGGTCAATACCCTTTCCGGGGCCGTGTGGCAGTTTCCTAACAAAGAAAGTTTTCCTGTTCTAAATACTACCAACTGAGCAAGTAATATACTTAAGAGTAATTAGGCCTCAATTCCAGTTTTAACTAGTCATGGAAGTTCCCAGAGGTCTGCAAATAATGGAGGTGATTGATGTCACGTGAGTAACCATGGGTTTGGAAGTAAAAGAACAGAAGCTTGAAAATCAAAAGCAGATCAAGAAAATTTCAGGCAGACAAATGGAAGAATGGGTAATACGTCTTACTCCTCTTTCTCTCACCTGAAAGAGCACTCTCCCCCAATCACAGGACCAAGAACCACAGGTCCCCAGAGCACTCCCTTCCAGCCACAGGTCGTTAGCTCCAACAGTACTTTAATTCTCAACTGTTATTTCTGCAGAACTTCACGACTACAAATGCACTGGCATCTATCAATCTAAAACACACAAAAGGGCACCCTGACACAGGAGATCAGCTGTCACCCTTCGTCCAGAGTTGCCCCTTTCATGAATACTGTGACTACTGCAGACCGAACAGCTTGTTTTGGCATGAGCTCAGTACACAACTCAGAGCTACCAAGGTAAGAACATTTTAATTAAAATGAAACCCGAAGTCCAGGCCCGGTATTATTTTTCAGAATTTTTGACACCTTATTCTGCAAATTACTGAAAATCAAGAGCTCTTCCTTTATGCAGTCAAGAGCCTTCGTGGGAGACCATAACAAGTAATTAGTTGAAATTCCTACTCTTGAAAGAACTGCAACTACATGTCAATCTTGCAGAACTAAAAAAACCAGCTCCTAGTTCAGCTTTTTATCGTTGATACACTTCCCTGCAAGATTTTTAAGTTGTGGTCAATTCACACTTTTGTCTGAGAGTATTTTAAAATACTCAAAAAACTAAGGTAAGTGGGGGAGGGCACAGCTCCAGTAGTAGAGCACGTGCTTAGCATGCCCGAGGTCCTGGGTTCAATCCCCAGTGCCTCTGTGAAATACAGATGAACCTAATTACCATCCCCCCCCCACTGCAAAAAACACCCAGGTGACAGGTGGTTTTATGGGCCCTGGGGAAGATTACTTACAAGGGCCTTTAATGAAAAATGTGAAAATGAACATGTGCACACATACATACGCACGACTGGAACATGCTGCACACCACAAATTCACACTGCAACTGGCTATACTTCAAAGAAAGTTTATGAAGTGTTTTAAAAAACCACTCCAGCTGAAACTCTGGAATTACAGTGAGACTGCATGTTAGCTCAAATTCTAATTCACTACTAGTCTAGGCTCTTCTTGAACCATGTGAAATCTAGATCAATGATTAACTATTAAAAAAAAAAACCCCGAATGGAGTTGATCCAGCCAAAACTCACCCAAGGTTGCCTATTCTGGGCATAGGGTGAGAACAAGTTTATTAAATCAGCAATGCATTACTGGCTATCAAACTCCTGAACTGCCTTCGTTTCCTTCCACATTCTGAAACCATACCAGAATTCTTGGGGCCAAAATTCAAGATCCTTTTTTTTTGCAGTTAATTCAGTAACTGGCCAATCTAAAATACAGTTTAAGGTCAAGCACTGGTTTGTTACCTTAAAAAATCTAAAATTTTGCTCTTAACCAAAGCAATTAGTATAAAAACCTCAGTGAACAAGGGCCAATCACTCTTTTATCCAGAACTTGTAAATTGAGGTTTTAACTAGTTTGTAGTGACCACCAGCAGGTGGTGCTCAGACCAGACAGCTGCACACTTGAACCCATGGCGAGGACGTGTGCAAACAGGCCTCTGGACTCCCGCTTTCCTGCTCTCCCTTCCTACCCTCCTCCACTGAAACGAAAGCCATTTTCTGCAGTGAAACCTTCATTTTACCAGTCTCCCCTGATAAGCAGATCTGACACAGCTGTAGGATTTATTTATCAGCTACCATTAACTAGCCAGCTGTTTTTATAAAGGAACCCTGTTCTCCTCTGCTAGTAAACAGCATACTTGCTAAAACATTAAGGAGCAAAGACAGGTACCTTATGATGTGGATAGATTTATCTTTTAGTCATATTACGGCACATTCCAATGGCCTCCTGTGTAATAGTTAAATGAGCAGACTCTAAACCCAGTTTAAAATCTAGAACATTGTTCAATTACAGTCAATTCTCACCTTACAGGACAGTCTTGCACAACTGTGCCTTGTAGACTACCAGGTGTCTGATACCTTTCCACTTCCAGCTGGATTAATTTTTCATATCCAAAACGCCTACTTAGGTAGCCAATATCAAGTCATACAGAATTAGATCCATAGTAGTGTTTCTCAAATGCACAAATGTCCTTAATCAACTATCAAAAAGCAGCATTAAAGGTTGCCTCACCCAAGGATACCAATTACTATTAACACCCACCTAGTTTTCCCCTTTGTGCACTGCATGCAATTTACAAGTCACCAAACTCTCAAAGGTTTCAAGGGCTATTTTCATCCCTACTGTCAAATTTTAGCAACTTCAAAATTTGCAATCTTCCAATATCCCTTCCCAATAGGCAATGATTTTAAAATAGCACTTTAAAAACTTCCAACTGGCCCTTTCACTTATTTACCACTGCAGTGGCACAAGGGTGGAAATTCCTATCAGAGAAGCCAACTTCTAAAGTGACAGTAAACACACTCAAAGTAGCTTTTATTTTTTCCTAGAATCTGGATACAATTAACTCCAACGGGGGCAGTGCTCAATACTACTGAAGCCTCCCACTTTGGCTTTACTGCAATATTGTAAATGTGAATGCAGTACCACAACTGGGAAATTTGACAAAATAAAATGTTGATATAACTACACAAAATTTTATACTCAACATGAGCTTTCATATTATAGAATTTCACCTTAACAAGCTAGCTTACATATAAAACAAAGTTACTCTTTGCCTACCTGTCCTAAGATGAACTGTTGCACCAACACTTTTTTACTATGTACTTAAAACAAAAAAGTTCTCTTCACATGAGATTAGAAACATGCAGTTCCCAGAGAAGAAAATTAGCCACGAAGTACAAAGGTCTTGTTCCAGCAGATTTACCACCAGAAATAGGCTATGGATAGGTAACTCTTACCAAGTCCCTGACCTAAGCAGTACTACAGGAAGTTACAGCGTTGACCAAAAGAACACACAGGTTTCTCATTAAACTTTGTTTTAATGGGTCTCAAAATTCTGTGACAGATTTTTGGTCAAGTTGTTTCCATTAAAAAGTACTGATTTTAAAAACTAATAACTTAAAACTGCCACACACACAAAAGAAACAAATGGTCCACAAAACATTCTCCTTTCCTTCTGAAGGTTTTACGATGCATTGTTATCATTAACCAGTCTTTTACTATTAAACTTAAATGGCCAATTGAGACAAACAGTTCTGAGACCGTTCTTCCACCACTGATTAAGACTGGGGTGGCAGGTATTGGGGATAATATTCATTTAGCCTTCTGAGCTTTCTGGGCGGACTTGGTGACCTTGCCAGCTCCAGCTGCCTTCTTGTCCACTGCCTTGATGACACCCACAGCAACTGTCTGTCTCATGTCACGGACAGCAAAACGGCCTAGGAAAACAAATACCGTATCATTAGAAACACTTGGTATACGTACACAGCACTTACTGTCCATCTATTAGAATTTCTAATTACTGAAAAGACTTCCTTACCCAGAGGAGGATAATCAGAGAAGCTCTCAACACACATGGGCTTGCCAGGAACCATGTCAACAATGGCAGCATCACCGGATTTCAAGAACTTGGGGCCATCTTCCAGCTTTTTCCCAGAACGACGGTCAATCTTCTCCTTCAGTTCAGCAAACTTGCAAGCAATGTGAGCTGTGTGACAATCCAGCACAGGTGCATACCCAGCACTGATCTGGCCTGGATGGTTCAAGATAATCACCTTGGAAAGAAGACTTACATTTAGTGACTCTCAAAAGACAGTTAAGACTCTTGGCACAGAACAAAAAAAGGTGTCACTTAAAACTTACCTGAGCTGTGAAGCCAGCTGCTTCCATTGGTGGATCATTTTTGCTGTCACCAGCCACATTGCCGCGACGAACATCCTTGACAGATACGTTCTTGACGTTGAAGCCCACGTTGTCCCCAGGTAGGGCTTCACTCAAAGCTTCATGGTGCATCTCAACGGACTTGACTTCAGTTGTAACGTTGACTGGAGCAAAGGTGACCACCATGCCAGGTTTGAGAACACCAGTCTCCACTCGACCCACAGGGACAGTACCAATACCTAAGAAGTTTACAGTACAACGTCAACCATCACATGACAGCAAAAAATAGTGAAGTAACCCAACCCATTCAAGATCCCATGATAAACTTACCACCAATCTTGTAGACATCCTGGAGGGGCAGACGCAAGGGCTTGTCAGTTGGCCGAGTTGGTGGCAGGATGCAATCCAGAGCCTCAAGCAGCGTGGTTCCACTGGCATTGCCATCTTTACGGGTGACTTTCCATCCCTTGAACCAAGGCATCTAGAAGAACACGATTATCAATTAGTATTACCATTAAACTTGCCCCTTCCAGAACTTAACAGTCTTGAAAACTGTCGTGAAAAATTGCACTTACGTTAGCACTTGGCTCCAGCATGTTGTCACCATTCCAGCCAGAAATTGGCACAAATGCTACGGTGTCAGGGTTGTAGCCAATTTTCTTAATGTAGGTGCTGACTTCCTTAACAATTTCCTCATATCTCTTCTGGCTGTAGGGTGGCTCAGTGGAATCCATCTTGTTAACGCCAACAATTAGCTGTTTCACACCCAGAGTGTAAGCCAGAAGGGCATGCTCACGGGTCTGCCCATTCTTGGAGATACCTGCTTCAAATTCACCAACACCAGCAGCCACAATCAGGACAGCACAGTCAGCCTTTGAGAGAAAATAAGGCCATATCCTGTTAAACAAAAGCTCTTCAAAGGACAAACCCATGGTTTTGCCAGTTGACAGGCCCAAAGTTACTTTCAGAAGTTTTTAATTCTACAAACCTGAGATGTGCCTGTAATCATGTTTTTGATAAAGTCTCTGTGTCCTGGGGCATCAATGATGGTCACGTAGTACTTGCTAGTCTCGAATTTCCACAAGGAGATATCAATGGTGATACCACGCTCACGTTCTGCCTTCAGCTTGTCCAAGACCCAGGCATACTTGAAGGAGCCCTTTCCCATCTGGAAGGATTAAGAACGGTTACTTGGTAACTAAGACATGATCAAATCCCAGCTTGAAATTCCTTACTGCCACTTATTTGGAAAAACTACTAGTTTCCAACGAGAAAAGTTCGGCGTCTTTACCATACTCTCAAAACGTGCTTTCAAACACAAATTACTTAGCAGCCAACGCTGGAATTTACCCTAATTAGACCTAAACTAGTGGTCAGTTTTAGGAAAACTACCACTTAGTGTACCTAATGCACTTAAGCTGGCAAGCTTCTTAGTTTAACCATCTGTTTTACTTTACCCACCTCGGCAGCCTCCTTCTCGAACTTTTCGATGGTTCTCTTGTCGATGCCACCACATTTGTAGATCAAATGGCCGGTGGTGGTAGACTTGCCCGAATCTACGTGTCCGATGACCACGATGTTGATGTGAGTCTTCTCCTTTCCCATTTTGGCTTAGATTTAGCGGTGGTTTTCACGACACCTAAGTTGGGAGAAAAAAACCCACTTTTAAAGTCCCGTCCCGGAAGCTGGTGAACAAGCCACGACGCGAAGTCCGACGGCAAATTCCAAGGCGCATTCCCGCCAGCGCCGGCCGCGCCCGGCCCGGACCCCCCCACTGCGCGTCCCGAGTCCGCGCAGCAGCCCGGCCCGTCCCTTTGTGCGCACCCCCGGCCCCGGCCGCCGCCTCCATCTTGGGCCCCGCGGCCCGAGCGGCCATCTTTCCGCGCACGCGAGCGGCGGGCGGGGCTGGGCCTCGGCTCCCGGGTGGCGGCGCGGAGCCGCCTCGCCCCGCCGAGGCCGCGCCCGCCATGTGCGCGACGAGGCCCGAGCCGCCGGGCGGAGAAGCCCGCCCCGTCAGAGCCGCCGGCCCGGTCCTGGGAAGTCCGCGGAGCGAGAACCCGCGCGGGATCCAGCCAAGCCTCCGCCCGCGCACGAGGGACGCGAGCCCGGGGAGCCGAGGCCTCGAACCCTCCCGCCCCTCACAAGCCGAAATTCGGGGTCGGGAATTCGGAGGGGAGCCCGGCGGCGCGGAGACGGAGGAAACCACGCGGGAAGCAGAAGGAGTGAAACCGCCCCAGAGGCCGCGCCCGCGGACCCGCGCCCCGCACCCACCTGTGTCCTGGCGGCAAACCCGTTGCGAAAAAGACCGTTCACGGGGCCCACGGCGCTTATATATGGCCCTCCCCCACCCTCGGGAAAGGGGCGGAGCCAGCACACGACACCACTTCCCGGCGTGCCCCGCGCCAACTCCACAGGCACCCGCTCAGTCGCCGTCCCCTCCCCCCCATCCTGGGGACCGTGGGCGATGTGCGCTCAGCGCACTGAGGAGCATGCGGCGCCTAGCGCATGCTCCTCTCGACCCGGAGAATGACGACAGCGCGTGGGTGGGGGGCGGGGACGAGCGCGCCATGGGTTCTAGGTTAGTGGGAGTTTGTCGACGGTCCCTGGGATTCCCCGAGGCTGAGGCGCGTCCTCCTTTTGTATGAATTACTCCCCGCACGGCGGGGGGTGGGGACGTCCAGAATCTTCCCCAGTCCAATCCCGGTTTAACTGCAAAGGTGGACAGTGATTGTAGGGTCCCTTAACCCCGCAGCAGGTCTCACTTACTCAGCCTTGCCCTCCCGCAGGTCGGGGACTAGCCCTGAGTCGCTTCCTCTGCGGGGCCAGCTGCCCTCACTCTGCCCCCCGCGCCCCTTAAGAGGGAGCGGGGCCCGCGCCCGGGGACCCGGCGGAGGGGCCGCCTTCAGGCCGGGGAATCCGCGAGGTCTTCGGCCTGGCGGCCGGGAGTCCGACTCTTATGCTGCTGCCCTGGCCTCCTGGCTTTTACCTGCAAAGGTTTTCCCCAAGTCCCTTCACCCCATGTGCTACTCCAGATGTCCAGCTTTTCGTTCAGCATAGACTTAAATCCCGCAGTTCGCTGTACGTCTAACTTTAGTTCCATTGCGTTAGGGAGACCCTGAGTGTGTGCCTACCGTCCCGGTACATCTTTTCCAGTGTACACTCATTTGATGGCAAGCATGAAACACCTAAAAAGAATGTTTCAAATTCAGTCTTTCCACATGATCTCACGTGGAGACTAAGACCTACAGCACCGGGAGGCTTATCCACCCAGTTAACTATCCCAGCACTTGCTGTGAAATCACTGCTTCACAAAAATGGCCTCTCCCGGTTCAATAGATGGCTTCATTTTCTGTGGTCCTGTTGATTCCAAGTGTATTTTAGGCATCAACGTAGGGCGAGACTGAATGAGGCCTTTTTAATTGGCAATCAGGGCAGACTCTCAGAAACACCCCTGAAGAAAGAAGAAACTTTATATTTAATGAGCTAATTACTAGATCATTATGTCTTTCTCCACGTGTGGATCACCACCACAAATTTTCGAGCCAATCTACTAACAAATGTTTGAGAACCTACTATGTGTCCAGGTCTAAGTGTGCAAAAGAAGTTTCCCTTTTGGAGAGGAACCACAAACAAATTGGAAGAAGAAAACTAATATATAAAACAATTGGGAAGCAGTCAAAAGCAAATTGGTATGGTGCTTATTTACCTTCATGGTAGAACACAGTCCTTCCAGTACAAGCTTTGAGTTACTTCTCACGATCCAAATGCTTTTTTTTTTTTTTTTCATTTATTTAAACGAAATAAAGTCTTTTGAAATAACCTTCCTATATCTTTTTTTACCATTCTTTGTAGATATAAACTTACAAAAATCAGGTTTTTTCTTTCCTCATTAGGTTTGTAGCTTTCTTGTTTAAACTGAGATAGTTTTCATGAAAGTAACCAGTTCATATAAAGTTTCTCTAGAAATGCACATAACTAATCTTTTCTTAGCAACAAAAGCCTTTTCTATACTATCAATATTTCTAGTTTTTTCCTTTCACAAATTATTTGTTCACAATGCATTTCCTAGTGCCTTTGCCCAATCATATACATGTGGAATTAAATTATCTTGATTTGCTAGTCCATGTTTGTAATAAGATAAAATTGTAAGAAGTACCAGTGAAAATCAATCACTAACAATAGAACATGCAAGTACCTCTGCTCTTGTTTATTACCTTGGAAATATTAATTAATGGCTAGTCTCTTTGGAACTAGATTCCCACAATCAGCCACATTTGTGTATCACAATATTAAGTATGTAATTTCAGATTAAGAGGGTGCCACTCTAGATTTATTATCTTCCGTGGTTCTTTACCATGCTTTCTTTCTATAAGCCTCAAATGGTTTAGGTTTGTACAGTGTTGAGGATAATACTGACAGGACTGGTTAAAATTTGAAAACGTCAAAACGTGGTTATCTAGTGATTCAAGGGAAGGAAGCAAAGACGGAAAAAACCAAAATTTGAATATTTCAAAGTTTTACATGGAATCCAGGATTGCCGTTAACATCTAATTTAAGGAAGAAAACTCAAAATGAAAGTGGTGGTTGGTAAAAGGGGAAAGCATCGAATATAATTTCAGTTTAGAAAAATAAAAGTGAGAAAAGTGATCTGTCAAATACGCACAACTCATTAAAAGTTGTCCTCAAGGCCCTATGGTTACAGACACTTGTGTACACTTTATAAATACCTTATAGAGAATCCTTTTAAAAAGTGGTATCTACGCAACAGCAAAATTCTACTTTAGTCCTTGACTGATATGTAAGTTACTCCTGGGCACCACTGACTGGGCGCTCGTACTCAGGCTGCGACAATGGCCGAGACTTCTGGGGTGGGGAGGGACCTCGCGCCACACGGTGAGCGAGGTCTAGAAGCGGACACGAGCCCTTCCCGGGCAGAGCTCACATTTCCGCGGCCGGGAAGCCCGGGGCGCACCAGGCGGCGGGAAGGCGGGTCGAGGCGGAGCCTGCGGTGAGGTCGACCCGGCCATCCCTTCCGCACGCTCGCGCCTCTAGCGCTCGAACACCCGCTTGCCGGCGAGGGCCAGGATCCGCTCCGCGAGGGCCGTGGTCGCCCCGCCCCGCCCCCTCCGAGAGGTCACACCCCTCGGTCCTCCGACGGCTGCAGGAAGCGCCCGGGAGGGGCCGAGAACCCCACGTGGCTCGGGGCGGGGGACGGCGGACGGCTGTCGTCACCGTGGCGTGGCCTCTAACAGACTGTAGCAAATACTACTCTTCTTTTTTCAAAGCCCTTTTTCCCATACCCTGTGTTCTGATCGTAGTGTATTTTCTCCCATGACTTTACAGCAGTTACAGTATGCCTTTTACTAGCTTCGGTGTTAAGCCGGTAACAGTAACATTGTTGAGACTTGTCAATGTGTTTTGGGGTCATAATCTAAGGTCATATTTTGCTTAAGATTTTCCTTAAAGTTGCTCATACCATTTAGAGTAGCAAACGGTTAAAATACAGTGTAGTGAACTTCTTCGCGACCCCTTTTAGGGAAAAAAAAAGGATTTGGGTCATAATCAAATAAACCCTTGCTTAGTAACAGGGTGAACAGCAATAGTTCTTTAATACTTGTAGGTAACTGATCCACCAAGCATCTTTCAGTGTTGGCTAATCACTCTGCTTTGGGCCTAATTCAAAGCAGCTTTAAGTAATTACATTTTCTATGGCTTGCCATATTTTCATCTTGCCTCTACCAATTGAAAATGATTTTTAAAAGGGTATTTTAGAAAATGATTAAGCGAGGGTATCATTTGGATTGAGAACCCAAGTGAAATGGGACTTCAGTGTGCCAGGCACTATTCTAATATTTGCAGTATTTAATGTGATTCCAGCACCCACATTTTACAGATGGAAAACCTGCAGGCAACCGATAGTTTATGCATAAAAAACAAATGCAGACACATATTCTTTTTTAAAGATGCACTTTTTTTTGCACAAAAGTGGTGAAATAAAATATATACCCTTGCTTTTCTTTTAATACATACTGGAGCTCTTGTCTGTAAGTACATTACAGCCCAGCAGAGCAGTACTGAAGCCTAAATAATCTGACCAGGGGGCTAGGCCTAACTTTTACCAGCAGGTCTAGGCAGCCTGGTCTAATGGAAATAGCAGTGGTGTTGGAGTCAAAGAATAATGACTCAGTCCACTCTGCTGCTCACAGATCTGCGGTGGTCAGCGTTCTTGGCTTCTCAGTGCACCTGTTACGTGGTTGTGCGCATGACCCCTACTTAGCACCCACCTCACTATTCTAATATGCAACAGCATGGAAAGATATGGGGGCACACCCAATTATCTAGTTAAGACCCTGTTTCTACAGGCTTTTTGGAGAGCACCTGCCCTCAATTGGTATGCCTTGTGATGCTAACTTGACTCAGTAAAGCAAATAGACTCATTGGTATCTTTTTATTTGTAAAAATTTTGAAATAGGTAATACATGCACATAGTAAAAAAAAATCGTACTGAAGTTATACAGTCAAATGTTACTCTTATTTCAGCTGTTTAGAGAAAGTCTAAACAATATGCCAGGAAAATTAAGGAAACAAAAGGTATTTCTGCTACAGCTCCCATGATTCCAAATCCAGTGCCACTGCGACATATACTCTCTCACTTGGTGTGAAGGAAAGCGTAAATAATCTTCCCTCACTAGCTTTTGTGAATCCACATTTTACAGACAATATTCATTTTCAGTATTTCTGTGTCTTCATAGGTAACATGGACACAACATCAGGCTAAGAGAAGAGATGGAATCTGTTCTCAGCAATTTTATTTATTAGCTGCATAATCTTGGGAAACATCACCCTTGAGCTCATTATCCTCCTGAAAAATATCTGATAACACCTGTTTCACAGAACTGACCATCAGGATTCAATGAGACAATGTACCTGAAGATGCAGACCATTCTTACAAATGTTAGTGCTCGTTATAATTAGAAAATAATCATTAGCTCTTTCAAAAAGCAAGAAAGAATTCCCAGGGTGTAGCTCAGCAGTAGAGTGTGTGCTTAGCATGCACAAGGGCTTGGGTTCAACCCGCAGTACCTCCATTAAAATAAATAAGTAAACCTAATTACCTGCCCCACCAAGGGAAAAAAATGATAATAAAAAAATAAAATCAAAAAATTAAAACAAAAAACAAGAAAGAAAAATCTATTCAAAACATAAAGACATTTACTTTACCAATGGTCATTATTCATCCTAACAATGAGTACTGTTTGGTCCACTTCATGAACTACAGATTCACCGTACATGTGATTTTGTGTGTATGTGTGTGTCCCATTAGTGGCAGGGACATTCGAATTATGGAGTTCAGTATGATGGTGGTAGTTGCAGAGGACCTGAGGTCAGTATTTACTCATCCATCCATCAGGCACACATCTCCTGTGTGCCAGGCACCTAGCTAGACACTGAGTAGACAGCACACAATCACTGTTGGATGGTGCATGTGGCAGAGCCCTGGAGAGGTTGGGAGAGGCAGGGCAGACAGTAAGGGATGATTCCACGGGGCGTGAGCGCTGGAACCAGGTAAGTGCAGGGTAATTTTGAGCACTCAGGAGGGACCTGGACCTGGGGGTGGGTGGGGTGGTGGATGAGGACAGCAGCCCTGAAAGCTTCTCAGAGAGGAAGGATCTCACCTGGTTGGATACAAACTCTGGGAGTCAGCCATTGGAAGGAAGCCATGGAGTGGGGGGTATTCTGGATGAATTGCCCTAGAAAAGAAGGTGAAAAGGAGAGTTTGCTCCTCCGCGGATAGGAACAGAAAGCACGATCTACCTGGGGCAAACCTGAACCCCGTCCCCTGCCCCTGAAGGAACCTGGGAAGAACACTGGGGCTTCAGAGACAGATGGCCCTGGGTCCGAGTCTCACATCCATTACTTACTGAATGTGTGGTTCTGGGCAAGTTTTGTTACCCTCTTTAAGTTTCAGCTCCATCCTCTATAAACGAGGATGATAAAAACCCGCCCCCTCAGACTGTTATGAGAACTAGATTAGAATCTCAAAGGCTGAACGTGCTTTTTCTTTTTTTTTTTTTTTGGACTAAGTTAAAACAACAATTGGCAGGGAGTTTTTGTTTTCTTCCTTATTGTCCTCCCCTCCCTCCATTGTGTAGATGATATAGTGCTTTCAAAGTGAGAGAGCTCCGCACTCAGAAAGCCTTCACTCAGATCCCTGTTGGCTCCACAGCAGCTAGCGATGGGATGTTTGGCAAGTGATTTAACTGTTCTAAGCCTCAGTTTTCATATATATATATAAAGTGCAGATAATGATAATATCTACCCTGGGGGACTGCGGTGAAGATTAAATAAGACAATCAATGTAAAGCACTTAATCCAGTGTCTGGCACATGGTAAGCATCCAACAAATCTTAATTGTTGCTTGTTATTCTGTTTTTTGTTATTACATCCTCATGAGGTGGACTCTTGTCGTAGATGGAGTTTCTTTACTAAGAAGATGCCACGGTAACCTTGCTCTGGGCTCTGTCTTTGACATCCCTGCGTTTTAGTTTTGCTTATTAATTTCCCTACCAGCTCCATTGTCAGAATCTTAAAGATGCCATATTTGAAATATTGTAAAGTTAGAAATGTTAGAGAAAACAGTTTTTCAAAACTAGGATTTAAAAAAAATAATAAAGGCAGCTTAAACAGTCACTCCTAATTCTTTTTGTGTGTGTGTTTGTTTAGGGGGAGGTAATTAAGTTTATTTATTAATTTTTAATTTTTTTTTTAATGGAGGTACTGAGGATTGAACCCAGGACCTAGTGTATGCTAAGCATGCACTCTACCGCTGAGCTATACCCTCCCCTGGTCACCTCTACTTCTAAAGTCCTGTCACATCCTTGTACTTCCTTTTAAGAAAAATATTTTAGTACAGTATCTTTTGATTTGCTGTGATGTCATCCCTGTTTTCCTGTACCATCTGCTTCTGGTATATCTACCAGTGAGCTGTTCTTGCTGCAAAAAGAACTTTGCAGACTTATGTTTTAAAGAGCCAACTATTTTACATGTAATGATTGTTATGGAAACAGCTTGCCACACAATCATCAATGAAAAGGGAAAACTAGGTCTCAAAAACTGGGGAACTGCTAGAGGTTTTGTTTTGTTTTCACTCAAAATGAAAAAAGAATCTGAAAGCCATCATATGAATAAAACCAGTTAACAATCTCTCCATGAATCCGTGGACTCGCAGGTGCCTAGCACACAGAGATGGACAATAAACGCTTAATGACTGAATGAGTGAATGAATGTAATAGAGAGGGAATCTGGGACTGCAGTCTGCTACTCCTCAAGTCAGTTTCTTCCACTGACACACGGATGCCACCTTCAGTGTGAGAATCAATCATAAAAACCTTCCTTGGGTGTTAAAAATCATCCCAATATTCATCTGTTTTCCCAGAGCCCTCCTAATGTGTCCTGGTCTTTTTCTTTCTCGAGGTTGGACTTGCACTGTGTTTTCTTGTTTGATTTTTTTTAGGATTGCCTAGCAGTGAGGGGCTCACCCAGGCCCTAGTGGGAGTGGGGGACATCCCTAGACATTGTTGCCTGATGTCTGTTTAGCAAACAGAGGATGACATTTTTGTGTGGCAGACAAAGAGGAGTTGACCACACCCATACTGGGATTGGCTTAGATGTGAGCAGGGAGAGGTGAGGGCTGAGGGGCTCATTGAGAACAAAGACAAGGTCCTGTTTCGTCCACCCACCATGAATCCTCCTCTCATTCTGTAACTATAGCATTTGCTGAGCTCGCACCTATACCAGCATGCTCGGAATGTTTAGTGGGTGTTAGTTTTAATTCTGACACTTACCCTAAAGGGCCGGTGCCGTTATCATCTTTGGTTTACAAATGAGAAAACGGATAACTACTTTTTAAGCATTGTTGCTCAGTGCTCTTGGAGAAGGAACCGACAGTCTTTTCCAGAGTCAGGGAGATACTGTTCAAAGAAGATGATAATTTTCCAAATCGTTCTTGACACATGGAATCCTGATGCAACAGTAGTAACGCGAAACTGCGTCTAGTGCGGTGGAATTAGGGGAAGTGATGCTGTGTGACCCTTGTTAGGATGAAGTCAGGGCCGAAACGAGCAAAGTGCAGCAGCCTCCGGCGGCCTGGGGTTGGAGACTCGAGGCTGATCGGGTCCCTCCTCTGAGTGAGCTCCGCGACCTTGGGCCTGGGGTCCTCGCATCAGTTTCCCCGTCTGTGAGGTGACAGCCACGCAGCCGCGAGAGACCCTTCCAGAGTCCCAGACTAAACAGGGTGCCTCCCTTCAGTCTTCTTCTTTTCTTTTTTTTTAATTATTTTTTAAGCTTTTTTTTTTGAGGAGGGAGGTAATTGAGTTTAATTTTTTTTAGCTTTAAAAAAATTAGGTTTATTTATTTATTTTGTTTTGGGGGAGGGGGATCCTTAGGTTTATTTATTTAATTACTTTTAGAGGAGGCACTGGGGGTTGAGCCCCGGACCTGGTGCATGCTAAGCATGCACAAGTTTGAGCTATACCCTCCCCCTGGTAATTAAGTTTATTTATTTACTTACTTAATTTTTTTTTAATGGAGGTACTGGGGATTGAACCCAGGACCTCGTGAATCCTAAGTACTCGCTCTACCACTAAGCTATACCCTCTCCCTCACCCGCAAAAGGTACTCTTGATGTGGCCCTCTCCTCCCAGATTGTAAATTCCTTCAGGGCCACGAAGACTGGGGATGGTCCCTGCACCCACCAGGGCCTGAGTGAACCCCTCACTTCTAGTTAAATGTGACTGGTTCCTTAGAGCTCAACTCAGCCACCTTCTCAGGGAAGCCTCCTCTGACCCCCTCCCCACCCATCCTGTTGCTTTGTCTTCCCCCAAATCTAGGACAGTTTCCTTTGCATAATTTGTCATAGAAAAGTTTCTGTATTGTCTTGCTTCAAAGCACTTGTCTTAGTTTGTAAGGGACACTAAGCACCCCCCACCCCAATCCCATAGGCCCCATGGACCCCTAGTCCTCAAGAAGGCAAGGAGGTCCTACTGCATAGCACAGGGAACTATGTTCAGTGGCCTGTAGTAACCTGTAATGAAAAAGCACATATATGTATGCATAACTGAATCACTATGCTGTACACTAGAACTAACAAAACATTGTAAATCAGCTGTACTTCAATTTTAAAAAGTTAAAAAAAAGAAAGCAAGGAGGAACCTGAAATACGTGTTCCACCACTGGAGTCTCTGTGCCTGGGGAGTCTTCACGGAGAACACGGATCTTGAAAAGTGTAAAGGATTCCTACTGTCATTCAAGGCTGAGAAAACAATAATTCAAGACATGTATGTTCACAGTCTGTTTAAGAGAAAGTTGTGAGTGTTTCTAGAATTAGTGGTTCTCAACCAGGAGACGGGTGGCACTGTCTGGAGACTTTTTTTTTTTAGTTTAATTTAAGCTTTTTTTGTGAAGGAGAGGTAATTAATTAGGTTTATTTATTTTTTAGTTTTTTTTTTTAAATGGAGGTACTGGGGACTGAACCCAGGACCTCCTGCATGCTAAGCACACTCTGCCACTGAGCTCTACGCTCCCCCCAGAGCCATTTTTGTACTGTCATGACCTGAGGATGCCGCAGGGATGGAGCATGCAGGGTCTAGGGATGCTGCGCCCATCTTGCAGTGCTCAGGACAGCCCCCTGCAGCAAAGGATTATCCAGCCCACCAAGTGGGGAAACGCTATTTGAGAATAAACTAAGCTGGATATGCAGTTTGAGGCTTTATCCTGAATGGCCCCGGGTTTATCTTTACGACCTCCACCACTGATGAGGACACACTTGTTCTAGTAAATACTTGTGGAATGGATTTAAGACTTGAAAAATCAGTTAAATTCAGGGCAAAGTTGAAGGACATTTTACCAGGTACAGAATGGAGGAGGAAATGCTCTTCATCTTCAGGCAGGCAGTAGCTAGCTAAAGAGACGTTCTCTCTAGATACTTGGCATCTTTAAAAGAGCCATCCTCTAAAAGGACCACTGTGTTTCCACAGAGGAACAAACATATTTGAAACTTATTTGACCAACAGACCCAAAGAGGCTGTGTCCTACAATAGAGGGTTTACAAAATTAGACTCCCTGCGAGATGGTATTAAGGTTCAGACACCCCTCACCTTGACGAACCTGATGAAAGTGTCATCTTTGATTGGTGATGTGACCATGCTTTTTATTTTTAAATTTTTTAAAGTTTTTTTCCTGTTTTTATCCTTATCTTTTTTTGTTTTTTAACTATGGGGGGGGATTAGGTTTATTTATTTGTTTGTTTATTTATGTATTTATTTAATGGAGGTACTGGGGATTGAACCCAGGACCTTATGCATGCTAAGCACATGCTCTACCACTGAGCCATACCCTACCCCAGGACCATGCTTTTTTTTTAAAAGACTTTTTTTAGAGCAGTTTTTTTAGGTTCACAGCAAAACTGAGAAGGTGCAGAGATGCCGCAGAGATGCCGCATATACTTCCTGCCCAGACACGTGCGCGGTTTTCCATAAAATGAACACGCCCCCCCCCCCAAGATGATACATTGGCTACAACTGAGGAACCTACATTAACACATCGTTATCACTCAAAGTCTTCACCTTAGGGTTCACTCGTGGCATTGTACACTCTATGGGTTTGGACAGATGTGTAATGACCTTTGTCCATCACTGTGCTAACATACAGAGTAGTTTCACTGCCCTAAAAATCCTGTGCTCTGCCTGTTCGTCCCTCCCCCACCCCAACCCTGGACCACTGATGTTTTCATTGTCTCCATAGTTTTGCCTTTTCCAAAATGTCACATACTTGGAATCACACAGTATGTAGCCTTTTCCAATTGGCTCCTCTCACTTACTTAGTAAATGCCTTTAAGATTCCTCCATGTCTTTTCATGGCTTGCTAGCTCATTTCTTTCAAGCCCTGAATAATATTTCATTGTCTGAATGTAATAGTTTATTTATCCATTCACCATCCAAAGGACATCTTGGTTGTTTCCAAGTGGCATCTAACCATGCTTTCTGGACTTTAAAAAATAATTCAAGTAAGAAATATTAGAGATATTTTTAAAATATGATATTTTGGGTCTCTGAAGTAAAAAAATACAAGTTAATACAAATAGATTTGGAAGGATATTCTGCTGAAACTCAGGAATATTTTGTGACTCTTTCAAAACAGAATACTTATGTCTAGAAACAACAGTTGCTTAAACAAGTAGCCCAAATTTTAGTAATTTGGCCCAAGTTTGTGTGCATGAAAGTACAAAGGCCAGTACTGTTACCTCCCTCAATTGTTTTGATAACGCTTAATAAACAGAAGTAGACTACAGTGGTAGGTTGTTACCTGACTCTAAGTTTGTTGACTATAAAAGAAATTCCAATGGGCAAGAAACACTGTTGAAGAGTGTGAGAAGTGAGAGAGCGTGGAGAGCCTGGATTCGCACGTTTGCTGGGACTGGGAATCACTGCGGTCTCTTTCTGAAAGCAATTGGACGGGCTCTTCCAGAATTTTAAGTAGCACACCCTTTGACAAAGCTTCTACAAATTGCCTTGTAAACACACACACACACAACATGAATAAATAAAATAAAAAATACACGAGTGCTACAAAGAAAGATGCTGACACTCTATTAAGTGAAGAAAACAAGATGCAAATATTAGAAATAATCCCATTTAAATGTATACTTATGTCTGAATTAAAATACCTGGAAGGGGGCTCCCCAAATTGTGTTAAGTGATTACCTCCTGAGCAGTGGGATTGGGGTTCTGTTAGTCTTCTGTTGCTGTGTGACAGATTCTCAGCGACTTTAACACCTTTGTATTATCTCGCGGTGTCTGTAGGTTAGAGGTCAGCCACAGCGCACCTGGGCGCACAAGGCTGAAGTCAGGTTGTCAGCCAGGCTGAGTCCTCACCTGGAGAGCTTCGGGAAGAATCTAGGTTCCAGCTCATTCAAGGTGCTAGCTGTGATATTGTGACTTACAAGAAGAAATACACATCTGGTCTCCATCTGTTTGTGGCACAGAGTTCCTAAAACCTTTGGAAATTCCTAAGTGATGAGAGTGATTAAAAGTGCCTTTCATTATGTAATAAGTGACTTTCGGACCCTACCTAAAGATAGGTCTGTAGCCAGGAGACTCAACCACATGATTGGAGGGTTGGACCTCTCAGTCCCACCCCCTGAGAGGGGCTGGAGGTTCAATCAGGTGTCAGTGACCAATGAGTTAATCATTCATGCCTATGTAATGAAGCCTCATAAAATCTCAAAGGGGCAGGTTTCAGAGAGCTTCCGGGTTGGTGGACATATGGAGATTCAGGAAGAGTGGTGCCAGGAGACGGCTGGGAAGCTCCGTGCCCTTTCCCTGGACTTCGCCCTGTGCATCTCTTCCATCTGGCTGTTTCCAAGTTATAATCTTTTATGATAAACTAGTAATGAGTTAAGTAACATTTTCTCTGAGTTCTGTGAGCTGCTCTAGCAAATGGATCGAACTCAAGGAGGGCAAGTTGTTGGAACCTCGGATCTATCGCCAGGTGGTCAGAAGCACAGATGATAACTTGACATTTCAAGTGGAAGAGTGGGGGCCGGTCTTGGAGGACTGAGCCCTTCACCTGTGGGATCTGATACTATCTCAGGTAGAGATGTCAGAATTGAGTTGAACTATGGGACAGACACCCTGCTGCTGTTGCAGAATGCTTGATGGTGTGGGGGAAGTCCCTCCAACACACACACACACACACACACACACACACACACACACACACACACTCACACTCACATTGGCGAATCTCATTCCTTGTAGTTATAAAACTGAGGTCCCATTTCCTCGCTGCTGGCAGATCAGGGCAGCTTGCTCAGCTCCCAGAGGCTGTCTGCATCCTTTGTCACGTGGCCCCTCCCGCCTTCAAGTGTTTCTAGTCCTTCTCATACTTGAGGACTCACTTCCTCTTCCACCACCAGCCAGAAAAAAACGCTCTGATTTTAAAGGACTCCTGTGATTGGGTCAAGCCCACCCAGATAGTCCATGTTGGGGGCTGATTATGCCGCCTAGTGTAGCCCAGTCATGAGAGCAACAAGCACCATGTTGACAGCTCCAGGGGACATGCAGACCCAGGCGCTGAGGGCACAGGAACTCCCGGGGCCGTCCAAGACTTCTGCCCCAACAGAGGTGGAGTTAAAGGAGAAGTGTTTAAATTTTGTGCTTTATATATATCTGTAATGTTTGATTTTGGGGGGAAAGACTGCTTTTTGTAGTGCAGAATGTCAAAGAATATACACTAATATTTTAAGAGTATGTCTAAGTGGTAGGAACGATTTTTTTAAAATAAGCATATAGTAATCAATTTTTATCATGTAACTATAAGACTATAAAGCTATTTCCACTTTGAAATTTTCATCACTAAGTCCACCTAAGGGATAATCTTCATAAGTTATTCAAGTGAAATTTTCTCTGATGAAATGATCTAAAATTGGATTATGGTGGTATTTGCACAATTCAGTAAACTATACTAAAAATCACTGAAACATACACTTAAAATTGGTGAATATTATGGTATGTAAATTATTTCTCAATCAAGTTCTTTTTAAAACTGGAGGGGAGGGATAAATTGGGAGTTCAGGATTCGTGGACACTAATATATATAAAATAGACAACAAGACCCCACTATATAACACAAGGAACTATATTCAATACCTTTCAATGGCTTATAATGAAAAGGAATATGAAAAGATATATATATATATACATATATATTATACGTATAACTGAATCACTTTGCTGTACACCAGAAATTACCACAACTTTGTAAATCAACTCTACTTCATGGCAGGGAGGGTGTAGCTCAAGTGGTAGAGTGCACGCTTAGCAAGCATGAGGTCCTGGGTTCAACCCCCAGTACCTCCTCTAAGAATAAATAAGCAATAAACAAACCTAATTACCTCCCCCCACCAAAAAAATAAAAAAACTACACTTCAATTTTAAAAATTAATTAAATAAAATTTTAAAAACTCTTGGGTATAAACTGAAAAAAAAGTTGTTTTTAAAAGTGAAATCATCTTAACTACTCATGCCTTGTCCAAAGTCCTTGCAGTTCCTTCGGCAGGATGCTGTTAAAACCTCTAATTCTTTCCCAAAAGTCCTTCAGCCTCTTTCTAATAACAGATGGTGCCACAGAAGTTCTTGGAATCCCACAGGAACGAGAAGAGGTCATTCACATCCCTCTCACTGCTACTTCACTTCTCCAAGCTTCTGATTTATTTATTGGGTGGGGTTTTCTGGTTTTGATGTTGTTTTTATTTTTTTGGTCCTTAGATTGATTTGTTTTGTAGGTTGTATTTGTTTAAGAGTTGATTATGCCTCAAGATAGAATAAGAATAGCCATACAAAAGGAGGGGAAGGTATAGCTCGGTGGTAGAGCACATGCTTAGCAAGCACGAGGGCCTGGGTTCAATCCCCAGTGCCTCCACTAAATAAAGAAATAAATAAACCTAATTACCTCCTCCCCAAAAAACAAATAAAAAGAATATCGATAAAGAATGAGCCTGAAGGATAAATTGGGAGTTCAAAATTTGCAGATACTAATGACCGAATAGATTTTAAAAAACAAGTTTATACTGTATAACACAGAGAACCATATTCAATAACTTGTAGTAACCTACAATGAAAAAGAATATGGAAACAAATAAATGTATATGTATGACCTACGGCTGGCAATACTATCAGGCATTGTAACCGCGTGGCAGCCAGTCGATCACATGAACATGTAAAGAGCTAGAGGATGATACGAAGTGTGGACAGAAAATCTATACACTGTTCTCTGCCCCAGTTCCTGACACAGGGCTCATATAAAACTCTTGCGGTTTCCTAAGTGATCAGACCATAGGAGCATCTTTTATTTCAGCATTTGGTCTTGGGTCCTAGTTCCTGACCCAGCTCCTAAACCCCTTGGAAGTTCCTGGGCAGTAGGAGTGTCTTGTTCGAAAGAGATGGACTCTGGGATGGCTTCAGGATGGGGCTGGTCACCAGAGAAACCAAGCCACGATTAGATGCTTGGAACTTTCAGCCCTAACCTACCTCCTGCGGGAAGGAGAGAGGGGCTGGAGATTGAGTTAATGGTGCATCATTGATTATCATGATGAACCTTCATAAAAATCCAGGAAGAGCTGGGTTTGGAGACTTCGGGGTGCTGAACACCTGGAAGTTCTGGGAGAAGGCAAGTCTGGGGAGGTCAGAAAGAGATGCTCTACTCTAAGAATCTCTTCCTCTGGCAGCTCATCTGTATCCTTACCATAACCCAGTAAACATGAGTGTTTCCCTGAGGTCTGTGAGCCATTCTGTCAAATTATCAAGCCCAAGGAGGGGTAATGGGAACCCTCCTTGCTGGTTGGTCAGAAGAGACAACCTGGGCTTGCCATTGGCATCTGAAGTTGTGAGACTGAGCCCTTGTCTTGTGGGATCTGACCTAACTCCAGGTAGCTGGTGTCAGACCTGAATTGAATTATGGCACACGCCCCTGGGGTGGGGAAAATCCACACCTCTGGTGTCAGGAGTGAAGGAAACAGAGTGAGAGTAGAGGAAAATGAGAGTTTGTCCTCAGAGATCAAATCACATGAAAACAATGAGCTATACAGAAAACTTTTTCTACATCAGTTATTGTGAGGTGATCAATGTCAAAATATTTCTTTTAAAATGTACTGAAGTGTAGTTAATTTACAATGTTAGTTTCAGATGTAGAGCAAAGTGATTCAGTTATACTTTTTTTTTTCATTTCAGATTCTTCTCCATTATGTGTTTTTACAAGCAATTGAATATAGTTCCCTGTGCTATACAGTAGGTCCTTGTTGTTTATCTATTTTATACATAGTAATGTGTGTCTGTTAATCCCCAATCCCTAATTTATCCCACCTGCCCTTTCCCCTTTGGTAACCATAGTCGGTTTTCTATGTCTGTGAGTCTGTTTTTGGATTGTAAATAGAATTTGCATCTTTTATTTTTTAGATTCCACCTATAAGTGATATGATATTTGTCTTTCTCTGTCAACTTAACTTCACTTAGTGTGATAATCTCTAGGTCCATCCATGTTGCTGCAAATGGCATCATTTCTTTCTTTTTTATGGCTGAGTAATATTCCTGTGTGTGTGTACCACATCCTCTTTATCTTGTCATCTGTTGATGGGTCAAACAAAATATTAATTTTCATTATTTGCTTCTGTTCACCTCTTCTTGACCAATCCTTCATTTTTCTTTCTAAGATGTTGCATGCCTCACTGAGGCAATGAAGCTAAAGACTTATGCATTCTTCCACAGCTGACTGTGTCTTCCTTATTTGTGGCTGTGTTCCCAGTGGTTTTACAGCCATGGTAAGCTTTGGAAAACATTTATCACAACGACCTTCATGTATTTTTAAAAGGCACAGGCCCTGTTGCATCTTGAAGAGCCTGGTGATGGGCCAGAGGCAACTCCCTACTGGCTGCCATGCAGTAAAAGAGCAGAATCCTTTTTGATTCAGTGACATTTTTATGTAAGGTCATTTACTGAGGTCAGTTTAAACTTCCATTGTAAGCAACATCAGAGATTGGTAAACTTCTATGAAGGACCAGATAGTGAATATCTTCCTCTTTGCTGCTCACATGGTGTGTCTGTAGCTTCTCACCTGTGGCCCCAGCAGCCACAGACAATATGAAAATGAGTGGGTATGGCTGTGTCTCAGGAGTTTATTTAAGGATACTGAAACTAGAATTTCATGTAATTTTCACATGTCCTACAATTTTGTCCTTCTTTTGATTTATTTGTACCACTTTAAAAATGTTAAAACCTAAACAACAAAAAAAATTTTTTTAATAAATTTTTAACAATGTTAAAACCTCTCTTAGGGGGAGGGAGGGATAAATTAGGAGTCTGAGATTAGCAGATACTCACTACTATATATAAAATAGATGAACAACAAGGTCCTACTGGGTAGCACAAGGAACTATATTTAATAGCTTGTAATAATCTATAATGAAAAAGAATCTGAAAATATATATATCTATGTCTGAATCGCTATGCTGTACACCAGAAACTAATAGAACATGGTAAATCAAAAAATAGATAATAAAATAAAATGAGGCAGCAAAACAACAATGACGACAAAAACCTGTCTTAGCTCTCAGGCTCAACAGAAACAGTCAGGTGTCCCGCCTGCTAGGCAGCAGTGGTTTCACTCCCTCTGCTCTTTAAGAATATATTTCTTTTGCACCCCAATGTTCACGGCAGCACTATTTACTATAACCGAGACATGGAAACAACCTAAGTGTCCATCCACAGATGACTGGTTAAAGAAGACGTGGTACATATATACAATGGACTACCACTCAGTCATAAAAAAGAATAAAGTAATGCCATTTGCAGCAATATGGATGGACCTGAAGATTGTCATTCTAAGTGAAGTGGGCCGGAGAGAGAAAGAAAAATGCCATAGGACATCATTTACATGAGGAATCTAAAAAATAACAACAACAATAATAAGGACACAAGTGAACTACTTATTATTTAGAACTTAGATGACTGATGACCTATTCTCCCCTAACAACTGCGAATTCTTTTCCGTCCTCTACCACTCGGATTATCCAGACAATCTCCTCCCTTAAGGAAGTGAAGAGTTAACTTGGGGAAAAGAACTTGTTCACTTCCTAATTCAATGACCTGTCATAATGGCTATTGCTAGAATCCATATAATGAGAACAATGTGCTTGGGTCCAAAGGCCATGCTGATGTGAGACGTTCACACCAGACAGCCTGCCCCCCAGGAATGGTGGGGGTTTTTTGGTTTGGGTTTTTTTGTTTGTTTTAAAAACACTTTTTAGAGGGGGAAGTAATTGAGTCTATTTATTTATTTTAATGGCGGTACTGGGGATTGAACCCAGGACCTCGTGCCTGTTAGGCAAGGCTCTACCACTTGAGCTGTACCTTATCCCCGGGGGATGGGTTTTGTATGGGGCCAAATGCTGCAAAGGAAACACATTTTAATGAATATTTTAAGTATTTCATCTACAGTTGCAGAAATAATAACTTATTTGATTCAGAAAACCATTGTAGAAATTTAAATATATCAAATTATGTGATTTTAAGATTAGTCTCATATAAACTAAAATAGTGTATGATGATTAATTTTTATATAATAAAATCTGGAAGATGATATAAAGTAGACTTCAAACAAATATTAATAATTTTTTAATCAGAAATCTTAAAATAGCATTTTCATAAAAATTAAAGTATTTCATCTAAATTTAATTTCAGTTTTTCAGGAAAAAATTCTCTCTTTTTCTCTTCTTCATTTCCCTTTTTTTTTTCTGGCTTTTTTTGTGGGGAGGGGAGGTAATTAGGCTTATTTATTTACTTATTAGTGGCGGTACTGGGGATTGAACTCAGGACCTCATGCGTGCCACGCATGCACTCTGCCACTGAGCTATACCCTCCTCCCACACCAATTTCAGTTTTAAACAGAGCTACAGGGCGAGAACCAAGGAAGGCAGACTTATGTGATATGATGCTTGTCATATACATGACAATCAATTAAGTCAGATGTCGTGTAAGTCAGTCCCCAGGAGATGTGACCAAAGGCCTCTAAGGTGTGTCTGTGGGAAGAAACCGGAGTGCCTTCTATTTAGGTTTTTTAAGAGTGTTAGCTCCTTTCATTGCAGCCCATGCTGGTCAGCACTGATGGTGTCACCTCGAGGTCCAGGCTGAACAGACACTGAGGCATTGCACCAGCAGGCCTTGTCCTTGGGCCCAAACTCCTCGGACATAGGATGAAGGGCTGAGAGAGCATTACCATCCCCTGAAGAGCTCTGTCCAGAGGTACAGTAAGGAGAGGAAATGGTCATGCAGGTATGGAAAGACAGGAAGGAAGAGAAGCCAGCCTCAGGTGGCCAGCAAAGCAGCCAAGTCTGCAGGATTAGCTACTGGATGTTGTGATTAACATCCACACATAACAAAGTGCTTAGTTTCTTTTTTAAAATAAATCTACTTAGTGAGAGGATATGGAACTCTCTGTACTATGATGCAAATTTTCTGTAAATCTAAAATTATTTTAAAATACAGTTTGGGAGGGGTGGGTGTAGCTCAGTAGCACAGTGTGTGCTTAGCATGCATGAAGTCCTGGGTTTAATTCCCAGTACCGCCATTGAAAAAAAAAGAAGAAGAAAGTTAAAGTACAGCTTAAAAGATCTTTTACTGATGTCTTGATTATTTCTCACTTCCTTTGGTGGCGGGATGGGAAGCACCTCTTTCCCTCAAGAGTGATTTTTGTAAACCCCATGAAATCCCACCAGACTTTTACTGTTAGAAGCAAAAACCCTAGAAGTTACCCTGTGTGTAAACCTAAATCATCAATATTTGTTCTCCCAGGGGAATGAATGATAATTTCAATTTTATTGACATTTTTTTCAAGTTCACCTGTAAAGTATATGCTATAAACATTACACTGTTTACATTTTTTAACAATGGAGGCATTATAATAATAAGGAAAGGAATAAAGTTCTAGCAGAAACCTTCTAATGTCTTAAATGTAAAACCCAGGTTTTCCCTCCCATGTGACTTTTCTTTTGGTATCTGAACTTAAAAGAAATGAAAGTTTAATCACTAAAAATAAAAAAATAATAATAATAATAAAAAGAAGAAAGTTTAATCACTAAAATAAAGTCTTTATGGTTGTATACAACTTTTTCCAGTCAACTATTCGCACACAGATAAACCTTTGAGAAAGGGAAATTAACATCCGTTTACTGTATCCCAGGCGCTTAACTGACTAGCTTATTTAATTTTCACAAAAGTGCCTGACCATGTGATTTTTTTTTTTACTTTTTTTTTAATTGAAGTATGGCCAGTTTACAATGTTGTGTCAGTTTCTGGTGTACAGCACAATGCTTCAGTCATACATGAATATGCATATATTCATTTTCATATTCTTTCTCACCATAAGCTACTACAAGATATCAAATATAGTTCCCTGTGCTATAAAACAGTATAAACTTGTTTGTTTATCTATTTTACATATAGGAGTTAGTATCTGCACATCTCAAACTCCCAGTTTATCCCTTCCCACCCCCTTCCCCGCTGGTAACCATAAGTTTATTTTCTATGTCTGTGAGTCTGGTTTTGTTCTATAAATAAGTTCATTTGTCTCTCTTTTTTTTTTGGATTCCACGTATGAGTGATATCATATGGTATTTTTCTTTTTCTTCTGGCTTACTTCACTTAGAATGACATTCTCCAGAGCCATCCATGTTGCTGCAAATGGCATTATTTTATTCTTTTTTTATGGCTGAGTAGTATTCCATTATATAAATATACCACAACTTCTTTATCCAGTCATCTGTTGATGGACATTTAGATCGTTTCCATGTCTTGGCTGTTGTAAATAGTGCTGCTATGAACATTGGGGTGCAGGTGTCCTTCTGAATTAAGGTTCCTTCTGGATATATGCCCAGGAGTGGGATTCCTGGGTCATATGGTAAGTCTATTTTTAATCTTTTGAGGAATCTCCATACTATTTTCCACAACGGCTGCACCAAACTGCATTCCCACCAGCAGTGTAGGAGGGTTCCCTTTCTCCACAGCCTCTCCAGCATTTATTGTTTGTGGACTTTTGAATGATGGCCATTCTGACTGGTGTGAGGTGATGCCTCATGGTAGTTTTGATGATAGGTATTTTTATCTCTAGTTTGCCTATGAGGAAACAAAGATTCAGGACTTGAACATTTTAATGATCTGCAACTAGTTACAAAGTGGAGGTAAGTTTTGATCCCAGATCTAACTGATCTCATTCATCTAAAATATATTTTCCTCACACTTAAGTGATTGCTCAGTTTGAATGCCTCGGAGTGTTTCTCCAAAGTGTGGTCCATAACCAATTTGCATTAGAATCACCCAGAACACAGGCTAATAGTGTTCTGGGGGCCCTGCCCAACCTTGGATTAATTGGACCAAGATCTCTGGGGAGGTGGCTGGAAATCTGCCCATTGAACCAGCTCCCCCACGCAATTCTATTACATTCAAGTGTGAAAAATCAATTGGGATTTTTCATCTCTCCATCCACATTTCTTACATTTGTGCTCTCCAGCAGCTGCTGCCAAGAACTCTCCAAATCGATCACTTCACTTTGATGGAGATTTCTGGGCAGCCTGGAACTCCAAGTTGTTAGAGGAAGTGTTACTCAAAAACTGGGTTTGCCTCCTGGTGGGTGTCCAGCCAGAAGACACAACCCAGTCAAAGAGCCGGAGAAGGAAGAATTTATCACTTGCAGCAAGAAAGGAGGACCAGGATCTTTCCCAAAGCAGCGTCTCCCAGAACAGCAAAATTGGGGAAGTTTGAAGCTAAGAATACATGCATATTCACCAAGGGGCTTGTGCAGTGGACAGAGCTCAGGCTTTAGTTGATGGACGTCACGAGGGTCAGAAGAGGTCAGTGTCATCATCCCTTGGGTTCCAGTTGATCCAGTGGTTGAGTGCACGAGGGTTTTGTTTTGTTTTGTTAATTAATTTTTATTTATTATTATTTTAATTGAAGTATAGTTGATTTACAATGTTGCGTTAGTTTCAGGTGTATAGCATCAAAGGGGCTTTAAATTCTGCAAAACAGCTCAAGAAAGTACTTCAGGCTAATGTTTACCTTTGAAACAGAGCTGTGAGAAATGCTACTGACTTCTTATCTTTGCTCTTGCTACTTCTCTTGCCTGATAACAGTCCTTTGTCCTTTTGTTCCCTTAATATCACTATTACTGAGACCTGTTGGAAGACAAGCATCATGCCCAGGTTTAGACCCCAGAATGACTTAGGCCGAAATGCTTTCTCTTACGGCAAAAAGCTGTATCTCTTTCCTTTCCCACGGGGCCCCCTAACTCTATTTGCTTACTGGAGCAGGAGTTTCTAACTTAGAAATGCAAAGATATCCATCACCGGCATTAGGAATGAAGGTCCTCTTTTAAACACAAACAGACACAGCTCCTTAGATTTCCCTTTCCGTTGCTTCCATTGGCTGCTCTGGGAGGTGAATAAACTTGGCCTCCCTACAAAGATAGCAAAAAGCTTTCAACACCACAGAGCACTGTCGAGGTTATAAAGATGATGTAAAGGTGTTCCATTTCTCTCCCTGTTTCTTTTTCTTTCATTTTCCTTGCTCTTTTGTTTCTGGTTTTTTTTCCTCTCTCATATGAAGATGCTAGAAAGTGATTCACTAAAATGTTAACACTGATTGTCTCCAGTTAATGGGGCTGTGAATCAGGGCCTTTCGTCCTTTGTCCCTCCTTCTTTCTACTTTCAGGTTAAGTCAATCAGCAAACTTAAAAACACCTGAGCATGAGAATGAGCAATCTGTGGAAGGAAGCCCCCACCCCTAACTTAAAAAGGGGGAAAGCAGGACATGACTCCTTACTCTGTATCTGTTTCTGCACCGCTGGGTGTAGTTTAAAGAAAATTAAGCCAAGACATGGAAACAACCTAAATGTCCATCGACAGATGACTTGATAAAGTTGTGGTATATTTATACAATGGAATACTACTCAGTCATAAAAAAGAATAAAATAATGCCACTTGCAGCAACGTGGATGGACCTGGAGAATGTCATTCTAAGTGAAGTAAGCCAGAAAGAGAAAGAAAAATACCATATGATATCACTCATATGTGGAAACTAAAAAAAAAAAAAAGAGAGAGAGAGACAAATGAACTTATGTATTAAATAGAAACAGACTCACAGACATAGAAAACAAACTTATGGTTACCAGAGGGGAAGAGGATGGGAAGGGAAGATGGAGATTTGCAGATACTGACTGGTATACATAAAACAGATAAATAAGTTTATACTGTATAGAACATCTTGTAGTAGCTTGAAAAGGTGAAAAAGAATATGAAAATGAATAAATGTATATTCAAGTATGACTGAAGCATGGTGCTGTACACCAGAAATTGACACAACATTGTAAACTGACTATATACTTCAATAAAGAAAATAATAAAGAATTGATATTTTAAAAAAAGAAAAATGAAAACTGTCTCTCGAGGTCTTTTTTTCTTTTTCTCCTTCTGCCCCATTTTTCCTTTTTTCTTGCGGGTCTGATCTTCTCTCCTGACTGTGAACTCTGTGTTCGCGAAGCAGCTGGAATGAAAGAGCCACTGTCCGGTCTCCCCCTTTTGGTACAAACCGCACTGCGATGGCGTAGAGCTCCTTTCTCCCAGAGGGGTGAGATCCCTCTCTACAATCCCGCCACTATGTTTAACATCTCCACGGGCCCGAAGAAAGCCAGTCCCTCCACCTTTGAGCCAGTCACAAGTTTTCTAAATCTCTGCTTTCCCCTCGTGCAAATGATACAGAGGTGAAGAAATGACGCGCAGTCAGTTCGGAAGAGTCTCTCCACGCTCCTGAAGAGGCCAGATCGCCTAGCTATTAAAAGGCCAGGAGAGAGCAGGGGAACGTGCACGTGTGGATTTGTGTTTGGAGAAGGATCTCATCATTTGTAACCTCAGCAGCCTCGATGGCTCTGTCCTCTAAGCATGAATGAAGAAGGCGGAGCGCATCCCCAAAGGCAGAGGGGGCGCTTCGGCTCTCAGGCCCCAGGCGGAGGTCGGTTCTCTTACTATCCGGGAGACTGCTGTTGCTTCAGTCCATGCTTGGAACTGGGCTGTAATTGTCCACTGAGCGCGGAGGGAGAAGCTGAATCGTCCCCAGGAGGAGGCTCGGCGGAGCTGGGCCTGGAGCAGAAAATGACACCCAGACAGAAGCCCCTGCGGCGCCGGCTACGTGTCTCCTCTCCAACCGGGAGGTTAACTCTCACTCCAGACATAGCGCCCACTTTTGGTACCATGGGGATTACTTTAGCTCTCTCACTGTCTGCTTTTTCCTTAGATGTGTGAAAGCCTCACTTAAATATTTTAAACTAGTGCTGTGTTTAGCATGCAGGAGGTCCTGGGTTCAATCGGAAGTACCTCCAACCAAAACCAAAAAAGTTGCTTGGCTCTTCAGAAAGATGGGAAGACAATTTTAGGCATTTCCACCACGCACATGGTGCACTCACATTTATCGTTTATGAAGGACTTGCCCTTTCTAAAGCTACTAAGGGCGAACTTGAACAACACTCGTCTTTTGATTTAGGGCTATTTTACATTAGAGGCTAAAAATAGGCGAGTGGGTGATTTCACTGAGATGCGGAGATTCAGAAATTTTAATCAGGGTTTAGGCTGATAGGAATCTTTTAACTTGGATTGCCCAGTGTATGTATAAACCAAAAGCAAATAGATTTGGAATCTCCCTGATTACTGCTCCATTTATACATAAGAAAAAAACCTACCTGAGTCCAGATTTTCTAATCAACCTGTATACTGACTTTTTCCAATTAGAAGAACTTTAAAAATAGCCCAAGGGGCAGGGTTTGGGAGGCTGGGTATAGCTCAGTGGTAGAGCAGGCGCTTAGCACGCACAGGGTCCTGGGTTCAATCCCCAGTCCCACCACTGAAAAAGAAAGAAGTGTGGTCCGCAGACCAGGAGCAGAGAGTATGTTCTGGGAATTTGTTAGAAAGTCACAATCTTAGGCCCCACCCCAGACGTGTTGAATCCAAATCTGCATTTTAGCAAGATTTCAAATGATTCACTTCCACATTCATGTCTGAGAAGCATTGTTATCTTCGTGTGCTGTTTGCAGTGATGGGTTAGTGGGGGGCAAGTCTAGGGACTAGATGGTTTAAGATTCAGAGACTGAGGAAGGGAGGGACGCAGACATGTAAAGAATGTTCACCATTTAACTGTGCACAGGCAGACACGCATTCCTGCCCCAGGCCTCTGGGATTCCTGCATATAAATATGCAGAGAGGCCCATACACAAGTTAACAGACTTGTTTTAAAGTGTGTTTGGCCATGGCATTTGGAATAAAACTGATCAACAGGGGGATAATCAAATTAGCTAGTACAGATTTCCCGTCTCCGGCCTCCCTTTAGGACTTGCAGACAGAAAAAAGGCTTGCTGACAAGGAGGATGGCCCACGCTACTAGAAATTGGCCTGAAGCACGGCTGCTGGGAAGTTTCGAGAGAGAGTAGCTCAAATATTTCGCTAAAGCATTTTTGCAAATAAGATAATGCTGCCGGCAGTCCCCCTCAGAGATCCTCTGGGAGGAAATGTGCCATTTGACCCCTTTCTAATTGGCTTTTTAATCATTAGTCAAATTCAAGAAAGAGTTTAATGCTCTCTGATTTGAAGGCACTGGAGTTTGCAGCCATACACTTTCTTAGAAAATCGAAATATAATTGACTTAAAATATTAGTTTTAGGTGTATAACATAGTGATTCAGTATTTTTATACATTACAAGATGATCACCACTACAGCTGTACATTCTTATTACAGGCCGTTAAACATGACACTATTTCCATTCTCTGAGACTACAGTCCCAGTTTACTACCAGAAAGTTAAACTGAGACAGGTGGGAAGGGGGCAGAGCACAACCACCAAGATGGCAGGAGATCCAACTTCCAGGAGACCTTGAGCCCCAAGATGGCAGGAGATTTGACTTCCACTGGACCTTGAGCTTCATTATACGCTCATTGTAACATATTAGCATGGTGAATGACACACCCACAGGAGCCATGACCTGTCTGAGGCTGGTCATAAAAGGCCCAAAAGTGGGTGGTGGCCCGCTAATAATCCCTGCCCCTTCTCCAAAGTAGTTGGAGTGATCCTCTTAATTGTTAGTATATGAAATTACTGACCACATAAAAACCAACCATTCTTACCCCTCGAGGTCGATCTCACGTTCCAAGAGGACTCTACGCTCTGGGGCCACCTCTTGCCTGCTGCCTCTCTCTCTCTCGTCTTCTGAGACACTTGCACACTGTCTATGGAGTGTGTATTCCCTGAATAAATTCGCTTTCACTTTACTATGTCTCGCTCTTGAATCCCTTCCTGCAGGAAGCCAAGGACCCTCACTTGATGGGGCACATCCCAGGACTCGCCTGAGACCTGGGACATGACCATCCTCTCACTCCCCATTACCCTGCAACAAAACTACATATTTAAAGACAATTTTTCATTTGCTCAACTAGTGGAGAATGTGCTCTGGCCCCAAGATATGCAAGTAAACAGGACAGAAGAAAAAGGTCTGAAGTCAAGAAGCTCATACTAAAAGGAAGACAGGCATGTAAAATGATTTAAAAAAAAAAAAAAGAAGAAAAAAAAGAACATTTTGGACAAACACAGAGAATGGAACAAATGACCCTGACTGGAAAGGCTGGGCAAGATATATTTATACATATATTTATTTTTAAAACTTAATATAATTTATTTTTAAAATATTTTAATTTTAAAGTATCGATTTATATATACATATACTTTGAACGTTTTATTGTGGAAAAGTTCAATCATGCACAAGTAGAAGGAGGGGGAGAATCATGGCATTCTCCCCCCACCCCCACTTCCCACGTCCTCATTCATCAGATGCAACTGTTAGTAACACGCAGCCAGTTTTCTTTCTTCTTCTCATGTCTAACTGCCCATCCCTCTCCTGCTGGTCTTTGGAAGGATATGGTTATTCACACTTTGGGACAGCGATGTTTCTTTTCCTTTAAAAATTTTTTAATTTTGTTTTAACTTTTTTGGGGGGAGTGGTAATTAGGTTTATTTATTTTAATGGAGGCACTGGGGATTGAACCCAGGATCTCGTCCATGCTAAGCACCAGCTCTACCACTGAGCTATACCCTCCCTGCCCCCAGCGATGTTTCATTGAATTAGGTGTTGCAGGTGCCTGGGGAGCCTTGGAGAGCAGGGACTGCCTGAAAGGTTAGTGCTGTGTGAGTCACAATCCAGATCAGCAGTCTAAGGGAAGAATTTTGCCAGGATCTATGGGGGTGCAAGGCCCCTGCAGGCAAGGACTCCCCTTGTCTCCTTCATCCTCGGCCACTTGGATCCCCCAGTGCCTGGCTGAGTAGAGGGACTCAAAGGTGGTGCAAAGAATCCATCAGTGAAAGTGGAGGCAGATCCTGGCTGCCTTAGAAGACTAGGGTCTGTAGTTTATTCTGGGGCCATTGAATTAGCTGAATGAATTGGGGCGGTGGGTTGTTACATGATTAAAAGTGTTCGTGCAGGACGAACTCAAACAGGAACAAATTCTTTCTGTCCAAAGTGGGCCAGGTTCCCTCTGGGGTTCAGTGCCTCAGCAAGGACTGCCTGATCTGACGCAGCTGCCTCTCAGCTGAGCCTGCAGAAATCCCCACCCTCACCAAAACTTTATTCTTTAAACTTTTTAAAAAATTTTACTTTTTATTTTGTGGGGGAGGCAATTAGGTTCATTTATTTATTTTTATTGAAGTACAGTCAGTTACAATGTGTCAATCTCTGGTGTCCAGCACAATGTCCCAGTCATGCATGTACAGACCTATATTCATTTTCATATTTTTTATCATTAAGGATTATTACAAGATATTGAATATAGTTCCCTGTGTTATACAAAAGAAATTTTTTAAATAATCTGTTTTTTTATATAGTAGCTAACCTTTGCAAATATCAATCTCCCAAATTTATCCCTTCCCACCCTCTTTCCCAGGTAACCACAAGATTGTTTACTATGTCTGTGAGTCTGTTTCTGTTTTGTAGATGAGTTCATAGTGTCCTTTCTTTTTCTTTTTAATGGCGGTACTGGGGATTGAACCCAGGACCTTGCATGTTAGGCATGCACTCTACCACTGAGCTACATCTTCCCCACCAACCTTTAACCTTTAAAATAATGATAATTCCTGATTTTTAAAAGCTTATTTCACAGCATCAACCTCAGGAGAAGATAATAAGGTCAAGCTCGGAAAACATTTTTAAAGTGCTATGTAGTTGAAGCAAACAGCAATCTTTCCATAAGATACTTTAAAATCCAAGCTATGATTGCTTTGTGTAATCTGATTTCCTATTACCTCAAGGGAACCAGAATAACTACAGGGATTCCTGTCTGAGCAAGCTTCCTGAGATATCCCTGGCCCGTCCTCAGGAAGTCAGGTTTCCGGGTTCAGCCCGCTGGGCGGTGATTTGAGCTTGCCTAAGAGACCGGGGTATGGAGTACGCATGTCACATTTCAGTTTGCATTCCTTTGTCCATTTCGCGTGGTATCTGGTCCTGGCTTGGAGGTCCAGCAGCACGACTGGAAATTGGAAGATGAGTAAGCAATGAGAAGAAGCTGAGCAGAGGTGGGAAAGCGGGTGGGCCTGGCAGCGATCACACTAAGGATTGCACACGCAGGTGGAAAGTGGGTCCTTCAGGGGCTGGAAAACAGCAGGCCAACCGGGCGTGCCTGGTTCCAAATTCCACACAAGCCAGGACAACCATGTCCGACTAAGGGTCTTTATCCTGGAGGTGCTGAGCAGATGACTCCAAATGCAGCTTTGGTGGGACGTATACATCCATTCATTCATTTGTTCCGTCTCGGCCCCTGGCCCATTCAGCATGGATTCAGTGTTGGGCTTCATACTGGGCATCGGGACCACAAAGATTAGTAGGTCATTGTTTAGACCAATAGGGGCATACAGGGTCCTGGAGGGGACAAGACAAGGAAGCAGGGGACTCTAGCAAGGATGTGTATTGAGATGGGGGCGTCAATGGCTGATGGGGTACGGAGTGGCCAGAGGAGGTCCCCACAGGAGGTGACAATGGACTGGGTCTTGGGGAGGAGTGGAGACTTTCTAACCTAGGCCAAAGAAACAACACTTGTAAAGACAAGGAGATAAGGGAATGGCTTAGCGCGTCTGCCCCCAGGGTGGGGCAAGGGAGTGGCCGAAGACAGGACCGGAAGGTTGAGCCGGACATCAAAATAAGCAACTGCATCTGTAACCAGATAGACCAGCTTTTGTTCTGGATAATATCATTTGGACAATAAATATAAAGTAGGAAAATTTCAGGAAGTGTGAGATAACTAATTGTGGAATTTTTAGCATATTAATTTTAACCTGAAAGACAATTGCCTTTTTTTGTTTGTTTCTTTGGGGGGGATAATTAAGTCTATTTATTTATTAGGTTTTGTGTGTGTGTGTGCAGGTTCTGGGGACTGAAACCAGGACCTTGTGCATGCTAAGCACACTCTCTACCCCTGAGCTACACCCTGCCCCCTCAATTAACTTTATAATGAAACTGAGAACAAATATTTGGTTAAATGTGTATTAGGAAGGGCAGTATAGGTGATCAAAAAAGCTCAGTACTCTGTAAGGGGTGGTGGATAGACTTATTACCTAATTTCAGTCATGCTGTCTGAATATTGCAAGTATAATAAGAAAAAGACAAGAATCTTACCAATAGGAGTTCATTCCCGTGGACCAAACAGTATGAATCTTCTCCTGTTGGTACACCTTTGTCCTCTGAACAGAGGAACCATGCCTTGGAACTGATTTATTGGATTATCAGTGTTAAAAAGTTCTCATATTTTTCGGATTTGTATTTATAGTCTTGAGAGGAAGAGTGATGCTCTAATTGTTTGCCTTTTCTTTGGCATTTTTAGCACATGCATCTTAATCCATTCAGGCCACTATAAGGGAATACCAGAGTCTGAAAGCTTATGAACAATGTTTATTTCTCACAGTTCTGGAGGCTGGGAAGTCCAAGACCAAGACACTGGCAGATTTGCTGTCTAGTGAGAGGCTTTTTCCTGGTTCTTAGATAGCCGTTATGTGTCTGAGTCCTCACACAGCTGAAAGGGCAAAGGAGCTTTCTAGGGTCTCTTTTATAAGGGCACTAATACCATTTATGGGCTCTCCCCTCATGACCTAATCACTTCCCAAAGACCCACCTCCAAATACCATCACATTGGGGTTAGGTTCCAAATACACATTTTGGGAGGATACAAACCTTCAGTCTATAGCAATATGTAAATTGATTTTAATCAAAGCACATTTCTTCTCTGATATGTGGCTATCACATTTTTCTGAAGACAGGTAGTAAAAACATTCAGAGGAATTTAGGTCTAGGACAAAAGGGGAGTGGAGAGGAGAAACAGTCTCAAAGAAGAAAGGAAGTTCTGGTTGTTGGTGAAGACTCAGACAGAAACCAGAGTCCTTCATTCATATTAATTTATAGAGTTAACATTTATGAGACATTTATTTAGCCTCACAATGTGCCAGGCATGAGTCTTGATGAGGAGACAGAGATGAAGGGCTTGGTCCTGCCCTCAGAGAGCTCAGAACTTGGTGTGGTGAGAAGTTGAATGAAATGTGACAAGTGATTAAACAGAAGTCACGTCAGAGCATCACAGATACAGAGAAGCAGCATCTAATGTGACGCTGGGGATGGACTGCATGGCGGGGTGGGAGGCAAAAAGAGCCATCCAAGAGAAGATGTTGGTACTTGACCGGTGTTTTTAAAAATTATAGTTTTGAAGCAGGAGGGTATATCTCTGTGGTAGAGTGCATGCTTAGCATGCAGGAGGTCCTGGATTCAATCCCCAGTACCCCTCTGTTAAAAATAAATAAATAAATAAACCTAATTACCCCCCCAAAAGATTAAATGTTAAAAAAAATTGTTTTATGAAATGTTTCAAACATTGAAAAGTACAGAAAATACTGACACCCATATGACTGTTAGCCAGATTGAACAGATGGTAATATGGGTATCATATATTTTCTATACTGTTCAATGTTTAAAATGTTTCATAAAACAGGAGTTGGATCCTGCAGCCTGGCAAACTCTTTTGCAATTAGATGCTGTAAATGTTTTGGGGGCGACAGCTGATGCATAAGCTCTAAATCTCAGTAAATCTTTTGGATTTGTAATCTGGCCACCACTCTAGTCCCCGGTAGGACAGGTATTTGCGGTCTTATTTTCTACATTAGGATCCAGAGGCACAGAGGGAATAAGTTCATAGGAATAAATGCTGTAAGAACATAATGATTTTAGTCAGTTACAATGCTGTGTCAGTTTCTGGTGTACGGCATCATGTTTCACACATACGTACACATACTTGTATTCCTTTTCAGATTCTTTTCCATTTTAGGTTACTACAAGATATTGACTATGCTCCCTTGTGCTTATACAGTAGGCCTGTGCTGTTTACTTATTTTATATATAATTTTTACTTTCTTAATGTGGCTACTAGAAAATTTTAAATTACGCAGGAGACCCACTTTATATTTCTATTGGGAAGTACTGGCTGAGAAAAAATAAGTCTATTTCCAGAACTAGAAAGAAAAAGATAACTGAATAAAATTATGGTTCTCTTAGGAGGAAGTCTTTTTTTGTTGTTGAAATTTTATATATATGTAGAAATTTGAAAATTTATATATATAAAGTAGATATTTAGCAGAGAGGATGGATGAAGGACAAACAATGTGGGGCTATACATTCAGAAAACTATTTATGTAAAATGTGCTGTGCTAAGTGTTTCGGGAGAAAGAAATTGCTGACCGAGTAGGGAGATAAGATATGTAGGCATGTGAGTGGTGCAGATAATAGAGGCCTTAGCATTTCGGACTTTGGAGAGTTTCTGTCTGCTGTGACAGTGGAATGCCAGTTTGATCTGGGCCTTGAAGGTAGATGGAGATTCAAAAACAGGGGAGTCGTCTGGGGAGACTTGCCTTGGGGGCATTCTAGGTGGAGGGAAAGCGCAGAGAAAACGCTGAGGCAGGAAAGGACCAACAGGAATTTCAGCTCAGCCGAAGCTGAGGGTTAGAGAGAGAGACTGGGTCACACTGCTGAAGGCCTCGCCCTGTCCGGGTGAATCCTCGTCAGCAGCTCTATTCTAGGATGGCTGACGGGAACATTTGTCCAAGAGGTATGGCAGTAGCAGAACACATCTTTGCTAAGGCATCTTTAGCGAAGGAGCTTAACTAAGCCAATTCACAAGTTTCCTACTGCTGTCAAAGGTCGGGTCAGCAGACCTCAGGTGCTTGGGTGCGTGGACACGGGCAGTAGACTGCCTGGGTTTTAATCCCATCTGTGCAATTTATTAGAGGTGAGATTTTGCACAATTTACTTAACCTGTCTTTGTCTCAGTTTCCCTATGTATAAAATGGGAATGATAACAATAAACAGTATGTGCTGTGAGTTTGTTTAAAAAACAACTGGCGGGGAGGGTGTAGCTCAGTGATAGAGCGCATGCTTAGCATGCAGGAGGTCCTGGGTTCAATACCCAATCTTACCATCAAAAATAAATAAATAAACCTAATTACTTACTCCTCTCAAAAAGTTTAAATAATTCAAAAGACAATTGGTTGGCTATTGCTGACTACACATAGGTAGGTAACTAGGATGCTACTGCTAGAAAATAAATATTACTTTCAAAATTTGTATATATGTAAATAATAATTATATGTATATAAAGATATTGCATTGAGACCCCTCTGGGAAGAAATACCATTGTCAGGTTAGTCTGACACAATGAGGCTAGTTCCACATCCCCTCCTACACTTGCCAACCCTGCTTCACTTGCCAACCCTGCTTTGCTGATGTCCACAGAAATTCTTGCAGCGTTTACAAATAAATCTCCAAGTATTTAACAAAAGCAGTGCAAACGATACTAACTAGGTCTAAGAGCTGTTAATGAAATGGGATATTTTTTGAAAATGCAGCACCGAATTGGGCTTTCTTTTCTTTTCAAACTGCACCTCCACCTGCTCCCTTCCCTCTTTCCTTTTCACTGGAGCGTTAGGAGTAAAGAGCGTTTTCTGAATTTAGGTAAATTGCTCAAATCCCCCAAGGTGACCCTAGTATTTCGGTTGTCTGGGTGACTCATTAACAGTATTCCTTTCCCTCTCAAAGGTCAGTTGTCTCACCCGCAGGGACAGCAGAGACACCCGCATGTACCTGTGAATCGGGGATTGGGGGTCCCGGTGTACGAGGATTAGGTGTTCTGGGAGGCTGGGAGGGAGATCTGGGGGAGCAGCGTATGAGTTGGGGTGGCACCCTGGGTTTTGGGGCCGGGCAGGAAGCTGTCCGGGGCGGGCTCAGGGTGCGGGCTAGCTGGGGTGGGACGCGGGGGCGACGCCTCCCTCCCTGGGGCACGACCCCTCCAGAACCTCGCCAGGTCCCGGGGAGGGGACGGAGGAGCCGGGACGCAGCAAGCAGGAGCCGCGCGGACAGCGGAGCGGCCCGGAAGTGGGGGTGGGGTGCGGGGGTGGGGTGCGGGGGGTGGGGCGGTACTGTGGGCCTTCTCCCCGACCCCGAAGCCATGCGGACGAGGTGAACCCGGGTGGGAACAAATTCCACTGATTACTGAATCTTGGCTTCAGCCGCCGGGTTCCTCAAGAGTCTGCACCCGGGACAAGAGGGGCAAGTTCGTACTGCGAGGTCTGGGCCCTGGTGGCTTTTCAGGATGGTTTTCCGTGAGTGAAGAAACACTGACAGGGTCCTGCCACCCCTGGGGCGAGGCGGGGGGTCGTTCTGGGCTCCCTGGGGCCTGTGGCCGTGGTGACCCGGGCCTCAGGGAATGAGGTTCCCCGGCTCCTGTGGGTTTTACAAAACATCATCATTATATAGTAATCGTAAAAGCTACTTGTGCATCTCAGCCTAAAAAACAAGAAAAGAGGGTTAAGAAATAGTCACTTTATAATTAAAAAAAATTTTTTAGCTTCCCTGGTGCCCAGAGCGGCGGGCGGGTGTAGACCTTCCATTGTCCCGGCGGCCGGGTGGCTCCTTCTAAATTCTCCTTTGTGTTTCCTCTCCCGGAGCGCGCGGAGATGCTTGCTCTAATAGTCATCTTCTTTCCTCAGACAAAAGAAATCTCGCCTGTTTTGAGTTCTGACTCACGAGTCAGCTCAAACATGAGTCAGACTCCGGTTTCCTGAGAGCTGGAATTATCCGCTCCGCCCACCCTGATGGGAAGGGCCCGCCGTGCCTGATTCGCCACCAAGCGGCTCAAATCTGCAGAATTTCTTTGCTCTTCAGGGCGAACGAGGCGCGGCTGTGAGTGGGTTTTAGCTGAGAGAGACTGCAGAGTGTTCCACGCTCCTTGAGAGGAGTGTGAGTGTGGATGTATGTACGTGCACGTGTGTGTAATCGCTTTAATAACCAGGTCTTTAAAAATATAAAATCCAAAGGGCGCGCGGCGGGGTGGGGGTGTGGGTGGGAAGGGACAGACTGAGATTTCAAAATTTGTAGATACTGACAGGCATATGCAGAATAGATGAACAAGATTATACTGTATAGCACAGGGAAATATATACAAGATCTTGTGGTAGCTCACAGCGAAAATAAATGTGACAATGAATATATGTATGTTCATGTAGAACTGAAAAATTGTGCTCTACACTGGAATTTGACACATTGTAAAATGACTATAACTCAATAAAAAATGTTAAAAAATAAAAATTAAAAATATATAAAATCCTTTGGTGAGAAGAAGACATATAAATGGCCAATAGGCACACGTGAAAATGCTCAGTATCACCAATTATCAGAGAAATGCAAAGCAAAACTACAATGAGGTATCACCTCACACCAGTCAGAATGGCCACCATTCAAAAGTCCACAAAAGATAAACGCTGGAGAGGCTGTGGAGAAAAGGGAACCCTCCTACACTGCTGGTGGGAATGCAGGTTGGTGCAGCCACTGTGGGAAATAGTATGGAGATTTCTCAGAAGACTAAAAACAGAGTTACCGTATGACCCAGCAATCACACTTCTGGGCATATATCAGGCGGGAACTCTAATTGGAAAAGATACATGCACCCCAGTGTTCATAGCAGTACTGTTTACAGCAGTCAAGACATGGAAACAGCCTAAATGCCCATCGACAGATGATTGGAAAAAGAAGTTGTAATCTATATATATGATGGAACACTACTCAGACATTAAAAAAAAAAAAAAAAGCTATTTGAAGCAATATAGATGGCCCTGGAGATTGTCTTACCAAGTGAAGTAAGCCAGAAAGAGAAAGACAAATACCATATGCCATCACTCATATGTGGAATCTTAAAAAAAAAACACACATAAATGAACATATCTACAAAACAGAAACAGACTGACAGACATAGAAGACAAACTTATGGTTACTGGGGGGGGGGGTAGGCGGGTGGGAAGGGATAAATTGGGAGTTCAAGATTTGCAGATACAAACTACTATATATAAAATAGATAAACAACAAGTTTCTACTGTAGGTACAGGGAACTATATTCAATACCTTATAGTAACCTATAATGAAAAGAATATGAAAAGGAATATATGTATGTGTATGTATGACTGAAATATTATACTGTACACCAGAAACTAATAACAACATTGTAAACTGACTACATTTCAATTAAAAATAAACTCCTTTGGTGGGAATGATGGACATTATCCTGGGATAAGGCGATGAAGAAAGTAGCAGAACTGAACTCGGTGTCTGCTTTTTGGCAGATAAATGTGGGTCATTCCACATGGCCTGTGGGTTGATATGAACATCAACAAGGCCACTTTGGAGGCCACAGAAGCCACTTTGTGCCCAGACTGGGGTGTGAAGTTGAAGGTGGTGACCCTGGGGCCCGGGGCGGGGGTAGGGGGAGGAGGGCAGGGGGGGAGGCGGCACTTAGCTGAGAGCTCCAGTGCCAGAGACAGCCCCCTACCCCGCCCCGGTTTGGTGTTGGAAAGACAGGGGACCAGCCAGTTCTGGGGCAGACGCTGAGTTTTTGTATTTTTTTAAATGTGTTTTTTCTTGATTTAAAAAAATAATGTTTTATTTTTGAGAATTTAAAATAAGTAAAAACACCCAAAGGAGAAAAAATTACCTATTATCCCACTATCTTGAAATAGTCACTGTCAACATTTTGGTGTATGTGTTCAGGGTTTTTTTCTATACTTATTTTATTTAATTAAAATTTTTTTGTGGTTTTATTTTGGGGGCAATTAGGTTTATTTTATTTATTTGTTTATTTATTTTAATGGAGCTACTGGGGATTGAATCCAGGACCTCTTGCATGCTAAGCATGCGCTCTACCACTGAGCTACACCCACCCCCCCATGCATATTTTGTTTAAGCAAAAGTGGAATCTCTGTATTCAAGAGAATTGAACACTGATGCCCACACAAAAAACACCTGCACATGAATGTTCATAGCACCATTATTCCTAACTGCCAAAAAGTGGAAACAGTTCACATATGTCCATCAGCTGATGAGTGGATGAGCAAAAAGCAGTCTATCGTTTAATGGAATATTATTTGGGAATTAAAAGAATGAAGTACCAGTACATGCTGTAACATGGATAAACTTTGAAAAGCTTATGCTACTAAAGAAGCCAGACACACAGACAGCATATTATTTGATTCCATTTATGTGAATTGTCCAGAATAGGCACATCTACAGATAAGGGAAGTAAGTTACTGGTGGACTGTGGCTGGGGGTGACGGAGAGTGACTACAATGTCCACGGGGTTTCTTTTTGGGATGATGAAATGTTCTGGAGTTAAATATGTGATAGCTGCCCAACCCTGTGAATATACCAAAAATGACTGAATTGCAAGATGGATTTTTGGTTATGTGAATTATATCTGTGTCAATAAAGATGTCATTAAAAAAACCAAACAAATGTAATCATAGTATACCTAGTCATATATTATGAACACTTCCTAATAGCCTAATCACTACTCTTCAGTAACATTTTTATTTTTTATTTGTGTGTGTGTTGGGGGGAGGTAATTTGATTGATTGATTGATTGATTTTTATTAATTTTTTAATGGCAGTACTGGGGATTGAACCCAGGACCTCCTGCATGCTAAGCAGTTGCTCTACCACTGAGCTATACCCACCCCCCATTTTTATTTTAAAATATCAAAGTGATGCACATTCATTGCAAGAAAAAATTAAATAATGCAGAAGAGTGAAAATTAGAAAGTGAAGTATTCCTCCCCTGGCCCAGCTTCAACACCTTGGGAGTACCTGCTTAAAAACTACTCTTCTGGTAATGTTTTATAATAAAGTTCCAAGCTTTCACGACAAATTTCAAAATAAAACAAAAGCAAAAGTGGAAAAAAAAAAAAAAAACTACTCTTCTGGTCACAGAATCTCATGTTCAGTGCAAACCCACTGCCTTGTTTTAGTTTTAACTTCCCCTCCCCCGCAGCTGTTTTCGTTCTCCTCCCCTGCGTTGCCCCTCACTGTTTCGTGTTCCTTACATACGCAGGTATCCCTGGAAAAGGTCACGTTCTGTATGGGCTTTTAATTTTCAGAAGTGGTATTGTGCTACAAGTCTTCTTTTGACTCAGTGCTTTCTGAGGTTTCTGCATCTTCCAGGGTGATAAATAAATAAATTTATTTATTTAATTATTTTATTAATTTTGTTTGTGGGTTTTTTTGTTGGTTGTTTGTTTAGTGAGAGGTGATTAGGTTTATTTAAGTTAATTAGTTATTTTAATGGAAGTCTCGGGAATTGAAGCCAGGACCTCGTGCATACTAAATGTGCCCTCTACCACTGTGCTGTGTACTCCCCGCCTTCCCTGGGTAATGTTATTCTGTAGTAAAATCCACCACATTTAACTTACATAGTTCCCTGTTAACGGACCCCTGACTCACCTCCAGCTCCCTCACAGTAAACAGTGTAGTCTACGTGCTCCCTTAAGACTTGAGGACAAATACCCAAGAGTGGGGCAGTACACCAGGTCAAAGGATGTGCTCTTATTTAATTTAGATGCAACCATTTGGCTTTCTGAGATGGATACTCCAGTTAATATTCCCATCTTCTGGTTTGGACAAGAACTTTCATCTTCCCACATTCTTTGCCAACACTTGGTAGCATGAAACTTTCTAATTTTTATTAACTTGATGGGGCGAAAGTACTATCTCATTTTAGTTTCTGTTTGCATTTCTTTTTGTTTCCGGAATTACTAGGGACTTTGATCATCTCTTTGTCTTCTGTTGGATGAACTGCCTATTCCTTGTTTGCTCATTTACCTATTGGGTTTTCTGACTTTTCCTTGTTGATCTGCAGGAACTCTTTGAATATTCTAGATATTAACCTCTTATACTGGCAAGATGTTCCAATCTCTTCTAGTCAGTCACTCATTAAATTTGTTTGGTATGTTTTATTGAACAGAAGTACTTAATTAAAAAAAATTTTTTTATTTAAGTGTAGTTGATTTACAATGTTAGTTTCAGGTGTACAGCAGAGTGATTCAGTTGTACATATATATATATATTTTTTTTTCTTTTCAGATTCTTTTCCACTATATGTTATTATAAGAAATTGAATATAGTTCCCTATGCTGTATGGTAGGTCCCCATTGTTTATGTTATATATAGTAACGTGTGTCTGTTAATCCCCAATCCCTAATTTATCTCTCCCCACCGTTTCCCCTTTGGTAACCATAGTTTGTTTTCTATGTCCGTAACAGAAGTACTTAATTTAATTCAGTGTGGTGAAATCCATTTAATTTCCCCCCTACTCCTAGGCACTATTCACTTTCTAATTTTACATTACAATTATTAACAGATCTTTTCCCACGTATGTATCAACAGACACACAATTTGTTGAACAAAAACAGGATAAAACAATGTATATTGTTAGGTAACTCTTTTCTCGTCCTCCAGCAAAGTATTTTTAGGCTAGATTACTGTAGGTAGACTTGCTGGTTCAATGAATATATTTAATTTTGATTTACTGCCAAATTACTCTCCAAAAATGTTGTGATGATTTGTATTCTCATCAACAGTGTTCAAACAGGATTTGTCATTGTAGTTGTTATGGAAATTCACCCCCTGATTGTGGGCTGACAGTGTTTCCAGTGGTGGTGCTTCTGCTGGTCCTTCAAGTCCTCAGTCTCTGATAGTGACTCCACCGTGAGGGCAGCAGGGGGTGGTGGTCCAGGTACCACCCGCCACGGTTTTCATGCAGGAGCCACAGATTCTCGGAGCCTGCCTGTTCATCCCGGTTTTGCACAGAATCAGGTGGCCTTGGCGTACAGGCTGATTTCAGTTTCCTTCACCACCTTCCCTCGGGAGGCACCACGTGATATGGTCCCATATGGGGTCCAAGCCCAGAAAGGAACCAACCATGACTTTTTTGGTTTTTTGTTAGTGGAGGGACTGAGGGTTGAACCAAGGACCTCATGTGTGCTAAGCATGTGCTCTACCCCTGAGCTATACCCTCCCCCACAAACATGATTTTTTAACGGAGACAGCCTAGTTAGGGCTAAAGATATTCTGCTCTGATGTCAGGGAGACTTGGTTTGAATCGTGTCTCTGTCTCTTGGCTGTGTGACTTTCTCAGTTTCCTCATCTGTGAAACGGTACCTCTGAGGGGTAGGGCTGTGGGCAGAATGAAATGTGCATTAAGTGCCCTCATCCACTCCCTGGCACTGACCCTCCTCTCTGGAAAGTGTATAGACATTGTTATTTAGAACATTATGACACTGATGCCACTGCATCTGGTTCTGACCATGTCTTCACTGTTTCCTCCTCTGCTTTAGTTCTTGTCAGCTGACAGTCCCAGGGAGACCTGCCTCCATCCATTGCCCCTTCTTCCTCTTCTTTCCAGCCTCCCCAGACCTGCCGCGAAGGATAGGGACTCGCAAGACCAGATACTGTGCGTCCCCCTCCAGCCTAAACCCCGTGGGGGAAACCAGCCTGTTGGGTTAAAAAGCGAGGGCAGAAAGGAGGACCAGGGTGTGAGGAGGCACCCCCGCACCCCCTTGGCAGTGACTGTCGCCTCTGTTCCTGCATCAGCAAAGACGAGGGAGGAGGACCAGTGATGGTTAGAGCCTGCCTGCCACCTCTGAGGGGAGCCTGTCAGAGGTCAGCCATGAGGACCACGTCGGAGGGGAGGCAACCAGAATCCAGGGAAGCCTCCAGACAGATTTTCCCCTGAGTTGTGAACTTTCACTTCCCAGTGGGAACTGAAGTTCTCCCCCGCTTCCCATCCCATGATTTTAAACAAGATTCATGGGTTAAGAATGGAACATCAACGGCTCTCCAAGAGAAAGCTCAGTTTTCAGGGACAGCACAGAGTGAGAGGGTTGGTCTCCTGCCCCACACCGCAGTGTCCTGAGTGGCTGACAGTTTCAAACTGGCACATTAGTAGAAATAATGAGTTAATTTTTTTTCACAGAAGCAACTGAATAGTACTGGCACGTTTAGGTGCATAGAGAGCATGAAAATATCCACAGTCCTACAGAATAACCACAGGCTCACTAAGTATTCCCTAACATCACACATGGAGCTAAGATAGCCGTACGACAAATTCCCAACTCAAGGTAATAGTCTGAACTGTGGGCTATTTGGGTGAAGTTGGCCCTGGGAGGTCAAAGTTGCTGGTGGGGTCCCTGCGTGGGCCAAGGACCTCTCCACTAACAAAGCGTGTATCTGACCCCAGCTTTACACAGGGCTTGCTCCCTGCATATTCAGGGCTATTTGTGAGTGTTACGTGAGTTAATCTATGTGACGGTGGCATACCTGTGCCATGATCTAAGCACGCCCCTCTGAAGTTGATGAAAATAAGAAGAGAACCCTGCAAACACACTGGCATAAACTTCTGCTACTAGTGGCAGAACAACTCAAACACGACGGGCATCCGAAGGGCCTTTGGTGTGAAAAAAAAAGAGGTGCTTTATAATAGATATGGTATGGGTAATTTATACAATATACACCCTTGAATTTCCTCTGACAGCATCCCAATACTTCACACAAAAGTTTTTTTTCTTTTTTTATTGAAGTATAGTCAGTTTACAATGTGTCAGTTTCTGGTGTACAGCATCATGTTTCAGTCATACGTGTACATACATATATTCCTTTTCACATTCTTTTTCATTATAGGTTACTACAAGATATTGAATATAGTTCCCTGTGCTGCACGGTAGAAACTTGTTGTTTATCTATTTTATATATAGTAGTTAGTATCTGCAAATCTCGAACTCCCAGTTTATCCCTTCCCAACCCTTTTCTCACCCTGGTAACTGTAAGTTTGTTTTCTACGTCAAACCAAACAGTTCTGGAGCATTAAAAAGACCGGAGTGTATATCCTATCCTGATGACTTTCAATCCCAACCAAGCTTCCGCGGGCAGCTCAGGTTTCAGCCTGGGGAGTGAGTGTGAAGTTGTGAAATGCTCAAAACCAGGGGCTGTTCTGTGGCCAGACGGGTCAGTGTACACATTTGATCCCGAGAGGAAGTGACTGTCGGAAATGCTAGCAGATCTCAGCTTTTCTGCCTAAAAGAGCAGTTCAGGAAAAGACTTACTGCGGTACTTAGGACGGAAGGGGGATCGGCCAGCCGTCAGGGCAGGAAGGCTGTGGGGGCGGGGGTGGAACGGGCCGCTGAAACGCGCTTCCAGCTCAGCTGGGCGATAATGGCTTCTCACTCGCAGGCTCAGGACTGCCAGTGACGTGGAAGCTGTAAGTTTCCTCCTCCTCCGGCATCAAGATAAAGTGAAAGTAAACAGGCGCTTGGAAAATTACTAGTGTTCTTCCTCCTCTAGGAAGGTGGAGAAGGGTGGCAGAAAAGCGGGTGACATTTCCTTTGTTTTCAGCACAGCCTGGATCACGGCCTCATAGCAGAGATCCTGGAAGGTGGTGCCTGCGTTACCCTCTTAAAGCACAAACTTTTGTAACTGGCTTTTCTGCTCGTGGTTGCTCTGAAAGGCAGAAGCCTCTGAAAAAGCTCTGTGCACCACCACCATTTACATTTCTGTGAGAAAGAGAATCTATTCTTTACCTAAATTAGACATTCACGCGTGTCTGAGAGGAAGAGGAGCCGGGCCTTTCCTCCAGTGCTCTACCTGCTCTCAAAGTAAATGCCCCATCAGCACAAGGGATTTTTAGGACAAAGGAATTATTCTGTATGATACTATAGTGGTGGCTACATGTCATTATGCATTTGTCCAAACCCAAAGAATGTACATTAAGAGTAAAACCAAATGTAAACTATGGAATTTGGTTGATAATAATGTGCCCATGTTGATTCATCGATTGTACCAAATATGCCACACTGATGAGGGATGTGGAGGGTAGGGGAGTACATATGTGTGAATGGGGAGGGCTATGTGGGAACTCTGTATTTTCTACTCAGTTCTCCTATAAACCTGAAACTGCTCTTAAAAAAAAAAGTCTATTAAAAAAAAGTAAATGCTCCATCAATAGCTTTATGTTGGGGGAATTTTATTTTGAACAATGATAAACTGCCCTTGGAGAGATTAGATTATTTCCTTCACTGTAGGGCCTATGTTCAGACACCTCTATTTCTGATATTTTTGAATATGAAACAAAGGGTGGAGTAAGGAGAAGATGATTATGGTTAATACAGACTGCTGACTTCAGTGTTTGTCCTGGTTTCTTTTGTAACTCTGGCTCTCAAGGTCACTTGGCAGCTCAGTTCCCTGGACTTGATTGTTGGGTGGATAATGACGTCTTAAACAGAGAGTTGCAAAGCCTGGATCCTGTGAAGGAAAAGTTTGTTTGTTTCTTTAAACGGAGGTACTGGGGATTGAACCCAGGACCTCACGTATGCTAAGCATGCTCTGTACTACTGAGCTATATACCCTCTCCCCAAGCAAAAGATTTGATAAATCAGAATGTAAGCCCCATGAGAAAAGGGGTTTGCTTTTTCCCCTGCTGTATCCCAGGTGCAGAGAACCAAGCCTGGCCCGTGATGAACGCTGGGTAAATATTTTTTGCCTAACTTCGAGAAGTCCTTTGCTAATATTGAACTAGGCTATTCTCAAACACTTTCAAAACCATTTACCAATAACTGCCGCTTATAACTTACTTTGAGGTTAGCATGTCATTCTTTTTTTTAATTTTTGTTTTTTGGTGGGGGTGGTAACTAGGTTTGTTTATTTATTTATTTTTAGAGGAGGTACTGGGGAGTGAACCCAGGACCTCGCGCAAGCTAAGCATGTGCTCTGCCACTGAGCTATACCCTCCCCTCCATTATTTACTTCTTTTTTGAGAAGAAATACCCTATTGAAAAAAACAATATAGGAGATAATGCAAATTATAGCTCATTTAACAAAGAGTTGTTTACTAAATATCTATTAAGCAACTAAAATGTTGAGACATTGCATGTATTGTTATGAGGGGGACCATGCCGAGATTAATCAAACAGGATGCCTGTGGTGAATCTGATGGGAAGACAGAAGCAGACACCAGTCCTGTATATCCTACAGAGAGGGCCGGGTAGGAGCCAGGGGTTCAGGGAGCCTGCCTGAGCCCTTCGGGTGGTGGTGGTGGTGGGGCCTCCAGGAGGGGAAGGATCACGCCAGACACACGTCCGTATCCTTACTGCCCAGCAAAGAGTAGATGTTCATATTTGTTGAATGATTGAATAATCTCTTCCTCATAACTGAGCCCGAGTTCTCCAGCTTCAAACAGAGAAAAACCTCACAATTAATAAATCACACAGTGTTTCTGTGGATCAGAGGAAGAGCCCATGTCCAGGGCAGGGAGAGTGGAAGAGATCAAGGGTCTTGGACAAGATGGGGACAAAACACAACCTCGGGGGACCAAGGGATGGAGTTAGCAAAGGTAGGCTGGGGGAGGGGAAGCGGGGAGGGGCTGGAAATGGGGAGCAGGGCTGGGGGGAATCGGAGGGGCAAGTACCCGGATATAGCTGCACCAGGGTGTGGGAGATGAGGCTGGAGCAGGTGGGGCCCAGGCGGGGAGGGCCGGCTGCTGAGTAGTGGGTTTCCCGGGGGGCTCACGGTGGACACATCCCGAGTAGGGAGATGGGATGTACTGGGACCAGGAACCCAGCACAGTAGAGAGTCGGATAGAAGAGGGCCAGACTGAAGGCAGTGAGAACACTTAACTGTTCTGTTCCAGGTGGAAACAAAAGCCCTGAAGGTGGAATTTAGGGGATGGGCAGAAGGAAAATTTTTTTTTTTAATTTCCAGAGGCTTTAAAAAACTGGAGTGGAAAAGACAGGTAATTAATCATACACAGGGTTGAGGGTGGGTGGGAGCCCAGGGAGGAGGAAGAATAAAATAGACTCCCAGTCAGAGCCTAGGTGGGGGATGGGGGGGTAGTGGAATGAAACTCTTAGCAGGAGGTGGCAAGAACCACTGGTTTTACCGCGGGTGGATTTAAACAGGGCTCAGGTGCGGTGAAGACACCTTGCTGGGGATGTCCAGGGGGCAGTGGGAAACCTGGTGGTGATTACACAGAAGCTTAAGGAAAAGATTTTGGGATTTTTTTGGGGGGGTAATTAGGTTTATTTATTTACTTATTTAACAGAGGTACTGGGGATTGAACCCAGGACCTCGTGCGTGCTAAGCGCACACTATACCGAGCTACACCCTCCCCCACACCCCATTTTGTTTTTTTAGTTTTTCTTAGGCTGGGTTACGCTGCCACATTTGGTAAGGTGAATGAATTCTCCTTCCCACCCCTGCTTGCCTGTTTTCTCTCCAGAGGGAACACTGTTTCCCGGCTTCTCAGGTGCCATTCTAGAGATATTCTGTATACATGCGCGTTTTTATGCCCCCCGAAGAATTGTGTATTTTTGTTCATGAAAGGCTATAGAAGGCTCGTGCGTATTTGCGACTTAAGAGAGATAACAGGAAGAGAGAAAGCGCTTCGGGAAGCAAACTGAAGAGGACTTTCTGAAGCGGGGTGCAGAGGAGGTGGAGAGAGGATAACCGGAGATGCAGGTGTGTGCTGTTAGCAGGAAGCGGGAGAGGTTTCTGATGCCGCATCACTCACACGGCCCACGTCTCCCAGCCGGGAGTGGCGGAGGCGCGCGTAGGTTGGCGGTTTGGGGAGGATGGCAGGAATGGTGTGAAACAGCCACCCTGGACACGAGAAGACATCACAGAAATGTCAGATCCAAAAATCGATCCAAAAAGGTTTATTGTGATGATTTATAAAAGAAATATCACCATAGCAACGTAAAGCTATTTACAGATTTAAAAATAAATTTATAGAAATGTATACACATCATGTTACATTAAATAGCTTTAGTTAACCTGTTACAGGTAGTGTTGAACAAACAATGAAACATAAATCAAGTTCTAAATCACATAAATGCCCACAAAAGTGTGCTCAAAACCACTGGAATACGGACGGTCCAGGAAAAAAAACCGGACAAAAAGATGATTACACCACTGGTTACAGGCGACGTGGAAGTCAACATCACTTTAATCCTGAACAACAATCAGACACTTACATGTAAGACAGAAGAAACTGTGTTTTGTTTTTTTTTTTAAACTTATTCTGGTGTAGCTCGTAGAACACAGGACTTGAGAACGTAGCCTCTGATCTACGTGACAGCCAGTCTGATCAAGGGCGACGTTATTTCTGGCTAACTGGGTATCACCCTGTCTCTACAGGTTACACGCCAGGCGACAACCAGTGTGCTGGGAAGGGGAAGCGTGAGGGCGCGCGGAGGCTGTGGCTGTGGACCGAGCTGCTCCCGGCCGGCCCGGGGCCTCGTCCACCCTGACAGCCCCCGGGGGAGAACACCATCCAAAGCCGTGGCGTCAGCCCCGGCCCTGGACGCGGCCCTGCGGCCCCGGAGGGCGTGCCGCTCTCTGCGCAGTCGCCGGGCCGAGCGAACCCGTGGCTGGCAGCTCTGTGGAGATGCTCAAATGACAGGGGTCGCTGACGACCAGTAATTTTTGTGAGGAATGTGAACAAAAGTGGGTGTTTGCCAAGACCTGAGAATTATTATCTAGTTTCATTAAGCAAAGGAATAGAGGGTCCATTTCAGCTCATCCCTTTAAGTATAGTCCTTAAAAATAAACAGGACTGCCTGACTTCAGGTGGCCTGACCCGCAGCCAGGTATGTGACCCTAAAGTGCAAGTTCCAGCCAACATGTTATTAATAATTAAAAATTGCTAATTTTACTAATCTGACAACTAGTGACATTTCATGATTACAGCCTTAAAAATTTAATACAGTACAATTTTTTCTTTGTATATAGATTGCTTACACATTAAAATATCAAAGGCACTTTTAGGTTACATGATGAACAAAAATACATGAAAGGAGACAGGATTATTTATTGGTTCCTTCGGTTTTGTGTCCACGGTGATCACTGACAGCCCAGGTCTGTACTTCACCTTTGGCAAACAGTGTGAAGAAAATGGCACCAAATACATTAATAGCAGCAGCGATGCAGAAAACTGTTTGCCATTCTCTGATAGTGTTCTGCAGAGAAGCAAGGAAAAAAAAAAAAAAAAACGCCAATGAAAAACGATTTAGCTTGTAATCTGCTTTATAAGAAAGGTGGTGTCACAAGACTGTTACACAAGGGCAGCATTCTTCATAAAGGCCTCATGCTGAAAACAACCCGAATGTCCCGCAGCCATGAGACTGCGGCATATCTGTTCAGTGGAATACTACACAGCAGTTAAGAAGGAGCTACGCCAACACAGACAGAGCTCACAGACAACATGTGAAGCCAAAGAAGCCAGACACGAATGAGAACACACCAGACAGTTGATATAAAGCCCTTTTCAGACAAAACTAATCTACAGTGTTAGAGATCAGGGCAGTGGTTGTTCCTGGTTGAGGGTGAGTGAGAAAGGAAGGGGCACCTGGGGGCTTTACAAGGGACATAACATTGTTTTTCAACTAGGAGCTGGTTACATGGATGTATTAACTTAGTGAAAATTTGCCCACTATGTACTCAGAATTTGTGCATTTAAAAAATGTGTGATTGGTGGAATCTAGAAAAATAAAGACACAAATGAATTTATTTACAAAACAGAGACAGACTCATGGACACAGAGAACAAATTTATGGTTATCCAGGAGGAAACAGGGTGGAAGGGATAAATTGGGAGCTCAGGATTTGCAGATACTAACTACTATATATAAAATAGATAAGCAACAAGGTCCTACTGTATAGCATGGTGAACTATATTCAATATCTTGTAATAACCTATACTGAAAAGGAATATGGAAACAAATACATGTATGAATATGCATGAATGAAACACTATGCTGTACACCAGGAATTGATGCAACATTATAAACTGAATATATTTCAATTTAAAAAAAGAAAAAAAAATGCATGTCTGGGTGGCAGGTGTATAGCTCAGTGGTAGAGTCTGTGCTTAGCATGCAGGAGATCCTGAATTCAATCCTCAGTACCTCCACTGAAAACTAAAAAAATAACTAAACCTAATTACCTACACTCCCTCAAAAAATTAAACAGTTGCTTAGTAAACATTAAAAAAAAGGAAAGAAAAACATTTTTTTAAATGCATGTTATACTTCAATAAAAGTTTACTAAAAATAAAGCACTGGCATGTCCTTGAACTGTGTTACCAGGAAAGTATTAGTATTGTGCCCGTATATCATCCCCCAGGTTCTTGGAGTGGGAGGGGTCAGGGGCAGATCAAGGAAGGATGAGTTAAGAAGGACTCTGAAGTTCAAGCCTGGGGCCTGGCCAGAAAGACCGGCAGGGCTCCTGAATGGCACACAGCACAGGTGCGGCTGGGACTGGCAGCAGGAGACCCACCAGACACGGCGTGCGATCCACTGGCATAAAAGTTATCAGGCAGTATCGAAAGCTCTGGGTCACGTGACTAACATTAACAACCTTAAAAAAATTAAAAAAAATTTTTTTTTTCTTTTTGGGAGGTAATTAGGTTGGTTGATTGATTGATTGACTGAATGCAGGTACTGGGGATTGAACCCAGGACCCTGTTTATGCTAAGCAGGCCCTCTACCACCTGAGCTATATACCCTTCCCACCCACATTTTTTTTTTAATTAAAAAAATTTTTTTTTACTGTTTCAGCATAATCAGAGTGCTAGACTTGCAGCGCTTAACAAAAGGAAAAAAACCCAGCAGTAGAACTGGTAATAAGGAAGAAAAAAAAGATAGGCACCTGGAAGCTGGCGTGCGGTCATTTATTTAGGAAAAAGGAAAAACGTGGATGAGAAAGGCGCACTCTGTGGTTAATTATACTTAGCTGAGATGAAGGTATTTTGGTGAAAAAAAAAAAATCTTAGAAATCCATCTTAAACTTTAGGGGCATTTAGATACGTCAACAATGTGTCCCCATCCGGCAGGAGGAATCCGTGGGGAATTACATCATGCACCAGACAGACAGGATCTCAAACAAGGCTGCCCTGTGTGAGGCACAGGGCGAATAAGACCTCGGTGTTATTTGGAGGCAACGGGTGACTTAAAATCAATCAGTTGTACCAGAGATGGCACAGAGCTCCTGGTTTGCATTTTAACAGAAATTCCACCAGTTTTTAGAGAACGCTGTTTTGTTGGTAACAGAGTTGAACCTCAGACACACTTTGCTTTTTATTTCACTCTCTCATTCCACAAAGTTTCTGAGGCCGTGCAGTGAACTTTGTCAATAGTTAACAATTGTAAAGGCAAGCGTGTTTTTGCTTTAAAAAACAAGCGGCCTTTTAATTATTATTATTTTTTAAAACTTTAGTGGGGAGAGTATAACTCAAGTGGCAGAGCATATGCTTAGCACACACAAGGTCCTGGGTTCAGTCCCCAGTTCCTCCTCTAAAAATAAATAAAATAAGTAAACCTAACTACCCTCCCCTAAAAAATAATAAAAATAAAATAAATTTAAAACCTTAAAACTTTGTATTTTCCCCTTTTTCTTGAATTTTTTTGTTTTTAATGGAGGCACTGGGGATTGAACCTAGGACCGTGTGCATGCTAAGCACACGCTCCACCACTGAGCTGTACCCCACCCCCTCCAGTAATGGCCTTTTTAATAACGTATCTGGAATCCAATTGCTCGCACTGGACAAACGTTCAGGGCTTCAGTTCAGGAGTCCGCCCCTTCCCAGAAGTGCAGTCCCCCATGACAGCATGCTGACTTGGCTTCGGGTCACAAAGCTCCACGAGGACAAGGCTAACATTCGTGACGTGACCGCACCGGGCCGCAGGGTTTTAGAAGAAAGCTTTCCCTGCCCCCTTGCATGAGGCGAGAGCAAGTCCTAACGCGGGGGTCCTGATTCAGCTGAGCGAGGAATCAGGCATGGGGGGCGCCACCAGCAGCGAGCTCACGCCCCTCGGAAGTCAGTGTATTTGGTAACAAGGAAGTTCATAAGCCTGCCCTGCCGTGCTGAGGATTAGACAGTGCTAGTTTCATCACAGAACAAACAAAACAGAGAGAAAATCAAGTCTCTTTTGGAAGTTTGACAATGCATTTCACCAGTCTTTCAGATCTTCTTACACAGGAGAAAGCTGGCGCTGCGAAGGGCCTTTGAGGCCACTGAACTTCATTTCTTTTTCTTGCTATTTTTTTTGTGTGTGTGGGGTAATTAAGTTTGTTAATTTATTTACTTATTTTAATGGAGGCACTGGGGATTGAACCCAGGACCTTGTGCGTGCTAGGCATGAGCTCTACCACAGAGCTATACATACCCTCCCTCCTAGAACTCGATTTCTTACATAATAACTCAGTCTCTGCTTGGAGACCTGGCCCCAGCTGCCTCCCAAGGTCAGGCGACCAGCCCCGGGTCCCGCGTCTCTGGGGCCTCTTCCCAGCACTGGCCCTTCCCGCATCCCCAGCTCAGTCCTCCCGGCCCCTGCCACGCAAACCGGCTGTTCCCTCCTCTGTGCCCACAGCACACTGCACACTTTTTTCCTGCAGCTTTTTGTCACACTACACTTTTTACTACCTGTAATCTCTAAACGGCGAGTTTCTCAAAGGTAGGACCCTGTCATTTCACCCCCGAATCCTCAGAACCTGTCAGGTTGATAAGCACTGGAGAAATACCAGTTGAATGCATGTTGGACTATTTCAGGGCTCACTAACTCGTCAGGCAGCCCATTCCACACACTGACAGCTCTAAGCAGAAAACTCGCTGGCTGTCTCCTTGAAACTTCTCTGCATCTGTCTTTGTGGAGCTGCTGAGAAAAAGTCATCATCTTTCAACTACATGAAGACACCCAAATGTCTCCCCAAGTCTTCTCCTGGAAACATTCTCCATTACTCCAACTGGTCCTATTTTTGTTGTCGTTGTTTGTTTGTTTTGTATTTTTGGTGGGGAGGCAGAGTTATTTATTCATTCATTCATTTAAATGGAGGTGCTGGGGATTGAACCCAGGACCTCATGCATGCTAATAAGCAAGCGCTCTACCACTGAGCTATACCCTCCCCACCACTGACTGGTCCTATTCACTCACACATGATTTCCTGGTACCTTCCTGGAACTGCTTCTTGAATAATTCTATATCACCAACTTATATTCCCAATTGGTATTCATTCAAACCAAAGATACAAGTTATTTATTTGGTACAATATTACAACGTTTAAGAACTTGTGTGGTTTCAGCTACAAGGTCTTGTTGTTCTGTCTACAATCCAAAGGGGTGGGAAGGCATAGCTCAGTGGCAGACTGCCTGCTTAGCATGCATGAGGTCCTCGGTTCCATCCCCAGTACTTCCACTAAGAAATAAATAAAATAAACCTAATTACTTCTCCCCTAAAAAAACACAACAAACAGACAAATAAAAGACAAAATAAAATCCATAGAATGTTCCTTGAAAATATACTTTCCTACCCTGTAAGGTATGGAGATTTTTGGTGCTATAAAGAATTGCATAAGAATAAACATTCAGAATTTTACTCTTAATGGAAAAATTTTACCCTCAACTTTGACACAGCTGAGCAGCCTCAAAGGAACTGGTTTTTCAGTTAATAGGCAAACCGTCCACTTACCTCAGGGGTCAGACTTCTGGCGATGATGGGCCCGACCATCCCAGGGACGGTGGCAAATGTGTTTGTGATGCCCAGGAGGACACCAGCGTACCTGCAGATACATTTCACAGACGCTTGTTACTGTCACACATTCAAATAGCTCTGTCAGTAGACAGCTACGCTGCTGCCAGGCTGGATTCCTGTGAGATTTTATGTCTAAATGAAGTATTTCACTGAAATGGGACTAAACATTTAGCTGCTGAAAAACCCGCATTTCAGTGGTTCTGCCATCAAGGGAGGGCATAGCTCAAATGGTACAGCGTGTGCTTAACATGCACGAGGTCGTGGGTTCAATCCCCAGTACCTCCTCTGTAAATAAATAGATAAACCTAGTTACCGCCCTCCCCCCAAAAAGAAATGTCTCTTCAATAGCTCTAACACCATAGAGAGGAGCACCGCCCTGGAGGTGACCCCTTTTACAGTGAGATACGATTCTCATGCATGACTGTATCGAGATAGGAAGCCTGATGTGTCTTAAACTTTTTTTAAGTTAAAAAAAGAACTTATTTCTTGATTACAAAATTTATGTCACTGTTAATTTTTTTTAATTACAAAGAAAATAAAATTACTTACAACTCCTCTACACAGATGCTCAACAGTGACATTTTGGTTAAGTATCCTACTTTTTTTCCTGTGTATATTTGTGATAATAATATATTATAGAAATGAGATCATACTGATAACACAATCTCACAACTTACTCATTCAACTTATTACATATCTTTTTGTACCGAAATCCTTGCACACTGTCCCAGAAATAGGTTGGGTTTATAGTGTGTGTGTGTGACAAAAACCCATTTTTAATAAGCTCAGAAAAAAGTTCTGACATTTTAAGGGTAAATCTTGGGGGAGTAGATTTTTTTTTTTTGCATTCTTTTTTATTGAAGTATAGTCAGTTTACAACTGACTATGTAGTTGTGTCAATTTCTGGTGTAGAGCCTAATGTTTCAGTCATATATATGGGATATTCTTATTTATGTGTAGATGCAAGCCTTTAAAGAATGAACTGCCTGTTTTGGGAAATGCAAATTATCTGTTGATTCCTCCAGTGTGGACTGAGGAAGGAAGGCTACCATAGCCAAGATCTTAGATACTACCCTAAAAAGAATGAAATGCCCATCATTTTCTATAAAGAAATCATACTGGACAAAGGAGGCAAGACTATAATGACAGAGAAAAGACAGTCTCGTCAGTAAGTGGTTGGAGGAAAACCGGACAGCCACATGTAAAAAGATGGAATTAGAACATTCTTTAACACCATATACAAAAATAAACTTGGGGGGAGGTACAGCTCAGTGGTAGAGCACGTGCTTAGCATGCACGAGGTCCTGGGTTCAATCTCAGTACCTCCATAAAGTAAATAAATAATAAAGAAAGAAACTTAATTACCCACCCCCAACAACAACAACAACAAAAAACTCAAAATGGATTAAAGATCTAAACGTAAGACTGATACTCTAAAACTCCTAGAAGAAAATATAGGCAGGACACTCTTTAACATAAATCGTAGCAATATTTTTTTGGATCTGTCTCCTAGAGTAATGGAAATAAAAGCAAAAATGAACAAATATTACCTAATTAAACTTAAAAGCTTTTGCACAGCTAAGGATACCACAACAAGACAAAAAGACAACCTACGGAATGGGAAAAAGTACTTGCAAATGATGTGACTGACAAGGGACTAATTTCCAAAACATACACATAGATTTTACAGCTCAATATCAAAAACCAAACAGCCCAATTGAAAAATGGGCAGAAGACCTAAACAGACATTTCCCCAAAGAAGACATACAAATGGCCAATAGGCACATGAAAAAATGCTTAATATCGCTAATTATCAGAGAAATGCAAATCAAAACTACAATGAGGTATCACCTCATGCCAGTCAGAATGGCCATCATTCAAAAGTCCACAAACGATAAATGCTGGAGAGGCTGTGGAGAAAAGGGAACCTTCCTACACTGTTGGTAAGAATGTAAATTGGTGCAGCCACTGTAGAAAATAGTATGGAGGTTCCTTAAAAAACTAAAAGTAGAGTTACCATATGGTTCAGTAACACCACTCCTGGGCAGATATCTGGAAAAGACAAAAACTCTAATTCAAAAAGATACATGCACCCCAGTGTTCATAGGAGCATTATTTACAATAGCCAAGACATGGAAGCAACCTAAATGTCCATCAACAGATGACTGGATAAAGAAGATGTGGTATATTTATACAATGGAATACTACTCAGCCATAAAAAGAGTAAAATAATGCCATTTGCAGCAACATGGATGGACCTAGAGATTATCATATTGAGTGAAGTTAAGTCAGACAGAGAAAGTCAAATATCATATGATATCACTTATATGTGGAATCTTAAAAAATGACACAAATGAACTTATTTACAGAACAGACTCGCATAGAAAACGAACTTATCAAAGGGGAGAGAGGGGAGAGATAAATTAAGAATTTGGGATTAACAAATACATACTACTATATATAAAATAGATAAACAACAAAGACCTATTGTATAGTTATTAGAATAACCTATAATGGAAAAGAATCTAAAAAGAATATAAATATATATGTATGTATAACTGAATCTTACTCTGCTGTACACCAAAAACTAACACTGTAAGTTAACTAAACTTCGATTAAAAATTTTTTTAAAAAAAGAAGTCATATTGGACTGATAATCAGGAGACGTAAAGGTTACTGACCTAGCTTCACCCTCAACCACCTGTGTGGCCTTGGGTAAGTCAGTGATAGTTTATTATTTCCCCTGTCATTCATGGGTTCATGGATGTATACACGGAACATGTCTGGTGGTCCCAGCTAAGCTTCCCCAAACCCCACCAAAAAGGTTTACTGAGTGTAGCCTATATATGGAAATGCACACCAATCCTAAGTGTATAGCTTGATGAATTTTGACAAGGCGAACACAACCATGTCATTAGCACTCAATAAGACACGGAATGTACTGGTATAAACATTTTAAAGGACATTTTACACACGGTGGTGCTGCCTTGCAGACTGTATGAACTGTGATTTGAATTCTCACGATTTTGTCGGGCACCCCCCAGCCCGTCCTCAGACATTTCCAGGGTGGTCTCATGCTGGCCCCAGGAAGACTGCAGACCTCTGCCGAGACGGGCCCTGGCCCTGGCCCTGGCCCCCGCCCAGCCTTGCTCCTCGCTGCTGCACGACACGCTGCCTTGGACCCAGACAGCTGCTGCTCACCTTCACTTGGGACTATCCCCACGGCCCCAAATCCACACTCCTTCCAACCAAATCACCCGCCTGGCGCCGCCTTCCTCCGCCCAGTTCGCCCACATTGAGCTCTGTCTTCCCAGCATTTGTATCGTCCTCAAAGCCAGCATTTCGTGTTTTAAGAGGTAATCGTTCTCTAACTCAAGTTTACTGATTCTGACTCCGGGGTCTCCCTGCAAACTCACGTTTTATTCCCCCTTTTTACTGCCAGGAGCCAGTGAAACATATATTCTCCTTCAACCCACACTGACCAGAGAAGTGGCCAGTGACCCGCAGCTGTCAGGCCCCTTGCGCGGCCTGGGGGGCTCTGGCTGCACTGGCTGCTGGGGCTGGTTCCCCCGGAGACGGGCACTGGCTCAAAGGATCACACAGTGTGTAACCTTTTGGGTGACTTACTAGGGTCGCTGAATTATTCTAAGTCATTGTATCAACGTGTGGGCATCAGCTGAAGCAGCTGCAGTTTTGTCCCGTAGATGGTCCTATATTCGGGATTTTGTAGACTGTGTCCCTGAGGCCTCATGTGAAAGAGTCCGAATGTCCCCTCCGTTTCCTATACACTGGTGTATCTACTTGCCATCCGAGGGGGCTCGTGAGATTTAGGTTTGATATTTTTATCAAGGAAACTTAAAGGTGGTGATGAAGTTAAAAATTAGGTAGCCAATAGTGGTAGAGCACGTGCTTAGCACGCATGAGGTCCTGGGTTCAGTCCCCAGTACCACCATTTAAAAACAAAAAAGCTTAATTACCTTCCTACCAAAATTTTTTTTAAAAATTAGCTAGCTGAGTTAATTTATTAAGTTATTTTATTAATATTATGATTAATTATAGTATATATCATTTATTGTATCACATTAACACTAATATGATTATATTATATACCATTTATTATATATTTATATTAATTAATATGGCTAATTAATATTATACTATTAATATTATGAGGCATTTATTATTTTTTGTAAAAGTCATCTAGGCATATAGAAAGTCCAATTAGAGTTTTTCATTTTTTTAATGAGATCATCAGTGTTATTATAAAATAAAATTGCAGTCAACATTACAGAAGCTTGATGTTTACCAGCCCATACAGTCTTACCGTGGGATACTGCTATTTCAATCAGGGTTTGGGATACTCGATACCTTGGTTGCAAACGACTGATCTGAAATTCCTCTCCCCACTTCAGACATGGGAAAGTGCCGGCTCCGGACTGAACCGTGTCTTCCCCAAGTCCATACTCCCAGTGTGGCTGCATCCAGAGGGCTTTGAGGAGGCAATTTAGGTTAAATGAGGTCACAAAGGTAGGGCCCAACCCAACAGGATTAGTGGCTCATAAGAAGAGAGATGGCTCACTTGCTCTATCTCTGTGAGCACGTGTGGAGGAGAGGACACATGAGGACACAAGGAGGAGGTGGCCGTCTGCAAACCAGGACGCGAGCACTCATCAGAAACTGACCCTGCTGCCACCCTGAACCTTGGACTTCTAGCTTCCAGAAATGTCAGAAAATCAGCTTCTGTTTTTCAAGCTACTCAGCCACATGGTATTTTGCATGGCAGCCTGAGCTGACTAACAGTGCCAAAATTAAAAAAAAAACCCAAAAACCTATGGAACTGAATTGTTATCTATAAACATCCCAAATTTTCACGTTGAAAACTCGTGAATACAGGGTACATTAACAACACCATGTGGCCCAGATCCTTCTGGCTTATGCCCTCTAGGGAGTGGATCTTAAATTAACCGAGCTTGGCAGAACCTGTCCTTTTTTTTTTTTAAACCATTAACACCTTGGCAGTGGGAGGAACGGACTGCAACGCTGCCAGGCCTTTTCAGGGATAGATATTAAGTGCAGATGAATGCTGTGAGATTCCACATGTCAGCACTGAGAAGCTCATTCAAGTATTTATATTACGCTTGGCCAGAGAGGGCCATGAAAGATTGATGAGTCCTGGAAAAGAAAGACATTGTACAGACTCAGTCTGGATTCTGTGCTGTGGGAGTCCTAGGACTCTGTGGGACTGATGCGGAAAGTCCATCCAAATCCCATGAATCTGGGCAACAAAACTACCCACAGAAAATATTTAATCTACAGAAGAAAAGGCTTAGAAAATACCAGGTAGACATATATTTATATATTATTAGGAATATTATTGAAAAACTTTACGTCAGGCATGGATTCTAAGTATTTTCTATACATTACCCCACTTCAATAGTAAAATGAACCCCAAAAGGTAGGGATTACTATCTTAATCTATAAGTAAGAAAGAAAAACTATACAATGTTACCCGGTTGGCCTGACAGCAAATCAGTACTTAATATTAGAATGTTATCATCTATAATGCGGCCTTACTGGAAATGCAGTCATCACTGAATTCAACCTGTAGGAAAGAGCGATTTTCCCAAGGTTAATTTTTTATCAGAAGCCCTAGTGGTGACTGCTTGAAGGTCTGTGGTCCTCGGTATTCTGGTTCTAACCAGTAGACTGTTATCCACGGCATGGGCACAGTATGGTCACGAGATATGTAACCCCATGGTGAGCCACGACACAGGGACCTAGAAACAACCAGTATGCTTTGAACCAAGACATTCTAGTTGGAAAATAAAAAAACTGAAAGCTCATCTGAAGGGTTGAATCAAAATACAAGGGAGAGAAACAATTCTGACTTTGAGGAGGTGACCTTACATTTCTACTGCTATGTGATTTTTTAAAAGTTAACATATGTTGTTCACAGCCATAAATGTGGGGCCTCGGTCAGCTGAGAGCAGGTAGGCATGGTACATCACCTGTTCATGACCGCATTCTCCTAATTTCTTTTTTTTTTAATGGAAGTATTGGGGATTGAACCCAGGACCTCGTGCATGCTAAGCACATGCTCTACCACTGAGCTATACGGCCACCCCCACCCATTTGCCTATCTTCTGCAACTACCTGCTATTCCCATTTATATTACTAAACTGTTTAGCTTCACACCGTATCTAGATAAATGTCTGTTTTGACTTACAAAACTCACAGTTGTCAGGGGGAGGACCAGGGTCTTTAAGGCGTAGAGTTCAAGCATCCAGCTGAGGCTGGAAGCCTAGTTCCAGAGTCTCGACTGCAGGCTGCCCAGTCCACGCTTCAGGACGAGAGGTCCCCACACTCCGAGCCAGCAGATGCTTACCCAGATGCCAGCAGGGACCAGGCTTCTTTCATGTCTGTGTATTCAGCGTGTGGTACAGCGTGTTTAACGACCAGACCTGTTAATCGGCATGCTCCGACACGGAGATTCAGTAACTACAAATCCAGGTAGTTGTAGATTCATCCTTCCCCACCCTGTCCAAAAGGACACCATGAGAGACCTTGCTGAAATCCTGATCATAACAAATACACTGTGTGTACGAGGCTGAAAATGATGTTGAGAAATTGAGACTGCTTTGCTCTTTAGGGTCTTTGCGCCCCAATGGCGGCTCCTCAGTGATCAGTACTTTCTCTTCTAAGAGCTCACTGATCATCCCTTTAGTATTTCACTTGGATTGGTTCGTGACCCCGTCACAGTCCCTGACTCACAGTTTTCCAGAAAATAATAATAAAGTTTATTGCATTATGTGCAAATGCACTTGCTTCGTTATGACCTAAGTGTTCTGTGTGTGTGTGTGTGTGTGAGTGTGTGTATGCTTGCTCTATTTAATCCTCACAACAATTTTATAAGGTAGGTACCAGGGATATTTGTTTTTTTCTTCTCTAGCGTCCACTTCCATCTTCTTTTGACAACAGCTCCCAATTTCTCTTTCATGATAGTTTTCCTTCATTGTCAGCTTAAGAGAGCAGAGTGGGCCAGATGCCAGGGCTCTGAGCAATCTCGAACTCCGTTTCAGCTCCATGAACCGCAGCGGGTGGCTTCCCGCCTTCCTTCTGGCGGGGTGGTGCTGAGCAGATTTTATGCTCCGGATCAGTTTTCACTCCCACGTTGATGTACATCGTTTTAGAATTAAGTCACATTAACTGAGGCAAGCAGAGTACGTATCTGTTCTCAGCAAAGAGTTCTTTCCCCTGAGTTCTCAAAATAACTGTGAGTGCCTCTTTGATGACCAGGGTTTAAGATCTTTAAGTAAGTCGTTGAGGGGCACCCAGGTCTTTCTTCCCAGACCACGGAGCTGGAGGACCAGGGTTCAAGTCTTCCACTTGCCACTTGCTAGCTCTGACTCTGCAAGTCACACAACTCCCGAGTGTCTTTATCTTCCAAATGAGTTCTTTTTTTAATTAAAAAAAATTTAAAGGTCTATTTATTTAATGGAGGTACTGGGGATTGAACCGAGGACCCCGCGCGTGCTAAGGATGCGCTCTACCACTAAGCTATACCTTTCCTCCTCCAAATGAGTTCTTTGTGTTTGTGAATTCACGTCTTGTGTGGATGTTCCCAATGGCTCCTCAGCCTCCACTCCAGGGAGGTTTAGGGGCACTGGCTCCCTCACCTCTAACACTGGGGGTGGGTGCTGATTGTGCTAAAGTCAAATGGTACCCCCTTGGCCAGGGGGGTTGCTACAGGGGTGGATATGTGAGTTGTCAGCCTAGTTCCAAAATGAAGCCCAGGACATATTCCCATGATGGGGAGAGGAAAGACCCTTTTCTTTCTTCCTTGATGTAAATGAAGGAGCAGGTGATCCCCGTCATTACATCAGTCATTTCACTATGGTTTTACCAGCAGACCCGGCCTCAGGATAACACTGGTCTCATGAAGGCAGAGTAGAGAATGGGGAAGAAATGGGGCTTTGGTGATCTCAGTAGACAGCTGGGTGTCACCTCCTGCCTGAAGCCTCCAGCCTCTGCACTCTGCACTAACAGACTATCTGTTTAGCCAGCTTCAATAAGGATTTCTATTCCTTCAGCTAAAAGTGTCCAAGAGAGAAGACAGCATAAGCCTCTTTTATGCCAAAGTCTCAATTCCTGTTAGCTCTTTGACTCAATCTTAAATTGGTTAAAATCTCAAGCCTGTATCAGCATATTTTCAGGCCGACACCTGGGCCGCTGAACGCCACTCAAAGAAGTAACAGCTCTGTAGACCAGCGAGAGTACACAATTGCTCTCTGACATCTGCTGGCTGTCCTGATGCCCGGAATCCCTTCGAGGAGTTCTTCGTGACTGCTTTTTTCTCAGGAGCTATGTCAAACCTTTATCATTCTCAAGTTTTTTACTCTCTGTTTTTTTTCTCCCTTAGTCTCAGTGATGAATCTGACCCCCATGTCACAGGGAAACCAAGGACTGACAGTTAAGATTTTTCAGTCGTTTATCTATAGTCACCTAATGCTTCAAAAGGTAGGAGCTTCAGAAAACAGAGATCTGTCATCTCACAGTTTCTGTAGGCTGGGAAGGTGGGAGTGGTGTGGCTGGGTGGTCCTGCTTCGGGGCCTCTCAGGTTGCTGTCAGGCTGGGGCTGCCATCATCTGAAGGCATGACTGGGGCTGGGCCTTGTCCTGGGTGCTGAGTGTCCACCCCACACGGCAGCTGGTGCCCCCTCCGTGTGACTCATCTGAGGGATGAGAGCAGGGAGGACCCTGTGTTGCCCCCAGTCAGGCACCATCACTTCCGCCACATTCTACTCCTTGGAAACAGGTCACTGGATCCCGCTCGTGCACAAGGGGTGGGGGGCAGGCTCCCCCGTTCGGAGGGAAGGGCGCTGAAGGATCTGTGGTCCTACTTTAAAACCACAATTCTCAGTTCTCATCTCACTTGAAAGCTTTTCACCAGTGGAACCGCCTGACCTCTTGCATCCTCTTCTCAGCTGCAAGCCCGCCCTTCCCTCGGGCCCTGGGTCTCGTCTCATTCCTTCCTGCCTTCTCCCAATCTGTCATTTTTTCCTTCTTTCACTTTTAATCTCTCACCCTTTATTGGCTTCCTCATCTCACATTATTAACACACTTGGGTCTCTTTTTTTTTTATTTAAAAACGTCATTTATTCATAAATATGTCTTTGTCAGGTGTGACTTTCCAGCCTGCCGTGGCCATACTTGCCCATGTCGATCAGGCTCTGCACACTTAGGTCTCTTATCTTAAAAAAAAAAAATCCTCCATCAATATGCATCCACCTTTAGGTTTTTTCCCTTCCCTTTATGGTTAATAGTTTTTTTTTAATTTATTTTTTATTTTTGTTGTTTTTTTTGGAGGGGTAGGAAATCAGACTTATTAATTATTATTATTTTAATGGAGGTCCTGAGGATTGAACCCAAGACCTTGTGCACGCTAAGCACTCGCTCGACCACTGAGCTATGCCCTCCCCCCTCATCCTGCTGTTTCTAACAAGCAGCACTCCTGATGACTCTGGTGTGGGGGGTAAGGGATTGCGCTCTGAAGCCACGGCTGGAAGCCATCTTCACTTCCTCATCTCTCCATTCCCTCCTTGAGCAGCTGCCGCCTGACTGGCCTCTCCATGGGAGCATCTTCCCCGAGCTCTTTGGTGACCTTCTCCATCTGGTGGTCCGACCCAGGCAACACTTTCATTCTTCTCTGACTTGACTTCTCTGGGGCATCTGATGCTGCTGACCGAGCCCTCGCTCCAGGGGTGGCAATCTCCACGCATTTTCCTTAACTGTCTCCGGTTGCTCCTCAGTTCTCTTTGCATCTGTGGTCTTGTCAGTTTGCGGAGTAGTTTTACCCAATTCCAGGGCTGCATCTCCTACTCATACGTTGGCCACCCCTACGTCTGTGTCTCTTGTCCAGATCTCACTCTTGAACTGAAGACTGGATGGCCTCAGCTTCCTAGCGCGTTCTCGACTTTCCAGGTGGCTCCTTTGTGGTCTCCCCTTCTGGTTATTTCATGTCTTTCTAGCCTCCACGTTTGCCAACATCCAGTCTTGGAACCACCGGCCTTGTCATTTTACCCTGTCTCCCCAGGAAACCTCCTCTTCAAAGCCTCTGAAGCTGGATGACTAGTCCCTAATTTTCATTTCCAGTCAAACCGACTTTCCAAGTTCTAGATCCAAATGTCAAACTGCCTACAACTACACTACTTTCTAGATGTTTTCACGAATTTCTAAAATTTGATGTGTGAAATTTTTTATCTTCCCCCTTCTTCCTCCAGACACCCCAATTTCAGTGGTGGCACAACTCTCCGCCAAGCTGCCCAAACAAAATGCGTGCAAATCATTATCCTTGACACCTTCCTCACTCTTTGGGTCTAATCTAGTGTCAGGTCCCATCTACAGTACTTACAAAAATCTCAAATCTGCCTACTTCTTTACATCTCCCGACCCCGCTCCAAACCATCATCGCCTCCTATCTGGGTTACTGCAACAGCCTCCTAATTAGTTCCCTCTATGTGTATCCTTTTTTGGGGGGTGGGGATGGGGAATTAGGTTTATTTATTTTAATTTTTTTTTTAAAGGGAGGCACTGGAGATTGAACCCAGGACCTCGTGCATGCTAAGCACACGCTCTACCACTAAGCTGTACCCTCCCCCCCGACTTGCATTCTTGTCCACACAAGAGTGACCTCAAAATACAGAGAACGTCACTTCCTACTTGCTTTGGGTACAACAGAAAATGCTTACCATAGGCTCCTGCTAGACTGTGTTACTCCCCAGCGCTCTCCCCTCTGCATCGCAGCCACAGACGACCTTCTCTCAGTTACACGAAATTCACTGTTACGGACTGAATGTTTGTGTGCTTCCAAAATTCTCATGTCAAAGCCCTAACCCTCAATGTGACTGTACTGGGAGACAGGGTCTTTAGGAAGTGCAAAGGTTGGAGGAGATCCTAAGGATGGGCCCTGACCCGCCATGGTTGGTGCCCTTATTAAGAGGAGGAAGAAGCACCACAGCCCTGCCTCTCTGCTCACATGCTTGTACGCACACCCAGCGAGGGTTGCACGAACACACAGCAAGAAGACAGCCCTTCTGCAAACCAGGAAGAGAGTCCTTGCCAGAAACCAACCAAGCAGGCACCTTGATCTTGGGCTTCTCGCCTCTAGGGCTGTGAGAAGATACGTTTCTGTCGTGTGAGCCAAGTCTGTGGTATCGTGTCATGGCAGCCCAGGCAGCCCGGGACATGCCCCGATTCCTTCCTCCTCTAGCGTAAATTCTTCCTGGAGTACTACTTCTTTCTTGTGTAATTTCTTCTTACTCATTCTTCAGGCTTTAGCTTAAATATCACTTCCTCAGAGAGACTTTCCCTTGTTCCCTGATCTGCACTGTTGTCCCCTATTATAGTCTCTCCTTTTTTCTTCAAAAAGTTGGGTCTCTTTGTGTGATTCTGTCCTCGAATGCACTGGGGTCAGTGTGAGCCCCGAGGATGGTGAGATGGAACCCCTATTCTCGCTGGGTGGACAGACATGAGTTATAATGTGCTGTATGTAATGTTTCCGAGGGAACATTGGGGGCAGAGGTGATGATGGTTAAAAGTTTAAATTAAAAAAAGAACGTCATGCTTTAATGATCGTGCAAACTGAAACTGTGTTTAAGACTTTAAAGTCATTCCTAAAAAATTTTTTTAAATTGAAAAAAAAATAATAAAGTCATTCCCAGAGTCATCAAATTCAGAGACAGAAAGTAGGGTGGTGGGGGCTGGGGGCTGGGGGCCGGGGGCTGGGGACGGGGAGTGAGTGTTGAAGGGGGACAGAGCTTCAGTTTGGGAAGATGAGAAAGTTCTGGAGCTGAATGGGGGTGATGGCTGCACAACAACGTGAATGTACTTAATGCCACCGACCTGCACACCTACACATGGTTAACGTGGTACATTTCACGTGCTGGGTGCTCCACCACGATGAAAGGAGGTGATTTAGTCAGTCAGAACCAATCTTTATGTCAGTACTCACGAGGGTGCGATGTCCAGGTGGTTGATGCTGAATCCGGAGGAGCAAAAGCCTCCCAGGGTTGTCGATATGGTCAGGAACGCGACGGCCAAGGAATAGTCACAGCCTATAAATCCAGCGGCTACCAGGAATACCGCGGGGCCAATCATCCCTGGAGTTACCAAGTTATTAAAAAAAAAAAAAAAAAGAAGCCCCGGCATTAATATCTGCTTGTACTACTTTATTTAATACAGTACAAATCTGAGAGATTTGATATTACTGCCACCTACCGGAGGAACACTGTACTGCCTAGAAGATGCAATTTAAATCACGTTTCATGAAACAAAACTTGCTGGAAAACATGCAGGATTAAAGCAATTATCATAAAAGTAAAAGGAAAATCTCATTATACAATGTTATTAAGTCTATATAGGTGACTGGGACTCAGCTAAAGTTCTACAATGTTGAAGAAAGAGCAAGAGGATGACAGGAAAATACAGTTCTGGAGAGAAGTAAAGGTTGACACAGAATGTGTGATTCAAAATTCACATAATCCAAGAAGAGAAACCAAAGACAGAACTATTGTCGCATAAAGTGAGGAAAACACTCCAGCTGGGTTTTGACACCTGAAGACGATTCGTGTACTTTACTACAGGCAGTGGAGCATAAAATACAACACAGGAAAGGACTCGGTGAGCGCGGGCTGCCGGTTCTCCTCTGTGATGAGGGAAATGTATTTGCATAGACGGCAACAGAGGAACTCGTTTTAACATTTCAATCACGTTTAAATAGCCACACACGGCTTAGTGGCTGCAGTACTGGATAGGGCAGGTCCACAGAAAGCCGAAAAAGAGAAAACCGAATGAAATCCAAAGGGATTTATTTCACTTGCAGACGTGGAAAAATTTCTTTTGCGGGTCAAGGACAGGAAGCAGGGGGCAGAACAGCACATTCTAGGGGACGGTGCTCAGAAGGAGTCTGCAGAATTACACCAAACGGGGCCCTTTCACAATGCGATGACTGAAACACAGCTGCCAGCGACTTAGAGGGTCCCTATTTACTTGAATAACTGTCCTCAATAGTTTTAAAATTTACTTTTCTGAAATCAGAGTCTGAAACACACGACTGTTAAGGCTCCTTGGAGTTCTTTGATTGATAGCTCCCCACTTGATATAACGATGTTAGTATATAATTTTGATTCAAATTTAAAATGTATTCACTTAGAAAAGGGATGGAGACTTCAAAATCTTATTTTCATTGCAAACTTAGAGCTGAAAACAAAGTGATCTATAAAATTCTGGGGAAGACACTCAGCAAAGCAAGCCATTTGTTATAGTTACAAGAGTATGGGAGAGATAATAGGATATTATCAATCTTTTTTTGTTTTTTGGGGTTTTATTTTGGTGGGGGAAGAAATTCAGTTTATTTATTATTGTTATTACATATTTTTAATGGAGATACCAAATATTATGTAAATCTCAATCCTCAAAAATGCATCGTTCGAAAAGAACCAGATGTATGTACAGAAATGCTCTACATGCATTAAAACATACTGTTTCAATATGGGAACCAAAAAATGACTAATATTATCATTTTAATTTTGCCTTGCATTGTAAACACAGTATATCATTGTAAACCAAAGCAAAACCGTATTCCCCTTCACCTACCTATAAGGGTAAAAAGTCTCCGAACACACAGAGTTGAAAAATTCCACTTTGCCCGTAAGTTGTCGGCGGCTTGGCCAGACAGGATCATACATAACCAACAGCCGAAATAAGGGACTGCAGATAAAACCCCATTCTGGAAGGAATAAGATGATTCAAGGTTAACTAAGGAGGGGGGAAACACCAAACAACACACACACACACACACACACACACACACACACACACACACGTTTGAAAGCAAAAGAAATATACAGCAAAATTCTGCTTTTATGTAACTATAGTCAATAAGTCAGGTTTTTAGAAGGATGATGGGATTCAGTTCAACGTGGTCCCAGAGAGCCTGTCTCAGAGGGAACCAGAGCTGTGCTCAAGCGAATCCTGAATGTTACTTTGGGACCTGGGCTGTGGCTTCAGTGAGAGAAGACATCTTCCTATCAGCCTATGGATTCTCCCCATTGAGCAGTTTTCACTGATATATTTACAAAAATTTTTTTATTATAAAATAAAAGCCAGATACTGAAAGCCACACAAGTCAAGTGTAGAACTTTATGAACTATTCTAAGGTGAGCACCATGGAGGTCAGGTGCCCGGGACACTAGCTCATGCTTGAGCAGAGGACCGAGGTGGCCAGGTGACAGGTGGCCAGGTGACAGGGGGAGGTGAGGTGACAGGGAGAGCTCTACTTTTTCTCTTTTCCTGTGAGTTACCACCTAAACAAAATGAAAACGCTAGGAGATAGGAAACAGAATTAATCATGGAAATGTGTTACCGGCTTTGTAGGAAATGATTTGACAGCTATTTAGGAAATCACAAATTCTATAAAATGAAGAAAATATACACAGAAAAAAGAGAAATGCTTTCTATTCATAGCTTTCCTCCACACAAACCTGAAGTGCCAAGACCAAGCGGCCCAGATCTGATAAAAACAAATGATTTTATAGTCTGAGAGAGATGGTGTGCCTGCTAGAGGTTTACAAATACAAAAAAAGGTAGAAGGACATTTTACCAGTGGTATTCAAATCTGGTAATAATTCGACCTAAGCATCACGGATGGTACAGAGCAGCAAAATTTGTCAATATTTTAAATGTTCTCCTTCTGTGGCTGAAGATTTTTGTTTCCCTCTGGTATTAAGCTGAGTAATGTCCCTTTTAAATTTTATTCCACTTCTAATTCTGCATAGTGAGGTCACATCTATCATAATTTGTGGCAAAATCCTAGACACGAATCAACTGCAGCAAACAGGGAAGCGAATTTTCTGATCTTGGCCTCGTTCCCTGGTCGGGTAAGCACGGTAATCCATCAGAGGTACTGAATTTTTCCACTTAGAGTTCTAATGGTTAAAAACTCTGCCAACAACCTGAAACTACTAAAATCTTCAACATTTATACATCCGTGGGCAGCTTCCACAGTTGTTAAGCATTCTGTTCATGGTTATGGTTCATCGTCTTCATTTATTCAAAAAAGTCATTCAAAAATGTAAATATCCAAAACAGGATAACAGATACCACTGAGCTGTAAGAAATAGGGACAGTAGGGAAATAACTAGGAAAAAAGAAACGTGAACAGTACCTTGTAGCAACCTATAATGAAAAAGAATCTGAAAAGGAATATATGTACGGATATGTATTATGCTGTACACCAGAAACTGACACAACGTTGTAAACTAATAAAAAAGAATGCAAAAAAAAAAAAAGTGAAGGTAACCAATGAAACTAAGCTTATATAAAAAAGCAAGACTGTAACAAAGGATCAAGAGCTCTAAAACTTTTAATTAATGAGATTACAATTTTAAATACAGTGCTTCTCAAAGCAAACTTTATTTTGAACAAAGGTCATTTCTTGAATGTAATATATTGATTTTCAAGAAAAAAAATCCATTAAAAAAGAAGCTGCTATACAAGAAGATTATTTTCAAACTCTATTCACATTTCTTTTAATTTTGATTCAGAAAGAAAATGCCTTTTTGTGTATGAAAATGCAAGATAAAAGATTTTAGTTTAGGGGGGAGGGTATAGCTCAGTGATAGAGTGTTTGCTTAGCATGCATGAGGTCTTGGGTTCAATCCCCAGTATCTCTACTTAATAAATACATACATGAACCTAATTACCTCCTCCCAACTCTGCAAGAAAAGAAAAAAAAAAGCTTCATATTTAACTTTTTAAAAAATTTTTGCATTCTTTTTTATTGAAGTATAGTCCATTTACAATGTTGTGTCAATTTCTGGTGTACAGCATAGTGATTCAGTCATACATATATGTATTCTTTTTCAAATTCTTTTCCATTATAGGTTATTATAAGATATTGAATATAGTTCCCTGTGCTATACAGTAGGAACTTGTTTATCTATTTTATATGTAATAGTATCTGCAAATCTCGAACTCCCAATTTATCCCTTCCCACCCACTTCTCCCCCTTGGTAACCATAAGTTTGTTTTCTATATCTGAGTCTTTCATGTTTGACTTTTTGAGGGAACTGCCAACTATTTTCCACAGTGGCTGCACCATTTTTCGTTCCCAACAGCAATATATGAGAGTTCCATTTCTTCTACATCCTCACCTACACCTGGTTTTTTTTCTTTTTTTCTTTTTTTACGAGGGGGAGGTAATTGGGTTCATTTAGTTATATTTAGAGGAGGTACTGGGTATTGAACCCAGGACCTCGTGCATGCTAAGCATGCACTCTTAACGCTTGAGCTATACCCTCCCTCCCCCTTTTTTTATTCTAACAGATGTGAAGTGGTATCTCATTATGGTTCTGACTCACATTTCCCTGATGAGTAATGATGTTGAGCATCTTTACATGGGCTTTTGATCATTTGAGTATCTTCAGATGTCTATTCAAATCCTTTGCCCATTTAAAATATTGGGTTATTTATCTTTTCATTATTGAGTTGTATAAATTCTTTCTATATTCTGAATACGAGACCCTTATCAAACACAGGATTTGCAAATACTTTCTCCCATTCAGTAGGTTTTCAGTCTTGATAGTGTTTCTTGAGGCACAGAAGTTTTCCATTTCGATGAGGTCCAATCTATTTTTTTCTTTGGTCCCTGGTGCCTTTGGTGTCACATGTAAGAAACTGTTGCCTAGTCCAGGGTCCCAAAGATGTACAGCTTCTAAGAGTTTTTATCATTTTAGCTCTTACATTTAGGTCTTGATTTATCCTTCAGTTTGAAAGCAAAAACACTACCGGTTTTTCTTACAAACTCTGCCGCTTTCTCTTTAAAGCTTTTCTTCCATCTCTTTAAAGACAAAATCCATCAACAGAGATAACAGGAACTGTCTCAGTTGGATGAGTTCAAAAGGAACTGGCAGGTTCAGGAAGGCCCTTCGTACCCAGTTTTACAAGCACAGCTCTGCCAACGCCTGGATCACGCTGCAGAGCAACCTCTGATCAAGCACGTTGCGCCTCCCTCTCGGCCGCCAGCAGAATCCCGCTGCCGTCCCTTTAGGAAGGGACTAGGGTGCCACCTGCATTTATCATCTAAGATCCTGACCAGTGACTGGGGATGGGCAAGACCTTTATGGTTAAAGGTGTTACCAGCCAAGACACCCCGAATCAAGACTTGACACACACTGAGGAAAAGAACGAGCCAGGCCCAAAAGAGCAGATTTAGAGATACTAGAATTTAGTGTATCAGAACAGAACGGAGGTTGCAAAGTAACCGAGTTTCACACAGATAAAAAACAAATTCTGTGTAGTTTTGGTGAGAAGAAGATGCTTAATTTTCCTTACCTCTTGAATATTGAACCTTAGGACCTCCTTCATGTAAGTAGGCAATAATGTCAATAAAGTATAAAAAGTCCAGTTGTAAGAAAAATGTGCAACCACAATAGCCCACAGTGGCAGTGACTTTAGCACGGGGATCCACGGCACTGACTTCTGAGACGAGAGCTGGAAAAAAAAAAGGTGTAATTAAGATAAGCTCCAGCCATGTTGATGCTGTGTTCAAATCTGTACCTTATCAGCTGAAATTCCACCTAGAACACATTACCAACCTTGATGAGTAAATGACAGTTTTAAACAACTCTTTTGAAATATTAAACAGCAAGAGAGAGTCCATGGGGGAGCGTATACTCTAGTGGTAGAGTGCCCGCCTAGCATGCACAAGGTCCTGGGTTCAATCCCCAGCACCTCCACTAAAAAAAAAAATGAAAACTTAATTACCTCCTCCTCCAAAATAAAAAATAAAATGGAGAGTCCATGATTCAGATGAGAAGAAAAAACAGACATGACATCTCAGAGCTATCATGTCAAACAAAATATGCCTTCTGAAGGTCAGAGGACACTGCAGTGTTAATTTCTCCACCTCAAAAAATAGAGAACAGTTTAATAATCAAGTTCAGAGGCTGACATAAGAGGGCAAAGGAAAGAGACGGGAAGTCCTATTAGGATTCATCCTTCACTCTCCAATCTTTATTCAACTACAATGACTTACAGGAACTGTGGAACAGCAGGGTCTTTCTGCCGGCACCCAGAGTGTCTCCAAGGCAGGGTGTCGGCACCCCAGGGGTGTGCAAGAGAATCCACAGTGGTGTGGAAAGGCGGAACAGAGCTTCTGGCTATACTTGCTTTTATTCATTTTTTAAAAAAATTTTTTACTGAAGTGTAGTTGACTTAGAATGTTAGTTTCAGGAGTTACAGCAAAGTGATTCAGTTATACATATACATACAGATAAATATTTTCTTTTCAGATTCTTTTCCATTATATGTTATGACAAGAAATTGGATATACAGTTCCCAGTGCTGTACAGTAGGTTACACTCACTTTAATTTTAAAAAAAGAAATTAAGCTGAATCAGTATTTCACACACAGGTCAGCCCTGGAGTGTGCACAGTCACGAACTGTAGGATCTCCCCGACTCCAGGGGGCTAGTGGCACCTCACCTGCTGGCCTGCCCTCAGTGCAGGGCGACAGCATATTCCACTTCACACCTGCCTGCCAGGATGAATGTATGGGTTTGATTAGCCAGTTGGGTTTTTTTTTTTAATTAAAAAAATGTTTGGGGTGGAGGAGGTAATTAGGCTTGCTTGCTTATTTATTTATTTATTTATTTACTTTTATTCAGATTTTTTAATGGAGGTACTGGGGATTGAACCCAGGACCTCGGGCATGCTCAGCATGCACTCTTACCACCTGAGCTATCCTCTCCCCCTTATCATTACTCATTTTTAAGTGATAAAAGGTTTTTCCCAGTAAAATTCAAAACTTCTATGTACTCTGTTTATTTCATCTTATTCACCTTCCAAAAAGTCTATTTTTATATAAGCTTTAGGATGTACACAGGTACAGTAGTACATGTGGATAACCACAGTAAATCTGCACATATTCGGACGGGCACCCCTCTTCCCTTCCTCCCGCACAGCCCCAGGCCGTGCTGACGCAGGATTAAGGAAAACTGGAGCCCGCCGGTCTGGGCATCAGACCCATGCGTCTCCTACACACTGAGGCTCTGCGGTGTCTTCCTCAAAAGCTGGAGCATCTATGTTTCTCCCTCCAGGGTTCACCGTTATTTCAAAAAGGGGAAGAACCAGCATTCACCTCCTTGTCGCCTTTTTTCCAGGGACTTTTGATCTGACTTGGTAGTGAAGGAGCAGGAGACTAATGAAACGGCTCCCCTGATGCTAAGCTGTCTGCTGATGCATTCTGGTCTAAAACTCTAGCAGCTGTTTTCTTCTTTTCTCTGACAAACCTCCATTTCCTCTTTGCTTATTCAGCCGCTTTTGTGCTCAACAGCCCCCAACCTTTCCATCACGCTCTCCACTCCCTATACGTTCTTTGCCCAGAACAGCTCATCCTTTAACCCAGAAGCTATGCTCCAGGAAGGTGCTCACCGGCTGACAGCCTCAGAGAATGAACAGACCCTCCGGAGTTTCTCTGTGACACCAGGTGGATTCATCAAGATTAAGAAGAATACAGCACCCCCACCCCCAGAAAATGCCCTGATTGTCGTGACCTTTCTGTTCTGTCCAGTTTTTCTATAAAACCTCAGGACCCCAATGCCAAGACGGAGTCACAGTCTCTAAGGTATTATTAGCCTGTGTGACTCCCCTTTGCCTGGCAAAGCAATAAAGCTGTTCTTTTCTGATTCTCCCAAAACTCTGCCTCTGAGCCTCAATTTGGCCACTGGGGTACAGAGGCTGGTTTTTCGACAACAGTAGCTATGCCCCTAGGTTCTCCACTATCTATCAAAGAGGCAGGGGGTGCGGGGGGAGAGAAGGAGGGGCAACATATATTCTTCTACAGCAGTGGTGGCCTCACTCTACCCTGGACCAAGAGAAACAAAGCCACAGCCATAGTTTGGTGCAGCCACTATAGAACACAGTGTGGAGATTCCTCAAAAAACTAAAAACAGAATTACCATATGACCCAGCCATCCCACTCCCGGGCATATAACCAGAGGGAACTCTAATTCGAAAAGATACATGCAACTCAATGTTCACAGCAGCACTATTTACAATAACCAAGACATGGAAGCAGCCTAAATGTCCATCCACAGATGACTGCATAAGGAAGTTGTGGTATATTTATACAATGGAATACTACTCAGCCATAAAAAAGAATGAAATAATGCCATTTGCAGTAACATAGATGGACCTAGAGATTATCATATTAAGTGAAGTAAGTCAGACAGAGAAAGACAAATACTGAATAACTTATATGTGGAATCAAAAAGAGCTGAACTCAGGCTAAGAGAGTAGAACAGAACGATGGTTGCCAGGGGCTGGAGGGTGGGGAACAAACTCCCAGCTATAAGATGAATAAGTTATAGGGATCTACTGTACAGCACAGTGACTGTACTTAACAATACTCTATTACTTACTTGAATGCTGCTAAGAGAGTAGACAGTAAATGTTCTCACACACACAAAAAATGGTAACTATGTGAGGGGACGGAGGTGCTAAGTAACCCTACTGTGGTCATCATTTTGTAATATGTGAGTGTATCAAATCATCACCATTGTACACCTTAAACTTACACAGTGTAATGTATCAGTTATATCTCAGTAAAGCTGGGGGTGGGTGTTGGAAAGAACAGCCTGACAGTCAGCAGGTTCTCTAGCTATTTATCGAGTATGCGGCCCACGGAGTCAGAGGATTGGAAGGAAGAACGTGATATGTACATGTTAGTGTTCACTTGTAAACTGGGCACAAAGCAACAGTTCTCTTTTCTCCTAATGAGGATTGTGAGATCAATTTATAGTATTGCCACATTATAAGTTATATTTTATTTTATTTTTTAAAATGTCAGTTCAACTGTTATTTTATTTTATTTTTTGTGGGGAGGTAATTAAGTTTGCTTGTTTGTTTCTTTGTTTGTTTCTTTCTTTTTTAACAGAGGTACTGGGGATGGAACCCAGGACCTCGTGCATGCTAGGCATGGGCTCAACCACTGAGCGATACCCTCCCCCATAAGTTATATTTTAGGGAGGAAAGTCTTCATTTGTAAAAACATTCACGTTAAAGATGAATTTTCAAATATTACTAGGAGAAACTATCCAATTATCTGGCAGACATTAAAAAAAATCCTTCCAGGTTTTAAGGTAGCACTGTCTAACAGAACCTTCTAACAGATGACGGAAATGTTCTGCATTCCCCAATTAAGCAATATGACTAGTGTGACCAAGGAACTGAATTTTTAATTAAATTAGTTACAATTAAAATTTATGGGCACAAGGGCTAGTGGCTACCATAAAGGACAACAAACGTTTACGGTAAGACCTTAATAAAGAACAAACTAGCTTTTTCTGATGTTCTAGAAACAGAAGTTACCCTCTTGCTATTGTTTCTAAAACATTATGTCTGAGGTGACTTGTCAATCAAGCAATTTCCACCCTCTCTATGAATTCATTATACCTATATGTTGGCAAAACACACTATAAAAGTTCTTATCCGAGCCCTATATTCTTCTAAAATGCACTGCTGATAAACGAAAATACACTGGGAAGGAACTTTTTTAATTGCTCAGATATTCTTTGCCCAGCTAACATTTTGAAAGCAAATTTTCTTTAGATATCTGAACAAGGCAATTTTTGAAGGAACAATGAATGAGGTCTTGAATCTTATATGGAGGATGAATCATTAAATTAGTAATAATAGCTCAACCAGCTTTTTTTTTTTTCATACAAGTTGAAGCAGAAAAGGATAAAACAAAAATTTATTTCTTGTCAATTGTGCAAAATCTTCTAGACTATATGAAGGCTAGTCTTGAATGAAGGTCATTTCAACAAATATTTGAGTTATCTTCCATGTATAAATTCACAAAAAAAGACTCCCTGTCAAATGTAAGCAACAGGAATTTGGATAATGGACAGATATGGGGACACACTAAGCTACCTTTCTACAGAATCTGGATACACTGAAAGATTTCATAATTTCATAAAAATAATGGTAAAAATGAAGTAATGGAAGAAGCAAGCTACTGACCATCAATGTTGAGAAAAATGTGAGAAAACATATTAAATTTTTTCTTAAATTGAAGTATGGTTGACTTGCAATATTATATTAGTTTAGGTGTACAATATAGTAACTCAGTATTTTTACAGATTATGCAAAGTTATTATAAAATACTGACTATATTTCCCCTGTGCTCTACACAACCTACATCCTTGTAATTTATTTAGTTTACATCTAGCACTTTGTACCTCTTAATCCCCTTCACCTGTTTTCCCCACCTCCACCCCTTCTCTACTGGTAACTACTAGTTTGTTCTCTGTATCTCTGAATCTGTTTCTATTTTAATAGTGGTTTGTTTGTTTTATTTTTTAGAGTCCACATATAGATACAGTATTTGTCTTTCTCTGACTTATTTCACTAAGCACAATACCCTACAAATCCATCCATGTTGTCACAAATGACAAAATTTCATTCTTTTTTATGGGTGCGTAGTATTCCAGGTACATCAAATTCTTTTTATTTGTTCCTTGGGGGAAAAGGTGGGTGATCTATTTGGTTAACATCACAGAGAACAATGAGATCTCCAAGTAGCTTTCTTTATTATATTCATCAGTGATTTCTCCTAAGCTTTGGCCAGTCTTTGGCAATGACCAAGGGATGCCATATTTCTTAAAGTTCAACAGCATGTAGAGACATTGGTAGCCAAATGTAAAAACTGAAATGTGGGGGGAGGGTATAGCTCAGTGGTAGATCGCATGCCTAGCATGTACAAGATCCTGGGTTCAATCTCCGGTACCTCCATTAAAAATAAATATATGAACAAATAAATAAACCTAATCCCCCCCCGCAAAAACCCCCACTTCAATGTGTATAAGTAAATGTTTAATTACTGCCTGGTTTACTATATATGAAAATTAATACTATCAATTATAATAACTTAATGGGCAAGAAAAGTTTTACATGAAGTATTTTTTGTTCCTAAACCAATACAGTGACTCTGAAGCCATTAAAATGCTAAAGAAAAGACTATATACATTTAAATTTTTCCTCATGTTCTTATGGTCTTCTGTTAATCCCCACAAAAAGCAAGCATTTTGTTTCCATGGCTTGAGAATTTACTATATTAAATTAGGACAGACTTTTATTTCTGACTTGCCATTGTGCTCAATTAAGTGAAATACATTTTGCTTTAGTAAGCATAAATTTTTTTCTAAAGATCTACTCTAGAGGAGCAAACGGGTGTACATCATATTATTATATACCAGTAAATGTGCTGTCATTCTTGTTAAATCATGCTCATTTAACATACAGATAAAAATACACTAGTTTTCTAAAAACAAACATTTAATTATTTATTTTATATTTATTTTGTATTTATTATTTATTTATTTTAAAAAAACTTTTGGGGAAGGGGAGATAATTAGGTTTATTTACTTATTATTAGGTTTTGGTTTTTTTTAAATGGATATACTGGGGACTGAACCCAGGACCTCATGCATGCTAAGCACACACTCTACCATTGAGCTATACCCACCCCACTAAAAACTAACATTTAGAATGCAGCTATGATTCCTTTTTAAACAGCACTTTTTATTTTCTACTAATTAAGAAGAAAGACAAGGAAGACTCACTTGATAATCATTACTCTAGAAGGTTTAAAATGACTTAGAAAAGTAATTTTCCATATATTTAATCTAGAAAGTATTAGAATCTCTCAGACAAAACAAACCAATACTTTGTACATTTATTTAATTTGCCTGCTCTACTTTGCCTAAAGTATGCATAACATAAATATCTATTTTAAAATTGGTATCTTAATTCTGAAGAAAAAAAGATTCTGAAATTATTTTTAAAATGTGCCAAAGTCCATACCTGATTTTTCAATGATGAAAGAATGTACTCCTGTTCATAGGGGGAGATTGTCTTGTGAGTTTCTGGTGTATCAGTAACTAACCAGATCCATAAAATAAACCAAATGATTCCAACAATACCTTAAAATAGAAAAGTAACAGTTAAATACAATTCGAATACACCAACAGCAATTTTTACACCTTGGAAAAATAATGTAATTATAAACTCATTGTAATTGGTTTCAGATTAGTTTTCTTTTCTTTTTTTTAGCTTAGTTTTCAAGTTCCTCTCATAATTCAATGAAATAGTTACTATATGTACTATTTTCTAAAAATTTTGAAGAGAACAAGCTTTTTAAAAATTGCAGTAGACTTGACATACATTATATCAGTTTCAGGTATACAACATGATTCTGCATTTATACACACTGCAAAATGCTCACTACAATATGTCAAGTACCACCTGTCAGTGTTCAAAATTACAAAATCTGTTTTTGTAATGAGAACTTTAATGATTTGCTCTCTTGGCAACCTTCAAGTATGCACTACGGTATTATTAACTATAGTCACCTGCTGTACCTTACATTGTTACAGAGAAGAACAAATTTTACTCCATGCTAGATTTGTTCCTTTAGCTCTAACCCTCTGCTCTGTTTCCAGTGCCTAGTCATGCTGGTTCTGCACCTTTGGTAAAACAATGTTGCCTAGAGCCTGAAATAGATGATTCTCATGAAATAGATAGCTCATTCTCAAGGCTCTGACCTTGAAGGGTATAACACTTTTCCATTCATATAGACATAAAAAATTGCACAGCAGAAAATATCATGTGTCTCACTGGAGGTTTATAGAACATCCTGACCTGACCCAAGTGGACAGCTGCAAGAACAAAGGATTCAGACATCAAGAAGTTTTGCAACAATCAACACACCCACCCTCCCCTTTTTAGTATAAGAGCCTTGAATTGATTTGGGGAAGACGGTTCTCCAGGACATTAGTCCCCCATCTTCTCTGTCTGCTTTCTGAATAAAGTCGTTATTCCTTGCCCCAATACCTTGTCTCCCAATTTACTGGCCTGTTGTGTGGCAAGCAGAGTGAGTTTAGACTTGGTAACAACATCCCAGGACTTATTTTATAATTGGAAGTTTGCACCTGAAGAGGTACAACTCTGCCTATCAGGGCCTACCAGACAAATCTTCTTAAAAAAAAAACAAATTTCTACAATCTATTATTTCCACAGGTCTTTGCTTTTGTTTGTTGATTTGTTTTTTGTTTTTTTGACTGCAGACACATTCCCTGCATAAATGTTTATGTGGTAATCTAACTTAATTAAATATGTGTATCATCCTGCTGTTGAGACTGAGAAATAAAAGCCCTGGGACTAAAACAAACACAAAAGATTGAAATTTCCAAGTGAGAGTATCCTACTTTGCTTGAGAAATATCTTCAAAATACACATCTTTATAATAAACATAGTAATCTCTGATAGCAAGCATGGCATTAAGTCCTGGATTCAGCAGCAGCTCCTACTGAACAAACACTCCAATGTTAACATCAGGTCACAACTCAGCTTGATCATTTTATCCACATAAACTTGAAAAATAGGTTATCCGTATGTGTTTGAGAGCTCTGTGGTTTAGGAGATGGTGACTGCAGTGAATTGGAGTACATGTTTTTAACCAATTTTAGAACACAATTACATTTTGGATCTGTTGCATTATGTCGTAGGTTATACATTTCTGAATAAACTTACCAAAAAAGTAGAAGACGTACGTCCAATTCATATAGAAGCAGATTATACCAGAAAGAGGAAGAGAAACTACTGTCCCAAGCTGTGCTCCTGGAACAAGGACAAAGAGTTTGTAAACTCTGGGGAGAAATGAACAAAGATGGGGCGAGTCGACTGCCTGTAGACGATGGTAACAGACAAGGGGGAAAGAAGGAGCAGGTTAAATCCTACAGGAGCTGAATGAGCCACAAATGTCAACGAACACCCCGCTCTCTTAGGGGATCATTTACTGGAAAACCCACAATAAGTAAAACACATACATTGATGTGTAGTCTCATTAGTTACAACTATGTAGCTACTGATGAATTAGAAGGTGTCCATCAATAGAAGATCTATTACAACATGAGCTAGTCAATGCCACATTACCAGCACATGGGTTAGAAAGCCAGGTGTTTGGGAACAGGCTCAAAGAGGGTCTCTAAACATAACGTGGTTGCAGCATTCCCCGATGAAAATAAGAATGAAGCTAATCTGCCCCCAATATATTATAGACAATTGTTTCAGATAAATAAATAATAAAATACGTTTTTTAATATTATCTTTTTTTAAAATTAATGGAGGTACTGGGGATTGAACCCGGGACCTTGTGCATACTAAGCACACACTCTACCACCGAGCTGTACCTCCCCCTCAATAAATAATAAAATGCATTTTAATCACCAAATATAAGACATCTTAGTTAAAGCACAGTGGGAGCTAAAATAATCAGACATTGTTTCTGCTCTCAAGTTTTAGTCTTATATAGGAGATAAATACAAATAAATAGTTATTACATGTTAGAAAGTGTTGGATGTCACAGAGCAATGTTCAAGTTCAAATACAGGGCAGATGACCTCTGACCTCCAGAGGTCAGGAAAAGATGCAGGAGCAGCTGGAGACTTTGCAAAGACAAAACAAGGAGGTAAGAAAGAAAACAGAGGCAGGTGCGATGGGGAGCAAAGTGATGGATGGAGGGAAACAGAAAGTGGGTCTGGGAACTTCAAGTATGTGAAGGAAAGAAACAGAAGATAAAGGCTGGGAAGGCTTGAAGTTATTGAAGATCTGCTCAGTGCCAGGCACTCTGTCCAGCGACCAGGAGGCTGAAACGGAGTGGTCAAGATGGGAAAAGATCCCGACCCCCAGTCTGAGCTTAGACTTTACTCAATAGGCAAAGGGGAACCACGGGTAACTCCTGCTCTTGAACATCTTGTAAGATTTTTTACGTCCATCTCCACACACCTGCAAGAATCATCTTAAAATGTACATGGGAACATGTCTCTCTCTTGATTGAAAACCTCTGGTGTCTTCCCACCGTATTTTTGGAAAAAAAAGAAAAGACTCTACATCCCTCCCTGTGGCCTGTCAGCCCTGGTCCTTGTCTATTTCTCTAACCCTGAGCCCTTGTGATTTCCTGCCTGAGAGCCCTTGGTCGTGCCATTCTTTTTTTTTTTTTTCAAAGAGCTTAATGTTTTATTTATTTGTTGTATTATTTAATTATTTTATTGGGGGGGTAATTAGGTTTATTCATTTTTAGAGGAGGCACTGGGGATTGAACCCAGGACCTCATGCATGCTAAGCATTTGCTCTACCACTTGAGCTATACCCTCCCCTGGACATTCCATTTTGACTGGCTCTTCTTGCTCTTCGCATGACTGGTTCCTCCTCAGCCTTCAGATTTTAGCTTAAAAAGCCACAACAGAGAGGCCTTTCTCAACCACCGTATTTAAAAGAAGTCAAGTCAAAAAGTTTTCATTCAGTGTGTGAGCTGGTAAAGTTATAATTCATATATAAATGCTTGAGCTCACACCTATAGATTAAAATGATAGTGAGTAAAAGCACAGAACAAGTGTCTGATGGGAGGGGCTGGGAGTCAGGATATGCTCATTAGATGATCAAATCAGAAGTCACCAGAGCACATGCTTAGCATGCACGAGGTCCTGGGTTCAATCCCCAGGGCCTCCTTCAAAACTAAATAAATATATAAACCTAATTACCTCCCCCTCAAAAAAGACCTAAATAAAATCACTCTTCAAAAAAAAGTCACAATTTCAGCACAAAGGTGTTCAATTTTTCAGCTACTGTCCTTTTTCGTTTGTTGTGTTTGTTTTGGTTGTTGTTAAAACATTCTCTATACCAACATCTGAAAGGGCAGCACGTTTTGAAACAAATGATGGCAGATGGGAAACTGACAGTCAGTGAAGCCACACTGCTTTATGTTGTTGAGCCAAAGAGCGAAATTACTGATAAATTGATACCCCTGAAACTTTCTTTTCCCCTCAAAGGAAGTACCTGATGTTGTGTGACTCCAGCGCGCACCTTTCCCCTGAGGCTGATGTGTAGAAAACAAATTGTAGCAAAAATCTGTAAAAGAATAGTTATCTCACCTGCGTATGAAATGCTGAGAAGCTTGCTTCTCTCGAGGGGGGGTGCCCAGGATGACCACATGGAGTGCATGGCTGGGAATGTGACACCCTGGGGAGGGGAGAGAAACTTCTGATCACACACAAGCAGTTTTGTTAATGCTTCAAATTCACCTGAGTATTCTGCGGTCAGAGAAAATTCTGCGTTAAGACTCAAACTCGAATCAGGTTTCATGGAGAGAGCTGGTCTCTATGGTGCTGAGTGAAAATACCTCATAATGAAGTTCTTTCCAGACCTGAACACAGACTTGTGGGTTCTGTCACCTGGTTTGAGGACTGCAAGGTACAGGCTACAATAAATCTAAAGAACGTGCTGAATGATGACACAAGGGATCCCTCTCAAGGCTAATTTTGCTACTGTATTAGTGAATGAAATGGGAATGCCGCCAATAACTAACTTTTAAAAACACTCAGCTCATACTGTGGGACATTGGAAGAATATCCCAGCTGACCTTGATCAACAGGAAAAAGTGGCCTGTCCAAAAACCGATGAATTCAATTGGAGTGTTTATGGATTTTTTTATTCTTTTCTGGTGATGATCAGCCTAGTAAATGCCAATTAAGGGAGGGGTAAGATACAGGCAGGGGACGAAGGTAGAAACTACTAGGTATAAAATAAATAGGCTACAAGGACATACTGCACATTATGAGGAATACAGCCAATATTTGATAGTAAGTATAAACGGAGTATAACCTTTGAAAACTGTGGATCACCACGTCGTACACCTGAAATATAATACTGTATGTCAACTACACTTCAATTAAACAACATGTCAGTGGCTGATGTGGAGGGGCCACAGAACAGTGGAGGCAGGGAGGCCCGCAGAGACCGTGGGAGAGCAGGATGCGGGGGTGGAGAGGGAACCTACTCCTTCAATAGCTTCTGGTCGAGTCAAAGCAGCGGAGTCACAGGTCCCCTTGGGGCCACTCACTAGCTGTGCAGCCTCAGAAAGATTAGGTAACCTTCTAGGACTGCAGTTTCTTTATCTGTAAAACAGATACTTCACTGAGGTAAGGAAAAGAGGAACCTGGTAATAGGGATGAGTTTATTTTGTAGTCAAGATGGGTTTATTAGGACATCTCTATTTGATAAGGACACAATAAGAACATTCGGATGAGTGATCAAAGCTTAGACTTAAATAGCACCTGGCAATTTCCAAAGTTTTCTAGTAACTGTCATCACGTCTAAGCTGTGACTGAGGATGGCGCAGGTTTATATATTATGTTTATGCTACTTTCTATATTATGTTTATGCTACATGTTATATATACTGTATTTGTATAACCCTTGTACATATTATATTACAACCTAGATTCAGTGGAGTTATTATTCAAACTCTGATTGTATGACTCCAGTCAGTGTTTTTCCAACAAAGCAGGATACAGTGCTACCTAAAATAACCTTCATGCTATACACCAAACCCAGAGCCACTGTCTTGCTTGAGTTAAAGAAATGTTGAAAGAGAGCAAAATAAAGCTATGCTTTGGTTTCAAGGGTAGAAGTTCAAAGTTAGAAATGAAAAGCGACCCTTACTTAAAGATGGAGATATATATGATGAAATGCAAAGAGAAGCAGAAAGGAAAAGAAAAATAAGGACTAAAATTTTTACAATTAAAAAATTTTAAATGGTGGAGATTTTAGGAGGAGAAGAAAAAACAGAGATAAAAGTTAATAATAACAATATTAAAAGCAGCAGGAAGGCCAGAAGAATCTTGAACTAAAAGAAGATAGTTACAGGGGGAGGGTACAGCTTAAGTGGTAGACAGTGTGCTTAGCATGCACGAGATCCTGGGTTCAATCCCCGGTACCTTCTCTAAAGAGAAGTAATTAAATAAATAAACCTAATAACCAACCCCCTAAAAAAAAACTAAAAAAAAAAAGTTACATAAAATGATAGATTATTTGTCTCTAAGTTAGAGGACCAGAAAAAAGGACAAATGATAAAGAAAAAGTTCTACGAGCAACAACAAATTTAAAAGTTAGGGGGAGGGTATAGCTCAAGTGGTAGAGTGGACACTTATCATGCATGAAGGCCTGGGTTCAATCCCCAGTACCTCCTCTAAAAATAAATAAATAAACCTCATTACCTCCCCCGACAAAAATATATAAAAGTCTTCTGTACTCCCCCCCAAAAAAAGTTAAACAAGAGAATTTGACAATCTATTGTGGACCACGAGTTTCAGACCTGTCCACTCAGTGACTGAGCTGGGGTAAACGGAGGCAAAAGTTCAAGAGACAGGATGGTCTATCTTCATGGTTTTAACAGTGGTTTATTTTCTTAACTCCTAAAGAAAGAGTGGGTAAGGAGCTATGACGTGTCCCCTCGAAAATGGCTTCTCTAGTCTTCCAGTAAAGCTTCTGATTTCGGGGTGCTTCTGCACGAGACCTCACTGACCACATACAAAATCTACTCAGGTTGTTTTACAGTTGATCATTCTTCTAATTAAAAAAAAACTCCTGGTTACCTTCCAGTGGCATTTTTGGGTTCACACTTATACCAAGGAAGACCTTTAAGAAGACAAGAAACTGATGTAGGGTAAGAAGAAAAACAGATGAGAATAAAAATTACCTCTCCAAGTCCCTCCAGCGCCCTGAGGGCGACGAGGGCTCCAACTCCGAGATCGGCAGCGAGGGGGGTGAACAGGGTGAAGACGGCAGTGCCCAGGATCCCGAATCCCAGCAGCAGCTTCCCCCCGACTCTGCTGGCCATGTATCCTCCGGGAATCTGTGTGATGATGTAGCCATAAAAGAAAGACCCGAGAATCCATCCTTGAGTTTCTGCATCCCACTGGTACCTTTTACCCTATGAAGAGTAGGAGGAAAAATAAACCTTTAAAGACCTTGACCGATTGACTCCTTTCTCTCACTAGCATGTAGTACAGATAAATGTTGTTCTGAACCACTTTCAGACTGAAGAATGCCCAGGCTTTCACGGCAGGTGGGTCGCCGTGATACAGACGTGCAGCTTCTAGAAGCGGATGGGAAATCACTGAAAGTCACAGTTTCAGGAGGGCTTGCTGTTTCATGAAACTAGACTAGGGGGTGAGTTGTTGATGTTTCATAACCTGGGCTTTGGAGCCAGGCCTGGGTTCAGGCTCAGGTCTATTACTTCCTGGATTTATGATCTGGGGAGATTACATGGAAAGGGCCCATAAATAAGGCCTTTGGGTATGGTAGAGCTCAGTGGTGGAGCGTGTGCTTAGCACACACGAGGTCTGGGGCTCAATCCCCAGTACCTCTAGTTAAAAACAAACAAACAAATAAACCTAATTACCTCTCCCACCAAAAAATAACTAAAATAAAAAATAAAGTGTGACACACACTAAGTGTTCACTCAGTGTTGGCTACTCGTGTGCATACATGTAGATAATTAATAGCTCTCCATGTCAGACCAAGCACTTGAACAGGGATATCGAGCGACACAAAAGAGCAAGAATTTAGGGGGAGGGCATAGCTCAGTGGTAGAGTACGGGCTTAGCATGCACGAGGTCCTGGGTTCAATCCAGCACCTCCATTAAAAAAACTGAATAAGTAAATAAACCTAATTACCTCCCCCCCAAATAAAAAACAATTTTTTTAAATGAGAAAGAATTTAAACCAAGCCATGTGAGTGGGAAACGTCCTTTAGTGAGTAGCGACACACATCAGGGTAATAATCTGGTGACTGAGTATGTGACATCTTTTGCACATGCAGCCGTGTAACCTAGACAACATCTAGCCAACGTGTCAGGAACCGCTCAGGATTTCATTTTACTGTCGACACAGGGCAGATGGAGATACGCAGTAGCTGGATCATCAGAAGCGCTTACTGAAAGCAAAGATACAAAGCAAACCCCTAGTTATCTGTGTCTAGGCTAGCAGTCTGGAGATTCTCTGCAGAATTTCAGGGCTGCGTGAAGACTCCAGCAGCTACGGGTTTAGGTGGCGCCAGTGGGTGATGTGTACTCAAATACACAGTCAGCAACACTCTCCAAGTCCCGTGTCAGGGTTTCCGCTAAGTCCTAATTCTGTATGTGTGCTTGTTTGGGCAGAAGCCCTCCTTTCTGTTTGAACGCTCGTGTCTATAAATGGGAGAGGGGACTCACCCTGGCTCCTCTGTGAGCACTGAAGATGGATGAAAATATACTCAAAAGAGGACGCCAGCCCTTCCCCCTCCGTATTGTCTCCCCACGTGATGAGCAAAATAAAGTGCGTAAAACTCAGTTCTGAACAAATGATGAACATGCACGTATCAATTCCCCTATAACAGGAAGCAGGTAGAATTTTGGAAAAGAAATTGACCTGTTCTTACGTTCCTGCAGCTGAGATGATCTAAATTCTCTGCAATAGAAACATTGCAAGTAGTCCAGCTATTAAATAATGGGCCCATGAAAACTATTTAGCAACATCTAAAACAATCCAATTTTCTAGGATGGCAGACAGGTTTTCCCCAAATTCTCTTCTAGGAGAGTACGTTTATGGAGGAAACTGAAAAACTGCTTTTTAAACAGATCAAGGCACAGCAGCAGCTCCTATTATAAGACTGGTAAAACACCAAAGGAAGTGACTCAGAGTTTACTTGAAGAAAGCATTTGTGGGTGGGGAGGGTATAGCTCAGTGGTAAGAGGGTGTGCCTAGCATGCGTGAGGTCCTGGGTTCAATCCCCAGTATCTCCATTAAAAACAGAATTTTTAAAAAATAGATAAACCTAATTACCTCTCCCCAGCTCCCCCCAAATAAGGGTGTTCATGGTCTCTGCAAGATGAATAAATTCCATATTTTTCCTTGGAAGTATTTCAGGATTAAGAGCGTTTGCTTGGAAAAGAGCACTTACCGTTTGGTTGTGAAGAACTTTTATGGGAGCAGAATGCTCTGCACACTCGCTGGAAGTTCTGTTATCTGCTGCCGTTGAGTTTGAATCTACCATGTCCACTAACGCCACACTCAGATTCACCCGCAATGCATAGAGAACGAAGAAACCACAAAAGGCCAAAAACGCAAGGTTGTAACGAGCAGAGCAGCACACTGGAGCTGGAACGAAGATGGTGGGGGGACTCGTGTTACAAGAGTGGCTCCGATATCCTCTAACATCTATACATAAAACTGGCCTCTAGTATATAATATATATACTGCCCACATCACCGAAAGGTCACTTCTTAGGAGCACACAAGTTAATAAATCCTGACTATTGTTTCTGAGAATATGCTCAGATAAAGCATATCTAAAACCATTTATCAAAGAGAATTTGTTCCTGGTATCCGCAGTTTGGATAAATATTTAACACAGGAGAGCCTGAACTCTAAGATGAGTTTCTGGAAACGTGGAGAAGCAACAGTTTTATCGACTTGGCTCAGAAAAATCTCCACACCAAGAGTCAAAACCAAACCCCCAATCTCTGTCAGCTGGCAAGTATGAGGAAAACAGGTAAGAGGGTTTAATGGCATCGTGACTTCTGGAAAGCTCTCTCCAACAGAGCCAAAGAGTGCTTGCGTGCGCAGAGCACCATGTCCATCACTGATCGTGGGTGAGCAGCCACCGTCCCAGCACCAGAGACAACCGCCACGGCTCGGGCGCGAAACGCCTGCTGACCAGCGTCTTACCTTGAACAGTGTCCTCAGAGGCAGGGTCTGAATCAGAAGCCATGATTAGTACCTAAGGCTCTCCTAAGCTACATGGATCTAAGGATCCGGAACTCAATTTGCGGAAACTGTGACAGTTGCAGCGCCTGTGACAGTTGCTGAGTTGATGGTGCTTAAAGGGCCCACAGTGAGCAGGGCAGTGAAGGAATGTACAACAAGGATCAAAAATAAAAAAAATAGAAAAGGGAGGCAGAGTAGGCTGGAGGAGCCAATGAAAGGAGAGCATGTGAGAGGGGGTGTTTGACCTCATTTCTTTTCTAGTCTAATTATAAGTGGATGCACAGATTTTCTCAGTTTTTCTTCTTTCACTGACTTGCAGAACTGGAGAGGGAATGAGAAGCTGACTTAAGCATGAGTGATCCCTTATTGACAATAAGGAAGTGGCTAAGCCAGGGTTGTACACTTTAAGTTTGGTCAACACTTGAGTGTGTGATGAATTTCTGTTGAAAGGTATGAATGTTTATTTCATTTGCTAATGTCAAGTTAAATACATATATTTGAATATATGTGAGCTTTTGTTTGGCAATGACATATTAGCATTGCGTGAGTGCGTGTGTGCGTGTGTGTGTGTGTGTGTGTGTGTGTTTTTCCCCTAGTCCTGGTGTTTGCCTTGACCTAATGTCACACAAGAATACTTTTGTTTTTGCTTTTTTTGGCGGTGGGGGGGCGGGCAGATAATTAGGTTTATTTTCATTTTTTTTTAATGCAGGTACTGGGGATTGAACCCAGGACCTCGAGCATGCTAAACATGCACTAATTTTGTATTTTATTTGTTTCCAGCCTTCTTTAAGAATATATTTTTTTTAAAACACAATTTAAAAAATACTTTAGTTATTCAGTTTGTGGGCTTGTGTCGGGGGTTGTTTGGGGAGGATAATTAGGTTTATTTATTTAGTTATTTTGATGGAGGGACTGGGGATTGAACCCAGGACCTTGTGCATGCTAGGCATGTCCTCTGTCACTGAGCTATACCCTTCCCCCAACTTATTATTTCTTATTGGAGGTACTGGGGATTGAACCCAGGACATGCTAAGTGTGAATGCTAAGTGTGTGCTCTACAACTGAACTATACGTGGTAAGCGTTAAGAATACATTTTTCAGGGTACAAAGGTCTTGGTACTGATTCGGACTGCCTGATGCAGACAGAAGCACTGCTGACTACAGCACAACAGTCTTTCCAAGCACATTCATACACTGTGATCCAACTCACTTTTCTATAAGCACTTACACACTTAACAGCTGTCAATTTTTCCTCTGTGCAAGATTTACACCTATTAACAGAGGACTTTTTCTTTGACGTTCCTGGTTCCCTTTTCAGGGGTATGGCTGGTATCAGAACCAGGGCGCCACTGCCACAGTTAGGTCCAGACCTGTGGGAACCGTGTTTCTAAGCATTCACACTGCCTCTGCTACCTGAATCCAGACACATTTGCTCTGCTGCAAACAAACGGGCAGCCGTCTAGTTAAGGACAGTCTGCAAACTGCAAAGGCGTGGTTTGTTTGTTTTTTAAATTGAAGTACAGTTTACAGTGCTGTGTCAATTTCTGGTGTACAGCATAATGTTTCAATCACATATATACATATATATTTTCATTCTCATATTCTTTTTCATTATAGATTACTACAAGATACTGAATAAAATTCCCTAAGGCATGTTTTCTAGGGGAGCACGTTTTCTTTACCATTGCTCTGGGCTGGACAAGAACATACACACAAGTCTGGATGGAAGACTCATAATCTTTTCAATTTTGGGCAATTAAAATGTGTTTCCCTTGAGTCATTTGGAGCAGGAAAAAAATCCAGATTTAATTACCATCTGCTTTGCCAAGGTACTGTTTTACAAAGTTCATGATCTGCTTCAGCAGAGGAGTGACAAGATGTGATTTATGGTTTAAAGAGCTTCTCTAGTTGCCATGTGGCTATCACAAAGTGGGAGAAGTGTGAACCATGTTGGGGGATGTGGACACAGGGAGACCACTTAAGGGACTAGTGTGACTTTCCAGGTAAGAGATGAAGGTGGCTTAAAATAGAGTGGGGCAGGAGGGCATAGCTCAAGTGGTAGAGTGCATGCCTAGCATGTGTGAGGTCCTGGGTTCAACTCCCAGTGCCTCCTCTAAAAGTACATAAATGAATATATCTAATTACATGCCTCCTCTAAAAGTAAATAAATAAGTGAATAAATCTAATTACCTGTCTCTTCCAAAAAACAAAAAAAAGAAAGAAACATAAAACAAAGCGAAGCATGGGCAATGGAGAGAACTGGATGCACTTGGGATAAATTTACAGGCAGAATTGACAACTTCATTTTCTGTTGCTCTGAGCTGTAATGTTGTTACTCTGTTCTATTCTTATTTGAGTTACCTTAATTTCCTGTATTATCACTTTCTCTCCACGTGATAACTGATTTGGACTCTGATGTACATCATCGTGAGAATCAGATGTGGGGCTAGAAGCTTGGGAAGTCAAAGAAAGGTAAGGAAAATAATTTCAGAGTACTAGTGTTGTTACTTGAAAACCTGAGCTAGAAGTTATGGGTCAGGTAACTGTAACTTATGGGGGCACAATCAATAATCCAAAAACAGTGGGGAGGGTATAGCTCAGTGGTAGAACTCATGCCTAGCATGCAAGAGGTCTTGGGTTCAATCCCCAGTGCCTCCATTAAAAATAAATAAATAAGCCTAATTACTCCCACTCCAAAAAAAGACAATAAAAAGCCAACACAGATGTCACAAATTATATAACTATGGAGTTTTAAGAAATATTTTTAAAATAGCTATTAGCTGTATAAAAATTGTTGATTACAAATCCGTCAGAAAAATTTCATGTCAAGAAAGGGTGGCTGTATACTTCAATTAAAAAAAACCCCAAAACTATACGTCAATTGAAAAAAAAAAAGAAATTGACATATTGCAACTGACTATACTTCAATTTAAAAAAAAGGGTGGCCAAAAAGCAAAATGTGTCCTTGAACTTGGCTCATATTTGAAACTGGTCCAAGAAGAGCATGCTTGTGTGACGAGGAGAGAACAGCCACTGGGCACCCACCACACCGAAATCGAGTTCAAAGCAAAACCAGGCTTGCATAAGGAACAGAGCGCCCATCACAACAAACTCCAGGAATACGGAGTGGGCGTAGCTGAAGGAACACAGGCTAATGATTTAGATCGAAGCTGACCCAGGAATGCATCTCAGTTCTGATTTCCACGGGTGTGTGGCTATGAGGACGCCACCTAATGGCTTTCGTCATCAGGGGTCTCAGCTCCAAAAGGAGGGTCATGTGAGGCTCGGATAAGGTACTGAAGGGCCGTGTTGCAGGCAGTCAGTAAAAGTGAGTTCCTGGGCTGTCCACCCTGGAGAAAGTTACACTGTGAGTTAAGTGCTACAAGATACGTGGCGTGTAACGCGGGACCAAAGAGCCACCTGAATGTGCTGGGTGTGGTGTCGGGGTCAGGGAGGGCCTCTGGGAGAAAGAACAGTGCTCTTCGCCAATAGGCGGGAAGCCACCAGGCAGGTTAGAGGCAGGACGGCGGTGCAACCGGAGTGGCGGCAGGGACAGGTGTGTGGGAATGAGATAGGGGAGCACAGAAGGAGCAGGACACGCCCGAGGACCAGACGTCGCTGGACTGTGGCTCCGCAGTAACTCTGAGTGGGACAGTGGGGGCTGTGCTTAGTAACAGAACACAAGAGCTGACGTCTATTGGGCCCTTACTGTGTACTCAGTATCACCTCAGGTGTTTCCTTGCACAGGTGACAAGGATTAACTGAGCGGGAACGTGTAAAATGCTCAGAACAGTGCTTAGCACATCGTATGTCTTCAATAACTGTGGGCTACTGTTGTTATTGCTGCTTTTCCTGGATATTAGGAATCGAGGTAATTTGTTAGGGAATCGAGTTTATTTCTCTGAGTGAGAAATCAGGATTTAAAAGAAGAAATAAGACGCCGTTGAAAAGAGTAGGGATGTGAAGTTCCCAGAGAAATATACAGGACTGCTGAGGGGGTAGACGCCCACCCCGAACTGGTGGGAGCGACCTGCCCTTGTGCGTGACCTTGAAGCACTACTCACCTGTACTCAGAGGCCAGCTCTGGGACAGCAGAGGGTTGGCGATGAGATGGATGTGGTGACAGAGCAGAGGGCAGGGGAGTTTATAGAGTTTTGGTAAGAAAATAAAGTGTTAGACTGTGATTCTGACCCAAGAAGCAAGTAAAATGGAGAGCGCTAATGGTTTAGGAAAATGTACACTAGAATACAAAATCTCAGTGAGGGTAGGAGCTTTCGCCCCATGTTGCTCACTGCGGTACACTTTCAGTGCCTACAAAATGTCTGGGAGAGTGGACATACAAATATTTGGGGGTTGAGGGACGAAATTAAACTTACAAGCTTTTGCACAGCAAAGCAAACTGTATATAAACTAAACAAAAAGACAACCTATGGAATAGGAGGAAATATTTGCAACTGACAAGAGCTTAATTTCCAGAATATACAAAGAGCTCATACAACTTAATAACAGAGAAACAAACAGCCCAATCCAAAAATGGGCAGAACACCTAAACAAGCAATTCTTCAATGAGGACTACAAGTGGCCAAGAAGCACATGAAAAGATGCTCAGTATCACTAATTATCAGAGAAATGCAAATCAAAACTACAGTAAGGTTATCACCTCACACCAGTCAGAATGGCCATCATTAAAAAGTTCACAAACGATAAATGCTAGAGAGGGTGTGGAGAAAAGGGAACCCTCCTATGCTGTTGGTAGGAATATAATTTGGTGCAGCCACTATGGAAAACAGTATGGAGATTTCTTAAAAACTGAAAATAGACTTACTCTATAATCCAGCAATCCCACTCCTGGGCATATATCCAGAGGGAATTCTAATTCAAAAAGATACATGCACCTCAATGTTCATAGCAGCACTGTTTACAATAGCCAAGACATGGAAACAACCTAAATGTCCACTGACAGATGACTGGGTAAAGAAGTCGTGGTCTATATATACAATGGAATACTATTCAGCCATAAAAAAGAATGAAATAATGCCATTTGCAGCAACATGGATGAAACTGGAAATTGTCATACTAAGTGAAGTAAGCCAGAAAGAGAAAGAAAAATACCATATGATATCACTTATATGTGGAATTAAAATTTAAAAAGGACACAAATGAACTTACTCACAAAACAGAAACAGACTTACAGACATAGAAAACAAACTTACGGTTACCAGGGGGGTAGGTGGGTGGGAAGGGATAAATTGGGAGTTCAAGATTTGCAGATACTAACTACTATATATAAAATAGATAAACAACAAGTTTCTACTGTAGAGAACAAGGAACTATATGCAATATCTTGTAGTAACCTGTAATGAAAAAGAACATGAATAGAAATAAATGTATGTATACGTATGACTGAAACATTATGCTGTACACCAGAAATTGAAACAACATTGTAAACTGACCATACTTCAATTAAAAAAAAACAGAACAAAACAAATATTTGGGGGGGTTAAAGGCAGAGAGGTGTTTTCTTGATGGAAGTACACAATTCTACCTAGGAAATACTCTTGACAACAGACAAAACAGACAGGTCTTCTCTCTACTTCTGTGTATGTGTTAACTCTTCCATAAAGAAGTGAGGGGTCGGTGGGTGGAAGGTCCAGATGAAACAAGCGCGTGGTCCAAGTGGAGCAGTTACACAGGTGAGGCAGGAGGGGTCCTAGTAGTGGTTAAAGCAGCCACAGGGAGGACAAGGTCCAAAAGGTGACTGAGGAGGGGAGGAAGTCACTAGACAGGCAGGAGTCTGAGAACAGGGGTAGGGTTGTGGGGGGAGACGTGGTGCTGGATGAGAAGTCGCTCAGATAAGGCAGGAGTTAGTGTAGCAGATGTTGGTGTGGCAGGTGGTAAAGCCTGTGATGAAGAAAGCAGAGTGCCGGGAAGCAGGTGGAGGAGGAAAGCCAGGAGGGAAAGTGGTCCAGCCTGATGGCGCTCAGAGCAGGGAGGGCTGACTGTCCAGAAGCATCAATGGGGAGGAAGGAGGAGTCGATCCCACCAACTATGACAAGGCAGAACACCACCGCCCTGAGACAGCAGTGAGGGGCAGTCAGCCTTCGCTCAGGACAGCGAGGTGCCCGGAGTGAGGGAAGGCTGGAGAAAACTGGAGGATGTCCGGCCTTTCTTCACTGGGGAAGCGCCTGGCCATGGAAAGGCATGGGCCTGGCTGAGCAGTGAGGGGCTCAGTCGCAGGTGCAAAGTCCACGGTCAGGGGCATTGAACTGTAAGGGTGGTGACTTTCTCTACAGGAGGGTGGGCAACGGACTAGTGAACCCCCTGGCCAGGGGATGTGCATTTTAAAAAATTTCCTGTATGTATACGTATACCTGAATCACTTTGCTGGAAAACAATACGGCCAAAAAAAAAAGATTTCCTATCCAAAATGGATAAAATACATTTTGCTTTTTTATTTTAAAAGGGTAATATTTACCTGGCCTTGCCCTGCCTTATGAGTAATTAATTCCCAATAAACCTGAACGTATTCCTAGCTCCCAAATTAATCCCCATTTACGAGAGTAACACCAAATTCCATTACAACAGGCTCAGTCACTTGAAAATTAACACTGATGATCACAACACGACCCAAGGTGGTAGCTGTCTACCAGCACTCCAGACCTCACAAATGAGACCATATTTACACATAAATTCTATCTGTGAGTCACAGAGCTGGGTAACTGAACCTTGAATGTAACCATCTCCCTGCCCTCAAAAGAATAGTAGAGGCAAAAAACAAAAAACAGTGAAAGAAAGCACAGGATGGAGTTTCATAAGCTAGAAAGTCACAAGTTCCAATGGCGTGTGACAGGAAGAATGGGCCTTTATTTTGTGATGCCAGGTTCTCTGAGGAAAGCCGGGTCCAAAGTCTCCATCAATGACAAGGAGGAAGACAGGAACACTCACTATGTGCCAAGCCCCAGCCCAAGCACTTTCACAGTAACCCATGAAGCAGGTGCAGTATTCTCCCTGACTCACAGGGTAGGTTAGGCTAGCTAATTGCTAAACCTCATGCAGTGAGTTAGTGGAACTAGGGTTGGCAACTAGGCAGCCCGTCTCCAGATTCATGCTCTGCCTTTAATTTTAATCTAATCTAATTTAATTTTTTTAATGTTCTGCCTTTAAACATGAAAAAATGTCTTAGGAGCCCCAAAGCTGCTTTCTCCTAATGTGAAGGAGCACATTTTTGGTACTTTGAAATTCCATCCACACCTCATTCATACAAAACTAATAAACCTTCCCTGGGTGGGAGGTGTAAGGAGCGAAGAGTTTTTGTTTGTTTTGTTTGTTTTGTTTCTGTTTGGTTTTTATTGGGAGTGAAGAGTTTTTATGTGTGGGAAGGAAGCTTTAATCTTTGCCCAATCCCCTCCCTTCCTCTTCCCTAAATCAGGCAGAAAAATCTATAACTTCCTGTGGTTTATCAGCACTGAGCCACTCTTCCCCCATCACAATGGTGGGCATCTCTTAAATCCACCTGGCAAAGTAAAGCAAATGCTTCAGAGGCTAACCAGTGTCCCATGATTGAGAATTTTGTCACATTCCATCCATCTGAGAGGTATTCATTCTTAACACCACAGAAACTTGGTTGTGGTCTATATATATACAACGGAATACTACTCAGCCATAGAAAAGAATAAAATAATGCCATTTGCAGCAACATGGATGTGGATGGACCTGGAATTAGCTCTCCCATTGGTGGGAATGTAGTTTGGTGCAGCCATTATGGAAAACAGTATGGAGATTCCTCAAAAAAACTAAAAATAGACACCCTATGATCCAGCAATCCCATTCCTGGGCATATATCTGGAGAAAACTCTAATTCAAAAGCTACATGTTCACAGCAGCACTGTTTACAATAGCCAAGACATGGAAACCTAAATGTCCACTGACAGATGACTGGATAAAGAAGTTGTGGTCTATATATATAGCCATAAAAGAGAATAAAATAATGCCATTTGCAGCAACATGGATGGACAGGGAGATTTCTGTACTAAGTGAAGTGAGTCATACAGAGAAAAAAAATACCATATGATATCACTTATATGTGGAATATTTTTTTAAAAAAGCATACAAATGAATTTATTTATAAAACAGAAACAGACTCACAGACATAGAAGACAAACTTACGGTTACCAAAGGGGTTAAGAGTGTGGGAAGGGATAAATTGGGAGTTTGAGATTTACAAATACACGTTACTATATATAAAATAGTTAAACAACAAGTTTCTTCTGTATAGCACAGGGAGCTATATTCAGTCTCTTGTAGTAACCTATAATGAGGAAGAATATGAAAAGGAATATATAGATGTACATGTATGACTGAAACATGATGCTGTGCACCAGAAATTGACACAGTATTGTAACTGACTAGACTTTAATTTAAATAAATGAATGAATGAATGAATGAATGAATAAATGAATAAATAAAAATCAGCTCTCTTATAAGTAGCACTACGCACAATGTAAAGCAACGTCCTCTTATTCCTGATGGAGCGGGGAACTTTCAAATTTGTGAAGAATTCAGCAAAAGTGAAGAAGCATTTTGTAAATGGGAATTTCTCAAATGGAATGCAGACATGGCAGCGCTGTGACCAGGAAGGAGGATGTGGCTAAAATCCAAAAGAATGCTGGCTGGGTCTTAATGTGGCTACAGCAATCTTTGGGAACTTAACCTCTTTGGCTCTAAGTTGTTTACACATAAAATGATGCCCACCGGATGGCAGTTAGTCTCTAAGGCCTTTTAACTGCTGTAAAATTTTATGACTGACATTTTATCAGCTTTTCTCTACTAAAAAACAAAACTATACACACAGGCATGGCTAAGGTACAGCTAATTTCATATGGGTTTGTTTCAGAAACAAACATAAAAGATAAATAAAACATATACAAACACTCGGAAAGAGAAGTTTTAAGGTCTGGTAAAGATTTACTCCTTCAGGAACCAAAACTTGAAAAAACTAATTCTGGATAGAAAGTGTTTTGTTTTGTTTATTTTAACACTCACACTTTCTGAAATGTGCTAAATAAACGTACAGAATTTAAATTAAAAATATAACTAAGGGTCATCTTGTTTATCCTATTAGATGTACATGGTAGATATTATCACTGAGAGCAAATGAGTTAACCCCTGGTGCCTCTTATAAATAAAGCTGTTATAACCCATCTTTTGTCTTTTCCATCTCTTTTCTCAGTGCTCCTCTCTTGTTCCCCTGCCCACAGGACCCTAGACACAGAGCTTAATTTAAAATATTGTTGAGGGGAAGGGAGTAGGAAGGGATACATTGGGAGTTGGAGATTTGCAGATTCTAACACTATATATAAAATAGATAAATAAGTTTCCTCTGTATAGCACAGGGAACTATATTCAGTATCTTGTAGTAACCTACAATGAAAAAGAATATGAAAAGGAATATATGTATGTATATGTATGACTGAAACATTACGCTGTACACCAGAAATTGACACAGCATTGTAAACTGTACTTCAATAAAAAAGAGAAAATACTGTTCACTAATGGAATACCCTATAACTATAGGTTCCTCGTCTCTAAAATCTTACCATATTTCAAATAGCAAAAAAAAAAAATGTGTTGCTGCCATCTTTACTTCACTTCTGCTCACCAGTGGGTATACAAAGAGCAAAACTAAGAAGGGAAATGGTTACAATGAAGACAGCCACTTCAAATCACAGGGAATAGAGCTAAGATCTATACACTCAACCCATGAATCAGGCAGGGACTGTTTTAAAAAGGAATGAGTTAATTTTTTTTTTCAGTCTGCTTTACTGAAGTATATTGTACCTGCAATAAAATGCACTTATTTCAAGTGTACAGTTCAGTGAATCTTTACAAATGTATACATCTGTGCACCCTAATCAAGATGCAGAACTTTCTCATCACCCCAAAAAGTAGCCAGTGCCCCTCTGTAGTCAATTCCTTCCTGCCTGTAGCTTCCAGGCAACCACTGATCCGCTTCCTGTTACTACAGGTAAGTTTTACTCGTTCAGGACTTCATTCTGATGGAATCATACAGCAATACGGTGGTTTCTTTTGCTCAGCCTGTATCTGAGATTCACCCATGTTGTTATGTGTACCAGCAGTTTCTTTTTTGTTTATTCGTTTTGTGGGTGGTTTTTGGGGGGTGGGGATTAGGTTTATGTATATATGTATGTATGTATGTATTTTAATGGAGGTACTGGTGGTTGAACCCAAGACTGTCCTGCTTGCTAAGCATGTGCTCTACCACTGAGCTATACCCTCCACCCCCAGCAGTTTCTTTTTATCACTGAGTATGTGTAGATACACTACAATTTGTTTATCCATTCACCTGCTGATGAACTGATGGATAAGTTGTTTCCAGTTCATTTTTTTTACTATTATGAATAAAGCTGCCATAAACATTGTGGTATTATGGTAATATATGTTTACCTATAACGTAAATTGCCAGTTTTCCAAAGAAGTTGTACCATTTCACACTCTCATGAGCAAAATATGAGAGTTCTAGTTACTCCATATGTTTGCCAACATTTGGCATCTTCAGCCTTTTAAATTTTAGCCATTCTAGTAAGTTTGTAATGGCTCACTGCAGTTTTAATCTGCACTTTTCTGACAACTAATGATGTTTAACATTTAAGCTAAAATTTGATTATATTTATATATTTTTCCCTAATTGCAACAGAATATAGTAATCTCTAGTCTTTCTTATGGTATTTGTTTCTGTATTTCTACACTAGGTTACTTTACAGAAGACGGCTATGAACTCTAACACACATGTCACAGGAAAAGGTCAGTTTATGGAACTAAATCTGACTTCCAGATAAAACGTCACCATGGTACAGTGTTTACAGTGAGATCCACAAAAATAAGCTCCCAGCTGCCAGATGGAGCTATAATGTTGCCACCTGTACTGCCACCATCTAGTAATGTTAAAAAACAAATTTAAAAGATAACAACAGGACTATACTGGTTTTGGTCAGGAAAAGTCAAATTTCTAATTCAACTCTGTTTCTCATGTACACATCTTTGAAACTATAGAATGCATGCAAAGTGACTTATTCTTTGGTTTTAATTTCTTTTTAAAAAGTTCCATCACAAAAGGATCAGACAGCAATATTTTAATTTCCCCAAATTCTGGGAAGATGCGTTGTAAGTACCTCCTTTTCTATTTGTTGCAAGACTTTGGGCAAATTACCTTAGACAGCTACAGAGATCCCATCTTGAGGATAACCAAACTATTTCCTAACTTTAATTGTAGACTGCTACGACGTAATCGTAGACAGCTATTCTACGACGGAAAAAAAATGTGTGCAGTACTTTTAATATCTCATTGCACAATTTCAAGGTATTCGCTGGGTTATCCAATAATTTCCCTCCGCATACTCACAAACCTTAACCTCAGACCGCTTCTGTCTCCCTTCCACGCCCAGGGAGCTGGCGACCAGGTCACATGCTGGAGGACGAGCAGCTGTGACAGCAACCGGGCAGCGACAGGGAGGGAAGGACTATGGCTCCGCCCGGCCCTCTACCCTTCAGCCGCAGGTTTCCCCCCCGGTCGGCCCTTCCACAGGGTCTCCCGCTCCATACTACCGAAAACCGCCGGGGGCCCAGGGCTGGCAGCGCCCAGCAGCTCCCCGCCTGGGCCCGCGGGCTGCATCTGCAGGGCCCCGTGGCTGCACCTGCTGGGCCTCGGGGGCTGCACCTGCCGAGGTCCCGTCCGAGCGTCCACCCGGCCACGCCAGGCCTCACGGTCCCGCCCGCCCCCTGGACCCCAGAGCGGCTTCTTGGCACCCAAGCAGGCGCGGCTGAGGGGACCCTGAGTGGGCTTCCAGTCCTCGAGTCCCTTCGCACCTAAGCAGCTCTGCCCACCCCTACCCTGCGACCGCCACCCGCCCGAAAGCCCCCGTTCGCGCCGCTGCTCACCGGCTTCCGCCCGCGGAGCGCGCTGCAGGAGAGGCGTGCGGTCTGAGCCCTCCTCGCCGTCGGTCGGGGCCAGGTCTGCAACCGGGGACTTCATGGTGTCCCCGAGGAGCCGCGGGACCGACCCACCAAAAAGAGACCTCCGGCCCGACAGCCGAAGCCCCCGGGCCGAGCAGGCCGGGCGGAGCAGGGCCGCTGGCACCGCCCCGCGGCCACGTAGCGTCACGCGGCCCCGCCCAGGGACGGCTGCTCAGACTCCGCCCCGCCGGCTCCGCCCCTGTAGGCCCCGCCCCTCCGACTCCGACTCCGCCCCCGCCGCCATCTTGGGCTCGGGCGTCTCCGCGAAGGGTTAGAGGGGACGGTGGAGGTCAAGGGTCCCGGCTCCCGCGGCGCGTAGAGCGCCTACGTAGCTGGCCCGCTGGTTCGAAGCCTTGCCTGGTCGCCGGTGAACTTGACAACCGTGTTCCCTCCCTTGCGCTCCCTTGTAAAGCTCAGAGGCTGCCCCTCTGGGAGCGGGGGTGACCGGGAACCTTGAGACGCGCGGCGGGGGCTTCCATCGCGTCTAAGTAAGGGGAGGGCGTGGATCGAACTTGGAATGGATGGTGTTCCTAGGCGCTCAGTTACTGTAGTAAATTGCCGTGTGTATTAGCAACCCTGGCCCGGTCTACCCGTGACAGCATCTTGTCCCTAGAGTAGCTTTTTTTTTTTTTAACTTTAGTCTTTTGAGGAGGAAAAACAGCCGATAGGAGCATATTGCTGAGTCCTATGAAACTGCCGGTTTTGTAGGGCAGAGTAACCCAATATCAGCATTTTCATGTGGTTTCCCCCTGTGGAATCGTGTGATGTACGTGTTTCTTCTCCACAGGTCTAGTTTGGGCAGGCTCTCCAGCATTTGCTGACCCTGAGGTGGAGGACGGGGAAGATGGCTCCCTGCCTTGCGGGGTGGGGTGAGCAGATCTCTAAGGATCACAGACTAGATAGGTAGATTTTCTGCGTCGTAAAGGCCTGGAGATGAAATGGTAGGTGCCCCTGTGGGCTCACTGTAACTGGGAGGACTCTCAAGTCATCAGTTCGATCTTGGTGAGGGTCACCTTGTCCAACGGGGAGGGTGGCGGTATCTGAAGGCATCGCTAACCTTCAGACCGGTGAATACTAGGAAGGTTATTGGTTAAAGCTAGAACGAATCAAGCCTTGTTTCTGAGTTACTGAAATTATCATGCAGATTTTAGACTCTTAGAGGAGGATTCTGGCCGTTCAGGAGTCTTGAAGTTTCCACTTAAACTTGAATGCTGGAAATCACCAGGCAGTTCCTTTTAAAGTGCAGATTCAGCTTTTTCAGGTGTGGTGTGACAGTTAATTAAAAAAAATTTTTTAATCACCAAATGGTTTTTATTTTTAATTTGTTAATAAGGTAAATTACATTGATTTTTTTAAAATTGAGTATAGTTGATTTACAATATATTAGTTTCAGGTATACAACATAGTGTTTAAAAATTTTTATAGATTATACTCCATTTAAAGTTGTTATAATGTACTGCCTATATTCCCTGTGTTGTACAATATACCTTGTGGCTTATTTTATACATAGTTTGTACCTCTTAACCCCCTGGCCCTCTCTTGCCCCTCCCCCCCCGTTTTATTCTAGTCATTTGTTTTTTTCTTTAGATTCCACGTATAAGTGATTAACGCAGTATTTGTGATAGTTACGTGTCAATTTGGAGGATGTTTTTGGATGAGGTTAACATTTCAATTGGTGAACTCTGGGTAGAGCAGACTGCCCTCTGTAGTGTGGGTAGACCTTGTTCAGTTAATCCAGGGTCTGAATAGAACTGAGATCTACCCTCTGAGCAAGGGAGAGTTCTCTAGCGGACTGCCTTCAGACTTCATTTCCACCATGGGTCTCTCTAGGCTGCCCACCCATACTGCAGATTTGGACTTGTCAGCCTTCATAATTGTATAATTGTATGAATTGCAATTCTTTTTTGGACGAGGGAGGCAATTAGATTTATTTACTTACTTTTTTTTTTTTTAAATGAAGGTACTGGGGATTGAACCCAGGATCTCATGCATGCTAAACATGCCCTCTACCACTGTACTATATCCTCCCCACTGCAGTTCCTTTTAATAATTGTTCTTACACATACACACTTGCCACCTATTGGTTCTGTTTCTCTGTTTCTCTGGTGGACCCTGACTAGTACACCTGGGTTGGGCCTGAGATTCTGTATTGTTAAGAAGCTCAGAGGTAAACACACTGAATAGAAAGGCTAGAGAGGACTTGAACCTGGGAATAAAGATCCCGACCTACTTGAAAGATTTCAAACCACAGGGGGTCCTTTTTAAAAACAAAAACCAGAAAAATAAACAAAACACACTTTTTATTTTAAAAGTTTTAAGTTTACAGAAAAGTTGTAGAGATAGTCCAGAGAATTTTCCCATACCCTTCGCCTTCTTTGACCCATTAAGAACTTAACATTAGTATAGTACATTGGTCACAGCTAATTAGCTAATATTGATAGATTTTTTTTTTTTAATTGACGTATAGTCAGTTTACAATGTTGTGTCAGTTTCTGGTGTACAGCACATTGCTTCAGTCATACATGAATATATATATTCATTTTCACTGGGAGCTACTACAAGATATTGACTATATTTCCCTGTGCTATACAGTATCAACTTGTTTATCTATTTTACATATACCAGTCAGTATCTGCAAATCTTGAACTCCCAAAGATTATCATTAACTGATTAACACCTTTTTGTGGGGGCAGGTAATTAAGTTTAATTATTTATTTATTTTTTAATGGTGGTATTGGGGATTGAACCCAGGACCCTGTGCATTCTATCACTGAGCTGTACTCTCCTGCCCTGAAGTTCATACTTTATATTCAGTTTTCTTCAGTTTTTACCTAACGTCCTAGGATTCCATCCGGGATGTCACATTATGTTTAAGTCATTGTGTCTCCTGGGGCTTCTCTGGCCTGTGGTCATGTTTGTCAGGTTTTTCCTCCTGGAAAGTTGCTCATTTTCCCCCTCCCTTTCCATTCTTTCCATTCTTTTCTCTCTGGAAGGAAGTCATTATGTGCAGACTCTACTTAAGGGTTAGGACCTTATGCTCCATCTCTTTGAGGAGCAGAATTATTTATTTTACAGTTTCATATTTTTATTTATTTTGGGGGGAGGGGAAGGTAATTAAGTTATTTATTTATTTGTTTTGAGTGGAGGTATTGGGGATGGAACCCAGGACGCTGTGTATGCTAGGCATTCACTCTACCACTGAGCTATACCCTCCCCGTGCAGAATTGTTTGTATCTGCATCATTCTTTATATGGGAAATGTGTCTGTTCGCCCCTATTCATTTATTCATTCAATCATTTATTTATATTAGTATGGACTCATGGCTATTTATTTTATACTTTGGGTTATAACCTAACACATTTGTTTTATTGCTCAAATTGTTCCACCTTTGGTTATTGGGAGCTCTTCAGTTGGCTTCTCTTTTTTTCCTCCCCCAAGCCTTTTTTTTATAGGGGAGGCAGGTAATTAGGCTTATTTATTTATTTTAAATGGAGGTACTGGGGATTGAACCCAGGACCTCATGCTTACACATGCTTTAACCACTGAACTATACCCTCCCCCGATTCCTGTGTCCCTTTCATATGCCCCATTGTGTTTTGTTTTGTTTTTTTTTCGATTTAAGTATAGTCAGTTTACAACGTTGTGTCCATTTCTGGGTACAGCATGATGTTACAGTCATACATGTACACACATATATTCATTTTCATATTCTTTTTCATTATAGGTTACTACAAGAGAGTGAATATAGTTCCCTGCGCTATACAGCAGAAACTTGTTGTTTATCTATTTTATATTTAGTAGTCAGTCTGTTGTGTTTTCCGAGCACTGCCGTACTTCCTGGTGTTGCAAGACGCCCCGGCTTATCCTGTACCATCTCTGCGCCTGCATTTGTCCAAGGTAAATGAAATTAGAAACCAAGATGTGTGCTGGGTGTGCTTCTTGTTGCTATGTTGTCATTGATTCTAGGCCCAGAGGAGGTACTTTTGGGTTTTTTTGTTTGTTTTATAATCTTCCTAAGCAGATTTTTTTTTTAATGAAGATCTTGTTTTTATTTGGGGGAGGGGCGGGAGATAATTAGGTTTGTTTGTTTGTTTGTTTGTTTGTTTATTTAATGGCGGTACTGGGGATGGAACCCAGGACCTCCTGCATGCTAAGCACGTGCTCTACCACTGAGCTATATACCCTTCCCCTTGGGATTTTTTTTTATTTAAGTGTAAGATAACACTTTATTCTTCCTTCTGTCTGGCATTTAATTCCTCATGGCTCACGACCATAAAGTATTGTTGTTGATGTTATTTATGTTTTGGTTGGTAGTTCCTTCCTTTAGCGACTCTAAACCAGTGCTGTTCAGTAGAAATATAAGGCAAGCCACATGTGCAATTTTAAATTTTCTAATAGCCACATTTAACATTTAAAAAACAAAAAAGATGGAATTGATTTTATAGTATACATTATTTAACCCAGTATATCAAAAATTTTACCAATTCAACATCTAATCAATATAAAACTCTTAATGAGATCTGTTACATTCTTTTTCTTTGAAATCTGGTGTGTATTTTACACTTACAGCACATCTTCATTAAGACCAGCCACATTTTTTCATTACATATATATGCTGCATCTTCTTTATCCTTTTGTCTATTTATGTGCACTTAGGATACTTCCATGTCTTGACATTTATTAAGAATGTTGCTGTTAATAGCGGGGGTGTATGTATCTTTTTGAATTGATTCTTATTTTGTGGTTGGCTTTTTTCCTTTGATAACTATATAAGTTTAAAAAGCTAAAGCTCTAAACGTTCTTAGAACAATGAACAATACATATATGTAAATTTTAAAAATGTGCAGTATATTGTGTATATGTATTTACATGCAATATGTTGTATATGTGAGTCAAATTATAACAATTCTACCTAATAAAACTGAAAACTGAAAAAAATATACATATAGTTAAATTAAAGGTGCTACATACATACTATGGAAGGAGGTAGGTCCATTCATATTCACATGAAAGGATATCCATGATAGTTTGATAAGTTTAAAAAAATTAATTCTCCAATTATAGAGCATAGTGCCAATTTTAGAAAATAAATAATGATTTAAACTACAAAAAAAAAAAGTCACATTTTGAGTGTTTAATAACCACATGTGCCTTGGGCTACCATTTTGGACAGCAGAGTGGTAAACCATGTGAGAGGTTGTTTCCACCCCCAATCCTGTCTTTGGATAGGAAAAGAATGTCTCCTGAGCAGAGTGTCTACTTCAAAAGACTAGGTGTTTTCTTCCTCTGAAAAATGAAGATTAATAATAGAAACAACTTTTTTTTTAAACAACTCATTGAGTTGTTGTGAGAAGTAAATAAGATAATGCATGTTAGTTGTGGTACATGATGGATAGTAAGTCTCAATATTGGTTCTCTGTTATCGTTTTGTTAAGTTTGTTTCGGAAAATGAGCTTACCCATCTTAGGAAGTCCCTTCTGATTTTCATTCTACTTCTTTTAAAATACAGGTGACGTTCGATCTGGAATCATGTAGTTAGTAGTCGGCTGTGCAGCTGTTTCAGTTCCCTTTTGTGACTGTTGGTGTCCTAGGAACAGGTACTAAGTCTCATTTATCTTTGTGAGCTGAGAATTTCCTGACCTTGGTTCTTTCACCATGCTTGTCATGTTGGCCTTGGTGAGGCTACCAGGTGAGAATTTCAAATAGGCAGGAATATCTAGGGAGTAACAAACTGAATGGAGAGATAAATATTGGAACTACTAAATTGACTAATAATAAAATTGGTAAAGGAATTTTTGGATGAAGAATGTGGCCTCATAAAATCATTCTTTCTTTATCCCAGCTTTTCCTCTAAAATAAATAAGTAAAATCACAAATTATAATGATTATTGAGATATAATACATATTGAGATATTTTATTTGATGTTTTAATTAATTTATTTATTAACTTTTGGCCAAACTTGACAGATAATCATCTGAGAGTTGATTTCTTTGGATTTATTTCAAAATTCTTTGTCATTTTCTGGTTTTGAATCTCTAGGGTTTAGTAACTATTTTCTTTAAATTGTATCACATTATTATATGTGAAGTAACCTTTCACCATTTGGAATTCTCATAGAATTCTGTCAGTTAAATTCCACTGATCTTTTTTTTCCTCAAAGTATCTTTGTAATTTATGCAGAGTATTAGTCAAAATATTTGCTGAGATTTTTGCAAAAGAGAAACACTAAATCTTTAAGTACTACGCAGATCAGCCTAACTAAAGCAATGACCTAATGTAATTATTTGAGGAGGAACATTATAATATTTTTAAAAGATAGGATTGGTAAGAATATTTCCAATAAATCTAAGGTTTCTCTTTAATGTATTTTTCTTGCAATACTTCTTTTCATGCATCACAATTCCTGATTTCAAACTATATTACAAAGCTATAGTAATGAAAACAGTATGGTACTGGCATAAACATAGAGACGTAGACCAATGGAACAGAATTGGGAGCCCAGAAATAAACCCACACTTATATAAGGTCAACTAATATTTGACAAGGGTGCCAATAATACTCAGTATGGCAATGATAGCCTCTTCAGTAACTGGTGTTGGGAAAACTCGATAACCACATGCCAGAGAATGAAATTGGACTCTATTTTACATTATTGACAAAAATTATCTCAGAATGCATTAAAGACTTAAATGTGAGACCTGAAACTTTAAAATCCTTTAGAAGAAAACTCCTTGACATTGGTCATGGAAGTGATTTTTTGGGATATGACACCAAAGCACAGACAACAAAATAAAAAATAAATAAATGGAGTTACATCAAATTAAAGAGCTTCTGCATAGCCAAAAAAAAAAAAAAATCAGCAAAATGAAAAGGCAGCCTACAGAATGGGAGAAAATATTTGCAAACCATCTCTCTTATAAGGAATTAATATCCAAAATGTAAGGGACTCATACAGCTCAATAGCACAAAAATAAACAATCTGATTAAAAAATGGATGAAGGACTTGAATAGACCTCTTTTCCAAAGAAGACATATAAATGGGCAAACAGGTGCATGAGAAGAGATGCTCAACATCACTAATCATCAGGGAAATGCAAATCAAAACCAGAATGAGATACCTCCTCACACCTGTTAGAAAGGCTATCATCAAAAAGACAAGTGATAACAAGTGTTGGGGAGGATGTGGAGAAAAGGGAACCCTTGTGCACTGTTGGTGGGAATGCAAATTGTTACAGCCACTATGGAAAACTTTATGGCGTTTCCTCAAAAAATTAGAAATAGAACTACCATACGATCCAGCAACCCCACTTCTGGGCGTATATCTGAAGGGAATGGAACCGGTTCTCAAAGAGATCTGCACCTCCAGGTTCACTGCAGCTCTGTCCACAATAGCCGAGACGTGGAAGCAACCTCAGTGTCTGTCAACAGTTGAGTGGATAAAGAAAATGTGATGGAAAATGATTCAGTATTAAAAAGGAAAGTCTTGTGTCTTGGGACAATATATATGGACCTTGAGGACATTATGCTAAGTGAGATAGGTCAGAGAGAGAAAGACAAATACTGTATGTTCTCACTTATATGCAAAGTCTAAAAAAGCTGAACTCAGAAATAGATTAGAATGATGATTGCCAAGGGCTGGGAGTGGGGTGAGGGGAACAAGAAAGATGTAGTCAGATGGTACAAACTCCCAGTTATAAGATAAATAAGTTCTGGGGATATAGTGTACAGCATGGTGACTATAATTAACAATGTTCTGTTATACATTTGAAAGTTAAGAGAGTCAATCTTAAATGTTATCACTACGCACACAGACATGCAATTATGTGAGGGGATGGAGGTGTTAACTCACCTTATTATGGAATCATTTCACAATATATACATGTGTTAAATCATCACATTGTACACCTTAAACTGACATGTTATATGTCAGTATCTCAATAAATCTGGAAAAAAATTTTCTTCTTTTCTCCGTTAAAGTATCATATACATGTTCCTTATGTTGGTTTTTTTTTAAGTATTTTTTTAAATTGAAGTATAGTGTTTACAATGCTATGTCACTTTCTGGTGTACAGCATCGTGTTTCAGTCATACATACACATATGTATATTCGTTTGGCATATGCTCTCGAGTGAGCGCCCTCCTACTTTGGAAAACTACTTGTCTAGAGGGTAAAATCCAATTCTTTGGTACAGAACACAAGACCCTTAAAAACTGGCCCCAGTTTCATTGCCGTCCACCACTTCCTGCACCTGCTCTGTGCTTTAGACATTGGACCGCACACTGTGTTTTCCTTGTCTGCTTCTTTTATGCATGGTGAGTTCTTATCTGTCCTTAGACTAAAATGTCACCTTTCTGTAAAGGGCTCTTGGCAACCTCCACATTTTTCGTGAGCTCAAGTATTCTGTACACACCTTTATTACAGCGCACTGTGTTGCAGTTCCCTAAGACGGTTTACCGTGTGTGAGTCATTCCTTGAGAACAGCAGCCTTGGCTTATCTTCCATTCCAGCCCTAAGCAGACGGAACAGCTTATGAAACATTTATAGAGCCTCATGTTTTGTGGGAGGGCCTCTCCTGGTTGCATGGGAGTATAATAGATGGAGAAATATGATTTCTGCCTCCAAGGAGTTTATAAGTAACATGTACCTTTTTGGGGGCAGGTGGGAATTAGGTTTGTTTATTTGTTTGTTTGTTTATTTTTGCTGGAGATACGGGGGATCGATCCCAGGACCTTGTGCATGCTAAGCACACACTCTACCACTGAGTTATACCCTCTCCCCCAGTAACATGTACCCTGAAGGAAATAGTTCTTAACTACTGTCCAAGGGAAGTATAAATATTTCTCTAATGATAATGAAAGAGGTCATATTTCTTTAATTTATGTTTTCTAGAGAGCCAGTGGTATATGATTACTATATTCCAAAGGAAGAGCGACAGTATTTTTAGGAAGGAATTTTAAAAATGTATGATCTGGACATATTTTCGCACATCCTTTTTCCTTCAGGTAGCTGTACTGTCCTCAGACAGTAATCAAAATGTAAACAAAATAAGGTAGGTGATTGTCAAGTTCTGTCATGTCTGTGTGACAGTGTATACTCAACGATCTTCATAGCAGAATTTAAATTTCCTCAGTGCTTCACAACGTAACAATTGGGTAATATTGTAATATACTCACAGACACTGTGGGCATTTTAATAACCATTTTAAAGAGGGAAACTTATTTACAGCAATTAAATGAAGTGATTTGTCCAAGATCAATGAGAGCTGCTATTAGAATTCAGATTTATTGCCGTTTCTAGAATTCAAACCCTAGGATGGTGCTTCTTCATGATTCCCTTATTTTCTACACTTCTTATGTTACCTTTGCATCCTGAAACTTTTTAGTACAATTTTGCTTAGTCTTTGAAGTCATTTCCATAATAAGTATATAATGTGTGAAGTTCATTGCTGATTACAATTATATGGCATTTACTTTGTCAATTTCCTTTCATTTGTTTGCTATAGGGAAGCTGAAAAAAAAACCCAGCCACTTAAAAAAAAACACATAATTAATTTTGCCTCTGTGAAAAGCCTGGAAAACACTGATACATAAAATTTAAATACACTGAAAAATTTAGAAGTTTTATCTTTTCAACTTCAGGGAATTTAAAAGAAACCCTTTTCTGCTAAAGTGGTGAAATATCAGTGGAGCAGATAGCAAATCAGCTGGGAAAATCACACAAGAATCACAAGAAACAGAATGACCTTCAGAAATAAGCTGAAAGTGCATGCAAAGCAACTCAAAATTGAATGACTCAAGCAGATTAGAAGATTAAGGTTCAAACCTGTTCTAACTAGCACATGAAGCCGCGGTGCTGTGGAGTCAGCCCGTCCTGATGGTCTGAATTCTCTCCACATATACATTCATGTTTTCTGACTAATGGACCATATACTGGATTAGAAACAAATTGTTGTTGCTTTATAAGAGAAGAGATAATCTTCGATCAGTGGAATGTGGATATTAGAAAGTGTAGCATCATGATAACCTGCCAATAACACACCAAAACCTTGTTTTTCTGATAGATGGATTCCTGAAGTGTCATATAAACTCAACCACACTGAAATTTTATTTTTCAAATGTGTGGCACTTTTTGTTTTTTTTAGGGGTTATGTAATTAGGTTTGTTTATTTATTTACTTTTAGAGGAGGTATTGGGGATTGAACCCAGGACCTTATGTATGCTAAGCACGTGCTCTACCACTGAGCTATACCCTCCCCCTTCAACCATATTTAAGATGACACATCATGACAGTTTGCAGTTTTTTTTAAGAGAAGCTATGATTAATCCTTTTGTAGAGCGATAGCTGAATTTTCACTTTTGAGGTATTCTTTTAATAGGGCACATTTATATTTGTTTTCTCTACCAGTAATTTAAGTAAAAACAAAAATGAAGTTGTGTTCAGCTTATCTTTCTAACTGAGCTCCTCGGGAATAAAAATTGCAATCTTACAAATTATTAGTTATAATACTAGTAAATCAGAACAGTAAAATTCAATCCTTTCTATTTTTTATTGAAATATAGTCAATTTACAATGTTGTGTTAGTCTCTGGTGTACAGCATAGTGATTCATTTATATATATATATATATATATTCCTTTTTATATTCTTTTTCATTATAGGCCATTGCTAGGTATTGAATATAGTTCCCTGCTATACAGTAGGACCTTGTTGTTTAATCTATTATATGTATGGTAGCTAGTATCTAAAAATCCCAGGGGGGAGGGTATAGCTCAGTGGTAGAACACATGCTTAGGATGCACAAGGTGCTGAGTTCAATTTCCAGTACCTGCTCTAAAAATAAAGAAATAAATAAACCTAATCACCCCCCCCAAAAAAACCCCAAATCCCAATTTTTCCCTCCCCACCCCCTTTCCCCACTGGTAACCATAAGTTTGTTTTCTACATCTGTGAGTCTGTTTCTAGTTTATAAATAAGTTCATTTGTGTCTTTTTTTTTTGATTCCACATATAAGCAATATATGGTATGTTTCTCTTTCTGACTTACTTCACTTAGACTGACAATCTCCAGGTCCATCCATGTTGCTGCAAATGGAATTATTTCATTCCTTTTTTATGGCTGAGTTGTATTCCATTGTGTAAATATACTACAACTTTTCTCCACGCCCTCTCTAGCATTTATTGTTTGTGGATTTTTTGATGATGGTCATTCTGACTGGTGTGAGGTGATACCTCACTGTAGTTTTGATTTGCATTTCTCTGATAATTAGCAATATTGAGCATCTTTTTATGTGCCTCTTGGCCATTTGTATGTCTTCACTGGAGAAATGTTTGTTTAGGTCTTCTGCCCATTTTTCATTGGGTGTTTGGTTTTTGTTATTGAGTTGTATGAGCTGTTTATATATTCTGGAAATTAAGCCCTTGTAAGTCAAATGCAAATATTTTCTCCCATTCTGTAGGTTGCCTTTTCATTTTATTTATGGTTTCCTTTGTGGTGCAAAAGCTTATAAGTTTAATTAGGTCCCATCTGTTTATTTCTGCTTTTGTTTCTATTGCCTTGGTAGAATGCCCTAGGAGAATATTGCTATGATTTATATCAGAGAATGTTTTGCCTATGTTCTATTCTATTAGATTTATGGTGTCCTGTTTTATTTAGCCTTTAAGCCATTTTGAGTTTACTTTTGTGTATAGTATGAGGGAGTGTTCTAATTTCATTGACTTATATGCAGCTGTCCAGTGGGAATACACCACCTGTTGAAGAGACTGCCTTTTTTCCATTGTATATTCTTGCCTCCTTTGTCAAAGATTAATTGACCATAGGTGTGTGGGTTTATTCTGGGCTCTCTGTTCTCTTCCATTGATACATATGTCTATTTTTGTGCTGATGCCATGCTGTTTTGATTACTGTAGCTTTGTAGTATTGTCTGAAGTATGGAAGGGTTATTCCTTGAACTTCATTCTTTTTCTTCAGCATTGCTTTGGCAGTTCTGGGTCTTTTGTGATTCTGTATAAAATTTATGATTATTTGTTCTAGTTCTGTGGAAAATGTCCTGGGTAAAGATTGCTTTAGATAGTATGGCCATTTTAACAATATTAATTTTCCAATGCAAGAGCATGGGCTATCTTTCCATTTCTTTAAGTCATCTTTAGTTTCCTTAATCAATGTTTTATAGTTCTCTGCATAAAAGTCTCTCACCTCCTTGGTCAGGTTTATTCCTAAGTTTTTTTTGTTATGTGATTTTAACTTTTTTAACTTTCCTTTTCTGATATTTCATTGTTAGTGTAAAGAAATGCAGCATTTCCATATGTTAATCTTTATCCTGCAAGGTTGCTGTATTTATCAGCTCTAATAGTTTTTGTGTGGAGTCTTTAGGGTTTTCTCTATATACTATCATGTTATTTATATAAAGTGACAATTTTACCTCTTCCCGTCCAGTTTGGATCCCTTTTATTTCTTTTTCTTGTTCACATGCTGTGGCCAGGACTTCCAATACTACGTTGAATAGAAGTGAGAGTGGGCATCCTTTCCTTGTTCCAGATTTTAGTAGGAAGGCTAAATTTTCATCATTGACTATTATGTTGGCTGTGAGTTTGTCATAAATAGCTTTTATTACATTAAGATATTTCTCTCTATACCCACTTCGGTAAGATTTTTTATCATAAGTGGGTGTTGAATTTTTTCAGATGCTTTTTCTGCATCTGTTGAGATGATCATGTCATTTTTATCCTTCAGTCGTTTCTATTTTAAGAAATCCCATCAGAACTGGTTACATCAGTTGGTGAGTTGATTCCAGTGTCCATCAATAGACCCTTTTTTGTTTGTCTGCAAACAACAGCTAAAGCAAAACAAAAACGCAGACTAGAGAATGTAATTGACTAACACCTCCAACTGCAGATAAAGACCAACAGCAAGATACATAATTCATAATGCTAAGCAGTGACATCCTTACATATAAAGGAAAGCACTCAAATAGGTCACAGTTTTAACCTTCAAGATGTGTCTGTAAGATAATGAGGTTGTGTGAAGGAGTGAAGAATTGGCTCTTACCAGAGCTTTAGGAAGAAAGTTCCAAAAGCATTCTGAGGGATAGAGAATTGGAGAAAAGGTATTTAATCTGTTAAAACTTGCATTCTCTTTTACATTACTTTGTGCTTATTTGGGGAAAAAAAATCCCAATAGCCTATTGCTCTGTTGTCACATTATTGTCTTTTCCTGTAGCCAGGCGGACAGCTTGGCCATGGTGACGTCAGCACACACTTCTCATGGAGAAGAGCATCAGTGAATTGACAAGGAGAACATTGTCTTTTATGGGGACTACAGGGTGGGGCCTCTGGGAGGACTTTTACTGGAGGGAGAAGAGATGATCAGATTAAGACCAGAAACTAAGGTTATTAACTTTCTAAAATAGCTGTGCCAACAGTGCTTGCCTGCTGTAACTCATGTGGTAAAACCCACCCGTCACCACTTCAGTCCAATGTCATCTACTCTGGGCTCAGTGCCTGTGTGCTGGGCACCGTGGGAAGCTCTTACACGTGCTATTTGATTCTGAAAGCATCTCCAGGTCTAGGTATCATTATTCTCATCTTATAGCTCAGGAAACCTGAACTCAGAGAGGGTGACCACAAAGATTAGATGTGTCTGTCTCCCATCTGGCCCGACCCTGGTTAGCTTTTGCAGGTTGGTGTGGTGTTGAGAGAACGAGCGTTGGTCTCACTCCAAATCCCGTGTTCTCTGGATGCTGCCTTCCAGTAGATCACCTGTGTAGTTCCTCATTCACAGGTGCTAAAATTTTCTTGGCTTAGGTGTTGGTCTGTCATCTGAACCCACCACCATTATGGGAAGGGTCTGAGGATGAGGGTTGACTGGGGTTAGAGAGTGCAGAGGGCCAGGTTCTGTCAAGTCCAAGGGGCTGGCACAGCGTTGGAAACGGGAACCCAAGAGGGTTAGAAGGCAGGCAGACACAGGATGCCAAAACCAAGTAAATGAGGATCCGGGGAGCATACAGCTCAATGGTAGAGCTTGTGCTTAGCATGCACGATGTCCTGGGCTCAATCCCCACTACCTCCATGACACAAAGAAACAAACCCAATATCTCCCCGAAAAATTATAAAATAAAAATTATTAAAAGACAAAGAAACACGAGTTTATGAAGACACGTTGTCTTAAAATGCACCAAATGGCTCAGGAAGGATAGTTTTGGAAGCAAAACCCAGTCTCCATCCATCCTGGTGGGCTGTCCAGAAGTGGGGCAGGTTCGGATCGGGGCCAAGTGCCCGCCTGCTGGCCTCAGACAGGAGGGGAGAAGGGGGATGGGGGACTGGGCGGGATGTGGGTTTTAGTTTCTCACTTAAAGTTTTTTGGAAGACTCCAGTTTTCTCTGGGTTGATAGGAAGAGGGGCTTGTTTTGTCCACAGGCAGGTTGAGGGGCGGGAGGTCCTGGTGGTGGGATAAAGTGCTGATGGCTGGGCTGCTCCAGGAGGGGAGGCTGCGATGCTAAGGCAGCGATACAAGCAGGTCTCTGACTTCCACACTGGTCCCTCCTGCTGGGTGGCTTCTTCCAGGCTGCTGGGGGGACGGGGTGGGTGGGGGTAACTTTCTTCCCTAAGCCAGCCCAGTCTGTCCTCTGCCAGGCCCCTGCTGCTCCTCTGTCTTTACCACACCTCCAAGAGGAGGGCACCCTTCCAGACGGGCCCTGCGGGGGAGGCCCATGGGCCAGTGCACAGATACACTGCCTGGTCTTGGGTCTGCGTGGCTGGACCAGAGGCAGATGTGTGTTCATGCTGTGACTCCCGCTGTGCCCCTACACAGTCATTGCTGGTCAGTCATGGTCAGAATCCTCACCAGGTCCCTAGGCAGCAGAGACACATGCCCCGGAGGCTCATGAGGAGTGTCTGGGAACTGGTGGATGCTTAGGAGATCTTCCTTTCCAGTCGAGGCCGCAGTACCAAGGTCACGCACTGAGTGTGTGCTGGAACTGGGATTGTCTGTGAACAGAACTTGCTGGACTTTGGAGTGTCATTGTCCCAGGTGACTTGTGTCAGGTGTCCAGGGAATGATGGTGGATGCTGGGGGAGGTGGGTGATGGAAGTATGGCTTCCATGACTCTGTCCTGGACCCTTGGGGGAGTGGTCCTGCAAGTCTGCCGCCCTGGCGGAGAACCTCCAGAGAGCCCAGAGGGAGATGCCGAAGAAGGGAAATGTCCCGTGAGGGTCAGAGGACTCGAGGGTCAGAGGAGAGGGGGCTCTCCTCGCCAGGCAGAGGTTTCAAAGTCAAGAGAGGACAGGACTTTCTCCTCCAGTTCTGCCTCCTATTGCCAAGTGGCCTGAAATCCTCTTTTGTGATGACCAGGAGAGGGGCCTGGAAGAGTCAGGTGCAGGATGGATGTTGGAAGGAGCCAAAGATCAATTACCCTGAGATTTGCCAAAGTGCAGGTCTTGGGAGATTAGGAGGCTCCTGGTGCTCTTGGAGGGTGCAGGGAGGGAAAGGGAGGGGAGGCTAACAAGGGTTCTCGGTTGTTTGGTGTGGAAACCTTAGGGGTGGGCCAGGAGGCAGAGGGTGAAGACTTGTTAGGAAGTCCTCACTCTGCAAGGAAGCCTGAGAGCAAGGGCTCCTCCCACCCCGCCCTGATGGCACAGAGTGTCAATCCACATTGACCTCCTGATGCTGGACAGTGTGATGGAGGATGATCTGGAAGTGAGTGAGCCTCGTGGCTGATCAGGGGGGACCAGGATTGAGGCCTGGGAAAAGAGATACCTGGTCCTGAGCCTTGAGCTGTCAAAACATGGCAAACCTTGTCTCATGAAAGCCTCATCGCTGCTCCTGTGAGCTGGGATGTCATGCCCATTTGATTTTTCTTTAATTTATTTTTTCACAATTTAAAATGTATTTCTTACTTTGAATAGTCAGAAAAAGATGAAAGCCACTGAAATGTTCTATTTTTCTATTGTTTTGTTTTGTTCCTTTTATTTGTTTCTTTTTTTAATTGAAGTATAGTCAGTTTATAATGCTGTGTCAATATCTCATGTACAGCATAATGTTTCAGTCATACATATACATATATGTATCCTTTCCATAGTCTTTCTCATTATAGGTTACTATAAGATACTGAATATAGTTCCCTGTGCTATACAGAAGAAACTTGTTGGTTATCTATTTTATACGTAGTAGTTAGTATCTGCCAATCTCCAACTCCCAATTTATCCCTCCCCACACCCTTTCCCTCCCTGGTAACATAAGGTTTTTTTTTGTATGTATGTGAGTCTGTTTCTGTTTTTTAAATAAGTTCGTTTGTGTCTTTTTTTTAAGGTTCCAGATATGTGATATCATATGGTATTTTTCTTTCTCCTGCTGGCTTACTTCACTTAGAATGATGATCTCCAGGTCCATCCATGTTGCTGCAAGTGGCATTGTTTTATTCTTTTTTATGGTGAGTAGTTTGCCACTGTATAAATATACCAAAACTTCTGTCATGCCCATTTTAGAGATAAGTGAATGGAGGCTCCACACAAGACACTGCTCCCAGTTCCCTAGGCTGGTGAAGTAGCCAAGCAGCCTTACTGAAAAGCTGCTGTGAGGTTTTGTCTGAGCTGGACTCAGCCTCTCCCTCAGGTGGTACCTGTGGAACGAGAGTGAAATGAGGTCCCTCCAAGTTAACTGACACATCAGTAATGGCGCAGACCCTTCCTGCCTGAGTCCTCAGCCTCCCTGTGCATCAGCGAAAAGGGTTGTGTTACAAGATCCCTGAGCTTCAGCCCCTCTGTCCCTGTTTCTCTGGGCTGAGACCTTGGTTTAGGTTCAAGTCCTGATTTCTGTGCATGCCCGCCCCCTAGTGGAACCTTGTGGCAGTGCAGCTTGAGAAGAGCTGGGGATAGCGGGCTAGCAAAAACCAGAGGGCTCTTTCTGAAGGACTCTGGCTGTCTGCCTTCCGAGGGAGTGAGATCAACCACCCGGAAGAGGAAGAGGTGAGCAGCTGTGACTCTGCCTGTGGCGGAGGGTCGGGGAGTGGAAACCAGATGACACTGGGCAGAACACTCCTTGGCTCCACCTCCTGCATCTTCTATTTGTTGGGAGAGTTTGACAACGGAGAAGTGGGAGACCATTTCAGCTGGTGGGTGGGGAAAGGGGATGGCATCAGGGAAGCATTTCTGCAGGAGGGACTATTTATTCACATCTCTGAGAACAGGAAGGGCCTGGATGGACTGGAGGCAAAAAAGGTTCTTGTGTGTGCAAGGACGGAGGACCAGTCCCCGGCCCCACTCCTCACCCCCTACAAGGTCCTACATTGTCCCCAGCCCAGGCCCTGTCTGCATCCTCCCTTCCTTCTGGTTCCAGGAACACAGGATGATGACAGAGACCATGCTGCTCCAGGTGGCTGCAGATAATTATAGCCTAGAGCCTGAGGAGAAATTTGGGGTCTGGTTCCAGGACAGGGGTGAGCTTAGCAAGAATGAGAAGTGAGGTAGGACAGGAGATGGGAAAAGACAGGGCTGGACTCTCCCTGCCGGCCAGTCCAGAGAGCCTGCATCCAGCACTATTTACAACAGCTAAGACACTGAAGCAACCTAAGTGTCCATTGACAGATGACTGGATAAAGAAGATGTGGTATATACATAAAATAAAATATTATTACTCAGCCATAAAAAAGAATGAAATATTGCAGCAACATGGATGGACCTGGAGATTGTCACACTAAGTGAAGAAAGCCAGACAGAGAAAGACAAATATCGTATGATGTGGCTTATATGAGAATCTTAAAAAAAATTATAAAAATGAACTTATTTACAAACCAGAAATAGACTCATGGACATAGAAAACAAACTATGATTACCAATGGGGAAAGGGGGCATGGGGGATTAATTAGGAGTCTGGGATTAGCAGATACACACTACTATATATAAAATAGATAAACAACAAGGCCCTACTGTGTATCACAGGGAACTATATTCAATAACTTGTAATGACCTATAATAAAAAAGAATATGAAAAGGAATATATATGTATAACCGAATCACTTTGCTGTACACCTTAAATGAACACAACACTGTAAATCAACTACACATCAATTAAAAAAAGTAACTTTATGAAGGTATGATTCACATACAGCAATCTGAGTTTGTTTTAAATACTTTTAGTGTCAACATAATGAGTGTCTACAAATGTTCTTTAACAGCTCATGCTGTAAATTTGAAGGGATTCTGTGAATTTTTTTTAAATAGACTTATTTCTTTTAGAGCAGTTTCAGTTTCACAGCAGAATTGAGCAGAAAATACCAAGAATTCTCACATAGCCCTCCCCACCCACACATACATACTCCCCTACCCTCAACCTCCCTCATCAGTGTGGCATATTTGGTACAATCGATGAACCAACATGGGCACATTATTATCAACCAAAGTCCACAGTTTACACTAGGGTTCACTCTTGATGTTGTACATTCTATAGGTTTTGACAAATGCATAATGACATGTAGCCACCACTATAGTATCATACAGAATAACTTCATTGCCCTGGAAATCACTTGTGCTCCATCTGTTTATTCCTCCCTCCCTCCCTTTCCCCAAACCCCTGGAAACCACGATCTTTTTATTGTTTCTGTAGCTGTGCCTTTTCCAGAATGTCATTTGGTTGGAATTGTACAGTTTGCAGCCTTTTCAGACTGGCTTCTTTCATTTAGTAATACATCTTTTAAGTTTCTTCCATGTCTTTCATGGCTTGATAGATCTTTTTAAATTTTTTTACTGAACATATATTTTAAAATTTACATATATGTACTGTTCATTGTTTCTAAGAATTATAGCGCTTTAGCTTTTTTAACTTACATAGTTGTCAAAGGAATAAAGCCAACCACAAAATAAGACTTGACTCAAAAAGATACATACACCCTGCTATTAACAGCATCATTATTTATAATTGCCAAGATATGGAAGCATCCTAAGTGCGCATCAATAGTTGAATAGATAATGAAGATGCAGCATATATATATACATACACACACACACACACGCATACACACACACACATATATATATGTGTAATGGAATACAACTCACCCATAAAAAAGAAGGATATTTTGCCATTTGCATCCCTTCATTCACTTTTTTTTTTTCACTTCAAAACCCAGAATTTTACAACTGGCAGAGACATTTCCATTATATCAAAAACAACAAAATACCTAGAAATAAACTTAACCAAGGAAGTTACCTATACTCCCAAAACCGAAATGACACAAAGAAATGGAAAGATTTCTTGTGCTCTTGGATTGGAAGAATCAACACTATCAAAATGGCCACACTACCCAAAAGCAATCCACAGATCCAACGCAACCCCCATCAAAGTATTCCCGACATTCCTCACAGAACTAGAACAAACAATTCCAGAATTTACAAGGAACTACAAAAGACCCTGAACAGCCAAAGCAATTTTTTGTAGGTCTCTTTTTTTTTTTCCTCTTTCTTCTTTTTGTTCTCTT